>NC_060012.1:3954375-5272500 GCF_912999745.1 Papilio machaon | reverse complement strand
ACCTAACCTAACCTAACCTAACCTAACCTAACCTAACCTAACCTAACCTAACCTAACCTAACCTAACCTAACCTAACCTAACCTAACCTAACCTAACCTAACCTAACCTAACCTAACCTAACCTAACCTAACCTAACCTAACCTAACCTAACCTAACCTAACCTAACCTAACCTAACCTAACCTAACCTAACCTAACCTAACCTAACCTAACCTAACCTAACCTAACCTAACCTAACCTAACCTAACCTAACCTAACCTAACCTAACCTAACCTAACCTAACCTAACCTAACCTAACCTAACCTAACCTAACCTAACCTAACCTAATCTAACCTAACCTAACCTAACCTAACCTAACCTAACCTAACCTAACCTAACCTAACCTAACCTAACCTAACCTAACCTAACCTAACCTAACCTAACCTAACCTAACCTAACCTAACCTAACCTAACCTAACCTAACCTAACCTAACCTAACCTAACCTAACCTAACCTAACCTAACCTAACCTAACCTAACCTAACCTAACCTAACCTAACCTAACCTAACCTAACCTAACCTAACCTAACCTAACCTAACCTAACCTAACCTAACCTAACCTAACCTAACCTAACCTAACCTAACCTAACCTAACCTAACCTAACCTAACCTAACCTAACCTAACCTAACCTAACCTAACCTAACCTAACCTAACCTAACCTAACCTAACCTAACCTAACCTAACCTAACCTAACCTAACCTAACCTAACCTAACCTAACCTAACCTAACCTAACCTAACCTAACCTAACCTAACCTAACCTAACCTAACCTAACCTAACCTAACCTAACCTAACCTAACCTAACCTAACCTAACCTAACCTAACCTAACCTAACCTAACCTAACCTAACCTAACCTAACCTAACCTAACCTAACCTAACCTAACCTAACCTAACCTAACCTAACCTAACCTAACCTAACCTAACCTAACCTAACCTAACCTAACCTAACCTAACCTAACCTAACCTAACCTAACCTAACCTAACCTAACCTAACCTAACCTAACCTAACCTAACCTAACCTAACCTAACCTAACCTAACCTAACCTAACCTAACCTAACCTAACCTAACCTAACCTAACCTAACCTAACCTAACCTAACCTAACCTAACCTAACCTAACCTAACCTAACCTAACCTAACCTAACCTAACCTAACCTAACCTAACCTAACCTAACCTAACCTAACCTAACCTAACCTAACCTAACCTAACCTAACCTAACCTAACCTAACCTAACCTAACCTAACCTAACCTAACCTAACCTAACCTAACCTAACCTAACCTAACCTAACCTAACCTAACCTAACCTAACCTAACCTAACCTAACCTAACCTAACCTAACCTAACCTAACCTAACCTAACCTAACCTAACCTAACCTAACCTAACCTAACCTAACCTAACCTAACCTAACCTAACCTAACCTAACCTAACCTAACCTAACCTAACCTAACCTAACCTAACCTAACCTAACCTAACCTAACCTAACCTAACCTAACCTAACCTAACCTAACCTAACCTAACCTAACCTAACCTAACCTAACCTAACCTAACCTAACCTAACCTAACCTAACCTAACCTAACCTAACCTAACCTAACCTAACCTAACCTAACCTAACCTAACCTAACCTAACCTAACCTAACCTAACCTAACCTAACCTAACCTAACCTAACCTAACCTAACCTAACCTAACCTAACCTAACCTAACCTAACCTAACCTAACCTAACCTAACCTAACCTAACCTAACCTAACCTAACCTAACCTAACCTAACCTAACCTAACCTAACCTAACCTAACCTAACCTAACCTAACCTAACCTAACCTAACCTAACCTAACCTAACCTAACCTAACCTAACCTAACCTAACCTAACCTAACCTAACCTAACCTAACCTAACCTAACCTAACCTAACCTAACCTAACCTAACCTAACCTAACCTAACCTAACCTAACCTAACCTAACCTAACCTAACCTAACCTAACCTAACCTAACCTAACCTAACCTAACCTAACCTAACCTAACCTAACCTAACCTAACCTAACCTAACCTAACCTAACCTAACCTAACCTAACCTAACCTAACCTAACCTAACCTAACCTAACCTAACCTAACCTAACCTAACCTAACCTAACCTAACCTAACCTAACCTAACCTAACCTAACCTAACCTAACCTAACCTAACCTAACCTAACCTAACCTAACCTAACCTAACCTAACCTAACCTAACCTAACCTAACCTAACCTAACCTAACCTAACCTAACCTAACCTAACCTAACCTAACCTAACCTAACCTAACCTAACCTAACCTAACCTAACCTAACCTAACCTAACCTAACCTAACCTAACCTAACCTAACCTAACCTAACCTAACCTAACCTAACCTAACCTAACCTAACCTAACCTAACCTAACCTAACCTAACCTAACCTAACCTAACCTAACCTAACCTAACCTAACCTAACCTAACCTAACCTAACCTAACCTAACCTAACCTAACCTAACCTAACCTAACCTAACCTAACCTAACCTAACCTAACCTAACCTAACCTAACCTAACCTAACCTAACCTAACCTAACCTAACCTAACCTAACCTAACCTAACCTAACCTAACCTAACCTAACCTAACCTAACCTAACCTAACCTAACCTAACCTAACCTAACCTAACCTAACCTAACCTAACCTAACCTAACCTAACCTAACCTAACCTAACCTAACCTAACCTAACCTAACCTAACCTAACCTAACCTAACCTAATCTAACCTAACCTAACCTAACCTAACCTAACCTAACCTAACCTAACCTAACCTAACCTAACCTAACCTAACCTAACCTAACCTAACCTAACCTAACCTAACCTAACCTAACCTAACCTAACCTAACCTAACCTAACCTAACCTAACCTAACCTAACCTAACCTAACCTAACCTAACCTAACCTAACCTAACCTAACCTAACCTAACCTAACCTAACCTAACCTAACCTAACCTAACCTAACCTAACCTAACCTAACCTAACCTAACCTAACCTAACCTAACCTAACCTAACCTAACCTAACCTAACCTAACCTAACCTAACCTAACCTAACCTAACCTAACCTAACCTAACCTAACCTAACCTAACCTAACCTAACCTAACCTAACCTAACCTAACCTAACCTAACCTAACCTAACCTAACCTAACCTAACCTAACCTAACCTAACCTAACCTAACCTAACCTAACCTAACCTAACCTAACCTAACCTAACCTAACCTAACCTAACCTAACCTAACCTAACCTAACCTAACCTAACCTAACCTAACCTAACCTAACCTAACCTAACCTAACCTAACCTAACCTAACCTAACCTAACCTAACCTAACCTAACCTAACCTAACCTAACCTAACCTAACCTAACCTAACCTAACCTAACCTAACCTAACCTAACCTAACCTAACCTAACCTAACCTAACCTAACCTAACCTAACCTAACCTAACCTAACCTAACCTAACCTAACCTAACCTAACCTAACCTAACCTAACCTAACCTAACCTAACCTAACCTAACCTAACCTAACCTAACCTAACCTAACCTAACCTAACCTAACCTAACCTAACCTAACCTAACCTAACCTAACCTAACCTAACCTAACCTAACCTAACCTAACCTAACCTAACCTAACCTAACCTAACCTAACCTAACCTAACCTAACCTAACCTAACCTAACCTAACCTAACCTAACCTAACCTAACCTAACCTAACCTAACCTAGCCTAACCTAACCTAACCTAACCTAACCTAACCTAACCTAACCTAACCTAACCTAACCTAACCTAACCTAACCTAACCTAACCTAACCTAACCTAACCTAACCTAACCTAACCTAACCTAACCTAACCTAACCTAACCTAACCTAACCTAACCTAATCTAACCTAACCTAACCTAACCTAACCTAACCTAACCTAACCTAACCTAACCTAACCTAACCTAACCTAACCTAACCTAACCTAACCTAACCTAACCTAACCTAACCTAACCTAACCTAACCTAGCCTAACCTAACCTAACCTAACCTAACCTAACCTAACCTAACCTAACCTAACCTAACCTAACCTAACCTAACCTAACCTAACCTAACCTAACCTAACCTAACCTAACCTAACCTAACCTAACCTAACCTAACCTAACCTAACCTAACCTAACCTAACCTAACCTAACCTAACCTAACCTAACCTAACCTAACCTAACCTAACCTAACCTAACCTAACCTAACCTAACCTAACCTAACCTAACCTAACCTAACCTAACCTAACCTAACCTAACCTAACCTAACCTAACCTAACCTAACCTAACCTAACCTAACCTAACCTAACCTAACCTAACCTAACCTAACCTAACCTAACCTAACCTAACCTAACCTAACCTAACCTAACCTAACCTAACCTAACCTAACCTAACCTAACCTAACCTAACCTAACCTAACCTAACCTAACCTAACCTAACCTAACCTAACCTAACCTAACCTAACCTAACCTAACCTAACCTAACCTAACCTAACCTAACCTAACCTAACCTAACCTAACCTAACCTAACCTAACCTAACCTAACCTAACCTAACCTAACCTAACCTAACCTAACCTAACCTAACCTAACCTAACCTAACCTAACCTAACCTAACCTAACCTAACCTAACCTAACCTAACCTAACCTAACCTAACCTAACCTAACCTAACCTAACCTAACCTAACCTAACCTAACCTAACCTAACCTAACCTAACCTAACCTAACCTAACCTAACCTAACCTAACCTAACCTAACCTAACCTAACCTAACCTAACCTAACCTAACCTAACCTAACCTAACCTAACCTAACCTAACCTAACCTAACCTAACCTAACCTAACCTAACCTAACCTAACCTAACCTAACCTAACCTAACCTAACCTAACCTAACCTAACCTAACCTAACCTAACCTAACCTAACCTAACCTAACCTAACCTAACCTAACCTAACCTAACCTAACCTAACCTAACCTAACCTAACCTAACCTAACCTAACCTAACCTAACCTTTTTTTTTTTTTTTTTTTTTTTTTTTTTTTTTTTTTTTTTTTTTTTTTTTATAGTCAGGAAATGCGTTTACGCACGCCTACGCCGGGCTGTGCAATGGCGTAGGGAGTGTGGGACTCGCCGGCCACAGAAGGTGACCGGAATACCCACTAAAACCTGACTGCCCTCTAACGCATTATGGCGGGCGCCACGGGAACGCTTTAGCTTTCTTCCGTGGCCCCGCCTGCGTTATCGCCCTGAAGGGGCCTCCCTCTCACGCATGGTTTGTGGGGAGAAGTACGGCGGCGAAACCCCGCCTCCTTCTCCCCACTCTCCTGCGTCTGAGCGGGGGCGCGAGGGGATTATCCTCGCGCTCTCGCTCCCTTTCCTCCTTCTGCGAAATTACAATTTCGCAGAAGGAGGAAACCGCCTCCCATGACCCCTCACTGCCCAGCATGGCGCAAATTACGCCTGGGAGTGAGAGGTCATCACCGATCGCCGCTACCAGAGTGCGGCGCTCTTCGGACCACGCTGTACATACCTGAAGGGTGTGTTGCGCGGTGTCCTCATCAGCGCCGCACTCGTGGCACGACGTCGTCTCCTCTCTTCTTATACGGCACAGGTACCGCCCGAAGCACCCGTGTCCTGTCAGCACCTGTGAAAGTTTGTAATTCAATGCGCCGTGGCGCCTCCCACACCAGTCCGAGAGCCGTGAGCGTATGGCCTCTATGGTGCGGGCGCCGTATTTGGCGTCCGCTAGGCCAGCAGCCCACAGCTCTATGGTCATTCGCTTTCTCTCCGCCCGGGACCGGGCGAGCTCCTCTGGAGCCGGGGCTTCGCCCCGAGCTCTCTGCTCGGCCCGCTCCCGGTACGCTTCGGCCAGCACACCCGCTTCTATCTCCCACGGGGGAGTGCCGGCCAAAGCGCAGGCCGCTGCGTGGCTCACCGTGCGGTAGGCCATGCATGCGCGCACCGCAACGATGCGCTGCGGCCTGCGGAGGAGGGCCCTGTTTGGCGCGTCCAGGGCTTCTGCCCATATCGGCGCGCCGTACAGGGCCATACTGCGAATGACCATGGCGTACAAGCGTCTGACCTGTACGCCCGGACCTCTCAAGTTCGGGAGGAGCCTGGCGAGGGCAGAAGCCGCGCCGACGAGTCGGGGGGTTAGCGTCCGGAAGTGATCTCCGAAACGCCAACCCCCATCGAGGATAAGGCCAAGATATTTGATCCGGGCCTTAACCTCGACCTCGTCCCCGTTGATCCGGAGGGTCGCTCCTGCGGGCACTCTCCACCTCGGCCCTTTGAAGCAGAGGGCCTCGGTTTTGTGGAGTGCCACGCGGAGTCCGAGCGCCTCGATCCTCCGGACCAACAGGGTGGCCCCGGCTTCCGCCCTCCTCTTAACTTTTCTCCAGGTGGTGTCCCGGACGGCTATCATCGTGTCATCTGCGTAGCAAATGACAGCCATCCGGGGCAGCACCTCCCCGCGGATGGCCCAATCAAAGCCGATGTTCCACAGCAGGGGTCCTAGGACGGACCCCTGAGGAACACCGGAGGCCATCCGCCGCTCCTCTCTTCCCTCCCTCCCCATGTAGGACACTACCCGCTCTCGCAGGTAGTGTCCCACAATCCTCCGGAGATAGAGGGGCAGTTCGTGAAACCGAAGTGCCTCCTCTATTACTCCGAAGGGGAGGGAGCCGAAGGCGTTGGCGATGTCAAGTGACACCGCCACCGCCCCCTGTCCCCTCTCGGCCGCATCCTTCGAGAACCTTTTCAGGGCGGTCAGGGCGTCCAGGGTGGATCGCCCGGACCGGAACCCGAACTGGTTCTCGGAGAGCTGCGGCCCTTCCGTCTCCAGATGCTGGATGATTCGGGAAGCCAATACTCTTTCGAGTAACTTCCCAGCCTCATCCAGCATCACGAGCGGCCGGTGACCAGAAGGAGAGTCGACGGGGTGACCCTCCTTCCTCAGCAACACCAGCCGCCCCTCCTTCCACACCCCGGGGAAACGCCCCTCCGCCAGACAGTCGTTAAACAGTCTGCGGAGGCGTTCCCCGAACCTAACCTAACCTAACCTAACCTAACCTAACCTTTTTTTTTTTTTTTTTTTTTTTTTTTTTTTTTTTTTTTTTTTTAAAGAGGGGAATGCTTTATGCATACGACATGCCCCGGGGGGGACACGAAGTTATGCGAGATTCTCTCCCCTAGTGGGAGCATACCCGCTAAACCACCTCTGTTCCTCCTGCGCATTGGTGACGGGGCTACGGGCACGCTTTCGCACTCCTCCGCGGCCCCGTCTGCGCTAGCCGCCGAAGCGGCTCCACCACTGGGGTGGGTACACCCACCATCCATCCTTTAGGGGAGGCGCGCCGGAACGATACGCGCCATCCTCCTTGCCCTTCGAAGCGGGTGACAGGTCCCCCCGAACCTGCCACCACGGGGCTATGGGAGCCGGAGAGACGAGGTTTTACCCCCGCCTCCCCAGCCACCATCGGCGGGTCCGATGTCGGGCCCCGCCGTTGACCCTACGGGCCGCGGAGGGGCTGGGTATGCCAGTACCCCTCCGCGGCCCCACCATACACATCCGGCCACGAGGGCTGCAGGGGGCAGGATAAACCAGTACCCACCCGCACCCCCCGCGGCCCCACCTCCTGGCATGCTCCGAAGCGGACCCCACAGTCCGCCTCTGGCAGCCTCCTCCGGGTGGGTCGGCCCTGCACGCTAGACCAGCCCAGTCCGGCCCAAGACAGCCGGTCCTGCACGCTAGGCCGACCCTGGTTCCTCTTAGCTTCACCGTGGGAGGCAGCCACGGTTACTAGAGCCCCACCGCCACGACAAGGCGGGAACCGTTGGTGGGGGACCTAACCTAACCTAACCTAACCTAACCTAACCTAACCTAACCTAACCTAACCTAACCTAACCTAACCTAACCTAACCTAACCTACCTACCTACCTACCTACCTACCTACCTACCTACCTACCTACCTACCTACCTACCTACCTACCTACCTACCTACCTACCTACCTACCTACCTACCTACCTACCTACCTACCTACCTACCTACCTACCTACCTACCTACCTACCTACCTACCTACCTACCTACCTACCTACCTACCTACCTACCTACCTACCTACCTACCTACCTACCTACCTACCTACCTACCTACCTACCTACCTACCTACCTACCTACCTACCTACCTACCTACCTACCTACCTACCTACCTACCTACCTACCTACCTACCTACCTACCTACCTACCTACCTACCTACCTACCTACCTACCTACCTACCTACCTACCTACCTACCTACCTACCTACCTACCTACCTACCTACCTACCTACCTACCTACCTACCTACCTACCTACCTACCTACCTACCTACCTACCTACCTACCTACCTACCTACCTACCTACCTACCTACCTACCTACCTACCTACCTACCTACCTACCTACCTACCTACCTACCTACCTACCTACCTACCTACCTACCTACCTACCTACCTACCTACCTACCTACCTACCTACCTACCTACCTACCTACCTACCTACCTACCTACCTACCTACCTACCTACCTACCTACCTACCTACCTACCTACCTACCTACCTACCTACCTACCTACCTACCTACCTACCTACCTACCTACCTACCTACCTACCTACCTACCTACCTACCTACCTACCTACCTACCTACCTACCTACCTACCTACCTACCTACCTACCTACCTACCTACCTACCTACCTACCTACCTACCTACCTACCTACCTACCTACCTACCTACCTACCTACCTACCTACCTACCTACCTACCTACCTACCTACCTACCTACCTACCTACCTACCTACCTACCTACCTACCTACCTACCTACCTACCTACCTACCTACCTACCTACCTACCTACCTACCTACCTACCTACCTACCTACCTACCTACCTACCTACCTACCTACCTACCTACCTACCTACCTACCTACCTAAAGAAGGGAGCCCCCACCTGCTACAATTGTAAGGCCCATAACGCAAAATTTAATTCTAATAATGACACTAAACACAAGGCCACAGACTCACGATGCCCAATACTACGTTCCATGAAAGCCAAAATAACTTCACGTATCGACTATGGTTCCAGTTAGAAACATAAAAATTATACAGTGTAACTTAGACAGATCTCGCAACAGCACACACGAATTCCTTGTGTACTTTATGGCTAGTAATCACCAAATCGCGCTTATCTCTGAACCATACCTAGGTACTGGCAGGGAAGTCAAACCTATACGCGGTTTAAACATCTTTCAGTTTCCAGGTTCTAGCAACAACAATGTCAAGGCCTGCATATTTACCAAACCACTGTTAGGTGATGTAATGGGTGATAGCGAACACTCATCTCCTAACTTGAGCGTTGTCCATATATGCCTGGGACATCGTAGTGTTTACATCGCCTCGGTCTACGTTGAACCTGATAACGATCAATATAACACACTAGAGCGTTTAGATGACTTTCTCAAGGCCAAGGACAAATCACATCGTATAGTAGGGGGGGACTTTAATGGTTGGCACTCCACCTGGGGAAGTGCACGGACAAATGCTAGGGGTCACGAAATTATTGAGATAGCCAACGGAAATGACATGGTTGTCTGCAATCGGGGAAAAACACCAACCTTTGAAACGGTGACACATGATAGATATCGCTCATCGATTATTGATCTTACTCTCTCCTCAGCCTCTATCTATGACCACATTCATAACTGGCAAGACAATCTAGAGGCTTGCCCCTCCTCCCAACACAATGCAATAGACTTTTCACTTGATTTATGTAACAGAACCGTTGGAACTACCAACAATTCTACATTCTTATTCAACAGCAGTAAAGCTAACTGGCCCCTATTTAAAGACTCCATTCACCTCCGCATGACCAACACTGACATCCTGGATCGCGACATCTCGGCTCTTAGTTCTGAACAGTTAGAGTCACTTATTGATGATGTCACTAACATTACACGCTCTGCTTGTACTGACTCCATGCCTGTCAAGGGAAAAGGCCAGGGTAAAACAAAGCCCCCATGGTGGTCACCGTCCTTAGAGGAGCAGAAAAGATCCATTATACAACTACACCACCAGATCCATCGAGCTAAATCCCTAAATCAACCCATCGCAGACTTGGCGGCTCAACAACAACTTCTTAAGTACCAGTATTCACGAAATCTGCGCTCCGAAAGTACTAAAAACTTCAGAGAATTTTGCCAACTCCAGAACAAAGAGAACGTATGGTCTCTCACTAATCGTCTTCTTAAGGACACCGCTCCGCGTCGCCCCCCCACCACACTTAAAATAGGCAACACCTTCACTAAGGATGCTCACGAGACTGCGACGGCATTACTGCATCACTTCTACCCAGATGATGGCCCAGACACAGAACCCTCCCACCACAATCTCCGTTCTCACGAAAAAGACAGCCCCAATACCCCTGACGACATCCCATTTTCCAAGGAGGAAATGCTTGAGTATCTAAAACAGATGGACCCCAAAAAAGCACCAGGACTAGACGGACTGACTGCTGACATCTGCTACCAATTCGCGTCTGACTATCCCCAACTCATCACGGATATTTTTAATAAATGCCTCGAAGCTCGACATTTCCCTAGGCAGTGGAAGGAGGCTTACGTCAAAATCGTCCCCAAACATGGTAAACCAGACAACACCCAACTAACTTCATTCAGACCTATCGGGCTCCTCCCTGTTTTCGGAAAACTTCTTGAAAAATTATTCATCAAACGAGTCACATACATAGCTTACAAAAATGATAAACTCAACACGAGACAATTCGGATTTAAAGAGCAGACCAACACAATATCAGCCATACACAGCGCATTGGATATAATTAAAACTGCCAAATCAGAGAAACGTCTTGTAATAGCGGTCTCTCTAGATATTAAAGCAGCGTTTGACAATGCCTGGTGGCCGGCACTCTTTCATCGTCTCAGATTACTTAACTGCCCTAGAAACATTTTTGAACTCATCCAAAGTTACACACAGAATCGTAAAGTCACTATGGAGCATGCTGGAGCACGAGTCACCAAAAGCATGACCAAGGGATGCGTCCAAGGCTCAACCTGTGGACCCATCCTTTGGAATATAATCCTAGATGAACTTCTCGATCTACCCCTCCCCCCAGGATGTCATATACAGGCGTTTGCTGATGACGTCTTCCTCACGATTACCGCAAAAAACGTCGAAGAGATAGAACACCATACAAACAGCGCCTTAGACACAATAGTTAAATGGGGAAGGAGCGTTAAACTTGAGTTCGGCCCATCTAAAACTAAAGTAATTTCATTCACACCCAGATCTAAAAGAGCCATTATTAAAATAGACAATCACAACCTCATTTTTGATAAAGAAATTAAATATTTAGGCTTAATAATAGACGAGAATTTGACGTTTACCAGCCATGTGCATTTCATTATAAATAAAGCGAGTCGAATTTTCAATAAACTTTGCCTTTACACAAGACCCACTTGGGGCGCACATCCAGAGAACATCAGGACCATCCACAATCAAGTAATAACACCTATAATCACTTACGCGGCGGGTATTTGGGGACACATTGCCCATAAACTATATATAAAAAATGACCTACAGAGATTACAACGAGGCTTTGCAATTAAAGCGATCAAGGCATTCCGCACTGTCTCCACAACCGCAGCGCTAGCGCTCGCTCAGTTCACTCCTTTTGACCTAAAAATTTTAGAACAACATGCTATAGAAACCACCCGACTCACAGGTGCATCCCCCATTATACCCAACAATATCCCCTTAGAACGTCCTACCCCACCAGGCAAGCTTCTTCACCCTGCACTCAGAATAAATACTGAAATCAGTAAACTAAGCAACCAGGAGGAAATCGACCAAATTTGCCCCCCACACGCCTGTCAAATTTACACTGACGGCAGCAAACAAGAGGACGGGGCGGTAGGTGCAGCATTTGTATGCTGGGACCCACATACCAATAGATCCACACCCAAAAAATACAAACTCCACCACACTTGCACAGTTTTCCAGGCAGAACTTTTTGCCATTTCAGAAGCATGCAATTGGGCACGTAATAAAAAATTCACATACACATATATCTTTACCGATTCTCTCTCATCCATACAGGCCATTCACAATAGGAGTAACACCCATCCACTCGTCACCAAAATTCATAACATTATACACTCACACAGAGATATAGGGGAAATCAAAATTTTATGGGTCAAAGGCCACATTGGTATTACTGGAAACGAGACCGCAGATTCTTTAGCCAACTCAGCAGCCACATTACATAGAAGCCCCGATTATGCCTACTTCCCTCTTTCATACATCAAACAACAAATACGTCTTCGTCATCGTCAGTCTTGGGAGATGAGATATCAGAGCGCGCCTCAAGGGAGTCACACACGTACTTTGCTCCCCACTTTAGACAGCGTTGACAATCTATGGTCTGCTGCTAAGACATCTTTTCAATTCACGCAGTATCTCACAGGGCACGGCTTTCACAAGTCATACCTCTACAGATTCAAAATCACAGATAACGAAGCGTGCCCCTGTGATGATACTACTGCACAAACTCTTGATCATTTAATTAAGGACTGCCCACGCTTTCAAAATTATAGATTAGACCACAAGCTCCTTTGCAGGTGCCTCAAGGTGTCACCATACTCCCTGTCCGAACTCCTGTCTAAGAGATCTGCCCTTGATTCTTTCACTAAATTCATCACATATATAGTTGACCATTTAAAAGCGTTCAACAATCCCAACCCTTAAGACTCAAATTGACCCTTCTTGTTCATTACATTTACACATGTGTCATATCCTTTTATATGTTTTATTTTGTTGTATAAAATTATTCTATAATAGTCTAGCTTTAGGTTTAATTTTAAGTTAGTCTTTATTATGAGCACTGTGTCCAGGCAGCAGTCAGACAATAGTATCAAATCGCTAAGGAAGATTGCTGTCTGGACCACGCGAACAATGTTTTATATAATTTAATGTGTAAGATCATGTATAAAATTTTGTGGAACATGACAATATACTCCCACCCGGGAGGGTGTACTCTCGGGTGGAAAATAAAAAAAAAAAAAAAAAAAAAAAAAAAAAAACCTACCTACCTACCTACCTACCTACCTACCTACCTACCTACCTACCTACCTACCTACCTACCTACCTACCTACCTACCTACCTACCTACCTACCTACCTACCTACCTACCTACCTACCTACCTACCGTGGCCGTGGCCGTGGCCGTGGCCGGCGCGGCAGGCTGAGCCATCATAAGTCCGCGAGTATTCGTAATGGACAGTCGTGTATTTTCAGCTGCAGCTATTTTCCTAGCTGCTTATTGTTTAAAGAAACGAAAAAAAAAAAAAAAACTACTGGTCTCCTCCTGACTGCCCATGATATCAAAATTACAGAAGACAATTACGGCAAGAGACAAAACTTGAAGTAGCTTCGCGCGCGAGCCAAAACATAACCGTCCCCATCTAACGCACAGCACTCACTGAGGCACCTATGAGTGCGTCAAGTTTACCGACAATAGATGGCTCGGGGCCGAGCCGTGCTCGGTCGAGCAAACGCGAGCCCGAGGCAGGCCGAGGCACGTCCACACTAGCCGAGGCATTGGCTCGCGAGGCTGCAGCGCGAACCTGTGCGCTAGGTGGGTACGCGGCTATTGCGGAGCGTCTGACATTTTTTTTTTGTTTATTTACGTTCGGTTTGAGTTTATACTATTGCGAGGATTATTTAGAACTAGAGTTAAATTCATTATTTCGCTGTCAGTTTATTTCATTTAAAATACTTTTGCATCAAATATAATATAATTAATGTAATATGTACATTTTTTTTTTCAAGGAGCCAGCTGACGTATAATCCACCGTGTTAGGGTCAGCTTACTATGTTTTTCTTTCAAAATACTTCTTATATAAGTATAAGCTAAGCACCTGCTAAACCCATAATCAGCATACGACAATTTGGATAAAACCAACTTTTCACACAATTTTACGCGTATTTTTACCGTTAAATATACACGAATACCAAACAAGACTTTAAGCCTATAAAAGCAATTGCGCATTATTTCTAGTATGTGTTCCTCAAAGCGTAACTTACTATCCATTTTTAGTCCTAAATTACGGGCTAAAAGTACTCGCTCTAAAGAACAGCCATCAATAGAAATTTGCGGATTCTCTGAAAGAATTCATTTTATCTGCTTACAAGTTCCGAAAAGCATGTATTTTGATTTTGAAGGGTTAAGTATTAAACTATTGAGTTTACACCATTTTGCTATAACGTCTAGTTCTGCATTTATTTTATTTGCGGCTAACTTGAATTCGTGTGGTTAAAAAAAAGTATAATTGAATGTCGTCCGCATATAAATGGTATCGGCTATGTTCAATGACGTTCATAATAATATCTACTTTAAATATATCTATATTTAGCGCAACTATTCAAAATATAACACAGACTGCCAAAAGTTTCTTATTTTTTTTTTAGTTCTGCTACGCATTCTGCTAAAATAGCGTTAAAAAAAAGTAATCTAATTCTGCTAAAATATCAGAATTCTGTCAGTTAAATTCAATCATATCAAGTTATTTCGTTGACTTATTTATCTACCGAAGTAAACCTCGCGACAAGTAACAAGTAGGTAGACTTTTAAAGTTTTTTCTTTTCATTTTATAGCATTTAATGTATTAACTTTTGGTATTTGAGTTAATTTCAATTTATTAACAAAAAAAAAAATAGGAAAAATAGACATTAATAGACATTTCGAAAGCATTAACGGATTTAATGTATTTTTTATTTGCAGAATTATTTTTCATGTGAGTCCATTAACTGGACGTTGGCTGCAACTGTGTTATGTCGCCCTCAATTAGCCGAAGAAACCTGCAAAAAAAAAATACAGATATTGTTATAATGAAAATCCTCTTGTAATTTCACCTTCAACATAAAAAACTTATAAGTTTGTATATGATATCACTCACGCCGTTTTTAGCCGACTTCAAAAAGAAGGAGGTTATCAATTCGACTGTATTTTTTTTTATGTGTGTTACCTCGAAACTCCGCTCCTGGTGGTCCGATTTTGATCAAAAATATTTTAATCGAAAGGAAGTGCTTGTAGATGGGTCCCATTTTTTTTTTTTTTTTTTATTATACTGACGGAAAATTGTTAACTGAGAGTTCTTATCACTCGCATCTGAATATTCTGTTTATGATGATTTATGTAAAACTTTGATCATTAATTAAATTGTCATTAATCTCTAGATGGGATTGTATCAGTGATTTATTTTTAACTAGCTGTGCCCGCGACTTCGTCGGCGTGAAATACTATCTTCGGGTAGCATTTTTAATGAATAAATAATTATTGCAACATATAAACCTTATATATTCCCGTAGAAACTTTCATCCCCTATTCCCTATTGTTATTTTTCACCATTGAGGGTAAAACTTTTACGAACTTTGAATTTCATATTTATTTACATTGACAAATTTCCACCCCATCTTTCAATCCCTTACAACCCTTTATTCGCGTTAAAGAAAAATGTAGCCTATGTCCTTTCTCAGGCTCTAGGCTATCTGTGTACTAAATTTCATTTAAAGCCAAGACAGACAGACAGACAGAATTAATTTCGCATTTATAGTATTAGAAAAAGATTGTTATTGAGAAAAGAATTACCACAAAAATTAAGTAACATACTAGTTTTGCCTAGACCAAGCGTAACGCTCGATCTCGGAGAAGTCTAACAACAAAACCAATGTAGTCTAAATATAGAGTATGAGACCATGATTCATTAAAAAAAAAAAGAAGTAATAGTAAGTAACTAAGTAGTGACCGAGGGTGTCGTTGGTGAAGATGCCGGCGAGTGCGGCGAGCGCGTTCAGCTTGGCCACGGTGTGTTCAGCATGCGCCAGCGCCAGCGCGCCCAGTAGCGACGTGCTGTTCGCGAGACCACTGCAACGTGCACAAACAACAGTCATATAGGCCATAGCAATACAATACAATAGCAAAGATGACTATTGCAATTATTTTAATACTACGTACATTACGCACGTCTTGTTACACCAGTGACGTTCACTGATGAAAAGACGAACGTAGTCGTCAAGAGGTTACTCATGACGTTTTTTATATTTTTGCAAAATCTTGATATGGAATAGTTAAGAGAATTAAAACGTTTTCACGCGTCGTTCGACGACGTCGTTCGACGTTTCAAACTAGAAGTTATTAAGGGTGGCCGGTATTAACATGGTGTGAATATATTGCAAGCATGCCTCTTACAGTAAAATGAAGGGAAACTTACACCGGATTAAACAGGCTGAGGAAGCCGAGAGGATTAGCATCGCCGCAACTGCTCTGTAAAGTTATAATATTTAGGAGATGAATCATCTTTGGTTGGGTTCATAATTATAGAGCTAGGATAAGGCCTGTGGTCATTTATGATAAATATCTTACTAGTAGAAGCAGTAGCGTCGGCAATGCAAGAGAGTAGAGCGATCCCCGAAACGACTGCGACATGCTGACTGACTGACTGACTGACTGTTTGACTGACAACTAGTACAAGTACTCAAATAGCACTACTGTTAGCGTGAGGTAAACAAGCGCCCTCGTACTTATATTGCATGATATCAAAAGACGTCTATCTTATTAGCATTTCAATAGTTTTTCTAGTTTCAAGGTATACCGTATAGTATAAGTATAATGTATAGAACAGACTATGATGTTAGACACGAATTGACTGAATAATATAACATACTAGCTTTTACTCGCGACTCCGTCCGCGCGGAATAAAAAATAGAAAACGGGGTAAAATTATCCTATGTTCGTTCTAAGCTACCTGCCCACCAATTTTCAGTCAAATCGATTCAGCCGTTCTTGAGTTATAAATAGTTTAACTAACACGACTTTCTTTTATCTTAATATATATAAATCTCGTGTCACAATGTTTGTCCTCAATGGACTCCTAAACCACTTAACCGATTATAATAAAATTCGCACACCATGTGCAGTTCGATCCAACTTGAGAGATAGGATAGTTTGAATCTCAAATTATAGTCGTAATTTTAATTTATTGCTAATTATTTGTTTGTTATTATTTGACAGTCACAATTATCTGTTAACTCCAAATGATTCTAACAGATGTCGATACCTTTTGACTGGGTTGAGTAAGTAATCAATAGATGGCGCTGCTATGGTAAATCTACGAACGTATCATATAAGCTTAACTGCGCGCGGACGGAGTCGCGGCGACAGCTAGTATATATATATAGATTTTACATTGTTATGAATAGATTACATTATGGTGCAACACAACTAGAAACCTCTTAGTATGACAAAGAGGTTCTGGTTTAGAACACGTTTTTCGTTGCAACGTAACCTCAGGAAAGTGTCTAGTTATGCTCACAATGCCTTAAGCAGATATTAGATAAATTCTGATATAAAGATATCGAGTCGTTGTGGAATAGGTTTGGGTCGTTGCGTAACGATCGCCCGATCCCGAATCCCGATTTACTGCTCCTGTTCCCGTCTCCCGCTACATAGTGCTCGCCGGGGGAGGGGGATGATACTGAGGTGCAGGGGAGGGGTGACGTGGCTCTGCTCATTCCTGTAGGGGTAGGGGCAGTATTGTAGCGACGGCCGGTGTGCCCGCACGTGAGTGTCGCGCGTGTCTTTCCTAGTCCAGCGCCGCGTACTCCGCACCGGTGAGTATGCCCCTGTTATTGTCCTTATCATTGTTTGATGACTGTAACTTGGCATCAGATAACACGGGTACAATGTGTCCTAACTATTTTTTGTGTTGGCTGAAGAAAATAGTTTTTTTTTTTGTAACACTATGTTATGACGTGAGCTTGTTTTTTAACCTTTTATCCCTCTTCCTTATTTAGTTAAAAGAAAAGTATCAATTATATACACGTTTACTGAATTTTATGGGATCGTTTGACTTGAAAAATCGCGAAATATTTAAAAATAAAATCAACGTAAGATACTTCGATTAACAATATCAACTTTGTTAATTTACTAGAACTATATTGTCCTATTCAGAATAACATCTTTCATCAAATTATTTGAAAAAAACAATAATTAATATTATCCGTATTTAAACTTAGTCTTCTGTTAACTCTAGAATTCACTGTAAATATTCTACTGTATGAATTAAAAATATCAGGTAGCTATATTTTCGAGCCCAATTGGATTTTTTTTAAATCTTATTTACATAAAAGACTCATTGTTGTCGTAAGTAAAAGAATAAATACATGTTCGGTATATTTTGTCACGTCGTTCATACCTCTATGATCTGACTTAGATCCTAGATATCTCGTTTGTTTTATGTATTATAATTGAAATATCATTGAGTTTAATTACATTTAGTTTCTTTATTGTTTGCTGAAAATGTTTAAAGTTGTCTGCTACAATATGGACGCGAGTTGCAAAATTCAAGCGAATAAATCAATTATTTGGGAAAAAGGATCGTAAAGATTTTTTACAGATAAAAAAAAATATATGTATAATGACCCAGGGCTGCGATTAAATGAAGCTTAGGTTCAAATCTCGTGAATGATGTTGTTTAAAATGGTAGGTGAAAAGCTTCATAAAGCGTTTTACGAAACGGTTTTTTTATCAGTTCATCTAAATAGTTTTTTTTTTTCGATATATTATTAAGTTACAATGATATGCATGTTACGAGTTATAAGGTCTTTATTTTTCTTAATATTACTAACGAAGATTGAATCTACAAAAGTCCATGCATTGATTCCAGTCAACGATAACTTCACTTCGGTCTTTTTTTTCTATTCTGTTTTTTGTTGTAATTTTAAATTCTAGTTTATAAAAATATAAGTAATGGAGATTACTCTTCTTGGAATTTAATCTGTAGGAAAAAATGTATGCGAAAGATCCTCCTTCCCCGAGCGGACAATATCGAGTTTGGGTCCTATTTGAATATCCGGCGGGTAAATAACATACCCGGGTGACTGCTGCCCGACCGGTCATTGTCCGGATGTCTTCAGATGTGAACCATCCCTCCTTGACACATCTCAGATTAAATCGTACGATGTAATACAATACATCGGTTTCTGTAAAATATAAAATTTCTTTGTTATTGCTGTATTACGCTATTTCGGTTCACAGATTTATCAATTAAAATGATTGAGATAGTACTTGAGATGATGCATGAAACGAAACAATGATTGTAAAGTGGAGGGAAATTCGGTATTTCTCCTGATCCAAGCGAAAGTCTTCCAGATTTAATCAATCTTATTACAAGTGTTTGGCAAACATTTCTGCAAAACAAACAGCTGACGGCGTACAATGATTTTGTTAGTTGAAGCGACGACCCAGATACATAAATTACTGATTGTGATTTATATTAGTCAGATACAATATTCATTTTGTTTTATTTATCTCAATTCGTGAGCAACATATGCAAAGTATTGAAATGTTAATCATTCAACACACAAAAGTTAAGTTGAGTTAATATACCACAATAACAAACCTCAAAGAATTTTCTTTAAACCTTTTTTTGCAGTTTACTTACTCATTTCTTGTTAAATTCTCAAGTTAAATGACAGATGTCTCTAGAGAGAGTTAAAATTATGTCTCCAAGGTCTAAGTGATCTCGAAGAAACACCAAAAGAATATGGTCACGTTTATCTTCCACAGCTGTTTTGGTTGTTTTCTCACAAAAATTAACAGTCGGAACGACATTACTCGGGTTAACTATCTCAGTTTTAATTTAGATTTCATTCGCAGATACATTTGTATCGCTTGCAATTTCACACGATTCACGCTCGGCACCTAACTAATGGCCAACATTTTGAGGAAGGTGATTAATTCAGCGTAACTGTGGCTTTGTCCTGGAGGACGCCTTGTCGCAGGGGGGAGAGTTTGGGTGCGAGTAGCGCGGCGTGCGGGGCGAGGGGGCGTTGCTTGACCCAATTGTGTTAGAATTCTTTCAGCTCTTTATCCTCCGCGTCTTATAAGATTTGATAGACTTAAAGACGGCTCTCATCTCGAGATTCCGCGAAGTATTTCTAGTTTATTATATCTGTATTTGAGGCTTTAGAAGAGTACTGTTACTTACTCTTATAATTTTCTCTTAAGAACTTTTCTGAGTTTTTGTCACTGTTTTTTTTTACGCCACTTTTGAGCAACTGCCTTAAAAAACTTTTTTACTCGTGCATTTTCTTTAGCTTTTCCAAACTCGTGCGTTCTCTTTCCCAACTGTCAAAATAATGTCTGTTATAAAGAAAAACCAACCACGAAGATTTTACAAAAAAAAAATCATTAAAGTTTTTATGATTCATGCAACTATTTCTAAAAAGAAGCTCCTAATTTGTTAGAATATCAAATTTAATTATTTGATTCAATGAATTAGGTTAGGTTTCATTTTATTTCATCTCATTAAATTTCATTTTCATTTCATATCAATAAAAATAATCTACTGAAGACTTGCCTGTTTGGGCAGTTCCCTTTGCCTACCCAAAATGGGTGAAGAAAACAAAAAAAATCTCTGTTTGTATTCTTTTACGGTTGGCGCCATTTTCCAAACATTTTAGTTAGTTGAGTTTATTGTGTTTTTGTTATTCTATTAAATTGCTTCATTTTTTCGCAACTGTATCAAAAATAGTTGTTTAGTACCGTGCGAAACTGTCATTACAACTTGTTCCAACTGTCAACTTGTAGACATTTGAAAATTAGTATGTATAATTTTGGTATGGTTAACTGTTAACGATTAACTTTAACTTGCGTTAAATTTTCGAGAATTTAACGCTTTAACGATTAACGAAGTTAATTATTTAATTAACGAATTAACGATTAACGAAGTTAACTTTTCGATTAACTGTGCCCACCTGTGGGTGATACGAAAGTTCTAAAGTGGCAGCTTGGGTAATTTTCTTAAGATTTCAGTGATTTACAATAAAAAGCGTATACTTGTGCTGTCTGTTTGGCAATTATAATCACAGCCAAAGTCGGCGAGGATTAGAAGTTACATTGTGAATTATAAATTATAGGTAATTTTTAGTGTTATCATGAAATTTGTAACTTTTTTGTCGGCTGACAATCAATAGCGAGGCATCGCACTTACATTATGTCAAAAATAATATGGATAGCGGATATTTCTTTAGTTGTGAGGTGGAACAACTGTTGCTGGTTGTGATACTACAATGACCTCATTCAATAACAATATAAAATAGTACACAATTCTTGTACACGAGTAGGGAACTGATGGTGTCGTAGAGAGCTATAGAGTGCGACTACACGAGTGGGTCGCGGCGCATTTAGCAAAGAAATCGAACTCGCCTTGCACTTGCAACAGTTCCAATGCATTTGTGCGGCAAACATAATGGCTTTTGTTTCGCAGAGTGCGCGGTAATGCATTGCCCGCGCCGCGCTAAGGGCCGCTGCTGACCTACATGCTGAGTGGCGTCTTGCTTACCGCTCTCAGCATACTATGCTCGGGCGACATCCACTTACACATTGAGCGTATAAAATCCTATCGGAATGTAACAGTACCTGTCCGTTATGTGAACTTATAACTCGCCCACTGCCGCTTGGGGTTATAGTATGATCGTCGATCTGTTGTGACTCCATGACGTCTGATTGTCGGCAGACATCCGCTTATATTGTTTAGTTTATCGAGCACTTGTATGATTGTCCTCTAGTTTTGTAACAGAGTATCTATTAACATTTAATTGAGAAAGGGACAAGAGCAATGAATTATAAGAATGGTTGTTGTACTTCAGTTAGATGTGGTTCATTCGTCAGCGTCAGGTCGCGCCGTCGCTGCCGCGCCGGTTACTGTTATTGATGTGACAAGAATTTTATTTGCGTCGTGTTTGCTGCTTATTTGTCGGGTGTCAGACGACGCAGCTTTTTATTTTTATAACAGCCATTTCTTGGCGGCGCTCGATCGTTAAACAAAATGGAACCTCCCAAGAACAATGTTACAACGTTGGAGCAAAATATACGAGTTAACCTGAACTTTATGTACGCCGCTAGTCCTGAATAAAGTAACATGGGAGCGCGCTAGATCGTCTCTTTTCCAGATAAACTGAGTTACTTCTTTTTATTCATCTTCACTTGATGACTGAAGATTACAAGAGTATTATTCCATCTACCTCAGAGAGATAACTTACAACGTAACTTTCAGGTTTCTGAAGTCGTTTCAGTTTTATCTGAGATAGCTATTAAATTATTCCAACATCTAATTTTATGTCTTAAAAAGTTTTAGTGTAAAGTTAGGTTCTTTAGATAGCGAAAATAAAAAGTGAAAGATAGCGGGAATTAAAATAATATTTCAATTTGTAAATGGCGAGGAAAGGGCAGATTAAGCGGGAACCCTCCGAGCGCGGGGCGGTGGAGGGGAGGGGAGGGGAGGGAAGACCGTAAATCGTGAGGGGGAGGTAATTGAGATGACGCGCGGAAATACGGTGACTGGATTAGAAGCAGATCTTGTGAGAGTCAAGACGATATCATCCTTATCCACTGTATACGTCCCCTCGGCTTTACTTCACTATGCGTCTAGCAGCCCCGCAGCCAGGCGTAGTTGGCCACCACCATCTCGAGATCTACTTCTTTAATCTTGTTATTGAGAGTCAATATAACTTAGTTCTAGTATAATGCAAAATTAAAGTAAAATGCAAAAAAAAAAACTGGTTACGTTTAATCTACAGTGGATAAGATTACATTTTATTTAATCATTTTCATATGCTACGAACAAAATAATAATTAGGTTATTCAAAATAAGAAATAAAATCGTACACAGTCGTTGAATAGTTTATATAAAACCTTTATCGTCACTGAAACTCTTTGCTAAATTATAACATTTACGCAGACGACTGTACTCATGTACGTATGTTTTCATATCGTTCTGTAAAAGTACACAAAAGTAAACGTGTTTTAATTTCGTAACTAAGTTACGTAACGTTTAGCAGCAATTTTGTTATGAGTAACGTCTTATTTAAGTAGCAAAAGCTGGTTATTTTTGTTTGATTGCTGCAATTTATTTTGGAGCTCAGTACAATAGTACAGTATACATTTAAACAGACAGGTAGACGCCAGCAACAACAACATCCGTTACACGAATTGGCTCGCCCGGTGAAATACCACGACCACATAGAAGACAGGCGTGAAGAGGAAGTAATTCCGCGTTTCGTCTGATGAGTGTGATGCCTAATTTTAGTCCTTTTTCCCTTCCTACCCCTTTCTTATAAGGAAAGGATGGGAAGGGGAGGTGGATTTGATGGAGTAGGAGATGCATAGGAAGGTTAAATATTCTCTTTTTGTGCGTCTCCTCCTTCGTCGATTGAGGGTAGGCAACGCATCTGCAATTGCGAATGTCTATGGGCAGCGGTCGCATCGCCATTTTGGCGAATTCATGTGGCCGCTTGCTCGTTTGCCACCTTGTAATATAAAAAAAAAATAGGTCACATTTTTTCCAGTAATTTAATACGTATTCCATATTCAATCTACTGATTTTGTGTTAATGTCTGCTTTTTAAATGACGTGGTAATCGTGTCGAAAAGTCACCTATGTTTATGTATGTATAGCAACATTCAAATCGTAATGTTATTGCCTTTTAGTTGAGTAATGACCGATGCATTTTAAAGTCAGCTGCTAATACAAGTTTGAAATCGTAGTGAAGTTAAAACAAACGTTACAACGCGATAAAATGAATAAAACTTAACTTGTTTAACACAAGCTGATGCGATGATAGTTTATTCTCAAGTTGGTTGTTGCTGAAAGTGGGGTGCGAAGAGGGATCTCCCGAGGGAAGGTAGAAGGCGGGGAGAGGGGACTGCACGGGGACATTGCTTTTCGAATAATCTCATGTGAGCTTGTACTATTTATTACATAGATTTTAAGTTCCATCAGAAAATTGTTAGGTATATAGTATGTCGGGAATTCGATTTCAATAGAGAGACGATATTGAAGTTGCAGTCTGCAATGCCTCTGTCGCGTCGTCTGTCGCGTCTCTCGAGTCGTCGACTGTCGAAATTTTGCAGCAACAAAAAGCTGCAAAATGCGATGCAGCTGGTGGTATAACTTCCTAATATTTAAAGCCAATTTGAATATTGTAATGTGAATTTCGTCTGTCATGATTGTTTATGACCGATAGATATTAAAATGGGCTGTATGATTAAATCTCATCTCTTTATTAACTTGTTTTTACTTATTTATTAAATGTGAAGATATCTTATATTAACCAATAATCTTTTATTTAGTCAATGACTTAAATATTTTGATGGAAATCTTGCAGAGATGATGTAGATATTAAAATTCAGTAAAACATAGTAAGAAAACATACAGGACAGAAATGATGTAACCAGTAGAAGCTACGATACCAATGACGCACATCGATAAAGAATGTTTCGAAATTATTGCAAATTTTCTCAAACACAAATAGGAGAAGTCATTATAGCGAGGATAACATTTTATGGAAGACAAGCGAGTTAGCGATAAAACATTTACGATATGAGAACAATAAGTTCTTACATATGACGTACTGCATCGCAACTTATTCGTACAAGACATGTAGCAAGTTAGCAGAAAAACTGTTGCGATGTTGAAATGATTTGGTTTTTCTGTAGTGCTCTGAAATATACTTTATATTTTACAAAGTAAAGGCGGTTTCTGGCACCTTTTAGTCAAGCAATAGTTTTAAAATTGATATCTGTTTCTACATTTCTCTACCTTTATTTTAAAATGTTTTATTTTTAAAGACTTTAAGTTTGTGAGTATCATTATGGGAATACGTTTGTGTGTGTGAATGTGTTGTGTGTGCGACAACCTTATCTCACATTTTATTTAGCCAATTCAATAAATTGCATTCAGTAAGTGGCTATACTTCCACTCACATTGAAGGGCTCTCTCGCCGCCGTTTATGTTCAAATCCCTTTCCCGCATGTCGGGGCTGAGGTCGATGTATAGACGAGTGGTTTCATCGTTTATGGAACGAGGGAACATCTCGCTATTCTGATCGTCTTTCTTGTTTACTTTTAACTGAAGCGTTTTGTTTTATGTAAATTGATATAGATAAAAACATGTAACAGTTCGTGAACAAAATTGTTTTGTTCGTAGTGTTAAGTAAAACAAAACACATAACTTTGAAAAACTGTTTATTTTTTATACACAATAACTGTAACAAAACTATACGAAACGTAAAAACTTTAGGACAACTTAAACTTGTTAAAACATGAAAAAAGACACATACACACACACACACACACACTCGAAGTAGTAATATGAAAACAAAAGACGACTCCATTCGATTCATTTTTGTCTTAAATATTTCACGGCGCTAAAATGTGCCAGTGCTATTTGATACGCTGGTGGCGCCATCTACTAAAACTGAATTGCTATTAAACACCTATAAATAAAAAAATAACTACTTATATTAAAACTGATTCTATTACTACGACAATTGTTTATTATGTTTGTATTAATCAAAGAAATTAAATGAAATACGTGCAGCTTTACACCACTTGACGTCGGCATAATCAGTGTTAATGTGCCTCCAATATTCTGGTCACGGAGCAGTTTATAAGTAAGAGTTAATCCTTTGGCTTAAGGCTCACAGCTCGCCTGTGAGAGGGCACCGGGAAGGCAACACGTTGTGTACACGCTGAGGGGAGGACAATGGAAGGATTACGATAAGTTTCAGAACATGTCTAATCAAGTTACCATTCTATCAGTGAATGGTAACAATCGTTTTTTTTTATTACCGCGCGATTGATAACGGTTATACAATTACAAAGAATTATTAATTAATGAATACTTTAAAGTGCACATTTTAAACCTAGTTTTCGCTTTATCTTCGCAATACATTTACTTGAAAGCTGTAAAGTTATGTTTGTAATATGAGAAAAAATATAACCAAAAATGGTAGTTTTGCGCCGCACAATTTATCCCTCACTCCCCGGGGGACGCCCCGAGTTAGATTGCGGTAGTGCTGTCCCCGACTGGTCGACTCTACAATACAATTATTACAAGAAAGGGATTATGTAAGTTCTTTTAGTTTTTACATCATTGGTTTTAAATATCGAAGCGCAAAAATAACTTATCATCCTGTTGTGACTGTAAACTAAAATGTTTCATCAAAAAGGTTTGAAAGTGCTATCTTTTCTTTTCTTAAAAGTAAGTAAAAGGAGTCGACTGGGAAGACTGGTAGTGTTGGTTGTTATTGCTAAGGCGTATAAACTTCGAGGGCTACGAAGGCTACGTCTAGATGCACGAGTAGTGCCGCCCCTGAGACAAGTATTTTGTTTGTGACAACAGGCGATGACATATTGTGATGTCGAGTGATAGCGACTGACAATTTATTTGAAGGACGATGTAAGTTTGCGGTGTGTGGCGGCGGAGGGCTCCAGAGGACGCCGCGAGAGGTCTCAAGGGACGCCGCGGGACGCTACGGACTATGGACGAGTGCTCAATCACTGTCGTACGCATTCTCTACACAACTATGAAACGTTATTAATGGAATATAAGGGACTTTTACATTCCGTTTCTTTACTTGTTTAATGTGAGACATGTTTTGTATCAAGATTTAGTGAAAAAGATCCGACATTTGTACTTGTTTACAACAGAGAGTTTTACTAAAATATCTTATTTTTTGAAGTCTGGTATAATTGACTGATTATTTAAGGATTTTTTCTATGAGCAAGTAAACTTTACTGTTATAATTGGAAGGCATCCCAACCAGGGGTAAAATCGGCAATTGCTAATGCAATTGACTTCAAAGCCATAAACTTAGATAGGGAATAGAATGTGGGGTGGGTTATCCTTATTTATGTGCGAGGAAATGACTGCTGATTGCTGACTCCGCGGCCGCAAGTGTGTGGCAATGAAGGCAACACTTGACCGTTCGCTAGGGGCTAGACTAGGGGTCCGGCGAGGTGCGTTCGCCACTTTATTGCTACTTGTGTTCGAGGTGCGATTCTATTAATATCTATGAACTAGAAGTACTCAAGTATTGTCAAAAAGTTACCTTCAAATAGTTTTTGCTGAAGGAATATTTTTAAAATGATTTTATATTATTCAGTTTGTAGATAGAAGTGCATTTTAAATCGGCGAGGACAGCTTGTTAGTTCCAATTCGAGTTACAAACTGCAGTACAAGTGCGTTCAACTGAACTTTGTCGACAAGAGTTTGCTCAGGTTTTTGAGAAATGTACTGGTTTTAAAATTTTTAATAAAATACCCGTCGAGATAAATCAAAGAAACATTTTTTTAAGCGACTAAAATACTAAGTAGTTTTCTTAAACAAGGAAAAATTTAAAATGTTGTTCTTGGAAATCTTAATTTCACAAAATTCCAGATGTAGGTTCTTATTTAATATTATGATAATCAGTTTTGATTAAGAAATAACTATATCAAGAAATAATTTTGTAAAAAAACACGACCACATACGTATAATAAATTTACACCGCGCAATTCAGTGCAATGCAGTAAGCTATCCTGCACTGCAGACTTTACACAGGATCTCTTCAAATTATTTCATTTGACTCAAAATAAAATGTTGTACCACCTTTACTACTGTAGTACCAGTTGTACCAAAAAAGGCATCATATTATGGTTAAATAAATGCATCACCATGTTTTATACAAGTTTTTCAAGTCACCGCAACGTTCTTTTCTCTTACGTATGTGATACAAATGCATAAGGGCTAGTTCTACTTATTGTTGTTCAGGTAAAGTTTGTTTACTCTGTCTGCATCTTAGTTTGCAGTCGCTGTCGCTGTTGCAGCGTAGTTCAGAGATGCGGGTTTACTTGCAGTGGAGTTACAATAATGAAGTGATTGTTCTGTTGTTTACTTATTTGTAAAAAAAAACTGTGTTGTTTTAATAAGTAGTAGAAGTCGTTGCTGTATTCTGTATCTGATTATGAAATATATATGATGAATATATGTTTTTAATGTACATAAATGAAAAGACTATAGGCAATCTAAGTCTTTTTACAAAGCTCTACTTTCTTTAAAGAAAAATACAATACTTGGAAATATTTCTGGGTACACATTAAATAATTGCAGTTACGATATTTCCGTAAGACAACAAAAGGTATTCGATAGTAAAAAAAATTGGAATCGCATAAGAATCTAATAATACTAGTAAAGTTTGGTCGCTTTGACTAACGACCGACTGCCTCCCTCAATAAATGGCACACAGTTTTAGACACGTGCCCCCCTTACCCTCTCCGCCCCCCCCCCCCCCCCCTCCTCCGGGACACACACACATACACACGCGCGTAACGGCGTATATGTACTTTCAGTCGAAATAAAATCGTTTCTTGTCTTCTAGGGTTGTATATTCGATACGTACATATGTTATAATAAATTGAAATATTTTATAAATATAAAATAATAATATTAACTCTGTCAGTCGACAAAAGAAGACGTCTTCACGAGCTATATTGGATAACATTTTGCAGATTTTCGTACAAAATCTTTTTTATTTGTGATAACCCTGTTTTATAGTGTCAGTAGAGATGGGAGGGGGGGGGGGGCGCTGAGTGCGCGGGGAGACCGGGCTGGGTTCGATACGCTGCTGGTGTTAGACAATCGCTCGGAGCGCGACTTGGCTCATGTTGCCCCGACCTCCCCACATGAACGTTAACGTTTCTTTGTCAATAAACACATACTCATGATATTTGTTTTTTCCTCTTTATCTGCTTTCTGAATGAAGTTTTTACGGTTATTTGCGTACATCTGTTGTCTACTTTGTACCTATCTCTTATATAACAAACAATATTATATACTCATGTACACATATCGTATCCTCTTCAAATTAAGGAGTAGAATAGTAGAAATTGAAATAACTTTCAATTTCTACTATTAGTACTAGTAGTTCGAACTTTCGTGTTATTTTCAGCGTAGACTAACAATTACTTACTTACTTTAAATACAATTTGCATTAAATATTGAAATAGTATTTGCTTGTCTCAGATGCAACGTCCGTGGAGATGAGCGCCGGGTGCGCCGCCTGTCCCGCCCCGCCTCTCTCCGTCTCGCTCGCACTCCCCGCGGCGCGCTCGCGTCCTCTCCCTCCCGCGTCATGCCGCGCGCGCACCGGCATCGCCTTCTCTCAACGCTGCACTTCTTACTTCTCACTGGTGAGTTTGTACACACATTTTTACAATAACTGTTATTACTTTATATGAAGAAGATATCAAGATTATAAGTTGGTGGTTTAAATCTGATATAAGCCGAGCGAAGTATTATTGAAGGATCTGTTACTGACACATAATCATCAGCTCACTATAAGTTTTCACAGAGGAGCTGGGAGCCTACCCTGAGAGGTGACTAGGACATAGTCAACCACGCTGGCCCAGTGCGGATTTACTTCATACATATCTCTGTCTTTCTTCGCACATAATATGTGCAGGTTACGTCGGATAAATGTGTATATGTA
Source organism: Papilio machaon (assembly GCF_912999745.1). Lineage (NCBI taxonomy): Eukaryota > Metazoa > Arthropoda > Insecta > Lepidoptera > Papilionidae > Papilio > Papilio machaon. Next base: position 5,243,011 of record NC_060012.1, on the reverse strand, counting down.
AATCGTTAATCGAAAAATACATTGGTGGGGGAATTCAAACCCAGAACCGGCAGATTACAAGTAAAGTGCTCAACCCCTGAGCCGCCGACGCTCTTTAATTTAATTTATAGAATTATTATAGTTTCAAAGTTAATTCAATGTTAATTTTGCCTTTAAATAAGATTGATTGTTTCGCCAAGTGGGCGATCGATGTTAAAATGTGTAAACAATAAACGATCATCGTTACGATCCTGGCGTCAAATTGGACGCGGTGTCGAATAAAATGTGTGCTATAAATCTCTCTTTCCCTCGGCCTCGGCCATTATCGGCTCGGCTTCCGCTGCAATATCCCTACCGCGGCTCGTTTGTCAGCCGCGGAGTTTTCATAATAATTCGCAGTTTATTACTGAAACTTGAGAATGATCTGTTGTACTGCATTCTACTGATAACTTCTGTTTCTCGTTAAAAGTATGAAGCTGGAATTTATCAAATTAATTGGCCATTAACTGCCAATTTTAAAGTCAGCGTCAAAACTTTTCTGTTTGGTGTAATAGAGCGGTTGTCGCTGGCCGGAGGGGGGAGCAGCGGGGGAATGCTTAATAAGGTGTTTGTTTATTCGAGCCCTGAGTGTCACCAGTCACGGAGCTAATTACGCGGCTTGCGGACGTGAGCTGAAGCGACGTAAGAAGTGAGGAAAATGAGAGGAACACTTTAAAGTCATCCTTCTTGCTTTTGAAATATGTTTCACTTTAAACTTTATTTTAAGACAAGAACGACGGATAATATTGTAAACACGATAAAAGTTGTATCGTCATCTTTCTGCGTCGTACCCGCTCTGAAAGTATTCTGTCTTTCAAAATAAATCATCAAAGGATTGTTGTAATAAAGCAATTGTGTTGGTGAACTTTATGCTCCTAAAACTCAATCAACTCAATACAATCAATAAGTACTCGTTTAATTTTATGTTAATGCTCTGTTGCGCCGCGCCGAGGTCGAGCTGGGAATTAAATGATTTAGTTGTCGCCGTTGGTTGCCATAAATTGCGGTCTGAATGTTTTCAACCTTCGCCGCGGGACCGACAATTACCACTAATGTTTTAACTCGGACCTGCGTACGTTTGACATTATGACCTTTTGCATTTAAAACGTTTTAAAGGAGGTGGATTTTGAAAATGAGTGCTAATTGCCTGCTCTTTTAAACTAAAAAACCTATGCAAATTTTACACAGTTCTACAAAATATATTATTATAAATTAACATTTCCATTGTAGTCGCGATGTCTTGACATGCGAAGAAATGTGCAGAACTACGAGTAGTATTCTATTCTTGTCAACAGTTTAGTCTAATTCGTCATATTAGTTCTTGTCTACGAAACTTTTCCCAACTTAGTCATCCTCGAGAGCTGTACAAATTTGTAGCTTCGTCTCTTTTCCTCCTATATTGTTATCTTTGCTGTTCATCACTCACAGCGACTCTACGTCGTTGTTACCCCCTCCCTCTCTCACACACAATGTCCTCCTTGTCTACGGCTCTTGCATTTCGTAAAAGTTTAGAATTGCTGCACAACATGTAGTTTTGTTCTTTTGTTTCAAAGTAGTTGCGGTCGCGCTGCGGGACGCGGATTTTCTATTCTACCTGCAGACAGTATTTACTTTATACTTGTTTCCGTGGAATAAGTTTATATCTGGAGATATATTTCTATGTTTTTATTTAATAGATGAACCTGACAATAAGTCAAAAAATAAAATTAAACAAAATAACGTTTGTAGATCATCCTACAAAAGTTTTATGAAAATCTTTCCAGATTTTTTATGGACATTTAGAGGACAAACATGCAAAAATATTTTTAGTATAATATATTCACAAAATTAATAATATAAGATGTAATTAAATGTAAAAAGTTTTATTTAGAGCAAATATTTCATATTTTTCGTTAACAACGTTTTGTTGTTTCTTGCAAAATGACATCAAAAATAACTTCGCGGGCGGTAAAATGCTTGTCCTTACAAAATTTTTTCGCACGTTATCCATCATAAATATGTAAAACTTCGCTACATTGGAGATATTCTTATCACACACGCGGCGATGTAACATGACGCGAGTTTTTCGTTGAGGAAAATATCAAATCAACCTCCGACCTGAATTTCGTAAGGAATAAGGTCGCCTGTCAGTCTGTCACGCACGCAGCCAATCTGTACTGGAAATATGTAATTATTTTATGTACTGCTAACACACATATAAGCTACGTGACCTCTTGAACACAATAACTGTCGTAAGTACGAGAAAAACACTCGAGAATAAAGAGTTTTTTGAGGTTCAAGTTTGTGCTAATACACAATAGCTATAAAGTAAATACTGAATTTAGAGTGTTGTGGCAAAGTTATGGTAAACTCGCTTAAGCCCGCGACTTTGTTCGCGCGGAATTAAAAAAAACTTAATAAGCTTATGTGTTGTTCATATTATGTTTTAAATGTATGCCAAATTTCATCGACATCCATGCACGAGTTCTGCAGATACTTTCTAACAAACATCTATCCATACATCCAAACATTCGCATTTATTATATTAGTAAGATAAAGTATAATTTGGAAAGAGAAAGAAAAATAATAAATCTTGAATTAACAAAAATAATGCAACAATACTTTTCTACTTACACATAAGGTTGGAGCTATTTAACAGAATCTAAGTCCACAGAGTAGCTATGGAGTGCGGTGTGTGCTCTGCAGATTGTCTACCCTGTGCGCTGAGTGGCCACTTCTGAAAGTGGTCACATGTGACCTCCTCTTACTAGAGGATACTTCTGACGCTCGCAGGATAATGAACGCTCTAAATTGTTTATATCTTAAATGTAGTTCTGGTTTTGTGTTTCAGTAGGGTAGTTAGTTAGGTTAGGTTAGTTAGTTAGTAGGGTAGTTTTGTGCTCGTCACTTTGTAATTAAAAATAATTCATAGACAACAATAACAACAGACATTTCTTAACAATATGTCGTGAACAAAGGTGGGCATTAACTCGTTAATCCGTTAATCGTTAATTAACGAAGTTAACATTTTCCTTAACGGATTAACTTTTAAGTTAAATTCAAAAAGTGTTAACGCTCTTGTTAACTTCCGTTAAATTCTACTTCCGTTAATTTAGTCCGTTAATTGTTACAATAGACACTTATTGACGTGTTGTCATTTTATTTAAATTATGCATCAGGCTACATTCGTAAGTTCGGCTATGTTCGGCGACCGTCGGCGAGTCGAATGGTGAACGAGAACGAGAGAGAACTAGAACGAGCGAGTGTGACGCATGTCATACAATACACCGAGCGGCCGGGATAGACGTAATCAAAAGAGTACCACAGAATCCTTGTTAGAAAATAGTGACGATTTAAACAAACTTACCTCTATCAAATATTGCGAAGTTTAGGCGCTAGACACCTTCAAAGTTTAATAATTATTTCACATTTACACAAATATCTCGAAAAGTCTTTATTACATTTTATTCACATTAAAACTGGTTTTCCTTTATTTAACATCACTTTTTTTAGAACAAGACTTTGTTATAAAATCAACATAAGGTTCGAAAACACTACTCTTAATACAATAATTGTTATACGTGAGACGCAAAATCTATTAAAAAAGATAAACTACATTACATGCATTACTCTTCAACGTCGTACCTAAAATACAACTAAACTTGGTTGCAGACAAAAATGTTTATTTTAATGTTGGAGTTTAAAGACAACAAAAAATATAAAAAAAAAAATAGTTTATGGTTCATTTGAAAAAGCGTACAAATAGGATTTTTTTGTCATTGCGTAGATAAGAAACAAACAATGAAAAATAAATTACAAAATTCGAAAGACGAAATGTGCACGCAATAAACGTTCCTCAAAAACAAAAGGGATTTAGGTGTTTATTACCGTCGTTTGTTTTTTTGGGGCTTCTTCATAGTCAACGAAAAATAATTTTAACAACAACAAAAATATGAACAAAGGATCAAATGGACAGCCGCATAGAGAATGCGATAACGAACTCGATGGATTTATGGCCCCAACCCTTCTAATGGTCGGGGATGCACGTGCGCTGCGCAAAGACAATAGCGAAGATAATTTGTTTGTTTACAAAAAAAAAGTATACGACAAAACGAGAAAGAATGAGGAAAAAGATAAAATGATTATGTTAGTGAAATAATGTTAAACTGTGTTATACTAAATTTAATATATGAAATGTCGCCACAAGTGACCTTTACAAAAAGACATCGATTTTTTTACGTATATCGAAAGTTTATTTTAAAATTAATCGAATGTCGTTGAAAATAATTCAAAACCATATTCTTACTAATTAACTATAACGATTTTGTAGGTGATAAGAAAGAGAGAAGACATCACCCGCGATCGGTTGTTTTCGTTATATCGTGTAACTTATGCTCTATACACTGAGAGTAATTTAACTTGATTTAACATATAACAATAGATCGGACGATAGATCATTAGATGATAGAAGTTATCGAAGGCATCTCAGTTGTATGGTTTGATGTGTTGAGATGTATCACTGGATTGGTTATATAGTTTATTTATCAATGTTATAATAAGTTTCCTCTGATTTTAGAAGTTTTATTATTAAATAAAAAGTACGTAAAAATGATGTCTGTTCGTGGGTCCTTAGCTAAAATAAAATAAAAAAATATTACCAAATTATACATAAAATTAAATGTTCAGTTGTTGGAGTATGAGCAAATGAATATCCGGGTGCAAATAGTAACAGATAAATGTAAATACTGCACAAAAGTTTTGATTGTTTTCTTTTGAATATTATCACATGTCTTACTGTTTAATAGAAAATTTGTGTTGTCTAAATTTAATTAGCTCTCTAATTCCGTGACGTCGGATTGTCGATAAAAAAATTGACTGAAAAAGTCAATTGTCCATCATTGTCAGTGTAGTATATAAGTGTGTGTAACTAGTGCATGCTATGTCATTATTATGGTACAGGCAGTACATCGCTCCTATTGTCTAAATTATTTTTTAGTATATTATATAACTAAACTATAGATAGGATTAGCGCTCGCCCGAGATTTCGTAAGCGCAGTAAAAATAGCCTAAGTTCTATTGAAAGTCTCGACAAAATCGGTCCATATGATTCGGAGATTATTCATATGGCCATTTCCCGCTTGCGCCTTATACTCGTGATATAAACAAAAATTAACTTTAACTGTTAACTTTAACTTGCGTTAAATTTTGGTAAATTAAACGCTTTAACGATTAACGAAGTTAAATTTTTATTTAACGAATTAACGATTAACGAAGTTAACTTTTTGATTAACTGTGCCCACCTATGGTCGTGAAGTATTAAAAAGGTATTTATTTTATAAAGCAGACGCCAGAGATAAAACATAAGTACGAGTATATACAGAATATACACTTCAGTGAATCCAATTAAACGGCAAAATCATTAAATCCCTTCGTCCCTTTTCGTTCCACATTAAGCCGGTTGTCCTAACTGCGGTCGTAACGCCGGCGCCGATGCGGGGTAATGTATTCAGCGTAACGCGAATTACATGATTGGTGTTTAATTAAGTAGAGATGATCCCGTGATTAATGGCGGTTTGGTCGCTTGAGTGGCTTGATGTATGTCGCCACGCGCCGGCTCGGCTCGGTATGGGCGCACGGGGGTACAGCGTATGGGGACACGGGCACATGGGAGCATGGGGGCATGGGAACACTGGCGTGCTCAGGTTTGCGCCTAACGCTGTTAATGAACCAAAAGCTTTAATAGAAACCTTACCTAAATTTAATTGTATACATTTAATAACTTAATATAGTAAGGCTGGAATTTAATTCGGAACGTTATGTGTTGTATGAAGAATATAAAAGACCAAATATATTTAGTTTAAAGTATACAATAGTAGTGAAAGAAAAGGGAAAGAATCTCTTATACTTGTAGTCGTTATAGAGGCGGCGTAGAAAGGCGCGTAGCCGTGACATTGTCGTAGGCAGTCACGTAGACAGTTTGATGTAGCGAGTTTCCCTACGACGTGGCTGTGCAATACGCTGGCTAAGTACAAAAAGCCGTTGCGCAGCTGTATTTGCGCTTTGAGTTTCGCTGCTCACTGTTCAGTGCTCACTGATCATTGCTCAGAGCTGGCTCGTTGAGAAATGACGTAGCGTTAACCGAGGGCTTTGTGCGGATTCGTTGGTTACGATGCAATATTGGCGTCGCCCAGTTTTATGTTCATCTTGTCTCCTGCACCCTCCCCGTCTCTCTCCCTCAACCCTAGAGAGTCATAAATATTATACTTGTAAGAAGAGTTTTCTGTTTCCTTGTATTCCATTCTTAAGACGTATTATTTAATAATACAGCACACATTCTCAGGTTATTTGTTCATTCGTTGATCAATTTTTCAAACTATACTAAAATGAAAAATAAGTACCCTATTACGAGTATATTGTAATAGCCTCAAACACAAATTCGCTTCCAGCACTTACTAAAATACTCACAAAATGATGGCAACACAAAGTGTCTGCGGGAAAGGCACCGAGGTTAGGTGGGGGGAGGGGGGAGGGGGGAGGATTTTAGTAAAGAGCTATTTGGTAGCTCTGATTGCCGAACGTTAAATTTTGTTTGATTAAATTCTCAACACAGATAAATTCGATCAGAATTCCTAAAGAGAAAAAGAGCTCCCGATTCCATCTAAACAAGAATTTATACCGCCTCAAATGAGACTCGTTTAGTGCCCCCCCCCCTCCTCCGTTCCTCCCGCGCCACGCTCCATTCTGAACGATTTTATTGCAAGATATTCGGGATATGTTCGCACTGAACGCCCTTGTCATTGAAATTTTTATACTATAACAATAGGATTTAGGTCCAGATTCGTTCGACTCGATATATCGGATTTGGTAGTATCGCGCCCATCTCTGGCTAATCCGCACAATCAACAGAATTCCATGCCCTCCCCTGACCCCGCGACCTCCCCCACCCTCACGCGCCGCACGCACAGGGGTGATGGAAATGTTTTGTATTGGAAAACTTTTACTAATTTCGGTTTGGTTTTTTACCTCCGCGAACAAACTCCTATTTATTCCAACATGACATTAATAATCACGTCCAAAAAAAAAATTAACGATCGGGCAAAATTCACGGAGAAGGTAACAATATATTGCATGATTCATAGAGAACAAAGTTAACAAACATAAGAAGTAACACATTGACATACTCTCAAAAAGCAAGCAAAAAACATTACTCTTCTGTCATTCGAGCAATAAACTATTGTTGGCATTATTACAAGTGTAACTCATAGTGCTTACTTTAAGCGAGTGAATTACACAGAGACACAAAGTTAAGAGGCGATACATCTCTGTACTCCAGAGTGACGATGTAACTACGACTGCAGATTAAAGTGTCACTGCGGCTACATACTTACACAATTACTGTATGCTTTTTCTAAGTAAACAATCCTAAACTGTTTACTTAGAAGTACTTTCTATTTGTAAATATCAAGGTAACTTAATAGTCACGTGTTTGGTTTGCTAATATTAAAAAGATAAATGACGAAAGACTTGACATTTAACAGACTGAAATAAACGTATGATATTTGCAAATTGTTATTATCAAAAAATTACTTTTAAAAATTATTGTCTTTCGGTGTAGTGGCAGCCCTAAGTTGTTACTCGGTGCTGTTGATACAGTGTGGGCATAAATCCGGTGGATCGAGCCTGGCTCTGTTGGCTTTATTATACCTAATTAATACTGTCATGTACAACGGATGTAATTCCGCTGCTTACGTTCATTGGCTTTATTATCTTAATTAATTGTTGAATATTAGTTCTCTCGACTTGCTCATGTAAAAAGTGTAGCTGGCTCTATTTAAAAGAGTTACACTTCACTAGGGATCTCTAGGGATAATGTGCAATGGAAGAAGGTAACATTTGGCTAATCGTTTTATTCTGCTGCGAATTAAATTATAATGTTTGTTTTTAAGGGTAAATTCGAACTGAAGATCGTTACCTTGTTTGTGACGTAGGAACTTGTACGAGGCGAGGAGGAGGGTTAGGTTAGGTTAGGCTGTCGTGCGACACAAATGATCCTGCGTCTCTGCCGACGCGTTTATTTTTCAATTTACTTAAAACAGATTCGGTGAGAAGTTTTACGAGGTGTTAGTTCAGTGCTGTTTGTTAGTGTTACATTAATATAAATAACTGTTAATGTCATAAATAATATACTGAACATTACCAAAAAATCCGGGAATTGGAATTGAGAACTCAATTTGACTTTTATATCCATATATTACAGAGATCTGTCCATATTCAGTTATCTGTGAAATTACAAAATCATGCAGCACTTAAAATGTCCGTATTTCCATCTCAAAGCATTCAATAAGCTTATTCGAGAGGAATTTCAGTCGATAGAACATCGTGAGCCCCAGTTGTCCGCTGAGGCGAGGCTCCGGCGCCGCTACAGCGGGCATGTTTAATTTGTTACCAACATATCCAACATCTGCTGCATTTCGCTGAATACGTTATATTCGTATACGCTCCTCGTTTATTTGAAAATTAAATCTAATATAGTCCTTACATTTTGGAATGGAAGAAGCAATATCATAAAATGTTATTTTCTACTTCAGCCAAGTTATATTATAAGCTACTACAATGTCTAAACAATTACAGACTAAATAAATATAATGAAAAACTCCATTAGCTTTTAATAATGCTTTGATAAAGTTGATACAAATTATGTTTATATAATATTACTTTACAATGACGCAAAAAGGACTACAAAAGGTTGATAAAACAAACGATAAGTCTGTAATAGGCTATTTACCGAAACAATTGTTTTGGAAATTCTTTGCTTTAGACACAAAAAATAGGATGAAAAAAATAAATTCGAAGACCTTGTTTACAGTTTCATTTTATCATTCATAGGATGTGTTACAAAATACATATAAACATTTCTTAGGATTAGTTCATTAAAATACAGCGTCCGAGCGACGGCGGATCATGTCTTATAAGATTTGCAGAGAGCAGGGAGCGGCGGCGGCGTGCTACGTGATACGTGCTCTGCGTGACAACTCGCCGCGGGACAACACGCTGCGTGACTGGCAACACGTCACTATTACATCACAAAGGTCATGAGATAACATAACTCTTGGCCTCTTTATAACACCCCTTAACATTACGCGCCTCTTAAAAATATATTCATAACATGATTATGTAAATTAGTAGAAATTACTTATGGATAATTTAAACTTTTTTAATAGTCTTTATAAGTAGAATATATAAGATTTCTAGTTACTGACTAGTTTCAGATCCGTCTGGAATCGTCGGGACAAAAGGATCCTTTTATATATTTTGCTAATAAAAAAGTTTAAATTATCCATGAGTAATTTCTACTCATTTACATAGTTTGCATTTTTACTATAATTTAATTTCAAGAGTTAACTAACTAATAACGAACACGCACACACATTCAGCTTTAGCGCAATCGTTCCGCTCGTTGGAGAATAATAGCAGCAGTAAAACTGCTCTCGCTGATGCATTTCATTTGGCTGCAGTTCTGTAGGGAGCTGCAATTACCGGACACGAAGATTTATTTATGCGTTTCTCAATTAACTTGAAGTGACAATTTCGTAATTGGACCCTTGCGAGATTGCGACGACATTTTAAATATTTCAAATTTGTAAATCTGCTCCTCATAACTGGCACATGAAGGTACGCCCATTAAATAGGCATCATTAATATTTAATTGTTTCGAAATAAAGTAAGAGAGAGCTCAGCTTCTCAATTTAAAGCAAACCTCTTCTTACATACGTAGCATGTCTACGTGTCACATTGCTACGTAGAACGTCTACGCGTAGTCTACGTTGTAGCAGATACTGTAGCAGTGAGACATAAAGAAATGTGAATAGCTTTGGGTATGTTTAAGATATTTTTGAAAGCCATGTTTCTATTCTTAGATATTAGATTTCAGATCATAATTTTTCAGTTGATAAGAGAAATGTATTTGCACGATACGTATAATTACCTCGCACTTAAATATTAATTTAAATAAAAATATTAATATACAAGTAAATACTATAAAAAACTTAAACATCACTGTTTTAAATGCAAATGTTCGTTGAAATCTCTGTTCATTACAGTTTGAAATAAATTGTCACTTTCTCACAGACTCTGTAATTATCAGCCAAAGACACAAGAAGACGAGGAAAATTCTCAGACAAGTGCAGCTGACAGTCTTTTGTCTTTAATCATACGACACAATGTTGCATGATTAAAAATCTTAAATTAAAACATTGTCAGCCAGTTATCATTTAAATTACATACAGTTGGCAAGAATTTATAATTAAAAAAAAAATCTCATACATTTTCATAAGAAACTAATAAATTGAACACAAACCAATACATAGTGCAGATACAAACGAATAAATTTTCAATAGAGTATGAATGGTCTAGTTGTGAGCAATCACTCTGATGTTGAATGCTCTACAAATTGCATTGGCGTATTAAACTTTCAATGTTATTAGAGAGATATTCATACACCCCCCTACCCGCCCCCCTCTTGCCCGGCTTGTCCCCCCGCGCCCCCGGGGACCAGAACTACGTGATTAATTTGTGAGTCTTTGAAATCTATTTTATATCTTTAATAATACATCGGTGATTTGAAATTTTAAAAATTACGTTGTTACATCAATTTCCGAAGATTTCTGAAAAGAGCTCTTTAATTCTGCTCTTCTTGTTTAATATTAACAAACACCATATAGATAACAACATATTTTTGTAATAGTTTTTAAGCAGTGGCAACTCACGGTTAGATAAAATGTAAAAGATGTCAAGTTTTTTACGTCATTTTGCGAATTCTACTAATTTAATAATATATATTCCGATTAAAGAAACAAAGTAATCACAGTTTTATGATTTAACTTGAGAAACACTGACTCTATTCAAATTATAAGTTATCAAATTAGTTTGTAGTTTTGCTTTCAAAGCACTTTATACTCTATTCCACTACGACGTTATAATGTCACTAAGTCTGTCAGTTAGTTATAACTTTTGTGCTGTCATATTAAAATTATTAGACAATCTGTGACAGGTTTCATTCGCAAACAAATTCATCGCTTCACTGATCATAATTAAAGTTTCAAACTAAGGCTGTCTACTAAACTCGATAAGTTTACAAAATAAGATAAGGTTGTCATTGTTTGTGGATAATAAATAAAGTGTAAACTAAATTATAAAATTCAACAACTGTATTGATTATTTACTTTAAAATAGAGTAACCATTACAGTCGCAAGAAATCACTATGAAATGAACATATTTACATCCATTCGCTTATAAAACTATCCCCCTCATAGCTGTACTATTTCTATGTTAGTAGGATTATTAAAGATAAAGATAAAGATAGCTTTATTTTCCCTTAAACACAGTTACATATTATAATTACATATTATTAAACCTAATTTTCGAACAATAAACTATTACTAGTAAAATAATGCTAATATTTACTACCAATAAGAAATGCGTTAGTTTTGTTAGTTTCTGTATATGCTAAACTTATTATTTAAAATTAGTATGGTTAGTGTGAGTTTTCTCCTTGATCTTCTGTGTAAGGGCCGCCTCGAGCGGTGAAAGCCTCCTCCAGATTCTTCCATGTCTTCCTGTCCGATGTTAGTCTGGTCCAGCTGTTACCAGCAATTTTTATGATATCGTCGCACCACCTTAAATGTGGACGACCCTTTCTTCTTTTGTTGTTGATGGGGAACCAGTTAGTTATTACTTTTGTCCACCTTTCGTCTTTTACTCTTTGCGTGTGTCCCGCCCATTTCCATTTAAGTCGTAATAATAATTTCACCACATCTTTAGCTTTTGTTTGTTTTCTGATTACCGTATTTCTAACTTTATCTCTTATTTTAAGTCCTAAGTAGCTTCTTTCAATGCCTCTCTGACATATCTTAATTTTATCGAGATTTTTTCTACTTAAAGGCCAGGTTTGACTCGAATACGTGAGGCAGGGCAGTAGACAAATGTTCATAGCTTTCGTCTTTAGTTCGGTGGGGATCTTACTTTTAAATATGTCTTTTAGAGACCAATATTTGTTCCATGTTCTTTTTATTCTTCTATCTATCTCTTTATCTGTCCCCGACTTGAAAGAAATCAAATGACCTAAGTAAATGTAGTCTTCGACGTATTCTAGAGGAATGTTTTCCAAATTTATACGGACATGCTCTCTATTTGTCATTACCTTAGTTTTACTTTCGTTTATTTTTAATCCCACCAAGTTACTTTGTGCAGCAAGTGAATTTAACATAACTTCTAGTTCTTGGGGGGTTTCCGATAGTAGTACTACATCATCAGCAAACCTTAAATGACTCAAGTACGCACCGTTTATTTTTAAGCCCATTTCATTCCAATTTAGTTTATTGAATACATATTCCAAGACCGCTATAAAAAGTTTCGGGGACATTGGGTCTCCCTGTCTCACCCCTTTTTCAATTTTAATAGTTGGACCATGGCTTTCTAATTTTATATTTGCAGTACTTGTGCGGTAAATCTCTTTAATGATATCCACGTAGTCCTCGTTTACCCCTTGTTGCGATAGTGCTTGCCATATTGACTCATGTGAAATTGAATCGAAAGCCTTGCTATAATCGATAAAGCCAATATAGAGAGGTTTATTGTATTCTGTATATTTTCAATTATGAGTTTAAGAGTGTGGATGTGATCCACCGTCGAGAAGCCGCTTATGAAACCTGCTTGTTCGACCGGTTGGTTATCATCTATAATTTTTGATAATCGTCTTAATAGAGTTGATGAGAAGACTTTGTACAGGCACGACATTAGACATATAGGCCTGTAGTTTGATATTGATTTAGGATCACCTTTTTTGAATAGCAGGATTATTTCAGAACTAGTCCATTGTTTCGGTATTGTTTTGGTTCTAAAGATGTGATTAAATAATTTTGTAAGTGGGGTGATAAGAAAATCTTTCCCTGCGATGATCATCTCATTGGTGATTCCGTCCGTGCCTGGGCTTTTTCCTGTTTTGAGGTTATTTATTGTGGATTCTATTTCACTTGTAATAAAGCATGGTGTTGGTTCTTTATTCATAATAGGAGTAGGATTATTAATGTAATTGTTATTTGACACATAAATTCAATCATATAATAAATCAAAGGTTAACCAAATGAAATTTATACTGCAATTCGAATATTCAATGCACATCGAGTTATTGCAAGTTACGTGACGTATGAATTGGTCTGTTGGGATTTAGGTCAAATGACATATAATACGTTACTGGAATATTGACATATATGTAATGTGTACATATATAATATGTTTATGTCATTTGTATATAATACATATGTGCAGATGTAACAGTTCGGTCCGCTTCACCGAGCTTGACAAACGAGCTGTTAATGCCTCGCAGCTGACTCTTCAATCACGTCCACATTCAATCTGCGATACTCCTAACATTCGTGGTAGAGATGCATCCGATATAGCACCTAATATATTGTGTATTGATTGGATTTAATTAATATTTTTAACCATTAATTCATTGTTTTTAAGCTATTTTATATATAAGGAGCGACAGAAAATTATGTTATATTTTATAGCCACTGAAAATATCCGACGCTGAAGTTCATTTTATTTGCACGTTCAGTTTTCGAATATAAAATTGAAGTAGGTCGTGAAACGGCGCAGTGGTCTCTTATCTTAGCCATTCTCTTTGGTGACTGCTTACTGCCGACACTGTGGGCTGCATTACTTACCGTGGGTTTCTAAGATCAAAATCTCCGTTTAATACATATTTTTTATCTTTGTTTTGGCAAATACGTTTCATAGGAATGTTTCACGGTTAGCTTAGAATTGAGATTATCTTGTTTTATTTAAGTGTATATATAAAATAATCAATTTCACAAATAATAAAAACTAAAAATTATCACATGTTTTTTTAATAGCATCTAATCTAAATTAGTTAATATATGAATGAGCCATAAAGAAAATCAAATCAACACATAGCATTATTGTTGCACGTTATGTAAAGTGGCAGTTCGTGGTAAATTCCGTCGCTCCCTGCGCGGGGCTTACGAGCTCAAAGCTCAAAAGCTGCGGAGAGCTTTATTTGATTGCGTGCAATCGGAAAATCGAATTTGGACAGTTTTGTGACAGTATTTAGAACATTTTATAAATGTACAAAATGGTAATCTTACTAATATTATAAATGCGATTGTTTAGATGTATAGGTGGATGGATGTTTGTTTGAAGGTATCTCCAGAACGGCTCAACGGATCTCGATGAAATTTGACATACATGGTGTAGAACATGACTTGGAAGAACATATAGGCTACTTAATAAGTTTTTTTTTAATCCCGCGCGGACGGAGTCGCGTACAGCTAGTTATTAATAAAATATGAATAAAAAAATAAATGTGTATTCGTGGCACGAAACACTATATTTTTTTTTCTCTTGAGCGTATTTTTAGAATAAATTTGCTTTTAAGAAACATATGAGAAGATAAGAGCTTCGTCGGTCATGTGCGGCACTGGACAACTCACCCGGTCACGTCTTTCCCCCGCCACGCGCCTCCCTACACCCACGCACCTTATTTAAGAGACGGGCACAGACACAGCGACTTTGTTTGATACGACACCAATAGCTCATAATTAAGTAAACCAAATAAAATGATTTATAGAATAAAAACAGAAACAAATAACGTTACATTATAAAATAAAGTACACTCCGACTTGTTGAACGAGAATCCTGCTGTAGAATTACTTTGTAATTAAACCTACAATCCTATGAGACAAATGCAGGCTGGTTAAAGCAGTCTGTTGTGTTATGAGGCTCAGTGAAAGCGCTTCAGCATAACAAAGCGTTAGTGAGCGGCCGCGGCGAGCCTCTCGCTTTAGAACTGCGACAGTAAAAGCATGCGCTAGGTTGTGGTGCGCCATGTGCTGTCAACTGATTTAGTAACATTGCCTTGTATTGTACTAACTGATAACTACTGTAGCTGTTCTGAACTGTTAACTCAGCTAACAGACATGTGCAAATCATTTCGATTTTCATTTTGTAAGTCGTATAATAATAATTAAAAGTACTTAACATGATCCGATTATCAGTATTAGATCGATATAGTCTATTCTTTTCCTTTTTTCATGTTTTTATCGTCTAACGTTTTTTATACTTAATGAAATTCGCGTCGTAATCAAAAAGTTATCCGGCATTTTGATAATGAGTTTTCAAGAAAGTCTGGAAAGAATAAGGTAATTGGTATAAAATAATAATAAAGATAATAAAGGAATGGCCGATAGTGCCGTCAGTTCGAGGCCGCTACCTGCAGGAAATGTTAATGAAGCAAATTTGCCTCAATCTGCATAATGCGACGACCCGCCGTACGCTGCTACGCCCCCGTCGACTATGCCCCCCTCGGTTTCGCCACCATTGGGACGTCGCGCGTCGTAAAACATGAATGAGAAATAATTAGGGTTCCTAATAAAAAAGAGTAATTTAAAAATCTTTAATCCATATTTTACAGTTTGAAAAATGATGAAAAGTCAAACTTTGATACGTAAACAAGCAATTTATTTGATGCAATTGTAGCGATTGTGCAGAGAACAAAGAGGGAATTTCAAATCAAATAAAAGATAATCGTTGTTGCGCTGCGCTCCGCAAACGTTCCCGATTGGATAAAGTTCCGCGAACACAAAATATCGCTGATCATAGACAAGTTTGTTGTATTTTCCCAATGGAATGCGATAGTTTAAGCTTTTGAAGGGATTTCAGATATAATTTTTACTAGTAGAAAATAAAGCAAGTTTAGGTAGAAAATCACTATCGTTTGAATATTTGTGTCGTGTGCTTAAGAATGTGATCAAGTGTCTTCATAAAAGTGTATAACAAGCTACAAGTCAAGCGCAATAGTGGCGTGTGTTAATTTATAGCAATAAATATTAGCAGAGAATGTGCAAGAAATGTAACAGATGATGTTATCTCTGCTTTTTCAGAGAGAGTGAGAGGGATGTTTATATGTTTTTGTGCATGGATTTTGACAAATAGGCATTGCAATGCAACGCAGTTGACAGCTCTACATGTTAAGTGACGTGCAGACTAGCTTAAGTTGTCACTCTACTATACTCGTATAGTGAATAACATCGTGTATACGAACACAGATAATCTTCATTAATAATAATTTGAAGCATTACACGAACATCGCACGAGATGTAATTGTCTCTGAGGATTTGCTTTAATTAGAAGTTGACTAATCCAATGCTAATAACATTAGCATATTCAATACGAAAGCAGAGCCGGGCGCAGACCGCTCGCCGCCCTAGGGCGATAGCCGCTGTCATCTAGTTCTAGATCAGGGTCATTAACTCATTAATTAACAAATTAAATGCGATACCATTTACAAAACTGCTTGTTTAATTCTCAATCGAAATCTTACTCCTTACTAATATTATAAATGCGAATTTTTAGATGGATGGATGGATATTTTTTAAAGGTTTCTCCGGAACGACACCGGATCTTGATGAAATTTGGCACAGATGTAGAACATAGTCTGGAAGAACACCTTGGCTACTTATTATGTTTTTTATAAGTTCCGCGCGAACGGAGTCGCGGACGACAACTAGTATTATCACAAACCTATTTGACGATTGCATGAAAACATCTTACAGAAATTTTGTACAAAACAACATAAAATAAGTAAACTTAGTCATTTATGTCATATTTATACATGTTTGATGAAATACACAAATGTGTAATGAAAAGCAGCGAGCTCTAAATAAGGTAAACATCAAAGCCGCCAGACTTCCTGTAACTTGCGAGCTCTGGCGGCGGTTAATGAATAATGCAAAGCTGATTTTATTGGCCCGACCCCATCAATATGATAACATCGAAGTATTTTGAACGACGGTCGACTCTCTCCGCTCTGTATAATGTTCCCCGATACCTTATCTAGCGAACGTTCGAGTATTACAAGCATTGCGGATACCGACAAAAACACAAAAGGAAAAAAACAGTAAAATTGCTGGGACGATAAGACTATAATGTGTTCGAGACTTTGTTTATATGAATATACATTTTTATTCCGTCTGTTTTCTTTTCCACGGAGAGCTTTCGGTCCTGTAATTTGAACTGAACGCGATGTTTAACGAAGCGGTTTGCATTGTAAATGCCGCGGCTGAGGACTGAGGGCTGAGGGCTGAGGGCCGAAGGCCGACGAGCGACCGAATTATTTATAAAGTGTTCCGTCGTAATGAGGCAACCGCTTCAGCCGACCCGTCTGTCCCACAGGGGCAGCTTATTGTCACACGATTGAGTTAACTTGATTTTTTACACTTTTTCTGGTGAAAATTGAATACGTTTCTCATTTGAGACATGAAAGTTAACACAGTTTTAATTGAAAAATATTTCATCTCATTTATTTGTCTCTTATCATACTACATTTTTGTAGGCATGTTGTGTAAATATGTTACGTTTTATTCGCAGGCTTTCTTCCCTACATTTTCGCAGAGCGCAGCAGCTCGCAGCGCTCGCCCCCTTTAGAAGAAGCCGCGGAACTCCTCCGCGATGCCCCTCTTTATCCTCCCCTTCGTGAAGATGTTTCTACCAACGACAATCCCGAACTGACAGAACAATCTAATAGTATAGTATACGACACTGAGACCAGCATTGAAGAGAGTAATATACGAGTAACTCCGGAAGAATCAGATTCGAAATTTCTTAACGATGCATCGGCAGACACGGACGACGCTTCGAATAGTAAATATAGCGTTGATATCGATGAGAATTCTGATACAGCAGATATTGAAGACAGAATACCTTTCCTTAGACCTGTATATCCTGAAGACAATTTGTTTAAATCTTCCTACCTAAACAATCAAGATGAAAACGATGTTTTTGAAACATCCAGAGATAACGATGAAGATTCTGAGGATATAAGTTTTTTCACTTCAACGAAATATGACAAGTTCAATGAAAACGAATTAAGATCTATTAGAGAAACAAAAGAGTATCGAGAAACAGAAAACCTGAATGAGGCTGATAAAGTTAATGAAATTGTACCTGATGATGATGATTTATTAGCTAAGAAAATTATTGAAGAAAATACGAATTCTGAAATTAATTTGATTACTTTAGGGAAAAATAAACGTGACGATCCAGGCATATTGATAGCCCCCGACTTCAGTACGAATGCAAAAGATTCCGTCTTAATTACTTCCGATGAAGCTACTGTGGAAGATGAGGATGTTGGTCAAAGCGGTCCTCATGTTTTTGATACAACAATTGAAACTATAACAGACAACACTGATGATTTTAACATGGAAGATTTAAAAACGAAACAAGAAAGAACTAAACGCAGTCAAGATTTTGATAAATCGACAAAGGTAAAAATTTCCAAAAAATATCCATTGCATTGGATTTGGAAATCATCAAGCATTGTTTAACAAGCTAATGATGTTTTCTTATATCTCGGTAGACATCCCGCCGTGTGAAAACCGGCGACACCATCCTTAACATCCGCGGCGCCGTGCGGGACGCCATCGGGGACGCCGGTGCGGCGCCGGGCCCGCGCGCCTCCACGCGCCTTGACGCCTTTGTCATCCGGCCTGCGCCCGCGCCGCGCCAGCCACTGCGGGACGAGCCGCGACCTGACGCCGACGAGCCGGCGCCCAAGCCCGTCACCTCGCAGGTGAATACCACTAAGTTAAATAGAAAAATTATGTGAGTCTCATATTTAGTAGGCTCGTTTTCAATAAATTGATGCTATTTGCCCAGAAGCACGAGCGCGAGCTGCTAGTGGCGGCGCACTCGTACGTGCGTATTCCCTGCGACCTTGTCAACGTCACCAACCTACGCTGGTACAAGGACAACGAGGTGAGACGGAAACATTTTCTTTCACCTTTATCCTATGTGCAGCAAAACTGTGCGGCAAGTAATTTTGTGAAAAAAATTATAAAGCTGCAAGCAAACTTGTGCCGCAAGTTATTATTTTTAATGCACCAGGCGGCGTTGTTGTCGACGGCACTGCCGGGGGCGGAGGGCGCGGGCGCGGCAGGCGCAGGGGGCGATGGCGCGCTGCACATCCCGCGCGCTGCGCAGGCGCACACTGCACGTTGGCGCTGTGCTGGGCAAGACAGCAAGGGTCGCGCGCGCGCCGGACGACCTACCAGACTACTAGTATATGGTAACCGAAGATTCAACAATTGCAAAATTTTATATTCAACTTTCTTTAGGACTAATTAACAATAAAGACGTGTATGTGTGTGTGCGGCACAGAGGCGGTGCGGTCGGTATACCTGGCAGTGGACGGGCGGCGGTTGGACGCCGGCAACACGTGGGTTCCGGTGCGCGACACCGCCGTGCTTGAAGTGCAGTGCTTCGCTGAGGGTGCGTACCTCTCTACCTACTACCGCTTCATGTACAAGCATTAGCTTATCATTTAATTACAGCTTAGAAGAAACCAGTTGCTATTTTACTTGTAGATAAACTACAATATCACCAGAAATGACTAGTATCTTTGTCGCAACATAGTCCAGCACAAACAACTGAAATTTTTTCGTATTCAATTTCTTTTAACAACTTAGCTAGTCTTTGTTTTTAAAGTAGGTCAACAAATTCACGTTCTATGCAATTGGTGCCAAGAAGTTTTATTTTCAGGCTTATTTCGTGTTGTGCCACTAACTTAACTCTCCTGGTGGGCAAAAAAATAAGATGGCCGTTTTGTGCGATGTTCTACGTATTTTTTCTAGCATGACTGTCTTTGATAACAACCCATACATTGTTTTAAGGAAAAAACTAACTGAGTTCTATCTAGTTTTGCTAAATCGTCGTTGCGTACGGCAGGTGGCGTGCCCGCACCGGAGCTGTCTTGGCGGCTGCTGGCACAGGAGCCAGCGCTCGACCACCGGCCCTACCTACGCGTCTACCACACCAACCACTCCGTAGGTTGGTAAAAACGAGCCTTTATAATATAACGTTACGTCAATAACATGTTGACAAGTCATTCGCATCCTGTAGAGGGCGTGCGCTGGTCGCGCGCGGTGGTGACAGCGGCGCGCGAGCTGCACAACGCGACGCTGCGATGCTCGGCCTTACAGCGCCGTCCCCCGCTCGCCGCGCCTAGACCCCCCGACGCACCTCCCGAGCTCCCCGCGCAGGACGACCTCAGCGCGCAGTTGCAGATACATGTAACATGTGAGTTTATACAGCTCTGCTAATAATAATAATTACTCTAGTCCTGCGCTTCTAATTGGTACTTGCAAAGACGTATAATACGATGTGTTGTTGTTCAGACCCACCGTCTTTTGTGATCTCTCGTTGGCCGGGGTTCGGCGCGCGGCTGGTGGCGGGCGGGGCGGCGGCGTTGCGCTGCGACGTCGACTCCAATCCACCCGCGCGCGCGCACTGGATGCGCGACGATGACACTACATCCAGGTACATACATACTACTATAGCTTAGAAAATGTAAAACCCAACAACCTTACCTTTTGTCAACCAGGCAACAGATGATTTAGACGGTTGTCCGACTCGTGGGACCATACACTAAGAGCAGAAAACTCTATGTAAAGTATATCTCTATTTACATGGTTGTGTTATGCAGCTCGCCGACACCGCTGGAGGGAGTGGGGGAGGCGCGAGGCGCGGCCACTCTGCGCTGGCCCACGCTGACGGAGGCGCATGCTGGCTGGTATCGCTGCCGCGCCTCCTGGCTCGACACAGAGTACTCCTCCATCGGCTACTACCTCAACGTGCTGGGTATGGACAATATTCATATATCACAACCTCACCTTG
This sequence comes from Papilio machaon, assembly GCF_912999745.1. Classification (NCBI taxonomy): domain Eukaryota; kingdom Metazoa; phylum Arthropoda; class Insecta; order Lepidoptera; family Papilionidae; genus Papilio; species Papilio machaon. Next base: position 5,222,259 of record NC_060012.1, on the reverse strand, counting down.
TGACGTTTATTCCAATTTTTAAATATAAATACTAAGTGCAACATTTGGAAGCAGCATCAGAAGAGCCATCGCAGTCGCAGGCACAGTCGGGGGCAGGGGCAGAGCCGGGGGCCGGGGCGGAGGAGCCGGAACATCAGAAGGTGGATGTGCCGCTCGGGGGCAATGTACAACTGCACTGTCCCAAGGGTAACTGTTTCCTTTTTCTCTATTCTGCTACTATCATTTTCATTACCTTACGTAAAATTTTACTTGTATCTTTACAATTATTTTATAATATAATTCAATGAAATTTGGCTTGTCCGCTGGTGCAGGCAGTGTGGGCTGCTGGTGGCGGCGCGTGGTTGGCAACTCCAGTGAGAGCTGGGCGCCCGCCGGCTCGCACCACGCGCACGGCGTGCTCGGTGAATATACATTAGATGCAACAGAGATCACACACTCATGGCAGTCATACAATTGTTTCATTCAGTTACACCATAAGGGATATTTACCTTCAAGTTGTATGTCCCAGGTATCCGCGGCGCACTATACCAAGAGGCGGGCGAGTACCGCTGCATTGGCGCTCGCGGCGCAGACATGCAGCGCTTACGAGACCTCAAGCGCGTCACGCTCAGGGTCACCGGTACACTACCTCGCATATATAACTAGTAAACTAAACTAGATAATTTATTCTAGTAGGAAAAGATAAAAAGTAATTCAAATTTTCAATACTGCGATACAATGAAGTAATAGCGCCTCTGTTGGTCGATTACGAAGAGAGTTGATGATATGCTGCAATCTGCGCTGTTGCGGACAGGGGCAGCGACGGCGACGGCTGTGAGCGCGACGGCGACGCCGGGCGGGTGGCGGCTGGAGTGCGCGGCGTGCGGGCGCGGAGTGCGCGTGTTGTGGCTGCGCGCCTCGCCCGCGCCCAGCGCCGCGCCCGCGCACCTCGCCCCGCACACCGCACCCCACCCCGCGCCGCCCTGCTACCGCGCCGTGCTTCTGCTGCCCGAGCCCGACGAGGTCAGTGCATACTCTAAACATTTTTGGACATTTTCCTTATTACTAAATAAAAATAACTACTGTGGGCCATCTAGTCGACGCTAGTTTATGCTGACTGTCCGTGTGGGGTGCAGGTGTGGTGTGTGGCGGCGACGAGCGGTGGCGGCGCGGTGGCCGTGTTCCCGCGGCGCGGCTCCCCCGCCCCCGCACGTCACGCGCAGCCGGGCCGCGCGCAGCACTCCGCCGCACATCTGGCCTCGCCGCATCTGTCACTGCTGCTGCTCGCGCTCCTGCCGCTCCCGCCCCTGCTGACACTCCTGCCACTCCTGCCGCCGTCCGCGGGCGCCCCCTACCGCCATCGCTTCATTTAAGTAAATAATCAGAAGTCATTTCATAAATCATTTTTTAACCGATGTATCCGTTTCAACCTTTTATGATTCATTTAACCTAAGAGATGACACCAAACGATGGTTAAGATATCTCGGATGATGTCTAAATATGTCCAAAATATTTTTAGAATAATTTTGATGTAATATTTCGTTTATTGTCTGAAGTGTATGTAACTAGAAGAGGAGGCGAGTGTAGGGCGCGTAGTGTATCGTATGTTAGATAATATGCGATGTCTGTATCTATCTCTAGTCTCCGTAGTGCTCATTGTATCGTATCTGTTATTGCATGAAACTAGTTAACTATCTCTCTTAAACTTGTAATGTATCAACTTCGTCCATTCTTTGATTATTTCTTTACTTTTTACTTTGATGAATTCAATTTTTAATTTGTGAGGTATAAATGTCTTCGTATCATTATTTGTTATCATAATCAGCCTGCTCTATTCTCTATGGCTATGCCGTGTCGGTACAGTATTAAGATCTTTATCAGCCGTTATATCTGAATTCACTTCCTTCTAACGGATGTCCTTCACTCAATATATTCACACTTTATTAAGTCTTCCTCTACCTTTGTGTATTCACAATTAATCTCAGAACTTTTTTCTATAGTCTCATGCCAATCTTGAATAATTTGGTTGGCTTTAAAAGCGATGAAGACATTATAACTTCTCTTTTGATTCCTTCTTTCTGTGGATTTGTTATTGAGTAATACTCAATTTAATCTTGTTATTTTATAATTTCTCAGTGTGTATTTAAAACAGGTAATGAATGTGCCAAATATTGTTATTATATGAATAGATTTTTTTCTTATATTGAAGAATCAAAATTAAGATTGATGTATTGTTTTTGAATATTTTAGTATATTGTGAAGGTAAAGCAAACACCAAATTGAAATTGTAATTTTGAATTTATCTTGTAATTGTGAGCTGAAGGTTCCCTGAGGAACGAATGTCGATGTATTTGTAGGTAGATGTGGTAAATACTAACTAATATAAAACGTGATTCAATAATACGATATGTATCATAGCTTAAAACGAATCATGTAAATTTCGATGTCAATTTTAGAAGCTCGTTTAGTTCGAGCGAGTTTTGTATGGAAAAGATTTGCTACAGCAGTTTTTCAAACATTAGTATTGTAAGAAATATTATATCTGATGTTATGTAACCGTCTCTCTGTCTGTCATAGTTTTCTTTTCTAATTTCTTCTTCTTACTTCTTCTCTCTGTCATCTATGATCTTTGTAGTCTTCGACAGATTATAATTCATCGTTATTGTTGTTATAAATGATGTCGTCGTTAGATTGTGAACTTCTTTATTTTGTTATCTAACTATCTTACGTACTAAACGTCAATGTCTCGTGCAAATTATAATTTGCTGTCAGTTTATAAAATAAGGAAGTTTACAATCTGTCGGTGGCAGGGTTATAAAGAGACGCGGTCGCGGGCGCGGGTCTGTTTGTTGTTACAAAGAGAGTATACAAAGTATATAAAAGGCCCTTGGTAATAAGTTAGATCGTAGTGTATTTTTGTATCGTCTACAAGCTCGCGGTCGATTTGACGAAAAAAAAAATCGATTTTAAAGAGTATATCGTGTTTGGAAGCAGAAACTTTTGTTTGGTGTACCTGGACTCGTGGAGAACGAAATGATCCGTCCACTGCGGAATTCGAGGTAGTTAGTTAAGGCGCTGCGCTGCGTAGGTCCCTGCCTATCCTGCTCCCGAAGGACCTTGTAGTTGCCCAGGACACACGCGTTTATAACGAACTCTACTTACCCCTTAACTTTCCTCTTATTGTCCCCGTAGGACCGTAGACCTTCACCCCTCTCCCCACCCCGCACAGCTCCGCGGCCCCCGCACCTCGTCTCTGTTGCGTTTGTTTTGCGGATATCGTTCAGTACACATTACGCTCTACAATTGAGTCTTTATTTGAGCCAAGTTATTTGACTTTGTCTTGTCGTGTTTTACTGACGACGATGTCCGCAAGGCTTGGGTCAATGTAGCGTCCACGCGCACTCGGTGCCAAACCATTATTTAATAGATCATAATTATATATTTACATTTTATTGATATACATAGTATTGTTTACTTTGATATTGTATGTACAGGATCGAGAATTCATTGCAATGTGTTTATGGATACTCCTATATCGAATATACGAAATAAAATAGCAAGTTGTTTTATTTGTCTTTACCCTGAATAATTTCCTTTCCTTTTTTTCATAATAGCAAATTAATATTTTAATAATAAATTAAATAAATAATAGCAAATAAAATTAAATAATAGCAAATTAAATTGTACCAAATACCAAAAAAATGTACCTATTTTATTATGTGGTACAATTTATATCGCTATGGTACTCCTGTCATTTTGACTCACATCATATTGTATTATTATATTATCGAATTAACTGTGGGTTTCTGAGACCTAAATCCCAGTTTTTTTTTTATAAGAGAAGGTGGCAAACGAGCAGCGGGAACACCAAGGTGTTCATCGACGCCCATGGACATCTGCAATACCAGAGGAATCGCAGATGCGTTGCCGGCATTTGAGTTTAAAACATATTGTAAACTCTGTTTTGTTAAACATAATGACAGGGACGACGATATGTTTTATAGAGATTTTAGGCTCTGAAACCAACGGTAAGAATAATACTTTATTGAATGATGTACTAAAAGACATTAACATAGTTCATAGTTGTGCCGTCATATTACATACGGCGACTTCGAACTTGTAAAAATTCATAACAATTATACCTACTCAAATAAAATTATATTATTTTTATCTTACCTAAAAAAACATGAGATCGCAATCAGTTGTTAGAAGTGTCTAAATATCCGATTCTAGAGTTTAATCGAACATTCGATTCAGAACGAATAATTCGTAAGTTAGAATCATCCACTCACCCCTACTTGTAATAAAGGTTGCTATACAAAAGATATCAAAACATCGTAAAAATATCGATTATACTCTGCTTAAAATAAGCTCTCACATTTTCCTCAAACAATTTGTAAGCTTGTCAAATTAGAAAACTCATGTAGGAGTATGATGGCACAAAACGTTTGATTGAACAGAAGCGTCGTAATGGAAAACCTTTCAGTCCATGTGAAGCAATTAGTGAGACAAAGCGAACGCTGATTGGCTCTCACTCGATAATTGGAACCAATTCTGTTCAATGGTAAAAAATATTAAGCGAACTCGAAGAGAATTTTATTATATGTCGAAGTTACAGCTCAGATTATATATTATATATATTAATGAAATGCTTCGTTTGATTGGGTTATGTATTTAAGTCCGTCTCATTTTATTAGTTTGTTTCAGCAAACTTATTTTATTTAAGTATTGTTTGAATATGTGTCATTAATATTTTAAAGATTAATATTTAAAAAGTATTTTCGGTATGAAATTTAAAAACTCTTCCCCGCGATGGAAATTAAAGTAGAGGACAAGTGGCACTTAACTGAATTAATTGAATGAAATAACTTGAGAGGTGCTAATTTATTGCGAAAATTAACGAGAAATGTAATTAGGTAATTTATTAAGTAATATTACATTAAATTTTCTGCGAAAATGAGAAATATAGTTAATCAAGATAGTGACCAAAACAGTAGGTAATGTAAAGAACTCCACTAAACAAATTACGCAAGCTGTCAAATGGTACCTGACACATATAAAGTCCTTTAATGATCACTAAGTGTGGCCTCTGGTGGTCTCCGAGTCGGTAAGGTTGTACTGACATATCTTACTTACTTACTTACACAACTCACGCCTGTAACCCAAAGGGGTAGGCAGAGATCACGGACCTCCATATGGCGTGGCCAAATGAATCCCCACAATCCACTTTTCGCCATTTCGGGAGACAGAACGTGACGGGTGGCGAACCGCGTCGCCATCATTTTCTCCCGGGAATACACACATATCTTTGAAATTTTCGCTGATATGTGCGGGTTACATTACGATGTTTTCCTTCACCGTAAGAACATGGGATAAATGTACACAATATGTAAATCGAAAAACACATTGGTATATATCGAGATTCGAGGACCTGCACATTACAAGTCAAGTGCTTAACCCCTGAGTCACCGACGTTCTCTGTTATCTGTTATTTTTAAACTGTATTTTTGAAGCTAGAATTTAAGTGTAGTGACAAGTCTCTGTTTCGTTACAGATAATGAAAGTATTATGTTGTATTAATACAATTATCACACAGCAGTGGCAGTGGAGTTCTACGGTTAGCAATCATTTATGTAACAGCGTGAAATCGGCGGCCGAAAGTTTATTACAAATGAGAATCAATTTCTCGCGCCATCAATCACGCGACTAAAATATTTCTCTGGCAGACATTTTCCATTCAGACGATATTTTCGTTGCGCGGCGACATTGAAAAATATCTCAACGTCGAGAATATTCAACTCCTATTTTTTAATAAGATGACAAATTCAGAAATACTTTTCATTAAATAATAACTTTTATATTTTAATTAGAGAATGTCAGATGAATAAATGAGATCAGAATATTAATTTATTAATCAATATAGTCTATTAAAAAAACCTTTTTCTAGACCTAGTCTTCAACATTTTTGTTTGTGTTATTCTTACGTTGGACTGTTTTCCACTGTCCTCACACTTGTATAAAACGTTCTTAAAATGTTCTTCACATTCTCTTTAAAAAACAGTGATAATTATACGTGTTTAATATCGGCAGTAGAATTTCACTTTTATTTATAAATATATCTGTGCAATCAGTCTGTACAACACATGTATCTTCCTTTTTAGCCGACTTCAAAAAGAAGGAGGTTATCAATTCGACTGAATTTTTTTTTTTTTTTTTTTTTTTTATGTGTGTTACCGCGATACTCCGCCCCTGGCGGTCCGATTTTGATAAAAATTGTTTTAATCGAAAGGAAGTGCTTGCAGGTGGGTCCCATTTTTTTGTTTTTTTTTTAAATAACTAGAAGACTAGTAGATTTTGAATATAGCTTCAAAATTTGTTGCGGAAATTAGGGACATTTTTGCTTTCAGCGCTTACGTAGGCTAAACTATAGGACCTACATAAAAATGATGTATGGCGAATTTTAGCTGTTTAAATGTGCTAATTAAAAGTCCGCGATAGCATATATCTATCTTTTATAGTTTTCTCACAATAACCATTTTTTTCTTTAGAAACATTAATTAAATTCATGCCCTATTTCCGACGCTATTATTCAAGTTCAGTATTAACCCTTATGTAAATAAATATGTTCATTATCAAGAGAATTTAATGTAGATTATATTTGCAATTGAAACTATATCATTCTGTCTAATATTTTAGGAGATATCGTAAGAATAAAATTACGCGGAAACGAAAAATGCTACATCGCGTTACAATGAATAGCACAAATTTGCTTTCTGGGCTTACGTAGGTCAAACTATATGACCTACATTAAAATGATGTATCGAGTAATTATAGATCCTTAAATTTGCTAAATAAAAGTCTCAGGTGGCATATATCTATCATCTCTGGATGTCTCACAAAAACCATGTTATTATGAACAAACTTCGATTAAATTGCACACGAAAAACAGCGTCGTAAGCTTACGGCGCTATTATATTATATTCGATATGAATCCTTATCCAAATAAGTATGTTTGATGGCTAGAGTATTAAATGCAGATTACATTAGCCTTTAAACTATGTAATTCTGATCAATAGTTTGGAAGATATTAAATTATTAAAAACTACGCGTGTCTACGCCATATTTAAAAAGTGGCAACATTGCCACAGAGCAGCGACAGTGCACTGTCATCGCTGCTCTCGCGCCGACGGCCGACCGGCCGGCGGTCGTCGGCGCCATCTTTTACTTCACTTTAATTTCAACATTCAACCTTACAACAAGCACGCGATCAAGTAAGATCTTTCAATGATTCTTCACGAACCTGCACCGACATAGTTTCGAGCCGGATTCGAATAATTTCTATTGGAACTCAACAATCAAAAGGGGCCAAGAAGAAAAATTTCGAAGCGGTGCGGTCGAAAAAAGAAGATTGATCGACATGGACGCGTGCTGAATATCAAATCTTCAATTCATCAAGCCAATATATACCTAGAGAGGTTTGCGGAGATGAGTGAGTTCGTTCCAATTATTTTCCAACTATTTACGTAAATCTCACTATTGCAATTTTCAATCTATTTGTTCAATCATACCAACTATCTAAAGGTGTGTTATTCAATTTCTTTGTTATTAATCATTTCAAAAATCATTATTCCAAATTCAAAAAACTATAATTTATTTCGTTTCAACAAATTAAAAATTGTCGCGTCATCCCACTTACCTTCACTAACTTTAAAAAAAAAAATTCAAATATTGTACATTTCTAAAGGGTCTAGAACGGTGTATTGCCTCTATTTGTACTAATGCAGCATAATTTTAACCATTTGCTAACTTAAATTTCGAACATTACAGAAATCCATGTGGGGTCATTGTTCCCGCTTAAGCCGGTTGGTAGCCGAGTGAACCCTCATGAGCCTTCGGTTGTTCTGCCATCTGCTTGCTTGAATATAACCTAACGTTCTGCCTGCTTTTTTCAAGTTTTTCACAAAATTTAAGTATTTTTTTATTTTGTTACTTACCCTCAATTTAACTTTTTTTTATTTGCATATGTAACTTTGTTTAATTTTCTTTACAACAGCAGGGATTTATAATTTATTTCATTTTCATTAACATTTAATTAACTTTGCATCATTAATTTACTTTCAATTAACAATCAAAATGGACATCCAAACTTTGAAAAAATCTAGAGCAAGCTTCAAATCGAAATTAACAGTGTTTAAAAAATTTCTAGATACATTATTACCTAGTAAAACTATAAATAGTGTACAGGCCCATGAATTAACCATAAGAAATGGGAAAATGCAAGAAATGTACAATGATTTTGACTCGGTACAGAATGATATAGAAGGATTAACCGACATTCCAGATGACGAGTATGCAGAACGAGCTGCCTTCGAGAACAGCTACTTCAGCGCCATGGCTGTTGCGCAGGATTTGCTCAGCAGGCATGCCGCTGTTAATGCTGCTACTGCTGCGGGCAATGACAATGCATCGGTGTCGGGCTCAGGTGTTATTGGATATTCAGGTGGGCCGAGCATCAAATTACCAACAATACATTTACCCACCTTTTCTGGTCGCTATCAAGATTGGTTAGAATATCATGACACCTACAAATCATTAATACACGACAATCACACAATTCCAAAAATACATAAATTTCACTATTTAAGAAATTCATTAAAGGATACAGCGGCTTTAATTATCAAATCTATAGAATTTTCAACGGAGAACTATGATGTTGCCTGGGACTTACTTTGTGACAGATTCAATAACAATCGAATTTTAATTAACAACCATATTCAAGCTCTATTTAACATACAGCCTGTCACGCAAGAGTCTTCCAAGGCTCTGCGGAACTTAATAGATTGGGTAAATAAAAACCTACGGGCTCTAAATACATTAAAACTTCCAACAGAACATTGGGATGTGTTAATTATTCACATGATGTCAAGCAAACTTGATTTAGTTTCAATACGCGATTGGGAAACTGAGCGTAATCGAATTCAGCATGTACCATCTTTGCAAGAGTTCATGCAATTTTTAAAAAACCGTGCAGATCTTTTAGAAACCATTGAAGAAGCTCAGGGACAACCTAAGTCACGACGTTATAGTGATGTAACTCACAACCGTCCCAAGACATTTATTGTTAATGAAACATCTAAACAAAGACAATTTAAGTGCCCCGTTTGCAAACATTTTCATTCCATCTATCAATGTCCTAAGTTCAAGGCAATGTCTATAGAATCTCGGCTAACAAAAATAAAAGACTTGAATCTTTGCACAAATTGCTTGCGGTCTGGGCACAATGAACAACATTGTAGACTCAGTTCCTGCCGCTTATGCTCAAAGCGACACAATACTATGTTGCATCCATCTAAACAATTTTATGAACCTCCGGTTAATCAATCTTCTAAAAGTGACTGTGTTGTTCTACCAAATATACAGGAACTATCTAAACCTGTTACACTATCATCAATACACAATAGCCAGGTTTTATTATCAACAGCAATGATCACCATAGAAGATCATGCTGGGCAATTACACAAAGTACGTGCTCTATTGGACAATGGTAGCACTAGCAGTTTCATAACACAATCTTTGCAAAGGCAATTAGGGATACCCAGTTATTCCACATGTGTATCAGTCCAAGGACTAAATCAACAATCGTCCAACATCTCACAAAGATGTGACGTCACAATTTCATCTCTATATCAAAATCATTATAAAACAGAAGTCAACTGTTTTATCGTTCCCAATATCACTCAGCTGATACCCACGGTTCCCATTAATACCAATTCATTTGAGATTCCTTCCCAAGTTCAACTTGCTGACCCAACATTTGCTGTGCCGTCAGAGGTGCACATGTTGCTTGGTGCTGATCTATTCTGGAATGTTCTTTCTTCAAATCAAATATCTCTGGGTAAACACAAACCAATCCTCGTTGAAACAAAACTTGGTTGGCTAGTTTCTGGTTCAATTCAATTACCATACAAAAGAAAATCAAAACAATTTTATTCACATACAGTCCATTGCCATTTCACAAACGATATCGAGCTTGATGAAAAATTAAACTATTTTTTTGAATCCGAAGCCGCTCCAGTCACTCAACAATTGCACGATCTTAAAGCTGAGAGTGAGTGCGAACGGACCTTCACTACTACAACAAAACGCCACCCAGATGGCAAGTTTATTGTTACAATTCCATTTAAAGAGTCCCCGGACTGTCTGGGTGACTCGAGCCAACAAGCTTTGGTTAGATTTAATTCTTTAGAACGCAAATTTAAAAGAAATCCTAGTTTCAAAAACGAATATATCAATTTCATGAATGAATACATAGAGTTAGGACATATGTCTGAAAAAACAAACACACAATTTACTACAAATTCATATTTTTTACCACATCACGGTGTCTTGCGCGAGGGCAGCATCAGCACACGCTTGCGTGCAGTGTTTGATGGATCCGCAATGACCAGTACAGGTGTCTCACTAAATGATATTCAACACATTGGCCCTGTAGTGCAAGACGATCTATTAAGCATACTTATTAGATTTCGACAGCATAAATACATTGTTACTTCCGATATAGAAAAAATGTACAGACAAATCTATGTAACAGAAGGTCAACGCTCTTTACAACAAATTTATTGGCGTTCAGATCCTTCAGAACCTATCAAACAATATACACTCAACACAGTAACATATGGTACAGCCTCAGCACCATTCTTGGCTACCAGATGCTTAAAACAATTAGGTGAAGAGTGTTCCAATCAATTAGTAAGTCAATCTATCTTACACGATTTTTATGTAGATGATTTTATAACTGGAAATGATGACAAAAATACACTAGTTGAAACCTGTAAGGGTGTTATTAGTGAACTTAAAAGTGCTCATTTCCATTTACGAAAGTGGCGTTCAAATAAAACGTCCATTTTAAATGAAATTGTTGATGAAACCAAAAATAATGACACATTGAACTTAAATAAAGATGATTGTGCACGGACCTTAGGCGTAGCCTGGGCCAGCAAAACTGACACATTGTTGTTTCCATCAATACCTATAGATGATACCTCAATAACAAAACGCACTATTTTGTCCACAATAGCACACATCTTTGACCCCATGGGTTTAGTAAACCCATGCATGCTACAAGCAAAGCTTATCCTTCAGGCTCTATGGGCTCACAATATACCTTGGGACGGACCAGTACCAACTGATATTGAGTCGCAATGGAAACAATTTATAGAATACTTTCCATACATTTCTCAAATAACAATACCTCGAAAAGTGTTATGTGAAAAGTATATAACAGTCCAAATTCATGCCTTCAGCGATGCTTCAATTAAGGCATTTTCAGGTTGTGTTTATATTCGCACAATATCGAGCAGTGGTCAAGTAACTGTACGCTTACTAGTTGCAAAGAGTAAGGTGGCACCTTTAAAAAATAAACTAACAATGCCAAGGCTCGAACTCTGTGGTGCTTTACTTGTAACACAATTGACAAAAAAGGTAGTAAGTGCGTTGCGATTAAACATCGACTCAATACAGTTCTGGTGTGACTCAACTATAGTGCTGGGCTGGATAAAAACTTGCAAAAAACAATTAAAACAATTTGTATACAATAGAGTAACAGAAATTACTAATACATTTGATCCAGCAGCATGGAATTATGTCCCAACCAATCTCAATCCGTCTGATATAGGTTCCAGAGGTTTGAATCCTTTACAACTCAAAAATTCAAATTTGTGGTGGGAAGGTCCGCACTTCTTGCGGCATCAAAACATAGATTGGCCATCCCAACCTCAAAACTTAGATATTTCAAATTTACCAGAAATAAAATCTAACTTTCATATTTCTGCGACTGCAGTCTTGCAAGATATTGATGAACATTTCACAACCAAATATTCAAATTTTAACAAAATGCAACATATCGTAGCTTATTTATTAAGATTCAAACACAATTGTCAAAATAAAAATAATAAACATATTGGTCCACTTAGTCTTTCAGAATTAAAACTAGCATTATTAGTGTTGTGCAAAAGAGTGCAACTAGATATGTTTAATAAACAATATTTTTTACTCATGAAAGGTGAACTTTCACCAAAAGATAAACTGATTAAATTGAACCCTTTTATTGATAATGACCATCTTATTAGAGTTGGAGGTCGATTGTCAAACTCCAACTACGACTATGACACAAAACATCCAATACTGTTACATGCATCACATCACATAACAAAAACATTAGTACAACATTACCACACAATATTATTACATGCAGGACCACAATTACTTTTATCTACACTACGGCACAAATTTTGGATCGTTGGAGGACGCAACCTCTGCCGAAAAATAACACATCAATGTACAACTTGTCTCAGATTTGCAGGCAAAACTTACCAACCAATCATGAGTACACTTCCTGCGGAGAGGTTGCAGTCTGAATTCGCATTCTTAAACACAGCCACAGACTATGCCGGTCCAATCATGATATTGAACAGAAAGGGTCGTGGTGCACAACTTATCAAATCCTATATAGTTGTGTTTGTATGTTTGGCAGTAAAGGCAATACACCTTGAGCTCGTCACCGATCTCACTTCGCAAGGTTTTATTGACGCGTTAAACAGGTTTATTGCCCGCAGAGGTAAGCCAGCAACTCTTTATTCTGACAATGGAACTCAGTATAAAGGGGCGTGTAATGAATTGTCAAAATTTTTAAAGGATAACTGCAACAATATAGTTTCATATTCGGCTGAAAATGATATAAATTTTAAATTTTGTCCTGCTTATAGTCCCAATTTTAACGGTTTGGCAGAGGGTTCAGTAAAATCGGTAAAGCACCATCTAAAACGAGTCCTATCTATGACTCATTTAGACTACGAACATATGAATTCTCTTTTAGTACAAATAGAGGGGATACTAAATTCTAGACCTCTCGCTCCTCTTTCGTCCGATCCTACGGATCTCATTCCCTTAACACCGGCCCATTTTCTAATTGGACGAACAATAACTATGTCGCCTGCACCTCAGGTGGAAAATCACCAATTATCAACTTTAAGCAAATTCAAGAGAATTCAACAAGTAAAATGTCATTTTTGGACCAGATATTATAAGGAATATCTTTCAGAACTCCAGTCCCGCAGCAAGTGGCGCACGCGAGGAACGCAACCGCAATTAGGAGAAATGGTCGTCGTGAAGGATGATCGCCTTCCACCAAACCGATGGCTGATTGGAAGGATCACTGGCGTCCACCCTGGCAGCGACGGTGTCAACCGCGTCGCTGACGTCCTCACCACAACCGGGACGCTGCGCAGAGCCTACAACCGCCTCTGCCCACTACCTGCTGCGTTGGACCAGGATGCTCCTGACCCAAGGGGGGCAGCCTGTCTACGCCATATTTAAAAAGTGGCAACATTGCCACAGAGCAGCGACAGTGCACTGTCATCGCTGCTCTCGCGCCGACGGCCGACCGGCCGGCGGTCGTCGGCGCCATCTTTTACTTCACTTTAATTTCAACATTCAACCTTACAACAAGCACGCGATCAAGTAAGATCTTTCAATGATTCTTCACGAACCTGCACCGACAACGCGCATTCGAAAAATGCTACTGCGGCGCGCGGCTGGACAAAATTAAAGGCACGCTACGATGTATTAGTTCGTTAATTTTCAATTTGTATACCGATTTTGATAATTATTTCATTGTTTAAAGGATAAGTGGTTATCTGGTGTATTCTAAATTAGTTTTTGAATTGAAGTACACACATATTAAATAGGAAAGTCCTTTTCTTTATTTGTCTTATTTATGTCCTTATACGTATTAAGGAAATTTGTAATTAAACTTCAAATTCACTAAAAATTGAGAAATAAAACAAACATTTTAAGAAAAAAAAATAGCCGACTTCAAAACAAAAAAAACTATCTCAAACAAAATGCGCTCAAAAGTAACTTAAAAAAAAACAATTTCAAACAAAATGCACTCAAAAGTAACGTAAAAAAACAATTTCAAACAAAATGCACTCAAAAGTAACGTAAAAAAACAATTTCAAACAAAATTCACTCAAAAAGAAACATAAAAAAACAATTTCAAACAAAATGCATTCAAAAGTACCATAAAAAACAATCTCAAACAAAATACACTAAAAAGAAACAAAATAATGTCATGAAAACTTCTTTCTTTCTTTCTTCTCTCTTTCAAAAACCCTCTAAACTCTAAAGAAAGTTCTCTTCTTTCTTGTAACATGTCTATATTGTATAATTATTGTTATTTTGGAGTCGGTTTCGGCCTAAGTAGGGACATAAACGTAAGTATGTCTCATACATCTCATATATAAAATGTCACCTATTTACTTCGGCCGACACCGACTGCGAAATAACAATAATTATACAATATAGACATGTTACAAGAAAGAAGAGAACTTTCTTTAGAGTTTAGAGGGTTTTTGAAAGAGAGAAGAAAGAAAGAAAGAAGTTTTCATGACATTATTTTGTTTCTTTTTAGTGTATTTTGTTTGAGATTGTTTTTTATGGTACTTTTGAATGCATTTTGTTTGAAATTGTTTTTTTATGTTTCTTTTTGAGTGAATTTTGTTTGAAATTGTTTTTTTACGTTACTTTTGAGTGCATTTTGTAGCAGACGAGAAGGCAATCAACATGCGGGTTGCTAACGAAGCTCTGCCTCCGTTGTGCTATTCAAAAATGTTTCTCATCCCAGTCACTGATGAACTGAAAGGAGTCAAGAAAGTCATTTTTATTTCATGACAAGGCAATAGTCAATCACGCTGGTCCAATGCAGGGTGCATATAACACATATCTTTGAATTTCTTCGTCGATATGTGTAAGTTGCATCACGATCTTTTTCATCATCGTAAGAACGTCGGATAAATGTACGTTTATGAAATTCTAAAATCGATAAAAAATCACTTAGAGAAAAGACTAGGATCGATCGGACTTGTTGATTACAAGTCCAGTATTTAACCACCACGTTGCTGACTCCAAAGTCAAGTTGTAAATGTATATTTAGACAAGACTGCAGTTAAATACATTGTTTAAGGACACTGTCTGTTTGTCACAAACACTCTGACCTCGGCAGCAAATACGATTTAAATCTGAGAAGGAATCCAATCTCTGAATATACCTCTACATAATATAAAGTTTGTTGGATTTAAGATTCGATTCAGTTTGCTTTCGTTTAACTGAATTCAAGTCTATTCTTTTTTCCAGATAACTTCTTACAGATTAATTTTTTTATTCCTGCTTTGTTGACGCACTAGATATTTTATAAACTGACGAGAAATTGGAAACAAAGATAACTTCGAAGTACGTTGAACACCGGATTGTCATGAAAAGGCATGTGCAAGCAGAAAGAACAATATTTAAAACGAAAAGAAAGGTACTATATTTGTCGTAATAAAGTCGTACATAAACTGCTGAATTTTTTTTTAAATAGTAAATGTTTTTGATACTAGTTAAAAGTTATTGAGTAATCAAGTATGTTTGTATTGAAATTACCCTATTAAATAAAATGATTTAGTATAAAAGATATAGCAATGTCCGTGTTATTATGTTGTAAACATGTACTCGTACAAAGCCGCGTGCAGTAATTGCATTTGAAATTATTTTATTGCATTGTCCACGCATTGTCTGCTTGTAATCAACTCGACCGGAATGAGCTCGTGGAAATTCAGGCGAAAATTCAATTCTTCTAAGCTTAATTAATTCACGTATCAAATACTACCGGTGGAAATGAGGTTTTATAATTTACGACTTTATAGGATAGGTTCGAATGCTCTGATGGAGACATGTGTGAATTGACCACTGATAAAATTAATCTTATCTTACGAATATTATAAATGCGAATGTTTAAATGGATGGATGTTTTTTAGAAGGTATTTCCGGTACGGTTTGAATCTTGATGAAATTTGGTACAGATGTAGAATGTGTAGTCTGGAAGAAAACATAGGATACTTGTTAAGTTTCTTTTAATTCCGCGCGTACGATGTCGCAGGCGACAGCTAGTAAAAATATAAAAATCTCGTAATCAAATGTCTTAAATTGGAGAGAATATAATAGTTGCAGTAGTAAACATTATGTATCATATTTAGTGTACGATAATTTGTGTAAGTTTATAATTTAACGAAGTTTGCAGACACGTGAGTGAGTTTAGTTGTAATTGAGTTGTTCATACAAGTGCATTGCATCTCGTTGTTGTACGAGTACAGAGCATGCTCATGTTCCAGAGTTTAACGTTTAAGGAGCACTGTAAGGATAACTACTACAAAGCACTTACCTATAGAAGTTTGAATACAAATTTATTTTACATGTACATAGTTATATTGTATAACCGTTTTCTGTTAACTTTGTCTTATATAATACTGCGAACTAACAGTATTTATAATATGTCTAAAATTAATTCTAAATCAGTTAAAACGAGTAGATGTAGTTCAGTGAATACAGTCTATCATTGCTTCCGCTCACGACCGCCATTTCTCAAGTTGAATCTGAAATTACAAAATTTATTGGCGTTGCGAAATATTCAATTTATTGTGGATGCATTGCTTGGATGCGGATATTGCAAACTTGTTTGGTCAGTGCAAACAGTCGCGCGACATGCACCGGACTATCGTTGTACTGTTTGTGATAGCGTAACGTAGCGAGTGAATGCACCGCCTTCCTTATGATGTCGTTTTTTTCATAAAAATTTCAATCGATACTCAGAAACTCTAACCTTCTGTGAGGATATGGTACTCGACAATAATCGATAGGAGGTTTACATCCACGATTGCGTAATGGGATGTCTTTCTAAAATGCTAGTTATTTAAGCTAGTTACGGAACAATTAATTTTGATACATGTTTCTCACACAAAGCGTGTTTCCACAACACATCAAAAACATAATTACATACATCTCAATAAGTTGCAATAAAAATGTACAACTTGAAGTTTAAAATGACGAGGATAGCAACAGTCGAGTTCCGCGTCGCGTCGCTTCGTTAGTCGTTAGCTTTGCGAGATGTTATTCAAATAATAGAGGGCGCTGCGCTTTGCTTCGTTACCGACTGTGTCTCTATTATAGTGGGTTTTCACTGAGCGGAAAAACGCCGACAAAATGCACCACGCACTATCTCTATATTATATCACGACAGCTCCGACAGACAAATATCTGTGTTACAGTTCATTTCCACTAGCGACCAGTGATTTCAGTGTTTTACGGCGCTTCATGCGGGTCTCTCCGCGTCTGATCGCAGAATCACGTATCGTGGAAAAATACCTTTAGTTATACGTCTTCGCAATTTCATTTTGCAAACTGGAAATTATTCATTTTCAATCAAGATTTATGTAAAAGCACTCTTTGACGAACAAAGAAATATTCATGAAGTAAATATTTTGCTAGGAATTATTTTATTTGTTTATTATTATGCAAAGATAAACATTACTTATGATAAGTGATGTTACTGAATCACGTTAATTTTGTGCATAAACCTAATGTAGTTCATTTCTTTTGATAGCAACAAAAGTTGGACTGGCCGGTGTGAGTCCGTGTCTTTGCACACATGCTAAATACGCGCTAGTCACGGAGTTGCGAAAAAATCGCGCAACTACTTACTAACCACATTTAAAATTCTCTTTCTTATTTTTCACCATTTTTTATTGATATATTTTTATGTTTTGTATTTAAAATGAAAGTAGCAGACATTGTAAAACTGGCAAATGTTAAAGCAAGAAAACACGACGACTGCGATTAGTAACACGATTCTGCAAATATCCAGCCAGCGTAATCCGCGCGCTTTGATCAACTTTTAAAAACATCAATTTTCTAACATCGTTCAGTAATTACAAAACGAAGTTCAATTTAAAAATGTCCTAATGTTTCAGTCGTATCTAACTTTGAACACACCAAGTTATACTTCTACTCTTCAGTACCAGTAACCAGATCTTGCATTTGGAAAGACAAACTTTTGAGTTTTATTATTTTAAAGTAAGAATGTAAATAGACCAGTTGTTATTCTAATTTAGTTCTTCCTGTCTGCTAACTGGTAGTCTTTTACTTTGATAAGCAAACATTTGTTTTCAGCGCGCGGTCTGTTTGCGTATACTTTGTCTGATAGAAAACATTCCACCGACCAGTTCACTTCGTATTTTGTTTGTCACTTTCAGCCTTTGATAAAAACATAATATTGAAAACTTGTTTGAGACTGTTCTTTGTTGAAAATGTATAAATATTTCTATAATTTGTGACTTTATTAGCTTTATTTTTTTGACTAATGAAACTGTGCCCTAAGTGTTTACGTAAAGGTTATCGTTCGTATTCTACAGATTTTTTTACATATAAAATTTTAAGTAGCATACATAGAAATATAAGATAAATGCAATATTTAATATTTTACTAAGAGTATGTACTTATGTCATAAGTCAATGTAAAAAGACATAATGCCCCGCTGCGTGGCTTCTCGACGTCAAAAGGCTTGCAGCGACCGTCGCACAATAGAGCGCCATAAAAATGTCCGCCGCAGGAAGAAGTGCTGCGAATAAAATGTTAGGACTTATAAAGTAGAGCTATAAACTAGCTGCTATTTTATCTAGATATATTATATAGATTTTACTAGATGAATATGAGGAAGAAAATCAACAACATGTTGCTGATAATGACTAATACATTTTTATAGCCAGAGTCTACCTACCTTATATAATGTTACAGTTTCGGGTTTCCCCAAAAGTGGGGGGAAATTTCAGTTTTTTATTTAATATTTTCAAAACAAGCTAACACATAATACATTGCGAAAATCTGTAAAAGTTTGAATGCAGTCAACTATTTGTGACTTTTTTACTACGAGTAATATAAGTATTGATTATTTTCAGGAAGCTTATTCTAAAAACTTCTTAATTATCCCCTAATTCCAATAATCAAGTATCCTAGTGGTCCGCAATTACCGACCTTGTAAGTTTTTGGTCACGACGTTAATGGCTTTTGAATTGCTTTCCACTAGATTTATTTTCCAACAAAAAAGTTTAAAAATTCCCATTAGATCGTAATGTACACTTTGATATGTTTTTTAAAAGTGAATTGAGTCTGTTTTAATAAACTAGTTTGGTAAAATATGTCATACGTACCTTTGTGTAGATAATCGATAATTGCTTTGAATTTGCAACACATTTTATCCTAGATAATATGAAATAATTAATTAATTTACTAACCTTTTTATTTTACCTCCCTCAATTAAGTTTAAAAGTTTCATTTACTCCACTTGTTTATTTGAAAAGCTTATAATTACGTTACGAACAGACGTAAAGTAAAATGAAAAAAAAAACTGACTTCAGAGAAAGTTACAAAGAGGGGGCTTTTACTATACGAGTAGAGAAACGATTCGAGGGAATTTAACGAGGGTTCAGTTTCAAAGGAAGTAGTTAAGTGAGGCTTAGACCAGGGGGTGCGGGGTAGTAGGGCCGAGGGGTGCGGGGGGCGGGGGGCGGGGGTATGAAAGACCGCGGGGCAATGAGTTAGCGGAACGGAAACGCAATTTGCTACTGCGTCTTGTTTAGACAATATACGTCTCTGAACATGTTTTATACACGTTGAGTTTATAGATAGGAATATTACGCCTGATTCTTATGAAGTCTATGTTTTCTTATTGATTAAAAAATAATTTTACAAATTAAAATGATTTAATTATGGATAATGGTAGTATTTAAATCCGAAAACTTAAAGCTAAGTACAGTGCCTGTCACATAGAGATGTTCGTCCGGTATACCAATAGCAGAGTATGTCCCGACTGTCCGGTACAGTGCTATACATAAGAGCAGTGTCATAGATAACATGATGAATGCAGTGTCGCGTACAGTCGCGTACAGCCGCGCCGAAGTCCCAGCTGTAAATCTGTCGCGTCACGCAACATTAGCACGGAACTGTACCGTATACAACATGTCATAGCCATAGTTAACAATAATAATGTTGGTCACAATGCAGGAGATGTATGACAATGTACATTCGAGGACGTTTATTTCCTCACAATGCGAGGCCAGCTTGTTATAGCAACATTGGAAGCAAATTGTGAGTACAGTCGCCTACACAATGCAGCAGCTCGTTTCTTTATGTGAAATGGCCACTTCACCTTACTTGTCATATTCTTATGTCATATTTTTCCTATGTGTCCTGGTATTTCTGAACCTTAACAACCCTGAATATGTTCACTGCTTCTCTTTGCAAATTTAAAATGTAATTTCTCATCCCCTGCACCCCGCGATCCCCGCGGCCTCCGTGACGTCATCAAGAATATAAAGTTTGACGTGCGTTTTAACATACGCTCAGACACTCAGTTTGCACAGAAAATTTAGTCGTGCATCAAGTTATATTATTTTGTTTCATAAAAATATATTAAATTATAGGATAGAAGAGTTAAGTAATACTTAAGAGAGTAATAAGCTAATGATTCTATGTACCACTCGTCTAAGTTTCTATATTGCCGCTTAGTACTAAAATAAATAAGGAGAAAAGTCAGTTTTCTCCTTATTTAACTTATTATTCTTGTTGTAATAATTTAAACTAACCCTTGAAATTATTGCTTATCATATTTGCAATTTCTAAAAGCAATATATGTTCCAAATTTTTTCCAGATCCTTTTTTATATATCAAAAGATGGCAAACGAGCAAACGGCCACCTGGATTCGCTGCAATGGCGAGGCGACCGTTGCCCATAGACATCCGCAAATGCAGATGCGTTGCCTACCTTTAATCAACGGAGAAGGGGACGCACAGAAAGAGGATATTTCTCCTTATTATGCGTCCCCTCTTCCGCCTAATCCACATCCTCTTCCCATCCTTTCCTAATAAGAAAAGGGTGGGAAGGGAAAGAGGACTAAAATTAGGCCTCGGGTACCACACTCATCAGACGAAACGCGGAATTGCTTCCACTTCACGCCTTCCTTCCTTACTGTAGTTACAAAATATATAATATACTAGCTTTTACCAGCGACTCCGTCCGCGCGGAATAAAAAAAATGCACACAAGATAAAAAAAGTTCCTATGTCCGTCTCCTAGTTCTAAGCTACCTCCCCATCAATTTTCAGCTAAATCAGTTCGACCGATCTTGAGTTATAAATAGTGTTACTAACACGACTTTCTTTTATATATATAGATATAGATATCCATACATACAAACTATAGTATTTATTCTATTAGTAAGTAGAAAAATTTGATTCAGTATCGTTGCTTCTGATTTGTGATAATAAATATTATTCTCATTTTCAGTTCTTTTTTCACAAAGTGGCTTCCTCTAAGGAGATAGAGTGTTCTTGAGCCGAGCTGTGCGGGACCGACACTAATTGATACTTGTGTCAACAGTCCGACTCCAGAGGGCACTCAATGACCTCGCTGTGACACCGTCAGATTGTAAAGACAGTTAATTTATAATACAACTACTAATATTTATATACTTGACATGAAATTATGAACCAGATTTAAGAATGTGTCGTGTCACACGTAACCGTTTTCACTGCCGTATCTTTTGTATTAACACATGTTATCTATAATTATCTATAAAAAATCATAAAATACAATGTAAACATAAGTCACACAAGTCAGTCAGTCAGTCAGTCAGTCAGTACAGCACAAGTCAGCGCAGCGGAAGTATGTTAAGTTTTGAAACGTAATTTTTGTGTTTTTTTTGTCAATGATAAATTCATCGACATTGCTTAAACATATGTATTTTAAAAATTTTAAGTGTAAAGTTTTATGTGTTTTTTCTACATTTACAAATTAAGATATACCATGATCAAAAGATCAAGCAATGGATAATCCATGTTCCATTTTTCTAGAGTGATGGAATCATGTTTGTACGATGTTTCATACAAAGTAATTAAAATAAGTAACTAATCGATCTCAAGAATGTTGTTTTCATGATTTCGGAAAATTAAAAAAAAAAACAAAAAAAAAAAAAAATTTTTGCGCCACCGCGAGCCGCAAACATTGCAGAAATCAATACAGCTGTCGACAACAAACGCATCTTTGATCACAACTGACTATTGGTACTTTGGTGACTTAAAATCAAATGACAACCATGAACAATAAAAAAAACTTTTTTTTTATTTGGCAATGTGAAACCACAATGTTTTTAGACAGGAATAAATAAGTCATGTACATACAGGATCAATTGTAGATATGTTTGTTCATGCGAGAGTCAGTATTGTACGAGTATGAAAGCGTCGGTGGCTCAGGAGTTAAGCATTTCACTTGTAATCTGCAGGTGTTAGGTTCGAAACCCGCCATGTACCAAAGTGTTTTTGGATTTTCGATTTACTATCACATATATTTGAGAAGAAATTCAATGATTTATGTGAAGTCAGACAACCCGCACTGGGCCAGCGTGGTTGACTATGGCCTAGTCACCTAACTCGCTCCGAACCAATCAATGGGTACGTAGTGAGCTTATGATTTATGTTTTTACAGTATGCAGGAAGTCGCAGGAGATTGACTTAAAGTACTGCCTTTAAGGAACAGAGTCTTCCTCTTTCGCCCCCTGACTTCCTCGTTATTAGGAAAGAGTAGGAAGGGGAAGAGATCTAGAGTTTTTGTTTGTTATAATTATATTATTCAATACATAAAGAGATATTATATTAAAATAAAGCAGATATCTAAATATAATCTAGACAAATACTTAACTCAATATTGATTTTAATTCTATGAGTAATAAATAAACAAATTAAATCAAAATAATATTATATTTGATTAAGTTTTCTCATTTAATGAGCACATGATGAGTCAGCAAACAAGGAAATCATGTGAAATCAAATCAAATTTGATTATAATACGAATATTTAAAGATTACTAGCTTTTGCCCGCGACTGCGCAGTATTTTAATAAAGGATGATAAACATCTTATGTTTTATTCGAAACTATGTTCTATATCCTATATGTAACCTTAACCTTCAATAAAATGATTTTAAAGTGTAAGTTTGATCTCCTTGAATATACTTTTCAATTACGAGTGCAAATAGTTTTTTTTTTTAAATGAAACGAGTCATTTTTGCTTCAAACCATTTAAAGTAATGAACCTGAAATAAAACTTAATTACAATGGCACATAGACTTTACGTAAAGACTGAGTTTAAGACAGTTCAGTGATCTTTGCTTATCGTCCTTTCACAAAGCTCGTTGTCTTCTACTTTACATTTATTAATTTTACTAAAGAGTTCTATTATGTTTCTTCTTCTTCTTCCAGTGCCTCTTCAGTCTTGAAGGTTGGCCGCTAACTTGGAAAATTTTTCTCTATTCAATGCGGTGCGAAACAATTCCTCCGCTGACCTAATACCGGTCCACTCTCTAATGTTACGTAGCCACGACTTTTTGCCACGACTTTTTGCGACGATCTTGCCCATCATTATCAGCTGAAGTAGTTTATACCTCTCATGCCGGAGTACGTGTCCCAGGTATTCCACTTTACGCTTTTTGACGGTCTGCATGAATTTTCGGCTCATAGCAACGCGCTGGAGCACCGTCTCATTACTCACCTTCTGCGTCCAACTGATTCGGAGCATACGGCGATAGCACCACATTTCGAATGCCTCGAGGCGTCTTGTGGTATCTTCTTTTATCGTCCATGCTTCACAACCGTAGGTGACGACAGGCCAGATGTAACAGAGTAATATCCTAATTCGGAGCTTTATGTCAATTTGACGACAACACAAAATTTTCTTCATTTTGTTGAAGGATGCTCGGGCCATTTCTATCCGGGTTTTGATTTCCTGATCAGACTCCCATTTTTCATTGATCCAAGCACCTAGATATTTGAATTGTCGAACACGCTCTAGTTTTTGGTTCCCTATTGTGATGTTTGGGTTTAAGTTAGGATTTGTGGTTACGATCATAAGCTTTGTTTTGTCTTTATTAATAGACAATCCTGCTTTCTCGCTATATTCGTTCACCCTGTTCACGATAGTCTGGAGGTCGTTTTCCGAAGCTGCAATGAGAATCGTGTCATCTGCGTAACGCAGGTTATTTATAACTTTACCATTGACTTTCACTCCAGCTTCCAGGTTTTCGAGAGCCTCCGACATTATGGCCTCTGAATAAATGTTGAATAATAGTGGTGATAGTATGCATCCCTGTCGTACACCTCGGCTGATCGTAATGTCTTCGGTTTCTTCATTGTCTACCCTTACATTAGCTACCTGGTTCATGTATAAATTGCGTATAATGCGTATGTCTTTTCCATCTAATCCGATGTCTTCGAGGCGCTCTAGTAATCGATGGTGTTTTACTCGGTCAAATGCTTTTTCGTAATCTATGAAGCACATCAGGATATCAGATTGCATGTCTCTGCATTTTTGTACAAGAACATTCAAGGCAAAGAGGGCTTCACGGGTTCCGACACCGGCACGAAATCCAAACTGACTTTCTCCCAATTGTTCATCACATTTCTGTCTTATTCGGTTATGAATGATGTTTAAAAAGACTTTGAGAACATGACTCATGAGACTTACCATACGAAATTCTTCGCACTTTCGAGCATTCTTCTTTTTGGGAATTGTGATGAACGTCGACTTCAGCCAGTCACTGGGTAGTTCGCCAGTATCATAAAGCTGATTGAAGAAATGTGTCACTACGTCAAGTTGATCTTCTTCTAAGAGCTTTAGGACTTCTACGGGCACATTATCAGGTCCGGTTGATCTGCCTGTTTTCGCTGTTTTCAAGGCATGTAAGACTTCTACTTGCAAGATAGGAGGTCCAGAAATATCAGTAGTCATCGAAATATTTCTTGAATGGTCTGTGAACATTTCAGATACGTACTTGTACCACAGTCTCTTTTTTCTCCTATATCGCCAATAAGATTGCCTTGGCTGTCCGTCAAAGTTGTTACAGTTTGATGTTTTTGTCCTACCATCTCTTTAATATGCTTGTGGATGTTGAAACTATCGTGCTTCCGAAAAAGGTTCTCCATAAATTCGCGTTTTTGTGTATAGTAGTTGCTACGAGCCCTTCTTATTTCTTTTCGAATAGTATTATCCACTTGTTTATAGCGCTCTGTGTCAACAGATTTATACATTCTTCTTTCTTCCATCAGCTGGAGAATTGAATCCGTCATCCAGTCTTGCTTTTTTACAGCATGTGGCTGTCGCAGGTATTTATGGCAGATATCATTTACCTTATGTTTCAGGCTAGTCCATGTGTCTGTATCGGTCTCCATTATATTACGTTGATGTATGGCCCATTCGTTTATATTGTTTGATACCGTTGCTCGGGTTTCCGGATCCAAAAGTTTTCTTACATTGGGTCGGGTATTCATTTTCTTTAAGCATAATTTCTTTAGTTTACATCGTAACACGATAACAACTGGATTGTGGTCCGACCTGATGTCTGCCCCCGGATATGTTTCGGAGCTTTTTTGACACAGTTACGATATCTTTTATTGACCATTACATAATCAATCTGATTGCGCACTATGTGGTTCGAGGTGTGCATCGGTGAAGTCCAAGTATAAAGTCTACGTGGCGGGAGCTGAAAGAGGGTATTTGTGATAACGAAATCTTTTTCTTGGCAAAATTCTATTAAGGTATCACCTCTTTCGTTGCGTGTCCCTAAACCATACGCACCTGTCACTCCTGGAACCACAGTAGAGCCTACCTTTGCGTTCATATCACCCATGATTATGGTAATCTCGAGGGGTTTTGCGGTTTTTAATAAGGTTTCAATATCTTTGTACAAACCTTTAACTTCCGATTCTGGTCTTTGTTCTGTAGGCGCATAGACCTGTATGATATTAATACTGGTAGGTTTAGCATTCACTTTTATAAGCATAGCTCGATTAGAAAGAGGTATAAAATTTATAACATATTTTGATATTTCTTTCGTGACCAATACACCCACACCGTATCTTTCTGTCGAGTGCTCAGATCCTGAATAGTACAAGTTGTAGTCATCTTCAGTGAGCATTTTGCCCTGTCCTGGCCATTTAGTGTCACTAACACCAAGAATATCAATTCTTAACCTCTTCATTTCCTTCAAGGTATTGCTAAGTTTTCCGTCTTATTTCAGGCTACGAGCATTCCACGTTCCCAAACTAAGTTTTTTCCTCCCGGGGATTCTTCGCACCCCTGTCTCATTGAAGAGACGCCGGGAACTCGGGGCCATTTTTATTATTGACTCTTCCATAAAGTTAGCTACTAGGGAAATATAGTGCAGTGGTTTCCCGTTGCCTTCTGCACCAGACCTTTCTGAGGTCATTTATTCCTCAAGGCTGCTGAGGCCTCTTCCGACAGCTTGCACAATCGGGTCTATGGTTATACCGCCATTGCTCGGTCGCCAGAGCCTCGTCTGTTGTCTAGCAGGGAGCACCACGGCTGTCGCCGCCGCCAGAAGCGCGTGCAGGTGAGGTTGACTGTTGGGTCGGCTTAGGTGTTCTATTCCGTTCCCCCCTTACTCCCCTACTCTATTATGTTTAAAATACTGTAAATAAGCAAAAAATATTCAGGATAGAATATTGATTTTAGTCATTAGAAACCAGCTTTATTATTATCAATTTTATGGTTTTTAAGTTAATTAGAAACAATCAAATCACTTTATTTTAGTATAAATATAATATTATTTAAAGTATTGTATAAAATAGCTTGTATGGATGTTTGTCAACAGTCTAAGTTTGTACTTATCCCCGGAGAGCGACAAGTTGCGAAGCGCTTGCAACTTAAGTTCACTTGTGCAGAGTCGCGAGTGCTCAAGTTGTGTTAAGTTACAAGTGAACATGTCTTGCTTGTAACAATCAAAAGGCATCTCACATCTAAGTGATTAACTTTTAAAAGTAATTTTAATATATTTACTTTTAAAAATACATAGCAAAGTTTATTATTTTATAATTTCATATTTATAATGCCTTATAAAATGAAATTATTAAATGACTACTACTACCTGTATACACAATCATATAGTCATCCCTCTCGTTTGCCTTTAATAAACTGAGATAGCAATATGTTACAAAGCCTTATTTCAATATTAAAAGTAAAAAATGTAAGAACTTAAAGTTACCTAACATTGCTATTCCAAAACTTAAGGCGCCATTACTTGTTAAGTAAAAAGGCAACTTATTTGTTGAAATGTATTCGGAGTTTAATTTCGCAGTTAAACATTTTGTTTTAGAATTGGAAAGATTCCAACAAAGAGCGATGTCTGCTCGTGGAGATAAATAACCAAAGTCTTTGTTACGGAGCAGAAAAAGGAAACAATTGGCAAGAAAAATTTTACCAAATCTTTGACATGTTATTGTAAGATTCGTAACAAATATTTTACTATTACAAAGCGAAGAATCTTTCCAACACTGATTTTCTTTGAAATCCAAATTATGATTATGGTTTAAGTGCCGGGTGGAGAATTATTAAATTACAAATATTTATCATTTATGATCGGTAGTGGTAGGCTTAGAAAGATAAACTGCGTATAAGGTGACTTGAATAAGAAAAGAGTAACGAGTTTAATGACAAAAGAAATGAAACCTGATTCGTAGACCTCACATAAAGTGGGATAATGATAGTAAGATTGACTTAATTACAATAATGTATTTAAAAAAAAAATAAGTTGTATTATATTGCATAAACTCTACAATCGATAAAGGCAATTACTTTATTACTTAATATTTAAATATTAATAAAGTTATATTCATTGTCAGTTTGTTCGTGGCAGCGGTAGCGACGTCAGGGAGGCGCCGGGGATGATAACTCAGTTAGTGTTCAAGTTAAGCTCCAATCTCATCCCCGACAACTTTTACTGTGCGATATTTTCTTGCGGCATTTTCTAATATGATTTGTCTTCTTTATGCTCTTGTTTTCTGTCTGTTATAGATAACTGATTATGGAAAATAAAACTGTTTCTGTAAAATTTCTTATAATTCAATATAATTCGTGAAGGAAAATGTAATATATTTGAAAACATGGACCATAGAAATGATGGTCTAAATAGGAAAATAATTATAGAAAGTACTTGTTTATAAAACAACGGATTTCCATTAGCGAGATTCTGACACACTCTCAATTATTTTAGATCAGTACATCGACTATAAGTAATTAAAACTATAAGTACCTCAGTGTTTCAACAATATTCGTATAAATGAAATTCCATTCATCGAATGAATTAGTGATTCAACCAACATCGATTGAATCAAACATGGCGGACTAACGATCGGCGAATGAATGAACGGCCCGAGTGAACGAGTGAATGACTGAGCGCGCGGTAATCGAATGCAAATAAAATGGGCGGAGATGAGCTTGTAAAATAATTCAATTGTTACAAATTAAACACGGATTTGATTGCTTTGAACAATATCTGTAGAAATATACATACTTTGTACAATAAATGTAATGTATAAATGTTCAATTCAATTGTGTTGGGAGTACAAATAACTTTCTAATAACAACTATGAAATCCATCATCAGCTAACTATACGTGCCCACTGAGGGATTCGGAACCTACCACAAGTTAGGGATGACTAGGCCATAGTCAACCACGCTGGCCAAGTGCGGGTTGGTTGACTTCACACATATCATTGAATTTCTTCTCAGATATGTGCAGGTTGCATCACGATGTTTTCCCTCACCGTACGAACGTCGGATAAATGTACATATGTAAATTAAAAAACACATTGGTACATAGCGGGATTCGAACCCAGGACCTGCAGATTGCAAGTTAAGTGTTTAACCAATGAGCCACCGACGCTCTATGAGGCTATGAGATCCGAAAGAAACAAGAAAGTTTTTAATTGAACTGCATACATCACAAATTTTTTCTTGTCTCCTTTCTATTTCAAAATCGTTTATAAAATTCAACTAATACATTATTAAATTTCTGTAAAGTTACGTCTCCAAAAAAAAAATATGTATAAATAGAGATTACAATACGATATAATTTTATTATATCATTTTTTTAGTGAGATTTCTTACTTCACTAAAAGTAACTATTTCTTTATGAAGCTGAAGAATGTAACATATTTTGCATTATTAAAACATTGAATATCAAAGGTTTCATGATAATGGAATTGCATTTAGTTGCTAAGACTAGTGATTGCTTATTGGTTGAAATTGAACCATTATTCATTTTTTTATCAAAAACAGCTGCATGCACAATACAAGTATCTGGTACAAAGTAGTCGCTTCACATCAATATATAAACCGACTGAACTAAAGACGTGTGTTTTCTATGTTCTCTTTTTCCCTTTTGTTTCCTATTTGTTTTCACTTTGCCTTGCATTTGTTCGCGACATCACACATTTTATATTATTTCTATAAAAGAAATGGTGAGCAATAAAACTTGTCACATATGTGCCTGTCAGCTGACACGTGCGTGGTGATTTACGTCGCGTGGCACACGGCGGCTGTGAACCCGCGTATATCATGTTATCCTTTTTTATAATTTTACTTCTTATAATATACTTTTATTAGCTTCGTCTATCCGTGTACTTACTGCGTTTCAAATAACATTGTGCTGTCGCCATATTGTGACGTCACAGGTATCAAATTGTAGGAATAATAAGGAATGTGTGAAACAAAAAGCGACGTTTTTTCTGATTTTCTCAGTTTTTTAAAAGTTTCTTGATGAAATGAACTTTTCTTTGAATTTGAAAGATCTAAATAAAAACAAAACATTTAGAAAATCTTTTTATTCATAGCGAATACGTAATGTAGCACTTTGAAACTGTCCAAAAGAGATAAGCACTTACCGTTTACGACAATGGTAAGAAAAAAAAATCCTTTCAAAAGTGTAACAATGAGAGTAAGGGAAATGGATCGTCCGCTGGAACGGAGCCAAGTTGGAGGTTTATGAATGGACGCCGGAAGTGGCTGAGAACTTATAACAATAATTTTCAACAAACTTCGATTCATTTATGCCTCAGTCGAGACCTAAAGTTTTTGACGTTGACGTCATTCATCTTGTTATGTTACATTAATTTTGTAGGGTTAATACTTTGATGAGACAATAAAAATTAAAGTTAATTTTTCTAATTTTCTAAGACAATGTCTTCTTTTTACTTCTCATCGTTTGTATCTCTTCACTTCTATTTGTTACTACAAATATTTTGCGACATAAATAGACCAAGTTGTTGTTATATGAAATTAAAAGAAGAAAATATTTATTTTATGTAATATAAAACAGACATTGTAAGCTACCTTTTATATTCATAGTACAAGAGCTAAAGAAGCTATAATTAGAATGATTGCTACAGGAGAGCAGACGGCGGCTGCGCTGGCCACGTGTGTAGGCGGCTTGCCCGAGAGGAGTTCTTGGATGTTGAGCAGCACTGCCTGCTTCACAATTTCTACTTGCGGCGTCTCGCTCTCACCTGTCGACCTGGTGTACGATAATACACTTTAAACGTAAGCAATAAGGGTTAATATTGTATCTTTGTTTAACTACAGTTATACTTCTGATACAGTAGTTTCTTTAAATGCTCCGAATTGTATTGATATCGTTGCTGTTGCTATTTCAAATACCTGATAACTCGACACTGTGACCCTCCAGGTACCAGGTACACTGGGGACATGCGTGTCGCGTGCGTTGCGTTCGGCCCCGCGGGCGACCAGGGGTCGTGACCCTCGACCACCGACACAACGGCCTCGGGCATGTGCGTCAGACCTCCAAACATCAGGTTGGTGCGCTCTATGCCTGCCCGCTGAAGAGTGTCGTCGAAACTGTAGAGAAATGTAACTTTTTAACCGAAACCAATATTTTTCCTTATTCGCAGTAACTTTAAATTAGTTTTTTAACCGATTTAGTTTAAATTTAATCTAAAGATCGCAACTGTCCAAAAACTTGTCCTATTTATTGTTTAGAGTCAGCGAAGTTTGAAATATTGAAACACGAGAAACTTGAAATAAATTGAAATCCTCAACATTAGTAGAATGTAATCATTTGCCGAGTGCAGCTGAAAGCGCTGCAGATCTCTGACAGCGCTGCAGCGGCGACGAGTCATGTTGTAAGTATAATAATTAGCTCCTCGTCTCCGACGTACAGCTTTGTTTCATCAGAAAGCACTTAAAGCGCTGCCGGTCCATGAATAATAAAATCCGAATGAATTATTAAAATCTTGGCCAGATTATGATAAAGTTTTCTGTTGTATTCGGCGACACAATTTTACATTTTAAAAGCTTTTTAACTTAACTAATTTATGCATACTAAAACTACAAACACGGGATTGAATCTACGACACAAAAAGCGCAGATATTGCAATAAATTATTTGTCATATCATTGTTTACATTTCTCTATTTTAAACTAGATGGCGCTATACGAGGTTGTTGTAATTACAAGACGTCCAATTTTTCCACTAGTAGCTGCTAGTGGAAAAGGAATTTAACTCACTCGTCCGTGAAGTATTGTCGGCATAGAGCTCGGAAGTACGGGAGAGCCACAGCGCTGTGGAAGGAGTTGAAGCTGGCCGTGGTCCGGTGCCAGCCGAACTGCACGCAAGACTGGTACATCCATAGACGATCTGGACGAATTTACTTATTAGTTATTAGTACATATAATAAAAAAGGTACAGTCACATTGGTACACGGTGTTCAAGAAACAGCTCCTTTTTACAAATAAAAATGTTACTAATGATATCTTACTGATTTTTGAAGTAGGAAAAGTAAAAATTAAAACATGTAACAGATGTGGTTAACAAAACTAAATTGAAAGAGAAAACTCTCTAATGTATTCGTTTTGCGTCGGTATAATTTGCGGTGCGGCGGCGGACTGCGCTGTCAATGGAAATTACATTTGTAATGTAAAATGTTGGCGGACGTCCTGATTTCTTGATGTGTTCAAATTCGTAATTTAATTGCAGAGCACTGCGGATGTGTTTGCTTTGGCAAAATGTTTGAGCTTTAAGCCTGTTAATCAATCGTTCAATTTATTATTCCCGATGGATTTGATGGGCAATCAGTTTGACTGTACCTAATACTACGCAACTGTTTAACTTAGCGGCCGTATTTCTTCAGTCAGTTAGTGGAAAAAGGGTGTTATGTGTACAGAGTACATACTTACCGACAGAGTGAGGCGCGTCGTAGCTAGTATTGGTGTGTGCCGCCAGGTGCGCTGTATAGTTGGCCTGTATGCACGGCTGAGTCCACGGTTGGGACGTCACCCATTTGGCCAGCCGCTCCGTGGGCTCGGCTGGAAAATGCAATGGCTAATTTTTACACATTTAGTGAGCAAACCAATCATGTTTTAAGTGGTAGGAAAGTAATGAAATCGAAGCGTTAATTAAATCAATAACTGAATTTTTACTCCTCGGATGTCTATGCTATTAGTGACATTTGGTTTCGAAGATTCCTTATGTAGATTACGATAAATTGAAAAAGGTAAGTTTATCTCGCCCACCCTATCGCATAAACCGTGGATTTTTTTACTGTGCGAATAGGTGGTTATATATTTTAATTTTAAAAACTTACTTAAATGTGTATATTGTATAGGATACTAACGGACGTTGGGATCTGTGAGCACCTCGCACGCCCTGGCAATGTCCCCAGACGTCGCGGACTGGACGAGGCGCGCCAGGGGTTCCAACACACCTCGCCAGAAGTAGGTGCTTATGTCCAGAGGGTTGGACGCCTCGATAGGGGAACACGTGCTAGGGACAGAGGTCTTATTTTATGGCCAATAGACATGGTCAGGAGATTTAAATTTAGTTCACTGTTCCATTCGGTTATTAGCCGCTCGATTCTAACCTCGTTTCCCTCTTACTGGTATTAAAGTTAAACGGGGACCAATTTTAACTGAGGGTTTAATGAAATTTGTTTAGACTCACTTAAACATGTTTGAGATCCTTTCGGCGCCCTCCTGCGTGAGCGTCTCGATGACCAGTCGCTCCATGGCGACGTCCAGCGTCGACACGCATTCGGGGCCACCCTGCGCCCGCACCACCTCCCATACCACCTCCAGGTATTCTGCACACGAGAAGCGTACGACATGTTTCATTGCTCCAGAATGTTCCACCGCGGAGGGAATAGACAGAAGAAAGAAGTGTGTGCTTTTGTCAGCAATATGTTATTCTTTGTTGCTGTTCAATATGTCATGTGAGAGATGGTTGTATAATGTGGAGCTGACCGGACCATAGATGGCGCTGACGTGACGACTGACCTGAGAATTCGTCGTGTGCCAGCAGCGGGCCGGAGTCGCTAAAGGCGGCGGAGACGAGATGGGGGTAGGCGAGCTGCATCCACGTGGCCAGGCTGCCGGCATGCCCGCAGCCAGCCAGCGCCACCTGCCCGGCTCTACACACAACATATGTTTTTGTTACGTATTTCATACTTACGGCCGTAGTCTTTTTATGAAAAGTAGTTTAAACGGAGTAAAAAAATATTCGATCACCCACAAAACAGACAATAGTTATTAATAAATAGAAGAATAACGTAAATATATGTTAATCAAAGGATGTTTTAATGTCTGTATTGCGGAGTTAGTGGGCAGTGGTCTAAACAAGACTTCCTCACTCTCGCGTGGGATGTTATTTGTTTGTCTGCTAATCCCACGGCACTTGGACCTCGTTCAACATCTAAATTTGTCTGTAATTTTTCTATAGCGTTGTAGAGACACTTGAATAGAGACCTTTTTAATATGCAATTCAAAAATATTGAAAGCTAAAAAATGTGAATGCAAAATATTTATTTTTGTACTCGTATTGAAACGGCAGTCATGTAAAAATTTTGAATTTTAAAACCTGAATTTGATTTGTAATTTTTTTTAATGTTTCTATTATTACTAAAACTTATTAAGATATAAATTATTCTGTAAAAATAATACGATGTATAAATGAATAAAACATTTATCTTCCTTGTATTAAGTAGATATCCACAAAGGTTGTAATTAGTACAATAGTTTCCCACGGGTGGCCATTGTTCTATTGTGGATGACCAGTGAATTATCACAGACTATACTCAGGAGACGAGTTTAATGAGCATTTAGTTATATCCATCCGCTACCTACAGTATTATAAAAAATCAAATTGTTAGTAAATTTTTTTATCATCAAAGTTAAAATGCAAATTTTCCTCTCTTATTATGTTGTATTTTAGCTAACGAGATGACAAAATGTACATAAAACGATTTCTCCTTCGTTGCAATTCCATGCGGGCGCTAAAAAATTACAAACCAAAGCCAATAGGAAAAGCGATTTAAAAAATTACCCGACTGTCTACTTTATAACACACCGGGGAAGAACACGAGTCGTATGACAAACTTCAAAACTGGTCAAGCCGTAGTACATACCTACACGTACAAAAAAACAACTCTTGTCGTATTAGTTTTTATGTTATAGTGTTTGGTGTTACCTAAACCTTCCATCTTGGAACTGATCGCTCTGCACGTGCTGGATGAATTGCGCCAGATCCGCGAGAGCCTGGTCTACAGTCAGGTACCGCAGCTCCGGTACTGACGTACCGCTACAACAAAAAACACATTATATGTTATCGCTAATACAGGATAGGTATACTAAAAAAAATATAGCCTATATCACTCGATATTTCTTCAGCTTTCTTTTTATAAAAGAATTTTTAATATCGGTTTAGTAGTTTTAGAGTTAATCTGGAACAAACAATCAAATGTATTTCGAATACATATCTGCAATGTCTGTTTTCAAAGGCTTTTAAGAACCACTTACGTTATTTATGAATGTAGAGAAACCTTTTTACATCTACACCTTACAATACAAAGCGTGTCTTAAATTTTTTGTCGCAACAAAAATATGTTAAAAGTTCATTCCATTCGTTCTCACATCGGGTAGACATCGCAGAATCTTTTTATATGTGACAGTAACGAGGCAGGGGCGAGGGTAGGAGAAGGGGAAGGGGAGGGTTTTATCGCCCGAAAGAAATTTATGAGCCGTTAAGAAGCTCGTGGGAAAAAGGCACGTAAACGCTGACTCGATTCGAACTTAGGACATGAGAACGAACGGCCTCCTTTATAAATATGTACGATGATTGGTTCCAAATGGTTACATTGATGAAATTTTTCGTTGCAATTTTACCAAGAAAATATTGACAATGTGCAAACAAAATAGAAAGAAAGAAATAGTTTATTCCCTTGCGTAGGACATAAAATAATGTGATGATATTATCTCAAATTGTGTGTAATTTTAATATAAATAAAAATTAAAATTCTATCAGCATATTATATATCTAACTTAGTCTGATGACACGCACACCATGCCACAGTTTTATACTGGCATTAACAGTGTAAAATCCACTATAATTGTTAATTTGTTCGGCTTGTAACACAATTTGCCGAAATAACTTAAAGGATAATCCCACCTCTCTTGATCTCGTTATTTCGTTACTTAAAGTTTGCCAGAGAATTCAACATAATGTTATTTTATAAATCTGTGGTTATCATTATATTAGGACTGAATTCGTTTTAGGCGTATCTTTCACAATCCGATGTTAACGAACGATTAGCAAATGAGTTATTAGGATTGGCACTGCATAAAATATGGAATCACTAGCTGACGCACGTGACTCCCTGCGCCCGGAATTACAAAAACATAATAGCATATGCGTTCTTTTAGACTATGTTATACATAAATATGCCACAGCATACAAATAAAGCAAAGATATTACATGTAAATGTGAGTAAGGGCGACCTTATCTCTATGAGCGATTTCACCCAATCAACCCATAAATATCTTAATTGTTTATTTCGAAGGAAGATGTAAAGGGTTTCCACTCGTACAAAAACATATCATTGTCCCTCCAGAGATACTGGTATGTTTTTTTTCATGTTTTGCTGAAGTAGAGGCGCATATTTAGTTAATAAATGATCGTTACTAAATGTGTCAGCCCTATGTCGAGTTAGGTTAATTGTCCATCGTCCGAATGACCCGCGGGTCAAGAGGCGGCTGACGTCCCCTCCCCCGTCGCGCTCCGGCCGCGTCACTTCACACAATACCTGTCACATGCACGAGACTGGACTTGGTCACGAAATATGATACAATTAGTAACAAAGAACTTATTTGTCTATCTCTTAGCGTTGATTTAAATGAAATTATAACAATAAATTTAAACTTAGGGTCTGATTAAGTTAAATATCACTGTAAGCGGTGATTTTGTTCAAAGCAGATGTCAACTTATTTAAATTATTCTTAACAAGAAACGTCAAGCGCGAATTCACAACTTTATGAATCGTAATCTGTGTCCAGAACCTTTTAGCTTTTGGCACTTTTAAATCGATTCTGATCTGAATGTTTACTTAAAAGACAATACGATTGGAGTTCTAGCATTGCCGCGAGCCGCGAGCCACCTAACCCAGCCAATAACACTTCATACAGAATGGTCCGCTGGCACAATGGACAAGATATACTTTGTCAGCCACTGCCAACTGGCCATTGTACGGTCACCATGACTACAAACAATTATAGGAAATACTGGGGATATGTCAGATGATTTATGTATCGTTTTGAAGTCTCAAGAGGCCGTGAAAAATAAAATTTGACTATTTATAACATACTTAAGATTAATATATGACAAAGCAATCATAGGACCCCTTTTTCCAACCCAAAATACACGTGACGCTTTTTGGAAAAAAAAGATGTACATGTTTTAAAACTAAAATCCTAAAAAACAAATTAGAAAACCAGCAAAATTATTTTTTATCATTTTAAAACTTTTTCAGCTGTCACCTTAATTTCTGCAACTAAGGCAGCAAAAATAATTTGTTTCTTTTGAAATAGCCATCGACCAACGTAACTTTTACCTATATATGCTAGAATTTGAGGACTGTCCGAGATAATGCAGTACAATGGTTGCCACAGCAACTGGCAGCGCGCCAAGGGTCGTTATTGTCTGGCGCAGGCTTACTGCCCCCCGCAGATAATTATGTGGCGGACAGTTTACTGCGGGCCCCCCCCCCACCAATATACAGCCTTCGATTACAATTCCACACCTAGAAATGGACACCTTTCTTTAAGTCCGTACTTAGTCGAAATATATAGCTATTTAAGTTTGGTTTGGTTACGGAGCTGATTTGTATTGTAATTTACGTGAAGTGATGAAGCTCTACTATTCCTAGTTTCACTTTAAGAAATCAATAATATAGCCTTTATATTACTACTATTATTATTATATACTTGTGCTCAAACGTCGTTTTGACAGTTGAAGCCCTCTGTAAATGTATATCAACTTAAATACTATAGTAGTGTAGAATTGACAGTTAGAAAATAGACCGCCTGTCACACCGACGAGCTACATTAAAGTTACATACATGTGTAGCTTGGATAATTATATTTCACAATATTATATATAAACTAACAATCGAATATTTGTTCATCGTTTTTAAATTAGAAATTTAAAATTATTTATTGAAATAGTTTTTAAGACTTGCAAGTCTTGTTGCGTGTTGAGGAAAGTTTTGTACAAAATTTATATATATTAAACTTTCGATGTGCTCACATACTGCTTTTGGTATTTCCTAAACCAAAACCGCAGTGATTTAAAACCATCATTCATGCCGGTCGTATTATGTAAATGTAACCAAAAAACAATAAAAAACTTACTCATAATATTTTTGCATACGTCAAGATACCGCGTTAAGCTTCCACCATTACCCACTATGGCGATCTGGGGCCTTAGCACAAATATTTGTGACAATGCTCATCGTATCGTCATCGACAATTATATCTAAGTTAGTATAAGATTTTTCGATGAACATACAATGGCGATTGTCACAAACTAGCTAGCTACGGTGCGGTGTCGGTGTGAGTGGCGGCCGCTATTCTAATCTGCGGGGTTAGGCAGTAAAAAACAAAAACGAAACGAAAGCGACTGTCGTTCGATTGTGATTGGTTGAGAGACTGACGTCTGACGTCACGCGTTAAAACCGTAGGCAGTAACACGCACGAAAGACGAAAGACGAAGCGTCGTCTATCGTCTATCGTTTTTCGACCAATTCCTTTGAAATTCTTAGGCAGTAACACGAAATGACATTTCCAATCGTTTTAAAAGCGACACGATCGTTCGTTTTTGAGACGATCGACAAAGGTGTCTCGTTTTGCCGCGAAGTCAACCGAATCAACTTTAGTTAAATATCTTAAACTATTATTAAATATTAAATAAAACTTCTAAGGTGAGAAATCAATTTGGTATTATGTTATAAATGATTTGTTAGTTGAATAAAGTAAACAATTTATGATTTGGCATATTATAGATATGTCTCGCATGTGGACCGCCTTGATGTTAGAAGCTGCAGATGCCGAAGCTAAAAAGATGTCTCGGCAGCGTGGGCAGCGTATGCTTCTACAAAGATTAAAGAATCGCGAACGGTTACTCCAAAAAATTCCGGAGTGGCAGTTTAGAGCTCATTACAGGCTGAATAAGGAAGAGTTCCACTCGTTGTGTGACGAGCTCAGGCACAATACCAGTTTAAAAGGCTCGAAAACAACTTCACTGGAACTTAAGGTAAATTGATTTCTTATGAT
The DNA here is from genome assembly GCF_912999745.1 of Papilio machaon. NCBI lineage: Eukaryota > Metazoa > Arthropoda > Insecta > Lepidoptera > Papilionidae > Papilio > Papilio machaon. The sequence continues at coordinate 5,183,895 of NC_060012.1, read as the reverse complement.
ATATGTGTTTTTTTTAATATATGTGTGTTAAAAGGTGATTATGTATTTAATATGATTAATGTTAACTTTAGTCACTTTGAGTCTTATACTGACACAATTATTATATTTTAGGTGCTGACAGCATTGAACTTTTATGCCATGGGTTCATATCAGAAAGGTGTTGCTAATGAGGTACACATGAATCAAAAAAGTGTAAGTCGGTGTATCAGAGAGGTGACAAAAGCTCTGAATGAGATTTCAAATAAATGGATACAATTCCCACAAACAAGCACACAAAGAACTAAAATTAAGCAAGGGTAGGGGTTACTATATATAACTTCCGTCATTTTATTTTTATTACCTTGAGCACATACAACTACTTACAAATATTATTTTACAGATTTTATACTAAGTTTAATTTTCCTGGTGTAATTGGTGCCATTGATTGCACCCATGTGGCCATAGTTCGTCCAGCTGCAGATGTACTTTGTTTTTATAACAGAAAAGGCTTTCATTCTCTTAATGTCCAAATGGTATGAACCTTTTTATGTTTGTTATAATAATTATAAGATAATTAAAGATTAATCTCAATTAAATATTTTAGGTATGTGACAGTGATCTCAGAATCACTAATGTTAATGCCAAGTTTGATGGTGCAAGTCACAACAGTCATATCTGGGCAAGTAGAAGACTGCAAAGCCATATGGAGGCTCTGCAACTATCTGGCAAGTCAGTTTGGTTGTTGGGTAATTGCATTTTTAGTAGAAAAATATTTAATAGGTGATGTTCTATGTTAAATATTATTTGTAACTTTAATATTACTTATAACATTTTAGGTGACAGTGGTTACCCTCAAAGGATCTACCTTATGACACCTATTCTGAATGCAGAACCAGGATCTAGAGGAGAGAACTACACTAGAGTGCATGTCAAGGCCCGAAACTGCATAGAAAGGGCATTTGGTTAAATATAGATTTTGATATTTGTTAGGTCAGCGTATCCTTTATTATCACCCTGATTATGCAGCAGAAATTGTTATTGCATGTGTGGTACTGCATAACATGCTCATAGATTCAAGAGGAACTCCTACAGATGATGCAGAAGTACTTTTGTCCACTGCTCTTACACAACCAACTGTTGTTGAAAACGGGCCGGATGTGATTGTGGGGCGGGCTGTTAGGAATAGACTAATTATTGGCAGTTTTTAGTTTGGTTGAAGAAGCCCACACAATAATGTCTAAAAGTGTATTTTTAAGAAGAAATATGATGAAGATGAATGTTTTACAAATTAAAAATAAACTTTATTTATATACAATTATTTTTTATTTCAATATTCACTTAAACATTAATTACACAAGTTACAACCAAAACCAATGTAAATGTTACATGTTTTTGCATTTGAGACTGCATCTCAAAGCATAAGCATTACATTAATAAGCCAGTGAGTGAGGGTCCTGGATGCCATTTCCCTCTCCTTTGAACTGATGATGGGGCAGCTTTACTCTTGAAGAGGAGGCAACATATATATCATTTTGTTCATCATCTGAAATATCATGATAAAGTTAGTAAATATTAATGTTTAAACTGTATATAATAAGATAAAACTAAACATTAAATTGTATCAATTGATTTTAGTTAATTTATTTTACCCAAATGATTAAACAGAAACATGGGCAAATAAATTGAATTAGGTACTAATTAAATATTTTTCTATTAATACAGTTACCAACTGAAGAATAGATTTGCATATCTGTTTTCTAAATGAAATAACAGGATTGTAATAAATTACTGTCAGTGATCTGCTCCAAAATTTGTATTTGGATAGATGGTTCCTCAACTGGAGGCTCCTCATTTGACTGTTCCTCTACTGGTACTCCTAAAATATAAAGTTTGGGTGATGAAATGTGATATTCGTAGCTAGGAAAATGGCAACTACAAAACTATTGTTATTAAATACATGATTCAATAGCAAGGGCACTTGCAAAGAATAAGTAAAATAAAAAAGGATGTGTCTGCCAGCATAACAAACATGCTTCAGAATGAATGTCTTGTTTTATGTTTACAATCATTATTACATTAGAACCAACCTTGATCCATCCATTGCTCCATAGACTTGTCAGGATCACTACCTGCCTTACCCAGCAACATCTTTAATAGTTGGCAAAGTTCCTGGCGCCTCAGTCTTCCCTGCGGGGTGTTTACCATTTTAAATACGTTATTGACGTACCTTTCCATAAATTCCACCATTATGGCGATTTGCTCATTGCTTGCGTTTTAAGAATTCATTTTACAAAACGTAAATTGAAACACAAACACTTCACTAAACTTTTGTATTTTTACCGCGAGAATATTTGACCTTTATACGTCAAATTCAAATGACACAATGTTGATCGTCAAGTATAGACAATAATTTGTTTTTTTTGACGATTCACCTTCGTCTGCACGAAAGCGACTGTCGTCTGTTACTGCCTAGCCTTACACGGAAAAACGAGAGACGCTATCGCTTAGACGAAACGATCGATCGTTTCGTTTTTAGTTTTTTACTGCCTAACCCCGCAGATCGCTGCTATGATATTACCGCGTCTCAACAAACGTCGACTTCGATTCCCGCATCGTGTCGTGCTCGTGTCGCCTCTCTGTCGTATGCATTAATACCCATGTTAAGACTCACGCAATACGCATAGGAGGTAGCGGGAATATCATATTTTTGTTTTAATTACATACCAAATTGCAGAAAATTAAAGATACCGATATTCGTTAATATACCCAGTAGTGCTAACTATCTAATTTTATCCACAACGAAGTTACAAGGATGTTTAAACGGCTTCCTGAATAGCTTCGAGACAATAATGTCCTCGCAGTACTTGAAAATTTAAAATATATTTATATTATATAATAACAACACCATTATTATAATAACAGTTAAATATTTTCCGCTAGCGTGTATCAATGTAATCAGCAGCTCACGAGGCGATATGAATCCGATTGTGCCGGTGCCAAAGCGAATTCATATCGAGTGCAGCGCCGGGGACACAGAGCACGTGAGAGAGATGAAATGCATTAAGCTACTGCACGAGTGTCCAACAGGTTCATACATATTATATTGCTCTAGATTGGATCACAGCACACTAAAGAGAGACCTTAACCCGTTAGGCTACTGCATAAGTATGCAATGTGTTTGAAGGTATTGCACTGCTCTATCTAAATATGTAGTCTTATCAGATTTTTTTATAAAATATACAAGTAAATAAAAGAGCTAATCTCATTACATTAATTGCAGAATGAACAATTCTTTTAACCTACAATTATGTAGATAGATAATTTTAATTTTTTTAATTTAATTTGTTCACAAAAAAATTACATAATACAAGATTCATAAAAAGTCGCCAAACTTCACAGCAGTTTCATGGCGACAGACACTCATTATATTATACTTAACCTACTTTTTATTTTCAACTGATTTTTGATTATCGCTGGTACAATGCTTTTATGTGTATTTTGAAAAATGTATGGATGGATGTTTGTTAGAAGGTATTTCCAGAACGACTGCATGGATTTCTATGAAATTTGGCATAGACGTAGAACATAGTGTAAAAACACATAAGCTACTAATTTAGTTTTTTTTTAATTCAATGAAATGATATTGTATAATAATGTTAGTCAATGCTCCATAACTATGTCCAAAAAGTATTTTACAGCAAAAAATTTGAAATATACGAGTTGAAGCTTAAATTTGTCTACGGTGAAAATATTTGTGGATGAACATTGGAACGAAATATAATGTTATTTTGGTTAAAATTTGTAACAACATCCTGCTAGTATTAGTGCGAGAAATGTCACTGACAATTCGTGTACACAGCCCGTTTGTAATCTGCCCTGACAATTTAGTAATTGACTAGTGTCTTGAAGTATTTTATTCGTGTTTCTTTTGTTGTACAACTATTGTGTTTTAACTATTAACAGTTTTTACGATTTGCAGGTGAATAAATATTACAAGTAGTCTAAATATGACAGTAAGATTCACCTCGTAGGCCTGGTCTGTCCGTAGTATCTATGTTCGGTATAGAAAAGTCCGGCTCCGATCTCCTCGGCAAGTTGGTGCGGCAGACCGCCGCTCACCCAGTCCGGGGAGATGGCCCAAGGTCCGCCCATCACTACCACGATGTTGTTTGTTCTCGCAAACTCATCATTGTAGTAGTACCGCTGTAATTATATAACACTGTTTGACAGAAACATATCACTTCAGTCGCTGAAATTAAGGTATTTTTTCTTCAGTTGGTCATAATTGAATTTAAATACAAATCGTGAACGTGACATATTTACAAAAAGTATGACTCAGACGGGTATTGTTCGCAGACTGTATGTAACGAAGTAATTTAAATACGTTAGTGGTGTGTTATAGTTTCTCCGGTAAGTTATTAGTCCGATGAGGACTATTTCTAAATCAATCTAATGCCGAGTTTACATTGAAATTGTGTATATTCTGTTGTACTCACCATTTGAAAGGTATCATTGTTGGAGGCATCGAAGTGGTTGAGTCTGACAGGCAGCCAGGCGAGTACGGGGGATGCGGAGGCGCGCTGTGCAGGAGGCGGGGGCTCGGACACAAGCGTCCCCAACACTGGGCTCGCGAGAAACAGTAGCAGTACTGGTAAGGGAAATAAAACTTTATTGCTTGAACGTGACAGTTTAAATTCGCACGTTAATAACAACTATCACTCAGATGTTTACTGCTACTTAGCTATGTCCCTACATCTTTTCAAAGATACATTTCAAATTTATACTTACACATATTTTCAGTTGATAAACACAATAATAATAAAACACGTGCAATAGATTTCGTATCACACAAACACTGACATCGTCAATTTACACTAATCAACTAAATATCTATTATCAAGGCTTATCTAATAATGTCGTCCAACTGTCCCGCGGTAGGTACACTTGTGTAAGTCAACTTTTGTTATATTTCATTTAAAAAGACATGTAAGCTAAAGTTCAAATAACGTGAAATATGAACGTTATTTTAATTGAGTCAAATAATGGTGACGCAAATCGACTTATTCTAATACTAAGTACTAAATATATTTTTAAGAATATTTATTTTAAAAGTTAACTTATTTAACAGACGAAGAAAACAAAGTTAGGACTACTACTAAATAAAATTAATATTCTATAATATTTTCTAATTCTTTATTATTCTTCCTTAAATAAGAATTTCTTGGAAAATGTAATGTTTTTCTTTAGCTGTGCATGTTTCTGCGGTGGCGGCGCAAGGGTTACACAACGCCCAGCTGACGAGTGTTGTGTGCGGTCACGTAGCCTGATTCACGGTCAAATTTATACATTGAGACCACTTCTATGGATACAGCACAGAGCGGAGCCAGAATAAAAATCACATTCTGTGTTTTTGTAATAAAAAGTGTTAAACGAACAAGCGGCTACCTGAATTCGCTAAAATAGCGAAGTGACCGCTACCCATAGATATCTACAAGTTAAAATGCACATGCGTTACCTACCTTTATTGGTCAGAGTAGTGGACATACAGAAATTCCCTCTTTCTACATGTATGTGGATATTCCCCCTTTCTACATGTAATACACAACACCTCTCCCGCCAAATCCATTTCCTCTTTCCATCCTTTCTTCCAAGCAAATGGTGAAAAGAAACAGAGTACTAGAATTTGTCCAATATAAGACCACATTCAGTAGGTACACATAGTTCATATACACGTGTCTGATGTCGCGTGCGGTTGCTCCTGCAAGCGATTGCAATTAGTAACTCCTCGAACTGAGTCACTTGAGCGCGGTTTTCTCACGATGTACGAAGCTATTGTCTTAATTGTGGTAAAGAACTGTTGTTAGGTTGACAATCGACATGTCTTTCCTTATACACCTTGAAATATAGAAGATATAACTCACCAACAAGTAAACAGTATTCTCTTTTGTATTAGTTAACGTGATACTAATCAAACGGTTTCTTACATATTCGTTTAGTGTTGATTTCTCATATTAAATGCGCACTTACTCCAACTGTTAGATAACATAGATTATAAATAACCATTTGTCAGTTTTTCATTAGAAAATTGGACCAGACGTTGACAAGTATTCTTTTTGGAATAAAACAAAATTGCTACTACTCTTTTGGTAATCGTCTACTTATTCCTACTAAACACAAACGTATTCACTTTGCTATTTTAAACACAATGCGGAAACATGGAGCGTCTCTTTGTCTGAGAAACATTCAGACTGGTTGCGACTGTCGACCCTTTTTCGTTCGTGAAGGTCGTGTGAAACATTGTCACCAAGAATTTTATTTGCTGATTCATAGATGGTAATAAAACAGGTTAAAAATAATAATAGTATATTAAACGCATATTTTTTATGAGAACGAGAAAGTGAGAATTAAATCATTATCGAATTAAATAAAAAGAAATAATAAGCAGTGACAACCCTACAGACTTAACTCTTTGCACGGTTGTTCTATACACGTCGGTATTAGGAACGAATTCATTTAAAAAGAGCGTATGAAAGCATAAATACAACGAGACGGGGATTTAAACCTCCGAGCACTCGAGACAATTAAAACGCTGAAAGGACTTATCGCTAAGCTGGGGCGCGGCCGGGCGCGGGCGCGGGGCTGGCGATAGATGGCGCTGTACTGTATGCCTGGTAATCTGGGGATATGCAATGATTTATACGAGTTCTGTGAAGTGTTAAGTGCGATTGGATAGGGCTGTGTCACACGAATGTTCTCCATAATACAATATTGGTAAATTCACTTAGTTTTACCCCTCGACATAACCTAATTCCAACCTGCTTACTGTGAAATCGGTTGCTACGACTAAATGTTGCTGCACTCTTCGATGTCGTAGTAACCAGTGTAATTCACCATATAAGTTTCTATTAAACGGTTCTTTAACTTTCATTATATCGTCACAGACAAATAACTTCCGTCCAACGTGCCATACATATCAAGACATATTATGTAAATCAACAAAAACATGCCTTTGTCTACTTACTACCGTTTCGCAAGACGTCGTAAACGTGGCGACCACATTCTTGCTGTGACTAAACCATTGCTGCCTTATTCAGGGTAACGAGAGTGATTCACAAGTCATAAACGGTAGTCAATAAAATGTTCGCGACGTGAATTTGTAATCGTTTAACGTTGATGTGTAAAGCGTAATGGAGAAGTCATTATATTTTATAATTACTGGCAAAAAGAGCGTCGGCGACGATTAAGCACTTGACTTGCAATCTGCAGGTCCTGGGTTCCAATCCCGCCATGTACCAATGTGTTTTTCGAATTTAGATTTACATATGTACATTTATTCGACGTACTTACGGTGAAGGAAAACAACGTGATGCAACCTGCACATATCTGAGAAGAAATTCAATGATATGTGTGAAGTCAACCAACCCGCACTTGGCCAGCGTGGTTGACTATGGCCTAGTCACCCCTACTTGGGGTAGACTTCGAGCCCTTCAGTGGGGACATATAGTTAGCTGAGCTGATGACTGGCAAAAAGTAATACTGTTACTTTATAATTTGTACACTCTTTGTAGAAACAGTTAATCGTTCCATTTTAACCTTCAAATTGACCCTACTTAGTTTCGTTTTTAACACAGCACAGCTTAGTGTAAAGTTCTCATTTTAAAAATACTATAAGAACCTGTCTCTGTCACCACTTAAAGTTTCTGAGTGCGGCAGTTATTGTGTTATATGAGCAGTAACACAATCAAAATAGAATGCCTCATCTCGTAGAGTAGCTGTACGTTATTCGTAGCTCCATGACGACGTCAAAGGGGCGGCTTTAAAAGGTTCCGTTTTGGAACGGCAACTGAAAGTGCAATGCACACCTGCGGGAACAGACAGACACAAAGACTATGTATATACAAGTAACTAAACCTAAAGGTACTAAGAATAAGATAAAACTTTTCGTGTGTTTTAGTTTTGAAATCGTAATTTATTAAACTATTTGTAAAAATAGGAGCGTCGGTGGCTCAGGGGTTAAGCACTTGAATTGTAATCTGCTAGTCCTGGGTTCGAATTCCGCCATGTACCAGTGTGTCTTTCGATTTTCGATTTACATATGTACATTTATCCAACGTTCTTACGGTGAAGGAAAACATCGTGATGCAACTCGCACATATAAGCAGGAAGAAATTTCAAAGATATGTGTAAATTCCCGGGAGAAAAAGACGGCGACGCGCGACTCGCCACCCGTCACGTTCCGTCTCCCGAAATGGTGAAAAGTGGATTGCGGGGCTTAGTTTGTTATCGCCAAATGGAGGTCCGTGATCTCTATCTACCCCCTCTCTGTGTGTATTTGTAAAAATCCCGGAATGGAGACCACAGGCCACCCGCAAGATAAACCGACGACCTGGTTATGTTACTGAAGAGAGGTGGATGTGGAAGCGCAAGACTGGGTAATCAATGGAGAAGGCCTATGCCTAGGAGGGCCGACATTTAATTAATAAAAAGAAATTATTTGTAAATTAAAAACATCAATAACTTTTCATTTATATCCAAACATATATTAACAAAATATATCTCTGAAAACAGATGGTACACATCGTAATTTATATAGTATAAAAAGCAGGCACCAATTTACTTTGCGTGTGGTGAGCAGGTCTGAGCACAAGGTCGAGGTCGACGCCATGTCAATTGTGTAACAACACATAATTGTTCTGTAATAGAGCTTCAGACATTGTTATAAATAATGCTGCCTTCACTACACTATTAGATAACAGGTACCTAGATCACTATTAGATAAACCTTTTATCACAATTCAAAAATCTTCCTTACTCTAAAAAGACGCTATTAAAGTTTGTAATAGATTACTGAACTGACTGATGAAGTCGTTGAAAATTGTCAAAGTTGTTTTATTTCTTCTTCTTCTTGAGGTGTATCTCCGACTAACGAAGGTTGGCGGTCACTTCTCCATATTTCTGTTTTTCGTTAAAACGAAGTTTAAGATTAAATAAATAACCAACTGACTTGAAATTAGGTACTTACAAAATAGTTATTTTCTATCGTTTATCTTCAAAAGATTACTGATTTAGAATAAAAAAGTTATTAGGATTAATGTTATCATCCCTGACTCCCACTCACGTAGAGTCGGTGCACAAGGTTTTATAAACGAATACTGGTATTATGAGAAAAACATCTTTTTATACATATGTATTTATATTGTTAAATATTATGTTGCTCACTTTTAATACAAATTAATTATGTAAGGAGTTTAATTAACGAATTAACAAATGACAAATGCGACGAGTACCAAAACACATCATCGTTGGATTCTTAGTATTATATAAATTGAATCTGTCTTCGTAGCATTTGGTTGTTATTTCTCAGAAGTAATTGTGAGTCATACGAGTGCCGTACGCACGTACAGATCACTACTGTATACATAGTGATAAGGAAGTGCGTTGTTATGAATGAAGGTTTTTAATTTAACTTACTCACCTTTACGTTTATAGTAAATTTACATAAAGCGGAATATTCATTTTATTACTTGCTGACATGACATTATTAAAGATATTTTGACAAGAAAAAGGAGTCTTAACTTTGGTAATCTCATAATAACTTTATGAATAACTAAAAACTTTTCTGTTGGATTTTTTTGTTAGCGACGCGGCTGCGAGTCTCTAACTAAGTGGAACTTTGACGGCCAGTTATGGTAACTAGCCAGACATGGCACCCCCTGCCACCCTTTTGTCAGGGGTTCATGAATAAAATCATCCATGTGTTTAGTAGGGAGGATGTTTTTCAATACACGAATATCTCAATGATGATTCCATGGCACTGAATTAATGATTTGTAGTATTGATATTAGAAAAATTTTTTTTTTACAAGTGTCTTTGTTTTTTCCAAAACTCTAACAATATCAATGTTCCTGTTATGAAAGATAACATATATAATCTAATTACATCTTAAGTTTATATGGATGGATGTTTGTTAGAAAGTATCTCCGGAAAGGATCATCGAACCTCGTTGAAATTTAGCATAGATGTAGATGTAGAACATAGTCGGGAAGAACACAACATAAGTAAGTAATTAAGTTTTTTTTTAATTTCACGCGGACGTAGTCGCGAACAAGAGTTAGTGTTGCATGTTACTTACGTATAAAATTTTGACTGGAATATGTAATTTTTGTTATTAAATCAATATTAATTGCGTGTTACAGCGTAGTCACACCCTAAAAGTGGATAAACCCCATTGTTGTTAATTATAGTACTTGCCTACTGTCTCTACTACAACCGCAAAATTGACATTGTATAAAGTATGACAAAGTTATAACACATTTACATAAAGAAGAAAATATACTTACTTCTTATGAAGTACTAGCTTTTACCCGCGACTCCATCCGCGCGGAATAAAAAAATGCACACAAGATAAAAAAGTTCCTATGTCCGTCTCCTAGTTCTAAGCTACCTCCCCATCAATTTTCAGCTAAATCAGTTCGACCGATCCTGAGTTATAAATAGTGTAACTAACGCGACTTTCTTATATATATATAACTAGCTTTTACCCGCGACTCCGTCCGCACGGAAAAAATTGAAAACGGGGTAAAAATTATCCTATGTCCGTTTCCTGGTTCTAAGCTACCTGCCCACCAATTTTCAGTCAAATCGATTCAGCAGTTCTTGAGTTATAAATAGTGTAACTAACACGACTTTGTGACTATATATATAGATGTAATCTGTAGATAAATAATTAAAAACTAAAATATTAATAGAGATTATTATCTTTTTGTGCATTCCTACCTCCGTCGATTAAAGGCAGGCATCGTGTTTGCAATTGTAGATATCTATGGGCATGTCGTGTCGCTATTTCAGCGAATTCAGGTGGTCGAATACCGTTTGCCGAATTGAATAGAACTTAATTTAAACGGTTATATGAAGTAGTATTAAACTTTAATATTGTATATTATAAAAGAACTATGAAACACCAAGTGACCTATCGCAAAATGTTGCTAAATAATTAAATCATAAAGATATACAAATTAAGTTATATTAGGTCCTTACATATGAAATTGGCGTTTTTCGTACTGGCCACTTTAATCACGAATTTCTCCTCTTTGGTAAGGAATTCCAAATTCAAATTTGTACAGCTATAGACTCATGTATTTGTGGTTCGATGACCGTCATTCGTTTGTTTTTTTTCTTCTGTTTTTTTTCTGTTTGCGTCACTCATTTTACAAAATGGAAAACTTAAAATATCGCATTATTTACGAGTACGAGTTCCGCCGTTGCACTAGTGCTGCGGAAACGACTCGAAGGGTGAATGATGTGTATGGCGGTCGTGTTGCAAAAGAAAACACAGTTCGTTTTTGGTTCCAACGTTTTCGTTCTGGAAATTTCGATCTGCAGAACAAGCCCCGTGGACGGCCTGAGACTCAAGTTGATAATGAAGAGTTGAAGGCTATTGTGGAAGCGGATCCATCGCAAACCACGTCCGAGTTAGCTGTAGGCTGCGATGTTAGTGATAAAACAGTTTTAATTCACTTGAAGCAAATTGGGAAGATTAAAAAGCTTGAAAGATGGGTACCTCACGAATTGACTGAAGCAAACCGGCAAACGCGCGTCGACTGTTGCGTTACATTACTAAACCGGCACAATAATGAAGGTATTTTAAACCGAATCATTACCTGTGATGAAAAATGGGTTCTTTACGATAATCGGAAGCGCTCAGCGCAATGGTTGGATCCTGGCCAGCCAGCCAAATCCTGCCCCAAGCGAAAATTAACCCCAAAAAAGTTACTTGTAAGCGTTTGGTGGACTAGTGCCGGTATTGTTCATTACAGTTTTCTCAAATCTGGCCAGACTATTACGGCTGATGTCTATTGTCAGCAATTGCAAACCATGATGGAAAAGCTAGCGGCTAAACAACCTAGGCTGGTCAATCGCTCCACGCCACTGCTGCTTCACGACAACGCTAGACCACACACTGCGCAACAGACGGCTACTAAATTAGAAGAGCTTCAATTGGAAAGTCTAAGACATCCTCCGTACTCCCCGGACCTTGCTCCAACAGATTACCATTTTTTTCGAAATTTGGATAACTTCTTGCAAGGGAAAAAATTCAACTCCGATGGGTCAGTCCAAATCGCCTTCAAAGATTTTATTGATTCCCGTCCGACTGGTTTTTTTAGTAAAGGGATCAATGAACTACCTATGAGATGGCAAAAGTGCATAGAAAATAATGGTTCATACTTTGATTAATTAAATATATTATATTAAAAAATATTCGACTTTTTGTTCCTCCCATACAAAACGCCAATTTCATATGTAAGGACCTAATATATATGCATGAGTAAGAGCAAATACAGCGCCATATCTCACGTTGTTTGATGTGGAAATTAGTAAAACACAACGTAACATAAGCTAAAATCTTCACGACTTTAAAAAACGTATTAAAACAAGAATTAAAACATTGTCGATTTACTTAGCATTAAGTATTGGTTTGAAAATTTTGTGATTTTATATTTTTGAAAATTATTAAATTAAATTTTATAAATTAAGAATTTTTGCCTAAAAAGTAACTTAGAAAGTTACGATAATAATTAAGAACCTTAATAATAACAGAAATATTAAAAAAGAAAAATTACTAAAATACTTAGACTTGGCTCACGAGATTACCGCCATGTGGCGTATGAAATCGACTACCATTATTCCGATAGTCGTATCGGTGAATGGACTGATAGCGAAGAGCTTCGACCAACATCTTAAGAAGCTCTCGCTAAACAGTTGGATTAAGGGCCTGATACAAAAGGCAGTTATTTTAGAAACCGCACGCATAGTTAGGAGGTTCCTGTCTCTGTAGCCCTCACCACTGGTTGTTTGAGTAATGGGATTCCGCAGCCGGTGGTATACTATTTTTTATATAATATATTTTGTTAATTTTTTTTTTTATTATAAAATGTATTATATAAATAATAAGATAATAAATGAATAAGAAACAGAAATATAACAATTATATTAAACATAATATTTCATGTTCTAGTACACTCATCTAAATAAACCTTCAATTACATTCATCAAAAGCATAAAATGTTAAATAATTGCATTTGCTGGAAACTGGTTAATTCTAATTTAAGCTCAAATAGATAGGTTTTGTTGGTCACAGTAACTGTTCAATTGACGTCCATTGAGACCAGATAAAAACTGTTTACAAGTACCTCGTCATGGCCACATCGTGGTGACTGACTCATTGTATTGGCGGACCTACTGTCATTGATGGAAGATTTCATATGTTCTATGGCCATAAGTATATTATAAAATTTATGTATTTAGAAATCTCGAATTTTTTATTATATGCAAAGTTATATAACAGTAAGACCTTGGTAAAGTAATATGTAAAAAAAACATTTTTAACATAACAAAAACAAAATTACCAATTCCGACAAAAAGAGTCATGAATTTGCAAAAAATACAACATACTACCCCTTTTTTACGCATTATCCTTTTTATCTCCCCTCCAGATCTAAGCTCACCCTCCCTGAATAATTATAACTCTAACCCTTTACGCTACATTTTCGTAAACAAGAAAAATCTAGAAATTATGTTTATTTGATGAAACTTTCTTTGTTTTATATCATATTTAGCACTAGATTTTTTTTTCAGTCTTTATCATAATGAGGAATTATTAAGATTCTTAAATACTTCAGGATAATTGCAATATTTTAATATTAGGTAATAATTTAATGAGTTAAAAAATTAATTAACAATTCTTTTTACTGTCAATCCCTGATACCAATTAATGTCCAAATATGACGCAGATGGCGGGAAAAAAAATCTAAAGAGTCATAAACAGAATCCGCGCTGATGATTCACTGCGGAAAGGATCGATCAGAGTTCTATATCGCCGTCAAATAAAACCACTGGCCGCGGCGCCGGCACGCCATTCAATTGTGTAACTTGCGCTGTGTCGGACGTGCGCGTGCGGTCGCTACTTATACAGATCTTATCACACGACATGGCTCGAGGAGAAGGGTTCCGAGTGCTCCTGCACGTGTTAAATGGTGTCATGGTGGTGCTGGCGCTGGCGCTCGCTTCCGCCGCAATCTGGTTCTTCTGCCAGGTGTACGAGTTCACCAGCCTGAGGAACAGTAATCACTATCTTCTCGACTACAAGCTATACTGGCCCCAGGCTATACCCTGGATCTTCCTCATCGTCAGTGTCATAGTGTTGTGCGTAACCTCGTGCGGTTTCTCCGGCGTTAAAAAGAGCAGTCGCGGTCTGCTAACAGTTTACATAATCTGCATGTCTGTTGTTGTGTTGTTGCTGATTACCGCCGCGGTGATATCTCTCGTGTTCGCCGACAACAAGTCCACGGATGACTTCGTGAAGGATACCGTGTGGGACGTGTACTTCCAGGCAAAGACGGACAACGAAGTCGCGACGTCCTTCGGTACTATCGAGCGCAAGCTGCATTGTTGCGGCGCTGACAGCCCCCGCGACTACAAGAACTGGAAGGCTGAGTTTCCCATGTCCTGTTGCGACGTCTACTACCACGGCTTCCTCGACCTGACCCGACCCATCATGGAGTGCGAGTTCACCAACAAGCTGGCCAACGAGCGATACGGGTGCTCGACGGTGGCCGCGCAGTACGCCAGAATCGCTATCAAGGTGATGTCGGCGGGAGCGATATTTATCGCGTTCATTGGCCTGATCGCCGTCGCCATCGCCGCTGGCCTGTACAAGGCGCTGGCGAACAAGCCACCTCCGATGGTCGTCCAGTACGAATCCGAGAGCAAAAAGGTTCTATTGTAAAGACTCTAAGTAAAGATCTGATGTGTTACTTGTCAGTGATCGTATGCCAATGATTTCGATTGGCCGACCGTCAATATGACGTCACTTCACCTTTTATATGGTAGTTTTGTTACTTTGGTCCAGCGCGTGTGTGTGCAGCATGCGAATCTAGTCTTTATCGACGAATACGTAGATTGATATAAGGCGGGAAATCGCGTGTTACAGTTGGGACCAAATTTTGCAATATTTGTAAGTATTTATTGACACACCTTAGTGCTACTTATTATAAGAATGTGACCTTCTTCTTAAAGATGTTTTTATAAAACTATCACTTATATAACTTTGGAATCAGTGACCAAGTAGATAAGAAATATTGCAATTATTAGAATTAAGATATTGTTAAATAATTTCCCGCCGATGAAATGTTTTTCCCTTCTCATTGAGGAGAAAGCGAATAACTTCTCATGGTTATTGAATAATCGATGTCAAAATGATTGTATTTCAAAGTGTTAATTTTTAAATAGTATCCGATTTACGACTTTGTTATATAATTAACAATTACACAGATATGTTGTAATAGCAAATAATGAGCTTAAATGACTGTAATTAACTATAATAGTAAAAATAATTAATGTAATGTATACAAAGTAATATCATACGCAATGCGTGCTTTGAAAATGTAATTCAATAGTACTTTAGGCTTTGGTAATTGTCTTCATACTAGTTATTTAGTAGTTAACTAATTAATTGTGACGGCAGAGTGTTAGTGCAAAAATGTCATAGTGTAAGTCAGTTGCGGAGAGCAGGCGGTTATCGCCTCCGTCTTCGACAATCGTGTGCGCGTTAACTCTGAAAGTGTGTCATCGATAAAGCTCAAATTCGCGCAAACGCGAGCTGCGAGCGCGGCGCCCGCGCACGCTTTATAAAACTAGTTGCGTCAGCGGCGCGCTTTTCATTACGAAGGCTGCTATCGGAGACGACGGTCGACAACATGGCTAAGGTTGAGATGATCAAGGGTGTGCTGTATATCCTCAATGTGGTATACGCGGTGTTGGGGTTGGTGACCGCCGCCACCGGGATCTGGTTCTTCGTGCAGCTGCAAGAGTTCGTCACCCTGAGGAACACCAACCACTACCTGCTGGACTACCGGGTGTACTGGCCGCAAGTGGCGCCATGGCTCTTCATCCTGCTCGGCCTCTTCGTCATGATGGTCGCATTGTGCGGCTATTGTGGCGCCAACAAGGAGAGCCGAGGACTGCTCGGAATTTACGCGATATTCCTGATTCTGATTGTGATCGGGCAGGTGATAACGGCCACGCTCATCTTCGTGTTTGTGGACGGCGAGGACACGGACAGGTTCATAAAAGATACGGTGTACGACGGCTACTACAACTCACAGTCGAATCCGGACGTATTCAAGGCGTTCGGACGCATCGAGCGCAAGCTGCGGTGCTGCGGCGCCAACGACGCCCGCGACTACCGCAGCTTTAGGAATGATCTGCCGCTCAGCTGCTGCCAGGACAGTTACTACCGCGCCACCTGTGACTTCACCGACAAGGAGGCCAACGAGAGACTCGGCTGCGCCAAGGTCGCCGCCGTGTACACCAAGATTATCAGCTCGTCGGTGGCAGGCGCGTCTCTCATCATCTCGCTGATAGAGATCGTGGGCGTGGTGCTCGCCTGGAAGTTGTTTAACTCGCTACGGGAGGTGGAGCACTACATCACGGAGCGCAAGGAGGGCGAGACGGAGTGCTAACGACGTGCCGCCCTCAGTCAGTATTAATTGTACCGCCGATTTGTACCATCTAAGTTAGTAGCTCGAATACAACGCGACATCGACACCCGAAACCGACACTACTATAGTGACTTTACATTGATATAAAAAGTTTTCACTGAACGCTTTCACGGCGCTTCACTCACGTAAGGATGAACTTCGTTTCCTTCGGTGAAGGAATTTAGGAATCTTTGTCCCGGGTTTTCCCGATTATTTCAGATTTACTTGTGTCACCCTAGTTACCATTTAAGTGATCTAGCCATTACCGTGATGTCTATTAAGTTGCGCATTCATTATGTAGTTATTCAACGGCCGATTGAATACGCGTTTATTTAAATGTTTAGATATAAGTTGTTGAGTTCAATTCTAAAGTGTAAGTGTGTAGGCAGTATTGTGTGTAAGGGGCCACGCCTCGAGTCGACTTTGTGACTGTCTTAGATTGGGTTTAATCAGTAATTTCCTCGTCTGATTCCATGATTCATTACCTGCCTTGAGTCACAATGGTGCTCAATTGCATCTCGTAATCTGTCAACTGACCTTCCCTCCCCACCTCCGCCGCACTATGTTAATGTGATGTGTTCATTGCGCGCGCGGCTTGCGCAACCGCCTAGTGAAGTGCTAAAACCATCCATGGATACCGACTCGAGATTTCCGATCGTGTCCCACTTAAGAAGG
Organism: Papilio machaon; assembly: GCF_912999745.1. Lineage (NCBI taxonomy): Eukaryota > Metazoa > Arthropoda > Insecta > Lepidoptera > Papilionidae > Papilio > Papilio machaon. The sequence continues at coordinate 5,166,704 of NC_060012.1, read as the reverse complement.
TCGCTTATGTGAAAATTCCGACCTTCGATCGTCCGACTTATAGGCTTTATTACAACGTCTCTAAGGTTCAATATAAATATTTGCTATTTGTTTACAAATCGACCATCGATATATGTTAATTTTTACGCAACAGTGTGGCCCCAGCCTTAGCATTTCGTCATTTATATTGTGTATTCAAGCGCCGTGCTATTGACAGGTGTTCGTAGTTCTCGCGTTGTGTCGCAACCATTGCGTATTTATATAGTTATTTAATGTCGTCTCTGTATGTCGGTCCGTCTATGTAATGTTAATGCTTAGTCGAGGAAGTTTCCGTCCGTATGTTAACCGTGTTTGTGTCTGAGAACTAAACGACTGTCGAATGTAGTTGTAAAAGTTGTAACAATGTTTTATTTCCGTGTGCTAATGTTTGCAATCCGCATGCCAAAGAGAATGTACCTAAATATGTACACATATGTATATATTTTGCATGCAAAAGATATATATAATTTTTTTACAATACGCGCGCGTATCACACCTCTCATATTTAAGACAAATTTTTTTATATAAATAAAAGAGATATTATATAAAAGTCGTACCTAGTGTTAAGCCATTTCGTTTGTAAAGAATATAATAAACATTTTTTTAATAAAAACATTTTTTTCCTATAAAAATCAATCAAAATTCTTTTTAATATATTTTTGATTGAAACAAGTTTGTTGAAAACCTCTGCTTAACTCAGAACTAATAAGTACGTGTAAGCTCATACTAAATAACTTAATACATACGATAAAGACATTTCAAGATTCTTTAGTCAATATCAGCTTTTTATAGCCAAGCATTTATACGATAACATTATAATTCCATTTTCATTTGTATAGGAAAAATAGAGTAAGTTACATTATTTAGCATACGTATTCGAAGAATGAAGTATTTCTGCCAACCTTGTCTGCGCGCAGCGTGATTTTATTTAATTGTACAATTGTATGTAATTACATTAAAACGTGATAAATAAAAACCACGAACTATTTAACTAATTATTAATAATACAGGCAAATTATAATTGATTCCTTACCGCATGACTAACGGTGAATAACAGAGGTCAATTCATGAAATAATAGCTGTCGCCCGCAACTCCGTCCGCGAGGATTTAAAATCTTGAGTTCCTTCCAAACTATGTTCTACATCTGTGCCAAATTTCAACAAGATCCGTTGAATCGTTCAGGAGATACCTTCAAAAAAATCCATCCATCCATTTAAACATTCGCATTTATTTAAGTAAGTTTATACGTGTATATATTTATTTATAGTCAAGTTTCGTAAATAAGAGGAATAAGTATAAATCCCAATTAATATCATGAGATAATAATTTTTCATTTTTATTACATTGTTATATTTATCTGTCCTAGTTGGATTAAACTATGTACATCTTAAAGGGCTTTTGTAATAACTTTGGGCTTTCAAAGTACCAAGTGTCAAGGTAAACAGAACTAAGTGTCTTGTCTTGTTCAGTTAATACTTGACAAGGTGAGACTTCATATTGCGACACAAAAACTGTTGCTATATTTGTGACGCATATAAGGATATGTATATAAGATTATATTTACATGGGAAAATATACGTTTGTATGATTCAGATAAAAAATATTTTAACTTTCCTCGTATTCGTCATCTAATTAGTTACACCATTGAGAAGGAGAGTTACAAGTTTACATATTTTATATACTTATCACAGAAGCACATGCTGATGCATCAAGAAGGTTAAATTATGAAAAGGTCTTATGTTCTTTTGACGATTGCATATTCAATGATACAAAAATGTAAGCTGTTTGTAGGAAAACTGCAAAACTTCTAAGATAAGCATATTTCCCGTCTTTTATTATTCGTCTATATGTTTTGCTGATACACAAATGTAACCGATATTATTTCGTGTCAGTTGTAATAGAAAAAAAGTCGAACTATTAAAAAATTTATATTTTTAAAAAAAATAGCCGACTTCAAAACAAAAAAAACTATCTCAAACAAAATGCGCTCAAAAGTAACTTAAAAAAAAACAATTTCAAACAAAATGCAATCAAAAGTAACGTAAAAAAACAATTTCAAACAAAATGCACTCAAAAGTAACGTAAAAAAACAATTTCAAACAAAATTCACTCAAAAGTAACATAAAAAAACAATCTCAAACAAAATACACTAAAAAGAAACAAAATAATGTCATGAAAACTTCTTTCTTTCTTTATTCTCTCTTTCAAAAACCCTCTAAACTCTAAAGAAAGTTCTCTTCTTTCTTGTAACATGTCTATATTGTATAATTATTGTTATTTCGCAGTCGGTGTCGGCCGAAGTAAATAGGTGACATTTTATATTTGAGATGTATTAGACATACTTACGTTTATGTCCCTACTTAGGCCGAAACCGACTCCAAAATAACAATAATTATACAATATAGACATGTTACAAGAAAGAAGAGAACTTTCTTTAGAGTTTAGAGGGTTTTTGAAAGAGAGAATAAAGAAAGAAAGAAGTTTTCATGACATTATTTTGTTTCTTTTTAGTGTATTTTGTTTGAGATTGTTTTTTATGGTACTTTTGAATGCATTTTGTTTGAAATTGTTTTTTTATGTTACTTTTGAGTGAATTTTGTTTGAAATTGTTTTTTTACGTTACTTTTGAGTGCATTTTGTTTGAAATTGTTTTTTTACGTTACTTTTGATTGCATTTTGTTTGAAATTGTTTTTTTTTAAGTTACTTTTGAGCGCATTTTGTTTGAGATAGTTTTTTTTGTTTTGAAGTCGGCTATTTTTTTTTTCTTAAAATGTTTGTTTTATTTCTCAATTTTTAGTGAATTTGAAGTTTAATTACAAATTTCCTTAATACGTATAAGGACATAAATAAGACAAATAAAGAAAAGGACTTTCCTATTTAATATGTGTGTACTTCAATTCAAAAACTAATTTAGAATACACCAGATAACCACTTATCCTTTAAACAATGAAATAATTATCAAAATCGGTATACAAATTGAAAATTAACGAACTAATACATCGTAGCGTGCCTTTAATTTTGTCCAGCCGCGCGCCACAGTAGCATTTTTCGAATTCGCGTAGTTTTTAATAATTTAATATCTTCCAAACTATTGATCAGAATTACATAGTTTAAAGGCTAATGTAATCTGCATTTAATACTCTAGCCATCAAACATATTTATTTGGATAAGGATTCATATCGAATATAATATAATAGCGCCGTAAGCTTACGACGCTGTTTTTCGTGTGCAATTTAATCGAAGTTTGTTCATAATAACATGGTTTTTGTGAGACATCCATAGATGATAGATATATGCCACCTGAGACTTTTATTTAGCAAATTTAAGGATCTATAATTACTCGATACATCATTTTAATGTAGGTCATATAGTTTGACCTACGTAATCCCAGAAAGCAAATTTGTGCTATTCATTGTAACGCGATGTAGCATTTTTCGTTTCCGCGTAATTTTATTCTTACGATATCTCCTAAACTATTAGACAGAATGATATAGTTTCAATTGCAAATATAATCTACATTAAATTCTCTTGATAATGAACATATTTATTTACATAAGGGTTAATACTGAACTTGAATAATAGCGTCGGAAATAGGGCAAGAATTTAATTAATGTTTCGTAAAGAAAAGAATGGTTATTGTGAGAAAACTATAAAAGATAGATATATGCTATCGCGGACTTTTATTTAGCACATTTAAAGAGCTACAATTCGCCATACGTCATTTTGATGTAGGTGTTATAGTTTAGCCTACGTAAGCGCTGAAAGCAAAAATGTCCCTAATTTTCGCAACAAATTTTGAAGCTTATTCAAAATCTACTAGTCTTCTAGTTATTTAAAAAAAAAAAACAAAAAAATGGGACCCACCTGCAAGCACTTCCTTTCGATTAAAATAATTTTTATCAAAATCGGACCACCAGGGGCGGAGATTCGCGGTAACACACATAAAAAAAAAAAAAAAAAATTCAGTCGAATTGATAACCTCCTTCTTTTTGAAGTCGGCTAAAAATAAAAAGAATACAAGGCGTCTTATTGATTTAATCATGGTCTACCACTCCCTCGACCAGTATTATTATCTCTGTCGTTAAGTGAATGACAGAGAGAGCAAAATGTTTCAGTACAAATGTGTCAGTAGAAACCCATAAGAGCAGCAACAAAAAACAGAATTATTTAGCAAATAAACGTGACATAATATTACTATACTTTCAATCGTTCGTACTTCGAGAAATCATAACTTAACATTAAGTTATGAATCATGGTTAGTAGGCAAAGTGTCGCCTCTCATTCCAATATTACTACGCAACTCGGAATTGTTTAATTCAATTTGCGACGCCATAACAAACATTGTATAAGATTTTATTCTTCCTTATAAATATTTCAAGTATAAATCTATTGAATCGATTGATTTTTTTTTCAATTTCATTGTAATGACTACTCCAATTCACAAAATATCGTGACTATTTTTTAGGTTTATTTGTCTCAGTCAAGTGTAAAGCGATGCTCAAACTTATAAACAGAAATTATATTTTTTTAATAAGTAAATGTTCCAATTCCACGATTAAGGTTGATTTTCTTTGTAATAGTTTTTTTTTTTTTTAATATTAGTAAATTAAGTAAATTTTGAAATAATTTCGTAATTGTTATATTGAGTGAAAGCAGATGACAGCTTGCTCGTTTGCCACAACCTAGTAAAAAAATAATCATCCAAAATTAGCTTAAAAGCTAGTACTAGGATATGCCTCACAATCATGGAATTGTGGATATGAACCTATAACCTCTCGATGAAACTATTGGTGAAGTGATTTTTCAGTTACTGTTTTAAAGTTTGACAATCACTGTACAAACTAGTTTGTTTTCGATGCACAAAAAGTATAAGCGAGAGTACTAGATGCCTTACTATGAAGTTACGAGGCCATTCATCGTATGGTCAACTGACCTACTTTAGCACACAACAAACGTTTTTTTGAATTCTTTAAGTTAGTTCTGACAGAAGCAGTATCTTGCATTATATTACCGTAAAGTTCCACTACTGTGTCACTTGTATTGCTGTCTCTGATTTTTTTTAATAGAATGAGAGGGATGGCTATATTGTACCAGTTTTGTTCGCTTAAAAATGTTGTCTTTTGTGTTTTTTTATGGGGACAGATTACGTAGATATGTAAATTTAAATCCAAACTAATATTATAAAGGGATACTTTTATTTTTTTAAGATGTTCACCCCAATATTAGACATTATAACATAGGCTTTATTAAAAATTTATTTTGGAATTCTGTCTATTAATTTAATTGAGTCTTACAAATTAATTGTTTAGCGAGAACATTTAGTGGCCTCATTGTCTAACTGCCGATCAAGTAATGATACAAGCAATTAACACGATACCTATCTCAGTGTTAATTATACATTTTCAACTAACTACTAATAGATTTCCACTGTTTATACATTTTTATACATTCATATCGACATCATACTTACTCTCAATTTAAAAAAAAAAAAACAGACAAACATATGTAATACTCCAATTGATCTTCAGAAGAAATTAAAATTTTGTGAATTGCTATTTCTATATAAACAAAATTTTTAAGCATGGTTTTTTTTTTTTTAATAATAACATCAATCATTAATAAGAATTTTTAGCTAGCATTTTCAGAACCTACATTCATAAGATCTCCTATTTGTTTTAACAATACTACAGCGATGGCATACCTCACAATTATTAGCACTTGTCCGCACGTAGTACGACCTGTAACCGGGTCACAGACCTGTTTTTCACGCAAAAGCCTTATCAGCTGCTACAACATATTGCAATACTTCACTTGTACATACATACATACATACAGACTCCGTGACGAATGTAAGAAACATTCGTCCCAATTAATGGCAATAAATATATACTTACAATGCCTACTTGTGTTAGAGAATTATTCATAAATTTCATATTTTTGCTGAGCTCAAATTAAACAAAAATTGCAATAAATTTGACTTAGGACAATAAAACTTAAAAAAAGATATAAGTAAACAAAGTAATTTTAAAGAAAGGGTGAAAAAAAATTATCTAATAGCTTATTTGTTCTTTCAGACTACGTTCTACATCTGAGCCAAATTTCATCAAGATCCGTTGATCCGTTCTGGAGATACCTTCAAATAAACATCCATCCATCTAAACATTCGCATTTATAATATTAGTAAGATGTATTTCTTTTTAACAACAAAAGAATTCAATGAAATTATTAACCATCTAATTAACGTTAAATTGATCGGAGAAATCTTTGCGTTTCATAGTTCATTCGAATTCAGGGCATCTCGTTTGGAAAGCGAACGCTAAGTGATTCGTCGTAACTTACAACTACTTACTATGACTTCTTACATAATACTTATGTACGTCGATAAAAAAATGATTTACATAGATAGATTTTCCTTTGCTTAGTTTTACAACTTAATCAACACTAAGGGTACACTGAGTATTTATAGAGATACTAGTTGTCGCACGTGACTCCATCCGCGCGGAATAAAAAAAATACTTTTTTAGTAGCCACCGTGTTCTTCCAGATTATGTTCTTTATCTATACCAAATTTCAGGAAGATCTCTTTAGCCGTTTTGGAGATACTTTAAACATTTACGAGTATAATATTAGTAAGATAGTAACATAAAAACTGTAGCAAGAAAATCAATTTCAATTTGCTAGAACATTCAATATTGAATGTCACATCAGATACCTTGAAATATTCTGTATTCACAAAGTTAAATGCAATTTTATCCTACTAACAGACAGACGGACAGATTTGTATATGAGTCATGCGAAATTGTACACTTGATCAGTATTCTTATCGCATCTGATTGTTTCTCGAAACTCCAATAAGGTCAGTAAAAACGAAATAACCAAGGTTCACCTTCACGTAAAAAGAAAAAAATATTTAAAACGACTTTCGAAGGTAATTTACATTCTTACAACGAAAATTGTCTACGAAAGTAATATGTAAATAAACCTTTATAGTTTTTTTTTTTACTTATTAATAGATCGAGTAATAAAGAAAAATAAATCAGCTCCTCAATTAAATTAATTTAAAAATAAAAAATAAAACTGAGTCCCTAGAGAATTGGTCGCAAAACACTTGGACCTACTCTGACCTATCGAACAGGACAAAAACATGAATACTATATGTACAAAGCATGTCTGTCTGTACACTCTCACAGTGCGGGCTATTGATTATTGTGTTCATTGTATTGTTCAATTAAAGGACAGTAGCAGCCATTTTGTTAATGCAACATGTTTTATCTGACCACAATTTTATACTTGTATAAAAATTCACTTAACTCTTCATAATTCAAGGACTTCATGTATGGATGAAATCATCATTACCCTTTTGTCCCCTTCCTATTTTTTTTATATAAGAACATGTCTAAAAAGCAAAGCGATCGCTGCCCATATTTAGTGACAGCACACTATGTATTACTCTTCCACACATCTCTATCTATCTAAATTAACTCCCTTCTTACGCATATCCTCTGTCACACAATTCATACATACTTTGTTCAATCTTCCTCTAATCTTTATGATACTTTACATTCAATCTCATGAAATTAAAAGTAAACATTATTCACTAACAAACTTGAAAGCTTTTTAACCGCATATTTACTTATATTTAATGTATGTACTTGTAATTATTCTGAATACAGAGAATAATTTTAATGAGATATACTGGTAGTGTCAGTGATTTTAAGATAACTTGTACGTTTGTATGTTGTTAAAGATTAATTCCGCATGAATATTTTCACACGATTACGTATAACCCGGAATGACTTCATCGCTAATTCAACAAAATGTTGTTTTGCGTATAAAATATGCTTATTATTTTATTCTTAAGATTGTTCATTTTTTAATTTAAGTAAATAAAATCAGATAATATAAATAATATGACGGTGCAATAATGTAGCAAGACACAAATGAACTTTATTTTTTTAATAGGTAAATATCTACTTAATAGATGGTTGCAAAGCTCACGACTGATGACATGCGTCCTTCACTTTGCTATCTACCACATGACGACATACAACGACCACAGTCTAATGAAGTCAGATGAACTACTACATAAAATGAAAAATAATACTCTACCACTATGTTCTGGAGAACAAATTTTAAAAGACTGGGTAACTCATAATTAATTCACAGTAGAACCACAAAGCAACAGTTGGCACTAATGTCTGATTTTCATGTTTTTTCGTTTTTGTTTTTATTTGTAGATATACTGTGGCGTCATTACTACGTGTGTACGGCCACGCAGCTTCTCAACATGTTCCACGCAAGGCTCGCCTTGACCGCGCCGGAGGCACTCCCCTCCTCAAACGCCCTCGCGACATCTTAGAAAGTCTATTACATATTTGTAAACAAAATTACGTAAATGTTTGTTTATCTTAATGTAGGAAAGTGGAACAAGAGCTTATATTTCCTTTGTTAGTTTTCGATATACAATTTATCTTGTACAAATTTCTAAATACTCAGCCAATCACAACATATTAATGCCGTGAATTTTCACTGCCTAACCTCTGATTTTTTTCTTATAAAAATTACAATACTTTTTACACATATCTTAGAAATTAAAATCACATCATCAACTCAATATACGTCCGCACTGAGGGGTTCGGAGCCCTAAGTTAGGGGTGAATAGGCCTTTGTCAACAATGCTGTTTTGTCAATCACGTTGTTTTTTCCTTCATCGTAAAAACGTAAAAAAATTGTACATGGCGGGATTCGAACACAGGACATGTAGATTACAAGTCAAGTGCTTAATCCCTGGGCCACCGACGCTCTCTACGCTTAAAATTACATATAATTGAACCGACGAAATCTCACAAATAATAAGATTACTACAATACGTGTTCCGCCACGCCTCAGTTTGCGTCACATTTGTTATAAAAGACCGATGGGACGAAAAGAGTTACATCTGTTATGGAACCTCTTGTGATATGTGACTGTTTGCGCCGCACTCGGCGACAATGCGATGCAACGGACGCGACAATTATCTGACTACATTGCCGGCACTTAACTCCGCGACCGAACACTAATTCAATCTTCGCATTAATGAATGAACCTTGTCTATATTGACAAGCGTAGCGATTAGCGAATTTGTTAATTCACCATAGAAAATAAACCATTCTCATGATATACCTGAATATTTTTTTACAATACTTTGAGTTATATTTGACGTCGTTATTTCAACTATTTTTTTATAATTTTATTTGTCACGTCCACTGAGTACGTTTTGGGTGTTCTCCGGAGGAGATGACGAACCGGGTGACACCTCGCTCGTCAAAATCGGTTCAGTTGTTTAAGCCCTAGGTCGCCAACTTATATACGCGTGAAAAACATTACCCTCTTTGTCAGTCCCATCAAGTTTCAATATAACCGCACCGTAAAACTTTCGCCTGTCCAAAGCGTGTCCCAGAGAGCTGCGCGTGCGGCGTGGGCGCCACCTGCCGGGGCCAAGGTTCAATGCCCGTTGTCATTGTGTCATATAGGACGCCCCGACTGACTCACTCCTTTATCCTATAAAGAGTTAGTGACAGGAGTAATTAAGACCTAGACCAGATTTGTATTACATTCTATCGTAATATTTACTATTCTGAGAGAAGATATAAAAAAATGGTGCGGATGTACATGTACATTTCGTTGTGCCTTATTTGTAGCATAAACATCTTGATAAAATGGAGATCTTAAGTCTTAACGCAGTTTGAAATAAGTAGTGTTTCATAATGCGCAGTTAACAAAATATATTTTCAGGGTAATTAGGACCTTACCATAAAAAAACTTAGACAGTGTTTCAAACACATTTTAGCTTAAACGTCAACCCTTTTATACCGTGACTAGCGCCCGGTGGAGATTTTTGAGTTAAAGAAATCGTATTACACTATGTAATGAAAAATAATAAATATCGCCTAGTTTACAAAAGCAAGTTGAAATACAAAGGGAGCTTCGAGGACAAACAAGTTGTTTATTTACAAGTAGGTTAACACACGAGTGTAATGAAACTGCATTGTCACCGTCATTATGTAACTCTGTACATATATACATAGCACATAGTATAATAACACTAAGTTATGTCCAAGTACAACTTAGTATTACAACTTGAAAGATTAATAACATAGCTTTGTGTTGAATGATTAATGTAATACTAGTTTAGTGCTACATGTTTACCTACTACATGGATTATACATCTTACTAATCTTATTAATATTATAAATGCGAATGTTTAGATGGATGGATGGATGTTTGTTTGAAGGTATCTCAGGAACGACTCAACGGATTTTGATGTAATTTGTCACTGATGTAGAACATTGTCTGGAAGAACACATAGGTTATAATGTTTTTTTATTCTTCGCGGACGGAGTAGCGGGCGACAGCTTGTTCTATTAATTGTAAATGTAAAATTTTTGATAAAATTACAAAATGATTGTATTTTTGTAAACAATCTTGAAATTACTGTATTTACTCTACTGAATCAGGGTAATAATGTTTATTATCTATGTACCTAAAGGACTGATATATTATGTCTCTCATCTTCAAGTCATCTTGTAAGTTAACTTGCCTTAGTTTTTCTTGTAATTAGTTTGTAGTGCCCAAATAGACACTACTGTAAGTCAGTTTACCTCGTGTTGTAGCTCTGACAACAGTCAGCAAGGTCAAAAACCAGTGTCAATTATATTTAATGTCACATCGTGTGAACAATAAAATTATATGCATATGTGACACTTAACATGAGTACAAAGGCGATACAAGAATATTTTTTATGTACATATTCTTCTTACTACTAGTTGTGCGAATAAAGAACTTAATATTCGCTCACGATTTTTGTTTAAAATCACAACCTCAAGTTTCTTATTTCAGTTGATATCGAAGTCTAAGATCGAAAATAAATGAAACATAAAATTTAAAAATTAATTCAGTAATTTCATGGAATTCGTAAACCTTACATTTTAAACATTAATAATTCTGATTAGTTATAATGAATACATTATCGAATTATCATAATTATAATAAAATATATAAAATTATGTTATTTGTAACTGACGTCCGCGACTCCGTCCGCACGAATTAAAAAAAAATAATTAGTAGCCTGTGTGTTCTTCCAGACTATGCTCTACATCTGTGCCAAATTTCATCGAGATCTCTTGACCATCCATCCATCCATCCATCTAAACATTCGCATTTATAATTTTTTTATATTAGTAAGAAGTAAGATAAATACGAATTATAATAAATTCTAAGTTATTCGACGAACATTATTGCATGAAATGCCTAATTAATTAAGAAATAACGCTGTTGCTTTTGTTTTAAAAACAAGATTAATTGTTGAAAAATGTGCTTTTAAAATAAAATTAACACACAAGTTCCCTTTGTTCCAAACTTCCCAGACTTTTTGTCTGCAATTTAAAATTGAGAGACTCGAAATAACTAAAATGTATCTTGAGTTTGTTAAAGTGAATTAACAACAACGAATTATAAAAACATAGCTTTAAAGGTTACTTTGAAACATAGAAAATATGTAGCTTTCTCAAAGCGCCAAAAAAGTGGTTGTGGGTTCAAATATTGTCGATCTTAGCTCGGATCATTCGACTATTGTCGTGAACCGAGTCCTAACATAACCCTCGACCTTATTTGGAATGGTCACAAGAGATATTTTCTAGACAGAATAAAATCACATTTTCTATTTAACGTGTATAAAATCTTGAACGACTGATTCAAAGATATCCATTGAAACATGTTTATTATACTTGTGTAGGACGACACAACCCTTCGCATCAGTATGCGCCCGAGGTCGGCAGTGGGTGTGTTATATCGGGAGTGGGAGGGGGTGGTAAGGGGACGTCTTGTACAAATAATTTTAAGTTTGAAGTGTTACAGTAAATATGAATTTATGTGCCGTTAAAACCGTTAGTGTTTTTGTACGAATATTTCGACAGTCGAAACGCACGTTTAGATTCTTATAACGATCCGATTTTAGAAATTATAATCAATTATTTGTTTCTCGTTTAAAGATACATGTAACTATATTTTGAGAATTTTACAATACAAGTCGACACGAATGAACAATTTGCGCAAAGACCGCATGACTCACACAATACATACATATAAACATATATGTACAGATAAATAATTAATTTGTTTATCCTTCGTTATGAGTCACGTCAAATTCAGGTATTTAAGAATATATTTGCTTATATCATCTAAATCAATTATGTTACAGGAGCGAGGTATATAAAAGTTTATCATTTAGATCATTTATTGTGTTTGTCACAGGAGCGAACGACACACATACATACACACACACACACACACACATATAATATATAAGTCATTACTTAAATTAAAACAAACTTAATCTTGGTAATTACGAACAATATAACGCGTCACTCTTAACAAGCCTAGTCCTATAAATTGCAACACGACGAAACATTACAAATATACCAAAGTTCTATTTTTGTTTTTTTTTGTGTTTATATCCTCAGTTCATACCCGACCCCACTCTTTAGGCTCAAGCCTACCCAATGTTAAGTATAAGGCTTTAACACAGTGTCCCACTGCACATTGGTTATTAGATTATATTTTTGTAACGGTAGTATGTTGATATATAATTTAATGCAAAATATATGAGTCATGATAATTCAGTACACAAGATATTATCGGCCCGCTAGAGTTCTTTGACTATGACTCACCTGAGGACCCATAGAAATGACAACATAAGGTTATATTATTCATTCGAAATGTTAGTTATCCTCTTAACTTATATCTTTAATTAGGATAGGATATATTTACATAAATACGAAGGACGTAAACACAAGATTAACTCCAAGTATATAATATTTATTTCTACAAAAACCTATTAAACCTAATAATTTCGATCAAATATTTCACAAGAAAGTTCAATGGTAAAATCTCAAGTTTGTAACTTGTTATGACGGAAGTAAATTGCTAACGGCAACACTCCGCCAAACGTCAGGTCTCATACTCAGGACACGTTGACAGCTGTCAAACGCACTCCTGTCAAAACTCGTACAGAGTATAAATACGGTCGCTGAGAAAAATACACTCAATATTGATACTAGGAAAAGTATAATAAAATAAAAGTTCTTGCTAAATTGCTGAAATAAAATGTTCAGGGATATAAGACCATAAATATTTTGTATGTAAAAAATAGTTTTCGTTTCAAAGATTATGTTTGATTACTGTCTTTTTAGTATTTAATTTCTTTTCATCTTTTTAGACTTAAACTAAGCATTGTCTCACACCTAATTACTGTGTGATTCGATGTTAATGGTAATTACTTGTATTTTTATTGTATGAAAAATGTTTTTGCTCGTGAAAAGTTGGAAAAATAAAAACTTATTCGTAAGCGACATCTATCGGGTCTGCTTTTAAATATTACAATGATGTCACGTAAATTTAATAGTCTGCAATAGATGGCGTGGAAATTAAAAATTAGATTAATTTTATTGTTTGGTAGTTATTGCTTCAATCTCAAATTTTAATTGAATTACGATACAAAAAATGACCTTATTTTTAGCTTCAAAAATTATGATATCTATTGTATATAATTCAAAGTTCAAAAAAAAGGGTCAAAAAGTCATTTTTATATAAAAAAAATGCAGACGTATCAACCTCTCTCATCTTGGATGTTGAAATCTAATGCTGCCTTCTTCTTCTTATTCGTACTCTTCATTACTGAAGGTCGTGCTCATCTTGAAGTGCCTTCACTGATGTGTCGACGAGCTGCTTCCACACCGCTCTGTCCGCAGCTTGTCTCATGGCGGTCGGAATGTTGAGCCCCAAAATTGTCTGGACTTGGTCAGACCAACGGATAGGCGATCGTCCCCTTGCTCTTTTACCCTCGACTTTCCCTACCACAACCAGTTTGTCCAGATTGTCTGGTTGTCTCCGGGCAATATGACCAAAGTAACTGAGGACTCGCCGGTAGCAGGTAGTGGATAGGCGAGTGCTAATCTTTAGTTGACGGAGAATGGATTTGTTGGTTCTTTTTGCTGTCCATGGTATGCGCAACATTCTCCGCCAACACCACATTTCAAAAGCATCGATTTTCTTTCGGTCGGCTGCTCGAATTGACCATGATTCTGATCCGTACAAAAATATAGAGAAGACTAAAGCACGCACTAGCCTGGTTTTAGTGGCGTTTGACACATTTCTGTTTTGCCATATCCGGGTCAGCTTGCTCATTGCTGCTTTAGCCATCTGTGTACGTCTTCGAATTTCCCCATCGCATCCGCCCTTGTTACTTATCAAAGACCCTAGGTACACGAATTCGTTTACGAACTCCAGACCTGAGAGTTCTCCTGTTCGTACAACCAGACCAGCTCTATCAACCACCATAATTTTCGTCTTGGACCTATTTATGGAAAGACCAACCATTTCACTTGCGCGCTCAACTCTATGGATGAGTTCAGCCATCTCCCGTTCTGAAGAGGCAATGCTGCCATCTATCGTTAAATAAATAAACATTAGGAGTATGTCAATTAGTGCTTTCAAAACATTTTCAATAAAAATAATGATTAAAGCATAAACCACTTAGTTATCTGCTTGAATAGTATTAATGTAAATTTTAAAGTAATTCCGCCAAAGAAATAACATCTCTCCATACAAATTTTCACCCTCCCACTTTGGATGTTTAGGGAATGAATTACATCAACAATTTTTACAGTGCTCTTCTACGTAGTTATGGAAACCTGTTAAGGAAGTCTTGTCAAAGATACGGCCCGCGATCGCAGCGTGTCACAGAAAGAAGAGTTATGTTTTTAAAGCTTTTAAACTTCATTTGCTTCTTATTTAATAAATAAAATGTTATAATAATTCAGTTCATTTTTTTTTTAATCTGGCCCACATACGAATTTGAATTTAATATATGGTCCTCTACAAAATTGAGTTTGACATCTCTGTTCTATGCTTAATATACTTGTAAAATCTCTAGATATCTATGCTATGAAAATATTTTTATTCAGAAATATTTTTAGACCTTTAGACGTCAAATTTGAAAACTAGCTCAGTCAGTTAATTATCTGTTCTGAAAAGTTTTTTTTGTTAATTTATAAGTAATTCTGCTTAAGAAATAACATCTCCCCATACAAATTTGGACTCTCATTTAACCTAATCTTTAGAAAATTCATTTCGAATAAGTCTTTTATAGTGCTTGACTACATACTCGTAGTAAAAGAAACCAACTTGTAAACTATTAAGTTTCTAGGTCTTGTGTCTTCTATGCTATGAAAAATATTTGTAGTTACAAACTTATACCCCCATTTTTACACCTCTGGAGGTAAAATAAAAAAAAGCCTGTTGTTTAGGCTCTAGGCCGACAGATAGATAAAAAAACAAACTTACATACGCGCAAAAAACATTACCCTATTTGTAAGTCAGAATAAAAAGCAGAAATTGTTAACATAATTTGGAACAATAAGGCCTCCGTTTGATGTTTTTGTGAAAAATAATTGTGCTGTAGTAGAACAAAGTATAATTATCTAACCTCTAAATAATATCTACAAATTGTTACAAAAACATCGCTTCACTTAACGTGTAAAATATTGAGATAATAGTTAATAATATGTGAGACGCCAGACTCATTGTGAGTACCGCTTGTGTTGTGAGCAAACGTGTTAGCATGACTTTTATAATTGGCCAAAATTACGATCCTAAATCACGTCTCATATCGTAATATGCGACTATATAGAAAAAACAGAACACGTATCTGATAAAACTAAAGTCATTGTGAATAATCACAATTCGGCTATATATAACCTGTTTTATTGATAATGCAGCTCAGTTGCACAGAGTCCGGGACGGAGCAGCCATGATGTATACGTACGTGGCGCTGGTGGCTACCGCCTGCTACCTGTTCTACCTCTATGTGACGAGGAACTTCAGCTATTGGAAGCAGCGCCATGTTAACGGACCGCGTCCAGTTGCACTGTTCGGCAACCTGCAGGCCGCCGCGCTGCGGAGACAGAACATCGCAGTCGTCTTCCGTGACATCTACAGGCAGTTCCCCAACGAAAAAATAGTCGGCATGTACCGGATGACGACGCCCTGTCTGCTCGTGCGGGACCTCGATATCGCAAAGGCCATCCTCATCAAGGACTTTGACTGCTTCTCGGACCGCGGCGTATCCTTCAGCGAGCGCGGCCTCAGCAACAACCTGTTCCACGCAGACACCGACATATGGCGTGTTCTGCGCAACCGCTTCACACCCATCTTTACCTCTACCAAGCTCAAGAACATGGTGTACCTGATGGAGCAGAGTGGGGACAGATTCGTGGAGTACGTTCGGCAGCTGTGCGCCGAGGGTGTAACGTATTTAAAACGTCACATAGTCTGTGCACTGCGGCGCACGCGCCGCGGGGACTGCGCGGGTTAGAGGGGCGACCCGGGCTCGGCGGGGTCGCTGCATACGTGCCGGGTGACTTGCCTGCAATCTCCTGAGAAGAGCGGTCACCGGCGTCTTAGTCTTGGTGTGATCGTTTCCGGCTAACGTTGGCGTTCTAAAGTTATTTTTTTCTACATTAATACTAATATAATTTAAGTACTTGTTCCCGTTTTAGGGAGCACTGTACGAATTTTACTGCAAGCTACCATCAAGCTAGCAATCTCCGAGCAAGCTATCGCTTGCCAGCTGCAGACATCGGTAGCTGACCTGCCGTTGCGACCTCAGCACCGACGTCTACCGAATTCCTGCGGCCGCCGCTTAGCTGCCTAGGGAGCACCCAGCTACGGTCGACGTGCACCTCCTGTCCTGCCGTTCCTTGGCCTGCCGCCGCTCATCTGTCGCTGGGCGACGCCACCGTAGATCAGCCAAAGCAGGGGAGTAATAAACGCCGCGGAAGCAGAGACTGATAGCACGTTACCCCACGACCTTATAAATTTTATGTGCCTACCGCTGAGTGCTTGGTAATATTATATATATCTTTTGTTACCACCTGAGTTTCTTTTCTCACCTCATTAGGGAGTTAGGGACCCAGGGCGCAAGGAAACCCTTTTAAGCCTTGCGGGACGGTACATTGGCGCCCTCGTCGTGGGTTAATCTGTTTCTGCTTTCGCTGTTAGTAGTTAGTTTTGCGATGTGTGATTTTGTAAAACGCTTTTTATTTTTTTTTGGTTTGCAGCAACTAGGGTGAAAGTAGTAATTCGTCATTTTTTTTATTGTGCAAATAAACAAAACCTTTAAACTAAGGTATTTTATATGTGATTTTTTTTTTTTTTTTGAATTTCCGTTGTTTTATTTTATTTTCCGTTACTGTTTTTGAATTACGTTTACATTGTTATTTTCGAGGTACCGACAAATGTTTTTGTCTTGCGCGCCGTTATCTTACCGCGCGTAAGCGTAATTGAATATAAGGCTGCGTTCACACTAGTTGCAATTTAATATTTTTTTTTTTTTTTTTGCTTTTATAATTTTGTTGTATTTTTTATCTTTATTAAAAAACCAGAGCGTTACATTAATTTAGTGTAAGAGAACGGAGTATTTATTTTTTATTATTTTTTTTTTTTTAACTTAATTTCATCTTCCGATTTTTTTTCCTTTTCTTTTCTTCTTTATTTTTTGTGCCATTTACAACTACCTACTTCCGGTTATTTTTTTTTTTAATATTTTAGTATCTCGATTAATATGGTTTATCCAATTAACTTTTCTGCTCTGAATAAGAGCGAACTTGAATACGAGGTGGCTATAAGAAACGAAATACCCGCCAACACGGTTGCGGATTTACGGAAGCAGATTAGTAAATTATCTCAATTATATCCATCCGAGAATATTCTTGTTTCGCATTTGGATCCTCCACGTGATTTGAATTGCTGTGTGGAAATTTTAGAAAGGATTATTTCAAATCTCTCTGAAGGTTCTAAAGATAATTATTTTTTGGCCAAAACTGAGAATAACCTACATCACGTCTACCATAGGCTAGGCCGGATTGACGTTAGCGACGCGCTCGCCGACCAGCATGCAAAGTGTCATGTTTTGTTTAGACAAGCGTACGACAAATTATTAACTCTTAAAACCAAGAATGTCGATCTTTCTGAGGAACCAGGCAGACCTTCGACTTTACCAGTAAATGTTACGGTAACGTGTGAAGGCGGCAGCAAAATTTCAAACGAACTTAGTAAATTGAAATATGACGGTAAATCCTGCGTACGTTCATTTATTCAGCAGGCACACGAATTTAGTGGAGCACGCGATATCCCAGGGTCAAAGTTGTTAGCTTTCGGAACTGAAATTTTCGTAGGGGACGCGTTGCATTGGTTCAGAAGCGTAAAGGAACAAGTATCTACCTGGGATGAATTAACCGTACTCTTAAAACAAGACTTCGATAAGGCTGATTACGATTATCGTTTATTAGCGGAGATTCGTTCTAGAACCCAGGGGAAAACAGAAAATATTTCGATATACTTGTCAATTCTGTCGGGCATGTTTTCACGCTTAACGAAACCTCTTACAGCCGAAGATAAGCTAGAGATTATCTTGCATAACATACGTCCTTGCTATGCTAACATATTAGCGTCATCGCCACAAATCTCATCTATCGAACAGTTAAGAATGTTATGCAGAAACTACGAGAACGTCCAGTCTCGCTTAGCACATTTTCGAGAACCACCAGCGGCATCCCATGATACGTTAGCCCCCGAGTTTTCGTACAAACAGGATCCCAACCCCTCCTTTAGTAAACAAAAGCACGATATGGATAATTCTCATAATTACAACAAAAATTATTCTCATGATGTTAAGAAATATCTACACGTTATAAATAATAGTGATCAAAGCGTAAATAATAGTGTTCCTTACTGTCCTCGATGTCGTAACCATTCACATACTTTTAGAAATTGCAAAAACACTGAAATTTTATGCTTTAAATGTGGCAACAAAGGTGTCAAGAAGCCCGACTGCCCAAATTGTAACCGAAATACGAATTCAAAAAACTAATTAGGAAGAATTGTAGTAGATCTTGTAATAAACCGAAAACTGATATTAATGATTGGAAGGAATGGTTAAAAACAGTACATAGATTTTTTAGTTTTTACAAGGCTGCTACAATTCTACAAAAAAAACCATTTCGTGATACCCGTCCGTATATTAACATAAAGATTAATGACATTACTGCGTCAGGACTCTTAGATTCGGGATCAGTAATCACTGTTATAGGGAATCACGCTCACAAGGTTTTGCTTCAACATGGCCTTAAAATTTTAACTGACGAGCCGTTGTTGGTTACTGCGGCAGGCGGACAAACGTTGAATAGTATAGGCTATATTAATTTGCCCGTAACATTCGAGAACCAATTTCACATAATTAAGGCTTTTGTTGTTCCCGAAGTCAAACCGTCACTGATCTTAGGAATAGATTTCTGGCGTGCATTCAAGTTATGTCCGAAGTACTTAGGCTCTCTTACTTTAACAGAGACACCGCTAATGGACTTAACTGAAAATAGATCGAAACATTTAATTTGTTCTTACAATCATTTAAATATAAATGAAAAGATAGTCGCAGATACCGTAATTGAAAAATTTAAAGAAATTTCGTTTGAGCATAAAGGTTTAGGCCGGACTCACGTAATAACACACCATATTGACACAGGAGAGTCGCCTCCTATTAGGCAAAGATATTACCGACTTTCTCCAGAAAAGCAGAGGATTCTACTCGAACAAGTTGATGAAATGTTGGCGTTAGACGTAGTAGAACCTTGTGAGAGTGCCTGGCAGTCTCCCGTTCTTCTGGTTACTAAGAAAAATGGCAAGCCTCGTTTTTGTCTTGACAGTCGGAAGCTCAACTCGGTTACTAAGAAGGACGCTTACAACTTGCCTTATATATCTGAAATCCTAGACAATTTACGCGATGCCCGTTTTCTTACTAGTCTTGACTTATCCAAGGCTTTCTGGCAAATACCTATCGCGGAAGAAGATAGAGACAAGACAGCCTTTTACGTTCCCGGTCGAGGAACATTTCGATTTAAAGTCACCCCTTTCGGTTTAACAAATGCACCGGCCACACAACAACGATTAGTCGATGCCCTTCTAGGTGATGTAGATCATCGTATTTTTGCCTATTTAGATGATATTATTATTGTTAGTAGCACTTTTGATGAACACGTCTCTCTGCTATCTCGTGTGTTGGACAAATTGCGTAAAGCGAACTTAACCATCAATTTGGAAAAGTGTGAGTTCTTTCGAAGTCAGCTCAAGTACTTAGGTTATGTCGTTGATGAGAACGGGTTACGAACCGACCCCGATAAAGTTGAAGCCATTCTTACTTATGCGACTCCAACTAGCAGGAAGGAGTTGAAACGATTCTTGGGTACGGCTACTTGGTATCGACGTTTCGTTCCTAATTTTAGCACAATTGCAGGGCCGCTTAATAAGCTAACTTCAAACAAAAAAAATGCTCCTCCTTTCCAGTGGACTGAGGAAGCCGATGCGGCATTTAAAAAGCTCAAGGAATGTCTTGTTTCCGCCCCAGTGCTTTCATGTCCCGATTTTGACCAGCCATTTCAGGTTCACACCGATGCGAGCAACTTTGGCATTGGAGCGATGCTAACTCAGGCTACCAACGGAATAGAAAGACCAGTTGCGTATATGAGCAGATCGCTAACAGCTGCCGAAAAGAATTACAGCATCACGGAGCGTGAGACATTGGCCGTTTTAGTTGCTCTAGAACACTGGCGGTGCTATATTGAAAACGGAAAAAGGTTCACAGTCTATACAGACCACAGTGCTTTGAAGTGGTTCCTTTCCTTGAACAATCCCACAGGTAGACTAGCTCGTTGGGGTGTACGTTTATCATCTTTTAATTTCGAAATTAAACACCGACGTGGCGTTGACAACATTATACCTGACGCTTTATCTAGAGCTTTACCGGTAGCTTCTATTGCAACGGCCAAATCATTTTCTGTAACTAAGGATGATTGGTATAGGAAAATGTATAATAATTCCCTAACTAAACCTTCAGGTTCCCCTAACTATTTCGTGAAAAATGAAACCCTTTACCGCCTTTCAAAGAATAAATGCGATCTTACAAAAGAATTTTCTTGGAAAGAAGTTGTTCCTCTCGAACTTAGGGAGGCTGTGATAGCTGAGAATCACAACAAGCCAATTGCCGGTCATTTGGGTATTTTCAAAACTTACAGACGGATCGCTCTTAGATATTTTTGGCCCGACATGTACCGAGATGTATTAAAGTACGTGGGCTCATGTTCAATTTGCCTCCAATATAAGGCCCAGAACCATGGCATCCTTGGAGAAATGGGTCGCCCTAAACAGTGTGCTCGACCATATCAAATGTTATCTATCGATCTCATGGGACCTCTTCCTATAACTCGTAAACAGAATAGTTTTATCTTGGTAATAACTTGTTGTTTTTCTAAATTTTGTCACATATTTCCACTTAGAAAAGCTACCTCACGAATTATTACACAAATTCTGGAAGAACAAATCTTCTTAATACACGGTATCCCTCAAACCATTTTACTAGACAATGGCCCCCAGTTTATAAGTAGCCAAGCCAACGATTTGTTTAGAAAATATAACATCCCTAACGTATTCTTTACGCCAAAATACACTCCACAAGTAAACACCGTTGAGCGCTATAACAGAACCATAATTACGTGTATATCTACCTTTGTGGATAACGACCATCGCTCATGGGATACGTTCATACCCAATGTCCAATTTGCAATTAACAACTCTGTGAACGAAGCTACGGGTTATACGCCATCATTTTTAGTATTTGGACGGGAGATAGTCGTTTGTGGTTCTCATTATGTAGACTCCGATTTAGGGGACGAAATTATATTTTTGCCTCGCGATATTTACGCAGAGAATCTTGGTTCGCTTAAATTGGTTTTCGACCAGGTACAGAGGGCTTTATACCGAGCCCATTTAAAGAATACGGCAAAATATAACTTAAGAAGAAAGAATTACGAGTTCAACGTAGGAGACGTCGTATATAAACGTACTTTTATTTTGAGCGACAAGGACAAATATTTTAGCAAAAAACTGGCTCCAAAATTTATTAAGTGTAGGGTAACGGAGAAGCGTTCTCCCTTAGTGTACATATTAGAAGACATGTCGGGAAAAAATCTAGGTGCCTGGCATATTAAAGATTTAAAGATCGTGTAGCTTTCTAATTCTGAGAAACTACACACCTCAAGGATTTTGATATTAAATCAAAATCCTTAGGGCGGAGAGGGGGTATTGTAACGTATTTAAAACGTCACATAGTCTGTGCACTGCGGCGCACGCGCCGCGGGGACTGCGCGGGTTAGAGGGGCGACCCGGGCTCGGCGGGGTCGCTGCATACGTGCCGGGTGACTTGCCTGCAATCTCCTGAGAAGAGCGGTCACCGGCGTCTTAGTCTTGGTGTGATCGTTTCCGGCTAACGTTGGCGTTCTAAAGTTATTTTTTTCTACATTAATACTAATATAATTTAAGTACTTGTTCCCGTTTTAGGGAGCACTGTACGAATTTTACTGCAAGCTACCATCAAGCTAGCAATCTCCGAGCAAGCTATCGCTTGCCAGCTGCAGACATCGGTAGCTGACCTGCCGTTGCGACCTCAGCACCGACGTCTACCGAATTCCTGCGGCCGCCGCTTAGCTGCCTAGGGAGCACCCAGCTACGGTCGACGTGCACCTCCTGTCCTGCCGTTCCTTGGCCTGCCGCCGCTCATCTGTCGCTGGGCGACGCCACCGTAGATCAGCCAAAGCAGGGGAGTAATAAACGCCGCGGAAGCAGAGACTGATAGCACGTTACCCCACGACCTTATAAATTTTATGTGCCTACCGCTGAGTGCTTGGTAATATTATATATATCTTTTGTTACCACCTGAGTTTCTTTTCTCACCTCATTAGGGAGTTAGGGACCCAGGGCGCAAGGAAACCCTTTTAAGCCTTGCGGGACGGTACAAGGGGCAGGAACCGCAGTTGCACCGGCTTATCCAGCGCTACACGGTAGCCACCATCTCCGCTTGCGCGTTCGGTCTCGACTTCGATACTATCGCCGACAAGATGCACGTGCTGCAGAAGCTCGACAACGTTATTTTCTCGCCATCATTCATCGACGAAGTGGACATGATGTACCCGGGGATCCTAAGGAAGCTCAACATAGATATTTTCCCGAAGGATTTATCAAAGTTTTTCGACACGCTAGTGACGACGGTGGTGAATCAGAGGAAGGGCAAGCCAACCAACAGGAGAGACTTCATGGACCTCATCCTGGAGCTACGACAACAGAGCGAAATCCAGGGCCCCAAGCGCTCGGTGGAGGAACAGCAGCGCACTCTGGAGCTGACGGACGATATTATCGCCGCTCAGGCATTCGTGTTCTATGCAGGCGGGTATGAGACCAGCGCTAGTACTATGTCCTTCATGATGTATGAGCTGGCGCGCAACCCCGACATGCAGGAGAGAGTCATACAGGAAGTAGACGAGGTATTGAGGAAGCACGACGGCAAGGTAACCTTCGAGGCGCTCAACGAGCTCAAGTATATGGAGCAGGTATTCGACGAAACACTCCGCCTGTACCCCATCGTGGACCCGCTGCAGCGGCGCGCGCAGCAGGACTATCGGATCCCCGGCACCGAGTTGACCGTGAAGAAGGGCCAGATGGTGTTCATATCAGCGGGCGGCATACACCGCGACGAGCGATACTACCCCGACCCGGAGAGGTTCGACCCGGACAGATTTTCGCCAGAGAACTCGAGCAACAGACATCCCTGTGCCTACCTGCCATTCGGAGCCGGGCCCAGGAATTGTATCGGTATGTGTCTACAATTTAATTTATGCTACCAAGTACCTATGTAATACTGTGTAAAACCGAAGGTTAAATTAAACTTTTTGTTTTGTTATAGGCATGCGATTTGCTAGAGTTCAATCAAAAACATGTTTGGCAAAGTTCTTCTCTGCGTTCCGAGTGTCCGGGGCGCCTGAAACGTTGCGTGAAGTACGGTTCGTGCCCAGAAGGTTCATCCTGGCATCCGAGGCGTTCAAGCTTACCATTACACCGAGGAAATTATAAATATCTTGTTGCTGTTTAAATTTCTAAATGTCACTGAAAAATTATGTACAAATATTGTGATATCTCTAAGGAAATTAACGATACACAAATGATAACGTCCATTTTAGTAAAATAAAACTGTTGTGAATTTTTTGCACTCGGACAAATATTAACACAGTCTGATGAAAATTATTAATGACCTCACTACATCCGTACATAGATATTATTTTTGGAAGGTTTAACATATAAATATATGATTATTATACATTACTATGCATTGTGTATTTTATTATGTCATTGTTTGTAGTCTGGACGTATGTACCTATTGCTAACATATGTATGTATGTGTTACATCTTATCATTAGTATTCAAACTTATCTCTTGTTAAAAAAACCGAATAATCACATACTACTAGCAGTTGCCCGCGACATCGTCCGCGAGTCTTATAAAATTAAGTATTTTTTTATATCAAAAGATGGCAAACATAAATACATATGTAAATCGAAAATCGAAAAACACATTGGTACATGGCGGGATTCGAATCCAAGACCTGCAGATTGCAAGTCAAGTGCTTAACCCCTGAGCCACCGACGCTCAGTCCGTCCGTTGCAAATGCAGATGCGTTGCCTACCTTTAATTAACGGAGAAGGGGGGGAACGCACAGAAAGATATTTCCCCTTCTTATGCGTCCCCTCTTCCGACAAATCCACTTCCCCTTTCCATCTTTTCCTTATAAGAAAAGGGTGGGAAGGGAAAGAGGACTAAAATTAGGCCTCCGGCACCACACTCATTAGACTGTACGCGGAATTGCTTCCACTTGACGCCTGTCTTCTGTGTGGTCGTGGTATTGCACCGGTCGACCCGGCCAATTCGTGCACCCAACAAATATTGTTGTTGGGGGACCCAATACTGAACCGATTTCCTTGTCACTGTTTGGAAGCTACACTATCTCAGTAGTAACAGTAATTACTGTAATATTTCGTTATTAAAATCTTCAAGTTACTCTGTGTGTCTGTCTGTCTGTTTCGATGAACCGATTTAAATGAAATTTGATACACAGATAATTTGATACAATTGAATTTTATATAGCAGCAATAAACCAAAGATTTTTTGTAAAATGTTAGAAGATTTTTTAAATTTTAATAACATTTCTTTTTTCCCACAAATTTATTATCTTATTTCCTATAAAAACATTGAATTTAAAAAACAATTAAACAAATAAAACATATCCGTATGAGTTTGGCTCCATAGAAGATGGGTCGGTGCTGGTATGGAAAGCTACCTATTCAGACACGCTGGCCCCATCCCATCTTCATAGAACCAACAACAGAGCTGGTGCGGCTTGTGAAGCGGCTGAAAAAGCTAAAGCTAACAAATACAGGGGTCTAGGCTCCGAATATGAATTTGTCCCATTCGGTGTCGAGACCCAAGAGTCCTAGCGCTAAAAGGCTTTTTAAGGAAACAGCAAAAAGGTTAGTCGACATCACAGGAGACCGAAGAGCTGGCAGCTACCTCGGACAAAGAATTAGTCTAGCTATTCAAAGGGGGAACGCTGCCAGTATCTTCGGAACCTTGCCTAAAGGGACACCTTTTAATGACATATTTTAGTTTTTATGTATTATATTTAAATTAAATCCATGTTTATTTCTGTGTGGATGTATCTATGTATGTCTAAGTCTTAGTCTCGAATAACACATGAGATATCTTTCAACCTTTTTTTATTTCTGCGCAAACGAAGTCGGGGACAAAAGTTAATTTATAAAATTCTTAAATGTCGAATCGAATTTTGCTTCTAGGTACAAAGTTATGTACACAATCAGTTAGTATACTAAAATAAGCTATTTTTGTGCACGAACCGCGACTAAGCAATCTTTTACTATTACAAAATAGATAACTTCGTTAAATATTAGGTCCTTACATATGAAATTGGCGTTTTGTATGGGAGGAACAAAAAGTCGAATATTTTTTAATATAATATATTTAATTAATCAAAGTATGAACCATTATTTTCTATGCACTTTTGGCATCTCATAGGTAGTTCATTGATCCCTTTACTAAAAAAACCAGTCGGACGGGAATCAATAAAATCTTTGAAGGCGATTTGGACTGCCCCATCGGAGTTGAATTTTTTCCCTTGCAAGAAGTTATCCAAATTTCGAAAAAAATGGTAATCTGTTGGAGCAAGGTCCGGGGAGTACGGAGGATGTCTTAGACTTTCCAATTGAAGCTCTTCTAATTTAGTAGCCGTCTGTTGCGCAGTGTGTGGTCTAGCGTTGTCGTGAAGCAGCAGTGGCGTGGAGCGATTGACCAGCCTAGGTTGTTTAGCCGCTAGCTTTTCCATCATGGTTTGCAATTGCTGACAATAGACATCAGCCGTAATAGTCTGGCCAGATTTGAGAAAACTGTAATGAACAATACCGGCACTAGTCCACCAAACGCTTACAAGTAACTTTTTTGGGGTTAATTTTCGCTTGGGGCAGGATTTGGCTGTCTGGCCAGGATCCAACCATTGCGCTGAGCGCTTCCGATTATCGTAAAGAACCCATTTTTCATCACAGGTAATGATTCGGTTTAAAATACCTTCATTATTGTGCCGGTTTAGTAATGTAACGCAACAGTCGACGCGCGTTTGCCGGTTTGCTTCAGTCAATTCGTGAGGTACCCACCTTTCAAGCTTTTTAATCTTCCCAATTTGCTTCTAGTGAATTAAAACAGTTTTATCACTAACATCGCAGCCTGCAGCTAACTCGGACGTGGTTTGCGATGGATCCGCTTCCACAATAGCCTTCAACTCTTCATTATCAACTTGAGTCTCAGGCCGTCCACGGGGCTTGTTCTGCAGATCGAAATTTCCAGAACGAAAACGTTGGAACCAAAAACGAACTGTGTTTTCTTTTGCAACACGACCGCCATACACATCATTCACCCTTCGAGTCGTTTCCGCAGCACTAGTGCCACAGCGGAACTCGTACTCGTAAATAATGCGATATTTTAAGTTTTCCATTTTGTAAAAAGAGTGACGCAAACAGAAAAAAACAGAAGAAAAAAAACAAATTAATGACGGTCATCGAACCACAAATACATGAGTCTATAGCTGTAAAAATTTTAATTTGGAATTCCTTACCAAAGAGGAGAAATTCGTGATTAAAGTGGCCAGTACGAAAAACGCCAATTTCATATGTAAGGACCTAATATTAATGTCTTTCGTGACTGGAAAAATAACACTCTCAGTTCATTATCATAAAAATAGTCATGACTTCTGTGATATTCGACCTTATTATTTTTATTTAACTTTTGACATTTTTTTATCTTCTCGACTTCATTTTGTACAAAACAAAACTTCTGTCAGTCAGTCTTAAATATATTGATTTTATTAAGACTGAATATGAACTGCATAGTTTTTATATAAGACCGACCGCAAACTGTGACGTGTCCGCAGCCTGCAGGAATCAATTAAGCAACAAAGGTTACGTGCACGTTGTAAATTGATATATACTAAGTATGATTTGGAATAAACTGACCACTGATCGATCTTCAGGACAAGTATATAATTATATTTAACGAGGAAAAATATTAATAAAACAATCTCAAACAAAATGCACTCAAAAGTAACCTAAAAAACGAATTTCAAACAAAATGCACTCAAAAGTAACATAAAAAAACCAATTTCAAACAAAATGCACTCAAAAGTAACATAAAAAAACCAATTTCAAACAAAATGCACTCAAAAGTAACATAAAAAAACAATTTCAAACAAAATGCACTAAAAAGAAACAAAATAATGTCATGAAAACACTCTAAACTCTAGTAGTTAGTAGTAGGGGCTCAGTTTTCCGCAACTCCACGACAAGCGCGTATTTTGCGTGTCTCTAAACTCTAAAGAAAGTTCTCTTCTTTCTTGTAACATGTCTATATTGTATAATTATTGTTATTTCGCAGTCGGTGTCGGCCGAAGTAAATAGATGACATTTTATATTTGAGATGTATTAGACATACTTACGTTTATGTCCCTACTTAGGCCGAAACCGACTCCAAAATAACAATAATTATACAATATAGACATGTTACAAGAAAGAAGAGAACTTTCTTTAGAGTTTAGAGACACGCAAAATACGCGCTTGTCGTGGAGTTGCGGAAAACTGAGCCCCTACTACTAACTACTAGAGTTTAGAGTGTTTTCATGACATTATTTTGTTTCTTTTTAGTGCATTTTGTTTGAAATTGTTTTTTTATGTTACTTTTGAGTGCATTTTGTTTGAAATTGGTTTTTTTATGTTACTTTTGAGTGCATTTTGTTTGAAATTGGTTTTTTTATGTTACTTTTGAGTGCATTTTGTTTGAAATTCGTTTTTTAGGTTACTTTTGAGTGCATTTTGTTTGAGATTGTTTTTTTTTTGAAGTCGGCTATTTTTTTTTCTTAAAATTTTTGTTTTATTTCACAATTTTTAGTGAATTTGAAGTTCAATTACAAATTTCGTTAATACGTATAAAGACATAAATAAGGCAAATCAAGAAAAGGACTTTCCTATTTGATATGTGTGTAATTCAATTCAAAAACTAATTTAGAATGCAGCAGATAACCACTTATCTTTTAAACAATGAAATAATTATCAAAATCGGTATACAAATTGAAAATTAACGAACTAATACATCGTAGCGTTCCTATAATTTTGTCCAGCCGCGCGCCGCAGTAGCATTTTTCGAATGCGCGTAGTTTTTAATTATTTAATATCTCCCAAACTATTGATCAGAATTACATAGTTTAAAGGCCAATGTAATCTGCATTTAATACTCTAGCCATCAAACATATTTATTTGGATAAGGATTCATATCGAATATAATATAATAGCGCCGTAAGCTTACGACGCTGTTTTTCGTGTGCATTTTAATCGAAGTTTGTTCACAATAACATGGTTTTTCTGAGACATCCATAGATGATAGATATATGCCACCGAAGACTTTTAATTAGCAAATTTAAGGATCTATAATTACTCCAGACATCATTTTTATGTAAGTCATATAGTTTGACCTACGTAAGCCCAGAAAGCAAAATTGTGCTTTTCGTGTAGCATTTTTCGTTTCCGCGTAATTTTATTCTTACGATATCTCCTAAACTATTAGACAGAATGATATAGTTTCAATTGCAAATATAATCTACATTAAATTCTCTTGATAATGAACATGTTTATTTACATAAGGGTTAATACTGAACTCGAATAATAGCGTCGGAAATAGGGCATGAATTTTATTGATGTTTCTGAAGAAAAAAATGGTTATTGTGAGAAAACTATAAAATATAGATATATGCTATCGCGGACTTATAATTAGCACATTTAAACAGCTACAATTCGCCATACATCATTTTTATGTAGGTCCTATAGTTTAGCCTACGTAAGCGCTAAAAGCAAAAATGTCCCTAATTTTCGCAACAAATTTTGAAGCTATATTCAAAATCTACTAGTCTTCTAGTTATTTAAAAAAAAAAACAAAAAAATGGGACCCACCTGCAAGCACTTCCTTTCGATTAAAATATTTTTCATCAAAATCGGACCACCAGGGGCGGAGTTTCGCGGTAACACACATAAAAAAAAAAAAATACAGTCGAATTGATAACCTCCTTCTTTTTGAAGTCGGCTAAAAATAATAAACAATTTGCTATTTGAAGCCGTGTGCTTTTTTGCAGTCGGTATCTAACATAGTGAGGCTATTTGAGGATTTTATTTTAACGATAGCTTAACAATTTTAAATACTTACTTAAGTCGAGGCACGTGTTATCTTATAAATTATGTATGTATTCATGTTTTTTTTTCCTTAACAAAAGCTTCGCAATTTTGCGACTGTTCTGTTTAAATTCTTCTATGAAATAAGTAAAAATAAGTAACGAGCAAGTAAAGTTCTTGGTACATTTTTGGTTCTATTTTCATGTAAATAGTTCCGTTAGATATTTTCTTAAAAGCATTAAATTAATCCCTGAAAAACTCCATGCGTAATGTATGCACGTAATCACGCATAAACGTACAACTTATTTCGTTTAATTAATTACAATATGAGTTATAAATTTTCCTCGTATAAGCTAAATCAGTGCTTCCAATGTTTACGTTTAACTCAGTAAAGACGTATTCGAACTGAGTCACTGCTTCGTATATAATATAGTAGAAGCTCCAGTCATATTGTCAGTAGAACTAAAGTAGTCATAATGAATCAAACATTGCTTGTTATAGCTATTGTGTTCTTGGTGGTAGCCAGCGCGAGGATGCTGCCCCGAGATCCGTGGTCAGGGGAGATGAGTGGAGTGAAGAGCTTGGGGAAGACAGGAGGAGTGGAGGTTCCACGGAGGCAGAGGCGCTCCTTCCGCTTCCGCGGTTACTGGTCCTGCCCCATAGGCTACATACGCAGCCCCGCCGCCTTATGCGTCAATTGCAGAAAGTGAGTGATGTTTTTATTTATAATATCATATAGAACTTTAAAACCTCCCAAGTAGGGTGGGGGACAGGCAGGCGGCCGGCCGTAAAAACTTAAGCCAAAATTTTAAGGTTCATAAAATCTCGTGTGCCGACCCCACGTACGTGGGAAAGTGCCAGGGAGAAGATGATTATGATGATGATGATCTCATAGAACTTTACTATGAATTCTTACTAGAATTAGTACCAAATTACTGACTGATGAGTGTGGTGCCGGAGGCCTAATTTTAGTTCTCTTTCCCTTCCCACTCTTTTCCTATTAGGAAAGGATCGGAAGGGGAAGTGGATTTGGCGGAAGAGGGGACGCATAGGAAGGGAAAATATTCTCTTTCTGTGCGTCCCCTTCTCCGTTGATTGAAGGTAGGCAACGAATCTGTTGAGAACGGAGAAGAACATTTGCGGATGTCTATGGGCAACGGTCATCTCGCCATTTCGGCGAATCGACGTGGCCGTTTGCTTGCTGGCCACCTTTTGATGATATAAAAAAAAAACTTGAAATCTGTTATAGACCACTGTCTAGAATTACCTATGTCGAACAAGCCTTACTAAGGTAAGGCTGGCGGTGGTTACAAACTATTATTTTCGACTGTCAAGAAGGTAATCTACGTTATGTGGATTCTATTGTCACCTACGCTGTAATCAAAAAAGTTGAACCAATTTATATGAATGAGGTTTCATCCGTTTTGTATTTTTATAAAGGTAAAGTTAGTCTGTTCAACAACTGTGAAACAACAAACATAATTTCAGATACGAGATGATCACCGGCAGATCTTGCAACAACGGCTTCCGACCATTTTGAGGAACGAATCGAAGAGCTAGAAAATAACAGTAATTAATAACTAACAACAATAGTCAACATACAAGGTTCACTGCGTTTGTAATAATGTTCAGTCTCGCAACAATCAGAGTTGGCAGATGTAAACATTAATCAACAATTCATCTCTTTTAATAAACATTTAAAAATGTACTATGAATTTTATTTACATATCAGCTGTCACCCGCGACTCCGTACGCGTTGTTTTAATATAAAACTTAATTAATAGCCTGTGTGTTCTTCAAGACTATGCTCTACATCTATGACAAATTTCATCAAGTTCCATTGAGCCATTTCTGAGATATCTTCGATCCATCCATATAAACTTTCGAATTTATATTATTAATAATAGAGTCAGATTTAACTTTTACTAGATGTGACCTATTTATAATAATGATATACCTCATTTTAAATTATTAGGTTATATTAGTTTTATATTAGGTATATTAGTTTTATTTTGCCTTCTTTTCCCGATCGTACAGTCAACGGAAATCGTCCAAACTAATATAGTATCATTCCGTCGCGAGTACCGCGTATCCTTATTTGTGTGGTCGGATATTTTCTTTCAGGACATTTTCTACGCCTATACAGGATTTATATATTTTCCGACAGAACTAACCGCAGTAGTAGCTCTCTCACAGGCCCAGATAATGCCACACTCTAAGCTTTCAATCTGGACAGAGTTACGTCGCTACGCTACCGCTACAGTGACGTCTCGTTAAGGTTTTCCTGTTTGCGTACGTTTTAATTTGAATAGTTGTAATTAAATTTAATTTCTTGGTTTTCCTTTTACTGATATATATACAACGTTTGTAAAACATCTGAATTGATTGCTTAAAAATATCTGGACAAAAGACTGGTCCATACCTACAGCTTAACGGAGCTAACTCATTTTATCGTATTTTTGTTTTTTCTTTCAACACAGTAACAATATATGTATTAGGTACATAAAAAATATTCGCTTTGTGTTAATTTCTAAAATAATCAGTCGGTCGGGAATTAACAGATTAGATAAGTATTGTATTGTATGTGTTATTGTTATGTAAAACATTGCGATAAAAAATTATATCTTTGTTTTATAACATTCTTGAATTGGTTCACTTCAAGATTTTGCTACTTTAATATTATAAAGATCATTTAAGATTTTATGTTTCTTTAAATATGTAAGTAATACATGTTTTTACAAAACATTGAAAAACTCATTAGAAACAAACTGTTAAAGAGTTGTTTACAATGTATTGAAAGTAAACCTTATGATTTAATGAAACGAATGATGGTAAATGCTCTAGATTAGGGATCCCCAAACTATTTTGGACAAGTGACCCCCTTTTCCAAAATGAACTGTTACCTCAGACCCCCCCATGGCAAAATTATCTACATTTAAGATCAATTATTATTATTATTAATTCTGATTTAGGTCAATAGAAGAAGACAGAGAGTTTTCCGACTTTTACCACAACTAGTTGATAAATCTTAGGTTTTATTGGTAAATTTATACCGCAGTTCGGACTTTTGCGATGTTGTCTTGTAAACAGATTGTGTGTAAATAGATTAATTTCAAATTAGCACTCGTCCGCATCTCGTCAGCGTAGAATTAAAAAATAATGAATCCTATAATATGCATCAGCTACCTTCCTGTTAAATCCCGTCAAAATAATACCCGGAACATTGCACCCTTGTGGACAGACATACAGACGGAAAAAAATTTGAATTGTTTTTTTCATTATCAACAAATATATTGTGTGTATGAAATATATTTTTTTACATATATCATTTGATAAACATCACTAAATATCAACTGATAAATTATTGATAAACAAAACTGCAATTTGTTGCAAAGGTCACTTGATAAATTTAATTTTATTAGATAACTTTCAGTTGTCTGTGAATTCTTCAGCGCTGAAAAAAAAACCTGTGGAATTAATTCCAGCACACATCATTTACTATCGTCAATTAATAATAACAATAAACTTTTATTGCCATTGCAATTAAAAAGTTTTAAAACACGATTATTCAGTGATGGCAAAGGGGGTTGGCAAAATTCAAAATTACACGAGATTTCAGTCATTTCGGAGATTATTCTAAACAAGTGCAGATAGACACAAACACAGACAGATACAAATTTTATTAATCGATAGTAGATTAATTTAAAAAATATCTATATCAAGTTTGAAATTGTGACTATTTGCTACAAATATCATTTTAGTTTGATCTAATATTTATCTTTTTCTAAAGATTTAAAGGAAAAGTTTTAAACTTTGTATTATGTTGCATATTGTACATTCTTAATGACGTTGACACTAGCGACATCTACGACACCAGCGCCTCTAGCGGACAAAACATCAAAACATTACATCGATCATTTGATGTAAAAAAAGATGAGATATATCTATTTTCAAATTAATATTGCTGTAATAAATTGTATTTCACATTATTGTATGTGGAAAATGTTAAATAAAACAATATATATTTCTGTAAAGGTATTTATTGATACCAATATTTTATTACAATATTGTCTACATGAGATGTGCAAGTGACGTCACTTCTAACATACATACATACATACATTGTGTATATAATGATCCAAATATTATAGAATTACGTTCAAAATACAAGTTTAACAATTTTCATTTGGTTTTCAATAATCATCTAAAACATTTATTTAGTATAATTATATATAAAATATAGTGATACAAAAGCTGACATACAAAGTGGACAATGTATGGATGTAATTTGGTCTGTACATACACTACCTACATATATATATGTTTATATAAAACTATATGTAACGCTACGAGCTGTTTAATACATACAGGAAAATACAAGCGATAAGTTTCTATTTGGTTTCTATTTTACATTAGTTTTTATTGAATTAAGAAAAAACTAGGTAAAATATGCGTTATTTGATTTATTACATGATTTTATTTATTTATATAAAGCTTCGAAAAATCTACATCAAATTGAATATATATTTAATTTTTATATCATGCATTTATTTTTATATATTTTCATTATAAAGTTAATAAAAAACATTATCTAAGATTTACACACCGATTTAAAAAAAGGCAGCAAAAGCAATTTTGATTGCAAAAAATATATATATATATATATGTGTGAATAATGCGAATTGTATTAAACAGCTGGTGACGTCATCAGTTCAGCTTTGTTTATGGCAATAAAAAAGGTACGCAGTTTGTGTTAACACATTCACAAGTTTGGTGATATCACAAACTCGAGACTGAGTTTTTTTTTTTATAAACAAAAAACATAGATAATATCTACAAACAGATTGGAAAATACTTAAATAGAATTATTTATTATTACAACAACAAAGATACAAGCAAAAAATAATATTTACAATTCAATGATTTGACAAAACTCCATCTCGAGTCCGGTTTAATTAATTCTAGTACTGGAATAACAGACGCGGTTAGTATTTACAGCGAACTAAACGACAATATTGTCCAGCGTAATACTCGTAACGAGACTCCGCCCCCTGAGGCTGAAGCCACGCCCCCTGAGGATGAAGCCACACCCCCTGAGGCCGAAGCCACACCCCCTGAGGCTGAAGCCACTCCCCCTGAGGCCGAAGCCACGCCCTTTACGTACAAAGTAACATACAACTTATTTACAATAAACTTACAACATCAACATTACAAGCTGGAGTAGCGCTCAGCTCACATCCTGACATCAACACTGATGTAGACTGAGAGCCATCGCTACACCGACATGTGGAATATAATACACGGAGACTCGCGGACATAAGTTAGTGTAAGGTAACATATATGTGAAGGTGAACATTACAAAATATACAATTGGTTGTTTCGTAAAGATGACACATAGATATGCGGCGCCATGTCGGTCCCCCCGGCGCGGCCCGGCGCTGCCCGGCGCGGCCCGGCGCGGCCCGGCGCGGCCCGAGCTGGCTGACGGATCATATCTCTTCACTTGTGAGATCAGCCTCCGTTACTCGGATGGTCCTGGAAATCATTTATAAATATAAATTACAAGTGATGACAAACAAGATGACGTAAAATACAATATAAAGTGGACAAAGGTGATGCGGTTACCTGCAGAGATCGGTCCACATCCAGCGCCTTGGGGAAGCAGATCTCCTCAGTCATTTGATAATCTGAAAGCATATTGTATTACATATGACACATTAGAACAAGCATATTTATACAAAGTTAAAGAAGAATTCATGTTATAAATACCTACTGACTAACAGAGATAAACAGTAGTTTATGAAACACTGTGCAGTTAGTACTGTGCATGTACCTGTTGTATGTGCACGCTGCGCCTGCGCGCGCAGGGCGTCTGCGAGGTCTTGGTGTGCGGCGAGCTGGTGTCTGGTGGCGTGCGCGTGCGCCAGCTGAGGCGGCACGTGTGCCAGCAGGTGTGCCAGCGTGCCCGCCAGCGCGCGCGCCGGCACGCCCAGCCGCCGCGCCAGCCGCGCCGCGCCCACAGCCTGCATCGCCTCTGTACATGTACACAATGTTACATCAATAACTGACGGAATAATACAAAAAGCAAGCCTAGGATATAAGAACGCGGTGTAACTCACCGAATGGCGGCTCGGCGGGCTCCCTGGGCGGCACGGCGGGCGGGGCGGTGGGGGCGGGCGTGGTGGGGGGCGCGCTGGGGGGCAGCAGCAAGTCGTACACGCCCTCGTCGCCCTCCCCCTGCTCCGAGGTGCGCAGACAGGCCTCCAGCTCCGATAGCTCGTCGGCCCGGTCGCTCGACACCTCCAAATCTTCTGAACGACATTTAATTTAAAACAAATTAGTACAAATCAGTACAAATTTACGAGTGCTATGACTGTTCGCCATGTTACAACTATATACCGTCATTCCGAGCGCTCGTGTCAGTGTCGTGTGAGTGCGAGGTGTAGTTGTGTGCGGGGCGCGAGTGTGCGAGGGGCGGGGCGCGCCGACAAGTGTCACATCGCCCGCTCCGCGCCGCCATCGCGCTGGCCTCGTCCACTGTCAGCGCCTTCGACAGCAGCTCCGTCAGTTGGTTCGCTGTCGACGACATTATAAACATAAATACTTACAAATAATCTCCAGCAATATGAGAGTAAATTTGTATCTACTAACCCTGCTCGTGCGCGGCGAGGAGCAGCTGGTGGATGTCCACCTCGCCCTCCGCCCGCGCCCCCGCAGGCTCCATCTCCGACATGTCTGCAACAGTTGGCTCATATGAGACGACGACACTAACAATATGTCCACATCTCTCCCTGCGCGTGTACTGACCGACTTGTCCGAGAGTTTCCGCGACGGCGAGGTCTGCGACCTGGGCGTAGCTGTCAGCGGGCACGCCCAGCAGCTCGCCCACGATACTGCTCTTGGCGCGCAGAGCACGGCTGATCACCTCGTCCAGCCTCCGCAGTCGCTCTGCAAACGATGCGGCACAATGTAGGAATACTGTGTGAGTGTGTATATGAGTCGGGCTGTATGTTACAGAGGGCATGGCAGGGGAGGGGAGGTGTACCTTGGTGTGTGAGTGCCCGGCGTGCTGTGTGCACGTATGTGAGCCGGGCTGTATGTTACAGAGGGCAGGGCAGGGCAGGGGAGGGGAGGTGTACCTTGGTGTGTGAGTGCCCGGCGTGCTGTGTGCACGTATGTGAGCCGAGCTGTATGTTACAGAGGGCAGGGCAGGGGAGGGGAGGTGTACCTTGGTGTGTGAGTGCCCGGCGTGCTGTGTGCACGTATGTGAGCCGGGCTGTATGTTACAGAGGGCAGGGCAGGGCAGGGGAGGGGAGGTGTACCTTGGTGTGTGAGTGCCCGGCGTGCTGTGTGCACGTATGTGAGCCGAGCTGTATGTTACAGAGGGCAGGGCAGGGGAGGGGAGGTGTACCTTGGTGTGTGAGTGCCCGGCGTGCTGTGTGCACGTATGTGAGCCGGGCTGTATGTTACAGAGGGCAGGGCAGGGCAGGGGAGGGGAGGTGTACCTTGGTGTGTGAGTGCCCGGCGTGCTGTGTGCACGTATGTGAGTCGGGCTGTATGTTACAGAGGGCATGGCAGGGGAGGGGAGGTGTACCTTGGTGTGTGAGTGCCCGGCGTGCTGTGTGCACGTATGTGAGCCGGGCTGTATGTTACAGAGGGCAGGGCAGGGCAGGGGAGGGGAGGTGTACCTTGGTGTGTGAGTGCCCGGCGTGCTGTGTGCACGTATGTGAGCCGGGCTGTATGTTACAGAGGGCAGGGCAGGGCAGGGGAGGGGAGGTGTACCTTGGTGTGTGAGTGCCCGGCGTGCTGTGTGCACGTATGTGAGCCGGGCTGTATGTTACAGAGGGCAGGGCAGGGCAGGGGAGGGGAGGTGTACCTTGGTGTGTGAGTGCCCGGCGTGCTGTGTGCACGTATGTGAGCCGGGCTGTATGTTACAGAGGGCAGGGCAGGGGAGGGGAGGTGTACCTTGCTGTGTGAGTGCCCGGCGCGCTGTGTGCACGTATGTGAGCCGGGCTGCATGTTACACAGGGCAGGGCAGGGGAGGGGAGGTGTACCTTGGTGTGTGAGTGCCCGGCGTGCTGTGTGCACGTATGTGAGCCGGGCTGTATGTTACAGAGGGCAGGGCAGGGCAGGGGAGGGGAGGTGTACCTTGGTGTGTGAGTGCCCGGCGTGCTGTGTGCACGTATGTGAGCCGGGCTGTATGTTACAGAGGGCAGGGCAGGGCAGGGGAGGGGAGGTGTACCTTGGTGTGTGAGTGCCCGGCGTGCTGTGTGCACGTATGTGAGCCGGGCTGTATGTTACAGAGGGCAGGGCAGGGGAGGGGAGGTGTACCTTGCTGTGTGAGTGCCCGGCGCGCTGTGTGCACGTATGTGAGCCGGGCTGCATGTTACAGAGGGCAGGGCAGGGGAGGGGAGGTGTACCTTGGTGTGTGAGTGCCCGGCGCGCTGTGTGCACGAGGGTGTGTGCGGGGGGGTCGCGCACGGTGAGGGCGTCGCGCGGGGCCAGGGCGGGCAGCAGCTCCCCGCAGTGTGTACTGATGCGGCCCACAGTCGCCCGCCGCTGTCTGCACAACACAACACAACACATAACAACACATTACTTCACAAAATTATATCACGAAAGAAAGAAAAATAAACTCAATATAGCCTCACCTGTTGGAATCATCCGAGTCTCCATCTCTGGTCATGTCTCCGTCTCTCTTCTCGTCTCTGTCGTGGTCGAGTCTCTCGGTGGAACTGCGGTCACGTTCTCCGGCGTGTTCGACGTGTTCGGGCTCGGGCGGGACGTGCTCGGCGTGCTCGACGTCACGCTCGGTGTCACGTTCGCTGTCACGCTCGCTGTCACGCTCGACGTGCTCGGTGTCCCGCTCGGTGTCGCGGTCCTCGTCTGGTGCAGTCGATGACGACTTCTCGGACGCGTCAGACGGATTTCTTGACACGTTTATACCTTTAAAATATAACAATATATTAGAAATGAACTATACAACTATTTCAAGCAATTTATTTAAAAACAAAGGTGTAAATAAGAGAAGAATGGTAATTCTCAGTAAAAAAAAGGGCAATTCGTACTTCAACAGAAATCTGAAATTTCATTACTTTAAAAAATCTAATATTTGTTTGTTCGCTACTCTCAAAAACTATCAGTAGTTTTCGAATAATTCTTTTTGTATTTGAAAGTTTAGTTATAAAGGAGAGTCATAAGGTATGCAACATCACGCTAGTGGTGTATGGAGACGAGCAGAGAGCAGAGAGCAGAGAGATGTGTTACCGGAGTCGTCGTTGGAGCGCGAGTGGTGATGAGCTATGAGGGGCTTCAGCTCCGTCAACTTGGCGAGCGGCGCCTGTTGGATGTGCTTCACCCATCTACATACAAAATGAACAAATCATTTAAAATTTACTGTATTATATTTCAACAGTTTGGAGACATTCAAAGTTAAAAAAAGGAAGAATTTCAGTTTGTAAGAAGCACGGTGTATGTTGTATGTATGGAGTGTATGTATTGTATGGAGTGTATGACTCACGTGGCGTACTCGGCGGCGGTGTTTGCGGACAGCTCGTGCATCTGCACGCCGTTGATGTTCATGAGGAAGAAGGTGTTGCGCACCGCCGCGTTCGGCCGAAACAGAACCTTGTCCCTGAACACATAAGACACATTTTACATTAAATATCGCCGCAGTGAGAGGTCAACATTGGACGATACTGACTTACTTAATGTATGACAAAATATTTTGTATTTATATTCTACACTATGATGTTAATTACGTAGCAATAAAATGTCATTAATTCGTTAATTAAATACAAGTCGTCTGAAAAAACTATTATCCCTGTCATGTATCAAGTAACATTACTTGATACATAGTCGTGCTAACATCAATGTTCCTATATCTTACTAATATTATAAATGCAAAACTTTGGATGGATGGATGTTTGTTAGAACGGCTGAATGGATCTTGATGAAAGGTGATATAGTATAGCAGAATACTTTTTTGTTTAATATTGCGCAGACGGATTCTCGGGAAGACAGCTAGTTATTTATAAATATAAAACTAGAACTAGACAATGATGTAATTGTGTTATCCGCTGGCAAATGTAAACACGTATTTATGTCATTAGTTCAAAACAATACAATATACTATATCTATGTATTTGGTAATACATATTTAATTTTTGTTATATCAAAGTCCAAGTGTATGAAAGATGTCAGTGTGAGGTGTTACCACTTGATGAGAGGTGAGAGAGGTCCCTGCTGGCTGGGCTGGCTGATGGGGCGCAGCACGAAGCGCTCACCCTCACGCTGCAGCAGCACCAGGCAGTCAGACAACATCAGCGCCTGCGCACAACATCTCACAATAATAAACTTGACATAGACATAGACAATGTGATTGTGATCCGGCGTCGTACCAGCACATTGACCCTCTTGGAGGAGTCGTTGCGGAGTGCCAGGTCGCCCTCCAGCCGCAGGGACCTGGTGGTGAGGTCCAGGCGGCGCAGCTCCTCCCACTCCGGCCCGCTGCCCGCGCGCACCTCCAGCTTGCTCTGGATGCTGCGCAATCTGCAACATGCAACTCTCCTTTAGCCGACATTTCCACTGAGCGACTTCATCACCGACTGATGATGAATGTACTCCATATCTAATATCCTTAAGCAAATAGTATGTCAACTTCAGCCGGCACTCTACAATTTGCTTTCAAATAAATTAAAAACAGGCGGTTTTGTTGATTCGTTTTCCATATGTGTGTGTATGTATGTATGTATGTATGTACAGACCTGTGCTCGTTCTCCGCAGTGCGTATGGCGGTGTCGACGGTGTGCAGCACGTCCTTGGCCACGGCCAGCGCGCGCCTCGCCACCTCCGCCCCCGCCGCCTCCGCCCCG
The DNA here is from genome assembly GCF_912999745.1 of Papilio machaon. Taxonomy (NCBI): domain Eukaryota; kingdom Metazoa; phylum Arthropoda; class Insecta; order Lepidoptera; family Papilionidae; genus Papilio; species Papilio machaon. The sequence continues at coordinate 5,126,060 of NC_060012.1, read as the reverse complement.
TCCTCCGCCCCGCTCTCCGCCCCGACCTCGGCCCCGCCCTCCGCCCCCGCAGAGCTCACCGTCTTCAGCACGCCCTCAAGCAGCAGCTGGTACTTTGTCAGTCTGCAACATCGCTCACGTCAGCTCCACACGTAACATGTGTATGACGAGATGTATGTATGTGAGGGAAGCGGTCCGCCTGTACCTCTGCCAGACGCAGGCGAGGAGGTCCCGCAGCTGCAGACGGCCGCACAGCGGCAGCTGCTCGCGGCCGCACAGGAACTGGTGCAGCTCCTTGTGCTTGCGGCGGCGCTCGCGCAGCGCCTCCAGCGCCAGCCGCTGCCCGCGACAGAAGCGCGCCAGGCAGCCCGCGTACCCCGCCTCGCCCAGCTGTACACACGGGGTACACTCAGCTCTCACTGCACACTTACACACGTTACATTGCAAGTCGAAGGCAGCGCGAGAGAGAGCAGCGGCTGACCGTGTTGAGCAGCGCCTCGGCTACGGGGCGGATGTGCACGATGTGGTCGGGGGCGAGGGTGCGGGCGGCGCGCAGGTCCGCGTACAGCCGCGCGTGTCGCTCGCGCACCTGCTGCAGGTTGGGGAAGAGCGCGCGCACGTCCTCGGCCGCCAGCAGGGTGGGGGCGCGCAGCAGCGGCCGGTGGAACACCGTGTCCAGCACCTTCAGCCACCGCACGTGCGACCCCTCCGACACTATCAGCTCTGCGCACAACCTCAGTAATGTACCGAAACTTGTATCTTTTAGTTCTAGCCTAATCTTAATATTAATTTAAATGCAAACGTTTAAATAGATGAATGTTTGTTTGAAGGTATCTTCAGAACGGAACAACGGATCTCGATGAAATTTGGTATAAGTATAGAACATAATCTGGAAGAACACATAGGTTACATGCAAAGCTTTTTTTTTTATTCCATGCGGATGAAGTCGCGGACGACAGCTAGTGCAATATAAACTTTAAAAAAAAATACTAGACTACATAGGCGTCAACAAACTGACTGCAGATATTTTCTAAACACAGGTCATTGTTCAAGTCGACTGACATTACGATTTGTTTGTTCTTTTCAATCAACAACAGTAAATACATAACGAACATTTACAAAAACATCAGATAAACATATCAATCATATCACCGAAGAGAAAAATAATGTTGTTCGTACTTTTAAACCATGAATACCGACAACCTTATCTCACTCAGAGATCATAAATAACGTCGTAAATAAATGAGCAGTGCTGTATGACGTCATACACTCACCATGTATAACCTCCTGGCGCTTCCTGAGCCGCGCGGAGAGCAGCAGACTGTCGAGCAAGTGCGGCGGCAAGCTGTCCGCCCACTGCGCCGCCAGCGGCTCCTCCTCCTCCGACAGGTCTGACGGGGAAGCTACGTCACTATCACATCACATACTCTCACACGACACTCACCACCGATACAGTAACGTACAAACTTTATACACGCTCGCGAGATGTTGTCATCCCTTACACTAACGATATGTTTTAATGCACAACATTCTAATTCTACGGTGACAGAAAAAGTGTGTGTACATTCTGAACCCGAGCTGACATTAAATTTGAATGTTATAATATTCATAAGTCGGTATAGAGCAGCTGTACCGGTTCAGTATTGCAATTACTTCGATAATGGCCGATTCAAATATATGTGTATTTCATTTGAACTCAGTCAAAATAAACTTATTTCTGATTCTAGAATATTTTTATTCTAACTACAACATTATTACAATTTAAACTAGTCATTATTAATTTAGAATCAACTGTTCAGTAATGTACCAACCTTGTTGGTCAGCGGCGACCGTGTTGCTCTCGTTACTTCTAGAAGACAGACTGGAACTGCTGGAGCTGCCAGAGGGCGCTGTCGGTGTGCCCGGCTCCAGGTCACTATAATACATTGTAAAATATATATAAATATATATCATGTACAAAATATTACAACAGAAATATTGTGCAATTTTTTTCTAATTTATTTTCTTTCGCCATAAGATTGTTAAATTATTGATTTCATATAGATAAGTTTACATTTTAGTCATGGAATAGTAAATTTTTATTACTTAATATTAAACTATAGCACCGTAGTAATAAACAGAGGATATCAAAAGGTTGGACGCGAAGGAAACGCCAAAGCAAACATGTACGGGATGTTGTTGAAATCGTGGGTAATTCTGTACTCATATATTGGCGAGGCATGCGCCGCGGGTTCTACACCCAGACCTTGACATTTAGTGTTACTACCATATTGTTTACAAACATGGGGACCAATAGTCAATCTCGAGAACTATTTTACTTACCCGCAGTATTTCTAATTCATTTGATTTAGATGTAAAAGATCGATGTAAAGATCAAAGTATCTAAAATATTTTTTTGATCGTTCGCAAGGATCAAATATTGATATCTGAGGTATTGGGTCGTTGAAAACGTCATCAAATATCATTAGGACAATAATCTAAAGTACTACTTGTGATATAATGACAGTTACTATCAGACACGGGGTGTGGTGGCAGTTTAATTAAAATCTAGCTATCACATGACATCGACGTGATAGCAGGGTGGAGTTGTGGGTGGGATGTAGGAGGGTGAGAAGCGCAGGGCATGCAATCAGCTGACACAACTTCTCGGTAACAATTGCAAAAGTGTCACTTATTTTTACACACATTAGTGATACCTTAGAAAACTATGTCACATATTAAATAAATCTTATTACTAAAAATTTTCTACATATTATAGTGAAAGTAAAACCTAAAGTATTTAAAATGTCCGGTTCTCTGGACAGAAACTTATTATGTAAAGGCCAAATCGATTGGAAAATTATTCTAATAACTAAACTAATAATATATGAAAAATTGTTTTATTGTTTTTATAATTCGGATTACCAAAAATGATTCGAAATTGAATATTGATTGAGGTCGTTAATCGAAATGCAGAAACAAAATGAAAGCATGTGTTGCTGATAATTTCGTTTGTGTTTTGTTTGGGCAAACAGTTTGTTTAAAATGCTAGCATTTATCACAATCGTTGCGTTCGTTTACGATGAACATTAGACAGAGGAGACGCGCCGTCGCCACACAAATGTTTAAGAAAAGATAAATATATACAATACAAATATATTACTCTACATATATCATCTGTCAACGTATCTTGTTGAAAAAATACATTTTTAATTAAAGCACAGCAATGTTATCAATAGAAAAGTGTATTTTAAATTTGCACATTTACTTTTTAAGACTAAATTGTATTCAAACAAAATAAAATCTGTACAACACTTTCCGATTTACATTACTTTTCGATGACGATTTCTGTATAACAAATCTTTGATACTTTGTAACAAATCCCATTCATTGAATAAAGAGTACAACAACCTTATAAAATATTCTCGTGTGCAATATTGCAAATTCAAACTCAACGCTGGTCAATACCTTTCCGACAGTGTCCTACGAGCCAGCATGCCGACGGCGGGAGGCTGTCTGCCCGCCGGCAAGGATACATTGCGAGAGACGCGCGGGGGCGCGGGAGCGGCAGGGGTTGCCATGGCAACTGCGCCAGCACAACACACCCTCTCACAGATAGATCACTTCCTTCTCACTTCCTTACTGACGTATCACATTTCGCGTCCAAATCACAGTTTATCGTCACTTGCTTCACTTTGATTTGGTATACACAAGATTTTCAAAAGTTGCTATTTCTGTCTGGTATACAGAGATTTTAAATAAACTTTACGTTTCTAAAAAGGAATCAATTAAAGGTTTAATCATTCTGCCATAGAACAGTTCATTTTGAAACAACAATATATTTCTGTATTTGTATTTCGGCAGTGGTTCACAGTTAGATAATCAATTTTCAACCGTTTAGTACCTACTTTATTTAACCTTCGAGTATATCGTATTTCGTAAGTATTAAGAATTCATGGAAAGCTAAATTAAATGATACAGAAATAATTCATCGACTGCTGTTGCTACAGTTTTAAACGTATAGAAATATTCCGAACATCTTTCATATCGCATCGTAAAAATATTGTTTGAATCTTGCAAATTTATAGTCCATCATATCGACTGTATTTATGTTTAGAACCTCACCAGTGGAGGCGTGTAAAAATATGCTTTATTGTCTACATGTTTTATAACCACGCATTCCGACAACCATTGCACTAATTACACAACTGACTGACACATGCTAGAGAACACTGTAACACTGATTTCATCGTCTGTTAGCTATATTTGTAACTAGCTGTCGCCCGCGATTCCTTCCGCGTGGAATTAAAAGACTATGTTTTACATCTGTTATGCCAAATTTCATCAAGATCCGTTGAGCCGTTCCGGAGATACCTTCACACAAACATCCGTCCATCCATCAAAACATTAGCATTTATAATATTAGTAAGATATACAAGATTCTAGGAAAAAGTAGAAAGTAAAAGGGGGAAAAAATGTAAAAGATGAGGAAGATTAGACGACCTTTCAACTATCTCTACAAGTTAATTTATACTCTACCAAGCAGCTTTTTTTTTACAACTGTCAATATAATGCATTTTCTATCATTAGGTATAATATATAATGAACGATATGAAATTAAAAATGAGTTAACTGATACAGTTATCTGTTAAGAGATTATGGTTGCATGGAAAATGTAACAATTTTACCAAGATTGGAAATTATGCTTCTTTCCTTCCAAAATAGTTATTTTCGTATGAACAAGTAAACATGCTAACAAAACAACAATACTAAAACGTACTATAAACGCTGTTTTTATAACTATCTTACTAATGCATGTATGGATGGATGTTTGATGAAGGTATTTCCGGAACAGCTCAATAGACCTTGATGAAATTTGGCACAGCTGACTAAAGTCTAGAAGAATACATAGGCTATTTATTTTTATTTTAGGCGACGGATGGTTTCATAAATAAATCTACAAATAAGGCAGACGTACCCATAGTGAAGTATAAAAAACTTAGTTTTACTCAAGAAAGAACCACAGGAAGTCTTCAACAGTAACTATAAGTATAAATTATTACCATTAGAATAGATCAAGTGCAACCATTATAGTGCTTAAAGGACAGAATAGCGGAAACCTAGATGTGATTATCATTCGCTTTAGGCTGTGTTTACGTACATGTCTAACAGTGGATTTCTGACACCATAAACTATAAAACATATTGTGATCAAAAAACAGAGACAGCGATATGTTTTAAACGGAGATTTTAATCTCAGAAACTCACGCTTAATCGATACAGTAAATAAACTAAATCTAATATATAAAATTCTCGTGTCACAGTTTTCGTTTCCGTACTCCTCCGAAACGGCTTGACCGATTCTCATGAAATTTTGTGAGCATATTCAGTAGGTCTGAGAATCGGCCAACATCTATTTTTCATTTTTTTTTAACTACGCGCGGACGGAGTCGCGGGCGACAGCTTGTTTATTTATATAAATGTATTTAATATTTATAATAATCACTACGCGAAGGCCCAATTAATTGCATGGAATTAATACTTTTTTCTAGAAAACACCTTATGTGTTTTGTATATAGTAAAGATATATATTTAATTATATAAAACGCTAAAGATATAACTGAATTTATTTTCTACAGTTTTTCAAATAAGTCTTTAACGATAATATCTCGAGTAACATCTGCATAAAAAGAGAGATATTTTTATACAAATGTCTCATTAAATGAAACAATTTGAATATATTTTAACTGTACACAATTATAACATTGTAAGGATATATTTTAATACAAGATAAGTTAACGAAGTCAAGTAATTGTTTAACATAAAACATTCACTTTACCCAAAACTAATTACAAACTAATTAATATTTGTCGCGGTGAAACTTCGAATTTGGGTCGACTGAGATATCGTCTAATGTCTTTAACTTTTGAGTATATGCTAAATACTTATACAATAATAAGTCTGTTTAGACTTACTTATTTTAAAAATGTAATATGTATACTTGATACATCACCAAGCGTATACAATATGCTAACTGATATAGAGTTTCAATATATCTCATTTCATCTCCGGAATAACATTTAAACATGCTAGTTATGGATTCACGTCTCATTAGCTATGATTCTTGTTGTCTTTTATGTAACCAGTCTTTGATTTAGCAGTTACCGAATTATTACAAAATGCGGAACAAATGCAATCGAGTATAGAACGTACATAGTTAAAAGATAAACGCAGTTAAAGTGCGTTTAACTAACACTGTATTCTTGGATTTCAAATTTACTATTAAATTGGAGTAAACAGATACTTAATTATACTTTATTTTATTCGTATTCGTAAAATGTAAAAGAATTAAAAAAAAAAAGAATGCATTTCAGCAAAAAATTCGTATGAATTTTTATCACTAATTTTTTTTACTATATATAAAATACATATGTGATATATAATTATATCTAAATAAACACTATCCTAATATCCTAATGTATTTGTTTATTCTTCGATTAGAAATAACACAATAAACAAAAACGTAATGACAAATTTATCTGAAATCGATGTGATCTTAAACGCACGAGGGAAACCGTAGACGTCAACAAGAAATTCACCACTTTTATTATTATTTAATACGTTATTAATTATATTATTTAACATCGAATATATATTGTAACCTTCCTAAAAATATTCTTTTTTGGGTTAAAAAAGATTTAACTTTATTTAACAATTAAAAACCGTAATTACGTTTTTTTTGACAATATTAAACTCACAATTATTCCAACTTAATTTTTTGTAAATTTCGCGCACAGATATACACAAGTTATGACGTCACAAGTCAACACGTGCGCTCAGCTCGACGCCGCGAAGTACACTGAAGTCCTCCAGAGCTACGCTATCTAATGCTCATACGGAATGCGCACGAATGTCAGTTTGTTCGCATAAATCGTGCTGTCTACGTCATGACCCGCGATCTACCAAAATGAACAGAGTTCCATTCCGAGTTTAAAACAACCGATAAATTGCAACGTAATTTCGTACGTTTTCTTGATGAAAAATGTTTGTTGTATTCCTTCTTCACCCTCCTCAAGTCTATTGCAAACATATTAGCTACAGCGTTGATATCATCTCTACGAAGAGATTAACTACTTATTTTATTAAATAATACTTTTATTATATAATTGTAGACAATTATGTGATTCATATTTGGTGAAGGTCATTTCCATAGGTCTTCATTAACAACAAGGGACACCGGATTAACGCAATTAACACGTACTACATGTGGTTTTGAATTTCACTAACTCGCCGTAGCATCTCTAATACAAGACTTTATAAAATAATTACATCGAATTCGTAATTTGGATAAATATATTATAGACTAGTAGTTGTCCGCGGTTTTTGTTTCTGTGCGAAATAAAAAAAAAAATTAGCATGTGCAACTCGGGGATGGTATATTTTTCAAATCGTTTCAGTAGTTTCAGAGAGACGACTATTCAATGCAAACTATTTATAATATTAGTATAGATTAGAAATTAAAATAATCTTACATGTATTTTGTTACAGTATAGGTAAACTAAAGGTGCAATTCCACTGCCGAAATACTTGTATAAAAACATAACATTATGTGTTTTTTTTCTTCAAAGTTAATCAGAAGTAAAAAAATATTTTACACAAGTTTTTGGATCATAGAAATCCACAGTATTCCGATATATTCATACATGTTAGTCAAGTTGTGGTAGTTTTCCAGTAGCAGTTCTGTTTGTAAAGGGCCGGGCCCCTCACTATAGGAAAGTTACAGCACGCGCTGAACCTACGACGTCAGCTGTACAGACTGTTTGCACTGCCAACTACATTGTTGATGTACTGGTAAATGTGAAAGTAAAGTATATTGTATGTGGACATTAGTTACATAATGCGTAAGTAGTGAGTTAGATTTTACTTGGGTTATCGTTATTTCAAATTATTTAAGATAAATATTCCTTCCTATATTAATACACTAGTTGTCGCCCGCGACTACGGATTCCGGAGTTAATAAAGACTTAAAAAGTAGCCTATGTGTTCTTACAAACATGTTCTAACATGTACCAAATTTCATCAAGATCCGTTCAGCCGTTCCAGAGATACCTTCAAACAAACATCCATCCATCCATCCATCTAATCATTCTCATTTATAATATTAGTAAGGTTTGTATGATAATCTAATGAGGTTTTTTTATATTTATTTCCTACAGATATAGCAGGTAGAATTATATTATTTGGAAAAATAAATGTGTAATTAACATTAAACATTAATAAATCACAAGCACAAGTATAAATTTTATGAGAACTAGTTTCATTAAACTCGAGTCATAAAACTGGGTACTTTTCCTTCAGTCATCATCGTAACTAGTCCGTAACTAGTCCGCCATAGACGGCTGCAAACACATAAAGCCATGCAAGAAAACTGAAGGCTTGGCCGCGCTGACGTCACCCCGTGAAAGCCTTTTCTCTTTGATGTCTTGTTTATGAAATTAAAACTTTCTTTGTGTTAATAACAAAAGCTTCCGTATTTAATTTTTTTCTAAAAGTTGCACTCACTTGTAGTAAAAAGTGAACTTTTTAAAAAAATCATGAAAACTCGAAATCTAAAGCTCTCTGTTTCATTCATAGCTTCAAAATTATTGTAATAATAAATATAGTCTATTTTCTCGGGAGCCAATAAATTCAAACTAATTTGACAGACATGAAGCAAGACAGACGCACAGACAGATGATAGACATTGATCATTGTCCATTACCTGCAGTAGTCAACTAAATAATTTTAACTTCATTACATAACCAACCAATAATAATAATTTGTATATAATTCATTCATTGCTCATTTTATCTTTGATTAATTAAAGTTCAATGCAAACTGTACAGCCTTCATTACTACATTGCTACGACGTAGCGATTAGCTACGACCGTAGATATGCTACGCGTAACGTTTTAAGCACTCTGAAAATTAATTCCCGTTAATCCATAGCATGTCTTATGTTTTGTATAATATGTATTGTTATTTGTATGATGTATGTACATTGGATAACGTGGCTGATACAAAACGCAATAACCTTTGTGTTAATTCCAATTGTTTTCTCAACTAATATTAGCAATGTTTGGCGGCGAGGTGGCGAGGTGTCGAGGTGTCGAGGTGTCGAGGTGTCGAGGTGTCGAGGTGTCGAGGTGTCGAGGTGTCGAGGTGGCGCGGCGGCGGCTCCATTATGTGGGTTATCACAACACTCGCTACTACTGATGTTTAAAACAATAATACACCAATGAAATTCTGCTAAACTATAAAAATATCAAATGCTAAATTATAAACGCAAATCGAAAATATTTAGCTGTAAATGTATTGAAGATGAAGATAAATACATTTTTAAATTCAATTTTTAGAATTCATTATGTATTTGGCAAACTAAAAAAATAAAAGTTCCCAGCATTCTACATGCGTCATTCTGAATGAAGCAATTTTGTATGTTTTAAATTGGTATTTATTTGAATTGTTTTCAGAATGATTCTTACGAATGCGTGATGTAATGATATAATCTTACTAATATTATAAATGCAAAAATTTACATGGATGGATGGATTTTTTTTGAAGGTATCTCCGTAACAGCTCAATGGATATTGATGAAACTTGTCACAGATGTAGAACATAGTCTGGAAGAATACATAGGCAATTCATAAAGTTTTTTTTAATATCGCCCGGACGGATTCGCGACGACAACTAGTTTACGCTAAAAAGAACATCTTTTGAATAGCATACAAAAATTATCCTTTTCAAGTTTAACATTTAGCTAAAACCATAACCAAATCTTAAATCTAGTTCTAGGAATCTATTAGAGAAGATCTTAAATTATCTTCGTGTTATTTACGTCACGTCCGTTATGCGCACTGACTCATGACAGATAAAAGCCGATTCTAACGTAAGAGCACATTAAAATCTGCAAAACCGGGAGTCTATAGCTGCCAACTGCATTGATGTTTGTTACGCAGGAATCAAACCTCGGTCAAGGTAAATAAAATTAAACCAAAATGTTATAAACTTATTGATTCAGTTTAAGATAACAGTTTCTGTTACTACTATTAATGATGTTGGTGGCAATTTTTTTATTAAAAAGCTTATAAATAAAGAAGAAAAATCATCACTGCGAATGAATACAGCGGTTTATTTAAATGACAAAGATTTTGTAAACACATAATCTATTAATTATGAATTTATTTTTAAATCGCGCGGAATGTTTCAGTACAAGTCGTAGCTATTACATTGTGACTCACAACTTCCTGGACTATTTGTTTCTAAAGAGTCAAAGATAAAAAGACAGTGTCGTGACACACGAGGGAACAGAAATAGAAATTTCTACGACGCCGATGTTTCCGCCGACATCGGCAGTTGCAGCTCGTCTTCTGCGAAATGTTATCATTCAATGTTGACTAACTTCACTCCGCTGCCAAAATTGTGACATTGGCGCCAAATTATTTATTTATATTGAAAAATTGAGATATCAATTTTAATATTTTTGTCATCTGCACTAAAATTATTAAAATAAATGTTTGGATTTTTCATGTTTTTTTATTTATATTTAAAAAGTCTGAATATAGAAATAGTCCTGATTGTGATTGGAGAATACACAATTTCAACTATGTTTATCTTTACGATTCACTTGATATCTCCTGTGAAGCGTTAGTCTCTAGTGATAGTTATTGCCATCAAAGTTAGGACCATAATGACTATCAGAAGAAAACACGGTGTGATAATCATTAGCTAAACTTTAGCTAAAGTAACTCATCGCAGCAGCCACGGGCTCGGCCGTGACCCGTCGCCTCTATTCCCGTGCTGTGCCGTGTGGCGCAACTAAGAATTCAGAACAATTTCACGGACCCGTTTACTGTGGCCGAGACGGTTTACATTACTGAAATTAATGAACTGTAGTTACACCAGTTTTTTTAGTAATCGTCAGAAGTTCTTTTAGCGAGAATAGGTCGAGGACCTCAAACTTTTTGGCCTTTAGCCACTTCCCTGTCGAAACTAATCATGAACGCATATTGTGCTTTTTCAAAATCTGATTCATATAATTGGAATGCAATGTAATCGATCTCCAGCACTTTGAAGGCGCTCGCGTATCTCATAAAATCATCGTTAATTATATTTATGTTTAATGCCTTGTTTTATTTTGAAATAGCAACTGTTATGACGGACGACGCAGCAATCGCGTCATCGGCACACGGTATAAAGTATTTAGGAAATTCTAAAAAAGAAGTATGCCTGAAGTAGGCGTGCGTCTAAATGATGTAATTAAAATTAGCTCAGAGAAATTGGTTGCTCAAAAAATTGTGAGTTAAAATGCAAAATGTTTGTTACTAAGGCAAGTCACTAATATTAAAATAATGAAGGCTGTGAACCAGAGATTATAGTGCAAAATATAGTAGAACCTTTTGCACGTTAATTTGGTCAATGTGATGATACGGCTACCGCGAGGATGGTTCATAAGGTTTGATTTACAAAACAAATTAAAATGTAACCAAATGTTGTCAACGCCGTCAATCGACATTCGTACAATAACCGTATTATTCCACGTAGCGACACATCAATTAGGGAGTAACGCGGACAGTGCGCAGCTAAATCCTCTTATCAGCGGTGATAAGCTGTTGTTTTGGTGCATGAGTAAATCCGGTACCGAAGCACGTACTCCACCACTCGCCACTTAGCCCGCGCTGACCAAACGCCCACACCCACGCCCACTAACAATGTTTACCTTAATTCAGCTGTTATATCTCGCTACTGAAATATATGATTGAGTAACTACGTTGTTTTTGACTAAACATTTTGGCTTAATCATTTTGGGAGGGACACGACATACACAACAACTTAATGATATATTCCATTCTCTAAGCATTGAGTACGTCAGTTGGCGCGTTCTCTGTCAGTTCCCTGGCCTTGGTCCCGGTGTAAGTTTCCACGTGACGCTCTACCATTGAGCAACGTGCGTTTATCTCTACGCGACGTGGATAAACAAACGCGCGCTTTTCGTTAACGTGTTTACTTTGGATCTCCATTCATAGATAGAGAACGTAAAAGCTTTACATTGAATTAATTATTTTTGGAATAAATAAGGTCAATCAAAAATAGTGATAGAAAATATTTGTGAAAAACTGACGATATCATAATTCTGTTTCGATAAACTATCAAATCATCAAAATTTTAATAACTTAACAATTTTGTACACATTCAACAGTGGAATCACACGGTTAATTAAGGATTTTTAATGTAAGTCTGCCCGGCGGTAATTTGTCTGCTCCGCACTGCGCCACTGCACTGCGACGTCTGCCCCCCCCCCCCCACTACACCCTATTGTCTTACAATTTAACTATAAAAGCTGAACCACCCAAATTCATAAAGTGCTTTCTTGTATAAATAATACGGTTATTGTTTAACTTATTTTAGCAAAACGTAAATATTTTCGCGTTATCTTTATATATAGTCAGAAAGTCGTGTTAGTTACACTATTTATAACTCAAGAATGGCTGAATTGATTTGACTGAAAATTGGTGGGCAGGTAGCTTAGAACCAGGAAACGGACATAGGATAATTTTTATCCCGTTTTCTATTTTTTTATTCCGCGCGGACGGAGTCGCGGGTAAAAGCTAGTTCGAAATGAAAATAACATTTGAATGTTGTAAATAAATAAGAATATAGACACTATTAAGTGCAAAAAAAATACTATAAGAAATGTTTTATATAGTGCGTTGGAGAAAAACAAAAAATCCTATTAATAATTTTCAAAACTTAATTTCCACAATATCAAATGTGAACCAATTCCACAAAGAACAAGATGTTTCGCGAGATGTAAGACATAAATAAATTTAAAATCCAATTTATAAAGAAATTAGTACACAATTTTTCAGAACATATACGAGTTAAAGAATTTGTCAGTAATTCGTTTGCAGAATTCCGCAGGGCGCAGAGCACCCGACACATTCAGCGGACACAAACACGGTGACATGCGTTTATATTAAATTAACACGCGAATGGAACAAGCCACGGGTGGGCAGCGGAGATCAAAACTTTAACAACGTAGAATCCAAACCATAAAGTAATTATGAGTTATGATCTTTAAAGAACCTAGCTAAAGCTTACTACTAAATATTCATTAGCAACATGAACCTATTTTATATTAATCTGATTTAATCGTATTAGATCAGACAAAGCTACATGGCAGTTTCTATCCGCTTTCGCTCCCTCTACCGCTCATGTTTAGCACCACACAACATCGCACAAACATTGGCTACCAGCCAGCAGGTCGGCAAGCGAGGCGATGCGATCGCCGCCCGGTGCAATCCCCTATCGTACGCTGCTTTATGTTCACCATATATAAAATGTTGTGTATATATTATATCTATTAAGAAAAGCGGTCCCTGAACTCTTTATTGCTGATACAGTATCGAAAAAAAAAAAAACGATTTTGTTTTTTCGACACAAATTAAAACTGATCGATCCAGTGAGATTAAAACTGAACGAAATTAAATTAAATTTTTTCAATTCAAAATATTATTTCAAGAAAAAAAACTTCGTATAACAAATACTAACCATGTTTCTTAATATATACAAAGGTAGAAAATAACATTAAAATTGTAACAATAGGCAAAGAGCAGTCAAGTTCTTCTTGACATAAAACAATTATTCCCAGTTGTAAATTTTTCCAACGTCACTGAAGTGTTATTTAACATCTCTAACGTCAAACTGTCAAACAGATAACAGCGTCCCCTGTGAGCCTCCCCCATCCTATCCCCCGAGTGCAGACCGCACATTTCACCCCTAAACGGAAATAATGTCTGTCTGAACGTCAGTTAGTTGATAACAATATTCAAAGGCGTTTAGTTTCTGTGTTGGATGCACCTATTGTTCTAACTTGATAGAACACGACACTTGTGTCTGTTGTCGTATTTAAATGAAAATTTTAAAATTAGTTAGTTGAGTGTAGCTGTATAAAGGAATGAGACAGGAATTATCTGAGAAAGTTTCCACACAGAAAATATCGAGTTATTATAGAGCCAACTGGAAAATATATATGCAGTGGTACACAGTTTTATAAATTAATAATTATTAGACGCGACATTAACAAATTAAGCTAAATATAGCTTCCTATATACAAAATACATTAGCCAATTACATAATATGTACCTATTCATGTTTTATATTGCACCGGAGCGATACCACTTTGCTTTGCATTCGACACTTTACCGCTCATTGTCGCCCACATACTGTCTATACACGAACACCCACATGGTAACATTTAGTGTTGTCATTGATACATATCGATATACTGATATTTATCAACTGACTACAAAAATATTACAGAAGTTTTATTTATTAAAAGAAACTACACCAGCTTCTAACTTCGGGATAACGAAAATACAAATTACTATACTTAAATTGTCGTCTTCTTGGCGAAATTAAAAATTGTTTTTTGTACTGTAGCTTAATGCACGATAACAGATATATATATATATATATTATTCTACTAGGTGAATATAAATATGTATAAACAAGGCGAGCGAAGGCATCCCTATACTCTCTATATGTTTACAGCTTTTTTTTATACTTTGATACGAAACTTCTCTTACTCTTTCAGATTTGGACTATATTTATAGTAAAAATTATATTTTTTAATTATATTTTACAAATTATGACAAAGTAGAGCATCGCAAGTCCTTCTAAAGCACTAGTTTTTGCTAGTTAAACTAAATTACGTATCTCGTTCATCGATAGTCACAGGATATCGATAATCTTGTCCATCCCTAGTCGCAGATCCGCATAACAATAACATTTGACAGCCGATGATATCAACACTAGTTTTTGTATACATATGAAATTGTTTTGTCTCCCAAATTAAATTTGCAATGATGGCAAAAAAAAAATATATTTTGGAAAAAATTAATAATAATTGGGCTAATTCTATACAAAGTATAAAAAAACATTTTTTTGACTATTAAATGTTCTATAAATAAATGACAATAATAAAAAAATAAATTGAACGACAAACACATTTTTTAAAATATACCGATACCTCACAAATTCAACTGTCACACCAGATATAATACTTTAAATACCTAAAAAAATCACTTTTGACGAACATAAATACTTATAATTTATCACCTTATGATATAAAAAATGTCAACCAAAAATTGCAAAAACGATGCGTTCACGTTCGCACTCCGCGCTTTACTGAAAAGGTATAATATACTTTTCATAGCAATGGCTGAAGACAACCAACACCAGTATACAAAGACCGTCGTCATTCATACAATATCAACAAAACGATAGCTCACATTAAAACGGACATAAACTCTCCTATCCAAACAATTGATCCCGCAAATATATCTATACCTATTTGAATAGAGCATTTATGTCCAATTTAACATGATACTTTGCGCTATAGGGTACTAACCGCGAATAAAGTCTACGTAAAATGGTCAATCTCGTATCCATTTATATCTGACCTCTGTACGACTAGACATCGCCGTGAAATTGAAGTTTTTACAAATTGGATAAAGAGACAAAGGAAAATGAACTATATTACTATTGTCATATAGTTTTTATTGCAATCAAATTAATACGCGACGACACTAATCCTTAGAAATAAAGTTGAAAATGGCTACTAAAAAAACGAAATATAGTAATTAAAATTAAATTGAATCTTTTGTATATATAATAAGGTTGAATTTGAATTGTTGACGTCACATAAGTCGTTGTAAAGTCTGGTCAAACTATTTGAATCAAACCATGAGATAGTTTCAGTGCAGTCAAGAGAAATGTAAAAAAATGTCTACTAAAATGCTTCCAGTTTATTTCTAGCTTAGGAATTTAGTCAGAGAGATATTTAAAGTAAAAAAAAACAATTTCAAACAAAATGCACTCAAAAGTAACGTAAAAAAACAATTTCAAACAAAATGCACTCAAAAGTAACGTAAAAAAACAATTTCAAACAAAATTCACTCAAAAGTAACATAAAAAAAACAATTTCAAACAAAATGCATTCAAAAGTACCATAAAAAACAATCTCAAACAAAATACACTAAAAAGAAACAAAATAATGTCATGAAAACTTCTTTCTTTCTTTCTTCTCTCTTTCAAAAACCCTCTAAACTCTAAAGAAAGTTCTCTTCTTTCTTGTAACATGTCTATATTGTATAATTATTGTTATTTTGGAGTCGGTTTCGGCCTAAGTAGGGACATAAACGTAAGTATGTCTAATACATCTCAAATATAAAATGTCACCTATTTACTTCGGCCGACACCGACTGCGAAATAACAATAATTATACAATATAGACATGTTACAAGAAAGAAGAGAACTTTCTTTAGAGTTTAGAGGGTTTTTGAAAGAGAGAAGAAAGAAAGAAAGAAGTTTTCATGACATTATTTTGTTTCTTTTTAGTGTATTTTGTTTGAGATTGTTTTTTATGGTACTTTTGAATGCATTTTGTTTGAAATTGTTTTTTTATGTTACTTTTGAGTGAATTTTGTTTGAAATTGTTTTTTTACGTTACTTTTGAGTGCATTTTGTTTGAAACTGTTTTTTTTAAGTTACTTTTGAGCGCATTTTGTTTGAGATAGTTTTTTTTTGTTTTGAAGTCGGCTATTTTTTTTTTTCTTAAAATGTTTGTTTTATTTCTCAATTTTTAGTGAATTTGAAGTTTAATTACAAATTTCCTTAATACGTATAAGGACATAAATAAGACAAATAAAGAAAAGGACTTTCCTATTTAATATGTGTGTACTTCAATTCAAAAACTAATTTAGAATACACCAGATAACCACTTATCCTTTAAACAATGAAATAATTATCAAAATCGGTATACAAATTGAAAATTAACGAACTAATACATCGTAGCGTGCCTTTAATTTTGTCCAGCCGCGCGCCGCACTAGCATTTTTCGAATGCGCGTAGTTTTTAATAATTTAATATCTTCCAAACTATTGATCAGAATTACATAGTTTAAAGGCTAATGTAATCTGCATTTAATACTCTAGCCATCAAACATATTTATTTGGATAAGGATTCATATCGAATATAATATAATAGCGCCGTAAGCTTACGACGCTGTTTTTCGTGTGCAATTTAATCGAAGTTTGTTCACAATAACATGGTTTTTGTGAGACATCCATAGATGATAGATATATGCCACCTGAGACTTTTATTTAGCAAATTTAAGGATCTATAATTACTCGATACATCATTTTAATGTAGGTCATATAGTTTGACCTACGTAAGCCCAGAAAGCAAATTTGTGCTATTCATTGTAACGCGATGTAGCATTTTTCGTTTCCGCGTAATTTTATTCTTACGATATCTCCTAAACTATTAGACAGAATGATATAGTTTCAATTGCAAATATAATCTACATTAAATTCTCTTGATAATGAACATATTTATTTACATAAGGGTTAATACTGAACTTGAATAATAGCGTCGGAAATAGGGCATGAATTTAATTAATGTTTCTAAAGAAAAAAATGGTTATTGTGAGAAAACTATAAAAGATAGATATATGCTATCGCAGACTTTTATTTAGCACATTTAAAGAGCTACAATTCGCCATACATCATTTTTATGTAGGTCCTATAGTTTAGCCTACGTAAGCGCTGAAAGCAAAAATGTCCCTAATTTCCGCAACAAATTTTGAAGCTATATTCAAAATCTACTAGTCTTCTAGTTATTTAAAAAAAAAAAACAAAAAAATGGGACCCACCTGCAAGCACTTCCTTTCGATTAAAATAATTTTTATCAAAATCGGACCACCAGGGGCCGAGTTTCGCGGTAACACACATAAAAAAAAAAAAAAAAAAAAATACAGTCGAATTGATAACCTCCTTCTTTTTGAAGTCGGCTAAAAATAGGTTATTCTCCTTTATGGATAATGTAATTATCTAATGGTGAAAGAAATAATAGAAAAATATATTAAATTGTAACGTGAAAACCGTTCAGTGTGTACATAGTTTTTTTTTTTTTTTTTTTACTTTAAATGCAGATAACACCAAGAAGCAGTGGTATAATAAGATTCAAACTGTACGACAGCTCGTTGTCAGCTGATGTTAGAGCGACATTAAATATTTAATGTGATCTCTTTAAGGTAACACTTTTCGTGGGATGTATGCGCAAGCGCACACTTAGTGTATATATTGTATGCGGGGTACTGACTGGTTGTGGTGCGCAGTGAGACGGTTGGGGTCCGAGGCGTTGCGATGTTTGCCGCGGCGAGGCGCGTCTCTCTCCCGGCAGCTCTCAGCGCGGTTCACTCCGCGCCCACCCCCACCACCACCACCCCCACCCCCGCGCCAGCTAAATATTCATTTTGTTTTCAATAAAATAAACACACACAGAAAATAACCGTTAAGTGGAAGTCATTCCGCGTTTCATCTGATGAGTGAGCGTTCAAGACGTCTAATTTTAGTCCTCTTTCCGTTCCCACCCTTTTCTTATAAGGAAAGGATGGGAAGAGGATGTAGATTTTACAGAGGAGGGGATTTGATACATAGTTAGCGGAAGTATTCTCTTTCTGTGCGTCTCCTTCACTGTCGAATAAAGTTAGGTAACGCATCTGCAATTGACGACGTCTATGGGCAGCTATCGCTTCCCAATTACGAGGAATTAAGGTAATTGTTCGTTTGCCACCTTTTTATTTTAAAAAAATCTAAAAAACTATTTACTATCACTTTAAGGTACATTTAAAGATTAAAATTACCGCCCTCTATAACTAAACTACAAAAGCTAAACACAATTTGACAATACATCCATACTCCTATAGATGGCGCTACTTGTACACACACAATTTGAACTTGCCAGCTGTTCTCTCTTTGTTTTTATTTATAACAATATGACATACTTGTGCTCCTTGTCAGGTTGTTCTTTGGCCGTGTCCGCAAAGTCCGCCTCCGCTTCAGCAGCACTCGGCTCCTCTGTTGATCCCTCGCGCCGAGACTCGCCTGGAAGAAAACAATAGACATTATTAATATACAACATTTCATTTATTATTTTAAACAATTAGTGTAGAGAAAAATAATTAATATAAGGCAGCATTAAATTCGACTTCCGTCAATATTTTTAAATACAAACCGAGTAATATATCTTAAGAGCTTTAGACCCAATATCTTGGAGATTATTTTTCTTCAAACGCTACAACATATAAGTTAGGAATTTAAATTAAGACATATTATATCTCATAATAATTATGCCAGTGCAGTTACTTTATAAAGTACTATAATGTAGGATATTACAGAGTATTTGAAATAGAATAGAAACCACTCAGAGACAGATTTTAATGCATCTTTCATAATTATTTACACTTCATCAAAAAACATTAATAATTATGTTTCAAAAATACCAACAAAAATGGCGTAATCTTTATTCTAAACAATAAACATAATATCGAAACAGTATCCGTAATGCGAATAGAGATGACATCAGTGGCTTAAATCATACCCGCATCACACAAACACACTGCAATATGATTGTATGTGTTTGTGTGTCAGTCTCATTGTATGTATGCTAATTGTTAGCAATAATAACACATAATATCCTTTAAACGGACAAATAGAAGCGAACAGTTAACTACTGGGCTTACAAATGCTTTAAGAAAACTTTTCTAAAAGTTTCACAAATACTGCAACAGATGGCGTTAATATTTTTTCACAATTAGAACTAGTGATTGGTAACTCAACTAAAACTGATAACCGGCTTACACTTCGCATGTGTGAAGCAGATCATTGGACCGGCTCACAGATCAGCTCAATTTGTACCTGCATCTAGTTATGACCGGTCTCTGCGATTCGCATGCTGACTCGCAGCTCTTCGGCTCGCAAAGTTTCAGTACATCGCGTTGAGACGCAGCTCAACGGTTCAAAGCTGATCTACACACGTAGAATTAGAACTGACGTTTGTCTTCCTGGATTCGTATCGACTATCAAGAGTTTATAATTTAACAATTATAATTCACTGGTGGTTGTAATGTTACATCATCCATACACACACACACACACATTCACGCGCGCGTACTGTTAACCATTCACATGGTAAAAACCCATGTTTCATTCAACAATAAAAATAGACGAGCAAAAAACAACTACTGATTACGTATTAAAGAAATTTGACAGAAATGTATTATTGCTACAACTTTAATATGATCTAGGACAGTGAGCTGAACGAAATCTTACAAAAAAATAATAATATATCGGACCATGCTCGCTTCAGCGTCTAGTAGATAGAAAAGTGCGTATGCGATTCAAAAACCAACTTTTGACGTCACATTAACAATTTTGTTTTCATAGAAAAGCATTTCTCTTACACAAAACGTCATAAATTTCACCAGAGAAAAACATTGTAATGTCATTAACACGTATACGTAATGAGGTTAGGATAGTTAACCCGTTCCCATTAATACAAGTTGTAAATTATGTTAAAAGCACTACTGAAAGAATAACATCGTTTTATAATTTAATGAGCATTTGAGTGTAAATCATGGCAAGAATGCGACAGTGTTTGCTAAACTTTATAAAAATCGCTCTTGGTACGATTATTATGATACTAGGTACTATTATTTTAGGTTATAAAATATAGGTCCTAGATTTAGTTTGTGGAGTTATTTAGGTGCATACAAGTTTAATGGAAATATGAACATGATCTAGTACCTACGCGCCCCTCCCATTCCTTCCATATAAAAAAGGGTGGGAAGGGAAAGAGGACTAAAATTAAGCCACCTGCAGGCACAGTAATCAAACGGAATTGCTATAGCACTTCCACTTCACGCTTGTCTTTTGGAGGGTCATGGTATTACACCGACCCATTCGTTCAAAAAATGTTATTGCGGGATTTACCACTGTGTTAAGGTTAAATTAATTAACACACAGTTTAAGCTAACTTGAGGTAAAAAAGTAGACAATTTAGTTTTATAATTAAAATTAGTCACATAGTTACGACTCATTTTATTTCACTTGAATCATCTGCATGGGTATTTTAAGTAATTAATTTGACTCATTATGTTGGAAATATATTTCCCTATAGTTTAGGAAACATTCTACTTTGTGTAGGAAATGTACTTTGAGTCGCAAACCATCGATCTAAAGGAGCGGCTCTGACCCGCATGATAGGAATTTTGACACGGAAACTATTTATATTAATATCATAATATCTATCATAAACTACGCCTACGCATTGAATACTGTTTGTAAACAAAACTGATCATTTTGATAAAAAAAGCATCATAACACGACAAAACGAATCTTTTTTATTTACACATTACACATATCGTTAAACTTATGTAGGTATATATGTATGACTTTGAGTCTAGGACTACAGGGCGCTGTGGTCTGAGTCACCGGGTACCGAGTGCGCGGTCGTTCACTCCACTCTATTGCCCAAATCCCACTCGACATATTTCCAGTGCGGGTTCGATGCCGCTCATTGAGGTCGGACGATTGCTATTGCTAAAACCAAGAGCGAAATTTATGTCAAACACTATTAAAGAGTGAATTCACTTAATGTGTTCAATATTAAATGAGCGATTAATATGTTTTGCTTTGCTTGCGAAATTCTAAGTTGAGATGAATTCGATGAACACCTTGGTGTTCCCGCTGCTCGTTTGCCCCCTTCTCTTATAAAAAAAATCATAGACTGAATGTAAGATTTTATTGAGGACATTACATGAATATAGTTATATGTGGCATATGTTATTGTAAATTTAAGCCCTAAAGCAACATTTCTACGTGTAACTTAGTAGTCCAAAATTGTAAGTCGTAAGCAAATAGTTGTATTTATGTATTTCCCTGAGTTATATTGAAAATAATTGATATGATTACTCATTAAAAGTAGCAATAAAGCCAAAAGCGTGAGGCGCCGCCTGATGGGATCTCTTCTTGGAACTGTGGCGGTCGTATATATTTATTGCCAACATGCAGCGGCAGATGATATCTGCACAGACAGAATCTTGCACACCACAGCCTATATATAGATAACTATGCAAATGGAACAAAAATAATTTGCTTTAAAACAACGGGGAAGGGAGAGATTGAAAGATTTCTATTAATAACTATTGAGATGGAAGAAGCAAGATGTTTGTAAAATCTCTTGGCTAAGTCATTTAATAGGTCGTAGGTGCGTCTCGTCTTTTGATTTTCTCTTTTTAATTTAATATAAACAGAATAGAAAGATGTGTCACTGCCTTTGTTGCCAAAAACTAAGTATACCATTATACAAATTACACACATGTCTAAAATAAACTTGGACAGTGCACCTTAGCGACAAACAAAAATAACTTTAGTTGAGAGTCGAACCCACGGTCGGCTCGGAAAGAAGCAGCCGCTATGAGTCACTGAGCGCAGGTTACACTTTATATTTATTTCTGTACTTCCTTCAGCAGCGGAAGTGCATGCGCATAACAATCGGATAACGTGTGCCAATAAACAAGAAGAAGAGGGGACTTCCCCGCTACTTTCCTAATTTGATTTCCAAAAACATTACGGGGTTTATATGTGCAAAATAAACAGTATTTACTAATATAAAATTATAAGTGTGAATGTGTTTTTTTTTTTTCAGTGAATTACAAGTGAGTTTTCAGTCTTAAATCTCACATAAAAAGCTACTTGTCGACTGGTTTTCAACATTGAAAAATACTCCTAAATCGACATTTAAAGACAATTAAAAATTTCTTAAATTGTCTATAAATTATGAGTACACCTAAACAATTTAAAACTTGATCAACTTTTTATAATCAAAAACCTACATAATATATCCATCATTTTAAAATGCTCGTTCGCTATCCCATTCAAGTACCACACAAACTGGCTACAACAGATGTTGAAAACACCATTGCGAGGTATGTGGTGCCACAAAAACACATCCCCGACAGCCAGACGGCCCATTGACCGGGTGCAGAATGCGGGCCCCACTACCACACTCCAGTTACACATCAATGATAATATAGGGCTGCCTACTTGTGTCTACGTACGATATCTAGAATATTCCAATAGGGATCACCCAAGATACTTACAATTGCTCAAGTGTTGAGAGAACCACGCCACTTTAAACTAAATTATATTTATAAGTTAAATTGAATGTATAATTTAAAAAATATCTAAAAAAAGAACAATGATCAGTTTAGTATCTTGTCCAAGTTCCTTCCTTAAAAGAATCTTGCAAATATTAATTACTTATTAACATGGAAACATAATTAAGAATTAAATGAGATTTTCCTCAAATTGTACGTAATATCTTAAATTATATCTATACAACAAATATTACCAACCCTGGGAGTACCAAGTGACATAGACTAAAGTATAAACGATCAAGAATGTTCGGGTCAGGGCCGCAGTGTCTGAATAGCATATGTCAGAGCTGCCACAAAAACAAGCATAGGTTTATAATAGCCGAGAACAAAATAACTCATACAATTGATAAGATTAGATTATTATATTTGTACAATTGCCTTTTACACGGTTTAAAAATCAATTATTTAATTTGCTGTTGGATAAATGCTATTATAGTGTTGAACACTTCCTAGCTGACAATTTACAAAATGTTGACCTAATAATAAATAAATAATTGATGACTAAAATAATCCTACTAATATGATTTTATATAATAAGGTTAAATTTGCATTCAATATAATATTTGCATGCCATACGTGGCAGAATATGTTTGTTCGTCTAATCATGTAACACCATTTGTACCATATTCTGGCAAATAAATTGATTATTATTATTATTATTCGAGTATGTGATCTTCACACACTCGAATATAATTTTTTTTTCATATGGCCAATTGAAAATGCAACAATTTGTTGAAACCAAAAAAGAAATTAAAAAATAACCCTTTCGCAGGATTAATTTGTAGCAAAGGTACATAATGTCTTATACATTCTAGAAAATTAAACGTTTGCGCGTGCGCATTACTAATCGCAAATAAACCGAGTTATAGTTACAATCGAGCGAAGCAAATCTAACTCACACAATAGAAACGGCGAGCGCTGACCGGCACAGCTTACAATCAAGAGACTAATTATAAATCAGCAACAATTAGGGTTACAGACAGACGAATCAAAACTCAAAATACAGTAATAACTGTACAAACGCCGCGTCAACGCATTTTATAGCATTCCCAATCGTTTTATTGCTTTTTGACCGTTTTATTTTGCACGGCCGCCTGTGAACGACACGTGTGAGCGATCACAGACTTTACAACTCACAGAATAGTTGAGACATTGTTGTTATCGGACGCGGTTTGCGCAATAAATTTCGTCTTTCATGTTTTCATCTAGATTTTATTTCCACGCGAAGGCTGCAGAATTAGCTTTTAATGTCCATTCGATTACAAAACAGAGGCGAGCAGAGAACCAAAACATTCTCAAGGTGAAAGATGGTAAATTTCAAAAGAATTAACCAAAGAAGCCGTAGAAAAATTACCGTTTAAACACATTTCACTATTTGTTTATTTGCTGAGAAAATATACTGTCTGCAAACTTGTATTTAAACAAAATAAAGTTTTTTAAAGAATTATATTGTCATCTTTCCGATACCATGAGATGACCTTACCATTATGACAATATCATCATCATCATCATCACCAGCCCTTGTCTGCCCGCTGCTGGACATAGACTTTCTCAATAGCATGACTATATGCTTTCATACAATTCCTTCAACAGTCAGATTAGAATTAGACTGACCCTGTTTGATTAAATCCAGGAGTTAGTAACCTCAACGATAATAAAGTAAGGTAAAACAATTGTTAAAGAAAAGACGAATAAAACTCGTAATAAACTGTCTCAGTTGATCGCTATTACACAGGTATTTGAAAAACTGGTAACATTAGTATAAACAAAAATGTTTCATAACACAAGATTACACAAGACGATAACACAACTGGTTGATCAACAACTATTGGTAGGAAAAACATATTGACATACAACTTGTATGTATCTTTATCTAGCTTAAAACAGAAATATACAACTAATAAATGACATATAGTAATATATTGACGTTAAATTAATGAAAGAACCAGCAGGATAAGTAAAGGCTAATAAAATAAAGCGCCTAACTCAACATGACCAGGGATACATACAACAAAGATTTTTATGGCACATCTAACAATGTATTAACATAAATAATTTGTAACATCTCTTCTTTTAAGTTTTTTGGCAATTAGATAACACGGTAGAAAAAAAATTAAGTTAACTTCATCGCTATTTTAAATTGTACGCTAACCAAATATAAATTTAAAACCCAAATCATAAACATTTAGTTGAAACTGATCTCAAATGCTGTTGAATCAGTTATTGAATTAATATTAACATGAAAGAAAAACCACCAAGGATAGATTAATTAAATCAGGTCAGCGAAAAGAACCACATAAAAAGTATTGCGGATTAACAGTTTAGAATCAAGGCTGAGTACAAAATAACCTATAAATAATTAAAGTAAAAAAACGCAGTAATTTGGTGTTCAAACCAGTTTAGAAGCCGTGTGAGAAATTTGTTTAAATAGACTTTATTCAAATAACGTTCATTACAATACGATCATAAAATTACCAACCTTTATTCGTCGATGTGCTAAACAGCCAGGAATGTTGTTTGAATGTGTCAGAGTTTCTTTTCTTCTGTATGGGCGGCGTGTCCGCTATACTCGACTGTCTGCTTCTGCCTCCTGTAGATGGCGCTTTCACACTCTTCTTCTTTCCCTTCTTTAAAGTACCACTATGTGATTTCCTTAACGTATTGACTTTTACCGATTGACTCTTTCCTCTCACTTTACTTTTACTTCTAGAAGTTTGTCTACTTAATCTTCTTCTATGTTCCCCCACTAATTTCGGTGGAGGAGGATCGTCGTCTGAATCCGTTTCGACGACTGGTACGGTTTGACACAGGGACGAATGTCGTCTCTCTTCTTCCAGAAAGAACTTGGTGTAGTTAAGGATTTCTTCAGTCGTAGCGATCCTGTCAGCAATTTCTAATACAACTTCCACGGATTTGGAAGAAGTCGGCGTCTTCTTTCTTCTAAGAAAGTTTAATGCGCTAACCGATGAACCCTTGCTTCCTTTTCTAGGTTTAGATATATCTGTTGCGCTACCTTTTCTACTTTCCGGATTACTTTTATCTTCTTTCTTGCTGTTCTTTCTAATCTGATCTAATTTCATCGTCGATCCATGTATTGAATCTCTGTCTTCTTCGCTCCAGAGCGATTCCCGAGATTTTCTCTTATCGTAGTTCTTGTCTAAATCTTTTTTGGTGTGATCGAACCACTCGTCACCCAGATTCTTGACCATTTCAAGTGGGTTAGATAGTGACATTGTCTTGCGGTGTCCTCTCTTCGCCTTGGCGTGCTCGGCCTCCTCGTCGGTGATGGCCAGTTTAAGGGACTCCTTGCTGATGGTCGGCGTGTGACTAAGGCGGGGGAGAGCGTCGTCGCTAGCGGATACGGCGTCGCTGTGGCAGTCCGCAGACTCGTATAGTGACTCGTCGCTCTCATCACGACGCTCTGGTGACAACACAACTTGTTTTTATTAAACTATTGCACTATCGTGGGTTTCCTTGCCATTCGATGTCCATTATAATAACATGAAAGGTAATTTATTTACACACTAGTGTATAGCCAAAATCATTTGTCCTACAAGTAAATCGATAACAAACTTAGTTGCAAAATAATTATTGATTTAAACACCATTTAGGTGATGCGTAAAAATTAGATAAAGAAATGGCTGATTACAATGTACAAAAAACTTAATAAAACATTTTGTGAGATGAAGTAGTGAATAGAAAAACTCGTTAGAATACGGAGCAAGGTTAGTAAAAATAAAACTAGAATCAATGCAATTGTTAATAACTAGATTACTAATCGACTGCCAATTATAGAAACAATGAGGATTACGTAAGTGCGGGCCATTTTTATTGCGACTCCAGCCCGTGACAAAAACAGATCGCCTTTAGCATACAATAACACTACGACATCGACAACATAACCTTGTCTACTTTCTACACTGACATGTAACAACAAGATACTGATACGATTTTAAAGGAAATCAACTCTAATTATGAATAGAAATATGAAAAAATATAAAGCCTCTATTGGCACAAATTTTCTTTGAATCTGGAATGTTGTATGCAATATTTAAATATAATACAATTCGGTGATTTTCAAGTAACAATTTAAAGATTTATAATTTAGTAGATATCGATCAAAACATACTATCGTTCTCTATTGTCAGAGCGAAAGCGTTAGTAAACTTACTTATCTAGTTACTTGCGCAATTCCCAAAAGACAGTTGCTACCGAAAGCGAGCTGACTTCAACCTTTACACTTGTACACTTTCTATACAACAAAAGGCGGCTGTGGTCGAGATTAAGACGAGAAAGCAAATCTATGTAAATAGAGTCTGTGTAAATAAACAATACACCCGACACCCGGCGAAAGCTACTTTTTTCACATTCCATTTCCGAAACGTAATCTTTCCAAATAAAATGCGAAAAATTACAATTAACCGTATAATTTATAAAAAAATATTATTTTAGTGTAATTAATTTAAAAAAATAATAACTAAAATTTAGAATCTACATGCAAATGTTTCATTTTTGGCTCTTATTCCAAAACAAACAGGAAAATAATAGCCTCATTTTTCCGTGATATTTCTGACACATTATGCGTTAGTCTGTCAGTCGACGACTGGTTGCATATTGTCCTAGCGATAGATCAAAGGCTTCGTGTAACTGTATGCTTGTTTTCCTTTCTATATTCCTACAGATGATATTTGTTGTTGTTCGCTAGATCTGATGATACTTTCGTACTTCTAGATACATGTCGAAATATTTTGAGGCACTATGCGAGTTATTCTACTATACGTTTTTTAAATTTCTTCATAACATATCAAACTTCTAGTATATACTATTAGTCAGTCAGGTGAGTTATGGTTTGTTTTATGAACGAGATGCTACAGACACTATCTGAATGTGGAATGATAGGACCTTATTTCTCGTCCTTCTCATTTATTTACTACCCACATACATGTATCTTTTTTTTATAGGAGAAGGGGGCAAACGAGCAACGGACCGAAAGTTATTTGATCCGACGCCCATGGACATCCGCAACGCCAGAGGAATCGCAGATGCGTTGCCGGCCTTTAAGGAAGGTATACGCTCTTTATCTGCGATCAAGTTGGTGAAACGTTTATAACTATCATGTGAGTGAGACTTTTCGAAATACGAATAGTTTACTTTAGTCATCTAAGCTGCCGCCACTGGTGAATTTCTCAGGATATTATATTCCATACACGAAAACATTCACTATGATTATTCCCATAGCCGAGCTGAGATCCCACGAGGCATTATCAACAATGTGTTACGTCGCGATCGCCGCTGTTACGACACCAAACACCTCGGCTCTTAGGCAAGCCTGTGGAACCTTATCTCATGTTATTTTAAAGGATTTATGGATCATCATGTTTACGTGTCTCTACGCAACATGCATGGTTGTGTTTGTTTACATAAAATATTTGTTTCTGAGAGTTATTCTGATAGAAAAAAAACTAAGTAAAATAAAAATCACAGAGTGACTTCCCTAGACAAGTAACTAATAAATAATACCATCTCAGAATATGACAGATGGAAAACACAGTATTTTCTTAGTCTTCCTTGTACATTTTAAAATACTAAAATAGGCAAAAAAATACTGGCGATAAATTACACAGTAGACAAAGCAAGGAGCGACATCTAGCTTTCACGTCAACAACTGCAGCGACCTTACGCGTATGGCAATCTGCAAGAACCAGTTCTGCAATATGCAACAAAGAATAAGGAAGCTTACCACTTACTCGACGGTTACGCGTTCCTTTGTTAACATAAATATACCATAACTGGCACTAGCTCATATCTTGATCGGTGATATGAATTCAATTATTGTAACTTGCTCAAATCAATTGCTAGAAAGATCTAGTTATACCGTTTATGATGTTTGAGTTAAAGACAAAAGAGTGTCCATGATTGAAAAAGAAAGATCCATTTTAAACTAGTAATTAAGTTTATGAAAAGAATGTTACAATACTTTATGTTGAATAAGTAACTTTATCTGTAAACCAACCTAAGTGAAACTCCAAATTATCAAATATGTACATGTATTTCCCAGCTTAATCATTCGAAATCCTCAAACTCTCTCCTAATTACGTGTATACTAACCGATGACGTCATTACATCGGCGCGACGGTTTTTTAGTAATTTTTTTGCTGCGAGCAAACTTTTATGAGCTGGCCCCGGGGGGCACAAATTGCAATTACGTTCCGGGACGAGCGAGGAAATAAGAGGATTTAATGCGATGGCCGCTCCTACCTGCTGCCTGTCTGCACAGCTATAACAACCTTATGAACCTAATCATAAATTGTAAAGGAAAATTTCTATAATTCAAATTTCAGAAACTTCAGAAAGATTGTCTCCTATGAAAGCTATATCAAAACTGATTGAAATAAAATAAAACCATATTTTTCGAATCTAAGTGTAGTGTCAAAAGACAGGAGAAGTCGCCAAGATATGCCAAGTTTCAAAGGAAGGTGTCGAAGAAGAAGCGAAGTGGAAGAGACTGATGTAGACGCCTCCAGCTCATGGGTTACTAGCAGAGAGCAGAGGGAAACAATCTTCGTATCTAAATTACAATTATCTATAACTTCCAGAAAAATCAGCAAGACCATTAGAACTCATTAAAACAATCGTGCAATAAAACGATGTTCCATCTCTCTTCCTCTCGGATACTGAGTCATATTCCGTAGGATGTTTGTATGCACACAATGTCATACACGTTATTATACCTCTCGAGTCCTAAGTAATCAGTTGCTTGCAGTTTGATTTGGATTAACTGATTATAATTTACAAACACAACTCGAGTGCGTATAAACTTGACTTAAGTAATGGAATCAGAAGCCCTGAACTGTAAGCTATAGAATCTAAAACTGACATTTTTGTGCATCAAGACTAATGAAATTTCTAAAATTGTGTAAATTGGATTTTTGTAGTATTTAGTACCAACTTTTGGGTCCTCTTATGTTGACCAACTTGACAATGATGATATATTAACTTTTGAAATAGGTTTTAAGTCGCCTATCAACGAATGAAGTATTGAAGAAGAATTTATCAAAACATACTTAAGTATTTTATTTAGGAAATAAGTCTTTACTAACAATTATATGAGATTTTCTTGAATTAAATAAATATTATTATTATTATTTCTTTTGTGTACTGTAAAATGTTTTGTTTTAAGTCATGAAATAAACAATGCTATAAAAACTGCCTTGATTCCTGTTCGAGAAGCTTTATTTCTTATAGTGATAAGAAAGTCAAAATATCCGCAAACCTGTTAATTTGAACTTTATTGTAATGTGCGAACAGTCTTTTTACATTAGCAAATTCTACATTTTTTGGTGCGTTATAAACAAGATGGTGAGGTAATTACTTTTGTTATCGTGCAAAAAAACAGCCGGTCAGTCCTTTATGTGCAAGTTGTAGGTAATCTTTTGTGTGACCTTAAGCTGTGAACTAGAATCCCACCATGGCTTTAACGCACGTTGAATTTACAACGGTATATCTCACAATCAACCTTGCCGGCAACGCAATAAATTTTTTTTAGTCAATCGCTAAATGCTACTCAGTATATACTGACAGTGATATGTTTCTTGGTACACACGATATTAGTATCACAGGACAAATTATTGCTGGGCCCTATTTCACTTATACACGCAAAGTAATTAATAAATTTTCTAGCCCTAGTAATAAGTTTCACGCTACTACACGAATTAACCATAAACTATGACCGATCCTTTAAAATCATGTAATGCAACATGTTTAACAAATTTAAAAAAAATTAATGAGAAAAACTTAATTTCTAAAATCTAATAACTAATAGACCATATAAGGAAATAACACAGTTTATCCAAGTCGCTTAATAAAAATGTAATGTAATCAGCCATTCTACCTACTATAATATATATTATTTTATAAATACCTGATTGGAACGGCAAGGAACACCCATCAATTGACACAGAACAGTTTAAATAAATGCAATACATACCCAAAGATACCCTAATATCTAAAATATCAGAGTACCGTCTCCTCTCCTTGTCGCTCTCTGTCGACGTCTCCCTCTCGCTGGATTCCCTAGTGGGCTTCAGGAGGACGGCCTTCTTCCTCCTCAGTTTACCCACCACTCCATTTTCCAAGGTTTTCTCTGCTACCGGCTTGGGTTCTCGTTTGAACCACATCATTCCTACCATCAGTTCAATGGTTCACAACGAACCTCATTTGTTTCTTTCACTCACTCTGCAGTCCGTTACACTTGATAACACTTTTAGAAAAATTATCTTCAAACACTTTTTAGTTTCACTTTATTTAGTCCGTTGATTCATGTTCAATGGTCCTAAGTAGCACCTTGTGGTACACTCAGTCGCAACATGTTTTTGGCAATGTATCCTGAAATTTGGATTTCTGTAAGTGGCTGTTGGCATCGAGCATCGAATGCATTCCGCGACAATACAACATATATTTTTAGTCGCATACTGTCACCCTGCGCGTACGCATTCTAATTATATAAGACACGCAAATAGACCTCACGTTTTGTTCGTCACATTTTGTTACAATGCTGTTCTGACGACGCGACGCATTGTAGACAAGATGTAGATCAATGTTACACACATATGACTTGAAATTTACCTTAACATTATTATACGTAAAAAATAAAAGTTAAATTTATTTCAACCTTGAATAAGGGCCAGAAAATAGTTGATAAATTATTATTATTACTTTTATATTATTTTACGAAAAACATTGCCTATTATTAAGTGATCGTGTTTTCTGTACGCAAATGAGTTTGGGAGCGGAAAACGTGAGAAACAACACCTGCGCGGTCGACTTTGACTTAATTAAGCAATTGTTTCAAATTGTGGCCTTTAATTGAAGCTGTTTTTGCGTTACGTCTCGCTTGCGACGAGGAACGTGGCTAAATCAACAAAACCATCATAATGAAATGTATTATGTAAGAGTACAATGTAAAACTAAATTAAATTATTCGTTAACAATCTTCCCAAAATATTCCTAATAAATTGAAAGAAAAGGAAACCGATTAAACAAAGCAACAGAATGGCATGAATTTAAATTTTAGGGTAAACATGAACAAGACAAGACAATAAATATCAGATTCGCTTTGTATTCAAGAAAACAAACCTTCAATCGTCAAGAGCAACAAATCGACCGGTCGAGTCTAACAATTGACAGTGAGGTCGCGCGGTAACGTTTTCCGCAAAACAACTGCGATCATGTCACGAAGATGTATTGAGATGCTTTGCTACTGCAGCGACTACAACCTCGCAGCAGCCGGACCCTGGACTGAGGTCAACGCTTCCAAATTCAATGACACAATTTGAAATTGTTCATGGATACATACATGGAACTACGTTAATTTACCTTAAAAGTTCAGACACTAAGGACAGTTTTACAATGAAATTTTTGGAAACAAATAATTCACCAAGAGTTTAATTTTCATTCAAATCAATTTACACAATAAAACAAAAGACAGAGCTGACACAATTCAAAATACAAAAGCAATATGGATAATTATAAAGGCGCGGTGATGGGAGCAATAAATTGGAAGTGACCCAATTCACAATGCCCGCTTCCTGACACTACTGGCACAATGCTACCTCCAACATTTGCTTTGACAACATTACATAAATTATAGATTTAAATTGATAATATACAAAAACATTCATAGATATATAACAATAATTATATTAACATCATTTATACGCACACGCTAAGTTTAATCTAATCTCTCTGTCTCATGTCACAAATTAACTATTTCTTGTTTCATATAGGCAGTCTCTAGCAAAAACTAAAATCTCATAATTTCTCAGTTTATTCGATTCTTTCACTTTAACTCATCTAGCTTAGTTCCCAGCTAAACCATGGCTTGCAGCAAACGCCAACGCGCTAGTCAACGGAAGGGCGAGAGGAAGCGACCTTCGCGCTTCCGACACGAACCCCGGTCCAATTGCCGGTTGACCGAATTGTCGAATTTGTTACTACATCAAAAACTATGTGGGTATATGGAACATGAAGCAACTAACAACTAAAATACTGACAAAGAAACACCAATCGATAAACCTTTAGAGCACATCAACCTTTATTATGAATCTTGGATGCAAGAACCGCAAGTAATTCTATCGAGCAATGGTTGATAATAGTCTACGTTCAAATACGTATCACCGGAAAAAAGGAATATTTAATGTTTGTAAAAAATACAACTATACTTCTATCATTCTAACATTACACAACTCAGGAACATACATTTAACTAATAAGAGTAAGGGCAAACGAAAATAGAATAAGCAGCCGTGTCCAAAGGTTATAAAAAGCTTTCATTATAAAGAGGCTCGGGCGCGCCAGACGGGGCATCACTTAACAGTGCGTTAACTGCAAGTCTGGTCGCGAGAGGGGCGCGCGCGCTAGGGGTGCTTACCGCATTTCCATGTTTATATACATAAAAAACTTTAACTTTTTTATTTGTCCGTGTTTAAATTTTAAAATAAGCTTCTCAAAGTTTCATTAATTAATTGTAATATACTAACTAAAAAAAAAAACTAATATAACCTCCAGATCATTGGTTTAAGGTTACTTGATTCGTGATGTAAAATAACTGACAAAACATATAAACTATGGTCTATACGTCATATTCTGCTACTGTGGAATACATAGGATGTTACAAATGCATAATTCAATTAGAAAATCGATAAATTTTAATAAACACGTAATAATTCCGCTGATCACCGTGAGGTAAAACCTGTATATGTTTGTCGTACTATTAATCACCGCAATGAAGGTCGCACTGTATAACTTTTATGACACATTATTAAAAATAGAATAAAGCAATAAACCATTTGTCTAATAGACAAATAGACAACCATTTAACATACATTACTAGGAAGTCGAGAGAAATGTTCAATCCAAGGCGCGCTATAAATAACTACAAATACAAAGATCAAATTTAACGAAATAGCAATAGTACTCTGTTTCATGCTATCATTAAAATAATTTTGGGATCGATCTCAAAGATCGAATATTAATATCGCCGTTAGTCAGTTGTGTATGACCCCCAGTCAGATAGCAAGATAAATGACTACCGTGACGGACATTGGCCGCGTGAGATCATCTGCTAAATAAAGCTGCGAACACCTCGTTTAAGGTCGCACGATATCGCATTGTGTGGCTACTAGCACCACAGATAACATAATATATTATGACATTTCCATAATATATATGAATAGGTCAAAGTAAATTCGTTATAATCTATATTTACTTTGAATTACATACATCCAAGAAAAGTATGACGTCATAATAAGAAGTAAACGCTTAGCCTAGCCATGTGTTTTTTTTTAATTTTTAGAGGAAATTGGATGAATAAAAAAATTTTCTTAATTAATTAATTATGATGTCTCACGAAAGTTTAAACAATTTAATAAAAAAATTCTCTACTTAGGTTTACTATCTGTAGTACTTAAGTCATTTAACAGTGGCTTAGATAACTCATACTTACACTAAGCGCTCACTTAACATGTCTCGAGTTCCGTAGACTTAAGTTTTTGAATCGCAGACAGACAATAGTATCGTAAGTTACATAGGTATTAACAAA
This sequence comes from Papilio machaon, assembly GCF_912999745.1. NCBI lineage: Eukaryota > Metazoa > Arthropoda > Insecta > Lepidoptera > Papilionidae > Papilio > Papilio machaon. Next base: position 5,091,401 of record NC_060012.1, on the reverse strand, counting down.
GCTGTCTACATGATTGATAACTCTGTGAAATGCGATAATAGGCACCTAATGTAGTGATTTATGCAGTGTCAAAGATTATCAGAGATTTTAAATCAGGAAGTTTCAATGGACATAGCGCTCTCGTGTCAAAAGATAGAATGCTGAGCTAAATATTTCATTGCCACAAGGGCGACATATTTAGGAAATTTATCAACTATTTCATGTAATGACATCCAATATAATGTAGACAGAATGTATTTTCAAGAGAAAACCAAGTAAAAATGCGACTGTTGTCAGGTCGTATGCGTGCTTTGTGAGGACCTCAATTTACATCTCACAGATGTACTATCGAAAAATGACGTTTAAAAGAAATGCTACACTATTTCACTGTATATAATGCAGTTGAAACCAATTCATTATCAGAGCACGTGTCTCGTTGCGTGTATTCATTGGACGCAGACCCTCTTTAGTTCAGAAATAAACGCGGACGCGCTTCCTGTCCTACACTACGCTACACCTGCGCCCGATATAAAAAGAACCACCCTTAGGTGAGGGCGGTAACTACTACCTTTTAATAAATGAATACGCTTGTCGCTATCATTTATTTACATGACGCAAAAATATATCGCGTGTTATACCTTCAAAAGTGAGGTTTTTCCGAAATTTATCAATATTTAGGAAATGTCGCTTTTACTTTATTAACCGTGGGTTTCTGAGAATAACATCTTCGTTTAAAACATATAGTTATATATGTTTCATCAAAGGACAATGACAGGGAAGATGATATATTTTGATTTTGGTCTCAGAAACCAATAGTTATTCAGAAACAGTATTCAATACATTTTTTAACTAACATTACCTTGTGAATAAGTTTTATCATAGCTTAAATCAACTTAAGATAATTTGAAACGTTTTAGCATGTAGTTTTATTCACAGTTGATTATTTTACTCTTTAGTCAGTGTTCAGATTTAATGGTTTAATACACAAGCAGCCAGCTATTGTATCTGTCATACATAATTAATTTAATACATAACAATTACATTATGTAAGAGAGACGGCGAGTCTATTCGTGTCGGCCGCTCCTTGGTGAAACGTTGCTGGAAAGTCCCGACATGACCGTCACCATATATAGAGGGTAGAAATCTGACGGCTGTGCGGTGGGTCCAGATGTCACCACTTGCCTAATGAGACGTCCCGCAATCGATTCTCAGTAATATTGACATGCAATTGGAAATACACTTTCACATGGAATACATCATTATCAAGTTACGAGAGGTTGGAAGTGTGTGTACTCTATCATTCGTCATGTATAAATTCACTCCCTTCTTACGCATATCCTCTTTTACACAATACATACTTTCTTCGGTTTTCATCTAGCTTTGTCACTAATACGTAAAAACCAAACGTCATACATTGATAAAGAAGATAAAAAATACTAAAACACATAACATTGTATATGTATACAAACAAAAAATATAATTGATATAATACGGCAGCAGTTTTAATGTAGGTACAATTAATGATTGACCACCGACCAACCAACAATCTCCCTACAAACAGTATGTGCTAAAATTATCCTATGCTTTTAATAGATGCTTCTGTATTGTCTTACATCATTGTAAGAAGGAAGAAAAGAACATAGCATTGAAAATTAATTATGTTCTTGTACTAATAATAATTACATAATACAATTTTGCACATTCATACAAAACAATTTTATTAATTGCACATATGTTCACTTGTATCAACAGAGTAAATCATCGTCGCAACATTGTTGAAATATCTGCCTGGGGGCCAGATCAAAATGTCGTTCGCGCCAAAACATTAGCGCGGGAAAGTGAATCTAGCACCGCCCGTTCAAATAATTTAAAACAATATCGATTGTTGAATGCGAGTGAATCTCGACATCGTCCATCTGGTATGACTATTAAAAAATATGACTATATTTTAATATTACATGATTTAATTTTTAATCTTTTTAACATCTAAAGAATTCTACAAGAACTAGAATCTGTAAAGAGAAATCTTTAGACATCTTTTTAAGATGACGATGAAAAATTTTTGTTTGTGCACAAAAATATTGACACACATTCGTCTGAAGGAAAACGTAAGTTCACATTCCGATCTAGATCCTAGACCAGTCGATATCGTATCTAATACTGAGATATATAGAAATAAACTAGTTATTGTAACCTTGTTTCTTCGCTCTACATTTTTAGTAACATTCTAGTATTTAACTGTATCCGTTTGTGTATTTTATTTGAAATAACTAGTAAGAATTTCACTTAGTTGGTAAGATACTTGATTATTTGATAATATGTAAGGTATAAGATTTTAATCTTTAAAGATGTGTAATTTATATAAATTCCTCTTTTCATAGGCAAGGATTGAATGTGGACGATTTAATAAACACCTGTCAGTCAGCACATAGCAAGGAAGTGAGCGTGAACCATGTCATATATTTTCACACAAAACATTATGGATATTTGCGTGGAATCTCACTATACAATACTATCTTTTCACGGAAGTTTAAATCCATTACTGATTACCTTTTTGTATTGTAAATTCTTTTTTATACTTTAAAGTAAAAAGTATAAAATATCGTCAGATCATACAAGTCTTCAATCTCGGGGCTTAAAGCCTTTTTTTTTTTTTTTTTTTTTTTTTTTTTTTTTTTTTTTTTTACGTGGGGAAATGACTACGCATATCCGACTCTATGGGGCGAAGAGTCGGATTATGTCGGACTCACACCGACTAAAACCCCACGGTGGTCGCCACCGGCGCTAACAAGAGGAGGCGGGATCTCCGTTCGGAACACAACCGTCACCCCTTAATCGCTTAGCTAGTCCTTTCGACCTAGCTCCTTCTTCATTTTGGCCTTCTCAAGGCTGTTTGAGTGTTAAGGACCCCACCCTGAACACTCGCAACCCACTAACTCCATAAAAGGCATGAAGTGTCATTACCGAGTGGCCCGAGGAACATCGTGGGGAACAGCTGCCCCACGATGGCGTCGTCGCCGAGTGGGATCAGACCTTTCACGGGATCGCTCAGCAGCCTCCTTCGTAAGCATCGCGGATTCGCAGAAGGAGACTACAGCCCTCCACTCTGTTTCCCCACTCAGCATCGCCGACACGACTGCTGGTAAAGACAGGTTTTCCCCAATCCGTTGTCTTAGGGCTTGCCGCTCCAATTCCCACGCTGGGCATACCGCAAGTGTGTGCGCAGCGGAATCTCGCTCCTCCACAAGACAATGGAAACATCTTGCCGTTTCCTCGCGTCCGATTTTATGAAGGTAATCTCCAAAACAGCCGTGCCCGGTGATTATCTGCGTAAGGCGGAAGGTGAGGCTTCCATGTCGTCGCTGCATCCAGGCATCGAAGACCGGCAGCACTGCTTCAACAACGCGTTTGTGCGCAGTTCGCTCATCGGAAAGCCTTGTGCGCCATGTCTCCAACGCGTTTTGCCGTTCTTCCCGCTTAACCATCTCGAGCGTCTCACCTGGTGTGCCCCTGCCCATGCGAAGGATGCAAATTCGGTCGTACACCCTTGCATCCATTTCGGCCAGGATATCAAAGGGAGGGAAGCGTGCCAAAACTGTTGCCGCCTCAAACGAGATTGTGCGATAACCCCGTACGACACGTATGGCGATTCTACGTTGTACGCTATACATCTTCGCTCTACAGCGGCGGAGTGCGAGCCTCTTTGCCCAAACGGGCGAACCGTATAAAGCTACAGATCGTACAATACCCGCGTAGAGTCGTCGTACTTCCTCACCTGGCCCACCGAGATTTGGTAACAGTCTTTGCAGAGCACCTGCTACCCTTTCAACCCTGGGAACTAACCGTGAGAAGTGTTCCTGAGAATCCCAGCGACTGTCTAATGTAAGCCCGAGGTACTTCATGTACCGGCCTACCCTGACTTCAGCTCCACCTATTCGGACCCATGATTCGGGAGGTTCCTTAGTTCGCGGAAGCTTGTGGAACCACAGTGCCTCGGTCTTAGTCGGCGTTATTCTTAGGCCCAACTCCTGGATTTTCGCAACAACGGCGTCTGCCCCGCGCTCAGCAAGAACTTTTGTATCATGGAAGGTTTTTCCGCTGGCCAACAATAAGGTATCATCTGCGTAACAGACGAGACTTACGCCTGCTGGAAGGTCAATTCGCAACACCGCATCATAGGCGAGATTCCAGAGCAAAGGACCTAATACTGAACCCTGAGGAACCCCGCACAGGATCTGTCGTCGGATTGTTCTGCCATCCCGGTCCGTATAAACTATGTATCTGTTATACAAGTAGTCGGCGATAATCTCTTGCAAATAGATGGGAATGCTGTGCTCTACTAGTCCTCTTTTGATTGCGTCCCAAGGCAAGGTATTAAATGCGTTGACAATATCCAAACTGAGGGCTAATGCCACTTCGCCACGGGCGGGGCTTAAAGCCTATCAAAGTTATTGGTGGCAAGGCCTTCATCAACCAAGCTAGACCAGTGCCAATTGCTTAATTTCATATATTTGAATTACTTTGCAGATATGTGCAGGTTACAACACGATGTTTTCCTTCACCTTAAGAAAATTATCGATTTCATAAAATTCCTTCAGTTAGATTTCTATTGCCAGTAGATGGGATGTAACGCAACTCATAGACAAAAATTGCTTCATTTAAAACGACTGAAAAAACCGCGGCGGCAGTCGGCAGCCGATCATTACAACATGGACAGATAATGTAGCAGTAGTTAAATATATTTAATTGATAACCAAGGTAAGGTTGTTACGGATTTACATAGCTGAAAGTGAAAATGTAAGGCTTTTAAATCAACACAAATTTTACTGCAATTTTACTTACATTTAAAATATTTATAAACGTGGATAAATAATTATTTATAACGTTTATAAACGTGGACTTTGGTATTAAATCGTTTTCCATTGTTTTTTTGTTACTTTTAAAGAACGACTTAGATTCACTTTCGAAAATCTCTTTATTACTGCCTAAATAATCATGGTAGACCAGTTGTTCTAGACTGTTCTACGTCAGCATGCACAGCTGTTAGTGCACCTCCTACTGGTCAGTTTACAAACAAACATACGGCTCAGCGGCGATCAACCGGCCGTGTATAAACAAGTTTGATTTCATTGTGTACAAACAAGATGCGTAGGCAACTTTATTACGTTACGCTATTCGATCATCACAAAATCTTTGCATAGGTACATAATAACTAAAGCAAACTAAAAACTATTTTTGAAGCAAAAACTGAATTATACAGTATATAGATATTTTTACATATCAAAGTATGAAATCGTATATTTTAGACCAAACTCTTAAATTATTTATCCATATTACTTCACTATTTCCAAAAATAACACAAAATAATTAAAAAAACAGCGTAATGACGTTCTATTCAAATCAGATAGAGTATATTTAAAATCTTATCTATAGATCTATAGATGTAAAGGCTACAGGGTGTTTCAAATACGTCGATACCACAATAGCAAGCGGCTTCTTTTGGCTTCAATTCGCGGAAATGTAACGAGAATCAAGCATTCTGTCACGTAGCCTACACACGCGCGGAGATGACGGGTCAGGGGAGAGGTTGGCAGGGGAGGGGAGCTTCAGAATTCTAAGGCTAGAGTTTCACACTCCTTTTAAGATATGGTTTCTGTATTCCTGTGTCAACAGTACACTCGACAAGCCTAGAAGAAGTATTGTGTATAAATACCAGTTACTTCAAACATATTTCATACATTTCATAGCAAATAATAATCGATACATTTTATATTGTATTATAACAATGAACCAATCAAATCAGTGCAGGTTAAATGTTACGCCTTCACATAAATAAGTCGTTTAAATAAATTTACAATCGAGAGGAATAATCGTAAATATATCCCGAGATATACGATAATTGTTATGTACCAAATGATATATCGGTTTATAAAAAAACCACATTGTTTCTATAGAGGTATACATTTTTATTAAATCAAATCGTTTAAATATTCTAAACAACAAATAGACAAATCAAGATACTGTAACCATGTTCCTAAAAAAGCATTTTTAGCGCTAAATGGAAAGACCACAAGAAAGTGAAAGCTCATGAAAATGTTCGCCTTTATTGTCATTTTTATATCTAAAATTGATAGAAATAATATCCCGCATTTTGGGGATTCCATCGTCAACCTACAGGCGTGTCTAATAGAAAACAGAGACGGCTGTGAATAGACGATGGATGATCATCTCACGTCGCGCCCGGGGAACAAGCTGCCCAAACTCAAATAACTATTATACGTCTTGCAAATACAAGTAGATAGCGTGAAATACTTTACCTTAGGAATATCCCTTTGCGGAATCAACTTTTTTTTTTCAACAGTTATAAAAGGACCTAATAATGTTATGGAAATAACCCTAATACCTAAATTCTGCTCTCTACTACCAGACAGATGAATGGCAGTGAAAATCAACTGTTAGAAACTTTTTAAAAATATTAAAAGTCAACAACATTAGTAACTGGAATCTCCTGCCAGTTATGTACTTCACAAGCGCAGGCATGCGTCACATCGGCCGCGGAAGTGTTTGCAAATCTGAATATATTTGATTGGCCAATAAATAACCGACACGAGCTGCGCAGAATATTAACCAGGTACATCACCTGTCACCATTACGATCCTTAACGGAATGATTGGGAACATATTCATAGAAGATAGCAGTAATTCTAAAGACAGAGAGAGATTAAACTTTCAAGTACATTTTGAAATAGTAAATCAAAATGTAATTGTACCCAAAAAAAATTTACAGGAATAGTTGTTGAATTCTTGAGTTTAAATTGATGATTTTTTAGTTATTATTTTTATCTTTAGGAATACCCAAGTCGTGATAACAATTGGCTGACTGCGAAGTCATGTGCGACCACTAGTCTACATAAAATTACGAAGAACCATGTTTTCCTTCATTTGAAATACAGCACTTGCTAAATACTTTATTACATTGTAAAACGAATCATAACGTATACGTATTAGAGTGTAATTTACAACCACACGAATGAAACTATTAAAATAACGACAGACAAATTTAGATTTTATGTAAGTACATTAAAGTACATTTTGCAATAAAATTTTATTGCACCTTTTAGCAAAACGTGCACGTGTCCTGAGTGGTCCTTGCGAATTCGGTACAATCCAGTTAACTATTCACTTTTAACGTTTTAATGTTAATTATATGAAATATAAACATTTAACGAGTTTGTGTAAACAGGAAAATAATTATGAAATGCAATAAATTTGTATGTAATGTGTCAAATGTGGTTGTAGTAGCAATATTTCTATAAGCAAGGTCGACATTGTGGATTACGTTTTGCTAATTTTATTTGCGAGCGGAGAGAAGCCAGCTGTTCATGCACGTTCAGGGTTCGAATCCAGACGTTGTAAAATATATTTTTAATTACTTAATCTTTTTCCTTTCTAGATATCAGCGACTAAAGTACAGATGTCTAAAATTACTTTACCCTAAATCTGTGTAACTTAAACCTTTCGTTAACCTTACAAATAGAATATTTATTGAAATGTCACTATCTTCTCACAATTTCTAACATAAGAAACAATTCAAGCAACTCTTTTAGACATAAAAACCTATTTTGTTTTTTTAAGGGTTTCAATAACAACTATATACGGTATAGTGACGTCAAGGCCGGTCACGTACGAGTAGAGACAGACAGGTGGTGGGCAGTGGACAGTGGGCTCCCTTCATTGTTCAGGCCCGTTGCCCACACCTGTACTATACCTGTCACTATATTACCGTTGGGTTCCACAGCAAAAAATACTTTTTTTAATATTTACTTCGAAGACTTAAAAGCTTTCAATTTTATTCTATTAACATGAAAGACTAATTAAGAATTCATAACTCTAATAATTTAATTCGGTCGGTTAATATCTGGAACATTCGATGATTTGACATCAGTGCACGGTTGGAGTGTAAAGAGGCATTGACCTCCGGAGCAATGAGAACGCGACCAAAAAACTGCAAACATCTCCGCGGACTGAGTCTTGAGATGACGTCATCGGACCTACCGAATCTTCGTAACGTAGAATATTACCCCACGTGGTTTGTTAAATTTATAGTCCTACTATAATACCAAATATTACATTGTAAACTTAACCACGTCACTCGATGTAACGACCAACTCCATAAAACGACGAAATTGATTGACACTCTACATCTGTATACGCTCACTCCATTTAACGATAAGCGAAATAATAGCAAATTTAAAAAATTGTTTGTGCATCTTTGAGATACCAAGATACTTTTAAACAGTATACCGTAAAACAGCCAACATTGTACAAAATGTCACACAGCAAGTTAACATAAACAGAGCTTAATTTCGTGCAAGATTCCATCATTCTAAATATAGTAAAGTTTAGCAAAAATTCGTGGAGGCAAAGCGATCACGAAATTAGCACTGTACTGTAGAGGACGTTAATTTCATACCCAATTCGATGAATAGGTCGAAAGCTTGTCAACGCAACACATGCGTACTAAGCTATATCTCTTATAGTGATAGTTTTCAGTTCGATGTTCGTCCTAAGTGGGTAGCGAATTAATTTCTTTGGCTGCACATGTGTCGTGGCGGGGGTGACATCATCTCATGCCCGCACCACTGACACTATGACACATCGCGTCCAATTATCAGCTAAGAGCTAAGATGAAGCTAACATTAGACAAGTTAATGAAGTTTTTACGAAGACACGGCAAATTATATTTTCCAAGTAAAGCCATTGTGCGTGTGTGGTATATCGTACATGTATCGTATGCGCGTGTCGTGCCCACCAACACGTTCATGTTACGATAATGTTCAATGTTAACTGATAGACGCTTCCTGCGGTCACAGGGCACGATACTACAAGCTCGTACAAAACACAGACTAAATTCACATTATTTTATTATTACATCTTAAAGTACATTCAGCTGCATAAATATGTATGAGCTTATCCATCTGTACGCTTTTGACCATGAATACAACCTACTGAAGAATACCTTCGTATACCTACGTATTTTGAAAACCAAAACCCTGCATAAGTTTCTAAAACTTTTGTAAATTTCATATTTATGCAGCTGACTGTACTTTGGGATCTACAATTTAAATAGAAAGATTTCGCGCAACTTGTCATGACTGTGTATATTTTCGAATCTGTCAAACTTAGTCTTTTGCAATAACTTTGTGCGATATTATAAAGTTTTTGCCTTCCACACAAACTTGACATCATCAAGTTAATAATTCATAATATTCAGTCAGCATCATAAACGATTAATTTCAAACACGACCGCTGCACTAAAGTCACGTGTATAAAAAAGGAGTCTGGTGGGCGCAGCTGATTGCAGTTCTAAGAAACTAAGACAATGCCGCCCGCATCAGGGCTGATGATATTCACTCTTAATTGTTTAAGTTATTACTGATTTAGTTCTCGGGTAAAATGTCCTCAAATTGGAAGGTAAAAATTACACAGAATTTGTACAGCTTCTATCAATCAAAATTACTTAAATATCCATTTAAAAAATCTAAATCCTACCCTATATTAGGGGTGTCTAGGACTTAGTCAACCACATAAGCCCAGTGCGGATTAGTTTCCCACACACACATTATATAATTACATAATAAAATACAAGATATTTTTATAGTGGTAACATCCCTGAGTGGTGACAGTGGGCGCGATCATTACAGTCTGTAATAGATGACGAATTACTAACTCCTAGCTTGACATGTCACAAATGAATGACATAACACACTTTTGTCCCAGAACCAAAACTGATAGATCCTGTGCCAAAATACTGAGGACCTAACTGTGACTGGTAAAGGATCCTTTAGTCATGCCTATGTAAGTTATAATACAGTATCAAAATACAAAATGAACAATGTACAATAATGGCTGAATGTTAACTTTAATACAACGTTATAAATTCCACTCAACAAACGTATATTTAAACAGGTCTGTTTAGTTTGATTGTTTAATTTTAACCTGCATTAGACATAACGAAATATTAATAACTATAATGAATAAAGTTTATTTATAAAATTGCGTTGTATTCATCGTGAAGTCAGCGCATTCCCTGCGGCTAAATCAGCTATTCCGTTTAGTCGCCGCATCGCATCAAGATGCTCGTTAATTGAGGCAATAGACGTTGCTAGTTCACAATTAACTCAATCACTACTAAAAAAAAATAAAACCCAGAGTATTCTTTTGTGTATTTAATACAAATTTCACTGTCTTAATCCCACTCTACGTGGTATCGTACCAGGTTTCAGTCTCCATATCACTCCCTTCTCCACGAAACCCATCCATCTCTTACACATTCATAGTTAAAGATCATTTTGACATAAGCCTTGAAAAATAAAGATTTAACTTACAAAATCGTTCCATATTTCCCGAAAGTTTTCCCAAGATGTTACGTATTCAAGATAAATAATTTATCCGATTTTGTAAATAAATAAATGTATTCATATTTAAACTGTTTTAAAATCGCCCACACGACTTCTAGCAAATGAAATGGCAACAATGAAATTATATAGAAAAATATACAAACGCATACTTCCAAGAATAATTTTATAATATTACACTAGTACACGAAATGGAAATTGCTCTCAAACTAGAACTTTAAAAAGCTAACAATTAACTGACTAAATATAAGATTCCTAGATAAATAAAAGTAAACTTATTAATAAAATATTCTACCTAGATAGTCACATTAGATTTCTGTGACAGAGTAAGCGCATTATGTTTCTGTTTACAGATAACTAGATCGATGTATTGAAAACAAACATTTCCGCATCACTATTGTATTTAGCATTTAAATTATTTCTAAACATAACAATTATCTATCAATAATTGTTTATTTTAATTCAATTCATCAATAGAATTAAAGACGTTCTTGCAATTGTCCAACATCCCAGTCAATAATGTCAAATAAGTATGACATTTTTGGTGTACTTTAAGCGTGTCACAAATATTCGTGCTGGGTCCACTGTTGCAAAACTGTAACCCGGAATGATTCTAAACGCTAATTCCTAGGGCTAATTAAAATTAATTTAATTACGTATCTAAGAGTTAAATCTTGTAAAGTCTAGATATATTTTTGTTATAACTAGTACAGCATAACAATTAAATATTCAAGACATATAGACTATAGAACAATATAATTCCTACAGCATAGACAACTTTATCCAAAGATTGGTGACTCAGCCGGGGACCGTTTCAAACGGATTTGCATACGTTTTTTTTTTTCTATTATTGTCGATTCAATCTCTCACGAACTTGTCCACGCCTGGTTTTTACTTTAATATTGTCAAGTTTCGGATCAACTTCATGGTAGAAAGTTTTAATAGAATCAGTTTATTTATAATGTCTAATATCTAGCATGAAATTTACGAGATATCCAAAGGAAAAAATAAAGAAAATCAATATTCTTCAAACAAATTTGCGTAATACGAAACATTACCGAAACAACTGTACAAAAACATAGTAGTTACTACTCGTTTTTTTTTTTCATACAAAATGAATGGGATAAAAATATGCATCGACAAATATTTCGACAATGACAACCGAAGATATAAAACATTTGACATTAAATGAACTCCATTTAAATGAAACAATGTCACATATCGTTGTTTTATAAAATAACTTGCAGATTGATAAATAAAACTTATGTTTCATTCATTGACTACCGGTGTTGTTGTCTCACTCGCACAGCGGTAGGTTTCCACAGCGTAATAAGTATAACTCGATCCATGAGGCAGTCAATGCATGAGGAAAAAAGATCTGGTGACATTTACAACCATTTATATATTTTTGATAATTTTATACCGATACTAGCTGTCGCCCGCGACTCCGTCCGCGCGCAGTTAAAAAAAAAAACAAAATGAAAAACAGATGGTGGCCGATTCTCAGACCTACTGAATATGCTCACAAAATTTCATGAGAATCGGTCAAGCCGTTTCGGAGGAGTACGGGAACGAAAACTGTGGCACGAGAATTTTATATATTAGATTGTAAAGAAATCATAATGTTATTTGCGGTATACTATTGTAAAAAAATAATAAAAGAAATATTATGAGGAAAAAAACTAAATAATAGCTGATTTCACACATATTTAGGGATTACCCAAAGTTTATTATAGACCTATTTATCCAAATATATTATTTATTTTCTGTAACAGTTGGATATCCAATTGACGAATAGCTACATACTATTTAGTTTATTCTCACGTAAAATTAAAGAAACCTTTTGTAACACGTTAGGGCATTGCTGTGTAGTTTTTACACTAACATCCTTATTATCTCTATTTGGGTCTTTAAAGTTTAAGTGTTACAATTATTTTTAAGGATACATATTTCATTATTGTATGTTTTAAAGCCTTACAGTTACAGGAAGTTATTGTGTAAAGTTCGTTCAAAAGTTCTCAGAACTTGTATATTGTACCAGAATGGAATTTATTCCCTTAACTTATGAAAACATGTGTTAAATGTTAATAATTCCTTGAAAATAATGGCCAAGTCACAATTTGTTGATGGTTGCTGTGCGAACAGGACGACAATGCGACTTCCAAAGAAAACGTGAATAAAAAAACAGTACCGTTTCCCGAGGAATAAACAGCTAACAAAAGAACATCCAAATTAGTATTGCCAACGCCAACAGATATCTTACAGCACTTTCAACAAAACACAACACAAAAAACACAATGCACAAAACTTTTTCAACACAACTTTTAAAACGTTCGTTCACGTCAATTACACGCGACGCGCGCTGCTAGACTGACCGATGAATCAAATGAATGAAACAAAATGAATGGATAAACAAGTCGTGCGAGCGAGATGGCGACATACGCACCTGTTCATTTTAAATTGATTGATTGTTAAAACGAGAAGGAAATAAAACAATGGCTACATTAGAGCGGGACTTTGTTACGGCACTCATTTTTGTTTATTGCACAAATGCATTAGAAAAAGTTTTCAACTTTTAAAAACTTGTTTTTGAAGTTGGTATTTGTGTGATGCAAAACAATAAAACATTGTCAGGGTCATGGGAGATAAGTCGTGTATTCACAAAAAAACAAAAAATTATATAGAATTACTAGCTGTCGCCCGCGACTCCGTCCGCGCGCAGTAAAAAAAAAATGGGGGGGGGGGGGGTTAATGAAAAATAGATGTTGGCCGATTCTCAGATCTCCTCAATATGCTCACAAAATTTCATGAGAATCGGTCAAGCCGTTTCGGAGGAGTTCAAGTTCAAACCCCGTGACACGAGAATTTTATATATAAGATAACTGAATGAACTGTTGATTTTGATATTAAAATAAATGAATAAATTCATTTTAATTTGGTTTTGCTAATTCTATAAAATAGCAGAAGAACGAGAAGGATGTTTAAAAAAGTACAATGGTTAGAGATACGGACCATCGACCTTGCGATCGTGGGTTCGAATCCAACTGATCAACCATTGTCGTATTAAGTTATATTTTGTACGGATGTTTGGACAGTGGAAGTCCACGGTTACAGCATGCCAGTGTATCAGAGGAACGTATTGAGTCGGACAAATAACATCTGAGAACAGTCGCAGAATCGATTCTCAGAACATTCCGGCGCGGCGGCTACAAACATCTCTCTGCTTTGATACTAACCTTCATGATGACACAAACGAGCGGGTGCGAGTTTATTGACACGTTTAGCGGAAACCGGCAGAAGAAAATATTTTATTCATATAATTGTGATAATAACAAAAAATTTAATATACTTTAAAGTTCGAGCAAAAAATAATTAATTTGTATTGATGGTTTTTCTTCACAACAAACACCAATTTATTTTAGATAAAATTCTTTTAAAAACTCTTTATCTCTCGATTAATCAACGATTACTTTGCATATAATACAAAAAATGTTTACTTTTATCGCTCGCTCAAGCACTATGCGCACAGTCTTGCAGCCTTACAATCCGCGGAGTTTGCTTTAAAATAGCAGCTCTTGAACTTGGCTCAGAGTGGCTTCAGCGAGACTGTCACCATGCCACCACCCGATGACACTGTCATTAACACTACCACTGACAATGACACTTAATCAATCAATGTCAATGACTTTGACAGTTAATCGGGATAAGCTACCACTATCGTTAAAAATTAATCAAACACCTTGTCTTGCAGTGCAGTGTATAATTTTTCTATAAAACTAACTACTAACTAGTTCTAACTTCAATTGTCATTCGCATAGTCTCCTCGAAAACCCTAAGTGAGTGTGACAAGGAGAGGGAGATGATGATGAAAGGCATACAATCTTTATTTAATAACCCATAAAATTCTCAGTTTGTATCCCATCCTGAATATATTAAAACATTTCCTTTTTATTAAGTCGTAATCCGGCATCGATTTATACCCCCAAGTAAAAAAAAAGTTTCAAACGCCAGGTGAACGGCATCTGTTAGCAAATTCGATTCCCGTTTTTCGTTGTTGTATTTTGAACAGTTTTTTTGTTAATTAACAAACGTGCCACGTGTCACGGAGTCGCAGGTATATTTAAAAAATGACATTACACTTATGTCATTTTGTCACGTAGGTCATTCAATACGATTATCATAACCCAGGCGGCTCTTACCGTTGGTTTCCACAGAAGACACATTTGTGCAAAAATGTATCATTCTCAGATCACTATACGTCCCCACTGAGGGTCTCAGTGCCTCCCCAAAGTTAGGGGTGACTAGGCCATAGTCAATGCTGGCCCAGTGTGGGTTGACTTTACACATATCATTGAATTTCTTCTCAGATATGTGCAAGTTGCATCGCGATGTTTTCCTTCACCGTAAGAACGTCGGATAAATGAACACGCGTAAATCGAAAATAGAAAAATACATTAGTACATGGCAGGATTCGAACCCAGGATCTGCAGACTACAGATCAAGTGCTTAAACCCTGAGCCTCCGACGCCCCCCTCTCTATTTTTTAACGACAGTGTAAGAGATAGTAACATATTTCTGTAGGCAAAAGTATAATGTTAAAAATATCCACGTGCGGTTAGCAGAAATAAACAGTAATCTAAAAGCTTCAATGAACGCAACAGTACAGTGGAAACGTAATTCCGCTAAATTAATAGATAAACTATACGAGGAGTAGGTTTAGACGTTTGCGAGAGGCGCCAGTTGTGCTTTATTTATCTAACGTTACTTTACTAAGATCTGCCATCACTGTGGTATGTCTATATCAAAAATATATTTGATATTTAACCTGTAAAGATTACTAAACTACAAGGTTAAGTATGAAATTTTTGTTGAATCTGTGGACGTCTGTCTGTTTTTAGACTTGACTTTAGTCTAAAAAATGCCTTCAATGAAATTGTTTGCTTGCATTCTATAGTTACTTTGTTTATTTAAACTTTTTTTAAGGAAGAAATTTTTCATGAAATCTATTGATATTTATGTTATCCCTTATGTTGTCTAAATCACGTTTCCGAGTTAAAAAAATAGAACTAATTAAGAGAAATCCTTTCTTTATATTTTATTTTACTGAGTTTTCATCTACATATAATGCAGCATGTTTATTTAAGTTTTGGCGCCGTCTTGTTCCGCAAAATAAGTGTTTACACAATAAGTAGGTAATCCACTTCTTCTCAATAATTCTCGTATTAATCTAAGCTAAATATTCCACTAGTTCTGAGTATGTGACGTCATCTAACTGTTCCTTTCCCCAAGGTTTGTGTTGAACTGAGATTTTAAACAGTTTTCCTGCAGTTCATAATTTGAGGAATAATTTACGGATTCACAGAATATGATTTCAAACATTACCAAATATTGGCACAATGCCTTTAATACTGATTATTACTTCTTGTTTAAGAATAACTTAAATAAAAATTAAATTATCTTAGTTTATTCTCAACAATTAATGAATGAAAAAAAAAACTTTTAAAGTCATCTTTAGCCATAAATAGGATACTGACATCCAAACTGTTCTCATACATCATGTTTTTTTATTTTATTCAATACAAGCTGTCGCCAGCGATACTTAATAAGTAGCTAATGTCCACACTATGTTCTATATCATTGCTAAAATTAATCAAGATCCGTTGAACCGTTACGGAGATACCTTCTAAAAACATCCATCCATCTAAGCATTCACATTAGTAAAAAACTTTCAAATCAGTTATTTTAACGGCAACCTTATCCCAGAGATAACTCTGTCCGATTTACTGTCGACCGGAATATTTATTGTAACATTTGTAAATTAACATGTCTTTATATCCAAATTCAACAATATAAAGGTTTTCCTCAAAGCAATCAAGTGTCAAGGCAGTTGCATGACATCATGTTTACTTGAGATCTGACTTGACATCACAGTGTTATATTGCAGTCTTTTATATTACAAATTGAATAGAATGTTTGTCCTGTTTTGCTAATTATTAGACGGTTTGTGCTTTAATTGAAAAACATTTTTAAGTATTAAGAAACTCATGATTAAGTTTTAAACATATTGAAAACTTAACTTACATTTATAAAGAGGTAAATTATGAAATAAAATATTCCGCTCAAGAAGTCTTTGAACACAATGATGTCATCAGCAAACAGGTTCAATGCAACGGTGAGAAAATAAGTGTTTGATTTCGCAATTAACTTGTACTAATAAATGTTAGAAAAACTAAAGAAAAAAGTGGATGAAAACATGGTTTTATACAAGTTTATTAGATTGAAAGAGAGATACATACATATTTCTGATAAGATTGAAAGTGATGGTCACTGGTGCAAAATTACAAACAGTACATTTTTACTTTATGATCACTAGAATGAGTTAAATTCTATATTCTTATAGATATGTCTGTACGTCTGTAACCTACAACTTATGTAGGCGTGGGTCTCGATCAGCCGAGGCGAATTGATAAACACAATATGTTACGAAATTTATAACAATTTCAGTTCAAACCCACCACGTCTGAGAAGCAAGGATTCAAGGGCATTAAGAAATGCAAATAAATAAATTTGTTATTGCATTTCAAAGAGACATCAAGACTTACTGGAAATCAGTAAGACGCATCAAATACGTTGCCTTTTATTGGCTTTGGTGAATTCTTAAATTGACATAATTTCATGACTTTCTGCAACATATGTCTTGCGTAGGCGGGTAATGACCACATTGAGAAATGACCAAATTTAGCTGAGCACTCGACCCCGTGTTCTTAGATAAGTATCAAAATTTGTCACATTAGTACTCTTAAAGAGGTCAGCACTGTAGTTAGTAAAAAATACTTAAAAAAACAAACTAGTGGAGAACAAGAATTGCAAAAACAAATCTCTACAGCTTAATACATACAACTGAATTTAAAAAAAATGCTAAACCTTGAGTTGTATTGTTGAATGAGTGAGTTAACATTTATGTATCACAGATGCTACGAAAGTGTAGACAAGCTGAAAAAATTATATATCTGACTCTCTGTGGAATCTTTCAATTCTTTATAACCTAAAATCAAGAATCTTTCCCCCTAGTTAATACAATAAAATGATGTTACCGCGAACGCGCTCCTACAAGTATGTTCCTAGTTTAATTATAGCGTCAGTTTGTTCGGCCGGATGTTTACATCGCACAATAGAAAAGGTTTCCAACACAATTATTTATATATGTATAACATTCCGATTGCAACTCATAATCGAAGTTAACACATTTTTGCAACGATGCATACTTTGGCTACTGTTTATATATTTAATACAATTCAATATAAAAATATAACAAACATATAGACAGACAAAGATAATAACATGTGTATTAAAACGGAGGTTTTTCATTACAAGTTTGATCTGTTTGATATTAACTTATCAGTGGTTAGTTTGAGTCATGTTTTAATATTTTTACCTTAATATAAACTAGCTTTTACCCGCGACTCCGTCCGCGCGGAATAAAAAAAAATAGAAAATGGGGTAAAGATTATCCTATGTCCTTTTCCTGGTCCTAAGCTACCTGCCCACCAATTTTCAGTCAAATCGATTCAGCCGTTCTTGAGTTATAAATGGCGTAACTAACACGACTTTCTTTTATATATATAGATATATAGATTGAAAAGTGCGACACAGAGTAAGAAATAGGAATAATGGAAATTAGGTCACTATTTACAATTAAACCATCAATTCCACGAATCAATTTCGTATTTTCCATTTCAAAGTCAGTTTTGTCTAGGAAAGAAAATTTATCATCAAGACTATTATTGCTATAGCAGATAAAGTCATAAATAACTGTTTATTATGAAACTGTAGCAACGGTTATGAATGGCAGATTCGTAAAAACCAGATGTAAATCAGAGAGGAGACAGCGGCGCCGCACCATTGGGGCCGCGCCTCGAGGGGCCTTGGACCTGCGCCAGGTAACGCTGGGTTTACATTGTTGGTACAAGGCTAAGGGTTAATCATACCTACCATAGGTATGATACTGCTAGATTTAATTTAAAGCCTAATTTTTGTCCTCGTACCCTTCCCAACACTTTTCTTATAAAAGAAAGAATGGGAATGGGATGGGGATTTGTCGAAGGATTTGACGCATGGTAAGGGGAAATATTATTTTTCAATTGATTAAAGATAGGCAACACATCTGCAATTGCGCTGGCCAGAGGTCGCTTCGCTATTTCGGCGAATAAAGTGGTCGCTTGCTCGTTTACCACTTTATGTTATAAAAAAACTAGCGATGTTTTTCCCTATATCCCGAACCTCTAATTTCTATTCACTAACAACTCGCATATATATTACACTAGCTGTCGCCCGCGACTCCGTCCGCGAGCAATTAAAAAAAAAATTAAAAATAGATGTTGGCCGATTCTCAGACCTACTGAATATGCTCACATAATTTCATGAGAATCGGTCAAGCCGTTTCGGAGGAGTACGGTGACGAAAACTGTGACACGAGAATTTTATATATTAGATATAGTTAGAGACTATATAATAAATAATTATATATACACGTCTGTAACTAGCGTAAATAAGGAAAAACATTCAGTCTATCTCTACAGTAGACAATTGTATTAAAAATATTAATGTATCCACACCTTTACAATATGTTTAGAATCGAATACATAAAAAAAATTACATGTGGCATGTGTCTGAGATACGTAAAAATCAATCAATTTGTTGTTAGATTTTTATAAACTATGACCTTTAGAAAGGACAAGGATATTTTAAATACTTTGGGAGTATGAACATAACAAGTGTATAAAATTTTGACAAATTACCCAGTCTGTCTGTCTGTGCGCACAAGGTCATACCAAACTTCCTTGTTCGGTTAAACTGTTATTGCGTCATTGCTATTTTAAAGGTAAACGCTACTAAAGTATTAACTTTATAAGGATTAATAAAACAATCGTTGAAACTCTATTTTTGGGTCGCAAAATGTCACAAAAAATATTCAACATGGTAAGAAATATAAACCAGACATTTTTTTCTTAAGTCGCACGATTTAAAGGTCATTTCCACTGCGCCAGTAATGTCCCTCAAATTTGTCATTCTGACCTCAGATTGACCTTTACACTATTATTAACTAAACAGTTCTCTTAGCAGATATAAAGATACACCTTCAACTCTGTGATACAATTTTATAAAAATACACTTATCTGAATACATTATTTATTGCAAAATATATTGTTATTCTGTTTATTAATAAAACAATAATAATCTCAGACTGGACGTGATAAGAAAACTTTATAATGAGAAAAAAAAAACTTACATCTGTCGTATTTCTCGATTTTTTATTTGCATATTTTATATTAACATGATGAAAGAACCCAACTTTAGTGTATTTGCACTACAACATTACAAAAAACCCCACTTATTACCCCTATAACCAAAAGGGAAAGATACAAGTAAAGTGAGACTTCGTCAAAATCAGATCGGTCGTTTAAGATCACAAGGGAATTTACAAACACATACGCACAAAATCTACTAGTCTTCTAGTTATTAAAAAAAAAATGGGACCCATCTGCAAGCACTTCCTTTCAATTAAAATATTTTTTATCAAAATCGGACCACCAGGGACGGAGTTTCGCGGTAACACACATAAAAAAAAATACAGTCGAATTGATAACCTCCTTCTTTTTGCAGTCGGCTAAAAAGACACTACCCTCCTGAATTATTCGGGTACATAATCTAACAAACATATTATATCTATATATATAAAAGAAAGTCGTGTTAGTTACACTATTTATAATTCAAGAACGGCTGAATCGATTTGACTGAAAATTGGTGGGCAAATAGCTTAGAACCAGGAAAAGGACATAGGATAATTTTACCCCGTTTTCTATTTTTTATTCCGCGCGGACGGAGTCGCGGGTAAAAGCTAGTTTAAAATATATTTAAAATCAACACTATCACACATGTAGACAGTGTTGGGATGGGCACGTGTTCTTGCCACAGTAAATCTCTTGCAGTCTACAAGGCAGGTGCTCAACAGATGCTGTTCCCACCTGTTGCAGCGCAGCCTGACTACGTCAAATATATCTCGATTTTATCTGTCACATTTACTGACGTCCTGCTGTATCAGTCGAAAATAAAAAAGGAATACTATTTTTTAATACAAAAGGATTAAAAAATATTGTCAGTATTTTTTTCTGGAGTAAAAAATATCTTGACATGCTTATAAATACACATGTAAAAGGATGATATTTTAAATTTGACTTCTATATACAACTACATCTGTAACTCAAGTGTTAACACCTGATTGTGAGTTTAAAATTATCTCTTGGTTGTCTTGCATATGGATGAATCTGTTTCAAACACTTAAAGGTTTACAATTCACTTATTGTCCTTAGTGAGTAATTTCGATAGAAACCGTTTTCCTGGTTTTACACATAACAGGTATTTTAAATTTCCATGTTGTAACGCCATCTATCGGTATATCTAATGAAAATCTGGTAAACATTTAGCACCGGACTATTGAGTATCGTTAAAAAAATGGAATTAAATTAGACGTAATATTTATAAGTTGTAAGACAATTTTAGAAAAATATGCGCGTAAATTAAAAAAGTTGGTGCTTATAAAACAGCGCCATCTTGTGTTAAGAGCATAGATTACGGTAATAACTTTATGATTCCCAACGTCTCTAACAGATGGCGTTGATACTAATTTAACAATATCGTTTTCAGTTCAAAAACAAATCCTTCGTTTTTGCTGTTTTTCACTTCGTATAAAAACATTTAGTACTTACTTTGCTCGATCAAAATATTTTTCATCCGTAAATAACACTTACCTGAAAACAAGAAACATAATAAATTAAAATTTGACTCCATTATTTCAATTATTCTTTAAAATTAATATTTATTTATCAAAGGTTTTTATATAAGCTAAGTTTACAATAAAATACGCAAAAAACTTGAACACTTACTAAAATTTGAAGAGTTAGACATATCATAGAAAATAATTCAATGAATTAATAACTCAAAAACAGTAAAATTAAAAAAAAATTGCTTCTTTCACTACATTCAATGTTCTTAAGAAATATTATTTATAACACTGAAAATTTTAGTAAAGAAATTCACATATAAGGCAAAAGAAAAGCTAGTTGGTGGCGCGGCGAGATGAGACTGAAATGAAAACTCATAAGGAAAAGCTTTCGAGGTCCAGTCTCGTTTACATCTAGGGTTGCCACAACATTAAAAGTGACGATGATTTTTTTTATTAAAATTTTAAAAATAGATGCTATTATTTATGGAAACTATAATTAATATTAAACAAAAAAGCAATCCTACTAATATTAATAATAAACTAAATTTTTAGATGGATGGATGGATGGATGTTTGAAGGTATCACGAAATCTCAAAGGATGAAATTTGGCACAGATGTAGAACATAGTCTGGAAGAACACATAGGCTACTAATTTTTTTTTAAATCGCTGATGGAGTCGCAAACAACATCTAGTGGTTAAATAATTAAATATTTAATCGCTGCAAATAATGTATTCTTTAAGACGAATATATTTTGAAATTTCCTCTTTACCACCACTGCAATAAATAGTGTTAAATTTTGAATGTGTTAAAATTAATATACATCCTATGTAATCAACTGTGTGTCAACCCTACGACAGAACACACTCGACCTCACAAAGGCGTCGGAGTAAGAGAAATGTATTAAGGCCTCTCCACTCAATGCATGAATTACTACTACTAATTGAACTCGAACTGCACATTGCATAAACAATTCGAGTTTACCAAATAACTTGTAGTTTTAATACGGACAAACGTTTATAATAAATTTACCGCATCATGTAAAGTTCATGAATTTATTTGATCATATGAATTAACTTCACGCTAGTTTTTTATACTACAATATGATATAACAGAAAGCAGGAGTCATTATTCGCTAATTCCGTGAAAATATTTGTTTGTTGTGACTGATTTACCTATATAAAACAACTAGCTTTCGCCCGCGACTCTAACCGCACGGAATTAAAAAAATAACTTAATAAGTAGACTATGTGTTTTTCCAGACTATGTTCTACGTCTGTGCCAAATTTCATCAAGATCCTTTGACCCGTTCCGGAGATACCTTCAAACAAACATCCATCCATCTAAACATTTGCATTTATAATATTAGTAAGATTCGTAAATAAATTTCACTCAAAGGTTTAAAAAAATATATGTTTTATAAACAAAAATGTAATTCATATTTTTGCGACAAAAAATACTAAACCACATTTCGATAAATTCATTTATATTCGTTCGAGTACAGCAAATAGTAGGGGGTTGTGATGATGAAACAATACTGCGGAATGGTTCGCTCGCCACTACAACACAATGATTTTAATTAAAAACCCATCGGCGAATTCTAACAGACATACAGACGAACGGACAGTCGACTCATTCGTAGTAGCGTAAGCTAAAGATAGAATATTGGTATCCTTTGTTTTAACTATTTATATAAAAGCACAACAGTTATGTTTGTTCTATTTATTATTATACTAGCTGTCACCCGCGACTCTGTCCGCGCGAAATTAAAAAAAAACTTAATAAGTAGGCTATGTGTTCTTCCAGGCTATGTTCTAAATCTATGCCAAATTTCATCAAGATCCATGCAGCCTATCGTCAAATATCTTCTAACATCCATAATTCTTCTTGCTTCTAGCAACCAAATATTCGCATTTAAAATATTAGTAAGATTGGTAACTTATTTAGCGTCAACAAGTTACACATTTAAAATTCATATATTAATCGATTTTAGATTAAATCATCTGCATATATCTTTTCAAAACAATTGTAAAATGAAAAAGTCCTTCTTTGACTACAACAAACATCTCCAGAAATCCCGCATATAATCTAATAGTGACAAAGATTTCCTTAATTTTTTTAACTAAAACAATCGTTTACAATTTATTCAGCAGTCCAGTTTTAATTCGATCGATATTTCACACAAATAGCAGTAGAGGGCGTTTTATCGTCGATTGGAGCTTTCGTTCAGATTCGATGTATAATGCATTGAGTGGATTTATTTCAGGCAATCAGGTCACATTAGTCGATATTGAAACTGTGTCTCGGTGGTCACGGCATAAGTCTTTTGTGGTCACTCGATGAACGAAGTTAAGCGCTTGAACGAACCGGACCGAAATTGATTAGTACAAAAAAAATAATTTGAACATCAGTTTTAAGGGGGAGAATAAAATTATTCTTAATATGGGCATGCTATTAGCTTTATAATCTGGTGTAAACAAAACATAAAAATGACAAACTATCTCTATACATTAGAGGAAGAGGAAGAAATAACGTTATTAAACCTTACTAATATAAATGTTTAGATGTATAGATGGATGTTTGTTTGAAGGTAACTGCAGAACGGCTCAACGGACCTTGATGTAATTTGTCATAGATGTAGAACATAGTCTGCAAGAACACATAGGCTACTTATTAAGTTTTTTTTTTAATTCCGCGCGCATAAAGTCGCGGGCGACAGACTGATAAATTTAAACAAATTATGATGTACATTTTCCGAGAATCAAGTCAAGACACAACTAAACAAAATCAATGATCAGCCATAAATCTACAGCGAACAATGATACAGATATATCTACAGATAAAAATGTCTTCATACACGTACTACTGCAGTTAGCTCTTGTTTACATTACAAGTCGCACAAACTAAATCCCTTTGTTGGAATCTAGGCTGTGGAATATCACTGAATCGTGCTAAACGATATATATTTTTTCACATATTAAAATTTGAATTTATTTTGACATCAAAAAAAGAATTAAATATAGAAAATGTAAAGAGTTTTCGTTAGACTATTTGCGGCCAATCTTTAATACCCTTTACATGAAACGGTAATATTTTAGAGTATTGCCAGCACATGCAGACACCAATGTCATGGCCGTGTGTGTGATGTCACACATCTATGAATGCAGTGGTGTGAGATAATGTAAAGGGCATTAGTTACGTCAAGCTCTGCATGTGCAGAGGTTTCACATAAATCTTGCCTCAATCACGTGCCTCTTGAGATCTGCAACGTTACGTTTATTACCAAAATAGAATAAACGAGATCTAGAAATATTGGAATCACGCTCATGACCTAGAAGTGTAGATATATCGCGAGCTTATTTAATACAATGTTAGCGACTGAACAGAAAAATGGGTCTTACGTAAGATGAACATACCTGAAGATCTGTGGTCAAATTTATAACAGTACTGTTGACGACTAAATGGTAATCTTTATGTAAATGGGACTGAATCTAATTTAATATTTATGAAACTAAAACCTAAGTAACTTCATAAAAGTAAACATATTTTTTTAAATACTGTAAAATCGGTCTTAAAAGAAATTCCCGTATTACATCAAGAATCAATGTCCGAAACGGTATAGACTTCGCATAGCAAGGAAATCATTGCCTGCCGGATATCCGGACGACTGAGAGTTTCTGAGACATCTGGTTATATACAGAACACTCGTAGTCTCTGCGACATTGAAACGGAAATTATCTCATCCGCAACATACAATGCCTTTAGAAGTGGTAAAGTTAACCTAGAAACTGACATAATAAAGCAAAATGCACCTATAACATAGTCTTAGGTCCATGTTCAATATTTGTTAGCCATTAACTGATATAAAAATATAATTTCTTCTACTTGCTGTCAATAAAATGTTGCTGAAGTACGGATGCATTAGCGCCACTAGTATTTATATACTATCCGTGTGAGTACGTCACAACACACACGTCATAGGATAGCGTAAACACTTCCCGACAACCTTGAGAATAAGGCGCGTAACACATCTCTATACATTTACACGCCTGGTTACATTAACAGCAAATCTGCATTTAATACATCGCTATGTCATTGATGGTACAACAATGTTAATTATTTCGTTATTTTATATTGTATTCCGAGTGAGTGACATTGCTCAGTACCAATTCGTTATGTAAGGAACGATGCGACGTGACTAGTCTAATTCACAAATGTCTTTAAAACATTCATCATGAATAGAGCTGCCAACTGTCAATAAACGTAAATCCGTGTTTCTTACTACCCGTCAAGCTCATAGCCGAAATTGGCAACCCTAATCATGATATGTGTGGTGCAACCGTACGACGTAACACCTCATGATTAGAGGTTTGCTATTGTGCTTTTACCTGTCTGCAGTTTGTCTGCGGTGAGGCTGCGCAGGAGGCGCTTGATGCTGCGCCGGCGACGAACGCCGGTCCCCTCTTCGCTGCTCATGCCGCGCCCCCGACCCCGCACATCTCTACACCCTTGTCACACACACTTTGACCACTTGTCACTGTATATTACACGTACTAACACGTATCTCATTATTCACTACTAAACAATATACCACTCGCATCTATACGTTCCAATTCATAAAGAATAAATAAGTAGGTAATTCATATTGAAAGTTCAGCTGTGATTATTTTAACTAAACAATAACTTGATATTGCTTAATAGAGAGTTTTTACTATAACAACACTAGTAGAAAAATATATCATCTCGCCCATTCTAAGTAACAGTTTTATACTAATGTATCAGCAATGAAAACTTCCTATAAGCTTTTTCAATTCACATATATATACTCTGTGATATTTTTGTACAGTTTTACTAATAAAACGTTTTATTTCTACATAGATATCAAAATCCGCAAACTGTTGCAGCCAAGGTATCTTAAATATCAATCACGGTGCGGGGATCAAGCCCGGGGTCGGGGATCACCGTCGCCCGTAGATCATCCCCCGGGATTACACACTAAATGGCCGGGTGCAGATTACTGAACACTAATTCATTACGTACGTTTGTGAATCATAAAACAAAAGTAAAGTTAGCCTCAAAGAATTATTCAAATCTACAATAAGGAACTCCCGCAGTGGCCGGTTACTGATAAAGCTTGTCGATACCTCTGCCTTATCTTGCTTTGGAGGTGAATCAAAAAAGTGTACGACACGTATAAATATTTATTTTGTGCCAGTTTATTTCCATAATCATGATCTAAACACCAATAGGCTTACGAGGTAATTATACACCTATACAAAGTAAGGTATACGATGTCAAGTGCTAATAAAGGCAAATTTGATAAACCTTCATTAGGCCGTTCGCTCGAGTACATCTATTTGCCAACACTTTGATCACACGACACATTGCACCCTGGCGTTCCGAGGGGGTGGGATGCTGACCATATACCCCCACTCAGTATGGAGTTTGGGTTGGCGTGGCGCGTGATACTATTTTTAATCCTTTATATACCTATCCACAACATATTATATATTGATATAATTTCTTAACTGACTATCAAAATTTATATATTTTTTCTTACAAAGTCAAAATTTCACATCGATCTTAATTATCGTATACTGATTTCGTCCGTAAGTCGTTAATCACTTTTCCAAAGAAAATTACAATCCAAGAGAAAAAATGGTACC
This sequence comes from Papilio machaon, assembly GCF_912999745.1. Taxonomy (NCBI): domain Eukaryota; kingdom Metazoa; phylum Arthropoda; class Insecta; order Lepidoptera; family Papilionidae; genus Papilio; species Papilio machaon. Next base: position 5,064,557 of record NC_060012.1, on the reverse strand, counting down.
TATCTATTATAAAGAAAAGGTATGTTTAACCGCAGTTATTGTACGCAGGAAACCATAGATGTGCTGACCTAATCCACTATATATTTCTATATTTATATAGGTACCAGCATAATTAGATTCATAACTCTTTTGCATTATATAACGCGATAAACTTGGCTAAAATAAAAATTAATACAAACATTATTATGCATTTATAACTGTAATTTATTTCTCACGATTATATCTTCTATATATATAAAAGAAAGTTGTGTTAGTTACACCATTTATAACTCAAGAACGACTGAATCGATTTGACTGAAAATTGGTGGGCAGGTAGCTTAGAACCAGGAAAAGGACATAGGATAATTTTTACCCCATTATCCATTTTTTATTCCGCGCGGACGGAGTCGCGGGTAAAAGCTAGTAATAAATAAAGTAAATTGCAAGTATTTTATTTATCGTTTCTTTATGTCAACAGTAAGTTTTTTTATATTTATTACTTAGATCCTTTTACAGATCAATGCTTCTTTATTATTCATACTCTACGACTACATCTATAAAATGACGATAAATTGTATGTTTGTATGTCCCTGAAATATTCGTAGGTATGTATATATGTGATCCGCTTAAACATAACCACGACGTGTATCGTAAACCGTGTCGGCAGTAAAGCGACGTAAATAAAACCTTTATGAGATCGTATCACGTATGATTCATAACTATTTCAACATAATATTTTCAACTTTATATTTCTTAAATTAAAAATAAATTTATATCACTTATCAATCCGTTTTTTTTAATTTAAGTACGCTATTTTAGGGTGATGACATTTATACTAATAAGCATAAAAACTGAGACATTATTTCAAATACACTTTAGGTTAAACAACCATTTTATACCGTGATTGGCCGTAGCGGATTTTTTACAAATCACGTTTATCGATACATAAAAATAAAACATATTAAAAATAATGAAGTACTTATACCAAAAGCATTGTAGTGATACATATTTATGGTATATAACCACGTTGACGTCAATAATTAATGATTAAACGAACTTACCTGTAAGTGAAGTTCTATCATAATTATACGAAGAGCTTTGTCCGAAGAGATTAGCATCCCACCCACCCTTTCCCTTACCAAAAATTTACAAATAAGTATCCTCGTGCTCAAAAGTAAAAAACAATGTTTTTATTGTTGTTACTATATTGGATGTGTATACATATAGGTAAAACAATGTGTGTTCTACGCTCTGAACTAAATGACGATCGTCGGTAGGGCAGGCAAAGAGCAGGAAAATTTCAACATTACCTTCATTTTTTATTTATGTTAAAATAGGCGTGTAAACAATTATCTACCCTCAACTACAGTGCGGAATGGCGACACGATATGTGTTACTACATGTGATCTATGCTAATCTCGAGGACAAAGCTCGAGTATAATATCAATTAGCGGCGGTTAAAACACGTATTCAGCTAAACATTGTCTAACTGTATTTTTTGGAGCAATACCGTTAATGTTTCTATTAATAAAGTATTAGCTATAGTTTAAAAAAATGTCAGATTAATTTTATTCGAGACATTTATCATCAATTGAATTAATTTTCATCGTCAATGGATGAATCTTCGAGTCATGATCCAGTATTTTCATTCAATATATAAGCATAGAAGTTGTTGAGTCCGAAAGGTGTGCCAGGAGCATGTTATCCAGTAATAACTAATCTCTGGATTTTATTAATGTGCAGTTTTATTAATAAACAACGCATTTAACATAATTAAACTAGCTACAAAACGCGTAAATCACGCAGCATTGGTACAGTCGCGGAAAAAACCTTTACGGTGGGTATCGAAAAAGAAAATAGCATAAATATTGCTGACGTGTGTTTATTAACACCTTTATTATGTTGCAATAAAACATGTTCGTAATAAAACCGAGACACGACGGGTCTAAACATGAATTGTTAACACTTCGGTTGAACAATCGGCATCTGGTCGCAGGGAGTTTTATTACAGTGATGTAAGCATTGCATAACCTCAACGTTTAAAATTATAACAACTAAATGTTTGCAAAAAATGAGATCGAATAAAATTAGATTAAATCTAACATTAGATGAGATATATTTCACATAGATTCACCTAGAAGTTTGCTTTTACACAACGAATTAAATTACTAAATTTTTCTACCCAAAATATATTTAGTATACGTGTTGTAACTTAACATAAGACGACTCAATATTTTTCCTTTACTTTTTCGTGCAAATATTTATTACGTTCGATTCCTAACGCGCAGAAAGTTATCTAATAAAAAATATTAACATGAAATTCAGTAGCGACGATCAAAAGTAGATTTGTTTACGCGCCGAGTCTACACAATAAACAGACATCGACAAGGGGGCGATAAAAAACATTTTTTATTAAGGCAAACACTTGTGCGCGCGGCTGTACCGCGGCTGCTGGCGAAGCGCCAGGCTCGGCGCGCACTGCTTCCACATTCTGCACGGTTAATACAAGACTTAATGTCTTCAAACATAATACATTACACACAAATATATTGATAATATTTACTTCTTTAACTATTATAGATTAGTTGTTCAAGATAACATTTTATTTTCAGCTTTAATGTGAAAATTAAACCGAAAATATTGCAAAAAGTTTACGTCCGCTTCACATAACCCTAATAAATAGGAAGGTATCGACGCAGAAAACAAATAAACAATTTCATCGGTGATGCAGGTGGCACCGGAAAAATGCTAATCTATTTTCAAAGGCCGGCCCATGATCGAACAAGGGGATCATGGGACGCGTGGCGGTCACCCATCCCCTCTCTCGTCTAGACTGCACCACGCATCCCCCGCCAGGCATCCCCCGTGCAAACAGTTGACGTATGCGATGGCATAATGGAGCCTTTTGTGAGGAGCAAGTGAAATAATAAAGAATGGTTAATGTTTAACAGGTTCAGAACGCAGAGGCTCCATTCAGTTAAAATTTACAAGACTACTGAATAAAGTAGTAATTTTTTTTCTTTATCAAACATAAATTAAACCTCCCAAAACCCGAGGTGGACATATGTTAATAAGAGCATTTAGAAAATGCACTAGCAATATTCTTAGTTTAATGTTGGTCACTGACCTACAAACTCTTTGTCGATAAAGCCGTGAGCGTTAATAAAACAAAAAAGAAAAAACTAATCTGTTACAGCTCTTTATCTCCTGCCTTTGCTCCAGGAATATCAACAAAATTAAACTTCAAGTCCATTGTAAAATGACCCTTGTACCATATTGTGAGGGGTGATTATCGCAGGGATGTCACTGATGAGTCACGGGGGAACCCTGATGTGAGTCATTTGGCAGCAATCCATTGGTTCTGTCGTTGGCAGCCCTCAGGACGTCGCCGGGTTATATTTACGAGAGTTCAACACCTACCACCTGTTAGGAAAACGACACCGAGTGTAGAGGCCGGAGGAGACATTCCCGGGGTTATGGGACGCTGACTCATCTCTCGAGGATCATAAAAGCAGTCAAGGTCCGGTAGGTAAACGCTAAATAGGTCATGGATTATGTCTTTATTTCTGGCGCCCAATCACAATGTCATTGGTTCCATAAATTTTGTAACAAACAGTGCAATGTCAGCATTAATGGTTTTTTTAACTGTTTTTTCATCAATCAAATAATCATTTTTTTTTAATGTTTACATAAATGGACAAAATCTTTGCAGTGCTCTAGTCAATTTTACTCTAAGATCCTATATATAAAGCAATACAATCTCTGGACTATTTAATTCCAGACTAGTTTTCATAATCCAACAGCTTTAGTAAAGGCTTTCTTTTAATTCAACAAATCTAGATAAGGTCTAGATTATTTAAAGCTGTATAATCCTTTACACGATGTCACGACCCGATGGATTAAAGTTGGAAGGTTGCCAAGCGAATATAAACTCTATCACGATGCTAATAACTCGAGAATCGCGTAAACATTCAACGTTTAAACTTGTACCGCTTTGATGGTAAAACTATTCCTGTATTGTGGTCGAAACAAGACATATTTCATCTTAAAAGCGAATTCCATTGAGTGACAAAGATCTCACTAAAAATAGGTATAATTAATGTGACTGTCTAACAAGTAACAAGATAAATGCTACTAATATTATAAATGCGAATGTTTAGATGGATGGATGAATGTTTGTTAGAAGGTATCTCCAGAACGGCCCCACGGATCTCGATGAAATTTGGCATCGAGTCTACCTCGCTATCATAGTCTGGAAGAACACATAGGCTACTTATTAAGTTTTTTCTAATACCGCGCGGACGGAGTCGCGGACGACACCTAAACAATACACATCGTAATTTAAAAGTACAGATTATGTTTAAAAAGAGCTCTTGTGCCCGTCCGGGACCATAGACTTACATTTGGCGCGATCTTGTTACATCTCTCTCGTTACTTCCACATTCAAACATTTACGAAAGCATAATCGTCAGTTTCAGATGCTCATAGATAAACTTGGACAGAAGTTTCTTTCACATTTAGAACTATGTTTCGATACTCGGAATATTAGCAGTCATATAAAAGTGTGAATCAGTATTCAATGAAAGTGTTGGCCGCATCGGCCGCGTTGGGACAGAAATAGTAAATGTTTGTGATGTCCGGCCGGAACGCAGGACGTTTCACAACCGTACGCCTTGTATGGTCGTACGGTCCGCAAATACATCATTAATATCCGTAGCGAAATTTTAATAGCTTTATTTATATTTTCATAGCCATGTTACATTGTGACGGGATCAAAAGACGCACAAGAAAAATAACTTTATAAATTTGACAAAAGTTGTGAAAATTTGAGAAACCACAAGAGTACAAAATCGCTTTAAAAAGAACCTCATTAATTATATAATACCTATACTCTTTATGTTTGTGGAACATGTAGACAAGGTATAATATGTATTTTTAATATAGTGGTATAAAATCCAATTATCTAGTTTAATATGAAATTTCAATTAGAATAAAAACAGTAGACATATCTTCTGTCGGTACCCAAAGCATATCGCTGCATGCGGACACGTGTCTATATTTATTTTCACTAATGTCCGTGTATTGGTGATCTGGTGCATTAGCTACGGAACATTAAGCCTTGTATACTTTATACACTAGTGTTACGAAATAACGAAGAAAGAAAGTATTAGGTCCCAGTTTTATTAATAAACTGCGACTCCTTCCACGCGAAATTAAAAAAAAAGCTTAATAAGTATATGTGTTCTTTCAGACTATGTTCTACATCTGTGCCAAATGTAATCAAGATCCGTTGAGCCGTTCCGGAGATACCTTCTAACAAACATCCATCCATCGATTCATCTATCTAAATTTTCGTATTTATAATATTACTAAGAAGTAAGATAACCGCATAAAATATTATTTATATAACTTTAGTTTCCACAAAAGCAATTATCTGTTCGGTACAATCTCGTATCATTTGCTCCACATATCCCACCCTCGAGCCCAAAATTCGGCGCAATCTCGGCTCCAATCAATCTCATAATTACAACGGAGATGGGTCAAGTTATTGTCACGTACATAGATTCAAGTCAAGTCAGAGCTTAAAGGGAGCAAAAATGTCTGCTAAATTCCCAACTATTTCACAGACAGATTTTATCTCCTACTAGCTTTTACCCGCGACTCCGTCCGCGCGGAATAAGAAATAGAAAACGGAGTAAAAATTATCCTATGTCCGTTTCCTGGTTCTAAGCTACCTGCCCACCAATTTTCAGTCAAATCGATTCAGCCGTTGTTGAGTTATAAATAGTGTAACTAACACGACTTTCTTTTATATATACCTTATAGATAAGATTATTGAACATCAATTACCAAACACAAATTATGTCTCAACAATAATATTTCATTCAGCAAAAGAATAAACCAGTAAATGCTATATCAAATAAGATCTCACCACGTAGTTATATTTAAAAAAACAAAGTGTGTCAATGTCTTTCTTACACTCATCCAAACTTAGCGGAACACCAAATCACATATAAACACTGAACACTGAACATTCCACACAAATGAACGTCGAATAAACGGACAAAGCTACACTTCCCTACAGGACAAATTGACATTTCATACAATTGCTGCAATAAACCTTAACACGTCCGCTATAAGAGTGATAATGGATGAACATTACGGTTTGTGGCGATGTATCAACGGAACGACAATTAGTGTTAGCCTTGACCCTTTAATGTTATCACACTGTCATACCGACATGTACAGAATTGGTCCGTAATAAGATTTTGGTAACTATTTCTATATTTATATAATTGTGTATTAAATTTTAATTGTGGTTAATTATTTTAACTAAAATCATTTAGGTAGTTTGATATTAGATTGTTTAGAGGAAACTTATATTATTTGCAATTGAATTTACGTAATATTATAATATCCGTTACAAGTATTATATTTAAAAATATACACTAAATTATATATTTTATAATTAAAAAATTATCAGCCACACAACTAACACCTATAATCCAGAGATATAAGCGGTGTCAACGAATTTCCACTTGGTGTGATGATCTATATTCCTAGTATATACGTACGTCAAAATTGTTGTCCCAAATTGTCACATTTAGCAACAATAATTATTATCCTACTTCACTGACACGAATACATAATTATCCTTTCCTCTTGTCTACGGAGGGTCGGCACATTGTGTACTCTTCCATACAACACACTACATGTTTTGACTATCTACGTAGCAGGTTCGAAGCCAAGTTCGCGAGGAGCGGTCGCTATCTACAGCCGCTATCTGTGTGGATGTTTCTATCGCACTACATCCTGCCGATACTCTGCATTCCCCCGACAACTATTCACTAAACATTTCACCAACTTGTTACACTTTATTCTACTAAATTGCTTAGTTAAATTAAAATTAAACTACATCCATCGTCATACAGTAATATAAAGAAAATTTTTGTATGTCTGTTATGAATAAATTCAACAACTATTGGACTGATTTCGAGAATTCTTTTGCCATTAGAAGATAAGAAAGCTACATTATCACCGAGTAATATAGACTATGTATATACATATTTAGTTTTCTTTATTTATGCGCGTACGAAGTCATAGGCAAAAGCTAGTTATATATATGCTATATTTTATTATGCTATAAATACATTGTGTTCCAAAAAACTTGTATAATGTCTGTAAGATGTAAGAAACGTGTTTTTCTTCGATCGGACGCACCCTTATTTATATCGTCACGCTATCATTGCGACCTTGGCAAGGACATCCATGTTACGTAAGTGTTTGTTTTGTTGACCTTATTGTATGCACATTGACAAGTTATAAACAGAACTGGACTGGACAGGACGACATTTTGAAAAGCGTGCTTTTAAATTCATTGAAGTCGTTTTGTCACGACAATTGCGTATTACAAGATTCAAACTGTTTTGCGGCTCGTGATTAGCAAATGCGGTGACAGAAATGAACCCATTGCGTTAAGAGGAAAGCGACTTATGTCACTGCACTGCTACTTGAAATTGTGTGCTCTACGTCTTGTATAAAATTTCAAGTCGATATAAAGTTTGCATAGTACTATACTTTTAGCCTGGTAATACAGTTTCTTCGATACTCTAAGACTCTAAGCACTATGTCATTTAACTTGGCGCTGTAAGCTCGGGGTCGGCAGTAGGGGGTAGAGCGTGCACAAACTGCGTAACAAAGCTATTTGTCACGACCCACACCCTCTGCGGGAGATGGCGACGTGATGTACCTTACACTGCCTTCTTATATAATTATACCGTGAACAGTATCGTAATAAATAGTATTAGGAAGCAAGTCTGGTATAAATATTAATTAAAAAAATTGTTAACGTTAAAATTAAATGACAGCCTATGTGGCTATGAAAGTATATCAAATAGAACAGAGCAAGTAAAATGACATCATATAGTAGACCGATCATGCAATCGAGTATTAGCACTTCTCGGAAATTTGCCACAACTTGTCCCGATGCGTTAAGGACCACCCAATCGTCGGCAACTCTCTTACGCAAATAAATGGGTCAATACAATATTCCATACAAGTAATATATAGCTAGTTATATTTATATTATCTGCAACGACAACAATTTAATTGATAGGAAAAAGGCCACGCGTTGACAAATGTCTAGTATGCGCAAAAAAATAACACATCATACATCTTTTTAATACTTTTTTTTTCGTAAAACATTGAGGGTATTCTATTCAGGAATATCTAATAAATGCGCTGTTGTCTAATTTTTTTCATTAAATACACCTTTGTGTTCCGACCATATCCACATAAAACAAACCTTTTGAAGCATCCGAATAACATAAGTTAATATTTATGCGATAGATAAAAAAAACAGCGTATGAAGGTCATCTTTTAAAAACGGTCAAATATTTTTACACCAAAAAAATTAAATAACTTCGTCAGCTTTTCTCGCGCCAAAACTAACGGTAATGGAATGTGCGCTTTTATTTGAAAATTTAAATTTAGAACAGTTGAAAAACTGTCACAACACGCGCGAACACACAATTGCCAAAGTGGCAGAGTTTTGAAAAGCGTACTCAGTATTCTAAGATTATTAATTCAGAAATAAAACTCAAGTAACAAAAATCAACAACTATGTATTGAAATATCCACTCATGAAACACCTAAATAAAGATATATTGCCATCTCTCTCAATCTCTTTGAAAACACAAAGATAGCAATATGTTTAAAACTCACGACTAGGTCAGAGTCACATTTGTCCCAATGCGTTCCTTTGGAGATACCGGGACCCTTACCAGTAGCACTTTAGGATGGCCACCGAGGGGATTTTAGTGAGTCAAATCTCACATAACCCTGTCTTTCCCACAAAATGCACGATATCTTTTGAAGATTCCCCCCACCAAAGAAAAAAAGTCAGGGTCACATACCTATATACTTTTTAATGCATCAGACGCAGCGAAAGGACTTTTTTTTAAATAATCACTAATTTTATTATGCGTCACAAACACTGATTTAATAAAAATGTCACTTTCAATTTTGAAAACGACATATTTATGCACAAGTTGGGGTATCGGAGCAATTGGATCACACGTTTGTCATCCGTCTCGAACCTTGACCTCCGCATGTCCAGTTATAATGCAATAAATCTCCCGTTCCGCTATGCTAATGGATTACGAGACGGAATTATTTCTTTTTTATTTGTTTCGCTACAAAATATCTTATTTGATACCGAGTTTTATTTCATGACTATCGTAAAAATAATGTATCTTCAGATAAAACTGTGTATTTTTAACTTTACTTTCAGAGTAACTATAAAGACGCAGATTAGAATACAATTTTTTACAATAAAGTACATTTATGGCGTAATTACGTTATAATTATGATTACTGTGTTATCCTTTCCTCGCACCTGTCTTTTGAACTGTAACGTGCTACGCTCAGGTGTTTCGTAGCAACAGACACGCGTAGCACTTATTAGTAACTCTACGGATTAACATGGACTCTAGCTTTAAATATCGGACAAATTGCTTTAAATCAACGGATTTTGATGATTTAAATAGATTGATTGGATAGATTGGATTTGTATTTTGTGAACGTGAACATGTTTCCTTAGAAATGATATGTGAAATGAACACTTCAAGTTATGACACAAGTGACAAGTATACACTCACAGATATAAATTAGTACATAACTGTTTACGATAAGTTTTTCTGTATTAATTGAATATTTTCTATAAACTTAGTACTATATAATAGTGTTAATTTTATAAAATTCCCGCGAGACCTTTACAATGTGATAATGTCAAGTGTTATGGCGATCATTTCCACTGCTGTCGATTTGTACAAAGAAAGTGCATAAAATGTCAGCTCACAATGTCGGGGACATTTCAAATTAAATGTCAAATTAATAAAACTGTAAATATCAAGATAACAAAATATTTTTATAGAAAAACTACAAGGGTAATAGAATATCAAATTTTATATGTACCGTGAAATTTCAGTGCCGAAAGTCTGGTATTTAAAAGTATATATTGTTTGTGTGTAATATATTCTTTAAGGTAAAAATTTAACTAGCTTATAATATTAAGTAATTACCTTAAAAATAGCTGATATTTAAGTTACTACAAACATTTAATGAAGTAATCATTTCAAAAGATACAAACATACTGACATTGAGTCAGGGCGCGTGGGCGATGAGTTTGGAACCTGTCACCGCGACATCATATCCTGTCGTCAACACAATAACTACATGTGTCATATTAGTACTATAAATAATTTTTAGTTAGAAAAAATCAACGGAATCAAAGATACCAATCCATCACCGTTACTCACAGAAGTAAAAAAAAGTTAATATAAAAAAAATAATCTGAGATATAGATTCAGTCAGTCGGAATTTTTTCTGAATTGAACCTTGACCTTGAAATTATAACATGATTTCCAGCCACTGAACTATCATAAAAAAATATTCAAGAATTTAATCGAAAATGCGGAAGATATGTTGGGAGATAAAAATTGTAAAATTGATTGCATCTTTTTATTTGAAGACGATCAAAAAGCGTATAATTTTATCATGAATTTTCTTTGAACATTTCAACAAAATTTAGATCAGTTTATTCACGATATTCGACAATTCAACAAAAGAAAATTCAAACAAAGTCTTTTTTGAAAACCCATTTTGGCGCTATTTTAAAATAAGTTATCCTAATATAAACACAAATATCTTGCACATTGATGTTTGAAACATACGTGTTGTTTGTTAGGAAGATTCACAAAATTACACGTATATTATACCTAAAACAACACACATTCCAATTAAAAAAAAATCACAATAATAGCAAAACTTTCTCCGAAACACCCACGTTTTCAGCGGTACAAAAGCGTTCGTCCGTGTTTCAGCGGACACGACCGTCCGCGCCGCCCGCCCGCCCGGCACTTGTACAAACTTGCCACGTGCACATTATATGTTTGTTTGGATCATTTATTTCACTATCATTAATAAACAATAAGAGCGCTTCATTCAAGCTCTCATAAAACGTAATTTAGTACAAATATAATAATTTTTGTCTTCTTAAAAAAATAATCATAGAGTTGAAATACGTTATTACTTCCAGTATTATATATTTAACTAAAAAATTAATAAATATATTAGGATCTTAACAAAAATAACCGACAAAGTGCAACAAACACATTTACTACTGCAGATCAACGACAGAATCGATCCGATGACATATGAACATACGTAGTACAGTCAGCTTCATAAATATAGTGGCAGTCAAGATATCCAAATATATAGGAACACCTAAAGTGATCAATTATATAAGTACAACCAAAGTCATCAAATTAATTGAAGCATCCACTCTGCTCAAAAAGATCGAAGCGTTCACATCGTCATATATATGAGTACATTCAAAGTGCCCATAATTATAGTAACAGACAGAGCGTCAATAGTAACGAAGCATCGAAAGTATGCAAAAATATCGGAACATTTGACAAAATTGAACTCTATCCCTATTAACTTAAGATACACTTTGAAATATACTACATCTGTTAAATTTATTTGACGCTTTGTATTAACATAATAGGTTGTCCAGTAAGTTCGTTCCGATTTTCAATAGGTATTTTAGAATAGACTGGAATATACTACAATTATTGAAAACATATGACATGTTTACATAACACATACATAATAAAAGAGGATAACTTCAGCCATATTTGGACAAATGGTAGGACACGATTCGTATTTTCTATTAGTTTTATAAAAACTGATTGACTTAATTTTTGTCGAAATAAATAAGACATTTTGCTATAAAATCGAACAAATATAATTTAAAAGACGTATGCCAAAACTTAAGGTTCTTTAAAATTTCCCTTAAAAATGGGCACGAACTTATCGGACAACCCAACATTTTTCTTCTTATTATTATAATAACGTAACGCTTAAAATTTATAAATTTACGATACATGACAGATACATAATCTATATATATATAAAAGAAAGTCGTGTTAGTTACACTGTTTATAACTCAAGTTCGGTCAAACTGATTTAGCTGAAAATTGATGGGGGGAGTGGTAGCTTAGAACTAGGAGACGGACATAGGAACTTTTTATCTTGTGAGCATTTTTTTTATTCCGCGCGGACGAAGTCGCGGGTAAAAGCTAGTAAGTAATATCAAATTTTACTCTGTCACAGTATGTGCTAGTTTCAGTGTTTTACTATTTTCGCCGCAGTACGTAAGTTTAATGGTTCGAATCCCAGGCTTACAAGGTTTTTATTTTTCAATATTATCGATCACATATAGAGCTTGATTTTTTTTAATGAAAAGGAAAAATCTGGTAATGTACTTAGAATATGTTTTTTTCTTAACAAAAACAATTTTAAATTTTTATTCTTGGGGTATTAAATATTTAAATAAAATTAATAACGGTTAGGTTCGGCCATCTCGGGATAAAGCGAGTAGGCGTAGTGTTTTCACTTGTCATTGCGGTCATTGAAATTTAATTCTACTCGTATATCCATATCCTTGAAATACACTTTGAAAGTATACAACTTCTGTTAAATTAATTGATAATTTGTATCAAAATATTTTTCTCTTACTGTTAGGTATCTTCAGTCCGGTTGCAGTAGAATTTTCCAAGCATAGATTTATTACACGTATTAGATGTCGCCTGTGACTTAGTCCGCACGGAATTTAATGACGAAACTTACAATAACAAACGTGAACAATAAAAAAAACATGCTAATGACGTCTCGGTTAAAAAAATGGACAAGGAATATTGTGGTTCCTTAATTTTTAAAGATATCGAATAGTAATCAATAATTGTTGCGATAAAGTTCAATTTAATATAACGCTTTGATAATAAAATTAAAAACCTTAAAAAAAAGGAAAAAATTAACAAAGTTTGGGATTCGAATCGCCATAACTGCGTATTACAGCGAACAGTTAAGCCGTAAGGCCAAACTGACATATATGGTGACAAATTAAAATTTGATATTGCTTATCTATTTAGTATCTGTCATGCGGGACGTAAACTTGTAGTAAATAGCAAAAAAATGTTTTGATATAAAATGTCAAATTAATTTAACAGATGTATTATATTTCAAAGTGTATCTTAAGTAAATAGAGATAGAGTTCAATTTTGTCAAATGTTCCGATATATTTGCATACTTTCGATGCTTCGTTACTATTGACGCTATGTCTGTTACTATAATTATGGGCACTTTGAATGTACTCATATATATGACGATGTGAACGCTTCGATCTTTTTGAGCAGAGTGGATGCTTCAATTAATTTGATGACTTTGGTTGTACTTATATAATTGATCACTTTAGGTGTTCCTATATATTTGGATATCTTGACTGCCACTATATTTATGAAGCTGACTGTACATACAGTAAATTATCTGAACTCAGATTAATTTAATTGTTACTCGATAAATTATGGCTAAGTGTACAGTTCTCATACTATATCCAATAAAGAACTCCCTTAATGAACTCTCTCTGAGTGTGATTGTATCACAAGTGGATTTAGTAATTAAATAAAGAATAATATTTAATTTATGATTTATTAACTCTAAAACTATTAGACCATTCTTTTGCCATTAGAAAGTTACATTATAAGTGAATAATAAAGGCTATATTTAATATTAGATATTTTTTTAATTCCGCACGGACTAATTCGCGGGCAAAAGCTAGTTTTGTATATTTCGACGTTTTTCTCGTATAAAGAAATGAAGCACAGAAATACTTTAGCTTTAAAACTTATAGAAGTCAAGCAAAGGTTCATAATTGGCAAAATAAATCTAGGTTTGCTAGTTTTTATGGCGCGAAAGTATATACTGCGTGGATGTAGAAGAAGCGAGAGAGGTCTGTCATGACTACACCAAATGGAATTCTGTGTTATCTGCCCCTCTGGGTTGCGGGCGTATTTTGTTGTTGTTACAAGTATTTGTATAGACAAGTCTATTCTGAAATAGAGATGCATAGAAAGGTGATGACAAGGTTAATATCTAAGCTTTGCTGTTATATTCCGATATCCGCAATAGAATCAAGGCAACCGACAAAAAGCGTACAATAAACAAACGGAATGTAACGGAAAACTAATGTAAATGTATTAGAAAGCTGTAAGTAAATATTATGAAGAGATTCGCCCACACATCTGCAGTCGCGAGGAATGCAGTGCGCGTAACTCTTGCAATGTTTACCTACAACTGATTCTGGAAGTTAGAACTCAACAAAACATTCACAAATAAAACACTTCATTGATATTTTCTACTAAAATAAATAAACCACAGAGTTGAAAATTAGTGAAAAATAAAGAAAACAGAACTTTGAAAAAAATTGTCTCTTTCGAGTATCGACATACATTGATTTTGTTCCGCACTTTCTCTGTTGTATTTTACCTTCTCTTTCATGTAACAATATGTTTCCGTACAAGTGTATTAACAGTGGAAACCAATGGTTAAACACGGTTCACCATGTAACATAATAATAATAATAATAATAATAATATAAGCCTTTATTCAGACAATATACAAACAAACATAATTTAACGTTATAATTAATAAAACAATCATTGTCCGTGTGTCAATTTGACAAAGGCCTCCTCCATTTTGGACCACATTCTTCTGTCTCTCGCTGTTCTGGGCCATGCACTCTCCGCTACCGCTTTTATCTCGTCTACCCAACGAGTACATGGTCTACCTCTTTTTCTGTTCTTGTGTTTAGTATACCAGTGCATTATTAATTTCGACCATTTTTCCTTTCCTCTAATTGTATGGCCCGCCCATTTCCATTTCAACTTTTTGGCTACGATTGTGACGTCTTTTGTTCTGGTATGCTTCTTGATATTTGAAATTCTTATTCTGTCCGACAATCTCACGCCCATCATACATCTATCCATGGCATTCTGACACACTGATAATTTTTTATTTTGAGCCTTTGTGATTGCCCAAGTCTGACAACCATATGTCATTATAGGTAGAATGCAGGTATCAAAAAGCTTTCGCTTGATAAACATGCTGATATCCCGATTTGTCATAATATCTTTGAAGCTCCAGAATTGCTTCCAGGCGTTACCCACACGTCTATCTATTTCTTTCGAGGTTGCATCAGTTGGCGAGATTAAGTGACCTAGATAAATATATTCTTCCACATATTCCATAATAGTGTTGTTTATATGTATAGGTATTTTCTCTCCGTTTGTCATGATTTTTGTTTTTTCTGTATTCATAACTAACCCTACTTTTCGACTTTCTCTATCCAGGTCATGGAGCATTACTTCCAATTTTTCAGCTGAAGGTGAGAAAACTATCAAATCGTCCGCAAATCTTAGATGTGAGATGTTTTCGCCATTTATGGTTAGTCCTTCTTCCTTCCAGTCTAGGTGCCGAAAAACTTCTTCCAGAACGGCTGTAAATAATTTTGGTGATATAGGGTCGCCTTGACGGACACCTCTTTCTATGTTTATTTCTTTCCCTTCTTTTTCTAACTTTATTTTTGCTTTGCTATTACTGTACACTTTTTTCAATATTCTTATGTATTTATTTTCAATACCTTGGTTGAGGAGTGCTTGCCATATGAAGTCATGTTCAAGGGAATCGAAGGCCTTACGATAGTCTACAAAACAGCAATAGAAATTTATATTAAATTCTTTGGCTTTTTCAAATAGCTGTTTCACGACATAAATGTGGTCTATTGTGGAATAACCACTCCTAAATCCTGCTTGTTCTCTCGGCTGATTCTCATCCAAAGTTTTTGTTAATCTATTTAGGATAACTTTGGAAAATACTTTATAAATGTTAGACATGATACTAATGGGTCTGTAGTTATTTATGTTATTCTTGTCTCCTTTCTTATGAAGTAATATTATGGTCGATGTTGTCCACTGATCAGGTATTACCTCACTCTCCAAAACGTCATTAAATAGGTAGGTAAGGGTAGGTACCAGGTGCTCTCTATTTGCTTTAAGAAACTCGTTGGTGATCCCATCTGAACCTGGAGCTTTATCTTCCTTTTGGGTTCTTATAGCTTCGTATACTTCTGCAGGTAATATATTCGGTACACTATCTCCCCCTGACAGGTCTGTGGTCTGAGTGGTGTTTGTTTTTGAATACAGATCTCGGAAGAAATTAGTAGCTTTCGAAATTATTTCTGGTCGTCTTGATTCTATTTTGTTATTTTTATTTATAATATTTGGTATCCAATCTGTTTTATCTCTTAGTTTTTTCAATGCTTTTTTAGTACCTCCGGTTTTTTGAACACATTGTTCTAGTATACTTAACTTGTATTTTCGTTTATCTTTCCTCATGTTAGTTTTAATTGCCTTACTTAAAATCGTTATCTCTTTTCTCGTGTCTTTTGTTTTTTCGTTCATTGATATTATTTCAGCTCTTTTCCTTAATAGGTCTTGTGTTTCCTGAGTTAACCACTTTGCCCTACCCTTCTTATTGCTGGGAACACTTTTTTCTCCTGTAGTTATAATTTCTTCAAACTTGTTATATTTATCCTGAATATTGAGATGTTTCATTTTTTCCCTAAGAACTTTAATTTTCTCTTGCATGTTTTCAATGTTGATTTGTTCTTTAGTATTAGATACTTTTATTTTGTATGGTCTGTTCCTATCCTGTTTTATTCGTAATTTTGCTCTCACCATTCTGTGATTGCTGTTAAAATTAAGGTTATTTATTACTCTGCAGTCCTGAAAAGCTTTGCTTTTATTGGTCAAAATATAATCAATTTCATTTCTGTGTCGTCCGTCTGGCGACTCCCATGTCCATCTGTTATTGACACGTTGTTTAAATGAGCTATTCATTATTTTAAAGTTATTCTCGTATGCTAGTTGGATAAGCTTTTCCCCATTTCTTGTTCTTCTTCCATAACAATATGGGCCTAGTGCTATGTCTTCTCCCTCTACTCTTTTTCCAGTTCTGGCATTAAAATCGCCCATCACTATTAGATTCTTGTGAGTATGGTTTTTAATTGCCTCTGAAAGGGTAGAATAGAAACATTCGATTTCAACAGCAGTAGACTGTTCTGTTGGAGAATATACTTGTACAATCGACCATATCTCATTGTTCGGGGGTAATTTTATATTAAGAATAACAATACGTTCGTTAATACCAATAAATCCGTCTATGTAATGTTTTAGTTTTCTTTTAATTAGAAAACCTGTGCCGTAAAGACCAGGAGTGTCTCCTTTGAAGTAGAAAATAAAGTCGCCATAATCTTCTATACTCTCCCCTAGTCGGCGGACTTCGCTAAGTCCAACTATCGACCAGTTGATGTGTTCGAGTGCTAAGATTAGTTCGGTCAAGCTTTCGTCAGTTCTTAATGAGAGAGTGTTGTATGTGGCAATGTAGATTATGTCTTCGCTTTGTGAGGATGTAATATTCTGCGGGTGTGCCTTGCGTTGACCTAAGTTATTTGGAGGGTAATGGTCATCTTCCCCCACGGTGACCGGCCGGATTGGGGTGTATTTTATTTTTGTTGTGATTGTATTGTTATGTTTGTCTATATCTATTTTCCGGTTGTAAGGCGTGATGATTAGTTTTTTGTTGTTGAGTCCGTTAATGATTGTGATCTGGGTCTGCTGGATAGATAGTCCATCATGTTCGTTTTGTTTCTCTTCTTATAGTCAGCTCTACTAACGACTTCTTTACTGTTAGATTGTTTTGGTTGTTCTTGTGTTTGTGGTGAGAATGAGGTTTCTCTTTTTCTTTTTTCACGATTATTTTCTTTCGTCGTCTTTACTATGAGCTTATCATAGTTGAAGTACGCAATATTTCCTTTCTTTCTTTCTTCCTCTAATTGCATTTGTTGTTCTTTTCTTCTTTCTATTACACTTTTTGGAAGATCTTCTTTAACGTAAATTCCCTGTGGTAGATTCTTCTTACTTCTCATAATAAGTTGTTTTTTCCAAATTGTTGAGATGGACACTACAATTGGCCTAGTTTTGTCCGTCATTTTTCCAATCCTATAAGCTTTGATTATCTCATTGTTTTCAATCTGCACACCAGTTGTATTTATAATTCCTTTAGTGCAATTTATAAGTTCTATTTGATTTCTTTCTTTCTCCTCAACCCCGAAAATCACTATGTTACACATTCTTCTTTCTTTTTCCATAAAAGCTATCTTTTGCTGAAGTTCTGAAGTTTTTACCTTTAAGTTTTCATTTTCTTCTACAAGGCATTTTACTTTATCGTTCATAGCTTCCATTACGTTTTTAGTTACGGCGTTTGTTATTTCTATAGTTTGCTTGCTCAATTTTTCTTCTAAAAATTCAATAAGTAAATGCATATTTTGATCCATTTTTTGAACTTTTTTTTTTTACTATGGTTAATATTTTCCCTAATTCTAGGGAAAATCGTTTAGGATGGCAACTCCTAGCAAAGATGTCAGACAGTCAGTGACTTTGACGTCTGTCGACAATGACTTTGACGTCTGTTGACAATGAATTTGAAGTCTGTTGACAATGACTTTGACGTCTGTTGACAATGAATTTGACGTCTGTTGACAATGACTTTGACGTCTGTTGACAATGACTCTGACGTTTCTTGACAGTGACACTTGACAGTTGAAGTTGCCGATGGAATACGATGACGCAGTCTTTTTTGATGTTGGCAGAATTGTGTAGTATTATTTTAAAATGTTGGCACAATGTACACAATATGGCTAGCTGACTTGCGGTTATTGGTCTTGAGTGAACAAATTATTTCTCCTTTTTCACTTTTAACACTACGATTCACCAGAACTGTTACTGACATATGTAGTTGCGAGTACTTAATATCGGTTTTTTGCACTTTTGTTGAAGTTTAAATGAGATAACTATTAATATTGAATTTAAACACGGCAGTCGTCGATAAACAATGTTTGCTTTCTAACGCCGGAACCGGATCCATGTAACATCATCATCTCTAAACATTTCCGGTACGAGACATACCAGCGTCGCCATCGCCTGCGCCCGCGCACTACTAAACAATTAACTGCCAACTATTAATAGGACGGTGTTTTGTCGACTGACCGGTATAACATGACCCCCTACATTTTACTATGAACATAGAAATTTCTAGGGAAAGAGATCAATCTTGCCGTGACACACGGGTCACTAGTAATAGGTCGTTTGTTACAACATATGCGATAACTGGAAGAAATACAAAAATACAGAAAATGATCTCTGTTAAGATGATGAGAAAATATAAGTTTATTTTTGTAATTTTTCTTGATACTTTTGGATGATAAAGATTAAAAAAAATCTTAAAATTAGAGAAATTTTAATATGAATAGAAACATGTTAATTTTTTTACAAGCGTAGTTCAAGCGAACAACTACGCTCTAGACACATCTAATACAAGACTTTTACATTGATGTCTGTCTATAACATGATGAGAGACGTCGAATAGCACTTGGGGAGTCAATCTGATCACAAACTTGTGATGTTTACTATCGTAGTCGTAGCAATATTGCTGCGATGTCACATACACACTAAATCCATACACAAACGCACTATAAAATACACATTTGAAGTTCGTTGCGATCGTATTATCTTATGAAATACCTGCAAACTAACAAACAAAACTACTCATAACTTAAAAAAAACTTACCTATAACAGGCGTGGGCGTGAGAGTCTGCTCCCAAGTCGTCTCGTCCTCCATCTTCCTGAAACTTCGCTCCACTGAAACAAACATTTTATATAAGAGTCGACATACACGGACCAAAGTTTATACACGTTTAATGATATATATATATGTGAGGTTGAACTTACTGTTGAGAAAGTGCGAGGTGCCCGAAGCCTTGCGGGACTTCTTGTCGCCCGCGTCTTGACCTGCGTCACATTATTATACGATTAATTCCTTCTATTACATAAACCTTAAAATATAACTTAAAAACGATAATTTGTATAGATAAATAGATGTAGAAAAATTAAGTTGAGTTTTATAGCAATAGATGTCGTTATTAGTAATTGAAACTTTGTCAAAAATACGCCAGTATTTTTATATCGGAAAAAAAATTTAATGATTATTTTAAGATAAATTACTGATATGTAAGATAAAATTGTTTAGGACAGTATTCACAAGATGTATAATTCTGACCGGGCATGTTGTTGTGATGTATTCGCTCCATGAAGCGCGAGATCCTGTTGTTTTGTGTCTCTCCATCCAACACGCAGCCTTCCTCCACCGCCTTGCCGCACTCGCGGTGCACGCGCAGCTTGCAGTCTACATACATACATACATACATACATACACTTGTAACAGCACATAGTCACACACAAATAGTGGATTAGTGAGAGTTACAGAGAATAATGAGGAGAAAAATTTAAAACTCTAAATAGATGGCGCTAGTGCCAAGTTTGGGCTGACATCTGTCATATTTTTTTGTCATTATTTTGAATTTTTAGCCGACTTCAAAAAGAAGGAGGTTATCAATTCGACTGAATTTTTTTTTTTATGTGTGTTACCGCGAATCTCCGTCCCTGGTGGTCCGATTTTGATAAAAATTATTTTGTTAGTGAAATATGACGCAAGTTGTTGTTATGACACAGATTACTTTGTAAATAAAGTGTTTTTTGTATACCAATGGCATATTTAGTACTATTACCAACCAGTGTTGATCTTGCTAACATCTTTAGTGAACAAAAGACAATTTTACTCTCAATTAATTAAAAGTGAAAATTAAGTCAAAAAAGGCTTTTATCAATGATAAATTAAAAAAAAATAAAGTTTGTATGGACTTAATTCAAGAAATACTAGTCAAATTAAAATAACTCCTCTTGTATTTGACAGGCAAATGATCTAGAAGCAAAGATATAATAAAGTGTACAGACTGGCGCAGACGTATGCTTGCGGCGCGAGGCCCCAGATGACGAGGTCGCAGTGGTGGCAGTGCGCCACTGACGTCAGCGCCTGCAGCTGCAGCTGGTGGCCGCGCACCACGTACTGCACACACACACACACCATACATACATACATGAACAATGGCCGTCGCCAGGGGGGGGGCGTCAAAATTTTAAATATACTATTTCGAAACACTAAGATATTTACAATTCCTACAAATAATTCAAAAAAACTTGCCACTTTTCTAGATTTCTTAGCTCGTAGGCAATCTCTTTGGAATAAAAAAAATCCTACCTGCCCCTTACTCCCTAGATCTAGACTCTATCATCGATTGACGACGCCCTTGACGTGAACTAGTGACAAGATGAACAATGACAGGGGTTGTATAACTTGCTTGGGAAAGTGATCACAAACATTTAAAGATGAATGTAGTGTAGTTGTGTACTGACCGGCTGTGGGCGCTGCTTGGCGATGTGCTTGAGGCGCTGCTTGTACAGCTTGTCTCTGAGCAGGAAGGACTCGCGCGCGCCCGCCGCCTGCCCCGCCGCCGCCACCGCCGCCGGCCTGCGCACGCGCACACCACACTCATACACCTCTCCTCACCATACCACCACCACATTTAATACATTGTGGTAAGGATTTTCTGCTTTTCACAATATAGTAATAGCCATATTGTTCATTATTTCAAATATATAAAAGAAAGTTGTGTTAGTTACACCATTTATAACTCAAGAACGGCTGAATCGATTTGACTGAAAATTGGTGGGCAGGTAGCTTAGAACCAGGAAACGGGCATAGGATAATTTTTACCCCGTTTTCTATTTTTTATTCCGCGCGGACGGAGTCGCGGACGCGGACGGAGTAAAAACTAGTTTAAAATATAAAAGATGGCGGTAAGTTTTTGTACGCGTGTTTTGACAATCAAAACACAAGAAACGAGGCCTAATATGTATATTTTTAAAAACTAAACAAATATTTTTCACATAAATACACAGTGAAAACAAAATTTATACAAACGTCTTTGTTAATTTCGCCTTCTTCTTTATCTTAGATGACTGCCACCATCTCTTTCTCACTTCTCTCGCCTCTTCTTCACTTATCTCTTTTACATTCACCATCATCACATCTCTTGTTATATCAAGAGATATAAAACATATACTGTATCACTTGCAGTATACATCTTTACAACTTACTAATAATATTTTTTTAATTCATTCCTAATTAACTCTAAAACTACTGAACTAATTTAAAAAGTTTTTCATGGACGAAAATCTTTATCAAATATATAATTTAGTTATATTAATAATATAAAATAATCAATCTGTCCGTGTGTCCGATGTGTTCACAATATCGCGGTACAAACGACTATCCTACATACAAGTTTATTTTCCTTAAACCGGCACAATTCGTGCATTATTTATAAAACGGTTTGCGTCAAACGAATGAATTTCGATCAAGTTTAGGGTAACATAAGTTAACACATAAAACCTTCAACAATCAAAGAAGAAATGTTTCCCACTTAAAACACAATATCGTATAACAAACTTTCACCAAAAGAAATTTTTAACTAAAAGTTGGGTCAATTTATTAGTTCACATTTGACACTTTATCAAAATCCAACGACGTAACTTTGTAACGGCGAGCATTATTTTTTTTTTTAATACAAACGCTTTTTCTTTAGAAATAATATGATATTACAAAAAAAAATCGAACTGAAACATCGATTTTTCATACTAACTGAATACGATTTACCTTATATTTGAAGTCGATTTATTAATCAATGTTTTAAACACTTTAATATGAAACTAAGACCGATGATATCATATGTGACCTATTAAATTTGTTCAACGATAATTGTGAGCATTGAATGACATTCCAATATGGGACAAAACAAACATTCACAAATGTACGGAACACTATAAAAAAAAACAAAACTAAATGCATTTCCAAGTTAAAATACAGACACTACCGACCGACACAAAATAACTCATATTATACTATATTTTTTAATGGATAATATTTTGCGAGTTATCGTGATATCATATCGTATATATCAGAGATATCTGGCGCTCCCTAACTCAACTAAACTGATTCATTCACATCTATCAATTTTAGCTATACAGAAACATCTACAAAATATGTCTGAATTTAAAACAGACTAACTAGTAATGTCTAATTAGTAAACACTTACCAAATATTTCACTGATTTAAAACACTCAAAATTACAACAACTAGGAGTTATTTAGTATATAAATTAATTTGATCACTAGCCTTGTATTTACACTTCGGAAAAATTAACATGAAAACATTTTTCTTTGTAAAATGTCAGACAATATTTATATACATGTTTCGTCAGAATATTGTCACAACATAAGTTAACTTCATACATAAGTAATTAACTTAATATGTCAGCGACATGACATTGACTGATATAAACAGGTAAATGTTTCACTATATATGTGTACTGATAGTGTTGAGGTTAATAACTTTATAAAACTAATTGCCGCCTGCGACTCTGTCTGTGCGGAATTAAAAAAAAAACTTAATAAGTATGTGTTCTTCCAGACTATGTTTTACATCTGTAACAAATTTCATTTATATTCCTTGAGACGTTCCGGAGACACATTTTATCAAACATCCATCCATCTAAACATTCGCATTTATAATATTAGTATATATTCATGTTATTTATTGAAGTAAAATCTTCACTCCGGAAGATAGAACTTAAAATAAAAGCGACTAAGAAAAAAATATATTAACAAACATCTAGTAATATATGTACTATAATTGGCATAAATCATTGGATCATATTTGACATCTATCAATCTTAGCTTCATACTGAGGTGACCTGTTTAAAAACATCGATTAAAGTGAATGAATCGATACTGACTTCAAAACTAATATGTGAATCGAATCCAAGTGTTCCGAAATATCAATGATTTTCGTTAAATTTTTTATAACATCCTTATTGTTTAAAAAGAAATAGAGTTAACTGAGACAACATTGTAACGACGTGCCATCGACATTATAACAACAAATATGTAATCAAAATTTGATAAAAGGTAAACAATTGTATAATTCTATCTACAAAAAAGAAACAAATAATATTTTAATAATTATGGTCGCCTTTACAAGGTCACGTTGTTGGATTTTGATGAAGTGTCAAATGTGAACTATCAAAATGTATTAAAATGTGAATATTTAATGTATACAGATAAGATGTGTTACCTGCAGTCCATGCTGCACGCTGCTGCAGCGAGCGCGGCGAGCAGTGCGCGGTGTGCGGGGGAGGTGCTGCACATGGCGGGGGGTGCGGGGGGCCCACCGCCGCAGCCCGCACCCCCCACACCCCCCGCACCCCCGGCGACACCAGCGCCCTCGCTGCACACCGCGCGGATCACCTCGTACAGCAGTCGCTCCACCACCACTTGCTCCTGCACACAACATATGAGAAACCGGTTTGTACCGGATCAAACCGGTTCATGTCGGACGTGTACCGGTTTAATACAGTTCAATCTAGTTTGAACGAAACAAGCCATGTATATTTGACTAAAACTAAAAGTTAGCAAATACAAAATATAACAGTCAACAACTAAAAGTTAGTCGAATGAACTAAAAGTGTTAAACTAATCAGGTTTCGCACTCTGCGTGTTCATTTTGCTTATAAAAGGATTTTGTTAGCGAGCAGTGTGGGCGTGTGGGCGTGTGGGCATGTGGGCGTGACGTCAGTGCTCACCTGCGCCTTGTCGACGGTGCACTTCTCGAGCACGGCGTCGTCTGGGCCGTAGAGTGCGCCGAGCCCCACCTGCCGCTTCAGCTGGAAGTCGCGCAGCTGCGCCGCTAGCTCCTCCTTCGCCTTTGCGCGCGCTTTGCGGAAAACATTGCGCAGCACCTCCTCCTTGTGGTGCTCTGAAAATTTCCACTTCATTATTGTGACTGCTCAAAATGATAAACTAATCACAACAATGACATCAAAAGAAGTAGAATTGTTGGATTACTTAGAGCAGATAAGGTGCAGGCGATGGTGGCATACTTACCGTATAACAAGACGTGATCGATCTCGTTGGCCATGTGCTCGTCCACGCCGTTCAACTGCAACACCTGCAACATGCACATATATTGTACAACTGTGTGTATGTGACATGTGGGCGTGGTGTGAGCGGGGTGTGGGCGGCGTGTGGGAGGTGTGTGGGCGGGGTGTGGGCGGTGTGTGGGCGGGGTGTGGGCGCTGTGTGGGCGTGTTTACCGCGTGCGGCATGAGGAAGGAGGACTGTATCTCGTAGGCCCAGCGGCGGAGCGTGGCGGTGGGCACGGCGGCTGTGCGGAACTGCTCAGTCAGCACCAGCACCAGCCACGCGCATGGACATCTGCACAAGACAGAACAGGAACGGTTAAAAAAACGACGAATACATGAAAATCCGTTAAACCGTTTAGACTACGAGCGTTACATCACTTCTGCTTAAATACTCCTATTGACTATAATTCCTATCGTTTCATAAACTGACCTTCTCTCGCCTATGAGCCAGTTGAGCAAGACGGCCATCCTAGCTCTTGAATCTCTGACTGAACGGAGATTGGAGAACAGGCCAGAACTACTTGAATTCACCTGCAAAATACATAATGAAAAATAAATAAAAAAGTATTAAATTATTGCAACTAACTGCCTTTCTTTCAGACAAATAGAATCAATCAATATTGTTTTGTTCACTTTTTATATTTAGATAACTTACAGATGTCGGCGGGTCATCTTCTTCCATCGATATGATAGCTCTTTGCGGGTCCACACAGGGCTGTAATAAATAATGATTGATTAATTATTCATACCATTCTACTCTAACACTACAAGTGTGAGAGAGACACCATATTGTACCTGAGTGTTGTGTGCGTAGGGCGGGGGCGGAGTCCCGGGCGGCTCCCACGCGCGCTCCGGACACGCCCCGCCCTCAGTGCTCGCTGCAAACACAACCACATATCATCAGAAAATAAAGGTAACCATATTAAACTGCATCCAATCTTGTCTATGTTTAGTTGCT
This sequence comes from Papilio machaon, assembly GCF_912999745.1. Taxonomy (NCBI): domain Eukaryota; kingdom Metazoa; phylum Arthropoda; class Insecta; order Lepidoptera; family Papilionidae; genus Papilio; species Papilio machaon. The sequence continues at coordinate 5,038,725 of NC_060012.1, read as the reverse complement.
GACACTCACTCCTGGAAAGATCGTGTTCCAGCTGTTCCGGTGAGGACTGACTGCGAGCGTGCAGCACTGGAGCGCCGCGACTGTCCGTCTGCAACACCACTCATATACAACACCTCATACATACAAACATAAAGTATTCAATTTAATTATTACTTAATGTTAGTTGGATTTGTAGGACAATCACAAAGACAGACATATAGGCGAGACAAAGGACAAAATGTATTAAACGATTGTTTCAGAATTTGATAATGGAAACCACATGCACCCCTGTAAAATGTATTTTTCTAAATTGACTTGAAATTTAATCCTAACTTCTAGAAAAAGATAACACAAGACATGTATTGTAAAATAAGAGTAAGTGAAAACTTATTTAAATCTTGAACTTATTTAAATTTTGCACATTTAAAGCTATAATTGCGAAATAAACGTAAAAAAAGCTTTTAGGCTAAACATGTTTCGTAAAGTGTAAACCAAGACTAAACACGATCTAAGAAAGAGAAAGTCGATAAGAAGTAGTTAAAAGTTCTGTATTCACTTCACCTGCTAATATATAATTAGAACACATACATTTGACAAATGCTACAAAGAATCAAGTTTAACTTCTAATGAACATATTCCACACTAACCCTACGTTAACAAATGTCACACGACGGTGTATCAATGTATTAGTGTGTTCAGACACGAGAGAGACAGGTGAGAGGTGAGAGGTGTGAGGTGAGAGGTGAGAGCTTACCTGCAGCGGGGGCGGGGGCACGTTGACGAGGGGGTAGCTCAACTGCAGCGCGATGGAGTTGGGCTGGGGGCCATCCAGCTCGCCGTCCAGCGAGTGCGACGACCGCCGCAGCCGGTGCTCGTGCGCCGAATGCAGGGGGTGTTGCTCCTTGAAGGGGGGTCGCTGCGTCGGGGGGTGCAGGGGGTGCGAGGGGCTGAGGGGGCCGCGCTTGGGGCGCTCGGTGGAGCGCGGCGGGAGCGGCGGGGGCGCGTTGTCGAGACAGGTGGTGGGCACGAGAGGCACGAGGGGCACGGTGTGCGGGGGGTGCGTGTTGTGCGGGGGGTGCGTGTTGTGGGCGGGGGGCGTGAGGGGCGCGAGGGGTGTGTCGTGGCGGGCGCGCGCCTGGCGCAGATTGCGCAGACTCTGTCCGGTGAGGTTGCTGAGCGAGCGCGGCAGACCGCTGAGGAAGCCGCGGGGGGTGCCCGGCGCCGGCGCGGCCGAGCCCGCACTCTCGCCCTAAGACCCACATCACACCGCGCTGTTATATGGAGTCGCGTCTCTCCAGACCCTAACTATGACACTACTACTTTGCTGTGTGAATATGAGTCGAGTAAGAAATTAATAAAACTTCTAAATCTCTCATATGCATCAATAAAGCTACAAATACTTCCGATTTTAGGTCAAAAGTATAAATATTACACATAGACTAAACAAACTGCTATATAACCTTACATTTTGACATATTTTTTAAAAAGTCATATAGACGTCACAGAGACAAAACAAACACAAAAGCGGACACGTGACAAGACATAAAACGTAAGGTTATCGACCCCTCATCACTTATATTGTTAATTAGTTTTAATCACCAAAATTATTTTGTGCTATAAAAATAATTTACAAAACCAATATTGCGATTTTGCTGCCCAAAAATCCTGCATTTTAAATTTTTATACATTTGATATAAAATGCCACCATTTTAAAGAACATTTAACATATTTTTGGGCCGCAAACTGAATTGTAAAATTGTCAGCAGCAACTAAAAAAGAACAAAACTTTACTGTAACTACATTGACATCTTGATAATAGTATACAACATTCTAAGCTATAATAAACTGTATTGCAATAGCTGTAAGGTAGTTTTTACCTGTGCCGCCATGACGATGTCTATTTCGTGTTGCAGCTTGGAGCACCTCTGTATGGCCGCCTCTAATTGGGCTTGCTTTCTTACATCTGGTACCTTCTGCACTTCATCTGGACACATTACACAGTTCATTTAAACATAGAAGATAATGGTGGACATCTTTGTTACCAGAACCACTAAGCACCAGACTTGTGCTAGGTTATAGATCAAACCATAGTTAACGGTAAGGATTTGAACCAACGACCTCGTGATGGGATGTCCATACACTTAAGCATTAGGTTATTTGCGCATACAACTCGCCAAGGTTAAGAAGGGTGGTGGATATTTTTTCATGAGTGAGTACTTTAGCCTAAGATTGTATATATGAAGTACAAAGCAACTAACTTCGCAACTCCCTGATGTACTTCTGTTCTTTCTGTAGCATGAGCCTCATTGTCAGCACCTTCGACTCCTCCAGCTGCCGCTGGTTCTCCGGCTGCAATGATACCGACTAACATTATAACACGTACAGTTAAAGAATTAAATTCGCTCCCCACTAAGAATCGAAAGTCACCATAGCTGCTGTAATTTACCACGTAGGTATGCTTCGATGAATACATAAAGTATTTAAACATAAGATCCCACACTATTATACGTAAAGCTTACTATGTATAGGTAACAGGTGAATTATACGGGATACGTCAATATTGGAATTTGGTCTACGACCTCAAAATCCGTACATTTGTTTGTACAGATGCAACAACTTGTTCAATATAATTTGAAGTCAGAGAACTACTTTTTTATATTACGATTAACAAAATTAATCTCATCATCTACACTGCAATTTTATTTAATAAAAATACAAATTGACACATTTTTAACTAGACAAATTTTAAGTGCAGGCTTACATTGACGGGCAGTGGCGCAGTGATGGGCGTCTTGGTCCGCGAGCTGTTCTGCTGTACAGTAAGCACTGTTGTTGGTTTTGCTGAAACACAAAATTTTACCATTAACTATTTTGTTATAAATTGAATTTCTGCTTATATCGAATTTCCCAAATGATTGAATGCGTCTAAGTATTTGTGTAATTTCGACCCATTCGTCGAAAAATTACATATTTCAAGAGTGATAAGAGATGTGCAGTAGGTGTAGTTGTATCTATGTAGTGCTTTACCTCGTATCATGTGCACGACCTGCTGGTGCGTGTGCTGGTACACGTGCACCGAATCCACGCAGAGGATGCGGTCGCCGGCGCGCAAGCCAGCGCGCCACGCCGCCCCGTGCTCTTTGACTGATTGTACGTACACGGGGTTGTCACCTGAAATACACAGCCACAACATATTACGTCACAATTACAGAGTTGACGACAAACAACTGGTCGGTTCTACAATTGACACCTTCAATAAATGACGTCCCAATAATCGTAGTTTTAAAGTCAATAGTGGAGTCTACTTCAGTGATTCCCAAAGGTCCTTGTGGACAACCTCGGGTACACGATTTTATCAGTTGAAGAAAAAATGCAGTAACAGGGGGTTCACCTATCTGGTATAGATTTTGAAAGGAGTAGGAGAAAAAGCTTTGGAAATCTTTAGTCTATTACATCGCAGCAGCTTCAGGTTGAGTGTCACTATGTCGATGAGGACTCACCGGAAACCTTCATGCCGTAGCCATGCTCGTCGCGCACCACGGTGACGGTAAGCAACTCTCCTGCGCCCGGTTCGCCCCCGCCCCCAGGCCCCGGCCCCGACCCTCCCAGCATCACCTGCAATACACACAAGCAAATATTACATAACTACATTAAAGGCAAATATCGTTGGTTAAAACGAGAAGGCCATTGACCATTGTTATTGTGCGTGAAAAATTATATTTTCCAAAGTTTCTCCACAACGCTTCCTGCATTAAAAACACGTGGACAATAATGTCAAGGTAATATTAACAACATTAGCAACAAAACACATCAGCAGCTTATTTGCGGCGTGCGGTGACATCATCATATTTACGTGTATTTAGTTTCACATGATTTACGACATATAAACGAACCTTTCTATTAATTTAACGACCTTAAAGATACAAAGGCGCGTGTCGCCGGGGGGCTATTTCGACAGCTTACGAAGGTCGACATTTACGAGGCAAGTCGAATGCGACAACACCGCCGCCAGCCGCCAGCCGACCGTGTGCTGCACAATAAATATGTACACCGCTCGTAAATAATTTCTAGTAATAAGCAAAATGAAGCTTACTCCGCCATGTACCAGTATTTGCGCTGCGCAAACGCAACCAGAACAATTGTTATAATTACAAAGGATCCTATGACCTCGTATGTATAAAACGGCATTATGTAGATAGCATTATATCACAAGAACGCAATGTAGGAATTCACATTTTAAATCTTTTATAAAAATGATCGAAACATAACGTAATTTTAAAATTTTATCTTTCTTAATAATTACATTGGCAGAATTAAGCATTAATAAAATATTTTAAGTTATCCCGGAATGCCATTCGAGGCCTAAAAAGTTTAAAAAGATAAAAAGACCAGACCAACGGGAACATTCTTTTGAATTTTTTTTAAAGTTATCTTGGTGTGCACTTTACTGCTTATAGTTAGAGGAGGGCTGTATCAAAAGTAAACAAAGCAGTCGCGATATTAAAAGGAATCGTTAAAAATAACTTTAGCGTATATTAAAAAAATATTGGACAAGCACATGGACTCCGGGCCCGCTACCAGATGGCTGACTGCGGGAGATTAAAAAAATTCACCAGCTTTTTATTTGCAGTGTTTTGTTTCAATTTCAACCGGTTCATTTGGTCACATATTAACTCGTTCCAGGCTTAATTAATGTACTGGATGAAATTGTCAACGTTAAAATGTACTTACTTGTGTTGTATGTTACAAATGATGTTGTAATTTAGGCATTTCTTACTTTAGTTCAAAAAGTTTCGAACTGATAGAAAACATCGCCGAAACAACTACATAAGAAAACCTTAACTGACAATAACAAATGTGCTCGACATCGAGATTCTATCTCCACTTCTCTACAACTTCGTGTTTGTTATACCCACGTGACGTCACCAGCAACTATTACTAGAGCATGATGACACGAGGTCGTTAATCAAGATCACGCTATGTGACACATGTGTGACAGAATATGTGCCAGTGTGCGTGCGGAAGAAGCGTCATAATACGCTGAAATCGTTCCAGATATTGTGGATGTAGATAGAGAAGTCTACGAGACAATATTCTACCTAAGTTTACCTCTATTTTATTTATTTTAATTGGATTTGATATCCTCTTTCACGTACTCTTTATATCTGCAGAGAATCTCGGAGTTTAGAATTATTTCTAATTGTTTTACAACTGGATATAATTCTAGTAAGCATTTCTCCGTGCGTGCTCCAACATACGAGCACGTATTGTACCTTGAAGCTGCTGGGTATGTTTTGATTAGATAACCTATATACTATTCTAAGAATAAGACGTCGTCTCACTTGGACCTCACAAAGCGTTATTAGTTTATTGTTCAGACCAAACTTCTACCACACTGTAATATATGGGACGAGCATGCTTGCGTTAATTAAATCTTTAATATTTATGAATTTTAATATTTGTTGGGTGCACGAATGGGCTGTGTTGACCGGTGAAATATCATTACCACACAGAAGACTTTGATTTTACATATAGATAATATATTTTCTTGAACAACATAATTAATAATCATGTCTTTTACACTATAAGTGTCACTGTAATTCTCTTAACAAGCCAATCAAAGTAAATTCTATTTCACGCGCCAAATTTATCCTCAATTTACATACTTCACATCGGACCGTGATCATCGTTAACATAAAGGTACTTTTACACAAGCACAAGAAACGCTTGTTTTTAAAACTGGTAAAATTCACAATTTTCTCCTGTCGTATTTGATGAAGTTGTCTTGATTGAATTTGACGTCAACGTGGTTATATGTTTGACCATAAATATGTATCACCACAATACTTTCGGTATAAGTACTTCATTATTTACAGGAAAAGATCGCATTTCGCAAGCTCGGCGCTAGAATCACGGTATAAAAGGGTTGACGTATATTTAAGTTAAAATATGTTTGAAACACTGTCTAAGTTTTTATGGTAAGGCCCAAAATGTTTAATCGCATATAGCTTCCTATATTTTATTAATGAAGCCGGCATGAGTAACAGATCCCCGGATGTTTACGAGTCAACGTAACATCAACCGTTCATGTATCGCTTGAGGTTATTTTTAATTCGTAATATTGTAATTGAAGTTTATTCATTCAAGATTAAATCGTATATACACTAGGGAGATACTACAAAACGTGCGTTTTACGCTCGTATGTGAAAGTATCTTTAGCTGTGATGACTTTCCCACTCTGCGATAGATTCGCTTTATGATGTAATTATGTGTCATAGGAACACAGCTGGCGAGTGATAGCGTTAAAATAAAGAAGTTTCTAGAAACACAATTTATTAATACAAAATTAACCTTCAACTTTATTTTATTGAATGGTAAATAGATAATGACAAAACAAAAACGTATTGTTTTTAACCTCTTTTATTAGATTAGAGATGAAACTGCAATTAACAATATAATGAATTGGGATGCACAACTCTTTAAAAATCTTAATAATCTTACTGAACTGTTTCTACAATAAAATTCATTCAAATAGCGGAAAGAAATGTTTTGCTGATGAGAGACGCAAGGCCGAGGCGCGGCAGACAGGTGGCCCGTGGTGCATACCAATGAAGTGACGTCTAGAACATTCTAGATCCAACGATATGATCTGAAGACGAAGATCTATTACATGACAGGTTGAATACCAACCGTCTGCTTAAATCGTGTTTCGTAAACGACGATAAAATCAACACATATGCGGTAGCAATTTAACAAGCAATTGTAGTATTAAATATATTGGAATTTGTATTAGAATTTGCATCCTTTGTATGTGTGCCAGCAAATATAAAATATTACTGTATAGAGGTATTAGAAATAAACACTGTGTGCATGTTTAGTCAGTGGCGACACGGCGCGGCGCGGTGCCCTGTTTGCGACTGCGACGTCTAAACAAAGTTCAAATAAACGAGAGCAATTCACTACACCTACTATAAAGTTACTTGGAATATACTATTTAAATATATTGATCATACAATATCATCGTATTGTTTGGTACATGTATTCTGGTATCTCGAAGACAAAGGTTTGCATTAGAACTATCAGAAAACAAATCAAATATTGATTCAGTAACTATTTCTGTATTTGCAATTCTTAAAATAGTTTAACTAAACTGAACTCTATATCAGTACTTTAAGGCTAAGCGAAAATAAATAAAATTTCAAGCATTACATATACATACAGACACAGTAGCGTCTTAACACAAATAAAACTGCAACTTTACAGTTTTGAGTCTTTAGGATGACATCAAAGGCTTTGTGTTTTTAATTTTTTGTCATCAATATTTTTGATTTCATTAATTAAATGTTGGCAGCCCTAAACACAGACATTGGTCGTACACATAAAAGCTATCCATGTATAATCATCGCCGACAATACATTTTAATGTGTACCGCAGTCGGCAGTCGCGAGGCCCGCGGCTCGCAGACGTCGCGACGCCTACAGACCGCATTGCGACAGAAAAAAAGATCCGAACATGACACATTTTTTACTTTGAGAATGGAACAATATGAATATGCTTCTGAATATGTCATGTCATATTTTAATGAAATAAAAAAAATAGAAGATATTTTTTGGTAGATGGAAAGTAACCATGAAAAAGATCTCCTTTATTAATGAAAACGATGTTCTTATTATAAAATACGAGTATGTTAAGGATTATTCAGAATCATTTGTGAAATCAAAACTTAAATTGTTTTCAATAAATGTGATATTAAATATTCTCTAGTATGAATAGGCATAAAGTTTCGGTTGGTATCGACCGCCGGCCGACGAAATACTGGAAGATAGCCACGCGACGCCGGCCGCCTTGTCACCGCACCAACTTGCCGTTGCGTTATTACGCCGTATTTCTAAATAAATACTTTACTACGCGGTTTTTGTGAAACCAACGTTTATATGAAAACGGATAATTGAGTTCCTTAACAAAAATAAAAATTTGTACACAGTAGACAAACGCCTTCCCTTTATGGTCGCAGATCTAGAGGCAAAGATCCAAAACAAGGTAGAATGATTGCTTAGATGTAGTGCTGAAAGACATGGTTGACGAAGAAGATACTAGCTGGAGGGAGAGGCTCGATCCCGTCGATGGGACCGTATGAGATAGTATTAACGTAACGAAGTTGTTACGACTTTTCATTCTGGTTAAACAGTTCATATGATGACATAATCGATGTCGTCATCGATTCCAGAGCATAATTTGCAATGTAGACGCGCGATCCCTACTGGTGAATCACTTGCCTCGCCTCACTAATAAGACATGCAAAACTCAAGCTATTCCCACGGCCAGGGTTGGCAACTTTAAGTTGTTAGTTCCAAATTAATACAATCTAAGCATAGAGATTTTAAATTTCTTGTGTGAAAATTGAGCCAATAATTTAATATTACGTTGAAAATTCCCTAAGCATTATTATATTCTTTTTCACAGCGAAATTTTCCAATAGTCTAAGATTATTGCTCCTTCTTGGATGAATTCAGAAGTTTTTCAACAGCCTTTATCTTCTCCAAATTTGTTTAGGATCTGTTGTGTATGCGCTTGTAATAAGTTTGTTGGGAACTGGCGGCTACGTCCGCTGCGATTTTAACAATGTCTTGAATCAGTCTGCACTAAGCAACAAGCAAGCAATCATTTACTTATTCCAAATAAGTAACAGCCCCCGTAAACAAAGCAACATTCGATAAGCGATAATCGAAACGTCAAAAATGTATGGAAATGACAAAACTTTCGATATGTCACGGATTTTTTCTATAAATTTTGACATATTTTGACGATTCATGTGAATGTTACACTATCTACGGGGGTAGAGGACTCCTAAGTATTCTTCGATGAACTGGCTTTGATGTTATATTAAAAAACAATTACTGGATGACTCACTGGATCACCATTCCTTCCTCGTAACCCGCTGGAGGCTGCCGGGATGCCGCGACGTTTACTCGAGAACAGGTACTGGTTGGAAATTTATTGTTTTTGTTTCACATTACAAAGTGATATTATGTGGCAGGAATGTCGTAACATTGTAGTCGTACTAATTAGGTATACGTGTCATTGTGAAAAGTTCGTAGGAAACATACATTTGTTTTCTCAGACACAAAAGAGAAAAACTAAGATAAAATATTTTCTACTCATTGACAAAAATGATTGACGATTTCCGCAACAAAAAAATATACTGTAATTTCATTCAGTATTTTTGCCGACATAGTTTGTTTTTAAAATATAATTAAACATATAAACAGGAGTAAAGTTTGTCTACCAATTCAATAAAAACGTTTTTATCGAATTTTCGCATTGCGCCTGACAACACACCGACACGTCTGGGTATCAGGGCCCAGCAAACGCGTCAGAAATAAAAACAAATCGTTATCAGTTAACCCGCAAACCCATCCGGCCGGAACAACGGAGACGTCCGTGCGCGATGACTCATCGTTGCAGAATGACGCTTAAGCATCAACCGATAGAGTTTTTGTTTTTTGTCATCGCTCAGCAGACGAGAGCAAGGCCGCATATTATGCCAGCTTGCGACTTTTGACGTAACACTCGCACCGCCCGCACCGCCGCGCCTCGCGCCGAGCAATATGCGATAATCTGTAATTGCTTGGGTTATGAAAACAATGTTTGTTTGCTTGATTCGCGATTTTCATATCGTAATTGAAATAATCGTATTTTACTGGGTCACGGTGCCATCGCGGCGAGCGAGCGGTGCCTTTGTTCTTATCACTGTATGATTGTAAATAATACTTCGATCATTAAATCAATCATTACTTTAATACGCATATAGAAAATAAATGGTGAGTTGTTTACAAAGTATTGATACATATTCTCTAATAACATTCTCTTTGAAAAACAGTGTTTTTTTTCTTGTCTCTTTGGCTCCTAAGCTAGGATAACTTATATTTAAGGAGTCAATAACTTCTCGCATCTTAGAAACCATTAGTAAAACCACTAAGAACTAGTAACTAAACTAAAGATCTAGCATAAAGTTTAATCATAGGTCAACCCTTTTGTGCCGTGACTCTTGCGCCCAGCGCGAATTTTTGACAAATCATGGTTATTGAAACATTATTATGCGTAGAATTGTGAAATGGTGAAACACATCATCACGTTGACGTCAACAATATCAATCAGCGGCGGTCAAAGGGTTAAAACAGTGTTCAACTAAACAGTGTTTAACAGTATTTTTTTGGAGTAAAACAACTAAATTTACTTGTAACATCCATTTAAAACATCTAATGAAAACAATTTACTAAGATACGATAAGAAAACCACAAGCGATTCGATCACACGACCTAAGTAAGTCCTGACTACCAGCCAATAGACTATCATTACTCTACAATGCATCTAAGTGTTCCGTGGCGCTGCACAGTGCGGTGTTACAATACCGGAAAAAAGCAAGCATTTCTTGTTAGTATAAAAATAACTCAGCACGTTGCACTACATTGATGTTATTTACGGACGCGGTAATGACTAGGTGTTAGGTTCAATTCCCAAATATGTTACATATATGCATTATTTAAGAAATATGATTTTCAAATTTTTATACTCATCAAACCGAAAAGCAAATGGGAATTTAAAAAAATCAGGTTTGTTGTATGTTACTGTTATTTTAGAATGAACGTGGAATACGACATAGCCCTAATTAAATTTAAATATAATATAAAAATGTACAGTTCCTTGATCCTAACAGTGGGCCGTGTGCCAACGTGTCAGTCAATCTGTCACTAGCTTTATGTATGTGTGGATATTCTGCCACCCAATAATATTAAAAATACGGTACTTTATTTAACATCAACGTTATCTTTAAAATTAATCAATATTTAATAACACACACCTCCAGTTATAAGAATACGGATTCCATTTTTCCTAGTAAACGCGGTAAAATATATATAATTAAGTATTTCTTATAAACTTAAATGTTTGTTCTACACTAGTTTCCTAGATGTAGTGATTAGCTCATTTAAAAATAGTACATCTTACGATTCTTACTAATATTATAATGAAATGAATGAATGGATGTTTGCTTGAAGGTATCTCCGGAACGGCTCAACGGATCTTGATAAAATTTGGCTCAGATTTAGAACATATTCCAAAAGAACACATAGGCTACGAATTATGTTATAATTCCGCGCGGATGAAGTCGACAGCATACAATAAATCGAATTAATAAAAAGGTTATTAACTGCCACTGAGCGTGAATGAAATTTCACCGAAATGGGTAAGAAATAGACGTCCTCGAATTTACATTTCTATGTCGATTAAGGCTCTTCGTAAACAAGGCAACTTAAATCTTCCAAACGAGTAGATATTATTCGATGAGCGACTAAGTAATAGAATTTCATAGAGGTTCATAGACAGGCACGTGACATCGACTTTTTGTTCTTTAGTCGCCAAAGAAAGTAGCTCGCTACCTGTTTATCTGAATAAAAGTCGCTGCGATTTTCAAGATGGCGGACCAAATCAATAAAGTTGACATGTAGTAGCTATGCCTGTACTGACTGAATAGACGACTCCTGTCGACAATTCAACATCGTGTATACGGAGCGCGCGCAACGAGATACTTGTGACGCAAGTATGCCTTAGTGTACGTAGTTATTTAGTCTGTGTCGCGTCTTGCGTGACGCGGTCGTCCACGTCTGCCAACCCCGCTCGGCCTACACCTAGTTATTTCAGGAAGCATTGCGTCTCCACAATCGGGTACTGAATAAACTAATTATATTTTTAGACAGTTAGGTTATGACTGTATCATTATAACTTGTAAATTCCCCGCGACATCGCATCGCTTAAAAACACGCTTAATAAAAAAAATCGGAAAATATTTGGTTCTAAACAAACTAGGTTCCGGGTTTTAACGTTATTTTCATCAAGTATTTTAGTAATTTGCTTGTATTAAATATTCTTGTTAAATGCTTAAATGAAATATTGTTTTTAAACTATTTTTGTCCCATATCAAAAGTGACACAACTTGTGTTTGTGCGCAGATCGGCCTTCGCGTTTCTTTACTTCCTGAATTCTTTGATGTTAAATATGAAAAAGAAAATTATTATTTATCTATATTTTTACTTTTGAGATATTTGCATTATTTGCGTTATCAAGTTGAATTAATTAGGTAAAGTTTACCTAGATTTTATTTAAATTACATCACTTTTGACCTGGTTCATAATAAAGCAGTCATTTTATTATTCCAATGTGCAGACGGAAGTTACAATTAACGCAATTTACGAAGTCGCACTGAGACGAAACAACTCACAATACATATAAATATGGATCCCAATATTGATGACGCTGAATGTAAAATACTTTTAGACATATCATACATATTCATACAATCCACATAAAATAACTGGCAAGCTTACAAACATCGATATCTTTCACATATTTGATTGTATGATTCATTACTCATATCGATATAAATAAAATACTTTAACGTTAGTAACGCAAAAAAAAACTCGGAACATACGAAAGCTTCGCATCTCGAATATATTATTAGTTTGACATTTTATCAGGAATTTATCTCATTACTTTATTTATGATCTATACAATATTATCAGAGAAAATGATATCAGATAAATTTCCATCAATACATATGTAAGTTGGTTTGTACTGATGCTGGGTGTGAGTTAAAATGATGAAGTAATGTGGCACTGTTTCTCGTGATTTGGGTACACCCAAATGTAGTACTTGCTCTCTTGTACCCCACAGTGCTATCAAAATTTTAATTCCTACTACGTATACAACTAAAAAAAATCTAGTGTCTGTATGTAACATCGAAAAAAAATCTTATTTAAAGAAATCGTCAAATACCACAAAAATGTTTGTAACAAATTCTTTAATTTTTTTCTTGTTTGTCTATATGTATGTCCGTAAGTCTGCGTTTGTTACGGATAATCTCCGAAACAGCTGAACCGATTTTGACAGGACATTTACTGGAAGGTATCCAATATATGCGGTAGTAACTTAGGCCATTGCTTTTTTTAAATTCGTCAATAACATTTCACGGTTAAACACCAAATTATTCATAATCAACAGATTCACTAATACAAGCTCATTTTGTCACCATAGCTGCTTATGAATTGAGTAAATAAATTAGGTTAATAAGTAGTGATTAGTAATTACAAATAATTTGTATATTAACGGTTAAAGCCACGAATCGTGACCAGTTTTTAACAGCTACTGTGTGAACAGCTCACGACCAACGTAGCCGAGACGAGATATGCAACGTGAAGACCTTGGACCAAATACCTGACTACAGATAAAATACTTTTTTGTACTACTGCGTTTTATAGTAGAAGAAGACTAATTTTCTAAGTATTTTAGTATTTTTACGATGAAATTATATTACCGAGCAACTTATGTTTAAACTATCACTGTCATCATATTGTTCTCTCTTTTTTTCCAAAGAGAACAAGGAGGATAAAGATATGTTTTTATTCACGTGTGTCGACTCTGAAAACCTACCTCTACAAATAAGTCTTGATTGTTTTTAGTATCAGATTCTGTAAGTTTATCTTCGCTACAAATCCTTTTTTACATGTAGATCAATTTATTTTACCTAATTTTATGACAGTAATCTATACTTACATACATACAATTACACATTTAGAACGAGTGCACAAATATTTAGGCTATAGGTTGCTATCGCCACGCCGACTGGCCTTTGAGGACCATTAGTTAAAACGGAACATTAATCTGTTACAATTAAAAAATGCGCTCGCCCGCCGCTATGCGCCTGCGCAGCCGGTCTACGTCAATATCTAAGGTCGATCGTGCACTTGCGATTTATATATAAGCAATAAGATTCTGCACAGTTAGTACAATTCGACCTCTGACAAGCACAAAATATTAAATGGAAACGCAGAGCCACCGATATATCAACCAGGAAACTTTGGCCGGCGAGTGTGCAGACAACCTAACATTAACAGAGAAATTGAATTGGCGCGGCCTTGCGGGAATGTCTCAAACGTTTTGCTAACGTTTCGCAATCAATCGACGGACGTCTTTATCTTATTTTTCTTCCAATTGGCCGCGAGCTGTGGGCAGTGTACGTATACTGGCTGTTATGCTAGTTACACACGAAGGAAGACGCAGGAAGAGCAGAATAGTTTGGTATTTAACACGCTTGCTGTCAAAACGGTAATGTTCTGTTCTACTGTTGTACTGTGCTGCCCTCGTGTAAAGTGGTATTATCATATGCGCGCATTGCAATTCATTTGCACAACGATTTTATTGATATTTATTTAATTGATGAGGAGCTTCAAAGAGTGAACGGTACAGTTTCAATGTATCGAAGTGGGCGTCAGTTAAAGGTGATCAGATTGATCTTAAATCATTATTTTATAGTTAAATTGGCTCAAGGGTTTCAAAAAAACGTAGGCGCATTCGATGTTTACTTAGGTACAAGATTCGATACCTGTTTAAAAAAAATGAAGGATCTACGTCAAATGACCTTTTAGGGGACAATTTTTTAGAGTTATTTTTCTCTCTCTGTATTTTATATTTACACTCAAAGTATCTTAAACATAGTTGACAAAATACATGGTCAGTTAGTAGTAGTTTAAGTGACCGTGGCATTTATTAGCGAAAGTCGACCGAGCGACGCGAATCACGACACAACACGATCCTTGGGACAGCTACAATACATACATACAAACCATACTATCATTCAATTGATTGTATCGACAGTATTTATCCTCTCATACACACTAGTTTGAATATGACAGTGTGGATCTAAGAAACAGTGTCATTTCATGCAAAACATTAACTTAATGACTTGTAAATATCATAGACTAGCTATAGCCAGCGACTCTGTCTGCGCGAAATGAAAAAAAAACGTAATAAATAGCATATGTGTTCTTCCAGACTATGTTCTACATTCTACGTCAGATTTCATCAGGATCCGTTGAGCCGTTCCGGAGATATCTTCAAACAAACATCCATCCATCCTTACATTCGCATTTATAATATTAGTAAGATTATAAAATGTCAGTAAACTTTTACTTATAAAAGGATTTTCTAGATTTCTGTCGACAAGACTGTCTATAGACAAGACTGTAAGATAGGGTCAAAACAATTATTTCTGTATATGAGATACTCGATTTAAAAAAGCCATGAAATATAACGTATGTCTTATTATATAAATAATTACCACTCTAGTGTATCACTAGCCTAACAATGTATCGACATATTACAACATACAGCTGACGTAACAAATAGCATATTCCTTGTGAATTAAAAAGACCTTAGCGCGTAAAGTTTGCTAAACACGCGCATATCTAAACTATACTTAGAAGGAACAATTATACAACTTGTTGATGTTAAAATTCAAGTTTACAGCTCTGACTGAACATTTTATATAACTAAAATAGATATTAGGTATCCCATAATTGACAAAGATGTTACTTACATGCTTTCAATTCAAATAATTTTTTTTTTATCTACGCCTACATAAAATATTTATTACAAATAAACTAAAGTGATAGGTTACTTGTAGTTTACGTAATCGAATCCCGATCGATACATACAAGACCTAGGGCAGTCACACTGGGCGGTGTGGGGTCGCGTGGTACACTGCGTCATCTCTCCCCCGCATACCCTGCCTCTCTACAGACCGGTCCTGTTTTACACATAACTATACGACTCAACTATTATCGCTTCATTTGACTTATGGAGTACGGGTTTTGCCTTTTTTATATGCGTCATAAAGCATGCTAACAATCATTAAAAAAGAGGAGTAAATAGCAAATTTTGTATAGAATTAATTCAGTAAATATTAACTACTAGCTGTCGCCTGCGACTTTGTCCTCGCGGAATAAACAAAAACTTAATAAGTAGCCTATGTGTTCTTCCTGACTATGTTCTACATCTGTGACAAATTTCATTTAGATCCCTTGAAAGGTAACGGATATACCTTCTAACAAACATCCATCCATCTAAACATTAGCATTTATAATATTAGTAAGATTAAGATAAATAATAACAACCACGATAAAGTTAATACTACAAGAATAACATCATTTAAAACTGGAAAATATACATCTAATCTCCAACCGTGGGTTTCTTTAAAATCTCTGTATAAAACGAATCGTCATCCCTGTCATTACCTTTGACAAAACAGTGACAACAAAATATTTTAAAAGGATATTTTGGTCTTAGAAACCCACGGTTAATGCACATACTTTAAATCGTACTTAATTAACAACTATTTTTATTTGTCTATTAATTAATTAGAAATAACAAACACTCATTATTTTTAATAGAGTATGCATCATTAACGAGTACGAGTAGTGTAAATAACCGATAGACAGATGAACCATAGAGTAACGCAAGTGTCAATAATACGTAGAGTGGCGGTGATGCGTGTTGCAATAGAAAGGGACAGGGCAACTAGAGCGTGTTAACTCGCAGATTGACTGACTACTGGTTATTATTTATTTACAGTACAAATTTATCCAGTCGACCCAATACATACCTGTGGTTAGTCTTAACATAAGAAATTATAACTTTATAAACCAATACTAAAGTCGGATTTCAAG
The DNA here is from genome assembly GCF_912999745.1 of Papilio machaon. NCBI lineage: Eukaryota > Metazoa > Arthropoda > Insecta > Lepidoptera > Papilionidae > Papilio > Papilio machaon. The sequence goes on along the minus strand of NC_060012.1, from coordinate 5,022,187 downwards.
ATGTCATCTTATATAGACTACAGACCTGCAGAAGAATAACAGACAGATGAGAAGATGAAATAACCTAACCTGCATAAAAAAATCAAAAAACCCGCCTGACTGAGGCTGATACTGATATATGAAGGCGCCATCTATTGTCTGCGTTTTTAAAAAAAAATCTTTTCACTATTTATTTAGAATTTCATCTCTTACGTCCACTATATTATGTGTTTTGTGCTGGTGTATACACTATGACACTCCGGGGAAGAAGACGAATCAAATAACACCTTACTTGTCAAAATTGATCCAGTCGTAGTCGTTTAAACTTTAGGCCGTCACAATAGAATTTACATACATACAAACCCACATACATAAAAATAAAGTTACATACGCGCTAAAAACATTACTCTCTTTGTCACTCGAGTAACAACATAAATGTTTTTCCTTTCTTCTTTCAATATAGTTATTATGAGTAACAATTCTGGGAAGTACGCTAGAATAATAACACCTATATCGAGTTATATAAAGACTAGCTGTCGCCGGCGACTCCGTCCGCGCGGAATTAAGAAAATACTTAATAAGTAGCCTATGTGTTCCTCTAGACTATGATCTACATCTGTGACAAATTTCATCAAGATATGTTGAGCCGTACCGGAGATACCTTCAAACAAACATCCATCCATTCATCCATCTAAACATTAGCATCAAATTTCTTTATTGTCAAACAAATTTTACGTGACTTACCAACCCTAATTTTACAGATATGTTCCAGTGACGTGAAACTACGTCAGTGGCGCTTACCATTTCGTAAGTACACCCACAATAACCGTTTGTGATGCGGATCAAAGGTAAGCTTGTTTGCCGTGAGCCCACCGTCGCCGCCACTGTGCCCGGCTAGGACGAAGCGGACGCGGCCAATCGTAAACCTGTTATTATACGATTTAGGTTCGACGCCTGCGCCGCACAATGCCAGCCACTACTGCTCTACGCAATTATTGTTTTCCTATTGATCTCTTACGTACAACTGGCGGTACACTGAGACGACACTAGACGGATGTTATTAAAAACTATGGAAGGGGAAATGAAATTTGTCGGGGATGAGACGTATAGGAACGGAATATGTCCGTTTTATTTTCATCTCCTCCTCTATCCATTAAAGAAATGCAACGAATCTGATTACTTTTAAATCCCTAATAAACTCACAAAGGTTTGCGTCGGTCAAGATCTTTATAATGCGCACACTGTAGTGTGTGAACACCCTAAGTCAGAACACAACAGTACAATGTATGTTGCGGCTGCAATCAGCCAATATCCGTATTTTATAACAGTCGATGCGATCAGAGTCTCGGACTCCACTCGATCTAAACTCGTAAACAAAACATATTGACTGCCGTTTAATAGCTTAACGCTACTGGAATAAGGAAATAAACAAAAGACGGTGCTAAAATTTAATTTGTTTTCTTTAAGAAAATTAAAAAAAAGACAATACACACTAATCATTATCACCTCAAGCACTCCTCATTCAGATAAACAGACGAACCCACAAACTTTCATCATATTTTTCCGTGTTGCCTTAATTTAAGTCATCGTCTGCCGGTCAACCAAACGACTTGTAGTGTTGGGTTCGAGACAAAAAAAATACGCACGACTTGTAAATTAGCGCTTGCGCAAAACTGGACCTACCGCAGGTTGAAACCTACATGCATATTTATAACCTCTACTTACGAATCCGTTATACTTATTTACATATAAAACTCCGAATCTTAAAACATGAAACATTCAAAATAAAATGCAATTAAAGTGACCATGACGAAAAGCATAGATTTCCATTTGATATGGTCTACCTACTATTTTAAAAATATAAACAAACACCTACGCAAAGTAATAAAATATTCTGGCGCACGTCAGAAATAAATATCAAGTGTACGGGTATAGGTCGACGACGTGCCGGTGCACTCATTACACGATAAAATATTGTATTTCATTACTAAATGTGGGTTTGATTTTTAATATAGTATAATAGAAAAAAACCGTATCCGCTTTTCATCATCGGATATGATCGCGGAAAAAAGGTTTCCATTCTATTGTTACGGACATCCTGCTATATCCGACAAAACGTAAATACCTAAGTTAAAGCAAACTGGAGTAATTTGCATAATTAAAATTGATATCCTTCCATAACTTCCTCCAATATAAATGAAGCAGAAAAAATATGGATTTCGCCAAATTTAAACACACCCAAACGACGCATTATACAAGTTACCTCAATATATTAATACTAGAATTATTGCTAAAATCCTCAACAACAAAAACAATAGATGTTTAAGAACTAGGTTTATATTTTAAAACGAGCACAAAGTTCACAAGTGTTAATTGGCATACTATTTCCAGTATCTATGTCTAAACCTTTACATACAAACAATGATAACGTTTTCAACCAGTTTACAGTCGAGGACTTTTATTTCCTACCCAGTGATATTTCATTTGATGTTCACAAAGCAATTAGGTCGAATACTTGTAGCAAAATACTAAGTTATAGCTTATTAGGTGATAGTTAAGTAATCCATCCTAAGTGGAAACAGAATTTAATTCCCTAACTTAGTAAATTGTAAAATAGTCTATTTTTCTAGAAAACAAACCATTTATTTTAATGCAATAAATATTATTTTCTCTATATGTGTTGTGATTGTGCGTGACTCAGACAAATTGCCTTCACTTATGTTATAAAATAAACTAACACAAACACAACTTCAAGGTTTTAAAACTAGAAATCTTATATAACCTAATCGTAACATTGAAAAGCTTTTGGTGCATTTTACATTAGGTAGTTAGTTAAAAAATAGTTATATGTTATTTATTGTGCAAAAATCTCTCTTACTAATATTCTAAATGCAAAAATCTGGATGTTTCTTAGAAGGTACCTCCAGATTGTCTCAACGGATCTCTATGAAATTTGGCATAATATGTAAAACATATTCTAGAAGAACAAAGTTGCAGGTAAAAGCTAGTAATATTATAAATACCTATAAATAACTGAGCAGGCATCATAGAAACAAATAAAGATTTTAAGTTAAAATAAAAAAAAAGTTTAGTTTTACATTCCCATACAATAACTAATATATTCCTATATATTCTAGTATTGTACATAAACGTTATACTATCAATATAACGATCATAAACGAGTAAATATGTTATCTACAGAATAGAGGTAGAAAATGACCTCATCGTGAAACCAGCAAGCGATATATGACTTCATACAATACATCTAGCACATATATAGATATATATATACCATACATACACTATGAATAAATAAATAATGAACCTTTATGTGAAAGTAAACATGCTATGAATACTACATGATGATTGTAAGTCATCATGGGACCTATGTACAATACATAATGACAAGACTCAATGTCACATGCATATCATGTATTAATTTCTACATATTTTGAACCAACTTTGTCAACTCATCTAGCCATAACGCTAATCGAATATCTCCAGCCTCTGATCACATTGTACTCTCAAAGAATCACAACAAAAAATGAATCTTTGTATTCTTGAATACTTCATAACATCATGTACATTATAAATAACCTTCAGATACAGGTCCCGACAATTTCCTCCTACAAAACTAATCTATACAAACAATTCCGCCCCCTTTTCAAGTCATAACAAACTCCCACACACAGTATCATGTTTCCATTTGTTTCTTTATATTGATTCCAATAAACCCAATATAATAGTGCAGTTCCACTGCATTTATGGTGGTATAAAAAATATTTTTTGTCTCTTTTTTATTCTAAAAGAATTTTGCGGGATGACAATATGTTTCAAACCAGTATTTAAACAGTTAAGGCCCACAATAAAATTTATAACTAGTTTATTAGTGTAGGTATATAAATACTTGTCATTTCCATTAAAACAAAAAGTGAGAAAACTATTTTTTGTCGGGATGTTTGCAGTGGAAGCCCAACGTTATATGATTCATAGATACACAAAGATGTGAAGGACTTCCAGCCGTGTGCGTGAGACAGATAAGCGACGCCCGCTTATCAAACATTGCCGGCTTGATATCGCCGACTGATTGTACATCAGTCGAGGATTGTGTCCGGATATCGACATTACATAGACTTCGCCATCATTTCCTATATACGATGACATGGTTATGTGACTGTTTTAAAGAGAACAGAATATTTATAATTCCAAAAAGCCTCATCACTTACTCAATTATCATTCGTCCATAGTGTTATTATGGACAGAGGACCCACCTAAGGAACTATTTTATTATCCAAAGTGAACGAATGAATGAATGACGTGTGTAACAATGAACCGTGGCTGTAGACAGCACGTGGCGAGTTCGTTCACTCGTGGCGGGTAATAACATAAACAGTGTGCACGACGGTCACCACTTGCGCGGCGTAGCATCACCTTACTTAACAACCGAAACGAGATTCAAAAATTTTCACCACAAAAAGGTTATCAACATTTCAATTTCTATGATTAACTTTTAACAGGACCAGCAACAAACTAGCTAGGGTAATTACACAGTTTTTTAGTTTATGTAAATCAAATCTCTTTTTATAGTATCGTGTCAAAATCAGAATAACTGAAGAAAGGAATAATAATAGAGTTTAGATTACTATTTTTTTAAATTAACTTACAAACAAAATTGTATTAAACCAGTACGAAAGTCATCATAACCTGTTGAAAAGGGTTACGCGAACCTGCCTACACAGTCTGATAAAAGCGTGAACATGGGCCGGGTGCGAGCGACCGCGCGGTGTCGGATTTCATTCACCGGCTGGACCCCCGCCCGCCGTCCCCCGCGACTACCGCGACCCGCCGCGCCAAGCAATGACCTGATGATGAACGACCCGCAACAAATAAATGTGGACTTGACACACTTTGACAACACATACGGGTCTGAATAGTATTAGTATAATACTCAGGAACATTAATGAAAACCACTATATTACGGATTTCTACGATACAAGCATCAAAATAAAAATATAAATTTATTAAATGATTAAATAACAACAACTTTATATAACTAACTTATCCTTTCTTAGAAATTTGCCCAATACTTCTGTCGAAAAGCGTGTCAAATATTAAAAGAAAGTGGTCAAGTTCCGAACGTCTGTGGCCGCACGGGGGTTTATATCGCACACATACGCACACTAACACACACACTAGCGCTCGCAAACCGCCCGTGTGTAAGGGCCGTGAAGGGCATCGCTTACGGAAACCCTTTAGTTTCTCCAGCTTGCCAAACACAAGCCACCTTTCATACATTGAAGCCACAAGTAAAATGTCTAGCTATCTGAACTGAATGACCTTTGTAGGAAGTGCTCATAGATAAAAAAATAAATAAACTTTGGAAACATATGTAAAATTTTACGTATATACATTCTAATGTATCATGCAACAAATTTTTCATTTATTTTTGTTGAACATTTGTTGTTCGAAATTTGAGATACATATATATGTAATATGTAAGGAATGTGTATTAAATTATTGTATCGTAAACAGTAATTCAATTATCTAGGCCACATTCTTTACTCATTAAAAATATTAAACTTAAAATTTCTATGACACAAGTTTACAAAGAAACAATTTCCTTTTTCGCAATTCACAATCAACAGTCATAATATCAAATAACACAATTAGTATTCAACGCAACCCACAACTATCACTGGCAATACATACACCTGCTCAAATGCACATAAAAACACAAATTATATCGCCATTCGTGACTTGCTTACGTAATAATTACTCAACCGACTCATCAAACGTATCTCATCATGCTAACAAACCTACGAGCAATACTCATCTACAACACAATGATAATAAGAAACATAACAGCGCAAAGTTTAATGAATAATAAGTTACAACCTGCATTAACATTGCTACATAAAATTGGCTACAATGCAGTTTCACTTCCTTAGATCTTGATGATAATATTATAAACAAATGGTTTTTGGACACAATGTTTGAAAATAACAAACTTTAACCCTATTTTACTAGAATCTGTTTAAGAAAAAATTATAATTAACCTTTAAAATAAAATCTTGCCCTTCACTGGCCTTTAAAATAGTGCTCGTTATCTTATATATAAAATTCTCGTGTCACGGGGTTCGAACTTGAACTCCTCCGAAACGGCTTGACCAATTCTCATGAAATTTTGTGAGCATATTCAGTAGGTCTGAGAATCGGCCAACATCTATTTTTCATAACCGGACGCGGACGGAGTCGCGGGCGACAGCTAGTCTTTCTATATAGAAATTGTCTACATAGATGTTATAATTTCATTTATATCTACCGTCGTTTCATGATTGTGATAGTAAAATTGTTTTAATTAACAACTTTGCATTCAGTAATGTTCAAAAATTAAATTACATATTAAATATGAATATAACAAATTTTTCTTCTATTTATATATCTACATTTATCTGATGTTGAAAATGATGAAAATGATGTCAAGAAAAATATACTTTATTCTTGGTATTAATGCCATGGGATTTATTTTGTTAAAAATAATTATTAAATAAATATTTAAATGTATTTAGTTGTACAAATATAATATTTATAGATGAAACATAAATAAAATGTTACAAATACTTATTTTACAGATAATTAATGGACAACATGTTTTTGATTAACTTGAACTTAATTTTGTTACATTGCAATTAAGCAATGATAATAACGCTATTAGTTAATTTAAAAGAAAGAACATCTCAAAGAATATGACTAAATTGACATCTCTTTCGTCAAAATTAATTCAGTGGTGTAATTATTAAGAAGTCATCATGGAATCTAAATTCTAAATTTGTATTATGTTTTATTAAAAAAAAAATAGAAATATTTTAAATTTTACTTATTGTCAACTTCAAAACAATGCACAATTATTTCATTTAAATAAAGAATGATTCATACATAGTAGCATGTATTCAATTTAAAAATTACAACATTTTTGAATGTATTAATAAAGCTTTCTTACCCACACATCCCTTTATTGAGGTAGGTGAAAATATGACATGATTTAGTAATGAGTAAGTTTGTCTCTACACAACTTCACTGCTATTTACTAAATATTAAATAAATTAATTAATAGTAATTGACCTCTTATTGTCCATAAACTTCTTTCGAAGCAGTTCTAACCTGCTCTATTTCCTTTGTAGTTACATTTTGGACAGTCTGTGTAACCAAAACAAGTATGTTTTATAATCAATTCTAAAATACGCACTAATGATGTTAGTATCGGACAAGGGGCTCGGCCTACGCGACGATCTACACACAATCTCAACTTCATAAAAGGGTCAAAGCTTAATTAAGCTAGGCGGACTCAACGACGGGCAGTCTGACAAACAAATATTTCGCAATAGGCTGCCACCAAAACATTACGCGGCACACTTTCCATCGTGGATTGGGAGTGACACAACTCGACATACCATAGAAACCGACTCGTTCGCGTTCGACCGTAAAAACAGCTAAAACTAGCGCGACGATTGTAACTGTCAAAACTTTGGCAAATCAAAGTATTTACAAGCATCATACTAATTCAAAAAATTGCAAAAAGCAGTGGCACAAACGTAGGGATGATTATTTAGCTCTACACTCACCGAGTTCAAGTAAACATAAATCCAAAACTGAAGTCAGAGCGAAGTTTTTCTTAAAAACAAGGTTCAAAACACTAAACTGACACAAATCTTTCACGGTATTAGTTATAGCACGGGATTGACACTCATGTAAAGAGACCATGCACTGCCACTGATCACTGCTATGATTACGACACTGCCACTTTAATGTTTATTTACAACGATGACCGCTCAACATTACGCATATTTCACGGGACGTCTGTCGCTGTCCAACGAGTTTCGGCCATTTTGCTCTTTGTAGAGTGACAGTGAGAGAAAAAGAGATAGGTACAGGTTAGGTAAATGGTAACACTAAACTCCTATGTTGCTTTATGTAATTTTAATAAAAATACTAAATCATAAAAATATTGCAAAAGCATTAGATACGTTTCTAATAAATTAACATTTTTACCGTACATTTACAAGTTTCATTAATTTATATTCGAGGTAAATGATTTGTAGGAAACAAAAAAGCTGCAATTGTCTATGCGTTGTACTTCATTTTCATGTTGACGTTTAGCTTAATTTTCAACGTTTAAAAAGTCGATTTAAGTTGAAATTTGGAATTAAATTACGAGAAAATATATTGTGCAGGAGTTATATGTATTTTATTTTCGATTTCTTAAAACTTAGAATGTATTAATTTTTTATGAAATCATCAAGCTCCACGCCATTTTGTTCTGTCAATGCTAATATAGAAAAGATTGAATTCTTGAACGAAAAAGTGCCAAAACCCGCGGTTATTTTGAGTTCTATTTTAATCAGTTTAATATAAACATCAAACTTCCGAAAATGAGAGACGATATTTGTATAAATACTCTAGTGTCTAATGTCGTAGCAGAGAACCGTTTTAGTCATTGCAGGTTATGTCTGTGTGTTATTGGAGACCAATACGTACGTTTCACCGATAAAGTATCACTGGATCCTGAAAACGATACATTTCAGCCACTGAATAAAGTTCTTATAAAATTACTTGGTAAAAATGTAAGTAATGGTCATAAAAATATATTTTAATGTCAAGCCAAACTTTCTTGATTTAACAATCCCATTGTTGTTATTTTAGGTTTGTGATGAAGTTCCAGGGATCGATGCGGTGTGCACTTCTTGTGTCGACAAAGTTCTTGAAACCGCAAGATTTATGAAACTATGCGAAAAGTCGACTAACTTGATAAACAAAGTATTCACCAATCTCTCCAATGCATTGAATGTGGAAATAGATTCAAAGAAGGAAAATCAAACTCTGTACATAGTTGTTGAAGAAAATAATTCACAATTACTTTGGATGAAAAAAGAAGAAAAGCGGAGGAAAAAAAAGTATATAGAAAATGAATATTTTGATTGTAACAACTGTAATGAAATATTTGGGAGTTGCCTGGAATTTAAAGCTCATAACCTAGCTGTACATGATATTTTCACTTGTGACAAATGTTATGACACCTTTCTTAGTGACACTCAGCTCTCACTACATGAGAGTACAGTGCACAGGTACCAATGTCCTGATTGCTCCCAGTGCTTGTCATCTGAGAGTGAATTTAATGAGCATCAAGGAAAAGTCCATAGCATTGTGGTATGCCAAGAGTGTGGGAAGATCTGCCATGGCACAGATAAATTAAGGATACATGTACAAAAACATAATCAAAAATTTTCATGTCCAAAATGTAGTAAAAAATATACAACTAGAGATTTTTACACAAAACATGTCAAACTTTGTGTCAAAGGTCTTATAGACCCTCACCCGACAAGGAATAACAGAAAAGACTACACATGTGAGAAATGTTCCAAAGCATATGGCACTCCGGGCGGCTTGAGAGTACACAATAGGTTTGTCCATGGCAATGCCAAGCCTCATATCTGCCATGAATGTGGCAAACAGTTTACTGCTCCTAGCTATTTAAAAATTCATATGATTAAACATACAGGTGAAAAAAATTATGTATGTGATTTATGTGGAGGCAGATTTGTCTCTAAGGAAGCTTTATTGTATCATACACGGAGACACACTGGGGAGAAACCTTACAGCTGTAAGATTTGCAACGAAAGGTTTGTCAATGCCTCTGCACGAGCGGAGCACATAAAGTTTAAGCATATAGGACCTACTTTGATGTGCGATATTTGTCCGAGAAAGTTTGTTACTCCACATTTCTTAAAGCAACATATAAGCAGACATCATGATCCAACTAGCAAACTTTACTATGGTAGGAACATGATTCCCCCAAACATGCCCGGTGAACAGAACATGAGAACTTTTAAAGTAAAATCACAGTAATGAAGTGTTGGTGGCTTAGAGGTTAAGCGCTTGACTTGCAATCTTCAGGTCCTGGATTCGAATCCCGCCATATACCAATGTGATTTTCAATTAACATATGTAGATTTATCCAACATTCTTTCTGAAGGCAATTGTGGCAATTGTGTTGCAACTTACACATATATGAGAAAAAATTCAAAGATATGCGTGAAGTCAACCAAACTGCACTGGGCCAGCGTGGTTGACCACCGCATAGTCACCCCTAACTCAGGGTAGTCTCCGAGCCATTCAGTGGGAATGTATAGTAAGCTGATGATAAATGAATACAGTTATTTATGAAATACGAAACAAATATGTGATTTATAAACAATGGATGATGCAGAGTTATGATAGATATATTTTATTTTGTAAATTATGTATAAGAAATAAATGTCTATAGGTACATTTTGTTTTATCTTGTTTATTGAAGAATCTTTCTCATAATGTCACCCTTTGCTTCATAAGTACAAATATTTAAGGTAATAGCACTATGAATAAAAGATGTAATTTTCTTGCATTCTTTACTACTACTTTATTTACTTATTTGAGAGTACTGAATACTGTTGCTTGGTATCAGCGACATACAGCTTACTGTGTGGATTGGAATGCCTTTGCACATGTTTGCGAAGTTGATGGCTAGTAATGAATTTAACATGGCAAACAGGGCACTCCTCCGTTGGCCCAATGTGTTTTCGTCTCTTGTGTTCCATCCTTCTTGAAGCAGATAAAAAGCTCTCATCGCACATATCACATGGGAATGGCCGCTCGCCCGTGTGCAGCCGAATGTGGTAGATTAATGCAGCATGTGTGACAAATTTACCACCACATTGCTCACAACTAAAATTTCTTTCTCTCGTATGCTTAACTATGTGATTCTTTAGTCTGCTCACAGCATCAAATTTTTTATTGCACCAATTACAATTGAGAACTTTGCCAAAACCATGATCAGTTTTTAAATGTGTCCGTAAACCATTCTTCCGTACGTAACCTTTATTGCAAATATCACAAAAGAAACTTGGCTGTTTTTCTTTGCCATTGCCACATGCATTAAGGTGGAATTTGTAAGTGTGTTTGTTAAGAAAGTGTTTGTTACAGTGTGAACATCTGTTCAGTTTGTGCTTGTCCATGTGAGCTCTTAAAGCTTTTTTTGATGGATATTGAACATAACACTGTTTACAAACGGCTGGGACATGGTATGTACTGTCATGGATTTTCAGCATTTTCTCCGTGCTGAACATTTTTGTGCATTTCGTACATTGTATCTTTTTTGGATAATGAATCCTTTCAGCATGTTCTTCCAATTGAATCTGTGATGAAAATACCTTTGGACACTTTTTACATGGGTATTTATATTTTGTGTGGAGTCTCATATGTCTAACAAGGAGAAAATGGGAGCTGAACCTCTCACCACACTCTTCACATATGGAATTAATGACTGCATCTTTAACCTTTTCATATTTTTGTCTGCTTTTCACAATTTCCTTTATTTTGAGCAACACCATCTTTTTGTTTTTTGATGCAAACCTCTTTCTACTTGTAAACATTATGTTCTCACTCTTGTTTATCACAAGATAAATACTTTGACCGTTGTTTCCAATTCCTTCTGAATGTATGAGACTTTCATTAAATTGATCTAGTACTTCATGCCATCCATTGTTTGAAAATATGACAAGTTTTTGGAACAAATAACAATTTATGGTGTTTTCAGCACAGGATGGACATAAAACTTGTGGCAAAAGTGGTTCTGTTGAAACCTGTAATGCAACAGAAATAATATATTTAATAACAAATACATATCAAATAATTCGACGGACAGTCTCAGAACTAATATAAACTGATACGACTTAACTACTACAAAAATAAACTTAGTATTAGAATTCATATCAATATCACTTAATATGTGGATCTATTTATAAAAGTATTTACAAAGTAAATCTACTCACACCAAGATCACGGAACATTGTAACATAAGTAACTGTCTCATCATAATAAGATCTCTGAACTCTCACACAATTTTCTATGGAAACTTCGTCCTTTTCTGTTGTTGCAAAACATAACCTACAAATATGTTCGCACTCCCCACTAACAAATCTCAGTACCGACTTTGCAATACGGTCGTAAGAATGCATGGTTAAGTAATTATTAAAAACTATGCATTATAATAATCGCGATCGTTTTTGTTGTGGTCAATAAAAAAATAAAGTTTGCTAAGATTGAGTAAAATGACAAGAGAGGAACACAATAATGAGCGACAGTGACAGGTGACAGCCAGGCAAGGGCAAGTTAAGGAACTTTTCCTTTTTACTTTCTTTTCTTTCGGATGATATGCGAAACAAAGTTAATTTCGCGTTATCAGTTAAACACTATGGTTGAACCACACAGGTTCTAACCCCAATAATCAATGTTCACTTTGAATTTAATTGACTTGGTATTATCCATCCATTGGTCCATAGAATGGGTATTATACTAACTGATCTCGGTCACGATTTTCTTAAAATCTTCATAAAGTAATCTCTAGTTGCAAAAGTTAGTCTTCATTTAAAATTACTTATGTGGTATCTATTATACAGTTAAGTTACACTGCAGATAGACTTTATCTGTGGGCAAATGAATCATAACTCCAATCACAGAGTCTTGTTTTTTGGTGTTTTGGCTCAAATAAAGAATAATACTCGGTCTCGGTCCTAGTGTTTTGGGTAGTGTTTGTAGTTGTAGTGTTGGTTGTCACAAGCAAAACATAACAAAGCACAGGTTTGTTATTTAATTATACTACAAAATTAAACGTTGACATATTTTTGCCTCATAAATGTTTGATCATAATGAAGTTACAAAAACCTATATAATCGAAATGATCATTGTAAACACGCATTACGCGCTGTGTTGGACGTGTGAAATGGCAAAAGTATAAATTATTTTGGCAGCGAAAGCTTTCCTTGTAAAAAGTACATTAAAAAAAGTTTGATTGAGAACTTGCTTTTGTAACAAAAAAGTATCATTAGATGCAATCATTATCTAAAAATAATTTTATGATTTTCTTCGAGTAAATTTGTAGCGGCGCCAGAGCCGGGTGCAACAAATAAATATAAAACGTGTGCACATACATACGTGTTTTTTTTTTAAATGTAGACCTCATAAATAACTTGCTAGACAGTAGGTATATCAGAAACTGGCTAAGGAAGGAGTAGTAAATGTTATATTGTAATTTGACGAAGTTTGTAATCGGCCGGTAACATAACTATTAACTACTATATCCTTATATATATCAATTAAGTAATTCTGTTCTAAATATAGATATAGTAATAACGTTAGAAAAAAACCTGTTATTTTAGTTTTGTTTTTTCGAAGTTTTATTTTCATTTCAGATGTCTTCAACAATACCGATAAAACTCGAGGGAAACAATCTTGGCGAAAGGCATCGTCATTTCAATTCTCTGGTCCTCGCCGCTCACCAGCAGGGCAAATGTCTGGCGACAGTCCTCGACTCGCCCGACGTATCACGCCTTGACACACTCTTTAAAATCGAGCTCGCGTCCAAACATCGCAACGTTGATTACATTTTAAAAACTCTTCAACATGAGGACATGTTGTTTGTTAGTAGAGCTCTAAAGTGTTGTACTTGGCTTCTGGAATCGGAATATCAAGATGTCATAAATCCTGAACATTTAGAAGGCGAGGTTTACCCGCACATGATAACGCCTGCCGTTAACAAGATGAAGCAGTGGCTGTACATCCACCTAAGAGATGCGCAGAGATGCCGCCAGTTCTACCAGCACTACAGCCGCCGATACGATATCAAAATCAAATTCCTCAAGCACTGCGCTCCGGACTTCATCGAAGACGAACTCTTCAACATTATAGACCGCGTCACTCCTAAACAGCTCAAGGTTATTTGTGAATATTGTCCTCGAGCAATTAAACTATACTATGACAACCTCAGCAAGTACACGCAGGCGTACACAGCTTTTTTACAAAACGAGAAGGACTATTTTGAATGTACTAAATACATCTTGCACTCGGAACCGGATTCTTATTTCCAAATCTTGGAAAAGTATTACAATTACGAGAGTTTGGGCGCGCTGTCGCCGACCATCACGGAATGCATCATGAAGCGACACAAGCAAAGAGTCCTAGATAAGCCGGAGCTTTACGCGGCCTGGCTGCTCGACAAAACCACTTTGGCCAAACATCTCCGCACGGACGAAAATAAAGATATAGTCTTAAGGCTAGCGCGTGCCGAGTACCTCAATAACTACTTCTCTTACAAATTTGTGGAACCTTTTATAAAAAGATTGAAAGTTGACGAGAGAGCAACCTTCAAAAAGAAAGTTTTCGTGGATAAAGATATCGGTGAAAAAGTAGTTAACTGTCCATACGTCATGTTCTCGCGGCCGGAGCTCGCGGACACGGACACCGTCTTTGACGATGAGGAACATGATCCCGAAGATTACAGGTCCTTTGAAAGGACAAATTTCACCCGTTACCTCAAAAAGAGAAAACGCGGTCGGTACGAATCGTGCGACATGATCTCGGATTGTTGTTACAAGATGGAGACACACCGGATGCGGACACCGCTCGACCAGCTGTTCGACAGATATCGATTCTTCAATTTCGAGCGAACGATGTTCGAGCTTCGGAAAAAGCTGGCAGCGGAGAGCTCCGTTCAAAACCGAGAGTTCATGATGCTTGTGCTGGTCAGCAAATGTGGAGACAATATGAAGCATGTGGAGAAACTAATTCGCTTCTTGGTCGATCGGCACCACAATGAGTCTAGCAATTTACGCGCAGCCGTCGTCCGCAGTTTGGTGGTGCGCGCGCGCGCCTGGCGCCTCCCTGCAGACGCCTGGAGTTTGCTGCTCGACTTTGGGCGCGACCTTGGACTCGAAGGTGCTTCTCCCTTGATTTGTAAAGAAGGAATGCATGCGGCGGTGCTGCGCGCCTTACTTTCGGGTGAGGATTGCGCTTCGACGCTACGCGAGGCCTTCCTAGATAATTTCTCCTCCCTGATTGAGTACAAGCTAAGCGCGGCAGAAAAAAGTACCGTCGGGGAACGTTTGCCCTCGCTTCTGCTGCAAGCTGCGATGCAGGCAGGCTCAGATTCAGCTCTCAATAGGTTCAAACTTCTGCTCGATCTCCTATCGTCACTAAATAAAAAGCTGACGGATTGTCCAGATGCTGTGCTAGCCTTGACGGAGGTCGTACGCCGCCATCCCTCCGCCGCTGAGGGCCTGCTTCGGCGAATGTACGAAATGCGCGTCGCCCGCCGCGAACTGTTTCGCGAAAATTTCGCTTTGTTTCAAACGAATGAATCGTACATGAACGTTCTGCGCCATGACGCGTCGCTTCTCAAATCAACTAAAGAATTTGAGGACAAGCTGAAAAAGCGCTCGTGTAATTACGACGGTTTTCTCAAGAAACTGGCTCTGTACTTCGGAGAGGACGATGGACTGGCGGCGACGTATATCGCAGCGGTCTCGAGAGTAATGGAGGGCGAGCCGCACGTGGGGCTTGCGCGACACCTGGCAATGCTGCGGGCCGATCTCCGTCCCATCATTAGCGAATATATGAAAGAACCAAAGGGAAGCATTAAGAGGCGGCTGGCTTCGGCACTGCAGGCTAATTTCCACCTTAGCGGCGTCGTCGACTTGGACGCAACCTCGTGGCGGGCGCTCGGCGCCAAGCTGGTCGTGCACAGATTGTTGTCCTGCAAAGCTGTCGACATCGACAAATATATAGCGCGGTCGCTAGAGTGGCGGCGCACGTTAAGAGTTGCCTTGCTGTTGGCAGAGCGTCGCGGCCGAGCTGCAGAAGTTTACAAGATAGTTGTCGGCGAGCGACCCGGAACCGCTCTGCGTTCCGCACTCTTGTACTTAAAAAGAAACGAAAGTGACGACTTGAAGACGGATGTATGGCGTGCGGTGTTGCCGGCGCTGAGGTCACTGGACCTGGCGCGGGAGCCGCGCCGCTTCCTGCGCCGCGCGCTGCAGGACGCCGAATTTGTGCCTGCGGACATACAGGCCGAGTACTGGGTCGCCGTGTTTGACGCCCTACAGAAAGTATCACAAAAGAAGGCGATGCCCGTCCTGTGCAGACTTGAGAATATGCTTTCCGAAGTGAACAGTGATGTCGTTAAAAAGGTGATTGAAGACTTCCTCGAGGAGTTTAATGTGGAAACCTTATCGGACGATGCTTATTACCATATGAAATGTAACTGTATGAAAGTCCGCATCGTGAGCAAGTACCTGCTGCTCGGTGATGGCGAGGAGCAAGGCGCCAGAATGGACGAGGTGTGGGTGCCGTTCCGGGACCGCTTCGCTGCTCTGTTGCGGCGAAACACCGAAGGCGCGGGCCGATATTTGGACGAATTTGTTAACTCATTAAAATATAACGGGGCGTTCTTTGATCCGGGGCTATCGTGTTTGCCCGTGTTTGAGAGGATCGTCGCAGATCTGCGGACAATTTTGCCGATGGAAGGTTATTTCAAAACATTTGTAATGCTGCACGCGACAATGTTGTATTACAAATCTATTCAGTATTGTATCAAACAGTATCCGGCGAAATTCGACAATGGGCAGTCGAAAGGAACAGAAGGAGCGACAGTTGTGGGCAAACACTTCGGCAATTATGTTGGGAAAGAACTAAAAGAATTGGTGTCTAGATATTTCGATTCCATTACGATACTCTATCAAAAGAATTTGATGACATTCTTAACAGATCATTTACCGTTCAACGAGAGCAGGAATAAATTTGTGAGCGCATTTATCGGAGGTCTGCTGGAGACGGGCGAGCTCGAGGCTCTGCTGGTGGCCGAGTACCTGCTGGATAAGGAGGAGGGAGGGTACAACCCTACCCCAGAAAGAATGGAGCTTGTAAATATATTGAAAAGTTCACAAAATGAGGAAGTTAAATTCTTTTTACATAGTTTTTTGTTATCTGGTAGCACAGAGACGATTTGTTATACTTGTGCATAATTTGTATAAGAAAGAAAGAAAAACATTTATGTCCGTAAATATATGTTTTTGTTTTCTCAAAGGTTTTTCTTACTTCCTGAAAGATATATTTCATACGACGTTACTAATTCATTAGCTTTCTAAGTACTAGGTTTGTTTATTAATTTAATATTTGGGTCATGGTGGATGAAACTTCCATACAACCACTTTGTGGTTTTTTTATAGAAACCACTTTCATACATTCATTCTTATTCCGATTTAATTAATTGCAATTTAAATTAAATTAGTAGCTGACTTTTATCAGCATCAGGAGTAAAATTAGTCCTCCAGCACCACACTCATCAGACTGTACTTGTAATGACTTCTACTTGAGGCCTGTCTTCTGTAAGGTCGTGGTATTTCACTGAGCGAAGACAATTCGTGCACCCAACAAATATTGTTGTTGCGGGATCTACCACTTTTCGGTAAATTAACTAATATTTTAACTAGCTTTTACCCGCGACTCCGTCCGCGCGGAATAAAAAATAGAAAACGGGGTAAAAATTATCCTATGTCCGTTTCCTGGTTCTAAGCTACCTGCCCACCAATTTTCAATCAAATCGATTCAGCCGTTCTTGAGTTATAAATAGTGTAACTAACACGACTTTCTTTTATATAAATAGATGTGAATGTTTAGATGTTTGAAGTTATCTCCGGAACGGCTCAACGGATCTTGAGGCAGAGATGTAGTTATTACTTTTTTTTTTATTCCTTCCGAACGGAGTCGCGAGCGACAACTAGTGATTAATATGAACATTTTTCCATAATTTATTTACATTAGTAAAATGTCTGTAAGGTTCTTTAAGTTAAATTCAGAGGTGAATATAATAATAACTAAATAGATATTTGTAAAAAATGTTTTATTTTTTTCATATAAATATAACTTAGATCAAACCATTAAGTTAAACAACAAAATAAACTATCATATCAATTAATCTGATCATTTTAACACGACATTTTATATTCACACAAACACACACATTTTAATATATTTTACTAAAACAAATACAATGTTTTATATTAAAAAAAAATACTTATGTACATTAACTAATACATAAATATTCAGGTAATTTTACTTAAGCTTGTTTTAGTGTAAACAGTTATTGGATTTAGTAATTATAAGTTTACAGTTAAGGAAATAAATTTCCTTCCCATCTAGAATGTAATATTTAACAGCAAAATGTCATCATAAAAGACATAATTTAGTATGTTCAGTGAAACAAGAATAGCTAAACTTGAGAAAGTAACTGCTATAGCTGTTAGTACCTTCTATTTATATAAAACCTACTTAAACATAGAAAATGACACAACTACAGTACAAAGAAGATCTTGTGCTATTTTTTTATATTAACATGGGGGCGCTAGTGTGCTGTCATAAGTTTAGTTTATGCTCACCGGGTCAGATATACATGTCTATGGCGAATAATAAATGACAATTCATCAATAGGGAAATGGGTAGGTAATTAACTTTCTCGACGGTGTAAAACTAAAATAAATTCATGATATTTTAAAACATTTTTAAATCAGTAACTAACTATTGTATAATACATATTTCATTTAATGAAGAAAATATAAAGAAATAATTTTAAATCATACAAAAAAAAATACGAGTGTAATACATACTGACAGAAATATACGGTTTTGTAAACAAAAAAAAATCTTAATACTAGACTAAAGAGAAACAAAATAGCTATATATATTTCATTGGTATAATGTAAATAGAAATATGTAATCTTTCATGAAAATACCAGCGTGTGTATGTATGTGTGTGTATGTGTGTGTGTGTGTGTGTGTGTATGTATGTGATGTGTTGCGCACACACAGGCGCAGGTCACAGATACAACATACAGCTACATATATATATATATATATACAAGTGACTACTTCTCCTTGTTCAGAGCCTCTATGAATTCTTCCAACTTCTCTTGCACCTGTCTCACTCTCTCTGGAAAATATATTACAAAAAAAAAGTTAAATATATCTAAAAAATTAATATTAATCTATAAAAATACATTAAAGTAATTAAAAAAATTATTATTTACTTATTTCTTACTTTATTGATGGGAAAAAATATTGTTATGTTAACAAAATGTACAAAAATATTCAACAAAAAAAACGTAACAATATATTTTTTTAATTCTGAATATATTTTGTGATTTTTTAGCAATATTTTTTTTTATTACACGGTGGCAAACGAGCAAGCGGCCACATGAATTCGCCGAAATGGCGAAGCGATCGCTACCCATAGACATTCACAATTGCGAATGCGTTGCCTACCCTCAATCTACGAAGGAGGAGACGCATATATATATAATATACGCATATTACGTAGACTTTGTATGTCATGGACCATACAAATAACACGATAGAAAGTACCATTTAGAAGAAGAAATGTAGGCAGACAAAATAAGTAGTTTGACATAACAGATAAAGTAGGAAGAGTTGAAAAAATATGGATAAGGTATAGGTAAGTAACTTATATAAATATAAGTAAATAACTAATATTACTAACAAAATACTGCTCTTGTAAATAGTTTACTTCACTTCATCATCATCATCATCAACCTGCCCTTATCTCTATGGATGGTCAGCACAATATGTATTTCTCCATACATTTCTATCAGCAGTCATATCTGAATTTACCCCCTTCTTATGCATCCACTTTCACACAATCCATACACAAATAGTTTATTTTAAATGTGGAAATAAAAAAAACATATTATATAAAGTAGACTTACTCAGTTCTTCTGCCAATTCAACTCGTCTTCCTGACAACAGTTTCTTCTTCAGTTCTGGATCTCCCGCCATCTTGTAATACAAAATTTTGAAATGAAAATGAAAATGAAAAAAATAATTTATTGACATCCAAAAATACAGTGAATTATCCAGGATCCTCGCACTAGACGCTGCCTGTATCGCGAGGACCCAGCTCAGTGATTTAACAAGAAACATCGTTAGATGGCAACACATGGGCATTAAACAATATTAGAATAGTTAGGAGTTATATAAACTACAAAAGAAAACAAAATATACTCATTACGACTCAATCCATAAATAATCACTTAATTGTTCTTATTTAATGTACTATTTTAATGATTTTCTCAGTTTCCGCATATGATAGTTTCCATAACCACGACTTCAATTTTAATTTAGCTTTGTAAAGTGAGTCTTGTTTAATGTCGCATTTACTTACTATATTATTATATATATATGGCCCTAAGAAATGTGTGAATCTTTGTGCAAATGTGGAGCTAACTGTTGGAAGTGAGAGTTCTTATAAATACAAAATTTTAATTTACACATTTAAAAATTAATGTCCCTTTGTATATTAATTCAAAAATTATTAAAAACAAACATAGTTTGAAATTAATTAAATAAAAAATTCGCAAAACTACGTCAACAGATGGCGTTGTTAATGTTTTTACGTAATTTTTGAACGTAAACTTTATTAGCTTTTGTCCGCGACTTCGTCTATACAAAATTAAAAAAAAATAGAAAGTATCTCATGTGTTCAACTAAGATATAAAATTTCATCTAGATCCAAGTAATTTTGGTGATACTTTCTAACAAATATCCATACATCCATTTGAAACTAGTAGAAAATCAGATAGAATAGCTTTAATATAAAAGCTGGTTATCTTTCTTCCAATCCTTACCTCGTCCAGTACTTCTCTGAGGTCTCTGTCAAGACGCGCAGCCTCACGGTTGCCGATCTGCTGACGCAGCGCATTTGCTGTTGTCTTCAAAGTTGCTGACACACGCCAGAACATCACCACCTCGCAGCACTCCTTCTGCTCGAACAAAATACACTCTTACTAGCTGTCGCCCGCGACTCCGTCCATCATCATCATCATCATCAGCTCACTATACTTCCCCACCGAGGGGCTCGGAGCCTACCCCAGGTTAGGGGTGACTAGGCCATAGTCAACCACGCTGGCCAAGTGCGGGTTGGTTGACTTCACACATATCATTGAATTTCTTCTCAGATATGTGCAGCATCACGATGTTTTCCTTCACCGTAAGAACGTCGGATAAATGTACATATGAAAATCTAAATTCGAAAAACACATTGGTACATGGCGGGGTTCGAACCCAGGACCTGCAGATTGCAAGTCAAGTGCTTAACCCCTGAGCCACCGACGCTCTCCGTCCGCGCGCAGTTAATAAGGTTATATGACACGTTCGTAGATTTACCATAGCAGCGCCATCTATTGATTACTTATTCAACCCAGTCGAAAGGTATAGACATCTGTTAGAATCATTTGGAGTTAACAGATAATTGTGACTGTCAAATAATAACAGACAAATAATTGGCAATAAATTAAAATTGCGACTATAATTTGAGATTTAAACTATTCTATCTCTCAAGTTGGATCGAACTGCACATGGTGTGCGAATTTTATTATAATCGGTTAAGTGGTTTAGGAGTCCATTGAGGACAAACATTGTGACACGAGATTTATATATATTAAGATATATAACATAACTGAAGATCCAACTTGAAAATCATCTCCAGATTTCTCCAGAATCTGAAATCTCAGTCTATGTCGTTATAACAGGTTTTTATTGAATTAATACAGACCTCTGTACCATTCTGCTGACTGTACAAGTAGAAGCTCTTCTTACAATCTCGTGCCCGCGTCTGCGCTCGCTCCAGGAAATGTCTGAAATATATTACTATATATATACTAGTTGTAGACCGCGACTCCTTCCGAGCAGAATGAAAAAAAAAAACGTAATAAGTAGACTATATTCTACATCTATGACAAATTTCATCAAGATCCGTTGAGTTGTTCTGGAGATACATTCAAATAAACATTTATCCATACATCTAGACATGAATTTATACAAAAAAATATAAGTACTTATTAAGTACAGCGCCCTCTATCATTAGAATATATAATTATTTCTCTATTATTACTACTAATCATGAATGCATTGATAATTAAAAAATATATATTTAACATCAGGTGGGACCATGATCAAGCAAACTTATTCAATAAAAAAAAAAATTATAAAAATTTCAAACGTTTACCAATATATGAAACCATCATTTAAATCTTCTTTTACTCAGCTAATATAATTAATAACTAACTTTAAATAAACAGGTTTCCAAGTCTCCCTGATATAATCATTGTCAACTTCAACTCCGCGCCTGCGCAGGTTGTCCCTCACAGCGACCACCTCATCATGAGCGAGGCTGGGCCTGCTCGAGCCAAGTCTCTCCAGCTCAGCTCGCACCTCCCCGCGCCGCTGCTGCTCCTCAGACGGCGACTGCCAGTACAGCCACTTCTCACGGAAACCTGGTCCTGGAGATTATACCAGTTTATGGTACTTCTACCGATAGATGGCGCTGTTACAATATTGTCTCTGTTCACTTTTATCACCACGAGATGGCGTTTTTATAAAATTTCTTCGTCAATATGTGATTGCGTTGTGAGTTTAATTTAATCAAAATGTTCTCAAATTATCATACTCTATCTTTGATTCTTAATCATTTATTGGTTGTACTTTTTTATCAATAGATGGCGCTATTTTCAAATTAATATATTCAAAAAATTAAATTTAACAAAACTATTTTAAACCAATAAATCATTGTAAAGTGGATATTAGTAACATATTTCTCTATGACACCATCACGTGTTGAAAATTGGTGTTGGTAATAAGTAAAATTATGAAACCTGTAAGTGACTTCAATTCTTCATGTACAGCAGTAAGCTTCTCCTTCAATGCAGTCTCCATGAGGGTGACGGCGGAGTCCCAATCAGCGCGCGAGGCCACGCAGCGGTCCTGCAGCGCGTTCAGCTGCAGCACGCGCAGCACCTGACACAGTACTACTTTGTCAGCGCGGAATTTAAAAAAGCATAGTCTAACCAAGAATATAAAAATCCTGATCTAAGGCCGCTTCAATTAGCTTCTTTATTTGATCATTTTCTAATGTACGTAAAGAAATTAGTTCCATATTTCACCGCAATATGGCGACAAACAAACATTTTAAAAATTAATTTTTCGTTATAGATAAAATAACACGTATACGAAATATCAATTTTTAATTTCTATATAACATACAGACACACCTATTTTTTTATACGTGTAGATATAGACAGTATTCCAGTTTATTTGTGTAACAGGCATATGTTGTGACTCACATCCTGTGCGCGCTCCTCCCAGGTGTGCCGCCTGAGGGCCTCCTCCACAGCCTCCCTCTTGACAGGCTCGTACACGGGGTCCGAGTCCTGCGCACGCGCCATCAGCGCAGCGAACTCCTCGCGCAGAGCCTCGCGCCCCGCCAACACCGACTGAGTGGGCAACTCGCGCTCCGCCCACTCCCGCAACTTTATGTCCACCACTGTGTTGAACTTGTCTACGACATAGATGGCGCTTGTTTATGTATGTGTTGAACTTGCCTGAACGATAGATGGCGCTCATTTTTATTAGTGTTTTATTTGTCTGATAGATGGCGCTTAATACATTTCTGATTGATGACGTCATCAATTATAATTTATTATTGCATTACACAATCCAAGTACTTACTGATGCGCTCAAATACGTTTAAGAAAAACCTTTAGTGTAAGTTTATCGACAATTAATGACTCTGCGTGCGATACTTATTACTAAACATATTCAAAGATTTAAAATATGAAAAATTTTCTAAAATATTTTTTGTAAATTATGTACTAAAGTGTCTGAGTACTTTTATAATTTAATTATCTTACTAAAGTCGAAATCGTATGGGTCGACTTCAGCGAGCGTGACGTCACCGGCCACCTTGTGTTTGTACCTCACTTGCATCACAGGAAGCGCTGGACAGGGAACAGGGAACAGGACGGACATAGGAACGTAGGGTTACTATTTAAAATGCAAGGAATCTAACAGGATATTAGAATTCAGGTAAATACAATCTATTGGTGATAAGGTATATTAAATTCGTCTTTGTCTTTTTATAAAAATGACGAAAAAAACTGAATTGAGATAGAGTCCCTTTTCTCCTACCGCTGAAATCATTATTTAATCAGATTATTCCTTGTTTTTTTAACTAACAATATTAATTAGTCAATAAGTTTTGTACTCCGTTGCTTTCAAAGATTGCATTGATTACATACCGACGTCATCATGCGCCTGCGCAGCGGCGGGCAGGTAGATGCCGGAGAAGACGCGGTCCTTGGCGGCGGTCCAGAGCGCGTCCTGCAGCCGGCGCTCCCAGGCCGCAGCCGCCACAGCCGACACCTCCGCCGACTGGTCCAGCAGCTCCGCGCGCGCCCGCTCGAACAGCTCGTCGCGGTCCAGCTCGCGCTGTCTGTACGTCGGCGTCGAACCAAGTATGTTTGGAATTTAAAACGTTTGAAGGCAAGTACATTTGGAACTAAAAACGTTTGGAGGCAAGTACGTTTGTAATTAAAAACGTTTGGAGGCAAGTACATTTGAAATTAAAAACGTTTGGAGTCAAGTAAATTTGGAATTAAAAACTTTTGGAGTCAAGTACATTTGGAATTAAAACCGGTTTGAGTCAAGTACATTTGTAATTAAAAACGTTTGGAGGCAAGTACATTTGTAGACAAGTACATCTGGAATTAAACACGTTTTGGAGCCAAGTACATTTGGAATTAAAAACGTCTGGAGTTGAAATAAACTTTTGAAACTTAATGTTTTAATTCAATTATGTTTCGAATTAAAAAGATTTGTGTCCAAGCCCACTGGGCACCGAGTACGTTAAGAATCAAGTACGTTTTGATTTGACGTTTGATATTCGTTTCGTATTCTTACTTAGAATGTTATGATATACAACAATCTCTCACCTGGGGAAGGTATTCTTCCACTCAGTCTCGAGGTTGAAGCGCATAGCTTTGAAAGCGTCCGCCTGCTGCTCAACTGTAGCTCTCACCATGCGCCAGAAGCACTCCGCCACAGCCAGCGACAGGTTGCGTGTTGTCACCTGGGATGGTGTCACCAGTCCGTCTCTGTACACACAGATAAATACTCACGACTCTTACGTAGAGAGGTAAACAGAGAATATGAAGAGGTACGATTCTGGAATAAACTTACTTGAACAGTTTCGATGAACGGAAGAATCTTTCCTCGTACTCGCGTATGCTCTGTATGGAGTCGTCTTTGCGGCTACGACCCGTCACCACCGCGTAGTAACCTAGGGCTTTCATCGGGAACAACTTGCCTTCCAGGATGCGACGAATCTAACGCATATAGAATACATTTTTATCTGCAATTATCTGCACGATGGCTACTTGTATATGATAGCTGTTACCCGCGACTCCGTCTGTGTGTTCTTCCAGAGTATGTTTTATATGTGTATCAAATTTAATCAAGATCCGTTGAGCCGTTCCGGAGATACCTTCAAACATCCATCCATCTAAACACTCGCATTTATAATATAAGTAAGATTTCCACTGGAGCTGTTGTGGATTGAATAAATAAGAGTAGCGGTTAAAGTCATGCGACAAATTACTTAGAAGAAAAATGGGTTAACTTTGTGTTAATTGAACTCACTCTATTAGGATTTGCGAGGTTCTCCTCAGCCAGGTCGACCTTGGTGAGTACAAATATGGTCCTCTTGCCCTGAGGGTCGCAGGAGGAGACCAGGTCAGTCACATTACTGCGCTCAGCGTCCACTGACCCGTCCTGAAATTTATACTAAATAAGTTCGTATATTTTCTAATTTTGTTAGAAGGATTCAAAAAAAGCATTTAACAGTTGTAGATCTCAACAACAACAATATTTGTTGGGTTCAGGAATGGACTTCGTCTTTAGAAATACAACTAAACAGAAGACAGACTTTAAATGGAAGTAATTTTAGTCCTCTTTCCTTTCCCACTCTTTTCTTATTAGGAAAGGATGAGAAGGGGAAGTGGATATGGCGGAAGAGGGATAATATCCTCTCTCTTTTCGTCCCCTTCTCTATTGATTAAATGTAGACAACGCATCTGCATTTGCGGATGTTTATTGAAAACGGTCGCTATTTCGGCGAATACAGGAAGCTCGTTTGCCACCTTTTGAAACATATATGTAAAAAAGTAGGTCAGTATATGTCTTTTTTAATGAATTCTTAAATTATTAAATAGACATACGTTACTACAAACTGTTTATATGTATATATATATAATAATTAAGAGAGTATATAACCTGTATGCAGAGTATAATAGCGTTTGGATTATCCATGTACGTCCTCGTCATCTGTTTGATGGCGTCTCTCGTGTCCGCCGCCATGTCTACTGTCTGCGTCTGTTACATACATACATACATACTTCTTATTTATTTAACTAGATCAGTGTTTCTCAAAGTGGGCGATAACGCCCTCTTGGGGGGCGTTTGAAACCTAGAGGGGGGAGTTAAGGGCTCCAAAAAATGGGGGGCATTGAAATAAATTAAAGTAATGTAATTGTGGTTTTTAAGTTTTAGGGCTGAATAAAAATTAGGGGGCTCTGAAATATAATTGATTTTCAAAGGGGGCGGTGAAAGAAATAAGTTTGACAATCACTGAACTAGATAAAGTTGACTTTTATTTAGACATTTGCAACTGTCCGGTGATGACGTCAGTAGAGGTATATCACTCTCTTTTATTCACATAACTTTGTCTCGCTCTCACACGACTACTGACATTGTTCACATTCCAGTTTATTTCTAAACTAGTTGTTGCCCGCGATTCCGCCCGAGCGGAATTAAAAAAAAAGATAGTAACCTTCAAACATGCATCCGTCTTAACATTCGCATTTATAATATTAGTAAGATAGACCTTCATAAATATATTGGAAGTACGGCTTAGTGGCGCCCTCCTATAAATATCAACTATGTCATTTTCTGTTCCTTAGTAAATTTTTATATATTAAATGACATAATAAAAGGTGATAACATGATCTTTTTCACCAGGATATAAAAATATCACTAGATAAAAGGCAATTCAGACGCCCCCTAGTTAGATCTTCTTGTCCTAGTCAGGTAGTAAATGATGTGATAGTTTTGTAATGTGATGTAGTACTGACAGAGATGACACCGGGCAGGTCCACCAGCACCATGCGGGGCAGGCCGGGCCCGCGCACCGACATCGCGATCACCTCAGTGGACACTGTGCGCCCTCCCCGCACACTGTTGCGCATGCGCAGCTCCACCTCCCTACACAGTACACAATGTACACAGTACACAATGTACACAGTACACCATACACCATACATTGTACACAAAACTTGCATTGTCAAACGAAAGAGGGCGCTAGTTTTGTAATATAAATGTTATACAATAAAATAATATGTACAAATCTGAAATGAGACATACTTGCGTAGATCTGCCAGATCTGATTCCTTGTTGAGGTCAAACTCCCTGGAGGAGTCGCGGAACTGCGCCACGTGGTACGGACCCTCTGACAGGGTCACTTTCACTGGAGCCCTAAAATAAAACACAGTTTCTTAATTTGTCATTTTCTATTTACTATCGTAATGCTTTATATGTTTATACCTGGTGCACATCTCGCCCGCTCCCCTGGGGAATATCCTGGCCTGAGCGATCATCTCCAGCACTGAGGTCTTGCCGGCGGACTGGTCTCCCACCACCACCACACGCGGCAGACGACCTGCCTCTCCTGACTCCCAGCCTGACAGCTCGTCCAGTAC
Organism: Papilio machaon; assembly: GCF_912999745.1. Taxonomy (NCBI): domain Eukaryota; kingdom Metazoa; phylum Arthropoda; class Insecta; order Lepidoptera; family Papilionidae; genus Papilio; species Papilio machaon. The sequence continues at coordinate 4,994,685 of NC_060012.1, read as the reverse complement.
CGCAGAGTACATGTCTATCAGCGACCGCTGCAACAACCACCTACTGATTACTTCACTGCTTCAGATATTAACACAAACTTAAAAAGTGGTCATTCTGACCTGAAAAACTCAAAAAATAACTTCTCTCCTGTACATAGTGTGATAAGACGGGATATACAGGTCAGAGTTGAGATTTCTGAAGCTTCTTCAACTTCTTACCTTCAGTTTCCTGGGTGGGGGCTGCCGGCCCTGACGCAGCAGCATGTTCTGCTGGCGCAGCTCCCTGTTCTCCTGCTCCAGGCGCTGCAGCTCGCGCTGGTACCGCGCCTGCAGCGCCAGCACCTCCTCCTGTAGCGCGTGCACTCGCTTCTCTGTACAAACACATGGGAAATATATACATGTCCCCCTATTAAATATTCATAAAGAAATTAAATGCATTGTTGTCTATATTTACATTATTTTATTAATGACATTATGTTGACACATTATTGATTGTAATATCACTGGCTTACCGGCCAGTGACTTAATTACGAAAGAGGTGATACACCACACCCCCGAAACTCTATTCACGTGGTCATACAGTACCAAGGTCCGAAATAACCAATACGCATAAGTTGACATCACCTCTGAGTAAGGTATTTCTGAGATTAACGCATATAAACTCACAGATATCGCAAACAGAATCATTGTTTTTCATTCTATTACGTAGAAGTTAATAAAGACAGTTTCTGACAGTTTTTCATATATATTGTCCATGTATCTTGAAATGTAGCATCTAAAGCAATGGTAAGTGCAAAGTAATTACCATAAGCTGCAGCATCCTCAGCAGAGCCTCTTACGGGAGTCGAGGTCGGCGCAGGTCTGCTCTGCAAGTTGTTCTGTATCTTCTGTGGAGCTGGTTCTATAACAACATTGATATTTCTTCGATTTATATATTGTATTAGATAAGATTAGATATGTAAATATTACATGTGGATTCAAATACAGAAAATGCAATCAAAAAATTGTTTTTTTTCTTACTCAATAAAGTACAGATTTAAGAATAAAGTAACATGAAATATTTCACAGAATTTATTAGTAATTTAACTATTGTCGATTTATCTAAACTAGTAAAGAAATTTAAAACATTAGAGTAACATATAAATAACATCAGTAAAAACCAACACACACAAGCTACAGAAAAAATTAATACTATTGTACATTTAAATAGCAATATGAAAAATAATGAAAACCAAATAAAATAAATCTAAAAATAAACCCAAATGTGCAACAGAATTGGAAGAAGAGAGAAATAAATTTAAAGATACAAAGCAAAGTACAAGTCATTATGTCTCCACAACTTTCCATCAACATTCATGAACACATTCAGACATATACTGTAAGTGAGATTTCTGTACTCAATGTGCCTGGGGCTACGTCACACTTTGTACTGACCAGTGTTGTTGGCAGCGGCTGCGGCGACGGCGTCCTCGTAGCGCTGCGCCAGCCAGGCCCGCAGCTCGGCCGCGCGCTCCACGCCCGCCTCACGCAGCCTCGGATCTGCGGCCAGCGTCAGCGTCAGCTCGCGACCTAGCGCGCACACACCCTTACACCGTGCTTACACACGCTAATCATCTATTGATTGCAATCCAAAAATTTCTAGGTATGCTTTTTTTTGATAAATGAACACTTTACATTCCAACGTAACATAATTTTAAACAATGAACAACAAATTAACAAATTTTTAAAGAAATACATAGATTAGAAAGTGACCACTAGCAACAGCTTATAATTCTACCAAACTTCAGACATATGTCAACATTATGAGAAACATTGACATCATATTCTTGATACCTGGTGAACATTCCAGTTTGCCCACTTATTAAAATTAGAAATAAGAAAGAAATAACATAAAGGAAAAGATAAAATTAATAGAACACCAAACTATATTTAAAAATTGTCCAGTCTTAATTAAACAAATTATTTGCAAATACTGTAATTAACTACATGTTTAACTACAAAAAGAAATACACGACATATATTTCAAGTTTACAAACCAATACTATTTAACTAAACATAACAAATTTATGAGTCAATGTTACACCTTACCTATTTGTAACTGATCACTAATTCGATCCTTAGCATCAAGTAGTGTTGTTGTAAATCTGTTCCATTGATCGTTATCAGGAAGAAGGTCATTTAACCAGCCCATATCGGGAAGACCATCTTTCCATTCTGAATATTTCTGTAAGATGTAACACTCAAAATTTATATTTCATACAAATAAAATATAGAGCATTGGTCGGGTTGATTAAGCACTTGACTTGTAATCTACAAATCTTGGCTCGCTTCTTGCCATGTGTTTTCAACATTGGAACTTTAATTTGAACATTAATTAATTAAAAATTGAACAATTATCACTAATTGTTAAAAATATATTTTACCTTATTTAACGTCATTCCTCCACCTACTGCACCTCCCAATACAAGGTATCTAATCTTCAGCACTCCTCGCACGGCTCTGGCAATCAGCATACCATACTTCCTTCTCGGAATATTGATTGGATCAATAGGTTTATACAATAGCATGCTTTTTCCAGTCCATATTGAAAAGGCCACAGCCCGTTTATCAAAACATGACCAAGCTGTTGATTTCTTGAGGGATGATCTGTAAAGAACCAAACATCAAGTTTAGTTGTTAATAAACGAATAAATAATTTTTAGTTACAGGCATAGGGTTAGGCAAAGACCACATATTTCTATTTGGTGCTTCCACATTCTTACATCAGTTAATATTTTGTTTTGAATCATAAAGAATAAGATTTCAGTGACAGTTAAGTCATGTTTAAGCATTAAGCATGTTTACAGTATTTAAATACCAATATAGCCTCAGATTTCATGTCTGTACTGGTATGAAATTAGATTACTTCCATGAACAAATAAGTTATTCGATAGCTTATGAACTGAATGGGTCATATGGGCAATTTTTGCTAAAGGTGTGTAAAGATTTATGAAGTAAAGGTTTGCAAGATTTGTATTGAGGTGAATATTTTTTACCTGAGACGGTTATGGAGTATTCTCGACATTATGAATATAACAATTTCTGTAGCAGTAAATACTTGATGGAGTAGTTATATCTTACAACATTATAACCAATAGGTTGTATAAAATATTTTTATTTCATAACCTCCACCGGCGTAACAAATAGAAATCAGATAAATAGTTTTATAACTATTAATTATTAGCGAATATATATGAATAGTTTTTAATCGAAATATAGTTACACAATCAACTAAAGAATTAATGTAAGTCACTTCATATTTTGAAAATTTGACAGGTTTCGGGCTGCAAATACAAAGGCCATTTTCAATTTTGTGTGCAAACGTTTCTTTTTACCATAAATTACCAAATGTCAAAGTGAGCTTGAGTGCTCGCCATTTTGTAAAAAGCATATTTGTTCATTAGTTATACAACTAATATCGATGCCATTTGCAGTTACACTATTTTATACAATAGAAAAGACAAAGCATTTAAAACCTTTCAAATCTACCTTTTAACATGGGTGGTCAAAAGGTCGTAACACTCATTAAGGAAATGGTAATATTAATATTTAAATATTCATGCAACACAGTTTGTTTTAAACGTCAAAAATGGACTGAGTGACTGAGGTTTTGTGTTTAACAAAATTCACGTAAAAAAATATAAGAACGTAAATTAAATGGTATACAGTGGTGCTTTTAGAATTGTGTAAAATAAAAACTTGTGCTAATTTATTGTGCTTTTAAAATTGAAGACATTGTCATAAAAATCGTTCATCTCTAATGCTACGTCTGTGAATTTCGCACTGTAAGTATATCTTTGATATGTCCTAGGTTTTAAGTCAAGGATGGTTGCAGCTTGCTCAGTCTTAATTAATGTAGCGGTAAGGTAAGGCAGGAAATCATGATATCATGGTCAGTACTTTGAACTTGGCGTTCAATGATGTAATTTTTCAAGTGCATCTGGCTAGGGTTTCCTTTGATTGGTGGGTGCTATTTTTAGTCGGAGTAGTACGCTCAAGTCGTTGCAAGTACTGTTTGTTTGTTTTTCATACGCATTCTGTCTAGATGTTTATTCTTATCTTTAAATGTATATTTTAGTGTTGGTAATAGTGGGTCCTCTATCTGGTATATAATTTTATACTCTTGGATTTATTATAAAAGTATATAAAGTTGATATATATAATGAATTGATAACATTAAAGACATTCTCTGTAGGGAAAATCTATCAAAAGTTTTAACTCAAAAATTTAACTTAAGACCAAAGCTCAATTACCACTTAATTCATTCTAGAAAACCATGTTTGTGTACAGCTAAGAAATAAAGACAAAATATGTAGAGCACAGAATAATTCTTTATTTTCATAATTGTTTACATAAGGAAGCTCTCTTTTTGTTAACACAAATTGTTAATTTAAAAACTAAAAAACACAAGTCACTATTTGATCACCTTTTTCATCAAATCCTAATTTAATCAACAAATCTTAATCCATGGAATTTAATTCATCAAGAAATAAAAACATTTCCTACACACTGATATGTAGTTGGCTTTGATGCTAACATCAAGTCAAGTAACAACAGAACAAGTAGTCAAGAAAGACCAAAGAAAGTATGGAAGGACTGTATGAAAGGGGTAAAGTGTAAGAAAGGAATGAATTCAGTGAATGATGGCTCATAGAGATGTTTTAATAAGTAGTTATTACATAGAGAAAAGGGTGAGATGATAATATCTATGGTATAGGAATGGGTGGTAAATATTTAAATTAAAGATTTGTACGGTTGATTTCAGTATGTAATTGGGTAAGCCATGATAATAATTTTATTTGTAAAATCTTATGTTTTACATAATTCAAATTACATGTCCATTGTTTACTTTAAAAGCTATCCTATTTAATATTCAGTTAAGTCTATTAGCATAGTGCTACAAGGCTTATCTACTTAGCCATAACTGAACTTATGATGTCATCTTGTTCAAGTTATTTATGTATAAATACAATATATGATGGTTCCTATGTAAATAATCATAACTCACAATTTTCCTATTTGTTCAGTGATTAATTTATTTTAAAATAACTTGATGAATATTATCTAGTGTTCATTTGAATGTAAAATAGAGAAAAGTGTGAATTGATATGGATCTGATAAAATGTATATTTAAAAGTCATACTTTTTTAAATATTTTTATATTTATTTCTTGTAACTGTTCGTGTGCACTCTACCGATTTGGTTTACTTAGCTTAATTTCTACCCAAAGGTTGTCTGGCAGAGCTCGCTGCTTAGCGATAACACCGCCTTTTGTAAAAATCCTGATATATTTTCTTTTTTTGTAACTTCATGATAGTGCACAATAAAGTATACTTGTATTTGTACATCAAACAATATTTATATTTATGTTAATATAAAGTGCTCTGTTTGTACAGTCATTGAAACAGTTTTTGAATTTACCTCATTTCCATTAAGTACTTTGACCTTAATAAGTTGAATTCAATTGCAACTTTTTAATGCAGTCTGCACGCCATTTTATTTTTTTATTACACATGATAATGCTGCTTCACACTGCTCCGAATGTTGCAAATTTTTAAAAACTGTTTGCAGATAAAATATGCCTCTAACTTGATTTTTTTTGCCGTCAAATGTTTACTTGTCTATGACATTGATTAGCAAAATTTTTTGGTAAAAGTGTTAGCCTCTGTCTTTTTAAAAAAAAATGAAATCACAAAATGTTCTACATGATTTTTTTATTATTTTTTTTACTCCCCCTTTTTGTGTGTTACACTATTACAAATTTTAATGTTGTCAGAATTATCCTGCGCATAGTTTGCTTAATTATTTTAACCTCATTCGTACTGCAATGACGACAGTTCACCTTTGCCACTCGGAACTGATTAGTTATGACACACTATTTAAATATTTTATTATTCAATGTTGAAGGATGTTTGTGTTAAAATTAGTCATACTCATCTTAGAATTCGTATCTTAGTCTCGAAAATACATATGCCTCGTAGGGATGTCACTTCTTTGAATTTGACCCTTGAATTGTCATGTTTTTTACGAGTATCTCAAGGTCAGAGTATATGGTTTGAAGTAGGTTACTGGGATGTCGTTAAATTAGTCATGCCAAGGAATCAACTGTTGACAAAACACTGGAATTTCTTCTTTTTTTCTTGTTGGTGCCTAAGTTTATTAAAAGTTGCAAGCCCTATTCCTAGACCGCTAAAGATTTGCAACTTTATAACGCATTATAACATGCTAAGAACAGACAGACGTCTAAATGTAAACAACTTTGTTTTAAATTAAACAAATGTTTATAAAAAAAGTTAAGAATGTGTGAGTAAATGAACTCTAAGCACCTTGAATAAAGTTGAAATTGTATCGAAAATGCGAGTTGACATCATCGCACACCTCTGGTTAATTTGACTGGTATTCGACGTAGGCGGATAAATATCGAGTTTTTAAAGGCATAGGTAGTTAAATCAACATCCAAGTTATATCTTGGAAGTGTATCACTTTATTAACTTTGTTGTCATACTTATTCGTTTTATTTAGTTAAACAGTCTCTTAGTGTTAACGATCTCGTAAGAAATACTTCGCGAAATTTGATGCGTCGAGGTCAGTGTTTAGTAATACTAATATTTGTTTATTTCATGTAAGAAATATTGGGAAAATATAATATTTTTTTTATTATGACAATATTATACACACACACATACACACACACTAAAATAATTTTACAGATCTTACTATCTTACTAATATTATAAATCCGAATGTTTAGATGGATGTTTGTATGAAGGTATCTCCGTAACGGCTGAACAGATCTTGATGAAATTTGGTTAATTATTAAATTCCGCGCGGACGGAGTCGCGGGCGATAGCTAGTACATTATATAATATAAACATCTTATCTATATATATAAAAGAAAGTCGTGTTAGTTACAATATTTATAACTCAAGAACGGCTGAATCGATTTGACTGAAAATTGGTGGGCAGGTAGCTTATAACCAGGAAACGGACATGGATAATTTACCCCGTTTTCTATTTTTTATTTCGCGCGGACGGAGTCGCGGGTAAAAGCTAGTCATTTATAAAACAATAATATATTGCGTAAATCTCTATCCAAATTAGTGCACTTTTCTCTCACTATATCTTCACTAAGGCGCTTTATTAGTGACGATAAGCTGTGATTATGTCAGCTAAGAATATTTAGCACCATTATGATTAAACGATTTTTAACGTAGACAAAGTTACTTACGTGAAAGTAACGTAAACATGTTAGATTGGGCATGTTATTAGTTAATTTAACGCAGGCTTTACTTTAATCCAATTTAGGAATTAGGTCGATGTCGAGGGCCTGAACTTATGTTACATTAACGTGTTTATACAAAACTAGCTGTCGCCAACGACTACGTCCGCGCGGAATTAAAAAAAAAACAAAAAAGTAGCTTATGTATTCTTCCAGACTATTTTTTACATCTGTCCTAAATTTTATCAAGATCCGTTGAGCCGTTCTGGCGATACCTTCAAACTAACATCCATCCATCCATCTAAAAATTAGCATTTATAATATTAGTGAGATGTCCAGTTAATGCAGTTAAAACTATATATACTATTCAGAAAGCCAAAAATAAATACAGACTATAGTTATTGGTTATTGCAATTTAAATTACCGTAGCTTATGTTTTTTTTTTCAAATAATGAAAAAGATTGTGTAGATGTTTCTGTAGTGGAAACCCACATTAATATAGTAAAATTCGTCTCAGACAAGTTAGATTTATAGAAAGTGCCTTGCAATTATTATTTAAGCCTTAATTGACATCGATAATATAGTGTCGTATTCAAATAGTGGTCTATATAAGTATTCATTGAAATACTGTAATTGAAACATAATCTGTAGAATCTGTGGTTTCAATACGTTACAATCTTAAACCACAAAATGTTGCCAATGTAATATATATATATATATGAAATAGTTATGCAGTAAAAAATTGATGTAACGTTGAGTACGAACGTCTGTGCCGCAGTTGTTAAGTACTAGACCGGACCAGACCAAAATCTACACGTTCAGAATTTGTACATATACAAATGTACATTATCCGACGTTGTTACGGTAAAGGAAAACATCGTGATATAACCTGCAAATATATACGAAGAAATTCAAAGATATGTGTGAAGTCAACCAGCACTGGGCCAGCGTCGTTTACTAAGGCCATCATCTCTAACTTGGGAAGACTCCGAACACCGAGAGCGGGGACATATGAGTTGAAAACGATACCGTTGAAATTGTTTGTTAATAAATTCTTCGGCCATAGAAAATATAAATTCCTAGATATCCAACTATCGTTTAAAACAATAATATATATTTATATATTTACATTTAACGCATGTTTAATGAAATAAATTAGAGGTCAACATACAACACAGTTGGGAGCTTCCAGTAGTAGCGTATGTAACGGTTGGTATAGATAATCGTTTCCGGCGTCTGATATACGTCAATACAGTTATCATATTATTTATTCAATGTTATTGTAACATACAGTCGGTTCAAATTAATATAGTTTTTGCAGATATATATATAATCGTGTTTACGTAGTATGTGTTAAATTAAATATATCATTAAATTAAACTAATCTTGTTGCTCAGAAGAGCGTCGGTGGCTCAGGAGTTCAGCACTTGACTTGCAATTTGCAGATCTTGGGTTCGACTCCCGCCGTCTATCAATGTGTTTTCGATTTACATATGTACATTTTATCTGACGTTCTTACGGTGAAGGAAAACATCGTGATGCAACCTGCACATATCTAAGAAGAAATTCAAGGATATGTGTGATGTCGACTAACACGCACTTGGCCAGTGTGGTTAAATATGTCCTAATCACCCCAACTTAGGGTAGGCTCCGAGCCCCTCAGTGGGGACGTATAGCGAGCTGATGATGATGAATGTTGGGCTTAATTGCATATTTCTCATTTGCGAATGTTTTATTTTCTACCACTAATATGTAAATTGCGCTCCTACAATAAAAAGCTGCAGTATTGACAAAATTAAGACCTACCTTTTTGATTCTATATGAGTTATTTTCGTAATGTTGATGTCATGTTCTTGGATTGTAAAGTCTTAATTTTAATTTAAGATCAAGTGTTACTTAAAAATGTTCTTAAAGTTTGACTTATCAATATCATGCTATGATTGATACAATCACTTCACACGGCATTACGTCATTACATGATTAGGTACAGCTTTAATTATGATAAGTATAGATGAACGTCTCGATTGTAGTGTTTTTTATGTATTTATAGGTTATATGACGCGATTACCGCAGTCTGGTATTGTGGTGTAATATACTACCGTTTGCGAAGGACAAGTGGTAACAACTTTTTCTTACAATACAAGAAAAATAATGATCTCATATAATTTTTTTTATTTATGGATTGCTACACTAAGAGGGAGATTGTTGAATGGTTCTGAGTGACAATTAGTGATATATCAGTTTGATGGGAAGATGTTTCAATGATAGTTTTATTGAAAAAAGTGACTGTAAATATATTGTAACATATTTGTCGTATTTTCTTTAAACTGGTTGTCATAGAAACTGGTCAGGGCAGTCCCACGCGTCAGTTGAGTCACCGCATGTGTTATTGTAATTAGCGCAGTACGATGCGGTTCGCGGTCTCATCTACTCTGGCTGATCGTGTCAAATGACGTCACAACTCGTTACACACTGATTAGACAGTCTCACAAGAGATCGTTGTTCTATAATCAAAGAATTAAATTCGCTTCCCACTTACGATAGAATATCGTAAGGAAACTCTCATAAGATATCTAATTGTAAAGGCCAAGGTGACGTTTCACAAAAATGTCCTCGACTAAACCAATTTGTTGTTACAATTATTGTAAGAAACCTTGATAACTAGAACATAATAGTGATTTTTATTTAACACATATCAGTTTTCGTCACTCAGTTGCATAGACAAAATTATCGATTACTCTTTCACACGACACGACATTGCCACACCTCTGTTGCACTTTTTATATCCATTTTATGTCACAACATGCACACTTTGATTACATAGTTGGATAGTTGTTTGAAGGTATCTACGGACGACTGCTAGTATTGTTTATATTTGCAAGATGTTTATGTCACCACTAGCTGTCGCCCGCGACTCCGTCCGCGCGCAGTTAAAAAATGGGGGGGGGGGGGGGTTATGAAAAATAGATGTTGGTTGATTCTCAGACCTACTGAATATGCTCACAAAATTTCATGAGAATCGGTTAAGCCGTTTCGGAGGAGTACGGGAACGTAAACTGTGACACAAGAATTTTATATACTAGATAACTGACATGTCGATTAAACGATTTAATTTTGTTAAATTTTATTTTTATTTTGCGTAAAGTAAAATGTTTTTAAATGTAAAGTAAGATGTTTGTAACCAAGGTAGTAGGTGTTAGAATTGAAGTCTTTCCACGCGTGATGTTTAGTGTAGACCATAAACTCATGAGTCAACATTAGAGGTTGTAAATTCCGGGTGTTTGGAGGTCGTTACCCGACTGATAACCTAGATAGTGGCTATTAACTTGTTAGATTCATTATCAAGCTGTTATACTGCCCAGTGGTACAGTGGAGTGTATATTGACTTTTGGTTTGTAGTATCAAGGTTCGATAGTGTATTACGTTATCTGTGGATTAAATTTTCCTAAATACTGCTACAAAAAAGTATTACTAACTCTAACATTTAAAAAAAAAACAGAGATAATAGCTTGGAACGTATGCATAGCTCAATATTTTAATGCGGATTTGGCTACGAATACTCTATGGTCTTTACGATATGGGTTTGTTGAATGAAAAGTGTGGTAGAAGAGAACTTTTTGTACCGATCCCATTTAAAGTAAGATCGGTCAAGAGATGACATCAACAGCATCATTCTCCTTACAGTTGCTGATTGTTGCTGTGTTCTTGCAGCAAAAGCAGCGAGTCATGGCGTCGGTGTGGAAGCGGCTGCAGCGCGTCAACAAGCGCGCCGCCAAGTTCCAGTACACCGCCTCATATCACCGCATTGATGTCGAGACCACACCTAAATGGTAAACTTATTTATAGTAAAGATCATTCCAGAAATTTCTAAACTCTTCCATGGACTCTGGAGAACGACTGCAGCACTTTGGGAGTCACTCTCCTAGACGAAGTTCTATTGTAAGACATACCTAGAATTCATACTAATAAACTACACAAGTTTAAAATACAGTCCAATAAAATGTTTTAATTTAATTTGGGGACTTAATTTAATTTTTATTCATATACATTTAGACAAGGTTAACTGTCGAATTTTAAACTACATTCCGTGTGTTAAAATAATAAATTATTGCGTGCAGTTTGGCGGACAGACAGAAAATATTATTTGGAAAGTTTGCGCGATGCAATTAATATCATAGTTGGATTGTGATTTTGTTTTTTTTTAATCGAGTTTCTTTGAATTGGGAATGGTTTGATTTTTTTTTATATTTGTGACAGGAAACCCAATAAGTTGAGTATAGTTTGGACGCGGCGGTCGCGGCGCGTGGTCACCGAGCCCGTGGAGTGGGAGCCCTCGCTCAAGGATCCTCTCAAGTGAGTGCTTGAACATGAAGCTGTATGTAGCTCACGTCCTGACACTTGAGGCATAAGTGAACATAGCCGGTTCATGCTTGAAGTATGAAATGGCTTTTAATTTCCTTCCTCCGTATAGTTTAAATTTAAAAGACTCTGAGTGTATTTATAAGAGATAATTAGATTATGCATTCCTAGTTTAAACTAATACTATTGACTAATTTATGATCCTTCGTTTGCAGGGGATCAGTTATATTCACCGTACCCGAGAACCAGACGGTGACGGTGACCCTTTTCCGGGACCCGCGCACCAACGAGCTGGAGGACAAGGACTGGACCTTCGTGCTTGAGGATGTGAGTCACATACACGCGTTTGATAAATCCTGCTCGAAGGACCAGGTCTTTTTAGTTGTTTGTGGTCGCTATATGAGCTGTATTTAAATGAATGTGTGTACATGGTAGGTGTCACCGACGGGCAAGCGGCGGCGGCTGGCTGCGGCCGCGCTGGACCTGCGCAAGCACGCCTCGCTGGCGGCGGCTCAGCGCGCAGTGCGCGTGCAGCTGGAGCCCACTGGGCGGCGTCTGCGCGCGGCCAGCCTGCACCTCACACTGCACAGTGTGCTGCTGCGGGAGGGGCACGCCACGTCAGTACACAACAACTTGTTATATGCATTCATTAATAAGGACTCATGTTCATTTGACACCTTTCTTAATAGGTGATTTCTGAGGAATGGTATCAAAAATTTGTGACGTAAGCCTACTTCAAATGTTGTAGGGATGAGGATATGCAGTCGCTGGCGTCACTGCTGTCAGTCAACAACAACTCTGACATCGCCGTCCTCGAGGACCTCGACGAAGACGACTACACGCTCTCTGACAATTCTACCAGACAGGCGAGTTTGTTAGACCATCCTACATGAAGTGTACGATATATTACGTTGAACAGTTATCGTGTAATTTTATAAAATCCTTCAACAGATGCTCGACTTGCGTCAACAAATGGAGGAGATGACGCAAAGTTTGACAAACAGTGACATCGCGGCGACGCCCAACAGCGTGCAAAGTCTAAACTTTGACAACTCGGCCACGCCCACCGCACCTATCACGCCCACAACTGACACGCCCACGAATCCCGCCACGCCCACATCACCGGCCACACCTACACCTAATAACAAAGATATAGATCTCACACCTAAAGACACGAATATCAAAAGACCAGAGTATAATAACTTTACAAAAATGACAATCAAAACAGAATCCCCTAAATTCACATCAACTCCAAAAGCAGAAGAGCCTGTTGTTGATAACTTTAAGGCGATGCAATTCAAACCGAAGACGATAGCGAAAAAGAACCTTAAGCCTTTAGAATTGAAGTCAAATTTGAACAACATCAGCCTGGACACCAATGAGAATGAGAAAGGAGATGACAGTGAGAAGACACCAGTGGTAGATATGGAGAAACTGTTCCCATTGAAGGGTCTAGATAAGGACAAGACGCCGGTGAGTTAACTTATATTGAACCTTAATCGAAGTTTTTTGTAGATGGCGCTAGTATTGAGTCCACTAGCGCCAATCAACAGATTAACAAAACTTTCATTGATACTTTTTAATGAAACTTCTTAATAAAAAGCCTGTCTTCTGTCAGGAAAAAAGTATTGATGCTAGTCGTACATATTATCTATTAGATGGGAGACATAGACATAGAATATAGTAAAGTTAATTATTTACTTGTCTACTCGTGGTTCTAGGTCCAAGACCTGCTGGAGTGGTGTCAGAGTGTGACCCGCGAGTACCGCGCCTGCCGCATCACCAACCTCACCACCAGCTTCCGCTCCGGCCTCGCCTTCTGCGCCATCATACACCGCTTCCGACCTGACCTCATGTTAGTCATACAATTGTTGACGCACTTACTTAACTTTACTTAACTTTGGGAATTATTATATAAATACCGCAAAGTTAAATTTATAGCTTTTACCAGCGATTTCGTCTTAGTTCTGCTGACCAAAGTTTGAAATGGTTGCACTAGTTTTGAGTTTTTTCCTCTTTTTATCTACAACATTAGAGTAGATATTTCATTAATAATGTTTTTTTATTCTACTGTGACTTTAAAAGACTGAATCAATTTGAAGGAATGGTGCCATAAGATACGTATTCTGTACATTTGTATGTATGTATGTATGTATGTGTCGCAGAGACTTCTCGGGCCTGCAGCCGGAGGAGGCGGAGCGCAACTTGCGCGTGGCGCTGGAGGCCAGCGCACGTCTCGGCATCTCCCAGGTCCTCACTGCTGCTGATGTCTGCGCACGACCTGCCCCCGACAAGCTCGCCGTCAGTACTCACTCACTCACTCTCACATCCACTCACTCACTCACTCACTGTTTGTCTGCAAGTCAGTGTTTGTTCCGGGTAATATCTGAAACGTCTGGATCGATTTTGACGGGACTTTTATTGGAAGGTAGTTGATTTATTCGGAAGTAACTTACGATATTTTCCTTTATTCCCTCGCTGAAGAAAGTCGCGGACAAACGTTAGTGAAAGATAAATTAAAGATATATTGTCTTGTTCCAGATAATGACTTATCTGTTCCAACTGCGAGCTCACTTCACAGGCAGCGAATTGCAAGTTGAACAACTTGGTAAAGATAAATTTAATTATTTTCTAATTCCATCGAAACAAAGTCACGGGAAACAGTTAGTGTATATAATGATGTGTAGGTAACGACGAGACGGAGTCATCATACCTGGTGGGGAGACATGACACAGACGGGGGAGTGCCCAGAGACCTCTTCAGCCGAGAGGTCAGCGAGAGACGCTCGCGCATGCGCACGAGACCCAGACCCAAGTACAAACATTTATCTACTTTGTACTAATAAAATTTTAAAATTGGCAATAAACAATCTGAACAGTCTTGGTATGAACCCTTTTTTTTATTGAATTTAGACCCTTTAACACTAATCGTTGATTTCTGATTCTAAAATCTCTATACAAAACATATCTTTATCTTTAAAAAAACAGATATAACGTTTTTTATGACCAAAATTCGGTCTCAGAAACCCACGATAAGTCTATTACAGGAACTGCTGCTATTATAATATTCACCTTGATTAATATTTCAGTTCTCAAGACTCGGACACAAAGTCACAAGAACGAGCCAGTCCGGAGAAGACGCAGTCTCCGGCACCCATCAAGGATGTACGAGACATGCTGGTGCAGCAGTCCAAGACCATCCTCGGGAAGATGCTGTCCCCCGCAAGAGATCTCAAGACCAGGGAACCTAACACCAAGTGGTTTACTGACCCTCCCACTGTGCCTGAGGTAATAAAACGTATACGTACACGTATACGTACGTACGTGTACGTAATTTTACGTACACTTACGTATTCGACTACAATAACCATGTTTTCATTTCCTCCGAATAGAAATTCATATTTTCTGCCTACACCTTTTTTGTTTAACGTTAAAATTGTTGTATTCCAGCCAATCCCCGCGCGTCCAGAGAAATTGATGACGCGTAAAGAGCTGACTGATCCTTTCGGTTCTGATGAAGAGGAGGAGCCTGCACCTCCACCAGCTCAGGAGACAATAACCAGTGAAACTGGTGAGATAATCACAACTTCTATTTGATAAATGCTTAATTTCTACCTTTCCTTTTGTAAAAGGAAAAGACATTTTGTTAAAAGAATGTATCGTTTATAACGACCAAAACCAAAAATCCTGACTGAACATCTAATAAATATTGTACTATCGGTTAATACGACTAAATAATGACAACCATACGATATCATTTATCCAGTGAAAGTGGAATCCAAACCAGCAATAGAGCCAGCAGTGACCGACCCTCTGACCAGTCTACATGAGGCTAGTCCTCCGAAGACAACTGGTCAGCAAGAGGAGCAGAATCCAGCGCCAGATCTGCCCAAACCCACACCCGTGAGTATATGGCATTGGATCTTTTGTATGAAGTTGTTTTCTTTGTGATATTTGTAACGTGTTCAAACGAATTTGGGATATGTAAATTGTCAAATTTCATGCATTTTCGAGGGTTGTGTTTGTCTTTTTATTTGAAACAAAAACATCCATTTCATCATCATTTGTTGGACATTTTTTATTAAAACATATTAAAAACTGGATTTGTAGTGAAATTCTTTAAATCAATTTATAACTTGTATGGTGTAATTTAAATCTGTTTTGTTTTGACATAACGTGTGCATTTGAAATTCAATATTAAATTGACTGATCGCATCATTTTACATTTGCTTCCATTCCCGCCAACGACACCGCTTTGAAACATGCGTGTGCGCTCACCTTCGTGGATCTCATTGGTCCACGCGATTGGCTGCTTCATTGTGATTGGTCCGTTGGATTGAACGCTTCGCTCCGATTGGGCGACGTCGCTTTGTCTTGTGACGTCACAGCAACTGTTGTCGCGCCACGACGAGTTAAAAGAGCGCGCGAGACAACTTTTAGAGGCTACTAAAAGAGAAGCGAGGGAGAAAGAGAAGAACAGACGGCAGAACTCGAAAGAGAAAGAAGAAGCAAATAAAACGGAGATGGTGAATGGTTTACGGAATGGTGATGCAAGTCCTACGAAAAAGGTAAGGAAAGGCATATTGTTTTTGCTGTAAAAGTTTTGGTTTCATGTTTTCTATATTGTGTTATTTTTGTTGTATTCTATGTTTACCTTTTTTTGGTTGTTGACTGTCTCGTTGTTGTCTTACTTTTTTATAGCAATCAATAATGTTTGATAAATGTTGTGTAATTTCAGCCAATGACAGAGGAAGAGAGACAGGCGATGTTGCGGGAGCGAGCGAGAAAGCTGATAGCGGATGCCAGAGCGGGTATTGTGAGGTACTTATATCAACTTTATGGTTCATCTAAAACTTTTATAAATCAAATTTATTATAACACTAGCTGTCGCCCGCGACTCCGTCCGCGCGCAGTTAAAAAATAGGGTGGTGGGTTATGAAAAATAGATGTTGGCCGATTCTCAGACCTACTGAATATGCTCACAAAATTTCATGAGAATCGGTCAAGCCGTTTCGGAGGAGTACGGGAACGAAAACTGTGACACGAGAATTTTATATCTTATATATATAAAAGAAAGTCGTGTTAGTTACACTATTTATAACTCAAGAACGGCTGAATCGATTTGACTGAAAATTGATGGGGAGGTAGCTTAGAACCAGGAAACGGACATAGGATAATTTTTACCCCGTTTTCTATTTTTTATTCCGCGCGGACGGAGTCGCGGGTAAAAGCTAGTATTAGATAAAAGTCAAAAATAGGTATACTAGATACGTTTAAAATAATTTTTAGGTTAACTAAATTGTTTTCCACAGTCCCACATCACCCCTGTCGCCGTCTCGAAGCCGCGGAACTGTGGAGATCATCAGCAAACAGTCCGTTATGGAGGAATTGGCCGCAGGTGATTAATATTTCAATTCAAAAACACAAAAAAAAACATATTTTAATATTGTGAATGTTGAAATAACTCATTTATCCGACTTGTAAGGACCATTATGTGGGTACTTGTATTTTTAATATTAATAACAAATTTTATTCTGTTTTCGAAAGACCAAATCTATTGTTTTCATGTTTTTCTCTGATATTTATGTATATTGATGATGTACTGTCAGCGGGCGAGGTGGAGCAGCTGGAGGCGCTGGCGGGTCGCGGTGACACCCCCCCCACACCCCCCACACCTGGCTCCAGGATTTATGGCAGCGCGGATCGATCTGGTATGTTCCACATTCAGAATCCTTAATGTTATTTAGTATGGTGAATCCAGACTGTAAGTTAAGTAATGTTTATTATTATACTAGCTTTTACCCGCGACTCCGTCCGCGCGGAATAAAAAATAGAAAACGGGGTAAAAATGATCCTATGTCCGTTTCCTGGTTCTAAGCTACCTGCCCACCAATTTTCAGTCAAATCGATTCAGCCGTTCTTGAGTTATAAATAGTGTAACTAACACGACTTTCTTTTATATATATATAAGATTTTAAATAATGTGTATATTTTACAGAGGAGCGTGAGAGCGAGTCTCGCAGTATGTCACCGGGTGGTGGCGCTCGTCGCTCCCCGCTGCAGTCCTTCTCCGCACTAGTAGACCGTCTCGCACCGACAGATGGCGCACCTGACGAGGTCATACAACTCTCATACAACTCTATCTTAACAGTGGTAGACGTCAGCAACAACATCAGTTGCAGGAATTGTCCTCGCTCAGTGAAATACTACGACCTTACAGAAGACTGGCTTCAAGTGGAAGTAATTCCAACTACAGTCTGATGAGTGTGGTGATGGAGGACTAGTTTTTAGTCCTCTTTCCCTTCCCCTTTTCTTATAAGAAAAGGATAGGAAGGGGATGTGGATTTGATGGAAGAGATGCATAGGAAGGTTAAATATTCTCTTTTTGTGCGTCTCCTCCTTCGTCGATTGAGGGTAGGCAACGCATTTGCAATTACGAATGTCTATGGGCAATTCGCCATTTTGGCGAATTCATGTGGCCGCTTGCTCGATCGTTTCGCCATTTTGGCGAATTCGTTTGCCACCTTGTAATATAAAAAATATCTCACTGTTTGTGATGTGATGTACAGGGTAAGGAGTCCGGGTCGTACATAGCGAGCGAGCTGGAGGCGCTGGAGAAGGAGCAGAGTGCAGTGGACGAGCGCGCTGCAGCACTGGAGAAGCAGCTGCGCCGTGTCATGGAGTCTGCTGACAACACTGAGGTATGACACCTAGCTGAATGTACACCTGTCATTACTTAAGTACTCTACGGTTTTAGTCTTTCACTTGATTAGATGGAGGAGGGAATGCATAGGAAAGGGAAATATTATCTTTCAATGCCATCTTATCTTTTCCAATCTTTCTTGATACAAAGAGAATAAGTACTCGTATTTGTCTGTTGTATTTTCTTTTAAATGTTAGTTTTTTTATATAAAATCCACACTAAGTGACATACTTAGTGACCATTAAATAATAAATCGCTGTATTAAGTACAACATTTATATTTCACAGTTTAAGAAATGGAAGAAAATATTCCTTGCTTGTACCCGAAGTCCTTACAACCCGGTATCCTTTCCTATATACTTTTATTTTGTATGGTTATATATTAACTAGATGTCGCCCGCGACTCCGTCTGCACAGAATTTTTAAAAAAAATTTTGTAGCTCATGTGTTCTTCTAGACTATGGTCTACATTTATACCAAATTTCATCAAGATCTGTTGAACCGCTTCAGAGATACCTTCAAACATCCATCCATACATCCAAACATTTTCATCTATATATATATATATATATATATATATATATATATATATATATATATATATATATATAGTCAGAAAGTCGTGTTAGTTACACTATTTATAATTCAAGATCGGTCGAACTGATTTAGCTGAAAATTGATGGGGAGATAGCTTAGAACTAGGAGACGGACATAGGAACTTTATCTTGTGTGCTTTTTTTTATTCCGCGCGGATGGAGTCGCGGGTAAAAGCTAGTTTATAATATAAGTAAGATTCAATACTGTAATATTGTTTAGTTGTTCTAGTTGTAGCAGTAATTGTATATAATTGTATAATTATGAGGAACAGAGAGATATAATATGTGATGTATGTTGCAGGAGGAGGACAGACTGATGTCGCAGTGGTTCCATCTGGTGAACAAGAAGAACGCGCTGCTGCGTCGCCAGATGCAGCTCAACATACTGTATGTATATCAATATATGTCATCATCAGCTCAGTATACTTCCTCAATGAGGGGAACCTACCCCAAGTTAGGGGTGACTAGGTCATAGTCAATGCTGGTCAAGTGCAGATTAACTTCACACATATCATTGAATTTCTTCTCAGATATGTGCAGCATCACAATGTTTTCTTTAACGTAAGAACGTCGGATAAATGTACATATGTAAATTGAAAAATACATTGGTACATGACAGGATTCGAACCCAGGACCTGCAGATTGCAACTCAAGTGCTTAACCACTGAGCTATCGACGCTCGTATGTAATAATATGCTATAATGGTAACAAAATAAAGTAGAAAACTTGTTATTGTCAGTTTTGTGCCGTGATATTTGAGTGTGAAATGTTTGCAGAGAACAAGAGGAGGACCTGAGCCGGAGGTGCGAGTTGTTGGCGCGCGAGCTTCGCCTCTCGCTGGCTGTGGACGAGTGGCGCAAGACGCCCGGACAGAAGAGACGCGAGCGGCTGCTGCTGCAGGTCATCTCACACACCTCCCGATACCTCCGCCTCCACCTCCACCTCTACCTCCACCTCCACCTCACATACCTCCCGATACATCCACCTCCGCCTCCACCTCCGCCACCACATCTACATTTACCTCCGCCTCCGCTTCCACCTCCACCTCCGCCTCTGCCTTCGTTACCAACACTACTACTTCGTCCTCCGGCATCGATGCTCCAACAACATCTACTTTTTCTAAAAAAATCTGATACCTCCAACCTTAGATCTCTATCATCAATACCGTTTTTTACGGTACCTTTATGAACCTCCACCAGTAATGTTTCCACCCTCTTCACCTTAATGTTCTCTTTAAACTTTACTATTTAATTATATTTGCCTCCACTATCACTTATGTTTATTATAAAGTCATGTACAATTTGCAGGAGTTGCTGTCAGCGGTGAATGAGAGAGACAGACTGGTGCAGGAGATGGACGAACAGGAAAAAGCGTAAGTTTTTTTATATCTTACTTCTTACTAATGTTATGAATTATGGATGGATGGATGAATGTTTGTCTGAAGGTATCTCCGGAACGGTTGAACGGATTTTGATGAAATTTATTACAGATGTGGAACACAATCTGGAAGAACACACAGGCTACATATTTAGTTTTTTTTTAATTCTATGTGGACGGAGTCGTAGGTAGAAGCTAGTTTTCCATAATTAGTGATTAAAAAATTGCTTATATTTTGTTTACAGGATAGCAGAGGACGATGAAATCGAAAGAAATCTCTCCAATGTAGAGATACAACGGAAAAACAACTGTATACTTCAGTGAATACGGTCCAGAATCAAACGCGGGACGCACGACACTATAGCTTAACTTTAATGCTGAGATTATCAAATGAAACAATATTTAAGCGACATTTATGTATTTATTTCATAACAAAACAATTTACATGCGGAAATATTTCTGTTTTATGATACTAGATGGCGCTGATATCAATTTTTGTTTTTGTTTTGGTTTGTCGTAACTAGATGGCGCTAAAATTAATGTGATTTACATTTTTCCATTCGCTCGGTCTGAGGGGAAAGAACATTTCGGCCTTACTGTTGTTGAGACAGATAATACTCAGTTGTTTCCTATCATTATTAAATAAATTATTTTTCGATTAACATATACGATATGATAATTTAAGATATATTTAGGCTGTGCTTTTTTTTTTCTTTGAGGTTGAAAAAAAATGCAACTAAATTTGATATAAACACTTGGCTATGTGTTCCTACAATGATGAAATATTTATAAAACGATGTTAGGTTGTAAGTTTTATCTCTGAGTACAATTCGGTTTGTAAAATGGCGCGGCTTCGGCGGGTTATTTTTAGATTTACCAAAGAGTTTCAAACTTTTTTTTTATATACTAGAAATAGACGGTGGGTGATTAAGTACAATTTGCCATAGATAATTTTTCATTATCTTTACTTGCGAGTTTTATTTTTTTACTTCATATCGTGGTTTTTTTTTAGTAAATGTAAATATTTTAAAGAATACTTTTTAATTTTTTTTATTTATATGTTATTTAATTTATTAATCATCTTGCCTTTTAATAGTTTGAAGATAAAATGCTATATTTTTATCTATATACTAATAGACTGGCATAATTCTGATATCACTATGACAAATAAAAAAAAATCACATTCTTTTTTAAATATAAGTCAAAGGTTTAACAATTGTAATGCCAACAGTTTTCTTTTAGCAGTGTTGCCTGTTACAATAAAGAATCAGGTTTTTTGACAATAATTTGAGGTTATCAAATTTACATGTCAAAAATATTTCTCTTTTCTAATGTTATATTGTAACGGAAAGTGTATATTGTTCATTAAAGCGCCCTCTATAGATGTTGCCATGCTTTAATTTCAAATAAACGCTCATAAAAAGGCTTTTTTTATTTGTAATTGGTTATATGGAGGTGCTTTAAAACTGTGCAATACTAATCAATATCATTTTGTTTTGAAAAATGTACATATTAGTAAATAATTGACATATAAAAGCTTCACATTATATATGTCTATGTATTACTTGATAATGTTGCAGGAAAAATATACTAAACTAAAAATTTAAAATTTTTTTTTTGTAATTAGTGAATTTTCGCGTCTTGTAAGTACTGTATGTACAGTATATTTTCGTTTAAAAAGTTTTTTTTTCACATTTGATATATTTTTTAACATACTTATGAATTTTGACTGAAAAATTGTAGTTTGTAATGTTGGTATGACTTAAACTTATGTAAAATTATATATTAAACTTATATAATATCTTACTGAGTATATAGTGTAAGATATAATGTA
This sequence comes from Papilio machaon, assembly GCF_912999745.1. Classification (NCBI taxonomy): domain Eukaryota; kingdom Metazoa; phylum Arthropoda; class Insecta; order Lepidoptera; family Papilionidae; genus Papilio; species Papilio machaon. The sequence continues at coordinate 4,972,582 of NC_060012.1, read as the reverse complement.
TATATATTATTTTATGCATAATAATAATAATATTTCTGTTTAAATTTTATATTCACGAAAAATCATCCGCATATTTATTTCATTAAAGGTATAAAAATACGATAATTTGTGTATTAAAAAGTAAAATTTTATCAGATGTTTCATTTTCAATAAATAACTCTAATAATTTGATAATTTAGATATTTTTTATTAGTTTAATTTATTATGTATGTATAAATTGTGAAATTTTTTATCTCTGAAGTTAGTAAATTGACATTTTACTGAAGAGTAAAAAATTAGACTATTTATTTTTTACTTACGACTAAAAAAATATTAATTTTTGTCTTAATTTTAGTTTTCATTTGACGCAGATAATATATTTAATTTTTTTTTAAGTTATCCGGCGAAAACTAATAATATAGTTTTTTTTTTTAAATTATCTGTTAATAAATAGGTAAATGGGATCTCAGTAATGCTTTTTGTAATTTTCAACTATTCAATTAATGTTGTGGATAGACTTTATCATAGAATAATTTCATTTCTCTGACATATATAGACTTTTTGTTATCTCTAACATACTCTTTGACAAAGTAGAGACAACAATATATATAAATTTATGTCATTGAAGTAAAAACTCAGTTACACTTCCCGTAGATGCACTATTTTTATGTCTTAACAATTCTTCCATATAATATAAATAATCTCCTAATCTAGAATTTTGTGTGAACTTTTTCTCTACATTTTTTTTTCATGGCTCTATTTTGGTATTTTATGATGGAAATTCAATACAACTATCGTATATAAAAAAATATAGAGTTTATAAATTATTTCTAGTTAACACTTTGAATGATACTTACTCGCAAAGTTCACTTTAATGTGTGAAAATTGTAGCATTGAATGTGTTATAAAGATTAATGCTATGATCTATATATAACATTATCTTTTACAATTAATTTTATAATATACCAAAATAGTAAAGTGAAAAATGCCTTTAGATATTAGAATTTAGCACAAACGATACAACATTGACAGTTTTTACTTCATTATTTTTTTTTATTTAACAGACTTGTTTCAGATCAAAAAGTTTACATATTAAAAAAAATTAATAATCACAAAACCTCAGTATCTTTTGTCTATGGATTAATTTTTCAAATTAAAAAAAAAACTGTTTAAGTGAGTCTCGTTTCCAATAAATTTCAACATCAATTGAAATGAGATTTGTTTTATATTTTTCATCTTGTATACAGAAACTGCAGCACTGAGTAGATGTTAGTTTGTGTCACTTGAGGCCGACCTTGTCTCCTCTACTTCTGTAATCTATTTCTTGTAATAACTACAAATGTAATAAAATAAACGTGACATTGTAAAATATAATTGAAGTTTTTTTTATAAATAGCTTTTCCCCGCGACTCCGTCCGCGCGGCATAAAAAAAAGCACACAAGATAAAAAAATTCCTATGTCCGTCTCCTAGTTCTAAGCTACCTCCCCATCAATTTTCAGCTAAATCAGTTCGACCGATCTTGAGTTATAAATAGTGTAACTAACACGACTTTCTTTTATATATAGATTCCACTAACAGTTGCATGCGACTTCGTTTACATAAGAATTTAACAAAATCGTAATACGTATAGTCTATATCACCCAGGGAGAGTTTAGCTTCCCAAGTGAAAGATTTTTTTTATTGGTTCTGTAGCTTTGGAGCCTTTTTAATACAAACAAGCAAACAAAACTTTCCTTTTTATTAGTGTAGATAGTATAGACAAATAAAATAAAAAAAAAACTTTTCAATAAGTCTTTATTTTTCATAATTACGTAGTATATAAACAAAATATAAGTTGTGTTATTTTTTAATACCTTCGACAATATATTGCCATGTTTTTTTTACTAACCGTGGGTTTCTGAGACTAAAAGTTATGGGTAAAACATATTTATATGTCTGTCAAAGGTAATGACAGAGGTAACATGCTTCAAACGGGAATTTTGGTCTCAAAAACCCACAACAGCAGTAGCCTAAATAAACATTTGTTAGAATATATTTTTGTCAACTGTCAAATAAAAGCTAAAGAGAACGATTTTTTATGCAATCTTAAATAAAATTACTTAGCAAAAAATTAATAATAATTATTACTTAATATATATTATTCATTTTGGTCAATAAAAAATTTGAATAGTTATAGAAATTACATTACTTTTTTATTTACATCTTCGTTGAAATAATTTAAAAAAAACCTGAGATTCTTTAATATCTAATATGAAGACAATATTTTTATCACATATCAAATGTTTTTACAAGTGATACAATTATTTTTTATTTATTTTAATCTGGTAACACTATCATACCATAAACTATTAGAATTTTTTAAACAAATAGTTGGGGTTTAATAAGGCCATAAAATCAAAATCACTTATTGCTTCAAAACTAAACATTTTAAATTATTAAGTCGTAGAAACAATGTACAAAATCAGATTATATTGTAATTAATAATCGTTACATTTTGAAATAACACGATTGTTTATTAAATATAAATATTAATTTATGTAAAAATTATTTATTTTTCTTTTAATATCTTTATCATCTAATAATTAAAAAGGCCAAAAGGGTCGGAAAGTTCTGGAAGCTTGGAACAAGCCGTAACGTTAAAACGTTCATTTCTGACCAGCAGATAATTCTAAACTACCGAATTCATTAACAACGTTGGTTTCCACTGCCAAAACCGCTCGAGCAAAAAATATTGCCTATTTGTCAACATCTCTTTGAAAAACAATGTTTCTGTATCATTTCGACAGTGAAAGCCAACGACATTACATTTATCGTTTGAGGAAAACTTTTATTTATTTACATTTCTATCACATAGTTAAAAAATTTAAGATAAAATGATAAATTCATTTTTTCTTATAATTATTTCAATGTCTTTTATAAATTTACATTCCAAGCATTGAATTTCTTTTAAAAACCGTTTTGCCTATACTCTGTTTTGGCGCCAAAACTGGCCAAAGCAACAGGAAGAACATATTGTATGTTTCAAATAAGAATGTGCTTGTCTATGGTCTCAAACGGTCAAAATCACGAGAAAATTATTTATTTATTTTTAAAACAAACACGATTTTAGATTTAAATAAAATAGAAAAATTAAAATGTCTTTAATACTAATAACGTAAATTATAATGTATTTTTTTGTAATTTTTAGTTATGACGTTACAATATGGCGCGGGTTCATTCACACATTCTTATTCAGAACGCATTGTAATTATTTCAATTAATATTATAAAGTAATTCGTTAAATATTTTATTTCGATAATCGTCACGACTTGTTGCGTTTAAATTACGTATTCCAAGATATCCACGTATTATTTACAATATTTTTAGTAAAAACGTTATTGTTATTTAATATCATATTAAGCTTTAAGCTCATATTGTTTTAATATAGTTAAAATCTACATAAGTACATTTACAATATCTTACTTCGATTTTCTGGAATTCATTCAATATTTCTTGAAACAATTTTAAACATCATAACGGTCTCCACTTTCCATTCCTTTCATTCTTCGTGAAAAATAGAGACAACAATAATTTTATACAAGTGTCACGATATTTGACAGTCAGGGTTAGAGTTTGACGTGTGATTTTGGCGCGCTGTCAGCTGTCAGCTGTCAGCTGTCACTGTCAGTGTCAGAGACATGTCGCTATGCGCGCGTGTGGTTGTTGGCGGTGACGGGCGGCGCTTCCGCCTCCTCCAGCGCGGCTTCCGCTTTCAATTTACGATATTTACCTACAAAGAATAGAACAGTTAATTGCTAAATAAAATTTAAGACTGCTTCTCTGCGCCTCATTTAGAAAAGAGAAGGGTAGAAAGGGAAATCTGGTAATGGTAAGAGAAAAGATGTCCAAAGTTTGTAAAGTGGTACTGACGCGATATCCGCACCATGATGGTGCCCCACCAGACAGACCAGCCCCAGCCCACCAGACAGAACAGCACCGTGAACAGCTGCCCACAACCTACCATCACGTTGATCAAGAACGAACCTGCAAAATATGCTTTATAAACATCTAATTACGAAAAATGAAACTATGTCCGAAATAAACACTTAATGCATTATATTTATCCTTATATAGAAAATAATACAGTCTTTAATTAATAACTTAATTAAATTACAATTTCATTGAAAGATGTGTTATTATTTTAACTCACCAATCCTATGTCTCGGGCTGTCATGTATCCCGAACCTCGGGATTCCGAAACATAAACAGAAGAGCCCGCTGAATATTGTGCCTGAAACATTGATTTTTGTGTAAGTTATTGTCCTACGTATTTCCAATCAACAACTTCGAAGTATCGAGGCGATTTCAAATTTAAGCAGCAAATTTTATTCAAGACGACTAATATTACGAAAGTTTAAATCGATGGATGGAAGTTTGTTATTATAACTTCAAAACGATTTAACACATTTCGAAAAAAATTGGCACAGATGTTGGACACCGACCGGAAGAAAGTATGGGCTAAGTACTAAGTTTATTTTAATTTCGCGCGATTTGAGTCGCGGGCAAAAGCTCAAGTCCAGCGACAAATCTGCCAACACTTTTCACAATTTACATGGCGCTCCTCCTATCAGGTACCAATAATTTAAAGTCTCCGAGATAAAGAGAACAACGTATTGTTTACTAATATTGCATATCAGCTCACCAAGTCCGGGAACCACGATGTTGCAAAGTAAACAGAAGTATGCGAGCGGCGCCGGCAGCACGGGGATAGCGCCGCGCATCACACTCGTGTGCTCCACCAGGCTCGCGTCCAGCTTTGTACGAGTATCCTTACAGGACAAACACATAATAATTACATTACAAATTGTACGTCATCGGATTATATACGTCCCCACTGTCAAAAGGATTCGACTCTACAAAAACTTAGCAGTGGTTAATAAAACAAAGTAAGTAACAACCAAAATCAGGATTAAGAATTTCATTTCACTGTCTTCTGTGTGGCCCCTGTAATGTCCACATCTCTACTTTTCTGCTCTCAACCTCTTTCCCTTCTCACCTTCTTAAAAGGAACGATTGGAAGGGTAAGGTTAAAGGTAGGCAACTCATCTGCAGATGTTTATGTGCAGCGGTCGCTTCGATATTTCGGCGAATCAGGTGGTCGCATGCTCGTTTGCCAAAAATGTGTTTTTTCTTTGCGTTAACACCGACTTCGACATCACAACGCTGCGGTACAACGTCCGTGTGACGTTAATCTAAAGATGCAAGATGTAAAACAATGGATGACTTTACCTCCACATCACCATGAAATTCAACACGCCGTTTATTGGACTCACTTGTAACTATTATTGTTACATGTTGAGATAGTTGAGGGGACGACGGATTTAAAACCGACATTTTTTTTTCTTGTTTGATGTAGAAAATAGAATCAACAGAGAGAACTGACAAAAGCAACGACGATGATACAAATGCAGTATTCCGAATTGAAATCAAAACACATTATTCCTTTCATTTTAATGTAATATCGATTTGTTTGTGGCCATTGTTACGTGACCTTGGCTTTTAACAATTTGTTGTTAGGTTAATTGTATAAAATTTGTATCGTGGCAATGTTTAGAGATGATAATCTTGGTCAAAGAAAACTTTCTCACGCGACACGCTCGATGTTATATTGACATTTTTGTTACATTATTGTGTTTGACTTACGAAAATCACACGAAAAGTTTGATTGAATTTTATTCTATTATAGAATTCACTAGAATTTCACTAGAATATAAATAAAAACATTCTCATATAATTTGATTAAAGCCGGCATATAAAAATCTAATTAATTTACCTACACTTGGTTACTTTAAAAGCCTCACCTCACATCAGTAAATCGTACCATGTAACAACTCATTAATTTGATGACTGTGCGTAAAATATATCGAACAACACCTCGAATGGAAAATTTAGTCCAGTACTATACATAATCCATGACGAATGATTACAAAAGATATTAGACAAATTACTTTTAATTGTACGTTAGTTTTGACCTCTAATATATGCTACGTTCCGAAATGATGTGACTCAGATTGCGTGAGGGAGGACTTATGTCGAAGGTAACGACTCAGTGGACATTTTGCTTTTGTTTATAATGATACGAATTTCTATGTATTAAGCAAGTTTTCACAAGAAATATAAAGCAAGAAAATGTCTGTACACTGCAATTAGATAATTTGGTTAATTACTGATGAATATGGTTCTTAAAAATGGATATTTAGACTTCATAAAGTGATTTTTTTTATTAAAATATCAAACATGTATGTTCTAAGATAGAGATTCCTCAAAGTTCCTACACAAAGAGACTTCGTAGTACAGATAGTGTATACTTACTTCAGGGGGTAGAGTAGGAGAGAGGCTCTTGTTCTTGGAAAAGACGCTCGCCCGCGGGCTGGAGGCGGGCTCCGACTTGCGCCGGCAAGCGCCGCGCATCCACCGGCATAGGGCGAAGTTGCAGCAACTGGTGTACGATACATTCATTATTTATGTATTAAAATATAAAAATAAAACGTCTTTTTAGACATTTAGAACAATTTGCTCGGAGCCTATATATACATATTGTAATCAAAAGGTTTCAAAAAAACCACTAACGTGTTTGGCGTGCTATCGCTGAGTATGCTGTCCCTTCTCTCGACATCCTTCCTCTTGCGGCCGCAGCAGCCAGCCTCGTTGACGACGGGCGGCGTAGTGTCCGCGGCGACGACCCGGCGTGGGGCCGACGAGTCACCGACGCGCCGCCTGCAGCAGCCGCACAACACGTCGCGGAGTTTTCGCTTGCGTTTCGTTTCGCTCTCGAATTCTATCGTTGCCGCCTGTTTGGAACACAGATAATGTATTATTTTGACCCATTTTAATTACTTGTATTGTTAATAAAATTCTGGTTACGCCCGATTAGTGTTTGGGTTTGTCGATAGGAAACATCTGTACGGGTCGGGTCGGCAAGCTCGACAGTAAAATGATCCTAAATTTAATTTTAAACATAAGTTTAAATATGTATTTAGTAAATTCGATACAAAATGATTATTTAAGTTCTAATTAAAAGATTAGTTTAAAAATCAACATTTTAAATTTTAAATGTCACATTTTCACGGAAAAGCCATGATCCCGATCAAACTTCCGATCACAAGTTGTAGTTTTTTTTCATACTCTATAATCTGCTTAACATAACACGAAACGTAAAAGAAAGTACTGTTATTTCTTAATCCTTGAACAAGAAAAGCTTTATTAGAATGTAACACATTACAATTTACAATTTGACCAATTCATTTTTGAGTATTTTCGTAAAATACGCAAAACGTTAAGTCGCATTCAATTTTTTACCAGATTTTAAATATTTTTTTTCATTTATGGTGTTTTAGACGTCAGACAAATAGGTCTACTAACCCCTTTAATACTTACTTTACCAGCACCAACTTCAGCGACAATCTTTTCTGTTTCCGCATCTTTCTTTTTGAAACAATTCAATTTACTGAGCATTCCTTTCTTTTCTTTCGTTCCTTCCTCATCTTCTTTTTCTTTTGATTCTTTTCTTTCATCTTTTCTTTCTTCTTTTGGTTCCGATGTTTCTCTTTCATCATCTTTCGGCTTCATGCAACAAGAGCAACAACTCTTTTTACATTTTCCCATTAATCTTAAGCAGATGTTTGGTTTTTTCTCGACTGGTGTGTTTTCTTTGCTGTCATCAGGGGTCTGCATTTCTTGTTTGTTTTGACGTGATCTCGGAGGAGGTTTGGGTGTAGTACTTGTACTTTGCGGGAAACTGAAAGTCGGGGAAGAAAGTTATTATTATTTTTTAGGATAAATCTTTAAGGTGCATACAATGTTACGAAAGTTAGCTATTAATTTATAAGTGTGCTTTAATTTGATGATAAAAAATTACCTTAGAAGCGATGATTCTCCAGGATCACTAAAAAAGTATAGTTACGATAATACGAGTACATACAATTTTAACTCCATTTGTATAATTTAAGGTGTATTAATTCAACTTTATGAAAAATCCGTATTTCGAATTTAGCTGAACAGAGATTCACTTTATAAATAATTCTTTATTAAATAAAGCATGCGTTTTTTTTTATAAAAAAAAATTACCCGCTAGAGAATCCATACCGCTTCGGCAAAAGTTCATTTGGTAAAATATACACTGTTCTATTGTGAAGCATTATTTACAAGAAATTGAATAGTATTTTTTTATAATTACACATTAATTATCACGAACGGTTGTATATAAATTACTTGGAACATTTTTAATTTGGACATTTGCATTTTACATTTTCGCGCCATGCTATTTCAAAATGGCGGACGCGCGGTTAACACGACGGGTCATGTTCGACTGGCGTGAACTAATTTCTTAAGGGTGAAATTTCTTAAGGGCTGTTACGAGTTCATACAATTTTACGCATTCATTTGTACACTAAAATATGCCAATGGCGTGAAACTTGCCTCATTTTGTGCATATTATATTCTTTTGTATACGATTTGTCAATGAAATGTACATATCTACAATTAGTAGAACTAAAATTATAATTTAATAAGTTTTTGTGTTGTTTTCTTTTATTATTTAAACCATTAAAAAAGTAAACTATATGTAGATTACTCATTTCTATTCGCTCCTGAATAATTTAATATTTGTTAATTATCATTGTAAATGTATGTATTAAGTATATTTAACCATGATAGGTTAATAGTTCTAAAAGTGAGTAAACTTGGCCCAAACTCTTCTTTAATATAAATCAAATCGTCCAAGTCATGTACCGCGCAGTCAGTTAGGGCTGGCAACATTTAATAGGCTATTAGTGTACGCAACGGAAATTAAAAAAGATAGCTGTTAATATTACGAGAAAATTGTATCTACGGGTCATACAAGGGCGTTGATCTTTTTATATAAAACTAGCTGTTCCCGTGCGGCTTCGTCCGCATAAATTTCATTAATTTTGGTTACAGTTGTTTACTTTGCGTTAAACTTTCAATTGCAAATGTCAAAATTCAAATGGTCAAATGACAACGAAGGCTTTCACCATTCGCTGAGATTTACCGTTATCACATCTACCATCTGTGATGTTATTGGCTTGCAATTTTTGTCCCTTTCTTGCATTACAATTTTTTAAATTTACTCATCTCCAAAATTTAATGGCGTAAATAGCCTAAAGCGTGTCGTAAGTATAGGATATTTTATTACAAAATTATTCAAAAATATGGCGTTATTGCTACGATCCTACGTTACAAAGAATTGTGTATTTAAGTTTTATTATATTGGTATAGATACAGATTGATGGAATTATAGTTTATTTTAAGTTAGGCAGACTAATAAGTACTAGACATAGATAAAAAAATAAGTAAGAATTTGATGGAAGGTGTAAGGAATACACTCTAAAACGATTTAACAAAGCTTGTTAATCGGAATTATTAACCGTTACTCAAGTTATTAGTTAAGATTGTGTTCTATAATTTTTATATGCTTTCAATGTTTTACGATCTCAGTAATTATTTTTGTTCCATTAATGTTAGTCTACTCTCGGTCTTGTATACCGAATATGTCGTATGTAATTTATGAGTCGTGTGACAACCCTATTGTCGTATGCTAATAAGGTAGGTGGTCACGCCACGCGGTCAGCGCGGGGCCTGGAGCTAGGACGCGACTGACCAAAGGTATTTTCTATAAAACTATTGATTGTGCGAGTATCGACTTACTGCTGCACTAACAGACAGTTAAGTGAAGATTTAATCTACTAAATCTACAATATGGAACTCCCTCAGTAACTATTTAACAACTTTAAGTGCGGCATTAATAAAAAAAAGTCATGTTGGTCACCAAATTATCAACTCAAACTTACCCGCCATTGCTTGTTGCTGATTTATCAGACACGCTGCCATCGGCTGCCTTTTTCTCTATTTTGATCTTCTCTACTCCTGGCGTTGAATCATTCGAGCTCTGTACTTCCACTTCTGCATCTCCTTTCACTAAAGTTTCCGTCATTTTAACGATATCTGTTTTTTTAATGTCATGTTTATTCTTTGCGTTTACAACGGTGACTATTGGCTCAATGTTTTCTTTGATACTTTCTTTCTGTTTTTCAATATCATGTTTAGGATCTTCAATCGGTGTTATTATACTATCAACAATTTTTGTAGCTTCAGAGCGCATTTGTGCAGTTACCTTTTCACTTGTTTTTTCGATTTGATCTTTCATTTTATTTAAATTGTCCTCAGCTTCTACTTTCGCATCATGGATGTCAGATTTTGTTCTGTCTGCAACATTTTTAAACGTTTGTTTCGTCTCTGAAATCTTTTCTTCAATTTTTTTAGCCGGTGCTAGAATATTTTCTGTCGATATTTCCGGTTCCTTAAGTATGGAATCAATTTTTTCTTTCACTCGTTCAACTTGAGGATTATTGTACGGTGGTTGTAATAACTTCAGTTTAATATTGTCATCGCCGTATAAAACTTTTGTAGGTTTTGGTGGTTTTTTGTCGTCGTGTTTTCCGTTTTTTTCTTCTTTAGAAGCTACAGGTTCTTTATCTTTAGTCCCGGTTAAATCTTTTAAAGTTACATTGTGTTTGGTTATTGAATCATCTTTTACTACAGACTCATCTTTATCTCCTTCCTTAAGAGAGTCCTTCGAACCTAATCTTTCAAAAATACCTTTCTCCCGGGCCTTTTCTAACGCGACTGGCAGTTGGTTGGTGACGGTAGTTACAACTTCCAATGGTTGGGCAGTAATGGCTGCGGTTGTCATAGAAACCACATTTTTCTTGGTTAGTATGACTATATCTCCTTTTTCGTTCGTAATTTTGTCGTATTGAGTTTCATTATCCTGTTTAGTTGTGTCCTCATCATCCTTAGCACCGTCTTCAGTTGAACTTATTTCTTCATTTGCAGTAACGTCGCCTTGTTTAACCTTTGATCTGGTCTCTAACGATTGACCTGTGTTAGCTTTCTTAACACCTATTTCGTTCATTTTGCTCGTCGATTTGGCTTTCTCGTTCAGGTCATTCTTTTTGTCTTTATTTTTAATTAATTGTGGTTTTTCGTTAATGTTTTTAGTACTTGATGTTCGGGTCAGGCTTTTCATGCTGCTAGTTCTACTCATTGGTTTTTTGGCGTCTTTTTGGTTGACGTTAGGATTTTGTGCAGCTTTTGTACTCGGTGCTCTCGCTGCTACTTTAGAGCCAGTCGTAACTTTACCATTGACCTTCTTCTCGGGACTTGGATCTCTGCTAGCAGCCCTGCTGGTTTGTCTAGAAGTTATTCTAGATGTAACAGGTGTAACGCCGGCAGTTTTTACTGACTTTCTTGCTGTTGGTGGAGGTTTTGGAGTAGTTTTAGCAGAACTCGATTTAGGATCGTCAATAGGACTCTTGTTAGGAGTGCCAACTATCGGCGAAAGTCGTTTAGTACTAATCGCTCGATTTGAAGGAGGAGGACCTCCTTTGCCGGGAGATATGGGGGGTTTGTTGTGAACGACACCTGGAGAAATATCTAGAAACTCAGCGCTTTGACTTATAGCGCGTTTATCGTGTACTTGACTTCCAATTTTGATCGTTTCGTGAATACTACTCGTACTATTGGATATAAATCGTTGATTTTTATTTAAATTAGAGTCGAAAGGTCGTCTATAATTAATAAAATTTCGTGAATTCCTTGTTGGCGACACTGAATTCTGTCTTTTCGGTATTTTTGAATTTTTCGGTGAGGTATCATTTGATTGTGTTTGAGTTTTAGAAAGGGAACTTAATCTAGATTTATGTATTGCAGGTTTTGATTTGTTTACTGTAGTTTTTGCTGGTTCCTTTTTACTTGCAGGTAAGTTATCATACTTAACTGTAGACGGTGAGTTTGATCTTGACTTGAGATTTATTTTGTTCGGAGAACTGCTTCTGGAATTAACTCTAGATCCTACTCTACTTCTACTTGTAGGTTTGTCTAATAGTCCCATTTCTTTTAGTAAAGCTTCTTCCTCTTGCTGCCTTTTGATTTCAGCTTCCGCTTCATGCTTTTCTCTATTTAATTCACTTAATTCTTTTACTTCTTCCATATTCGCTTTAAGAAAGTTTCTCGGGGAGCGTGGTCGACTTAGAATGGTAGGAGGAGGGATGGTGGCCACTTGGGCCATTTTGGAATTGGATTGTGAGCTGGTTCGTTTTCTTGATGGTGAGCACGATCTGGAGTTGGCCGCTGAGGTTTTAGGAGTTGTATGTCGAGAAGTTTCCTCCCGGAAACCCCGCCCTTTGGTAAAATGTACAAATTAGTTTATATTATAATATTTTATAGATTGGGAATAGTGTGGTTGAATAATAATAGATTACCTTTGAAGGGTGATACCCTGCCGGTTCCGTGGCGGATGTCCAAGGGCAGTGACCTTGGGCTCGTTGGTCGCGAAGGGTCTGGAGGCTCAGCGAGGATGGCGAAGGATTTTTCCTTTTTTCTCTTGCTTGTTGGCACAGCTCTATTTAACAAAGACAAAACATATAATACATAATAAAGCATCTCAAGAGTTTATAACTCTTCTCAAATCTTTGATTCATGATCTGAATCAAATATAATTAACATTTAAAAAATAAAATTAATGAATAGAACTAAGTTTGTTTTATGGTAATGTCATCGTTCATTGACTTTAGAAAAGTATATTTCGTATTAACATAGTCGATAAAAGGCTGTAAATTATAAAAAAATGGCCTGCCTCTGCCGCGGCCTTGTCTGTCCAAGGCTAGTGTAGGTTTGAACGGTGTTCTTTAAGTATCGAAACGAAGCGTTGCGAAGCTTTTTTATTTAATTTTAACCAAAATGATTTTGTTACATCACAGTACATTTACTACGAAAGTTTTAACATATAATTAATTTAAGATTTCATTGTTTTTTTATATATTAAAAGAAGCAAACGAGCAAACGGCTGCTGAATTCGCCGAAATGGCAAAGCGACCGCAGCCCATAGAAATTCGCAATTGCAGATGCGTTACCTTTAATCAACGGCGGAGGAGACGCACAAATAGAGAATATTTCACCTTCCTATACATCTCCTCCTCTATCAAATCCACTTTCCCTTCTCATCTTTTCCTTATAAAAAAAGTGTAGATAAGATAAAAGACAAAATTAGGCCTCCGGCTTCATATTAATGTACCTATACATATGTATTGAACTTATTTATATAAATAAAAACAATTTTAATTTTAACTGAACAGTCCAAATCTTCAGTTAAAACTGAAGGTGTGAAGATGACTCAGAGAGAATAAATCATAAGTAAGTACTTAGTTCTCGAATCGAAATCGTAACGTTTCGCTTCGAGCCCACATTCGCTAACACCCGACTATAATAAAGCCTGAAAGAAATTGGAGCACGCGTTACAAGGATCTAAGCCGTCCTTGAATCACAAAATAATGCATACACGGTAACAAAATGTTATGCTGTTTAATATTCATTCGTATAATAATTCGCTTCGGCACAAAGAAACGTTTAAGGCGACTTTTAATTTCGTATTCGACCTTACTACCCACAGAGTAAAATCGCGCTAGAGGGAACATGAAAACTTACTAACTAAAAATTACGTAGACGATGTGTTTTTGTATATTTTATCAATTAACATATTATATTATGATATTGTTGCATTAAAACATAGTATACGAACTGATAGTTAACTATATAGTAGTTTTGCTATTAAATTATATGTGATTAGATGTATGTACATACAAATAGATAGCGTACAGTGGTCATCATTCATGGTCCGATGTGCGCGAGAACTTTCGCTCGCCACGCACTGCTACAGTTTACTTTATTGCGGTGTAAGTTATGAGCGGAAGCGAGTCAGCAATATTGATATGTGAATGTAAAATTTTTTTGTTCCGTTGACTTTGAAATTCGTACTTTGTTATAGAAAATATCACTAAATAATTCCTAGTTTATGGATAAATACAACCTCTTTATCTATATTATGTTCTACGTTTGTATGTATGTTATTTTTCACATGAGATATTGAAGGACGAGTTAAATATTGTCGTCGTTACATCTATTTATCGATCATACGTTAATACGCTATTCAGGTATATCTTATCTTACTAATATTATAAACTAGCTTTTACCCGCGACTCCGTCCGCGCGGAATAAAAATAAAATAGAAAAAGGGGTAAAAATTATCCTATGTCCTTTTCCTGGTTCTAAGCTACCTGCCCACCAATTTTCAGTCAAATCGATTCAGCCGTTCTTGAGTTATAAATAGTGTAACTAACACGACTTTCTTTTATATATATAGATGCGAATGTTTAGATGGATGGATGGATGTTTGTTTGAAGATATCTTCAGAACGGCTCAACAAATCTTGATGAAATTTGGCGCAGATGTGGAACATAATCTGGAAGAGCACGCAGGCTACTTATTAAGTTTTTTTTTAATGACGCGCGTAGAGAATCGCGGGCAACAGCTAGTTTGCTATAATAAATATTAAAGCTAGTAATGTCTGTCAAGGTAATAACAATCACCAGCTTAGCTCCCACTTAATAAAATAAGACGGTATGCATTTGTGCAATTGAATTTCCCACATTTAAAGACGATACGCAACTCGCCGAACCTTGTCACTTAGCCCACGCATACTCACGCACTATGACTAATTGCAAGGTTAATTATAAACAACGCGAATCTTATCCAGTCGTGTCGCTCACGTGTCGTACGATCGTAAAGAGTCATTTATTTTAATACCATAATAGTAGAATTATGCATAAAATAATACAAATTATGTAGACAGATATTTGTAAGATATTAAATTACACATAGAAGTAAAAACCCAAGAAATTGACGATAGCTATTTGCAAGCTCTAAGGAAACTCTGTTCCACTTTACCGTAGAAATTAAATACAGGTGTAGAAAATTGTCTCCTCATCAAGACATGGCAAGCTATAAAATAAGTTAGTTCTAGAATTTATTAGCTCACATCGTAACCGCACAGACTGTTATAAATTAAATTGAATTATTAACTAGTGAAAATGTGAAATGTAAGCATGAAAGTAGTACTCATACGTTGTATTATGACTGACTAACCGTGGGTTTCTGAGACGAATATCTCTGTTTAAAACCTATCGTCATCCCTTTCATTATTTTTTTTTCTCAATTTTGGTCTCAGAAACCCATAGTTAGTATAATTGGTATAGTCGTAAGGGCTTTTATTAGATTTTTATCTATAAATCACATAATTAGAGTTACGCTTTGATTTTACAGTTAAAGACTACGGGTAGAAAACAACATTTGTGTATAGTTGAAAAGGGAGATTTTATAAAAAAGTGAAAACTAGATGGCGCTGTAACAAATCGCAGTGACACCTGTCATAAATTAACCTAAAAAATAATCAGAACGAGAGATGGGATTAGAAAACTTACGAAATAGGAAACATCGTTTGAACAAAACGCATGCAAATCGGTAATGTAGTAGATAATAATCATACGCTCACGCTTGTTAAAGATTGCAACATGTCTGTTCTTTAGAGTTAGAACAATGGAGACGACGTAGGAGGCATCGGAAGGTAAAGCAAGTGAGCTCATGCAATGAGAAAGTAATTACACTAGACACAGCTTAGTACCACATCGATTAAAACGACATTTGGGTGATGGCGATCAAAACGTCAATGCTGACTGTAATCTCCTTTCAATGTCAATTAAAGACACTAATTTTCTTTGAAAGAACCGAGATAATAATATTTTTGTGCTATCTTTTTTTATATTATAGGCTGGCAAAGTAGCATGCGACCACCTGAACATGCCAAATAACGAAGCGACCACTGTCCATGCCCACTACCTTTAATCACCAGAGGAGAGGACACACAGAAATAGGATATTTAACCTTCTTATGCGTCCCCTCCTCCGCCAAATCCACTTCTTATAAGGAAAGGATGGGAAGTGAACGTGTGTTAAAATTAGGAATCCTGCATACACAGTCATCAGACGAAACGCGGAATTGCTTCAACTTCATGCCTGTCTTCTGTGTGGTCGTGGTATTTCAACAGTCGACACTTGTTTACCCAACAAATATTGCTGTTATGAGATCTACCACTGTTAAAACTACTATTTCAACAGATATGGAAACCGAAACCCACGTAGTCAAACCATTTAAAATCATTAACATAAATACTTTACAAACTTTAAAAAAACAACACCCTGTAATACTAAACAAGTCATTGATGAAAATGATATCAGCAGAAACAATAAACTCTCCTAAGTTCATTCACATGATACTGTTCTATCTATGAATCTACATCTGATAGTCTGTTTGTACTTTGAGAGTGTAGGAAGACTGGCTGGGATCCATCTCGAGATCTTGATTTACGCAACATCTTGTAACTTAGTGTAAGAGAGTTAAGATAATATTTAATTAAAGTTAGTTACATAATTCCTCGACGAATTGTAGAGTTGAAGATGCTTTGAGTATAAATTAAATAATAAATTGAAAAGTATTACCTACACTATAGCTGACTATAAAAAAAAAATGGGACCCATCTGCACGCACTTCCTTTCGATTCAAATAATTTTTATCAAAATCGGACCACCAGGGGCGGAGTTTCGCGGTAACACACATAAAAAAAAATACAGTCGAATTGATAACCTCCTTCTTTTTGAAGTCGGCTAAAAATTGCTTGAACATCGCATGTTGCGAGTCTATGATACGTCAATTACCGTCCCATGGTCCTTCTAAATGCAGCAATTATTCACACAGAAGTACTTTTCTAATACTCGATTCATTTTGTAGGCGAAGACAAAACGTCTGGTTATATCGAAGTAGAGATGAAAATAAAAACGTCTGAATAGAATATATATCAATAAACAGAGACCTGTAGCAATTGAGTTTTGGTTTGGTCTCTTTTAGGTATGTTCATAAGATAAGATGAACAGTACTTAGTGTGAAACATAAACATAAAAGTTGTCACAACTTTTGCATTAAAAGAGTACCCTTTTTATGAATTTACGGATGTTTCGTTTAAATTTAAATATTTATTTAATTTAATCTATAACGTACGCTCATAAATTAGATAGCATACTGAATTGATTATAAAATTGTATTAATCAGAAATAAAAACCGTACCGTAACCCGCTTTCCAATTCGCACAAATTATTCTTAAATAAACAAATATTTAATTACTTGAATACAATTAAAATGTAATAAATTGTAAGACGTTACGTTTCATTATAAACATGGCGTGGAGATATAAAGCCTTATATTACGTAAAACTAAATAAAAGTAATATTAAAACACTTTTTTCTGATATTTTGTTTCAAATTGGTTTTCAAAAAGTCTATAAAGTTAACTATATTTTTCATTATAAAGACTATTTTACTAAATATGAAATTTTGATGCATCGTTTGCGGACCTTTTACGTAATTCTTGATTTTTGCTCATGTTGTCTTGACTTTATATTGTTTACTAAATTAAACGTAGAAATATCCAACTATGGTATAAGCGATAATCCTGTGTTAAAGAAAAAATATATTATACGAAAATAACCACATTTAATATTAACCTAGTTAAATCCAACAGAGTGTAAGGCGAGCATAAATTCTGTTTTTAACCCACTAAACTATATTTTCTCAATAAACATACTAACCCCTGTGACTTTATGTTAATTTTATTAATAAAATATTCATCAAAGTTATTTAATATTTGCACATCTTTGTAACAAAAAGCTTGCATGTAGAGTCAAAGGTTACGCGGTTTATGATTCGTGTTCTAATGTTATCTAGGAGACTAGAATAATTTTAATTAGTAATATAATGAAGATAGTGACATAATTAATCATTAAATTACAACGAATAAGTTACATTAAATCTTTGTTGTAATTTAATAAAACTTTCAGCAAGAAAACTGAACTGAATGGTTTACGAAACTTGGTGTGGTCATTAGATGCTAATGTAGACTATAATAGACTTTACCTCACCTGTATGTACAGATAAAACCTAGTGTGACAAAATTGGACAGTGTGTTACATGAACTAATGGCTATTTAAGGTTAACCCGTTATGCAAAACAACTCTCATCAGTAAATACTCATAAAACATCAGTCTTCTTTCTACATTTCAAATTATAGTATTATTTATAACTATATTAGTGATGTAATTGTGGTTAATTAACCATAAAATGTACATTTGGTTTTCGATAGACGACGCAGTGATGCATCACGAAATGCTGACACAATATCGTAATTAGAACTGAACGAAAGTTAGGTTAAAAGTAAATCCGTGTATGGCCACCTTAAGTGGTATTATAGTAGACTAGCTGTCGCCCGTGACTCCGGTCGCGCGGATTAAAAGTAGCCTGTAGTCAACTATGTTCTGCGTCTATGCCAAATTTCATTAAGATCCGTTCAGCCGTTTCACCTTTCATCCATTCATCCATCTAAATATTCGCATTTATAATACGAAATATTGCTCAAGGAATTTAGTGTTAGTGTTTTTATTTATTTATTTATAAACCAGTCATTGTAATGAATTGCGAATAAACGAAAGTTTATCACAATGCATACGTTTAGCAATAATTGCTTAAGCGTCGTCTGACGAAAGGATTTAAAGAATCGGTATATTTTTGTCGCTTTGATAAGTATATCACGAGCCAATTTTATTTCCTGAATAACTTTTTAGAGAGTATTTATGCATTTTTGCTCTTGATATTTGTATTTTTAACATAAATTTCCAAGTTTCTACGGTTATTTATTTAGTGACGATAGTGACTGTGTAAAATTCTCCAATTAATAAAGCAATAATTCTTGCCGCTCTAATTCTTCATAAAAATATCGCAACAGTAATAACTATTTCCTCTCTCTACTTATGTATTTTTATTATTTTAAAATACGGATTTAATAAGATTAATTTAATGTTAGAAACAAAGATAAAAATATAGTTTATAAACAATGCAAACTGTCATAAGACTGTAACCACAGACTGTATCAAAAAGTTGACAAACCAAAACAAAAGATGCAATACACAATGTACAACCTTAGTTTTTTTTTGTCATTTACACAAGGTTGAAAAAAAACGTCAACGATACAATGCCATGGACTTTGGCAAGGTTGGCAGCATTGAGAATAGTCTGTGGTTTATAGTTTTGATAAACATGAATACTAAATAAAAAAAATCTTCATGGTCTATGGTTCTGATAATGATTTCCGTCGATCTCAACAAGTAATGTAGCAAATTTTCTTACTTGAAGATACTAACAGAAAAAACAAAGACATTTTTATGCCGTCAGCAAAATGTTTACGAATTAAACTAAAAAAACACTTGAGTATTTAAGACAGGACATGGCGTATAACTAATTAACTCTAACCTAAAGCCTACTCTGATTTTATAGTGTAAATAATTAAGTTTTAACAAGGCATATCCTGCCAGGTTAGCTATAGTATTCTAACATTTACATACTAACACAATTCCACGGACATTTCCAACTTTACGCTCCTTAATTAATGCAACTGGCACAATTAGTATAAAGCAGTGCTACTCAATCTTTATGCTGATGACGTCACAGAGGACAATGTCCTGCATTTACTTACGGTAAGTTTTCATTGCGGAAAGAACTTTACAAAAACTTATTGTTGTATCTCATACCTCTCATTTTTTACTACAAACTACTTGATACATAGAAATAATTAACCAATTGTTTAAAAGCTATAGTTTTAAAATATTCAAATATTCAAATTATATTCCATAAAAAAATTAAATATAATTTATTATTAATAATGTTGCAAAGTTTGACAAACACTGGCCAATGTCACCGTATAAACGCGTAATTCAACGAGAAACGTATTCATTATTAGGATTATAACATTTCTACATATTAGAATGTTTTATATTTAACATATATTTGCTTTTCGTAGTTGTAAACTTCGAAAGGAAACCCTTTAACTAAAATGGCGGCAAAATTCGCATATTTTTAGGAATAGGCAATCTATACGTTCGTTCATTTCACCTTTTAAATCATATTAGTACATGAATGAATCACCTGTTTTATATAAATTTTACGTATTTTTGTTTGGTTCGAAGTTGTTTTTATCCCAAATCCTATTTGAGTAGTTGTATTATTAACGAGCGAACCTTTACAGCCTTTTATATCGCGTCAGACCATACAAGGGTACACGCCTACGAAGCCCATGTCGGATTTTTGCACCTGCAAATTGAATCCTAACACATTGCAATAAGGCTATGTGAGATCATCGAATGAAAGAAAATTATTTATGTTATAGCATTAGTTGAAGTTGTTCACCTTTTTATAACATATAAATAACGGTATAGCAAATGACATAAGTTTAGATAACCGTTAATTATCTGTGCAGAAGATAAAATAAAGTTTTACCGCGTCTACCACAAATAAAACAATATTGTATTCATATCAATTCATAAAAAAGAGTTAAGAAAGTTTTATATTTGCCAAAAATAATTATCACCATGTTTAAATAATAATCGTCTATGACAGATTACTTTTTAGCGCGCAAAATAAAAGAAAAAGGTAAAAGCACTACTCGCTTAGAGCCATAATAGAAAATGAATATTTTTTGTAATAATTTTATCTAGTTACGTTGTAGGAAAATCCCCAGAGATTCAGTGAATTAGGAAATGACTACGCTAAATTACATTACGAATGTTTTTGCCACTAATTTCATACAATTGTAATTCGCACTCAGAATATTAAGGTTAGAAAATATTATGTAGTCTGTATTTTAAGTAGTATTAATAATAATATTAAAAACAACATAAAATACAAAATAGTAGCAACAGAATAATGTGATAAAGACAATTTGTTGCCAAACCTATAAGAAATAACACTATGTTCCGACTGGATTAAGCTAGAATCCTATTTGGGTCAAGCGCATATAAAGAAAAAGCTGAAGTAAACATAAAATATGTCTATTTTGCTTTGTATTTTATACTAAAATGGGAGGGTTCCTTCTCGGTAGAGTTGGCAAATGCAACAGCTGTTCTACAACTGTTGTAACGTCACCTGATTGTAACACGGGCCATTGTGGTTTATGATTAATTCATCGTCGACAGGAGCTGAGATAATTACAATTGTAACATTACGTAACATAATAACATTATCATTACGAAATGCATCCGTTTATTTTGTTAACATTCGGGTTTAAATGTAACAAGATGACGTAAATAATTCGCCAATGATTTTGCTTTGACTTTTTTTGATAACTAGCTATCGCCTGCGACTCCGTCTGCGCGGAATTAAGAAATAAACTTATCGTATAAGTTCTTCCAGACTATGTTCTACATGTATGCCAAATTTCATCGAGATGTGCCGTTTTGAAGATGCCTCCAAACAAACATCCATCCATCCATCTAAACATTCGCATTTATAATATTAGTAAGATTGGGTATAGTTCTTTATTTGAGATCGTTTTATGAACTGCAATAATAATAGTACGTTAAAATATAAATAGTTCGAATAGGATAAGGCACTTTTATTCATAATGTAAAGATAAGAGAATTAAAAAATCTTACTAATAATATAAAATGAGAATATTTAGATGGATGGATGGATGTTTGTTTAAAGGTATCTTTGGAACGGCTGCATCTATTTTGTTGAATTTTTTCATAGACGTAAAAAATACATAGGCGACTAAATTTTATTTTAATTCCGCGCGGACGGAGTCATGGGCGATAGTTAGTATTTTATAATATAGGCAAACATATTCATAATTCTATGGTTGATATATAATATTTGTGTTTTATCATTATTTTATTTATCCCTTCTTGTGACATTTAAAACTTGTAAGCTACATCCATACAAAGAAAATGAATTCAATAGTTTATTTTTAGCTTTCTCACTAAAAGTTTCAAATAAATGTTCCCATAGATATTTCCTGTTCCTGCCGACACATTCTAAGCGAGTGATTGATGATTCCGATGTAGAATAAAAGGACGAAAAACTCATTAGGAAGTTATTTTTCTTGTCCTTTTTTAATACAAAATTAGATTTTTATGAATTAAAGATGGAAGTTTATACAATAGCACGTTAAATGGCATGGCGAATGTTTAAATGGATGGATGGATGTTTATTTGAAGGTATCTCCTGAACGGCTCAACAGATCTTAATGAATTTTGGCATGGATGTAGAAAATAGTCTCGAAGAACACATAGGTTTACTTATTACGTTTTATTTAATGCCGCACGGACGGAGTTGCGGTTGACAGCTAGTAAAGATTATGTATGGTTCCAACTTAAATAATTGTATGTTAGTAAAACATTTTTACGGTACACGCTTTCTAAAGAAACAAATGATAGATAACAGAAATCTGAAATTCTCATTTTTTATTATACTTCTGAAATAAAAAAAAAACAATGAACGTCGTGCAAATTTTAAAATTATAGGATACGTATTTACGTAGGAGACATCGAAATATCAAGACATACGAAGAATTGTATAAATGCAATAAAATTGCTACAACCCACACAAATTAAATATACTTTTGTTAAATTGAATAAATATAGCGGAATCAATTTTCTTTAATTGGCATCCTTATAAACATAATACTTCTTTTGTTGACTTCCATACTATTGTAAATATAGGATTTAAAAATATATATACATGTAATTTTGTAATAAGTAATTTAAATATAATTTATTTATACACAATGAGTGTAATAGTTTACGTAGTTTGTAGATTTAAATAAGATTTAGTAACTGTCGAAGAAATTAGAAGTTTTGTAAGATTTTTAATGAAGCAATAGCGGCCTCGAGTCGATTTTTAAATCATGATAACAATATTCATGTACAATACGACCTTACAAATGTTTATTATTTTTACAATAAAACTAGCAATTTATTAATAAGTTCAACTTTCTAAAAACAACAAGCCCAATTGTAGTTGTACTTATCCCTATAACACACCGCGGAATACAAATCAAGTGAAACGTAATTCTTTAAAATAATTAACTATATCGGAGCACCAGGAACTAAGATCCTGGATGCAGGTTGCACAGGACCGATCATCGTGGCGATCTTTGTGGGAGGCCTATGCCCAGCAGTAGGCGTTACGTGACTGAGAAGAAGAAGGAACGAAGATAAGTAGTAACACACAAAAAAGATGCGAATTGATAACCTTCTCTTTTTGAAGTAGGCTATAAATTAGTTAATATTTGACTAAGAAAATTTTACCATCTAATTTAACGTACAGCGAATTGTCATAATACGTTGTTATTTATCATGTTATGAAAAGCTTACGATCTATTTGCATTTCCATACCCGTGAAAAATATATTACCCTAGTAGTCAGGAAAAACGATGAATCCTTAGAAATCGCTTCGTCTGCTTCAAATAAAAGTAAATAACTAACGTTAAATATTAGGTCCTTACATATGAAATTGGCGTTTTGTATGGGAGGAACAAAAAGTCGAATATTTTTTAATATAATATATTTAATTAATCAAAGTATGAACCATTATTTTCTATGCACTTTTGCCATCTCATAGGTAGTTCATTGATCCCTTTACTAAAAAAACCAGTCGGACGGGAATCAATAAAATCTTTGAAGGCGATTTGGACTGCCCCATCGGAGTTGAATTTTTTCCCTTGCAAGAAGTTATCCAAATTTCGAAAAAAATGGTAATCTGTTGGAGCAAGGCCCGGGGAGTACGGAGGATGTCTTAGACTTTCCAATTGAAGCTCTTCTAATTTAGTAGCCGTCTGTTGCGCAGTGTGTGGTCTAGCGTTGTCGTGAAGCAGCAGTGGCGTGGAGCGATTGACGAGCCTAGGTTGTTTAGCCGCTAGCTTTTCCATCATGGTTTGCAATTGCTGACAATAGACATCAGCCGTAATAGTCTGGCCAGATTTGAGAAAACTGTAATGAACAATACCGGCACTAGTCCACCAAACGCTTACAAGTAACTTTTTTGGGGTTAATTTTCGCTTGTGGCAGGATTTGGCTGGCTGGCCAGGATCCAACCATTGCGCTGAGCGCTTCCGATTATCGTAAAGAACCCATTTTTCATCACAGGTAATGATTCGGTTTAAAATACCTTCATTATTGTGCCGGTTTAGTAATGTAACGCAACAGTCGACGCGCGTTTGCCGGTTTGCTTCAGTCAATTCGTGAGGTACCCACCTTTCAAGCTTTTTAATCTTCCCAATTTGCTTCAAGTGAATTAAAACAGTTTTATCACTAACATCGCAGCCTGCAGCTAACTCGGACGTGGTTTGCGATGGATCCGCTTCCACAATAGTCTTCAACTCTTCATTATCAACTTGAGTCTCAGGCCGTCCACGGGGCTTGTTCTGCAGATCGAAATTTCCAGAACGAAAACGTTGGAACCAAAAACGAACTGTGTTTTCTTTTGCAACACGACCGCCATACACATCATTCACCCTTCGAGTCGTTTCCGCAGCACTAGTGCCACGGCGGAACTCGTACTCGTAAATAATGCGATATTTTAAGATTTCCATTTTGTAAAATGAGTGACGCAAACAGAAAAAAACAGAAGAAAAAAAACAAACGAATGACGGCCATCGAACCACAAATACATGAGTCTATAGCTGTACAAATTTGAATTTGGAATTCTTTACCAAAGAGGAGAAATTCGTGATTAAAGTGGCCAGTACGAAAAACGCCAATTTCATATGTAAGGACCTAATATATGTAGTGGTTAAAATATAAATATTACATTTATTCAACAATTTAAAACGCATGATGGTTTTTATTATCTTCGTTGCATTAGAACGTGAAAAAATACACCAGTAAAATCGTATGTTTCGAGGCGAGGAATTACTTTATACTATCAAAGGATTGTTTGTTAAATTATTGTAATTATATGTAAAATAAGATAATTATTGTTCAAATTAGTAATCGTTATTTATTTTTAGATTGATCGAAAAATTAACTAACACTTGTTTTGTTAATTTTGAAGTTAGTTACTATTTATTTAATTTTGTTGATTAAAAAAAATGAATTATTTAAAATTGAAATTATAGTTAAAAATAAAAGAGGTTCTATAAAAAACTCACGGCAGACTGGCTGGAGGCGACTGTGACGTCACAGGATCGGTGGACAACACTTTAAACGCATTGTTAACTTTATCACTTTTCCCAGCTCTGTTCACCCTCTTCCCGGAACCTGGTGCACTGCGCACTTCAAAACTGTCCGCTATAGTTCTCACTCGATTCTTACTCGGACTCTCAACACTTTGTCTCGATGATAGATCAAAATATCGATCCTGGGCATGGATCAACTGAGTCACAGTGAACGCGGGAGGATCATCTTCGTCTGAATTTTTAATCGATGTTTTCAAATCAATTTGAGGTCCGAATAAACTGTAATCGAGTGTAATATCTCGATTGAAATATCGATCGTCTTCAATGTCTTTGGACGGCGATGATGATTTAATAGTGATGTCTAAGTCGGCGAGACGCAGTGAGCGGTCTGAGAACGCGTAAGGCGTGTTGGCCAGCTCCTCCTCGATACTGTTGTATCTACTTCGGAAGAGCGACGGCGTCTCCCCTCCATCGTACCTGCCGCCGAACAGATCGTATCTACCGAAGCGATTGTTGATTGTGTCGAATTTGGGATCTTTTATCCCGTCTTCGGTCTTCAACTTGTTTCCGGTCCGGACTGGACTCGATGTTGGACTCATATCGATGCGTAGGATACCATGTTCGTCTTTGTATTTTAATTTTAGCGCCATTTTTACATTCTTTGCCGTCTTGCAGAGTTTTTTTTTATCTGTGGACAAAGAAATGTTTTAAACTATTTAATTTGTAAATACGCACAGATTTTAATTATTTCTACAATTATAAACTGGCATAGAAAGTTAAATAAATATTATATGAAGTAGTGATTTTTTTATTTATTTATAACAATAATATTCAGAGTAACCTTTTCTGTTCTGTTCTAACAAGAAGCTATATAGTTTGCCTGTATGACTGTTATATAATAATACAAAGAGGTTATGAAGAATTTCTTTCCATTTATACCATCTTTATGATTCACTTCAATATATTTTAATGAATAAAAGACTTTCTTAACAGTCTATATGAAGTGTCTATTGTAAATACATGAAAGGAGATGATGGAATAGATCAAAATACAATGGTTACGATATATTTCTTTCACAAAGCTTCTTAATCGCTTACGACAGACAACCTAAATAAATATGTTAATAAGGGTGGAGTGCGAGTGCCAGCGATATGAACATAAAAAATATGTGTAACAATATTTAATCTGTGTTATATCCACTGTTGTTTAAACCAATGATATCAATAGCCATCTCGCATAGCAATCTTACTAATATTATAAATGCGAATGTTTAAATGTATGGATGGATGGATGTTTGTTTGAAGTTATCTCTTGAACGGCTGCATGGATCTTGCTGAAAGGCTTATAAGTAGAAAATAGTCTGGGAGAATACGTAGGCCACTATTTTTTTTTCCCACGCGGAAGAGGTAACGGGTGACAACTAGTGTTTTATACAGGTGACACTTGAAAATGACGTTTTATTTTATGTGACAGTCAAACAATGAAATACAGAAACTTCTTTGAGCGCATTAATATTTAAAAGCATTTTAATATTTTAAACTCAAAGTAGTATTTTTCAATTCCGCTATTACTGTGGCCATAAATAAATCTAAAGCATTCTTCACAAAGTTTTATTACGGTCGCCTGCGTTATTCCTTGTCGTTAATTACAAATAATGTAAAATATGTTCCCCGCAACCCGCAACCAGCGACCCGCTACCCCCTCGGTCCGAACTAAACTCGTTCACTGTTCACTTGCCCTATTTATTTATAAAACATTCATACTTCATTGTGTATTCGAATTATAACGGAATTTGTTATTTAACTACAACATGCCGACTTTGTGTAAAGTTAGGTCAGTTCAGTTCATTGAAAAATTGCTTATCGCCGACCATTACGACGCTTTGTCGAGAACTTTGATCGAGATCAACTTATGAAAAATTAAATTTTGTTTGTTATTATTTAATTGTTTCTCTTGTGTTATTTTCAGATCAGTATTTTAAATCTTACTAATATTATAAATGCGAATGTTTAGATGTTTGTTTGAAGGTATCTCCGGAACGTCACAACGGATCTGGATAAAATTTGGCATGGGTATAGAACATAGTCTAGAAGAACACATAGCCCTATAATGAAGTTATTTTTAATTCCGCGCGGATACAGTCGCGGGCGATGGCTAGTTATAAATAAAATGACTGGTATTTAAATTGGTCGACAAATAAAGTGATTTTTCTTATCTAAATGATGTTTTTTTTATCTGTTCTTAGTTTAAAATATGGAGTTTTGTCTATAGTTAAAAAAAAAAATTGTAAAAACTAATAACTAAAATTTAGACACGATAGAATTTATTAAAACATTCGAGTTCTATTTTTAGCACGAATAATTTCAGACTTTACTGATGGCCTATATACATAGATTATACGCAGTTCCTAGCCTCAATTCGACAACTACCCAGTGGTCAGCCTTGGCACAGATCGTGCGATCTCATGATAAATATATTTGGGGGAACTTTTCGAAGGACACAATGTCCTTGGTCAATTCCACCTTCAGGGTAATTCGACCACCCTAATACATTTGTATACAGTTTGGAGTATTTCGTAACTTGTACGTGATATTTAACACCCGATGTGTATAAATTAATAGAATTTAATGTGTTTATTATTTTGGGTTTCCATTGATTTCATATTTGTAACAAAACATATTGTTATACCTAATGTTTGGTATAATGCTACGGAGGCAATGTTGTACAAATGTTATGGCCACGGAAAAGCATAAGTATTCCTGTAATATGTAACAGTTTTTTTTTATTTCATATTGATAATTGTTTAAAAAAAAATTTGCTATGTATTAAAAATATATTAAATTAGTTTTTAAGACAGTTTCATCGTAGCAACTGAGAGGTATATTAGAGAGTAGTGGGTCAACAGAGACCTTTAAAAGTATCGTTTCAATTATTTCTGTTTGTTACATTAGATTAAAAATATTTTGATTTCTGCCCATTATTGTCTACCTTACTACATTATCTACCTTATTGTCTACATTATCTACCTTATTGTACGGTAACGTGAGTGCACGTTTTATAGAAGTTTAAAATAAGTTTGCGTCGCTGAGACATTGTTAGAATAACATAAACACAAGTCGCAAAGTTAAAATGACTTTATGATTACTTCATAACACGATATCTGAATGTTAATCGACTTTACGAAGCCACATCGCTCTTCTTTATAGGATACTTTTGAAAAGTCTTAAACTATCACCAGTGATAGAAAAATTAAGAAACAAAAGGTTAACATGGTATGGATATGTTATGAGGAGAGAAGTAGCATATGACAAGGATAATTTAAATATAAAAGTTATATAACACCCCCTGGAATAAATCTATATATATAAAAGAAAGTCGTGTTAGTTACACTATTTATAACTCAAGAACGGCTGAATCGATTTGACTGAAAATTGGTGGGCAGGTAGCTTAGAACCAGGAAAAGGACATAGGATAATTTTTACCCCGTTTTCTATTTTTTATTCCGCGCGGACGGAGTCGCGGGCGACAGCTAGTAAAATATAAAACAAAACTATTTCTTGCTTTTACAACATTTTTCACAACTTTTATTTCTCAACTGTTTTATTTCTTCTTCCATTACGCACGGCTTCGTGTTACCAGCCAGTACGACCTCCTAGGCAGCTTACATCCTCTGCCGTGCTACAAGGAGGTTCTATGAACTTCAATACGCGTTATACAAAGTTGTGGGGTAAAGTGCTAGGGATAGGCTTAGGAAGAAATGGATAGATTGCGAGAATAGTGACACGACCAAGGAGTAACGAATGAGATAATGGAAGATAGATCTGGTGGATTAAAACTGATGCGTTTACCCTACCTTTTAATGTACATTCAGTAAAAAATGTTTATAATTGTTTATTGTCTTGTTGTAATAAAGTACCAATATTTGATTAGACACGTCGAAACTAAGAGTTACCTTAATCCGACGTGCCAACAAGTATGCACTATAAAAGTTGAAATCAATATTTGATCCTTGAGAATGATCATTGGAATTATTTTAATAATATTTGTATGAAACAAAGTACAAAATTATTGCCTTTTAAACAATAGATCATATATTTATAAAATGAATTAAAGATATTAATTAAAAATGATGATATGCAAGAACGTAGAGTATAAATAAATGAAGCATTGTGAACTACTACTAGGGGGAGGGGGAGAATTGTGGTGAGAATAGATACAAAGGCAGGGGGTTTGTAAATGTCTGTCAATAGGGAAATTGTCTGTTTCCGCATCCGAGTGTCATGTCAGTCACACGAAGTCATTTGCTATTTAATACGAGAATAAATCGCGCGAATCTTTCCTTTATTCAATCCGATACAAAATTACAATCTTACTAATATTATAAATGCGAATGTTTAGATGGATGGATGGACGTCATCACCAAAACGGCTGCATGGATATCGCTGAAATTAGACATTGATGTAGAACATAGTTTGGAAGAACACATAGGTTAATAAGTTATTTTTTAATTCCGCGTGGACGAAGTCACGAGCGATAGCTACTGTTTTATAATCACGTGCGTTATTGTGGTGTAATTATAGAAAGCAATTTAGTTCAGAATGTCTTAACAAAGCTGAAACTTGTTTCAATAAAAAGCTTTTTTAACTCTAATTATTATGTACTTATTTCACTTTTTATACGCACATTTTGTTCTTTTTGTCTTTTAAGAGTTTTCATGCAAAGAAAGTTCTTGGTACGATCTTTGTTTAATTTGATTTTCCCCAAATTTGGAAGCAGTTTGTTGAAATCTACATCTTTATTAAGTACCGAAGAAAATACTAGACAAAACATTTTTCATAATTTACTATTGTCTTGATCTATCGACTAGTATTAGATAGCTTTTAACGTAAATCAAAAGAATAGAGATAATGTCATGTGTGAAAGGTATCTAACGACCATTAATCAATAGACAAAATAGAGGTATTTTCACACTAGTCGTATAACTAGCTTATTTCTGTTTTTTTTTTTCAAAGATTGGGAGCCAATTATATTTTGTAAAAATATTTGGACAATGTTAAAGCGACAATAACGTACAGGAATAAATCTAGAACATTTAATTTAAATTAAATACATCTCTTTTTTAATTTTAAACGATATTTTTAATCTTAATTAGAAGTTAATGTATATGACTTTATATTTTTTAACATATTCAATGAATAATAAAACAACCAGTATTTGATATGCTTTAACTCCTCTACTTGGTAATAACTGAACTAGGATATAGTATTTGAAGTGTTAAAACGCTGAATGCGTAATGTATTGCTAAGGGTTGCATACGACTATAATATCGAAATGCTTCTCTAATTGCGAATTACAGTATTAACATAAATCTTAATAATATTATAATTGCGAATGTTTAGATGGATGTTTGTTTGAAGATATCTCCGGAACGGCTCAACAGATCATAATGAAATTTGTCACAGACATAGAACATAATCTGGAAGAACACTTAAGCTACTTATTACGTTTTTTTTAATTCCGCACGGATGTAGTCGCAGGTGACAACTAGTTATTTCATAGTTTTCTATATGTATAGTATAAAGATTTGTCTGTACGTAACAATATTAGTATGGTAATAGTGCATGGCGGGTGCAAGGTCGACACGAGGCCGTCCGCAAATTAGTATATTGCGACATTTTGTCTGACGAGTACATTATAGATTACATTAAAAAAAATACACTTCATCTACAGACACAATGAAGTGAAAACAAGACATAGGAGAGAGCTAACATAGCTGTTACTAAACACCACATTAAAATACTTCGTGAAGACCAAAAGTGTTAAAATTCATCTTTCTGTCTGATTAAAAATGTGTATTTAATAAAACATTAAATTTTTTAGACTTAGGGCACAACGTCTTCAAAACAACCTGACAAATATTTATAAAAACTGTTCAGTGATAAAGGAACAAATAGGGAACAAACATTTTTTTTTTATGTTGTAACCAAACACATTACCCAAGTACAGCTTGAAGAAGAAGAAGTGGAAAGAAGAAGAGGAAATGAAGTGAAACTGTAAATGCAGGTGATGTAGTGTTCAATGTCATTGATTCAGTGTTCGAACAAGTAAGCATTAAGTCACTTATGTCGCGAATAAATCTAGTGAAAAACTGTAATAGTTATGACACTATCCAGTACTCCAGCGCTGGAATTACCGTCTTATTCGTATTTCATAACTATTATCTTGTTCGTATTACTTTACGATAAATAAGTTTGACTATTACAGATAATTAATCTTCGCCCACTTAAGTTAGACGTTGAATTCACTTTGAGATTCCTATTAACAAATGTAGGCTCATCCGTTCAATGCACTTTGTTTAAATGAGTCACAAATTCAAGGACTTTTAAATTGTATATATTTAACTATAGTACTTTTGTTATTTATGACACTGAATGAATATGAGATGATGACGAGGCTAAAAAGTATGTATGGATTGCGTGGAAGATGATAAGCGTAAGAAGGCAGTGAATTCAGACAGATATGATATGACAGATATATATAGAAGAGTACATGATGTGCCGAGACTACGTAATAAAAAGGGTTAGATGACAACTATATGAATGAAAAATTATTATGAAAACAGACATTTTTAATGACAAATGTCTCAATGAACCGAAACCTTAAATGTTAATTCTTAAAAACATACTAATTATCTTTAAATAATAACAACGAGTAATATATAATTATGATTGTAATCTTATTTAGTGCAGTACAAAGTAATGTGCCAAGTTTTATAAATGGTCGTCGTATTAAATACAGTCACATTTGTAATTTATGTTTATATTCCTAGAAGTAGGGTGACTAAGTACCTTTTTTACCTAAAGATTTGCCTTGATAAATATTACTATTGACTAATACTAAATATGTAGATTTTTTTTATAATAACGTAAATATAAAATAATTATTAAATTAAAAAGTTTTTCACCTGAAAACGTTTTTTTTGTTTTTTAATAACTTTTTAGAGGTTATGTTAAATGATTCCTTCAGTGTATAAGCTGCACGATTTCATTATGTGTGTTTTAAATAGCGAACAAGTTGTTACTTAGTTAAGTTATTTAGTTTCAAGTATACATTGTTATACGTCTAGAAATCGACTTCTTATCAGGTAATCAAAGCCTTGACGTCAGAGTATGTTATAAAACGTTCAACATAGCTTTGTCTAATGTTAAATTAGTTTAATATACGTACCGTTAACAAGTAATCGTATCCAATAATATCACTGAGACACAAACTCACAAACAGATTATCAACATCACAAAACACAAGTTCACATTTTCGCTTTAATCTCTCGATAATCACTTAAGATGTCATCATTTCAATTTGATTTTGAATAAGTAAAAAATCACCGAAACAACGGCCGCCATCATTGTTTTTTTGGCGGGAAAACACGTTACGGACGCCATTATATTACTTTACACACAAATTTGGTTATAAAGTCACCATAGTTGCTTCAATTTTCGAGGTTAACAGTCGAAAAAGAACGATTTTGCTGGCGAAAGAAAATTCGGTTTGTACTGTTGTAAGTGATTTATGTCAGCCATTTTATCACACCAAGTTTACTTTGTTATAAAAATAAGCAAATTGAACACTTCTAAGACAATTTTATAAAAGAAAATTTTCTTTATTTTATTATATTTGGAAGAACTTTATGGAGGATACTTGTTTATTTTTGTTTTGGGCTTAGTTTCTAAGGCTACGACATGGCTCGTAAGACGGTCGGGTACCAACTGACCAACGTGCAAAGAACTAGGGTGGAGGGTGGAAGAGGGTCGCTTTAATCATACGGGGAGGAATATTTCGCGTTTTAATTACAATGTAGTGCGTTGGAAACAGATTTTGCGGTTGTTGGCGTAAACTTCACCTTGTGACGAACAAACTTTAGACCTGTTTTAGTATTATTTATGTATTTCTGACTATTATTTTCTCCGTTACAACATGTATGTTAAACATTTTATTGAATAGAAATAAA
Source organism: Papilio machaon (assembly GCF_912999745.1). NCBI lineage: Eukaryota > Metazoa > Arthropoda > Insecta > Lepidoptera > Papilionidae > Papilio > Papilio machaon. The sequence continues at coordinate 4,939,588 of NC_060012.1, read as the reverse complement.
TAAAAAAAAGAAATCATGATTTGATTTAAATGAAAACCACCGCAGAATAAACAAAGCAGTTTTTAAGTTTTAAAACATTTTGAGATTTTTTTTTCACTTTATTACAATGTTATATTTAAAATAAGTTTTCGCATTTTATGAACATTTGAAAAATAAAAACGTTAGATTCTACTTTACTGAAGAATTTAATATTCAATGACTACTTCTATAGAAAAGATTACGTAAAAGTAAACGCAATAAATAATTTAGGATTAACTTAAAGTGCTACGAGAGAAATACGTGGCTTTAAGGTACTACGAAGCGTAGCACCAAATGTGACATCCCGACAGAAATTGGAATAGATTGTGTGACTGGTTGATCACTAACCCATTGCCCTTGAAGCTATAAAATAATTAACAAGCTACAGATGTACTGATACTAAATAAAAAGGCGAGGCACATAATACTTGGAACACCCTGTATATTGCACATTATAGCGCTTTTTACACAACACGATATTTTGTTTAAGATATAAAAATTGTACAAATGATTAAAAAGTCTATATACCACAGGTGGCCAACTTGAATAGATTTTTACTGAAGAAATGTTTGTGCGATGTAACAATTTTATTTTTATTTTATTATTTCTAGTTAATACTCATTTTATATTAACGTGAGTATTGCGTCTTATCATCTTCGGTACGATATGTTTTACGTTATTTTTGGCCTTGCTACGATAACTGAACTGTAGTCATGTTAGTAGTTTTGTTCGTTAGTTCCTTACTATTTTTTTCTCTTAACGCCGCAATAAATAAAATATCAAAAATGAATTTAGATTACATCATGTTTTATATCGTATAGTGTAAGGAGTTTTTAATAAAGTACATTAAGGTAATAGAAATTACAGCGAGTGGCCGCACCCCTTTGTCGACGGGAACTTCCACAGAACTCGAGACTAGTCTAATAGCCTATTAAGATAAATTGGCGAGTTTATAAAAAAAACGCCTGCAGTAAAAGTATAGCAAAGTAATAATTACAAATTATCATTGTCTATTTACGATCGTTAACCAAAATCCGTATGAATTAAAGTCAGAAGTTCCAAATTAATTAGTTAAATGTGAATTTTAAACATTTTAGTTTGTTCAATCTGGTAAAAATTTTATTAAAAAATCACTTTTTATTAACAAGTTACCAAGTTTAAGCTACTAGATAAAAGATGGCGCTAAAGCGCATATTTTGAAAAAATTAAAAATTTTTCTATTGTTAAAAAAAGTATAATTTAAAACTTTATCGCTTAATCCTGATAAGGTAAATATATAAAATATTATAACAACAACATAACTCACTATCGTAACCCAGAGGTATAGGCAGAGACCACGGACCTACATTTGGCGCGGTCCTGACACACCTCTCTCGTTTCTTCTACATTCCTACATCTACGTATACACGCACGTCGGTTTCGGGTTCTCTTAATACTGCCCTTTTACATAAAATACTAACTGTGGCCAACAACTCCGTTCGCGCGGAATTAAAAATAAAAACACGTAATAAGTAGCCTATGTGTTTTTCGAGACTATGTTTTACATCTGTGCCAAATATCTGTCCGATCCGTTGAGCCGTTCCAGAGATACGTTCTACCAAATATCCATCTAAACTTTCGCATTTATTAAATAATAACAACGTTTTAAAACAGGAAATTACCGATTTATATATTGTTTAAATTGGTAACTAGTCTCGAACCAGTTTCACTGGCAAGGAATGATTTTTGATGTTTCTACAAGTTGTTCAGACAACATTTTCGATGAAAAAATTTAATAAATAATGCATCAAACTTATTAATAACATTGACTTAAAATCCTAGTAGCCTATATCAGATAAAGAAATTAAATAAAATCAATGTTATAAAAAGCATGTTTTATTTTGTGATTAATTTTAATATTCTATTTTTAGCATATAAATGAAACAAAACATGTTTATGTCTTTAAATTACAACGTTAAAATCGATCTTGTTTTAATAATTAACAATCTTTGTTGGGAACTAAACGTAACAACGAATTCTCTTTTGAGTAAATCAAATGATTATTATTATCAAAGGCTATTCCATACACATCTTGGATTTCAGCAACTTTATCAATTGATTTAGTAACTTTATTCACTGTACTGTATATACCATCAGCAGCTAAAACAAACACCCTACCATTCCTATCTAAAGTTATCTCACGAATTTCATCAACACTTTTTACTTCTTTATATAGAACCTCTTTTTCACCTTTCTTCTTGCCAAAGACACCAGAACTATTACTATAAACTATATAACCCTCATGATCTATAACAAAAAAATAAACTTTAATACCTTCAAGTTCTTCGAAAGGTTTAGATTTACCATTAGAATAAGTGAAAATTGTTTGACTTATAAATTCAGTGTAATACAAAACATTTTTATAAAACACATTCCAAGCGTTGATTCCTGGCACAATTAAATGTGCTTTATTACTCTTTTCATTATATTTATATATCCCTTTATGACCACCGATATAGACAACATGATTATTTTGATCAACATCTAAAGAGAAACCATTATTGACTTCTAAATTAGTGAATTTTCCATCCTTTAGGTTAATCTTAGATGTTTTGTAAAATGCATCTCCTGTTTGTTCTATGTGTGTGAAATAGAGGGTGTTAGTTTTGTAATCTATTGCCAGAGATGAAGGTTTGTAGATATCTGCCTTCATTAATTCTTCTTTATAATTTCTTCCATCGTATAATATTCCTTTGCAGCCCTCACTAGAAGTTGTCTGTATCGCCGCTAGGCATAAAATCAAGAATTGCAACATCTGGAAATAAGTGAAAATTCTCTTTATTTTGTGATTTATTTGCTATTGGTTTTAAATAAACAATTAATTACGATAGTGAATTAAAGAAACAGGGAGATGATAATCACATCTATATATATTAAAGAAAGTCGTGTTAGTTACACTATTTATAACTCAAAATCGGTCGAACTGATTGCTTAAAATTGATGGGGAGGTAGCTTAGAACTAGGAACTTTTTTATCTTGTGTGCATTTTTTTTATTCCGCGCGGACGAAGTCGCAGGTAAAAGCTAGTTGTAGATAAAGTGAATATAATATGTGATTCATATAAAAGTAACAAAAGCTCAGTAGTAAAGAGACAAAGACATTAATTATAATTTTCCTTGTCCGACCGGTGCGGTGTTGTGTACAAAATTACACTTTATAGTTTTACGTTGTTTATTTTATTTTGTACAGTTTAAGTAAAAATCAATTTAATGTAAAGAAATTTCGACATAATTTATTGTTAAATATTTAACTATATGACAATAAAAATAATTCTAACTGTAATTATGTTTTCTATTACAATTGCAAAATATTACAAAAAAGCATGGAAATAGCATATTTTAGTGAATGTCTAATCTCACTGAAAAAAAGAAAGTTACATATTTATTGTATTAGAAGTAAGATGCAACAAAGTTTTGTTTACATTACGATTTCTTAATCAAAATATTGATATGTAATTTAATGTAAATATAAATCTCACCTTGCAAGCAGAGCGTCTCCGAGCAATAACTGGTCACTCAGCCAAGCTCTGTATTAAATGCTACAAGTTTTATAATAACAGATAAAGTTTTGGAGTCGAATTAGTACTTTAAATATTTTGTACACTGTCGATAAACATTTTTTAAATAGTCATTTCGCATATTTTTTGTAATGCGATGCTTTTTGTAATGCGATGCTTGTTACTAAGATAATTTGTAATCTTTTTCATTAAGTTTCCTTAAAATGTTACTTAACTAACTCTAATTCTATCAATAGAAAGATTATCCTAAGTGGCAACATACATTAGAGTTAGAGTCTCTGTTTTGATCATGCTCTAAAAAAATCTCAAAACAATATTTATTAATATGAAGTCTCCATGACAGGCTCTGTTCGTACATTCATAACTCGTTCATAAAGCCACGTCCACAATACCGATGTATCGCGGGTATTAAAATCATTTATTTTGTGAACTCTATTACAAATGAACAGTTATAAAATCATGCATAGTATCAAATTTGTAATTTCAAATATGTGAAACTTACTGCCACAACTATTCTTCAAAAACATCACCTTCGCAATCTTTGCTAAAAAAAAAAAGGAAAACAAAGAGTTTTTCAATAGAGAAAATTTATGGTTAAGCAACCACCCAAGCAAAAACTCTTTTCTCTCAGAGGTTAGACTACATTTAAGCATTTTCACCAATGTTCGTTTGGTTTACCACTGTGTACCAAAAGCACTTATATCATCACGTATCAAGTGATGGCAAAGACGATAGTCTTAAGTCGCAAGTCTATATCAACCTTTATACTTACGATTTGTTAAGTTTATCGTAGGTAAATACCTCGGGTGCATTTTATTTGTTTTTCCCCGCGTGCATCATGGGATGCACATTTTCCTGTTTATGTACACGGCCTTACCAAGTTCAAGGTTCGATTTCAGAGTACGGCAGTGAATCTGAATACCTATAAGTGCCATCTACCGGGCTGGTTGTGAAGGCTATATTAATTTTTGATATCTTTTTCATTTGTTATCTTTATCTCTTTTCATTTATCTTACTAATATTATAAACTAGCTTTTACCCGCGACTCCGTCCGCGCGGAACAAAAAATAGAAAACGGGGTAAAAATTATCCTATGTCCTTTTCCTGGTTCTAAGCTACCTGCCCACCAATTTTCAGTCAAATCGATTCAGCCGTTCTTGAGTTATAAATAGTGTAACTAACACAACTTTCTTTTATATATATAGATGTGAATGTTTGATGGATGGATGAATGTTTGTTTGATGAAGTTATCTCCAGAACGGCTCAACGGATCTCGATGAAATTTGGCATACATGTAGATCAAAGTCTGGAAGAACACATAAACTTATTAAGTTGTTTTTTTAATGCTGCGCGGACGGAGTCGCGGGCGACAGCTGGTTTAATAATATAATGAAAGCAATTCTTGCGAGGGTTTGCCAATTGTTCACTAAATGTAATTTATTTTTCCTATGTCTTGAAAGTTTCTAGATTTATTAGTATTTAGTTTCTTCGTATTTTATTTTATATATTTTAAAAAAGGTTACCATCTGTTGACGTAAATAAACATTAGACTAAATTACTTTTTACTATTTTAAGAGCTCATTTTTATTAAGAATATGATACGATAAAATTAAAAAGCAATTTATATAAGTAATTAACATTTTATTTACTACTAATGTAACGTAACAAAGCAACAATTAACTTTTACATAGTGATTATTAAACCTCATTTCTAAGTAATGCCACATTCGAACACGATAACAAAAACTGTAGTATACATTGTTCCAAATTGAACCTAAAATTTTTAAACGAACAAACGTTTCGTATATAATTTTTATAGGCATACTAGCAATTATCCGCGACTTTGTTCACACTGATTTTATTACAAAATCTAATTATGTGAATTACGTTATTGTAGTATAATTTCTCGATTTTTATTTGTATATTTTTATTTCTATTTCAGGTAAATAGAAAATAAATGTGTAGATAATTTTTTTTTTTAAATAATGTACAATTTTGGCGACTGTTTTTGAAGAGCTAGTTTTACAATTTAAAATGTTTATGTATTAATTTGAAACAACGTATACATAGAAATAAAACATTATTGTACTGTATCACGTGAATGGTAGTTTTGACGCCTTGTCTTTGCAGAAACAATATTTATTTAGATGTGGATGAGTTTTGCTGATACAAGAAGGTTCATCAGCGTACCTGAGAATATTATATCTGTTAATAAAAATTATAATAAAATATAAGCGGGAGACTCCATCCCTTTTCTGTCCTTATCCACAAATGTTGCTATATAAAAACTACACTCAACGTTAAAACTAAATAGTAAATTTTTAAAACTACAATTTCTGCAAGAATATTTAAGCCATTATCACGAAGTAAAAAATATTTTATAGGACATTTTGCCAAATTTCTATCAAGCTATATCTTGTTTTAAGTCACTAATATTTTAACCTAGGAAAAAATACAAAAAATGGATCTTTATTTTATTATTAACTCACGCTGTAATCCGCTGGATGTCGCTGTCAGAGACCACAAACTGTTCAGTGTTGACGTAGTACTTCATTGTGCCTTCAAACACCGCGCGGCCAGGACTCATTGTGATCTAAATTGCAACATACAGAACTACACTAGTAACATAGAAATGTAGACAGTTTTTACTTTAATGTCCCACATTTTTTTATTATACTATTAAAAAACATACTTTATTTTACAACTGTCTGTTTATAATTTTATACAATTTCTAGTAAATTAAATAAATAATTACAACAAAAAACACTTACCGTAAATGTTTATGCGAGTCGAATAAAACTATAGTGTGAACGAATTTACCGTTGGTTTCTGAGATGGTAATCTTTAAAAAATATTGTCATCCATGTTTATCATTAACAAAACAGAGATAACGTGTTTTAAATTGAGTTTTCGGTCTCAAAAACCCACGATTAGTCGTGCAAGTTACAGAGACATACTTAATATAAAGGTCACAAGAACGCAAGAGTAATGTCGGTGGATACAACTTCAAGTCGTCGCTCATTGGTTGATTGGATGAACATTGCTATTAATATTTAAAAGGCGATTTGACGTGAACACTTTTTTTTTACAAAATATATTTAAGTCAACAAATTGTAATAAACTTACTTTCGCTTGATAATACTCGACGCTGGGTCTCGACTGCGATTTAAAAAAGAATAATTAGTATTATTTTCAAAGGTAATTAAACAGTAAATATATTTAAGTAACATCACCTTGACATCAGCTTTGACATATGTTTCGTGTTGACCGTTACATTCAATGCCGGATTTGAAACTGAGAAAATCATCGTTGTTGCTCAGTTTCATCACCCAGTCTATAAATGTCAGCTTTCTATCGACACAATTGGACCTGGAAACATAGACAAGGGTTTGGTATACATATTGATACTATAGATGGGTCAACTTTAATGTAAAATTAATGTTGTGAGTTTTTTTTAAACATTAGTATTTAAAAGAAAAGGGGACCACTGACGCAACATTGTAACAACGTTAGAATTTTCTACGTTAAATGCGTAATCGAATTATGCTTATTAAAGCTCAGTTGTTGAATTTTGAGGTTATGTCCTACAATAGAATAAACTACCAAACCAAAAAAACTTATAAAAGACTGAACAGATGTCGCATTTCTTTGAGGTCTAGATGAAATGTTATCAAGGAAAGTTACCAAGTAAAGCAGCTGCACCTATCGTAATATTTCAAGGTTTTTTTTATCGGTTCCAAACTTGGTTCTAAATTTATTTATGAAGCGCCGATAGCCTTTTACAATATCCTTTAGGTTAAGGGTAGGTACAGACATCCATATGATCGATTGGAATGTTAGTTAATTCTGTACACTTTTGACAATTTCCGTCACTCACCTAACGTCGTAGGTGACGTTGTTGACAAAGTTGGCGAGCGCGGCGCTGGCCTGAGTGTAGAGTCTGTCTGAAGGCAGTACGGGGTACCACTTGCTGCACACGCACCAGTGAGACAAGATGCCCGCTTTGCCGCATGTACGAGACTTCGGGATCTTACAGCAAGGGTGGAAATCAGTATACGACAACGTTCTTGGAGAGAACAGAACCAAATGGATAGAAAAGTTAAATAAAAAAACAAAGATAAATTAGAGTGCGATTAAATAACTTTCACAATTCTTACAAAGTAATATAATTTTGAAGACGAAAATTATCTGAAAATTGATTTCCATTCAAATTGAAATCGAGAAAAAATTTTCTTTGATAAAAATGTAATATTACAAATTCTAAACGAAGATCTCAGTTTAAGTTAATCCAACCAACCGGTTCTAACAGGCTCATCCCTCTCGGTATATCAGATCCGAGTATGACATAATCATTGGCCAGTTCAGGCAGACCCATGGCGTCCACTAAAGTGGTGTGAATATCGAAGGGTGTAGTGAGGACGTGCGCGTTGTTCTGCAGAGAGGTCAGAGCCTCTGGTCGCGTCTGTATCAACTTCTCTGGCAACATTATCGCCATCAATGGCAGTCGCTCCTCTATCTTGCCTTGGTACGTTTCTCGAAGTCCAGAGAATCTGGAATGAGACTAAAATCAATATTTGAGCTTTAAGATTGGACCCTAAAATTATTTTACTTCAACGAGAGAACGGAGGAGGAACGAAACGGAGAAGAAAAACACCTCAGTGTATACCCAAGGCTGTTTTCGACATTTTTCCACATGACACAATTTCCTAATAGAACAAGATAGGAATGGAAAGAAGCTAAGGTGGTGTGAACCAGTGATTCCAAAACCCAAATAACCCGGCGATGTACAACGGCGCGAAATAAAGGCAATAGTTCACAAACAAGGAATAAAGCAGTAAAAATTTGAAAGGAGTTTACGAGAAAAAAACAGTCTCTAGATGGTTAAGCTGACCTAGATCCATGATCACCCATTACAATGAACAGGTGGTTCTCCATCTTGCCGGAGTATCGCATGTGCTCGATGAAAGCCACCAGATCGTCATCAGCGCTGGTTATCATGTTGAAGTCATCGTGTGAGATGTCCACTATGAAAGTAAAGCAGAAATGCTTCTCCGCTAGTGACGTCACCTAAGGAGATGTCTAAAGTTATTGCCAGAAATTAGAAAAGGAATATAAAAATTGAATATTTAAAAATCTCAACTAACTGTATCCATTTGACAGTCACAAGATGAATAGATATGAATGAAATCTCACTCAGGAAAATCTGTTCAGTCGCTTAGTATCTATGCGGCTAAAATTCGTCAGTAGGGTACAAAAAAGACGTAAATACCTGTTTGCTCATATTCATGAGAAACCCGTATTGAGGCGTGTCTCCGATGCAGTGCCTCTTGTTGATGCCGTTCCACCACTTGGCCCCGTACTTGGTCTCCTCCTGCAGGAACGCCTGCAGGTAGTGGTCAGCTGGTTGCGAGCTGAACCCGTTGTAGCGATACTGGAAGGTCCCGATCCAGGGGGAGTCCTCGAAGAATGCGGTGCGGTAGCTGATGTTAACAAGTTAAGCTAAAAAGCTTCGCCGAGGAGTGTCTTCTACTGGATGATAAAAACTAAACGCGATGGTGAAGGTATACGATAGTAGAACATGCAAACATTGAATTTCATGAAGGAGAGACGGAAAGACCAAGTGAAAAAGACCAATAACGAAGATTGTCAAAAACGTGAGAAAATTAAATATGGCACTAACAGTAGTTACACTAGTAAGCAAGTACAAGTAATTAAAAAGAAAGTTAAATTGTCTCTTTAGGAAAATTAATATGTTTTGTCTATCGATAGTTATTTTATAACAATTTCATAAAGAAGCTAGTATCACTCACCCATATTTGGATAGCATTTTGAAGATGAAGTTCTCCGGGTCTACGGCATTGCTGTTGGCAAAGCGTTTCCGCATCTCGGGCATGTCGAGCTCCGTCTTACCAGTCAGCAGAGGAATGATTGCGGCTGGCGTCCCGTCGCCTACGATGTTGTAACTGGTCAAAAAAACACAGATTAGAATATGTTTTCTAAGTGATACAGCAGTAAAATTAGGCCTTTAAATTAGTTACACACCCATGCATTATTATGGCGCCCATATCCTGCAATGCCTTATAGCTGTGCGGCATTCGTCGCTTGAAGCCGTTATGCGACGTGGAGTCGAAGCAGAGGATCATTACGCTAATGTCTTCCGCGGGGGGTTCGGGGGCTCCGGCGGGCGCTAGTTCGCCGGGTTCAGCAGGTGCGGGGGGCAGCTGTACCGGCCGCAGACCCGCCTTGTAGCCAAACCATCGGGTTGAGAATAAGTTGAACCTAAAACCGGGCGATCCTTACCACATCGTAATTAAACTAAGAATTTTAAACTTCAGCATTTTTCTCCGTTTTCTGTCCTCTGACTCAGATTTATTATTCCACGGATAGTGTATGTTGCACGAGTGTAATTTGACTAGACAGACCGGCGTTAGAGTAGGGCTCTGTTGGGTGATCACCCAGGATGCTGGACAAAAAGGGATGCCACAGGCCTGCAGATTACGCTGTTGGTAATATAATTTAGTTTAATTTGCCAACACTACTCGCGCCCGTAACCCAGAGGGCTACGTAGTCCTTTAACTACCCCTCTGGGACTACCTACTACCACGGACCTGACACATCTCTCTCGTTTCTTTTACATCTACGCATACATGCCTTCGGATGATCCTAAGCGTTTCATCAATCAGGGCGGTAAAACTCTCTCTGCGCCGACCCTTACCAACACTGCCGCTCACTTTCGCGCCATAAATTTCCTTTAATAATCCTCTTTCATTTATCAAAAATATAATAATTTCATTTAATATGAATCCTTTTACCTATTAACCGGTGTGCCAGAGCATGACACTTTGACATGATCACTAGCGTTGAGGAAGTAATGTCTGTCACCTGTCACCCGCTCCGGCTGACCAATCTTATAATTATTGTCATCTATGTATTTAATGTCCTTATATACACAAACTACGTTGTTCATTGTCTTCAGTATTTCTGATTTCACGTAGCATTCTGACATCTGTAAACAAACTGTAGGTTTTCTTGTACGAAATAAAAAGCGTATTGTTATTGTGAAATTTCACTGCTACCGTACTTGATGAAAAAGCTAGGAAAGTGAACAATATTTATTTTGTAACGGGAACAGGCGTCCTTTTGAGTATGTCTAAAATTTTTATAAGCGAAAGACCAACGGATTACGATATTTTCTCGCTTAAAGACTCTTTTCTCTCTTACCGGAATTTCCCGCTTATGTAGGTCGTCTGTAGGAACCGATCAATGACTCTCGCCTATAAAGGTTTCTCGCTTATCTAGATTAGACTTTATTTCCTCTTAATAATCTTAATGTTTAAAAAAAAAAGAGAATTTAGTTAAATATATACAAACTTCACACTGCACCCAATCGCCGCCCTCGCATTTGATTTTGGGTATGTCCTTGTTGAATCTCATCATCTCTTCAGCGAATGGATCCAGAACCGGAAATTTACAACCAATCTCAGTCTCCTCTAAAATACTCTTTTGCAGCTTTACTTCTACTTTACTGAAATTATAAACATACTAGTTGTCGCATCAGAGTACAATAAAAAACAGTATTGTTTATGCGCTAATTCAAATTGTCATCTTTGTTCTAAATGTCATTCAACATCAAAACTTTCGTATTTATAAAATTAGTAAGAAATATACTATGTGACTGTATTCATAGAGTTTAAGGTTAACTAAGAAATCTAAAAACTTAAAACATTGAACACTTTTATGCGAAATAAAAAAAACAACCAAACTTGACTTGACAAGGAATGGTCAAATCTAGCGATATTTAGTAGAATATTTTTTTCCACAGGTGCTTTTTATTGTATCTTATTTTGCAGTAGACAATGGACTTACTGATACGAGGTGTGTCTATCAGGTAAAGTCTGTGGCATTTCTCCGTAGTTTAGTAAAACAAAAAGGGATATTACAGAAAAGAAGGCAAGCACAAGAAACGCATAGAGATGGTGTTCATTCTTAAATCTTGTTCTCGTCAAAATCTCAATAAACTGAAATAAAGGAAATATATAAAATAAAGCATTTATCATTGTATTCTCTATTGATTTCATTGTCTTGTTCACTTATGTCAGTATAACCTAAAAATGTAATGCATATACTTGTTGCAGCTATGAAATTAATGGACCATTTATACTTTTCTTGATAAAAACAAAAAACTTTTACTGTGATTTCATTTAAGGTACCGATTATTAATTTAATTTTAAGTCAAATTTACATTTTTCCAGTTTTATTCCAGCGCTGGATTCGATCTATGGACTTGAATAATGTAAACAGGACATAATTCATTAAAACTTAATAAGAACATTTTTTTCGATAGAAATAAAAATAATTACCTAACTGAGATTGTAGAAAATTAAATGGTAAACCATTTAATTGACTTACCTTTTGGATCATGATTATATGAAAATATAAAGATATTTTAAGGAAGAAAGTTATACATTGACGAACCGATTGAAACATATCCGACGTCATTTATTTATCTTCATTTTGTGTTAGTAATTTCAGCCAGTATTATATAAAACGTAAAGGGCCAGTTAAAGGTGTTTATGATACTTTTTGGTTATTAAAAAGTATTCATATGTACAGTGGGCCTAGTACGAATATCTGTAAGAATCGACATTATATCGTAAATTAAAAAAATCTATTAAAATTTGTACAGCGCCTCCTATCGGGCGTGAAGTACACCAAAAATTTCATACTAATTTTGACTTAATTGACGATGACAGTACGAAAGCGCTTTCCACAAATATTGTAGACATTCAGATATAGCATCTCAGATTGATTTTTTTTTCTAAAGTCTTTAAACTATTTTTATGTATAATGTGGACAGTTTTGTTTAAACATATCTGTCCGTTTGTTTTGATAACAAACAAAATATATGCTCCAGGTGAGGCTCGAACTCACAACCCCGGCATAGCTCGGACACTGTCGTATAAGTACCGTGCGCTAACCAATTGCGCCACTGGAGCTGCGACGTCTCTTTTCAAAACATAGTCTCTGATCTCATTTTCTCTATCTCACTCTCTATTAAAATTCATAGTAAAAGTACTACGGTTGCTTGTAGAAAATGACAGCTGTCGTACAAATTGGATCTTGTGACATTGACAGGGGGGCGCTAGTGAACTGTCATAATTTAGTTTTACTTATGCCCACCGGTTCGGATATACAGTGCGACAACGCTTTAAATGAACGTGGGTGGGGGCGCTGCAGTTGCTTTAATGTTGCCATTGCAATATAATCACCTTATTTTCGGGATTAAATAAGGATTTGTCGAGTTTTTCTTTACATATTTTTGTACCAGTAATGTGCATGAAATAAATATTTTTTTGTTACTACAAATGATTAAATATTTCGACTGGTTATTTGGGTATTGCCATTTCTATAATTAATTACTTAATAATTTGGTAAAACAGCAAGAACAGAAGAGAACTACGACTAGTTCCTTTTTCGCCACGTTCATTTAAAGCATTGTCGGTCTATAGCTCCTTGTAATAAAGGTAAAATCATTAAACCAATTTTTCTCGTAATTCATGTCAGATATTTTTTAGGCAAAAGTAATGGTAAAAAAAAACCAATTTAGATGTAGCATTATTTATTTTTGTTAAATGAAATGAACAATATACAATTTATTAACAATATTCACATAATAAAAAATAAAAATAATTTTACAATATTTAATTCATGAGCAAAATATTTTTTACACAAGCAATTTAAAAAGCAAATAGACTCGTAAAATATCATTTAATATTGATTTAATTAAAAACAATTATAAATCACATAATTTTGAACTTAATTACAAAAAAAATACAAAATTTACAACGTACACTAGAATTTTTTTCCAATTTCATTAAATTTTTTGCAAAAATAACTAACAAAAAAAAATAGTTACGAAATGTAAAAAAAAAAACAATTCGCGCCACTTTACAAACAGACGTCAAATGTCAACTAAGAATTAATTCTTTGTATTAAGATATAATTGTATTTTATTAAATAGAAGTAAAAAAAAAATACTAAATGCACGTAGATATAAAAATCAAACAATATTATATACAAGATAATATTATACAATATTTCTAAAGATTTTAAAACAGATATTTTGTTACACTAATGTTCAATCGTACCTAACCTAACAACGCCGCATAAGTCATTTACATCAACTTTACAGACGAAAAAACTATTTAAAAAACCGGTAGATTTTTTAGTAATTTCTTAATTATATCTTTAGTTTTTGTTGATTTACTCTAATTTAACTATATTTAGACGCGGAATGAGCTCCATCTAATGGCATACAAATGTAAAAACCGCCAATTTTCGACTTGAGCGGTGTTGTAAGCTAAGGGTCGATATGTAAATGGCTCAAAGACGCAAGAACATAGACAAGTATAGATAATATTTATAATTATGATTGAAAATTGAACGTTATTTATATTAAATAGATTATAGAGTAAGTATTGCTTTTAAAAAATTAAATACGACTTTTAAGAAGTCATTATTTTGAGTTTAAAAGACAATAAGAAAGAAAAAGCTAACGTGATATGAAAATAATAACATACTGCCAGACTAATTAATATGTTATCGTTTATTCAATATTCATACAAAATAGTCTATTTATTTGTGAACGGAAAATAAAACATTTTTAATAGTATTACAATAAAAATGCACTTGCATTAATTGTTTGATACTAAAGTTTAATGTTCACAAAGATACATTTTTATGTATTTTAGTACTTGTCAACTCTATGTTAATGATTAGTCTGTGGTATTTATTTATGAATTCTTTCATTGATTTATTTATTATTTTTTTTTGGATAAGAAAAAGATTATGTTTAAAAATATGTACAAATTAAGACATTTCTAAATGCAATTGAAAAGTGAAACGTATCACAAATTCAATGCGAATATGATAAAAAACCTATAGTTTTTTTCTTTCATCAGACCTTTGTTACGTCGTATCATTTACTTTTAGAGCTTTTTTCCACTAAGTGTTTAGTCGGTCGACTTTGCGATCACGCCAGTGGAAATAGAATTTAAGTTGAATATATCAGATTTTATTATGAATTAGTGAAAGATCATGTAAGCAGAGAAACTAAGATAATAATGACAGAATAGTATATTGATCTAAGTAATAATGTCAAATAGATTGGTTGTTACAAAGCCATTTTGACAGCATTGAAATAACAGTATTAGGGCCCTTTCTTAATTCGGGAAACACTTACTAATATATCACATGTCATAGACACACCTACGACCACTTATCTCTATAGACAAAGTTGGATAGGCCGATTTTTGATAACGACAACTTTTACATAGTTCCGAATTTAAAGCGCCATTTGAAGTTACTCCCAGATACTGACTTAAATTCTCTTATTAGTTCGAGTTTCCAATAGCGCCAAAATGACAAATAGGCACAAAATATCCAGGCCTATAGCCTGTCCAGAGGAATATTGTCAGTGTCTACGACTTCTAAATTCAAGTCATATTTAGTTTCACGACTTCAAATATATAAAACCTCCTTCACTCATTTCACAACTTTTTTTTTATTTCATAATGTTAGTATATCACATGTCTCTAAGCACGTGCTTCAATATGGCGCTCTCGCTGTTCCTCGTCTGTGTGACTCCTGTCTCCAGGTGTCCGAGGTTCACGACCCTGGGCTCTGACTCAGCGGAGCCCTGTGATACAGCATCACTTTCCAGGTTTTGGAATAATACGTTATTCGAACCAGTTGAAGGATTTCTTCTGTGACCTGGATCTATGATTGGGTTCGGACCTGAGGAGATTTAAAAATAAACTAACGAATGGGATCATAAGAGATAGCACTGCTGTTAAATAGTGTAGGAATTTTTATTTCTTTTTCATCTAATATTTTATAGATTTCTCTTTTTCAACATTTACCATATAAAATCTTCTTGAAAACTAAGTTTGGGAACACACTAGTAGCTCTTGTGATTGTTACACATACAGGTGTCTTACGTCACACACACACACACATACGTTACATTAGACGATGAATTATGAACTAACTGTATCGCTTCTGTCACCTAAAAACATCTAATGATTACTAAGGAAGGCCCTTAGCGTAGACTAATTCTCTCTATAAATCTAACTGAAGATCAATACTCACCCATTGTAGAACTCCTTCTAGATGTAGGCGTTGTACTTCTCGATTGTGCTAGATTCATAATCGGCAACTGCGGTCGAGGTTTCGATTCGTTTTGAAGGAACTTAACGAATTCTGCGGCCAGACTGTCAGTGGTCGTCGTGGACCTAACAAGTCCTAGCTTTTCACATTCTTGCTGATTGAAGTCTAGCACTGTTGATAGAATACGCAAGACTTGGGTTCTGGAAAATTATAAAACGACATTATAAAAGGTCTTTCGTCAAAGATTACTTTTTTATAGTAGAAAGAGGAAAATACGTCTTCTACGTCGGTAAAGCTATCCTATCCTATCTTTTCCATAGTAGGAAAAAGATGAGTAGGGTAAGAGGACTAAAATTTCGCCTTTAACGTTTATGAAAATCAATGGTAACTCACTTGTTGATAACGTTCTGAGCGCCGGTCACCACGTAGTTAATGATCAAGTTCTTAACCAAATTCTTGTCGACCTTGTCCTGCTGGTTTGACACGGCGTTGTAGTAACGCTGCTCCGCCATCGCTACTGACGTCTGCAGGAGTCTCACTGAGGAAATTGTGTAAGGGATTTTTTTCATATTATTTAACATTTACTTCGTTAGGGTACAAAAACATCGAAAACATCGATGACTGATTTATGTGACAAGGTGGATTTCCAATTTTATCTGAATATAGAGACATAGTCAACTAAATACTTTTTCTATTTACAAACGTAACTACTCTGTAATGTACATATTTACAATAAACATGAAATTTCAAGAGTGCATTATGCAGACCGAAAGGAAAAAAATTAAATTACACATTTATTTAAATCTACAATCTACTCTTACCATGCGAACACTACATCTGCGTCGATGCTCGATCATACAGCACGATGAGAATGCAAACACGACCTCAAAGTATTATTCAGCCACTGGGAGGAGAACTGCTAACATCACCACTGACGGTAGCCATGAATATGGTACAATGACAAACAGCTTCGATTGTTTGGTCAGAACTCTAGATTCGGGCATCGAAGTACCCACACTGTTTATACCAAATAATGACACTTCGAAAATGTATTAGAAATTATGGATTGGGTAATGATTGATTAGAAGTCTTAGATTAATCAATTAATACATTTAAGAAGGTATAGTAAAACATTTCTTATCGAACAAGTAGTAGATAATTCAGAGACCTTTTCGACCAAACAATGAAGTACTTTTTAGAATTTCTGAATACAATGAAACTATTAAAATACCGTAAGTGATAACGTTGCTGGTTCCATTTTCCAATTCCACCAGTACCTGAAGTAATACTCAGAGACAATGATGCTATACTGAAGGCTTCTGCTACGATACTAATAATGGAAACTTTAAAATAAACATAAATGTGACAATTTGACATTGTAATAATATCAACAGTGGCAACTCAAGATCTTGTAGAATTTTGTGAAAAATTACTAATGTATTTTTTAATTCAAAGAATGTCGATATTTTAATTTACAAAGGTCATATTGTCAACTAAAAAAACAATAACATTAAAACAAAAAATGTGTGCTGCAAGACTATACAATACAGGTGTGTAAGATGAAAACGATACCAAGTCAATATTTTTAATAGACTAGAATTTATTACTTTAATCATAATAAACTAGTTTTTTGCAGATCACCAACCAAACCAATCATAACATTTATTTAAATTTAAGATATATTTATGCTTTAGCATAAAGTATATCATTGAAATGCAAAAATATTGACCAGTAAAATAGTACAATAAAGCAAAATAAAAAAATATATATACACAGGACGTCACGACGTGCAGCCGAATCTGCAGTCAAACCCCAGATGGTAATCTGAGTCCACCGCGGCACTGTCTACCAACATGACCAGTAATGGACCAGGTAATTGAGCAAATACCATTGGTCTAGCCGGAGACGGCCGCGATGCGATAAAGCCTCACAGTTACCAAATGAGATTAGACTGAAGTAGGCAAAAGCTTCTTGGAGATGCTCGATTTAAAAATGTTATCGTTTACAATTACAATCGTAAAAATAATTAAAAAAATAAAGCAACATTTAAAAACTATGATTCATAAATCAGAAATTAATAAAGTTACAATCTAAACAACATCAGAAATATTAAATCAAAACTTGTCACAACAAAAAAGCAAAATAAACAAAGAAAAAATCAACGAAACAATCACTACAAGACACACGTAAAAGCGAACACTAACAATTGACAAGTACAAAATTAAAGCGAACTAATTTATAACAAAACTTACGTGTGTCTATTGAGTTCCTAAGTTTGAAGAGATTCGACGTCTAACTGTATACCAACTGATAGCCTGGGGGCAACAACCCCAGAATTACCAGCTGATATTTAGTCAGAGGCCGCAAATGCTAAAGTATTCACACTACATACTTTTAAAAATAACAAACATAACAATGACTTCTATGTAAAATCTTATTCATTTTAAAAATCCCTTTATGTGCATATATCGCTAAATATTTAAATATTAAATGTACACTAACTAATTATTAACTTTCAACAAATTATTAACAGATTTCTAAAAAACGCATTCATTGTTTTAAAATTAACCTAAAAAAGTAAAACCTACCTTGCTCCTTCAAATCATTTATCTGTGCCGCTTTCGATTCGACTTGATCTCCTAATCTTGAGGCCGCTTGTAGTCCTGCCAACGACTCGTCCAACTTCGAGTTCAATAACGCTATTTCTTCTTTTTGTTTATTGTTCTGATGTTTCATATCATCCAATTTCTTTTGTAACTTCTCCGTAGCAGCGGCTATATCTCTTTCCTTTTCTGCAATTTAATTATTTGTGCTTAAAAAGTTTTGAGCTAATGACTTGCCTGACGAATTTACTTCAAAACGAAATAATCTTAGAAGACAGGCGTAAAGTGGAAGTAATTCCGAGTTTCGTCTGATGAGTGTGGTTTTTCCTTTCCCACTCTTTTCTTATTAGGAAAGGATGGGAAGGGAAGTGGATTTGGCGGAAGAAGGGACGCATATAAAGGAGAAATATCCTCTTTCTGTGCTTCCCCTTCTCCGTTGATTAAAGGTAGGCAACGCATCTGCATTTGCGGATGTCTATAGGCAACGGTCGCCTCGCTATTTCGGCACACAAATCAATAAAAGCTACAAAAAATCAATCTACAGTTTACGGAAACGTAAACTTCATTTACTTGATTTTAAATACCTAATTGGAACTGCTCTAGTACTACTTGGAGGTTAGCCAGGGAGGCTTCACTTCCGATTCTAGTGTCTTCAGCGTCGCTCAACTTGGCTTGAACTTCTTCCCTTTGTTTTTCCAGTAGTTTTATTTGATTTTTATATGTTTCTACTTCTTGATTAGCTCTGATGCTGAAGAAGTAAATTTATTGATTACAAACTTTGTAGACATCAATATTTACAAAAAATTATTAAAAAAACTCATATCTCCTCTCCTCATATCTTGGACATTGTTAAAATGCTTACTTCAATGTTAAACAATGTAAATAATTTAAGTGTGTACAATTTAACTTACCTATTGCTAGTGTAAACGGTACAGGAATGTTTAGCTTTTTCTTCCACTTGTTGTAATCTCATCTGACATTCGGCAAGCTTTTGCTCTGACGTCATCAACTCTTGCGTGTAGTTTTCTTCCATCTCCATTAAATGTTCTCTCAAACGTTCCAATTCCTTTGATGAATTCTGTTCCTCTTCTAACAGCTGAAAGAATAATGACTAAATAAGATATTTGAATACTACTGTTTTGGTAATAAATAAAAAATAAGCTTTTTAATCACCTGCGCATTTTCAGCAGTCAATTTCTTTATAATTTCTTGTTGATTCGTTAGACTACTATCTAAATCCTCGCACCTTTTGGTTAAGTTTTTAATGGTTTCTCCCGCATTGTTAAGATCCAACTTGAGTTTTTCGTTCTCTTTCACGTTTTCATTTAAAATAGCAATCATTTTGTCTTTTTCTTTGAGAGTCGTTTTAATGTTATCACATTTTGAACAATTCGTGGTTTTATTCTGCACGATTTCATCCATTTCTTGTTCTAATTTTTTCTGTTTCTCCGTTTGCTCCAATATAACAAGGTTCAATCTTTGGATTTCATTGTGATACTGTAAGCTTTCATTATGCTTCAAATTTATTAGATTAATGAGACTAGCTTTCTCAATCTGTGATTGTTCCACAATGTTTTGATACTCAACATGTGCTTTTTCAAACTGTTCCATTTTGTGTTCTAAGTCAGTAATTTCCTTGTGTTTATTTTCAAGTTGTTGGTTCAATTCGTAACTTAGTTTTCCGATCGCTGTTAATTGGTCAATCAATTTATTATATTCGTCATTTTGGTGAGTTGTATCAATTGTTTTCAATTTCTCCGTAAGCTCCGTAAGTGATTGGTTTAATTCTTTGATTTGTTTTTCCTTTTTCTCAACTAAGGACTTATAGTCTTGATTTGTCTTCTCTAATTTATCAATACGGTCTGACAACATGGCTATAGCTGAGTTCTTGTGGTTAACTTCGTCATTTAATGCGTACAACTGTTTATCGATCTCTTCCTTCTTCACATGTAATGAACTTAACTCGTCTTGGTTCCGATTTAAATTGTCAGTCGTTTTACTTAGCTTTTCGTTCAATTTTTTATATTCCGTGTTTAAGGTTTCTATTTCTTGGGCTTTGGAAGATATATTTTCTTGTAATTTTTCTATAGTCTCTTCGTTACCACGAAGATTATCAATTGTGACATCCTTTTCGTTGAGATCTGAAACCAACTTTCCCAATTCTTCTTCAAGGTTAGATATTTTGTTGTTGGCGGCAAAAAGGTCTGTTTCTAGACTATCCTTCAAACGTAAAAGTCTGTCGTTCTCTTCTTTAAGAGTAACTACATCTTTGCTAATCATTTTAAATTGTTTGACCACATTTTCAGTTTCCGATATTGATTTCTCAAGCGATACAATTTTTTGCATTTGAGTTTTAGCGTCATTTCTAAGAGTATTATTTTCAGCTAATAATTCAGTCATACTTGTGTTCAATGTTTTTAAATTACCATTTAATTCATCGATTCTAGTTGTCAAAGTTAAATTTTCTGACAGTAAGTCATCGACCGTACTTTTATTATAAGTAGCCGTTGAGCTTGTCTCCTCGGTGGTGGCAATTGGTTTATCAAACTTGCTTTCAAATTCCTTAACCTTCTTCATTAGTTCTGTTACGTTGGACTTTAAATTACAGTTCTCGACCTCTAATTTTTTAATCTCCCCTAATCTTAATTGTAAACTATTTTTAAGGTCGTCTATTTCTTTTGTAAGCAAAACTTTATCGTTTTCTAAAATGTGTCTATCTATTGCGCTTTGCTCATTCTTAGCAGTAAGCGCATTCAATTTTTTCTTCAATGCATCAATTTCGTCAACCAGTTTTTCATTGCTCACGACGTTTGAATTATTCTCTAATTCTGCCATATTACTAGTCTGAGTCTTGCACAAATCTAATTCATTTAGCATCGATGTATACTTTTGTTTCATATCGTTTAAGCTTTGTTGTAATTTGGTTTTTTCTGTTTTAACTTCTACTAATTCTTTTTCTATCCTTTTTATTTCTGACTCAAATGTTTTGTTCATTTTAGTAGAATCAGCCAACTCAGTTTCTAGTTTAGTGTAATTGTCTTCATGTGTTTCTATTATAGGTTCGAGTTTAGAAGAATTCTTTAAGGCTGTTATTTCCGAAATAAGGAAATCATTATTTTTCTTCATTTCATCTAATTCTCTTTCGTAATGTTGTAAGTCAGTGGTAAGAAAATCGTTTTCAGTTGTCATATCATCAATTTGTGTTTGCAATTGACTTATGTTACGATTCTTTTCCGATAATAATTGTCCCAGCATATCGATTTCTTTTTTAAATGAGTTGACAGTTTTAAAGACACTTTCGATTTTAAATAATACGAGATTATCGTCGGAGGGCATTTCTCCCACATAGTCAATAGGCAATTCAAAGTTTACGTATCTATTATAAAGTTGCATGATCTTATCAGCTTTTACAACTTTTGTATTCGATTTGTCCGGACAATGAATTTCTTGTTCAGCTAATTTATGTTTCAAATCATGGATATCTCGTTTCAAAGTCTCTATTACAACTTTAGCATTATCATCTATATTTATTTCGTCTGGATGTAAGTCATTGGAATTTTTTCTCTCTTTTAATCTGTTGTATTGCTTCAGTAATTCTTCATATTGTTCTTTGGGGACGGTGTTAGTAGTCTCCGGTGCGTGAAAATGTAATTCTGCGTCGTGTTCCAATCTGGTAACTTGTTCTTGTAACTTGAAAATTTCTTCGTGTAAATCTTGGTTTTCTTCTTGAAATTTCTCCGCGTTTTCTTTTAATAACATATGAATTCTTTCTAGATTTTGATATTTATGTGCCAAAGTATCATAATCAGTGCAAAACTGTTTTAACCGCGCAATTTCTTTATCACGCTCATTTATTTTTAGGATCAAACCTTTGACTTCATTAGCGTATTCCTCATTTGCATTTTTTAGATCTGCGTGTTCTTTTTTAAGGACCTCAAAGTTGTGTTGTAGATCTCTCTTCAAAGTTAGAAGTTTGTCCATGGCCTGCCGATGCTGACTATCTAAATCCTCCAAGTTTTTGATAAGATTATCATTCTCTTCTTTAAGGCGTAACACTTCATTAGGATGTTCTGATTCCTTACTATTTCTGCGCTGTTTCAAGGCGGATAGTTCTTCTTGTAGCGTGCGTATGTGCATTTTGTATTGATTTTCAACATCATGGTCAATGGGTTCCGTTGATTGCGACGGTGGATCCCAATACCATGTGGTTTCTTCTTCTCTGAAGCCATTCTTTTTGGATAGTCTCTGGAAAGAATAGAGATAATGGCTATAATAGTTGGCATATGATAAAACGATACTTCAAGTAAAGTTATCATTGAATAATCTTATCTTATTTTTAAATTTGATATTAAATATACTTGAGATAGTATTGAATATATTTGATTTTTAAATAATATAAGATTAAGAATGATAAATATTAGAGTAACATTTGCAAGTTTGTATGTCCGATACACTTTATACTAAAAAAATTATATACTTTATGTTGCAATAGTCACTGTTTTATCTTTATCCACTAATGCAATCATATGTTAAGCAAATATAACGAAATCTCGCAAGGTGTATAATTAGGTGGTAGGCGTAATGTACGGTATGCCACGGAAATTAAAGCGGTCTGTACTCAACTTGTATGATATTGTGTGCTGTAAGCGATGCGGTGCGCTGTTCACCGATGCGAGTGAGTGTCTGTCCAAACACGATACGTTATCAGGTCGCTTTTTAATGGTTACACGAGTAAGGGAAAACGAATGGGTAAAGTTAAGTGAAGTGTGTGACATAACATTTTGAATTTACCCAAAATTACATAGTCTTTATTTGAATTATTAGGTTATATATCCGCCACGAAGGACCATTTTCAACAACAACTCAATACTTCTTATCCAAGTTTTTTTTTCTATAATTTGACCTTCGAAAAGACTATTATAGATAGAGTATAGACGTTTAATTACAATTCATAATGAGCCTCTCACAAGATAGTGTGCAGGTTCGTTCCAGTGAGCGCGCAAGAGGACAAGGTCGATATGCGGGTACTATTAACCTCTATGGCACATCACATGCAATCATTCAAACGTGCATACATTATCTGTCATCCCCTGTAATACTGGCACCTACAAATTATAAAAAAAAAAAAAAACTAAGAAACTCAACATAACCTTATCACACCGGGAAAGATGAATCGAATGACAATTGACAACTTAAAATGTCACCGCACTTACATACCTTCTAAAATACCCTATTGTCAGTCGGGCAAAAACAATTCACCTTTAATATATTAAAATTTCGGTAAAGTCTCACAAGTGTTACCCCTACCTCTCAACCGATATGCCTATCTTAATGACTTACCGCGACTAATTAGTGAGTTAAACGAGTGTAGGCAGTAACTAGTTTTTCGTTTCCTCTTTAACAAGTGAGGCGTGAAAACGATAACATTTGCGAAGCGCTTATTTACATGTTACATGTTCAAATAAATACCTACGTAAATCTTATATATTAAAAGAAAGTCGTGTTAGTTACACTATTTATAACTCAAGAACGGCTGAATCGATTTGACTAAAAATTGGTGGGCAGGTAGCTTAGAACCAGGAAACGGACATAGGATAATTTTTACCCCGTTTTCTATTTTTTTATTCCGCGCGGACGGAGTCGCGGTTAAAAGCTAGTTAATTATATACTAAATGCAGCAGCGTTAAAACTTCAATCGAAACTGTCTAGAAATCTGACAAATGTTTCGTCAATATAAACCGATATAAAGTCATTAAATCGTCATTTGTAATGGATCTTGTTATCGTAATGTACTAAACATGTTTCAAGTATCTTATCACACTATTGCAATGATTGTAATCTTGTCACAACCTCTTACACTATTAGTAACATGGTCTTAAAGGATTTTGGTGTCAACGTCGGCTTGTAATAAACGCTATGAAATTACTGACTTAAAAGTTTTAAAATTATCTATTTAAAAAAAATAATGAATATAACTATCAACTTTAACATCTTTAGAGCTAGAAAGAGTATGCTTTACACACACAAAGGACTAGATTTATATATCAAACATTCGTAGCTCGCATTCACGGGCGCTTTTTTACGCCGCGTTAAAACTCAGCATTAGTGGCTCTCAAGTGATGAACGCTTTAAAACCACTTATTTCTTTCGCTCATTTTTCAAAATGCAACTGCGCGTTAAAAAAGCTTAGCGTTTTAAAAGCGTTGTCGTATAAAAGGATACATATACATGATTTTGTTCTATTTGAACTCGTTTTAACACGTGCGAATGCGTTCTAACGAAACGGAAGAAACCAAATAATTTAAATACCAACACCATTCTTACGAAACGTGTAAGCGTGGTCTACACGGAGCGTTGTCGCTGTTTGTATAACAGAGGTAAGGATTAAGATACGTTATCAGTAAACATTATCAGGCATTAGGCCCCGCTGTAACTGGAGTAAACTCAGAACCGGAGTCAAACGAAATAACGGGTATATATGTGTACTGGGAATGGTTTAACTATTGTTATTTCTATTTGCAGTTTTAGAGTTACACAGTTTGCCGACGGAACCACAACCTAGTGTTGCCATTGCGCACACGTTATTGCAAGCGTATGAAATGTTTAGTAAGTTCGAACGTACTCCACTCTGAGTGTAATGTTCAGAATAATTAGTTGAAATGAAGGAATAAACTAAGGCAGGTATAATCCATTTTTATTGTCGCAGCCCCGGGCTCAACATTTGACCTTTTTTAAACACTTATCTTTTGACATATATTAGTTTCTGACGATTTCTTTATTATTTTCCTGTTTTAAATTTATTTATAAAAATATTTTCAGTTCAGGATGTAATTTAGTTCAAAATACAATAATAATCAGTTCATCAAGAAACCTTCATTAAACAGCAAGTGTATCAATGTTTTTTTGACCAGAGGTATTTTTCTTTTTTAAACCGTGGTTGTCATCCTTCTCATTTTGAACAACAATATGTATGTTTTTGTAAAGTGTTTCGTTAGAGAAAACTGACATCACACTTTACTGTCGCCTATATACCATCAAATGCTTAGAAACATTTCCTCATCATGATATTTTTTTTAGCTAAAAACAATTGCGTCTATATAAAAATTCATAATAAATTATATTCAATAGGAAGCGTAACATGTTAAACAACGTTTAGTTCACTAGTATTGTGCTGTTTATATCTATCAAATATAACGTTGCTATGGAAACCTGAACGTGCGGATTCAATAGTCCGTAAACGGTAGTGAGGTATACCTTACTACACTATTAGTTTAATGATGTAGGTATTCGTAATACAAATGGATTATGATATAAACTATTATTTTTTTATTAATTTCAGTCACTACAAATTTCATGGAAATTAAAAAATCTTCACTAAGAGTGTTATTTATAATTCAATGAACTTTAAATGCGATAATAAATAATTAGTTACATTTTGATGGAAATAAAATTAAATTGATAAATATTTCGTTGTTGTTCCTTTAATTTCACATAAATAACATTCACTAAACACATAAAAAATTTGTATAAACATACAAGAAATGTGCAGATCATTAGCACATTTAAGTTGAGCAGAAAGGCGACACTAACGCCCCCAGCCTTGGCCGCTTTGCGACCGCTTATACAATCGTCATAATCATAATTGACAGCTAATAAGGCGGGTACACACTAGCATTTTCAATACTGTAGACCGACGTAACTGACTCGGTGAGCATAGCTTCAACTAAATAAAAAACTTAAGTCTTCACAAGAAGTACATTTTATTTCTATGAATTTTCGTTATATATTGTCACGTCGTTGCCATGGTGAAGTAGCGCTCATTCGTCGTTAACATACTTACTATAGCAAAAAGTGTCGTGACAACTTTTCGTAAGAATTTTTTCCGTCTAGCCTCCTTTCACAACGCGCGAACACTGAGGAACTTCGTTCCAATTATAGACAGCTAAGACTATCCTATCCTGTTTTAACTTTTCGTTTATGTCATTAGTTAACTTCAAAAATAAGGTTATCAATTCGACTGTATTTTTTTCTATTTTTATGTAGGTTGTACATATTTTCTGTCAGAACTTCCGCGATAACTTCGCTTCTCTCACGTGCTCAGATATCCATGTTTGACTATCAATGCAATTAACCGATTTTAAAAGAACTTCTAAACGAGATTGTTCAAAAAGAGAGTTTAATAACGTGTTTATATATACATACTAGCTGTCAGCCGCGACGCCGTCCGCGCACAATTAAAAAAAACTTAATAGCGGTATGAAAAATAGATGTCCGATTCTCAGACCTACTGAATATGGATATAAAATTTCATAACAATCGGTAAAGCCGTTTCGGAGGAGTACGGTAACTAACATTGTGACATGGAAATTTTATATATAAGATATAGCGTTTCAATAAATACTCTTTAAAGCATTTGTGTACATTCCCTAACAATACCTACATAGTTACATAACATTCATTCTTAATTACATGAATATTAACCTTAGATTATGTAGTTTTTCTAACGAAGGTTTTGCAAATGATGGCTCAAATTGTGTTTTATATTGCAATTTAAATAAATTTTCTATCATCATCAGCCTTTGTTTGCCAAAGCCTTCTACAGTATGCAGTCCTCTGCTTTAAGCATCCAACGACTACCAGCCGTCCGCGCTAAGTCGTCGGTCTACCTGGAGGGCGCTATTTTATATTATGTATCGAAAATACTAATATTTCAACTAGTTGTATAAATGTAAAAAATAACTAAGTTTAATTTTCTACTGGACTTAAAATTTCAACGAAATATTTATATAAAAATTAAATGCACATAAAAGGAGACTAATTGTTATTTTTTTTTAATATATTAATAAAGGTTCGTCATAATTACAGGTGCAAATTCAAGCATTAATATGCTAATTTTTATACGTCAAAGAATGGTATAAATTAAATACTTTACCTCCTTATATTCCATAAAAGGAAATGACGCAATTGCAAAATGTATCAATTGCAAAACTGTTGCCAACATTAACATCATTTTGTTTTTTTAAATGTCCTCCGTTTTAAAAATTCTGTCCCTTGTGTATTACACCTTATGCCCAACATTAATTGAATAAAACACTATGTCAACTCACAGTTTTGTTAACTTGATCACTGATTATTTTAAAACACTTATCACAATTTACTATTAAACCTCCTTACAATTAATTTCGGAACGCAAAGAGTAATAAAAAAATATTAAAACAATATAGAATGACAGCATGTAGGCAAAGGCACAGGAACCATTCAGCCAGTTATGTCATTATTTAGTTCGCAATCACAACACGATTTCATAATCGCTTTTGTTTTCAATATTTCCGTACACAATAAACTATTGGAAGTATAATATGATTCAAATTGGTGACGGAAGTTATATTAAATCATGAAAAGAACAAGTCCATATTATGGAATATGTTATTTTTATAAAATTTATAAAAGATATGAGATGGATCTATCCATTAAATTGTTTTTAATAATTTGGAATAATACTGACACACATCGTTGGTTGTTAATGTCAATGTATGGTCATTATCATGCTCTGGATACTGGCAGTTGTATCCTGCATGCTTTATGGTCACGAATGGAATTTAGCTTTTAATAAAACTTTCAATTCTCTCACAACATTAATTGCGGTATAGAATAATATATTTCATTCCATCACTAGTAACAACTCCTTTATTTAAAAATAACACAAAGAAAAATTAAATTGTATTTACACTTCAGGATTTTTTTAAATCTTAGAATCTATTAAATAAATGGAAAAAATTTATTTGGTTATTCTAAAATAAATTTTAAATAAAAAAAAAAAAAAACTTGTTTCAGTATTAACTCACTGTACATTTCATCTTACGAATCACTGTCACAAAATAAAAATAAAACAGGCAAACGTCAAAAGTCCCAATAAAAAAGTTCACATATTAATCAACGCAACTGTCAAACGATCGCGGTTACGGCGGGAAAGTGTTTTCGATGTAAAACTATTCGTAACAGGCACGTAATTAAAGAAAAGAAAAAAGGCAAAGGTATAGTAACAATGCGGTCGTAATGCCAGACCGTCAGCTAGGATGTGGGTTTTCATAACAGTGGGCAGGTGTAGCTAAGCCATGTTATGACTAAGGATGGACATTGAATAGAAATGTTTTGATTTGTCGATTATATTCATAGACATAAGATAACTCTATACTCTATTATAACGACCATTTACGCAAACAAAATTTAAAACGATTTCTTTTGAAGCATAACATCTTGATGAGTATGTACAACGAATACAGTAAGACAATTTAATGTCTAATTTAGTTTGAATTTAAAAAAAAAATTGGAATCAAATCAAAAAGATTTCAATTTACTTTATAATAAAGTCTTAAATATACTTACACGCGCCGAGACAAAAACGAATCAGTATTTATTTGTGCAGTTTTAGTAGGTACATTTTCGTTAAATGGTTTTATTACAAAATTTCTAAAGACAAACTTGGATGTCATTTTGATCAGCTACAATTCCACAAATTATTCAACTGACGAACATAATTACTTCTCCTACAACTAATAGACGTAACTCTTTACGAGCGATGACATGTCTTTAGTGAAAAGGTACAGGGAAGTGGAAGAGATCGTAACCACCAATTACTTATATTATAAATGCGAATGTTTAGATCGATGGATGGATGGATGTCTGTTTTAAGGTATTTTGATAACGGCTGCATGGTTGTCGTTTAAATTTGACAAGCTATAACATAGCCTGGAAGAACACATAGGCTATTAATTAAGTTTTAATTCCACGGGGACGCGGAGTGTCGGGCGACAGCTATTTTTGTTGTAATTTTTGCACATATTTATTTTGTAGTTACAAATATCTAGGACATGACAAATAAAACTAGAACAAACATAACCTTCAATATTATACATAACTCATATAATCGACCAGAGTCAATTTCATGACCGTATGTCCTTCGCGCTTGCATCACCGTGACGGTTAAATGTACGTGTTGATAAACGATTATCTATTTTATCTTCTAAGCAATAGAGTTTGATTTCTAATATCGCTATTAATGATATACATCGCAATGGAATTTCAGCTGTATCTACGTTCTCATAAGATCGAATTTCGTATGCCAAGGGAATGCCAACGTTGAGTATTGTATGCAGGTAATGGAGGTCGTACGGGCGACAAATTTTCTCATTGTAATAGAAAACAGTAAAAACTTAGGAACGTCTATTATCAGAAGGGCGGAACCGTAACTGTATTGTTATTGAAAATAGCAACTTGTTGGATTGACATAAGATTCATTATCGTTTATTAATGTTAGATGCAATAGTGATGTTACGTAAAACAGCCAACGTCGAAGCGATGCATGTCGATTGTTAACTTGAAAATAATAAATACTAGCTTTTACCCGCGACTCCGTCCGCGCGGAATAAAAAATAGAAAACGGGGTAAAAATTATCCTATGTCCGTTTCCTGGTTCTAAGCTACCTGCCCACCAATTTTCAGTCAAATCGATTCAGCCGTTCTTGAGTTATAAATAGTGTAACTAACACGACTTTCTTTTATATATATAGATATAGAATATAGATAGATAGATAGGTAGATTTTAAACATTAGTAATAATTTTAATAATAAAAAACATAGTTTAAGAATAAAATAAATTTGAGGGCATTTTAAAATCTTCTGCGTATCGTCGGCTAAAAGTATAGTACGATATAACTGCTCTGTCGTATCGTGTCCGTATCGTTAGGTTTAAATAACTCGTCGCCCATGAAGCATCAAATCGGTCAGGGATGTACATTACTCGTAATCATTGTACTGTCATGTACAGTTAGCATGTCAGTGTTCACAGCTTTTATATACAACTATTGTTACCCTGGGCTTCTGAAACCAGAATCTCTGTATAAAACATATCATCATTCTTGTCTTTACGTTTGTCTGCAACGTAAATGTGATATTTTTTTGGATATTACATACAGATATTCCAATTTTATTACATCTATAGATATAATTTGCAAATCAGTGGTACAATTTCAGTACAACAATAACAGTCCGTTTCCACTTGCCATAAAAAACTTCGTCAACTCTCTCATACTCTGTCTTTTTTTTTTAATTTATTTTCAGGAAAAATATATATCACTATTTACAAATTAATGTTCGCCAAACCACTCACGTGGTTTGTAGGCGTCGCACCTTTTCAAAAAAACTTTCCAAACACATAAATGTAAAACTTCATTAAATACAATTTTAAATTAACGCTATCAAGTTATTACTTATTTATATATTTATTACTGAGCCTTCGATCAAGAATAATTCATTGTTGATCGAAGGCTACAGCAGCATATTTTTCAATATTCTTTTCTGAAGGTAAAAGATGTGTTATTAATTTTATACTAAACCAACGTAGGCTAATAAAATAGCACGTCTGTAGTCGTGGAGATGTACAAGAAAGAACATAGTCAGTAATATATCACATTATAGTAGACAGTAGATGTTTAACACGACCGCAACTTCATAATGTTAGATTTTGTGGACAAACGGAATACTTTATGATTTTCTATATTTACACATAACTTGCTTTTGCCCGCGAGTCCGTCCGCGATAAATTAAAAAAAACAACTTAGTAAGTATTAACTAATGTTCTACATTCTTGCCCAATTTCATCTAGATCCTATGAGTCGTACCGGAGGCACCCTCAAACAAACAGCCCATCCAACCAACCATCTAAACATTCGCATTTATAATATTACTAGCTTTTACCCGCGACTCCGTCCGCGCGGAATAAAAAATAGAAAACGGGGTAAAAATTATCCTATGTCCTATTCCTGGTTCTAAGCTACATGCCCACCAATTTTCAGTCAAATCGATTCAGTCGTTCTTGAGTTATAAATAGTGTAACTAACACGACTTTCTTTTATATATATAGAAGATTATAAGAAGTAAGATCAAACAAAAGATTTAATAAAATATGTTATGAAAGTTGACACACATCGGTGATAAAAAAAAAATATTACCCATTTTGTAAAATAATTCATCATCACTCATACACATTCCGTAATGACTAACCGTTGGTTTCTGAGCCCAAAATCTCTGTATAAACATATCATCATCCCTGTCATCTTTGACAAAACAGCGATAATGTTAAAATAGAATTTTTGGTTTCAGAAACCTACGATTAATGAGTTCTTCACTTGTACACATATACTTAAATATATCAATATAAATCAATCATTTAAAATATGTTGCTTTATAATATTTTGTAGGTAACAAAAGGTAGAGAGATAACATGTTGAAGTAGAATCGAATCTTGATCCATCAGACTAAAAACTAATGCATGCGGTGTTGCGCCCATCGGTGTCAAATAATTTGACAGGTCAGTGTACGTGAGTGTTGTCCAATAATGGGACAGGAGTAACCTCAGAATCCGATATCGCACAGTAACTCAGCACGTAACCGCACGTCGCATGCCATTAAATTTTAAATAGATCTTCTATGTTAACATGCATGTTTACAAATTATTTTGGCTTATTTTTTTTTTAATAGATGTGAGAAAAAGTAACCATGTTCAACAGTGATCATTAAACCTGTACCTCTATAAACATTCTGGTTGCCTAGTAACCGATTCAAGATGGCGGCGCGGCGGTAAAGCAAATATAGGTTAAAGTTCATCGCCATCTAGTGGACATCTGTGACACATTAATATTAAATCGATTGAAGCTGAAAAGGTATTCCAGACGTTTCTTTTTATTATCTTGTTGTTCATTATAAGTCTATACGCCAAAACAGAGTAAAGAAACGAAGTTCCTTTCGATTAATTAGTGAAGGAACCAATGTTTTTTCTATGAATAAAAAACTTAAGTCTTCACAAGAAGTACATTTTATTTCTATGAATTTTCGTTATATATTGTCACGTCGTTGCCATGGTGAAGTAGCGCTCATTCGTCGTTAACATACTTACTATAGCAAAAAGTGTCGTGACAACTTTTCGTAAGAATTTGTTCCGTCTAGCCCCCTTTAACAACGCGCGATAAGGAACTTCGTTCCAAAAGATAAAGTTAAACAATTCGATTTTGACAGCTGTCAATATTAATATGACGGTATTAGGAAAGTGAAATGATAAAACGAGATTGTCAAATGTTTCAACAATAATTTTGATTAGTTTCTTCGCAGTATAAAATAGTACGCAGTCATTGTTTTTGTTTTAAATTGCGAACGAGATGGAACTAGTAGAGTGGGACAGCAACACAAAGGGTTTGTTTAACGACACAGTGTATACTTCCGTGCCATTAAAAGATTTATTGTTACCATATCGGGTTACAGATTGCTATTATCGCGAGCCAATGAACCTGGAACTAGAAACTATGCTTTTCCGGGGTTACAGGACCCCGTAGAAATGGAACAATTTCCAAGAGAGGCTTTACACTTCACAGAAAGCACTAGCAAGCATTTCAAAGGTTATCGCTGATGAATTCTTAGCTTTTACTAAAACGACGAAGTGGTTTCAGGTTCTTAAAAAAATATTTAATCCGACCATATTTGTGTAATTCGTAGAAGTGAGACAGGACACTTACATTTTTACACTTTTCAATGATAGACTTGAACATTTAGCTAATATTTTGTTGCAATATCAATAGTAATTTTAGTTAACAGTTTAAAAAAAGGATGGCCAAAAAAAATTACGACATGTTTTTCTCGACCATTAGAGAAAGAGGCAAAGGTATCGTAAAACAGAGTCAGTGGACATTTTTTTTCTGTAGCGGTAAAGGTTTCGCGAGGACGTTATATTTGCTTACTGAATAACTCAGAGGTGAAACTTGCGGGTGGGCTGTTTTTTTTATAAGACAAAGGATGCATTTATAAATTAATTGTTATCAAACAACTACGAGAAATAACTTATTGCTATAATGTTTTCTTCACTGATATGCGAATTTTATAGCAATTTAGAATTTAACATGATTAATTACAGATAAAGATGCCTAGAGATATTTCTAAGATTAGGGGGAATAATGTATGGATATTAATTAAGAAAAGACTAGTAGATAAGTAAATTTCTTTTACGAAACAGACAAAGAGACTTCCTAGGGTATCTTGAGGGTAGCTAGTTTAAATACATGTAAGAAAATAAATAGTAGATATCAATATAAAATACCTTAGCGTATATAAATGTAACAACGAAAAAAAGAAATATCACAATATGACATTTCCCGCGCATTTCGTTCAGAAATACGCACGCTTTCTCTGGTACAACTTAAAAATCACAAAACCAAGTATTTCGTCAGCTAACCCGGTGTAACCTCTCAACCACAATGAAGCAATATTACCAAGTAAATACGCGTCACATTGTCATTCAAATAAATTCAAATTTCACGTATCTTTGGAACAGTGTCGCAAGGATGGCCTGTACGCATTTGTTAGTGATGTAATCTGTTTCTACCTTTTGTTGCTTATCTCCTCACCTTCTGACGTTAGTTGGAACGAAACGTTTTGATATTTTAATCTATATCTTGTGGTAGGTCATTATTGTCAGGAGTAAAAATAACAAAGACGTAAAAATGTTTTTATTCCCAAAAGAATCTAGGGCAAGTTGGCGCAAACTTTTTTTTAACTAATTACTGGAGTTATTACTAAGCAACTTATTTATCACATACGCTGCTATATTTTAAAACCCAAAGACAATGCATCTAGACTTATACAATAATCGAAGGCTATAAATTAATGTGAACGACTAAGTAACCTAGCCTGGTGAATGGCAGTTAGTGCAGTTAAATCTGTCGTAGAATATATAAAACAAGTGACAGTCCGACAAGGTTCTTGTGACACTCTTTTGTCAGAGGGGTGAGTATTTATCACATAAAAACTTTTGAACGTGTCAGATAAGTTTCTCGCATAATAACTTATTTCTGTCACAATTATTCATAAGTATATAAACGTCGCTTCACGCTCGGAGAAAGATGGCGTCGAAAGATGACTTCTTACGTCAAATAACAAAGAACGTGACAAGTATCGAATAAGATGGATGGTTATGTATTGGTATGCTAAAGAAGCAGTTATTATCACGTGTAAGAATACATATATAAGCCTCATGATGAATGTGCATATGTTTGTCTTCAATTACGAGGTTAGAGGTGCTTGAAACTACACGTTATTTCCTTTTATATGAATACTTTTGGTATTACATTAAGGGCTAAAAAAATAAAATGTTTGACAATTTTCATGTAACGTTTTTCTCGTCGTGTTATCATTGTCTCCTGTGACATAAAGTTAGTGAAGTGTGACATAACTTGTATTAACAGATAAATGTAGAATTTAATTAAAATTTTCATAAAACCGGTTACAAGTTAATCGATAAACGATTAATTTGCATTATTAATCAACCGTAACATGTCTCCGACCGGAAACGAGCCTTGACATCTTGTTAAGTGATAGTCAAATGTTAATATTAACTTTAAATGTTACAAAAAAAAAATCTTTTGTAGCAATCAAGCAAAAGTTGAACGTTTTTTAATTAAGCTTGTTTAAGATAATAAGTAATATTCGATTAGCGTTATGGAACTGACAAAAAACTAACAATATATCTTGTCATGTCTAAGATCTTCTTATGTTTCTACCACTTTTTCCTTTCATCAGCTAAACTAAATAATGAAACGTTGATCTACAAAAGTACTATTTACGGTAGCCGCTTGCCCGTTTACCATCGTGAGTTTAAAAAAAAAACCGGTTAAAAAAACCGATACTATACTGGATTCAGTGGCACGTGTCACATCACTAAACATGCGGGCTGCTGCTAGGGGCGGTTACGGGCCGCTGTTTAGATCAACGATTACAACTCCTAGTGTAAACGCAAATTGAATACTAATTTCAGTGATAACATATCAAGAAGTTGAACTCATTTTAATAAAAGAATCGTAACAAAACAGTATCAATATATGATTAAGCCATGTTATACCTACAAGGGAATTTCCGAAAGTAAAATCAAGATACAAAGCACTATTATATTAATTTGACTAGGTATATACAATAGTGATGACCCCTTAAAGGAATAAATACCTGATCTAATACAAGAAATAAAGAATTCAACATTATAAAAATGCTTTAGAAACAAGTTTTGATATCACATCGACAATATCGTAGTTTGTTAAGGCACATCACTACTACGCCGCTGTACTGTGAAACTATAACAATACTGCTCTGCTTCCGAGGATGCATCTGTTAAAACCGGCTCACTACATCTCATCTTTCTTGGAAAAAATTCTCTCTATTAATTTTTTTATAAACACTTATGTTTGACTAAAATCTCAACTGACGATAAGTTATCAAAAAAAAAGATAGACTTATATGGATAGGTGGGGAAAAGGGAAAATAAACTGATCCCTGTCAATGTCAAAAAATTGTCTCAACATCCTTCACGGAAAGTTGTTCACTTCAGTTTCTTGATTATGGCTCTCCCTCAGCGAAAAAGAGACTGGCAACACTTCGCTTATGGATAAGTCTCGCGAGCATACAAGTGGTACAAACTCTAGAAAAAAGAGTTGTTTTCTAATGTCTTGTTGTATCTATAGTCTATAATCTATAACTATAGTCAAACAAGGGTATCTGAGCCGGTGAGAGGCGCTGCTGTCGCGGTTTTCTCTGTCAAAAATATGTCAAACCTAAATGAGCATAGAAATGGCATAAAAGAAAAAAAACATATCACGACAGCTACAGTACGAAAAGAATCTTGTGACATTTTTTGGTCATAATTTAGTTTGACTTGTGGCCATCGGGTCAGATATTCCTGTTGGTCTATAACCGCGAAAACAGCGCCACACTCACCCAGCCAGATAAGCTTGAATGTTAACCTTCAATTAAGCGTTTGTTACTTAAATTTATTAAATACATAAAATTAGTACTTTCACTAGCCTAAGGCGATAATTTAACAGAAAAAACAAGCAACAAAATTATGAATAGAATAGATTTAATACTTTCATATCCTTGTCAAAACAAAACAATTCGAGCACGTCTGTTAACGCTCTAAAACGTAAGCGCAAACAAGGGATTGAATCGCTTCAAAAGCGTCAGTGTTGCCCTACGTCGGCATATCTAACACACTTTACCTTATTATTTACACAGTTGGTGTTTGCGTTGTCGGGGCAACGACTGCGACCTGATAGTGATAGCAACACTTTTTGGTTTCATTTTAAAGGAATTTTAAAACAATTTGTGACAACATTTCCGCATTGTTCATGGTCAGCTTATCCAACATGCCACTTATGGTCAAAGTGGTCATGGGGATGTCCGGCATATTTCGGCGTAAAAAGAAATTTTAACAATTGGATTTTATGACATTCATCAGCATTTTTTTCTTGAAACTATTGGACATCAAAGTGTTGCAAAAATAAACGCCTCTTTGTAGAAGTAGGGGAAAGGATAATTTCAAAATGAAAGGACCAGCGACAATGTACCATCGCCTGCTTTCATTCCAAATAAACATATTTTAATTTTTACAGTGATAAAGTATCTTTTTGAAGGCTTATTTATTTTAAGTCGTTATAAATAAAATTTTTAAACACATAACCTCTTTGTTCGAAAGTCAACGAACTGGCCGAAACAAAAACTTTAACGAATAAAAAAAAACGAAGAAAAATGATAATCATAAAACAAAAGAACGGGAAAATAACTTGGTCATTGCATTGACAAAATGGCCGAATTTGAATTTGTAAGCGGGCGTCTGCTTTAAAATTTTAATCGATCAGTCCGTTGTCGACGTGCGATATTACCATATAATAAGGGTCAGGTCGATCGGTTGTTTGACCTATGGCTCTATATATTTAATGCAAAATGTTGTAAATATATAATGTTCTTACAGTAAACAAGAAATGATTTAAGCAAGAATAGTGAAGTTTTTAAAATTCAACACC
Source organism: Papilio machaon (assembly GCF_912999745.1). Lineage (NCBI taxonomy): Eukaryota > Metazoa > Arthropoda > Insecta > Lepidoptera > Papilionidae > Papilio > Papilio machaon. The sequence continues at coordinate 4,902,352 of NC_060012.1, read as the reverse complement.
TAAAGGTCTAAAGCCGGCTTCTAATGCTTGGCAATCAACGGCGAACAGCGAACACCAAATAACAAATATGAACGTGCGGTGTTTGTCGTTTGTGTGTTGCGGAATAAACTGCAAGTATTACCAATCGTTATGAGCCAGCTTTAAATGGTTAAAAGTTTTAATGAATAAATATTTGTCCTTCTGCGGAATTACTTGACAATCGATAAGAACTTCAATCCAAACGAGTAGTCAGGTTTTTTGGAAATTCATCTTCCTCCACCCTGATGAAGTCTAGGTATAGAATTCAAGGGAAACAAAACAATGAACTGTTAATATTTAGCATCGACTACTATGATCATACCATGTCTTGTACATCTAATATTTCTGTGTATTTCGCAAGTAATTCAAATCATATTACAGAAAATGGCGACGTTTGTGAAATTAAAGTCGATCCGCGCATTCAGCATTTAAAACTGAAACCATGAGGCTTCCATAGCCGAAACATACGAAAACAAATTTATTGTTATTCAAGATCTATAAGGAAAATGAGTGGACCAGAACATGTTTCAATACACGTGAAACCGCATTAACACAAATTCCAACAGATTTATTTTGTGGATAATTACGGATGGATGGATGTTTGTTTGAAGATATCTACCGAACGGCTCAACAGATCCCGATGAAATTTGGCATAAGTATATAACATAATCTGGAAGAACACATAGGCAGTTTTTTTTTTAATTCCACGAGGACGGAGTCGCAGGCGACAGCTAGTTAAACGATAAATCAAATTTTGTGGATATAAAACTATCATATTTAAAGCTAAATAAAATCTAGCAAATGAACAAAAGCAGCCATTTTGTAATAAACGCTCGTGTTTTGGCGGGAATCGTGACGAATCATAGAGTTTAGTTTTGTTTTTACTTTACGAGGCAATGGTTTTATGATCATACAGTCTTATCGTATATCAAATAACGTAATTTTATATTTATATAATAGAAAAATCATTACTAAACTTGAAACGATATAGTGTTAAGAAATTATAAGACATTTGTATTAGTGCATTTTAGCTTTAAAATAATTCTGATTACTCGTACTTCATACAGGCGTGAATATATTATATAAATTCAAGTCAGATAAAACATGTTCCTTTGTACACTTATGAAAACTAATAATTTGATTAAACAGTTAGGAGCTACGGTGGGCGTATGGTACCGTAGAAAATTCTCAGTCTGAACATGGCGTATGACGCCATGTTCAGACTGAGAATTTTCAAAACTAAACTACAGATTTGCAAAACTAAACCTTATTTCATATACTGAAGAAGCAATTTAAGATATTGAAAAAAAAAATTTTTTCTCCTGTGTCCAAGAATCAGAAGAACATCATTATCATTCATCCAAATCCTAAAGTAAGTAAACAGGAATACGCCAAATTTCATACATTGCAGCCATATTAATATCGATTATTTTTTATATTGTAAGGTGGCAACCTAGCGTGCGGTCACCCTAATTCCCCGAATAGCCAAGCGACCACTACCCATGGACATCTACAATTGTAGATGCGTTGCCAACCTTTAACCAACGGAAGAATGTGTGTCCTATGCAGAAAGAGGAGATTTCTCATTCCTGTGCGTCCCCTCCTCTGCTAAATCCGCTTCCCCTTATCTACATTGCCTTATAAGAAAAGGGTAGGAACGTAGACTAAAATTAGGCCTCCGGTACGCACACTCATCAGACAAAACGCGGAATTTCTTCCACTTCACGCCTGTCTTCGTGTGGTCGTAGTATTGTCACCGGACGAGGCCCATTTGTGCACAAAACAAATATTGTTATTGCGGGATCTACCACTGGTAAAGTCTTTTTGTGAAATCTACGGATAAAATAATTTAATATTGTAAAATAAGGGTACCTAATGTTACAAAGTTAAGTGAGAGTTAAATTGCAGTTTGTCTATGGTCAAATTTTGGAGTAGAATCCGGTACAATTACGGTTTACATTTAGTTAAAGCATAGACAAAACCTTGCCCTATTTTGAACGATTAAAAGAACATAAAAATGCACTTATTTTTTATCGTGGAAAGCACGATCTGTCGAGTCGTGTGGCAGAACAAGCGTAAAACCTATGGAATTATCAGAAATTATAGCATTTGACACCGCCCCGTCGATGTTAATAGATAAAAAACCGATAAACGTGTAACGGTCGCAGTTTCCCGCCATTTTTACTGTCACGTTCGCGTTATCTATGACTAGGCTATGCTCTATTTGTTTTGCGATAGTTTCGTCGCTTTCAAGTTGTTAAATATAACGCAATGGACAACATTTTGAATACTTTTAAGAGAAATTTGGTGACACAGAAGATTTGGGAATTTTTGTTCTCTATCTCTAAGACAGTAACAGATCACAAAATTTCCCAAACTTTTTTTCATTACTTTAAAATAATTCCAAATTCTCTCGTCTTACTGAGCGATGGTCATTAATTACAAATAAAACTACTCAAAAATGTAATAAACCTCATTTTCTTGTCTGAATAGAACTCCTGGCATTGAACCTGGTTATTATGTATCGAATTTCAGATCTTATCCTTAAAATTACAAGGGTCAGAATTGCATATTACGGTTGTAGTTTAATCAGCTGTACTTGCTAATGTAAACGGTAAAGGATACCAGCTGTGGAAATATGCCACGTTTGGTGTTGCCAGCTACATTACACTCATTTCAATATAATTTGTATATCGTTTAACTTTAGACAACGTGTTCGATTTTCAAATATTTAACCATTATTTTTTAAGAAAGTAAACAACGAAGCTATAATATGAATTGGCTGAAAAAAACGCTATTAGTTAATTAAAAAAAACGGAAAGTCGGAATCTCAACATAATGGAAAGAAAACGAACATATTTAAAATACAACATATAGTTTGCAAAAAAAAAAAAAAGTGAATCAGGGTAATAGGTATAGTTTTCAACCACTCGACCAAACAATCGAATATCGAATCGTCTCTGGTTAGTAAGCTTTTTACCGGAAGTGTAAAAGAGGTCGCGCGTGGGCCCCGTGTTAAAAAAAAGGTACTTATCTGTATAATTAATTACAACTACTCGCCTACTTGTCCGTTTGTACTGTAACTTAAGTCAATGCCATTCGATAAAATATGTGTTGCCTATTGATTATGTACTGGAGACTTCATTACTATTACCCTGAATAGTGTAATAGAGGTACGATTGTGTATACAAGATTTTATGTATGTTACGTTACAAACAAAATACATAACCAGCTGTCGTCCGCGTGGTGTAAAATAATAACTTAGTTACCCTATACGCTAGTCCAGAATGTAAATTATTTTTCAAATTATATTTAGATCAGTTCAGACGCTCTTTAATTCTTAATCTTACTAATATTATAAATGCGAAAATTTAGATAGATGGGTGGATGTAGGTTTGAATGTATCTCCGGAACGGCTCAAGGAATCTTAATGAAATTTAGTACAGATGTATAAGGTTTTTTTTCAATTCCGCGCGGTTGGAATCACGGGCTACAGCTAGTATTTTTGATAATTGGAACTAAAAGTGTAATAAAACGTGGTTCTTCTATTTCTGTAACACTTGTCTAAAATAATAAGTTTTAGTTTGTATGCAGTGGTAAATATTTCATTGACACTTGTACTCCAAAAAATACTGTTAGGCGATGTTTAGTTCAACACGTGTTTTAACCATTTGACCGCCGCCGATTGACATCAACATGGTTACAAAAAAGTATGTTTTACCCTTATATATGTATACCAAAACTGCTTCCAAAGTAATTTGTTATTTATTTATCAAGATCGCATTTCAGAAGCCTATTCATATTACAATAATCATAATTTCTATTAATGTCTTTAACATTGTTTAAGCTAAAATGTAATTGAAACTTTAAGTTTTTCTATGGTTAGGCCATGATTTATCAACTTTAAAACATTGACAAATAAGTTCCAACATACAAAGTTAGAAACATCTACAATAAGTTATCCATGACCCTAAGGTTTACGACCATAATGCACCTACTTCTATAAAGTATATATAAAGGATATTGTTACCTTGCATTCTAATATTTATAATTTAACATCACTTGTATTTATATGTATTGTGTATTGAATAATAAATTGTTTAAATAACTAACATTACGATCAAAATACGAGGTAATTTTGTATTTTTTTGGACCTTGGATAAAATGTTTTCCTTGATTAAAGGTTTGATATTTCTGAGCGAGAAAGAAATTTTTTTGGAACGAAGTTCCTTATCGCGCGTTGTGAAAGGGGGCTAGACGGAAAAAATTCTTACGAAAAGTTGTCACGACACTTTTTGCTATAGTAAGTATGTTAACGACGAATGAGCGCTACTTCAACATGGCAACAAAATGACAATATATAACGAAAATTCATAGAAATAAAATGTACTTCTTGTGAAGACTTAAGTTTTTTTATTCATAGAATAAACATTGGTTCCTTCACTAATTAATAGAAAGGAACTTCGTTCCATCCGGGTGTCCCTTGACACCTCTCAAGTTTTTTTATTAAAAAATATTTTAACATAATCCACTTTTAGGGCAATCCACGAACGGCTTGTAGTAACGATACCGACTTTCGACGGATGAATTTTCAAGCAGTCGGCGGCGTACGACCCATTGCATTCGTAACTGCAAACTGAATTTCGTGTATACCCATTCTGACATTTATACTCTGTGCATTCTAAGAATACCTTAGCTAAATACCCATAAACAATTTACAAGTAGTACTATCGAGTTACAAGTTTTGTGTCACACGCGATCCACGCTATTGTCTATGCGACACGGTAGAAAAAAAAAGAGGACGTCTTTTAATTATCTATGCGCAGGAAAACGGCGGGCTTTTTTACGCGCGAATACGAGATAAAGAAACATGTTTTAACGTTTCATTTGGATTGTATAATATACACGTAGAATTTTCACTTTATTATCTAAAGTACCTATTACGAATATAATGTCTACAAATTTAACTAAGCATTTTCTTTAGGACAGCTCTCATAAGACAATTTTCCTTCTTGGTACTAATAATTTGTTTTTAATACTCTAGTAATGATTAATGATAACTGTATAACGCGTATTGCTCATAGAACCTCCTTGGTAGCACGGCAGAGGATGTAAGCTGCCTAGGAGGTCGTACTGGCCGGTAACTCGAAGCCGTGCAATAATAAAACGTGTAAACAATTATTATTATTTTTTTTGTTCTTCACAAATATCTAAAACTCTGTTCTAAATACAGTCAAACCTGGATAATCGATAACTTGTTAAATAACCATCCCTTTTGATTATTTTAAAATATTTCTTGGGTAAAAAGGATACTTTGTCATTTTCTTTACACCAGAAAATATGTTTGGAAAACATACAAACACATCTATTCAAACTACACAAAAGAATTTCATAATACTGTCCTTTGTAACCTTTTTAAATATTAAGTACTTTAGTATATTTAAAAGTGAAATTACCTTTATCTATATCATTTAAAATGCAAATCCAACTAATTAATATTTAGTCGACGCTTCGAACTATTTTAAATGACTATAAAACTAATTTGTAGTCGAATCATGTGTCGGTTTAAGTCATTTATTAACACGAACGTGAGTAGACTACAATGGGATATTGTAATATATCAAAAGAGTTAATACTTTTTGAATATAATTATGAAGTTTACTGTCGCGTAGTGGTTTTATCATCTCTAATGTATCTCCTCAGTGTAGATATAGTTTGAGATTATTAAGGGTCAGCTTAAATGACCAATAAAGGACTTTTAGTACGACAAAATAGGAATCTTATTATCTCACTAATATTTAGAAAGGTTTATCGCAAAAGTTTAGATGGATGGATGGATGTTTGATAGAAGGTATCACCGGAACGGCTTAACGTATCGATGTAGAACACATGGGCTACTTATAAAGTTTTTTTATTCCGCGCGGACGGTGTCGCGGGCAAAGGCTAGTAAGTTTAATAAATGAAAAAGGTAGCGTTTGTTAAAATAAAAACAATTTTCATATTCCCTTTAACTTTGTAATCGAAGTTTTGCCAAAGATAATGACCGGGATGACGATATGTTTTATAGACATTTTGTTCTCGGAAACCAAAGGTTAGTGACGCTTTCGTAACTGCGTTTAGCCAACGCAAAAGTCGTCAATTCGATTTCTCATATATTAACTGAGAGTTTCCACTGTAACAAAACATGTACAAAAACCATTATTATTATCTCTATTTTATTAAATAGAATAAAAGGGAAAATAATATTTATTTATAACATACGTTGTTTGCTTTGGGATTAGAACAAAGTTAGAAGTTTTGTACAAGTGTTTCGAGTGTGGAAACCTACAGGAATTTTGATAACGATTGGTTTATTTAAAAAAAAAAAAATTGTAGCATCATTTAATTACAATATTTAAATCTTGGACAGTTGATAATAAAAGGAAAATCTATATCTTCTTTATATATAAAAGAAAGTCGTGTTAGTTACACTATTTTATAACTCAAGATCGGTCGAACTGATTTAGCTGAAAATTGATGGGGAGATAGCTTAGAACTAGGAGACGGACATAGGAACTTTTTTTATGTTGTGTGCAGTTTTTTTATTCCGTGCGGACGGAGTCGCGGGTAAAAGCTAGTAAATTATAAAGACAATACTAAAACACTTTAACTCTCTTCTCATTTTGCGAAAGCAATAACCTAAGCTCTTATCCCGACTGTTCGCATTTTATGAAAATGGAGGGAAAATTCGAATCTTCCAGTTTTATTTTTTAAACTAAATGTTGAAATTCTTTCATGCCAGTCCAGTTAGAAAATGATTCATGCATGTTTGCTTTGTAATGTACACCTTCGCTATCAGCCACGAAATATGTTAACACTTACAAATGCTTTACATTTAAAATAGCTCTTATTTCCATAGAAATAAAGACTAAAATACTTCCATTAGTCACGGTACGCTGTTGAAATCCTTACAGGTTAAATCCATTGACTAATATTACTTAACTTACTTTGTAAGAAGCGTCTAATACTTTGTCACACTTGGTGACTCAGTAAAAAAAAAGTACACCAAACTTTAGAAATAAAAAAAAACTCACCGAACGTGGATATCCTGCACGGAACGGATAACCTTATTTGAACTTCGGTCGCACTTAAAAGCTTAAATTAATAAATATATAGGCTTTAAAGACGTCTGTTGTCTACGATAGTCGGATCGCAACTGGTCGTCGAGGCGGCGCTTGCGCAGCAGTTGACGCCTTCACACACACCAGTGGGGGGGCGCTGTCGCGGTGGAGCCTTCGTGAAATGCAACGCGACATACATATTAGGTATATATCTTTTATATACTACACCGCTTATAATTATACTGCTCGATAACAATGGGACATTTTATCTGAAATAAGCGATATTGAATTTACATTTAAATAAATAAAAAAACATTTTAACCCAAGGGTTGCCATAATACGATAACCTAATGAATAAAAAAAATATTTTATGGCGCAATTATTAAAGTTTTTGCAACTATTTTAAGAGCAGTGACAAAAAAGTAACTGCTCACAAATTTCATGATGTTTATTTTTTTTAATGGAATATAGCTTTTCAATATTGCGAGGACTATACTATTCTATTAAATTAAAAATATATAAAATAATTTGAGTAAAATTAGATTTAACAAACTTGACAAAAGACAGGCGAATTCGTATGTTCTATCAAAATCAATCGCACACTTTAACAGGTAAACTATTGGGGACTTTAAAAGATTTACGTAAAAATTCAAAGGTATATAACCCTTTACGTCAATTAGTAACATTTAAATTCAAAACTAACCTTACTTAATAGCGTCTTCGGTATTTAATTAACAAAAATCAAAGGTGACACCCGTTGACATTGTGCTCTATGCATATGCAACTGTATAATTGAAATGTGCATACAGTGGTGTCGTTTGCATAGTTATTTTATATACGTTGTTAATGTGTCGAAGAAAAAGTTGACCTCATAACATCAATGTATTTTTTAAAGGAACCCGAAGTCAATACGACCCTCATAACATTCCAAGATATCTCCGAAAAGAAAAATTCATACAGCAGCTAATGTGAAATACCAACACTGAAACAATTATATTAAAATACTAGCTTTAGCTCGCGACTTCGTTAGTAGCCTATGTGTTCGTCCAGACTATGTTCTATTTGTGTCAAATTTCAGCGTGATCTGTTAAGTCGTTTAGGCAATACCTTCTAACAAACATCCATCTATCCATCTAAATATTTACATTTATAATATTATTATTATAGTAAGCAGTAATGGAAAACGAACGAACGGCCTGAAATCCCAAAAAAAAAGGCGAGTCACCGCCCAAAGACATCTATGATATAAGTAAGGTTGTAGGCGTGCCTGTCTAAAATGGACAAAGAGCAAAGAGTTTGTGACTAAACAGTTTTTCTAAAAGAATTTCGGACAGTGTAAACGCACAGTTATACAAAGTGTACGTACCTTTGAGTGTATCAGTCGGAGAGCGGGCAATAACAAAGACCCTACGAGTGTTATCAAACGCATTTATATGAAACCATATCACCGATCAATACATTTATCGCCCACAACCCTACCAAAGTCTGTTGCATAAAAATACTATTCAAATATATTATATTTCTGTTATAATATAAGCTATAATATTGATAGGAAATATTTTAAAGGGTGACCAGAGCTGGGCATTAACTCGTTAATCCGTTAATCGTTAATTAACGAAGTTAACATTTTGCTTAACGGATTAACTTTTAAGTTAACTTCAAAAAGTGTTAACGCTTTTGTTAACTTCCGTTAAACTCAACTTCCGTTAATAAAAGTCCGTTAATCGTTAAATTAGAAACTTGGAGACGTGCTGTCATTTTGTTTGAATTACGCACCACGCCACGCTCGTAAGTTCAACTATGTTGGGCGACTGTCGGCGACTCGAATGGTGAACGAACGAGTTGATAATTGATATATGTGAAGTTCGCGTGCAAGTGTGATGCATCAGAGCGTCCGGGAAAGACCTGACCAACAAGACAAAGTCAAAAGAAGTCGCAATAGTATATTTCATTACGAGTATATAAAAGCACGAGTATGTAATAGCCCACATTCCGAATTCTCTACGTCACTGCAATACGCCACATTTTGAGCAACTGTATTAAAAACACTTTTTTACTCGTGCATTTTCTTTAGCTTTTCAAAACTAGTGAGTTCTCTTTCCCAGCTGTCAAAATAATGTCTGTTAAAAAGAAAAACCAACCACGAAATTTTTACAAAAAAAAATCATTGAAGTTTTTATGATTCATGCAAATATTTCTAAAAAGAAGCTCCTAATTTGTTACAATATCAAATTTAATGATTTGATTCAATGAATTAGGTTAGGTTTCATTTTATTTCATCTCATTAATTTTCATTTCATATCAATAAAAATAATCTACTGAAGACTTGGCTGTTTGGGTATAGTTCCCTTTGCCTACCCAGAATGGGTGAAGAAAACAAAAAAAATATCTCTGTTTGTATTCTTTTACGGTTGGCGCCATTTTCCAAACATTTTAGTTAGTTGAGTTTATTGTGTTTTTATTATTCTATTAAATTGCTTCATTTTTCCGAAACTGTATCAAAAATAGTTGTTTAGTACACGTGCGAAATTACAACTTGTTCCAACTGTCAACTTGTAGACATTTGTCGGAACACTTTGCAATGACAGGCTTTTATTAATATGAATATAATGCATTCATACTTGTCTCTAATACTAATGTGTTATAGAATGTATAGTCAAATTACTATTTTAAACAAGTGTCGCCACATACGTGTGAAATTAGTATGTATAATTTTGGTATGGTTAACTGTTAACGATTAACTTTAACTTGCGTTAAATTTTCGAGAATTTAACGCTTTAACGATTAACGAAGTTAATTTTTTAATTAACGAATTAACGATTAACGAAGTTAACTTTTCGATTAACTGTGCCCACCTGTGAGGGTGACCATTCTTATCCAAGCATGTCAACATACGTTACGTCCGAAAATATCATCTCGCAATTTTTGAGTAAATAATGAAAATCGGTGACAATAGTTTATCATAGAGTGTACTAGCTTTTACCCGCGACTTCGTCCGCGCGGAAAAAAAAATAGAAAACGGGGTAAAAATTATCCTATGTCCGTTTCCTGGTTCTAAGCTACCTGCCCACCAATTTTCAGTCAAATCGATTCAGCCGATCTTGAGTTATAAATAGTGTAACTAACACGACTTTCTTTTATATATATAGATTTTAATTTTCAGAACACATATGGAACAATAAGTGAAGAAAAGTATCGAACGTCACTTTAGTAAAATACTTCGAGATCCATCAAAACTATACTGAAGGAATATTCCTAACGATAGATACTACAGTCCTAAATTTTAGTACGTTTATAAATAATTTTGTCATACGTAAGTTGTCTATAGTAAAAAAATCAAGTAATAAATATAGTCTATATCACCAGAGGATAGTGTAGCTTTCAAACAGTAAAAGAATTTTTCAAATAGCTTCAATAGTTTAAGAGGCTATTGCATACAAACAAATCTTTTTATAATGTTAGTATTGATTCATAACTAATTTAATAAAATGTATAAAATTTCCTTTAAAAATGCGAGATATTTCTTACCTCAGATTGTAGTGTAGCTTGCAATTCCTCGTTTAACTTTTTTAGAGATGCTATCTGCGAAAAACAGAAATTCATAATTAACAACATGAAACTACAAAAATATAATCATCTCTTTTTTTTTTAAAGAGAATGACAGAGATAACTATACCATGTTTCGTAAATGTTCAGTGGAAACTAACGTTAATTTTACATTTCAATAGGTGAATGCCCTTTGGTTATACGTAGAATATATTTATCTTTTAGGCAAACCGCAAATTGTAGGATATTATTTTTTAAATACCTTTAGTTACAACTTGAAAAATCATATGGCTCAAATAAGTTTTAGGTTAAAGTTTATTTCTGTCAACTTTTGTAAACACATCGAAATGAAATAAAATTAAAAGATAATACACCAAAAGCTGTAACAATCCATACAATACCATGTAAATGTATTTAGAACGTATTAATTCCGGAAGTCGATGCAACGAAAATGATAGATTCGAAGACAAACATGGCCGCTGCGGTCGCTACGGTATGAACAGCAAACTAGGTGCAACACTTTAAACAGTTTTTAAAAGACTTTCTGAATTAGAAATACTTTTTTTCATACAATTGTAATACAGGCCAGATACATTTAAAGAAAATAATTAAAAACAAAAATCAAAAACTAACAAAAAAAACCAAAGACAATTCCTACTTAAGTCAACAGAAGATTTTAGTTATTTCATTTTTTTTCTGTAGACTAAACTGAGTGAAATCACGTCTACCATCTATAGATACAAGATTTTTAAAAAATGCGTACGAACTTGAGTAGATTAGTAATATTATGTATTTAACTATTGTGTGAAAGGAAAAATTAGGAGGTCTTTTATAATAATGAGTGTTCGATCGCGATTAAAAATAACACCCACCCCTGAGTGCGAGTTATATCATTTAAAATTCATTTTATCATCCCTCTTATTCGCGTTTAAAAAACAAAGATGACAAAAAGGTTTTGTGGAATCCTGTCAGAGAATAAAAATAATTCATGTCCGGGATTATTTTTTCAAGTCATGGCTTTCCTAACTGACTAGTATGAATACATTCCCGGTGTGACCTATTGGTGCGCGCATTTAAATCGCTACATTCATTTGAAATTCAACAGCTACCTAACAATTATTCCTTACGCGTCATAGCTCGTATTTTTTATAACACAACTCACGCCCATAAACAAGAGGGGTAAGCACAGATTACGGATTTAGTGCGACCCTACACTGTTAAAGCGTAATTATAACGCGCCATTTTTATATGCTTGTGAAACAAGCGAATATTAAATTAAATTAATAATTATATTAGCGAGTTTCTATTGTAAAAATTTCACATTGACAACATTGTAAGAGCTAGACAAGTATGCCTTAACCACGATCAATAATATCTGCCTACATCACTAGGTAAACGACATGTTTAAACAATAAAATCGACAGCCAAATCTTTTCAAAATTCAACCACTCCTCTTTTTTTAAACTCCTAGTTACTCATTCTTTTCATAATTTGTCAACTTCGCGATCTGAAAAGATAATTCAAATGAATAACTGTAACCGTTGAACGGTCGATGTCCCAAAAAACAGACAAATTAGATTCCATACTATTAATATGAAAAAAATACGTTAAATATGTATACAAAAAAACGCCAGGTAGAAGATTAAAAAATAGCAGAGAAAAAACTGGCAGAAAATCAAAATTTACATTGTATCGAGGACAGATTTTAATCACAGATTAAATATCGACTGTCAAATCTTTCCGTTTTGTTTTTTAAATGAAGGTAGTCGTATTTTTTTCTGTTTTAATTTTACTATACAGTGACCAATGTGAATCCATACATATCGTGATGGCGATAATTTGCATTGTTTTAATACAAATACATTTATCTATTTTCTAATGCATTAGATAAATATCTTATTTCGAATGTTCCTTTATTACTCAAATAAGAAAAAATAAAGTGACGGCGTCTAAAATAACATATTAAAAATAGTTGATGAGTAACTTGATGACATTTTCGTTAACATATATTTTCACCGCTAACACACATGTACGAGAACATAGACATCTCTCTCGTACTCCTTGAAAAAAATTGAGATAGCAACATCTAATATATAAAATTCTCGTGTCACAGTTTTCATTCCCGTACTCCTCCGAAACGGCTTGACCGATTCTCATGAAATTTTGTGAATCATATTCAGTAGGTCTGAGAATCGGCCAACATCTATTTTTCATACCCCCCCCCCCCATTTTTTAACTGCGCGTGGACGGAGTCGCGGGCGACAGCTAGTATTTAAATAAATATTTTGTGTCGTTGTTGTGTGGACACTTTTTGAGACATTTACATTATAATTTCTGAAATTAAAACGAAAGCGTGAGCAGAGTGTTGGCTAAAATGAGATATTACGAGTATTTAAATCTCATTGACAACGAAAATTTCAATATTACTTTAAAATAAAAATATACTTCATTTTGGGTATGAGAGTTGAGTAGTCTAGAACCTAAATATTTTTAAATTGTTTCGGAAATATGTTAAAAAAAACTAATTTTTGTTTTAACCAAAACCAAGCCAAATAAGTAAAGATTGTTAATAATTATAATAAATTATACCTTAAAAAACATTTTTAAAATCTTCTATAAGATTGCACTAGTACTTTGTTTTGATGGAAAGTATATTTGTATGATGTTTATATGTTATATGGAAATGTGTGTAGGACCTAAGTGTGCAGTGTGCACACACCTTTATTCACAGTAATGCTCGTAGGGTAGATATGTTATCAGTATTTGCACAGTCATATCTTGATAACTCCAACATGCACCAAACAAGTTGTGCTTCAACGGTTTTATATTGGTACTGTCTATTTTGAGGTTATTTTTAATTTGGAGCACACTGACCCTATATTATTATTATTTTTTATAAGTGAAGGGGGCAAACGAGCGACGGGAACACCAAAGTGATCATCGACGCCCATGGATATCCACAACACTAGGACAACACTAATTGCAGATGCGTTTTATGACATAAAAATAACTAAAATATTTTTTTATCCTTCTTGATCTGAATGTTGTATAGTTTTTTTTATTAAATTGTTTAAACTTTCGTGAGACATCATAATTAATTAATTAAGAAACGGCTTAACTCACGTTTTGATCGTCCGGTGGCGGCACCGACTAGTTTCGGACCCATCGGGGGTCCATCTTCAGGGCGAGTGTTTAATTCGAGGACTTCGCAGTCGCGTCGCGTCTCGCACGTTTTTTTTTATTATAGTTATTTAATAGAATGTTGTATTTTCTAGTACAATTTTCTTAAACTTTGTTACGTGCACATTAAAAAACATGATATCACAGATGGAATGGTTTTTATGAGTTTCATCTGTGGAAGAATTTAACACTTTAAAAAGTTCAACTAGATAAAACTTCATACATGTATTGAAACCTGACAGCAATATAACTTTTAAACCAATATCAAAAAAGGAATTAAAAAAAAAATTTAAACTTGATATAACGCCACCTGGTGAAGAATTGAATAAATTGTAGTAAATTTTGTCAATAGATGTAACAGATCCTTTGGAGCATAAAAATAAGGTAAGTTAGAAGGCTGCCAGTGGTTTTTTATGGTAAATTTCTGTAATGTTGGCATTTTCATTACAATATTTATATAATATTCAAAATAAAATGAAACGGATTCTTTTAACAATAATATAGTTAATTGTGATATTTTTGAAACACTAATTTAATAACAACAATTAAACATTATATTGTGTCGGTTAATTGTTTTGGGTTTTTTTTCATATAAATACTAGCTTATACCCGTGACTCCGTCCGCGCGGAATAAAAGAAAAATAGAAAACGGGGTAAAAATTATCATATGTCCGTTTCCTGGTTCTAAGCTACCTGCCCACCGATTTTCAGTCAAATCGATTCAGCCGTTCTTGAGTTATAAATAGTGTAACTAACACGACTTTCTTTTATATATATAGATAATAATAAAATAACAATATTTGCTTTCTTTTCTTAATTTTGCTTATTGCTTTTGCTTAATTTTCATACTATGTTTTTCCCGAATGTGTTAAAAAAAATTATTATACTGGTAAACATTTGCAACACACATTAAATGACATTTCAAAAATAATATTTCAATTAAACATCAAATTTGTATGATACACTCCAGCTACATGTAACTACAGCTCCCTATATTTGCAAAGATAGTTTGGTCAATTGATTTTAACAACCCCCTATACAAAGTAACACTTGACTAGCATCATTATAGTATTTTTTTGTTTGTATTATTAAATTCCTAATGTTGTAAACCAGCAGATGGGCACCTCTGAACGGGCGCATGGCCCACCGGGACAGGCTGAAAACCAGCTCAACAAGGCTATGCCTTGCGGTCTACGCTGAGCCTGCAGCCCATTGTTGTCATATTTTTGTTCTCTTATTAATGCCAGAAATATTGTATTCCTTATGATGACAATAAAGAAGTTTATTATTATTATTATTATCATCACCAAAAGACATAAATGTACGCTTCATCTAGAAATATTTATCTATGCCTGCACATATTGGCCAAGAAATTTGAAGATGTACGGAAAGTCAACCAATCTACAGTGGTCCAGCATAGTTGATTACAGCCTACTTGGGAGTAACGCTAATTTAAGTTAGGCCTGAAGTTAATTATTTAACAGTACATAACACAGTTCTCTGTATTGAATTTAATGTTTTGTCATCAGTTTATAAAGATAAAATCACTTCATATCTTTAAAATGAATTCTACATATATCTATATGATATCTGATTGTAGTAAATGAATACCCATTTAGCGGTCAGCTCAATGGCAAATCATTTAATTAAAATTAGACATTTTGATTACCATAACATAACCTAAACAACATCTGTCAAATTGAACACATAGGTAATTATATAAATGTTATTTTTTTCATACACTGACCTCTAATTGCTGGGTATTACATTTATCTTCCAGTTCCTTTAACGAAGAGCTTATTCCAGTTTCTTCTGAATCAGCATCGTCCGTTGTATTCTCGGATAATACTTCCGAAGCAAAATTTGTAATCTGTCCTTTCAAACTATTAAAACTTTCATTCAAATTCAGCCACGACATTTTGTACGAAGGACACTATTGTTACATAAAACAGGAATTCAGATGAATAGATTCACTAGAAAAATGTTATGATCGAAAGGATGTAAACAATAAATAAATAACATTTTTTGCATTTGACAGGACTTGTCCAGTTGGCAAAACAAGTTGTAAGTTGACGTTTGCTATTTTTTAAGTTGATTGTTCCGCTTCATTTCAAGGTTTCTCTCTTTTAATCAGTTCTTTTAAAAACCAATGGCACGATATAAAACTTATTATTAAAGTCCTATAGAAATTATTTTCAATTTATAACTTGAATAAACGTTTCGATTTTGTTGTAAATGTGTTTACTCTTTTAAGTAAGATCAGCAAAAATTATTGCAAATATTCTCTCTTATGCAAAGTTGATAAAGTTTTGTTTTAAATGCGTTAAATAATAATTTTTCAAAATCTCTGTAATAGTAAAGTAAGATCTTAATCTCTAGAAAGAATGTAAAAGGTGGAAAATATTTTGGAAGGTACTTTTTAGGGTAAAAAAACACAGCTTGAAGCTTTGCCGTTCGAAAAATGCTTGAGGCTTCGAGGAATCGTAGTTTGATGAATTAAGAAATCAAAATGATTATTAAAAAATAATCAAGAGCAACGGTAATTACGTTTTAAGGAAATTGAATAGGAAAATAGGTTTTTATGTTTTCCAACCAAACGCTTTATGCAGTCTGTGGATGTTGCGTCATGCTGGCGGGCGCCATGATGGCTGTCGAACAAGCGCTGGTAGCAAAGTTTGACGTAGTGTCATTTTTGTTAAATTTTCCCTTAATTTCTTCACAATTTAGAGATTATTTGAGGGTTTTTTGATTAAAATAACTAATAAATGTGGTATATTATATTTATATAAACATCAAATATCAGTGACGGTTCAGTTTATGATCTAAATTGAAAGCATAAAAAATGGAGCCAAAACTAACAAACACCGCGAGCCTAAAAACATATTCTCGCTCGAAATGCTGGAAAGTTTCGAATCCTAAGGATACTAAAAGTGAACCTTTAACGACGAAAGAAGCTGTGAAGTATTTATTGCAAGGATCATTGAAGAGAAGGGTCTGTCGGTTTTGTCTAACTGCAACGACCTCTTTATCAGAATTGGATGAGATTTTAGAGGTGGCCAGTTCCGGGGCAATATTTCAAGTGACCATACGGGACATGGTAGCCAGTTTCTACCCATTTCAGGTTGTTTTCAATTTAATACAGACATGTGATACTGATAGATACATTTTATTAAGTAATTAACTATGAAATAAGTAATATATAAATAGTTTCTTTTAGAAGAGGAAGTTTTCCTCATTTTTAATCTTTATATTTGAACTGTATAAGCCATTTTTGTAAAAAAGTCAATCTTAAAAAAATAATAACCACTAAATCTTGTAATATTTTGATAAATTTTGTGCAAAATTTAAAACTTTTTATAAAAGATTTTGGAATTATAATAATATACTTCATCATCATCATCTCCTTGACCTTGTCCCACCTACGTATGGTCGGTGCACTAGGATTCCATCCTCAAAATGAATCTGTCTGCCGTCATCTCCATTGTTGATCATGTCATCTTTCATGCAATCCATCCATCTCTTCCTAGGCCTACCTCTACCGGTGTACCCCTCCACACTCATACTTAATAATATAATTATAATAATATACTTGAAGTGTAAAAATACATTTTCATATTTGTGTATTGCAAATGCTCTTTATGATATTTGTCTATTAACTTAATTTATATTCTTATTTTCCATCATATATTGCTACCATTTCAGAAGTACCCTCATTTATATTAAAATTAATAATTCTGTTGTAATTCCAGGTATCTGATGACGCTAATTTCCCAAATAAAATCTGCGGCAAATGTCTAGATAAGACAATCAATTGTTACTTATTCACACAGCAATGTGAAAGAGCCGAACGGGCAGTACGTAATTGTTTTATTGATATCAGTGAGAAATTCGATAAACTAGACCCCCTTGAACGGGTGAAGAGGAGGGGACGACAAAAATTAAATCCCAACCACAATATAATTCATGTAGAACATAAAAATGTTATTGATTACGCAGATCCAATAATAAATATTGTAAATGCTGGCTCATCACTCGTTACCAATAACAATGATGTTCAAATGAACGAACTAGAGTGTCCAAGATGTTGGCAAGTGTTTACTAATGTAGAATCTCTCGTTAACCATGAGAAAATTCACCCTAAATCAATGTGGTACAATTGTAAACTCTGCGGAAATTCTTTTGTAAAGCATTCACATTACAAAAAGCATATGAAACAGTTTCACTTTAAAGAAAACACCAAAATAAATACGGAGAAGCAACAATTTCAATGCAACGAATGTGGTTTTATTTGTGAAGAGTTGGAGAATTATTTACAACATATTGAAAAGCACAAGTTTAAGAATGTATTAGAATGTTTAGTTGAAAAGAAAACGGATAGTTTGTGCGGAGTTTGTTTAGACAAAGGAGATACTATGACGAGATTGAACGAAACTTTATGTTTACATGGTGGATATCCAGAATTATCCGGAGAGATGACTGTGGCTACAATTTTAACTGCAACTATACCAGAGGTATGTAAACCACATTTTTTTTTACCTAAATATTCATTATACACAAATACCATACATTGTTTATTGTAGGGATTCCACAAGGTTCAAAACAGAAATGGAACTTTTGTCTATCTAGTAGACCTGGGACTCCCAAAGGGATCGATATCGAACTTAAAGCATTGCTAATTCTCACTCTGACTTCTTCTATTGACCTAATTCAGAATGAATACTAATAATAATTGATCTTAAAAGTAGGTAATTTAGCCATAGGGGTCTGAGATAACAGTTCATTTTGGTAAAGGGGGTCACTTGTCCAAAATAGTTTGGGGATTCCTGTAGTAGACTTATTAAACCTTTTTACAATAGGTACTTATGCATTATTCTGAGCTGAGGCACTTTTGTTGAAATTGTCAGTCTTATGTAAGCTTAACTATATGATTGTTTTTTTGTTTAAATGAATATTTTATAAGCCTTAAAACATAAGGCTTATACTTAGTGATTGTTTATTCCTTACTTATAATATAATTCAAAGATTATTGTTATAGCTATTTATTAAGTAGTTTTATAGTGACTATTATGCTAAAAATAAAGCATTCTTCACCAAAATTTAGATTTGTGGGTACACATACAATCACATCATACAATAACAAAACGAAAATTCTGAAGTGTGTAATATATTACTGTTAAAACTTTGTCTCTTGTTTTGTGGAGATTGTTGCAGTGATTTTCTAATCCTTTTCTAGAAATCACACAAATATGATGAATTCCTCGTCTCCAAAGAAGCAAATCGAGTAGCGATTACAAAGAGAATTGCCAAAAAGGTTGTTATAACTAACACAAAACATGATGATATTAATAAAGCGACAAGCGCTGGTGATATAGCAATGAAGTTAATTACTGTAAATGATATTTTTTGTTTCTCCAACCCTATAAAAATATCTAATGAAATTGTAGAAGATGGAGACGAAACAGATAGTTCGATGTTTGAGAAGTCTCAATGTCTAGACATTACATCCCTACATATTGATATTGATGGGAAAGAAGATAGAGTTGGCGTCCCATTTTCTTTTTCTAATCCCATAAAAATTTTCGACGACTCCTGTAAAACTAATGACGGGGAACAAGAGATAGAAAATATGCCATCCAATATAGTAAAACAAGCACAATATATTGAAATAGACCCAGATAGTGACATATCTACAATTCCTATTTTATGTATGACTTGTTCAATATTTAAAAAGGCCCAATGCGAGCAATGTATTGAGAAAACATCCATAAATAAGGAAGGTATTAAAAAATCTAATGTAGAAAATAATAGCTCACAAGATCCTTGCAAAATGTGCTGGATCTTTGACAAAGTAGGCAAATGTAATTATTGTGAGGAAAAAATTTATGACAAAAAAACTAAACAAAATAAAGATATTGCTGACCCAAAAGAACAATTTAATATGGAACCTGAAATGACCATAACAATTCCAAACAAAACTATTGAACCTGAGAAAGTCATCACAATACTGAAGGAAAATGTTGAACCTGTAGACGACAATTCAACACGGAAAAGAAAAATTAACCCTGAGGATGTCCTCTCAAGTTCACAGAAAAATATTGAACCTGAAAATGTCATCCAGAGTCAACAGTATGTTGAACTTGAGAAAGTTATCCCAATCTTAAAGGTAAATCTTGAACATAAAGAAATCATCACTACTAGAAAGAGAAAAATTGAACCTAAAGAAGTCATCCCAAATCAAATAGAAACTACTGAGGCTGGAGAACTCATCCCAAGTAGGAAGAGAAAAATTGACCCTGAAATTGAAGTTCCAATTGTAAAGAGATCGAAATGGCAATGTGAAATCTGTTTGACTAATAATGATAACAGAGAAAGATGCTTTTGTTGTGGCGAGAAAAAAAAACAGGATAACACGACTAATTTTAAATTCACTTTTACGAAATTCGATTATTCACCTAAGCGTAATAAGAATAAACAAGATGCAGTCAAAAATAACAATTATATTGTTACAAATAATAATGAAGAAAATGAAAAAACTGAACAAATAGCAATTAAAGATGACAAAGAAGATTGTAATGTTGAAGTTATAAAAAATGATTTAATTCCAAATATTTCTCTACCAAATACAGAAGTAGTTGATAATGTTATAAAAGAAGACGCAAATCAAAATAAAATACAAAACGAAGAGGAAATGGAGGTAAATTTTGACGACGGCAATGATGCAAAAATTGTCGGAAATGTCGTCAAATTTGACGGCAATGTTGCTAAATTTAACATTATTGGTAACTTTGGCAAAATCGACAGTAACTTTGGCAAAATGGACAGTAACTTTGGCAAAATGGACAGTAACTTTGGCAAAATGGACAGTAACATTGGCAAAATCGACAGTAACATTGGCAAAATCGACAGTAACATTAACAAAACACCAGTTATGACTAATTTGAATTTCAATTTTGGTACATGTTCAACATTCACGCCGCCAATGCAAAGTTTCACGTCACCTGTGATACCTAGTTTCAATCCTATATCAACAATGTCGCCGACACAGTTTTCATCGCTTAGTTTTAATATCGGCACTCAAGATAATAAACCAAGAAAAATGTTAAAGAGTATGAGACATAGAAGAGATAGACTAATGAAAAAATAGACAACTAACTTCCTACCTAACTACCTATTTATTTATTTTTTATGACTACCCACTTTAGGGATTGTGTTTGGAGTAATTATACCTTCGTGAAAAATATGAGATAAAAAAAGTTTGACTGATTTAATTCACTTGTCACAGTGCATTACTGACTTTAGATATATTTTTTTCATAGCTTAAGTACATTTTAGTATTATAAACAGTATAAATATTGTATTCTATAGCTTTGAATATTTATTATTAAGTAATGACTGCAAATTATTAGAGTTCTTAGTATTATTAGGCTTAAAAATCTTATATTGGAAAAATTTAATTTGGCTTATAGTGTAAGATTTCATTTTTCATATATAATGTTATTCAATCTAAATAAATGTAATTCTCACATAATTAATCCACTCCTTTAATTACTTGAACTAAAAGCAAAGATGTTTTTGTTAAGATTTACGATGTCTTTATTATAACACAACATTACGACATTGAACCGACTATGTGTCTAACTCGTGGGCGTGTGTTCATATTAGTCGCCAGGCGTTTGCGCTATCGACCAGTTCAAACCGTTTTTACTTAGTCCCATCGTTCACAAGGCGACGTAAGATTTCAAAACCCAGCGATTTTAGTCACTAAGTGACTTAAACAATACCATGTAATCACAACGCGCGTCGTTGACAGATTATTCTTTAGTCGCCTACACCAGTCGTTTGCAACCTATTTGTCAAGATCCTAATCACCGCACCCCGAGTTAAATATGAACAAGCACTTAGCGTTCATTCGCACGGGCGCTTTTTTTAACGTCTCGTTAAAACTCTTCGTTAACGGGTCTCGAGCGTGGAACGTTTTAAAATCACTCTTATTCCGTTCGCCCAGTGCCTAATAAAGCGTCTCGTATTAATAGATGTATGGAAATGTGTTTGTTACATTTGAACGTTTTTTCAACGCGCGATAAAAAAGCGCCCGTGGGAATGAGGACTTACAGTATAGTTAGTTTTTAGTTTAATGATTTTTTACTAGTTAAAATTTACTAAGTAGTTCGTGATTTTTGGTCTCATTAGATGTTAAGAAAATATTAACTCCATATTTAATTAAGCGATGTCTTTTTTCTTTAGGTAATTTTGTGTAAAACACTATTTTCTTTCTTGATTTTGTAATTCGGTGTTTAGATTTCAATAAAAAATAAAACATATTGTTTACTGTTTTATTTAGTGAACTGGATAAAAAACCTTGTCCCGTTAAAGTAAAAAATAAATACATATGAAAAAACAGGCTGTCCACGCAAACTATTTTTTTTTCGATCTACTTACATGAACAAGTCCTGTGAAAATTATATAAGGATTCCAAAATGGTAGTAAATACTCTTTATACCATATCGATGTGCTTTTTAGTGTAAGCTTTTATCGCTTTTTTATATTTATTTTAAAAAACGTTTTTATTTTTTGTTGCAGATGAATACAGTACATAACTACACTGGGACAAAAATATGCGAAAAATGCTTTAATCATGCATTATCATCGTATATCTTTATAAGTAAGGTTAAATATATTAGACATAGATTAAATACATGTATTAGTCTTATGTTAGATAACTTAAATAGAATAGAAGAACCTGAAAACAACGTAATGGTAGAAATATCTATGGAAACAATCCTTCCTATAACAGAAAAGAAGTCTTTAGAAGAAGAATACATAGATGATGATGAATCGCAGATGAAAATCGAAGTATTGGAAGATGAATTTAGAATAGAATCAGAAAGTTCTGAAGAAAGTTCAAAATCTGAAAATACTGATGATGAAGAAATTGGAACAGTGATATTTGATGATTTGAAGAAAATGCTTTATCCAGTCAATAAGGAAAGGAATAATAAAAAAGAAGAAATTATAAATGACGAAACTAATAAATTAGTTAATGGATATCAGGATTATGAAGCCCTTTCACCAATAGGTAGTGATGTTGAAAAATTAATAGCTAGTGATGTTGAAAAATCAACATTAAGTGACTCAGAAGAATCAACAGAAAGTGAAATAGAAAAATCTCCAAAAGCAAATGATGTTGAAAAATCTCCAATTGATATAGAAAAGTTAATAAGTGACGATGTTAATTTTGCAATGCAATCTCCACCAGTAAATGACATTTGCAGTGAATTCCTAACATTTAAAAAGAAGCCAAAACCGAAAAGAAAGTTGCGAAGACCGAATTTTACTTGTCCTTTCTGTAGTAAACATTTCATCTCGGATTATTTCCTCAAGAATCATGTGTTGAAACATATTAATACAAAAATTAATTGCAAAGTTTGCTATGAACCAGTTAAATCTAAATTCCATCTATTTGAACACATGAAAATGTTTCATTTAGCTCACCAAAAAGATTGTAACGTTTGTGATACATGCGGACGAAGTTTCACGGATATGAAAAAGTTTTCATTACATAAAAGGACACATAAAACCAAAGTATGTCCATTATGTGACAAGTTGTTTAAATCTCAGAATACATTCGATATTCATTTCCAAAGACATGCAGGCAAATTCAATGGACGCAAAATTTCTAGGTCGCAAACTTGCAGTTTTTGCGAAAAAGAATTCTCAAATGAAAATGAACTTTCACTACATGTGAATAAGATACATTTACAAATTAAACCTTACAGTTGTGATATGTGTGAGAAACAATTTTATACAGAGCACAATTTGAGTTGTCACAAGAAAATTCATGGTTTCAGATCTAAAGAGACTTGTGAATTTTGTAGTAAAATCTTCAAGTGTAGAAGAGATTTGGTCGCTCATGTTAGGAAACATATTGGCATTAAACCTCATCATTGTCAAATATGTAGAGAAACTTTTTATTCGGAAACGAGTCAACAAAATCATATGAAGAAAATGCACGGTGGTAGATATTGTTGTCGACTCTGCAAATCAGTGTTTAATAGGAAAGTGGACGTTAAAGCCCATGTCAATGTGGCTCATAATGCTATGTAGCAGTGTGTGGTACTGAAATGATATTTGGTGCTATAACTGTGGATGAAGTGAAAATGTTTTATGACTATTGTGAAGTGAGCAGTGCTAAGTGTTAGAAACCAAGATTGAGAAGTGGTGGCCAGTTTATTGGACCTAAGATCTCAGCCAGGTTTGTATGAAAATGAGGATCGTGCTGTTGGTGATGTTATTTTTAGGGGAATGGATGAAAAAGGGACACTACTTTTGTTGGACTGTTTGCAGCTCAATCCAAAGCATAATAAATACATATAATTTATTTGTTATTGTTATATAAACATAAACTTATAATTATAACCTTAAGATACCTATTTCCAAGCACAAAATGAGGCGAAAAAATTTCTCTGCAGAGCTTTTATTGGGATTAATTTCCTAAGTATTAAAATAAAAATCGATAATTATCTCTTGATAAGACGTCAATCTTTTATGAAACAAGATTTTACGTATTAAATCTATGTACATATTGTTTAGTTTTACATAAAAAAATATATTAAATTTTCACGTAAAATATTTATCATTTTGTCAATTATCACTTAATTTTGACATCTTGATTTATCTGTTTATTTCTATCTTTGATTTTTTTTATTCTTACGTCTTGCAAATGTACATTTCTAGGTTAGTTTCAATACCACTATGGTAGGAAGTTGTACTACCTTGGAAGAATAACAGAGTTAATATATTTGTATATATTTAAAAAAATATGACCATATGAAATGTTATATTTTTCGTATATCAAATATGAATGTATCGGATTTTTGGTGGTCTTATATGTCCTATACGGTTTCGACATTTATTGATAAAATTTGTGTATACAATTTATATTAAAATTGATATTAAAAGGCACACTACCTATTATGAAATCGAAAATTAATTTTGATAAATTGGTTAAAGTTGTAGAGCTAGATAAAACAAGAAAATAAACTAATTTAATGAGGCCTTAAATATGAAGCAATATGATTTTGGTTTTTACTTTTGCTATTTGAGGGTAGACGTAAATTTAAAATTGAGTACCATTTAATAATTATCTTTAGACAACGTGTTTGACTTTTTTGCCACTCGTGCAAAGTTATTCCTTTATGAAGTATCTTTCGGGAATTAAATGTTTTTGTATTTTATTTTACATAAATTTATTTTTAAATATAGTTTATACTTGAGTGTTTAGATAATTATGGATACGTTAAATATTAGACAAATGCAATGTAATTATAGATTATAATATTAAGTAGATAGTTTTATTTTTTAATTTGAAATATAATGCTTAAAAACAGTCTTGTTTATTTATTAATCCTTAATATCCTTCATACACATCCTTCTTAATTTAGATATAGATATAAATAAAAATGAGCAAATCTATTCGGTTTCGGTTAAGGTTTTTTACCGGATGAGCATGGTTTTAAGTCCTTATTCTTGAGGGTCGTCATCTTTTCTAGAAAGCTTTTTTACTTAATGATTATTAGTTTATAAAGAGTAAGCGTTTTTTACCTTTGATGTATAAAGTAAAAATTTATTAAAAGAAGAAATTAATTACCTACCATAAGCTACCACTTAAAACAATTTTTAATATGGCAAAGAGCAAAAAGAATATGGTAGCACTGAACATTGATTGTCAAAAACCCTGTCACTGTCATTCAATTTATTAAGGTTATGTTTTTATTTTGTTTTTTCTTTGTTAATTTTTAACTATAAAATACGAAATGTTAGGTACAAAAAATATTTTAGATATTATTTTAAATTCTTCTCGACACAGTGAAGTTTGTTTCCTTTGCTTAAAAAGCCGAAGCAACATTCTTCAAAGTATATATTCAGAATTGGATATTTTTGGTGATTGCTTCAATTTAAAAATATCTTTAGCTGAAATAATGAAACAACTATTTCCGTCCCATGTAAGTATATTCAGACAATGCCATGCTGTTATTAAATAGAGCTTATTGATCTTTTCAGCCAAAATTTTTGAATTATCATTTTTGTTTTAGGATATTTTATTTGGCCAAGCTTGTAAAGAATGCACAGACTTGTTATTAAAAATGTTTTTTAAATTGTATAAATATAGAAATAATATAAAGATACTCAATTGTATCATAAAAGATCTCGACAGACAGGTTCAAGACATAAACACAAAAAATATGAACAAGATATTCATAAGAATGAATAAACCTGAACATAAAGTTATGGAAGAGGAAGTGAAACCATCAAAAAACATTCCTAAAAAGACTTATAATTGTATTACATGTGATGTAAATTTTATAACAAATGATTTATTACAAGAACATAAAAATAGCATACATAAAAAAAGTGAAGCTACAATTTGTGATGTCTGTGGTCAAACATTAAAATCTCCAACCTCTCTTAAAGCTCATATTAATTGCCATAAAGAAAAAGAATGTCCTTACTGTTTTAAAATATTAAAATGTCATTCCCACTACAACATACATATAAAAAGCCATAAATCAAATGTTAAAAGAAAGCGTAATAAAAATTACTTTAGCTGCAAAAATTGTAATTATCAATCATTAAATAAAAAAACTTTAGAAGCTCATATCAATAAAATACATTTGCATATTAGGCCTTATGTCTGTGAAACTTGTGACAAAGGGTTTTATAAAAAAAGTCATTTGACAGAACATGTCAAAATCCATTCACAGATTAAAAATAAAACATGTGAAGTATGCGGTGAACATTTTGTTAATGAGAAAACATTAATTGAACATCAAAGACTCCATTCAAATGAAAAACCATATGAGTGTAATATATGTATGAAGAAATTTGTTACGTCTGGAAGAAGATCTGATCATATCAAAAGAAGTCATATGGAAAAAACTGAATCTTGTATATTCTGTGACAAAAAGTACAGTTTAAGAAAAGAATTAAACAGACATATTAAGAAATCTCATAATGATATTTCTCTAAATATTGAAAATAATTTTGATATAAATATATCAAATTATAAATTTGACGAACCAATGTAAACGACATAATTCTCCAAGTCTGTAGGCTGAAATGGCAATGGGCCGGTCACATCTGTCGGGCCAACGACGCCAGATGGGGAAGAAAGGTCCTAGAATGGAGGCCACGGCAGGGGACTAGGAGTGTGGGTCGTCCTCCTTCCAGGTGGACCGACGACATAATCCGCACGGCGGGAAGTTGTTGGATGCGAAAGGCGGAGGACCGCGTACAGTACACTACCGCGGAAAGGCCTATGCCCAGCAGTGGGCAGATAAAGGCTGTTGATGATGATGATGATAAATTTGATGAGACAATGTCAAAATCAGTTAATAAATTCTTATAGTACAAAAATAAATGTGTTTTTTTTTTCAACTTAGGATAAGTTGAATCAGATATATTTTCAAAAGTAATAATTTCTTGTTTATTGCCTTTAAAATGTCAACTGTATTTTAATCTGTTACTGTTTTGATCCTTTGAAACTCTTTAATTAGGAATATTTTCTGATTTTGTAAAAGAGAAATAAAACTAAATATTTAAAAGTTAAATAATTTTATTACAAAATAAGGTACAAAAGGACATTATTTCACAGGATTCATAAACACATTATAGAAATGTCTTGAGTAAAAATGAGTATTTTTTTAAATCAATAAATTTAGGCACAGGAAATAAAAAAGGAAAATTTATGTCTATGTTTCATAGACTCATTGTCTTCGTAGTTTAATATTTTTCACATTTTGTAGATGTTAATAACTATGAGAGAATTATTTTTTTACAAATAAATTATGGGATTTTTTTTATATAAATACTAGTATTTATTCATATGTTTGAAGTAATACCTATCTACGCCTACAATACTTTAAATCGGTACACTATTTCATGATAAATATTTTATAATACAACATGTATTAGATATAGAGAGAAAATATTTAAAGAAAACCTTCATAAATTCGATATAAAAATCAACAATTTTTTCAATTTATGTCATTAAGGAAATATTATTGGTAACTTGATTAAAATGTTGCCATTATCTAGTAGAAAAAAATTGTTTTTTTGTGTAATTTTAGACAACAACAACATTAATAAGAGTAACTTTATTTGTATCTTTAACTCCAATGTACAATCTCTTTTTTTTTCTTTTTTGAGTTTTTTTTTTCAATATTTGTAACCGCCTCCTTGGTTGGCGGGTAAGTATGCCTGGCCTTGGTTCGGTGAGCTGATCGAATTTGTATTCGGCTCAGGATACCTCGCTTCTCCTTCGTATGATACCTGAAAATTAAAAAAAAAAACAAAAAATATATTAGCAACTTGTTTAAATTTTTTTTCTTTCTTTTAGAAACAATAGCGATAATCTATCTATCCTTTTCCTTTTCGATACTTAAGTCACAAGCATCTGGTGCCAAAAAATATGAACACCCGATTTTTTTATATGTTACTTGATATTTAATTTATTTAAATTTTAACTAACATCAGCATTAAACCCGTTCTTCCAATCAGCGGTGTATTTTACGATTTGCACTCTGCCGTCAGGCAGCGCCACTCTGTACTCGCCGCGGGTCACATCACCATCGGAAACCGCATTGTGTTGGTAGTCGTTGCCGTCTTCATTGACTGCGTACGCGAAGTCGAACGGCATACCCGGCTCGTGGTGGTGGTGGTGGTCATGGTGGTCATGGTGGTCATGGTCATGGTGCTCGTGGTGCTCGTGGGGATGGTCTGGCTGCTGATAGAAAGGGTAGAACATAAGTATACGATTCGATCCCCGCCATGTGTGTGTTCAATGTGATTTTCGGTTTCAGAATTTCGTTTGTATGTACATTTATCCGAACTTCTCGAAACATCATGATGCCTGCATATCTCGGAGAAGAAATTCATGTGTGAAGTTAACCAACCAGCCTTAACCAGACTATACCCTAGTCCCTAGTCACCTAATAATTCGGATGGTCTCGAGTTTCGAGAGTGGGTCAAACCCAAAGTATAAAATAAGCAACAGAGTATCTCCTATACTCTTTTCGATTCCCTTGAATTTCTTTAAATTATCGGTAGGGGTTAACTTGTGTTTTATTTTGCATTTTTGAAATGTTAACATACCTGAGGCCTAAATTTAGTCCTCTTTCCCTTCCCACCCTTTTCTTATTAGGAAAGGATGGGAAGGGGAAGTGGATTTGACGGAAGAGGGGACACATAGGAAGGAGAAATATCCTCTTTCTGTGCGTCCTCTTCTCCGTTGATTAAAGGTAGGCAACGCATCTGCATTTGTGGATGTCTATGAACAACGGTCGCCTCGCTATTGCGGCAAATCCAGGTGGCCGTTTTCTCATTTGCCACCTTTTGTTATAAAAAAACCTGTCTTTTATTGTGGTTTTACAACTTGTAGAACAATAAAAATCTATTGGAATTATATCGTAAATATAGAAAACTTTACGATTTTACGCTTGAACGAAATGTCGGTAGGTCGAACAGATTTGGTGTTCAATTTTATAATTTAAAAACGAGATGCGGCTGGTAAATGTTTATTTTTGTTTATATGTTATTTGAGAGAATCATGAACGACGTTTTGATCGATCTTGATTCGACTAAGACTGAATTTCTTACTCTGTAATTGTATAAAATTATCTCGTAAATATAAATTATTGCTTATTTGTCGTCGTTCATAACATCTTAAGTTATTTGTTTATTTCAAAATAAAACTTCACACAAATGAATCGTTAGAAATGTTTTATTATTTTTATTTAATTATAATTAATTTTCTAGCTTATCGTGGTTTTTATATCTATATGTGGTGCCAATCAAATCCAGGTATTAATGTGTAAGTTTAATAAATATCTAACGTTTAAGAAACTAGCGCTGGACCGCGATCCCGATCAGGGCCGGTTGTAGCATTTCCGGCGCCCTAGGCGAGATCTTTGCGGTGCCCCCTTATTTTTGGTGTCGGAAAAATCGTCAGAAGATAGGGTCGCCCTAACTCGCCCTACTCTAACGACGAGATCTGTGGGTTTCTGAGACCATCCGTTATAAGCATATTGTTATCTTTGGTTTGTCAAAGGTAATGTCAGGGATGAACACATGCTTTGTACACCGATTTTTTTTTTCAGAAACTGTTTAGTAAATGTTTAATTACATAGATTATATTTTGCAGCAAACAGATGGAAAATGAATGATGTAGGTAAGTCTGTATGATGTTAGTTTTAAAAATTAAATTTCTATTAAATTATTCGTTAAACAAAATCACGAAAGAATTAATTAAACGCTTTTACTCTAATTTCTCTGAGTTTTTTTTTAATATATACTTTAAGTTATTTGAAAGTGTGTGTTTTTTATTATTCTTAAGAGTACGGAGAAAGGTTATCGAGTAAGTTTATACTAAATATTTCATTAATATATTTACTTAGAATAGTTTTACTAACTTGTTTTTATGATATTACTAGCTGTCCCCCGCGACTCCGTCCGCGGGGAATTAAAAAAAAAGTTAACAAGTAGCCTATGTTCTCTTCCAGACTATGATCTACATCTGAGCCAAATTTCATCAAGATCCGTTAAGCCGTTCCGGAGATATCTTCAAACATACATCATCATCAGCTCACTATACGTCCCCACCGAGGGGCTCGGAGCCTACCCCAAGTTAGGGGTGACTAGGCCATAGTCAACCACGCTGGCCAAGTGCGGGTTGGTTGACTTCACACATATCATTGAATTTCTTCTCAGATATATATGCAGGTTGCATCACGATGTTTTCCTTCACCGTAAGAACGTCGGATAAATGTACATATGTAAATCGAAAATCGAAAAACACATTGGTACATGGCGGGATTCGAACCTGCAGATTGCAAGTCAAGTGCTTAGCCCCTGAGCCACCGACACATACATGTATTTATAATATTAGTAAGAAGTGAGATAGTAAGATATGAAAGATCGAACAGAATTATTTAAATAGAAATAATATTTTCAGGCGTAGAAAACAGTGACATGAAACGATGTAAGATGTTTTCTTTAAAGTAATTTCATTAAAATAATGGCAAAAAAATGTTACATACAAATGTAATTTTATAATTTTAGCGCGTGATCCGCTTAACAAGAAGTTACCGCGCCATCTTGTGACGAAATGCACAACTAATCAGCCGATAACAAGTAAATAATCTTAATTCTGTTTTTTTTTAAATTACTCTATAATGAACAACGATGAATATAGTAAAAAATTATACATTGAATAACTTTGTGAATTGTTTTATGTTTTAGCGGATCCCAATTATATCCCAAGTAAGTAATAAATATAAATGATAACAAAATTAAGACTTAACAACTTATTGCACAATTTTATCCTACAGATAGTGAAGAAGGTAAGTAATTAAAAATTATAATAGAATAATATTTTTTAATACAGTTGCCCAAAAAGTGGCGTATTACAGGGACGTATAGCGTTCAGGATGTGCGCTATTTATTCTTAAAATTTTCCGAACTCAGACAATTTTCTGAATTATTTCAACAGTTGGGAAAGTGAACGCACATCAAAAAGAAGACTTGGTTGTATGGGCATAGTTCCTACCTACCAGAATGGGTGAAGAAAAAAAAATCTCTGGTTATATTTTTTACGGTTTGCGCCATTTTCCAAAAATGTTATTTAGTTGAGTTTATTATTTTTTATTATTCTTTTAAATGGCTTCATTTTATTGCAACTGTATTAAAAATAGTTGTTTAGTACACGTGCGGTACCGTCATTGCAACTTATTACGACTGTCGACTCGTGGCAGTGACAGGCTTTCCGCACTCGTAATGAAATATACAATTTTGAAACATCACATTTAATTTGTAATTTGTTTTTAGATGACAACACAATTGCTAAAAATTTGACAGCAGAAGACGACGATACTGCTATTGAAGGTAAGTTATTTAAAAACGTTACTTATTAAAGATTTTCATTACCGAAAAATATATCTCAGATCAGAAAACAAAATTGTATTATTGTTTCGGCAAATTACGATACTCAGAGCAGTCACTAAGTATTGATTTAATGAGCTACACTTAGATTCTCTATTAGAAATTTATAAAATAAGCATAAAAAGTTTCTATCATCTTGTTTCAGACGACGAACCTAAGAATGTGTACAAGCCGCCACCTACCGGCAGTAGTCCGGACCATTACATAGATGACGCTTGATTTATGTTGACTAATATTTTATTGCATTAACGTGCATTGATTCTTTCTCTACTATAAGTTAAAAATTACAGTTGGACAGAGATTTTATACACAAACAAGAAAAGCATATTTACCCTTCCTATATATCCATTTCCTTGTTAAATCCACCTCCTTTTCCTATCCTTCCAAGATATCTTATAAGAAAAGGGTGGCTAGAGATACGAGGATACTTCCTCCGGCACGCACATATATCAGAGAAAGGCGGAATTTTAATTAAACAAGGATATTTGAGATGGTGAGAGGGGCGCTGCTGTCGCGGATCGTTCTGTTACAAAATATATTAAACCTACATGGGCATAGAATATGGTACAAAATACATGACAGCTACAGCACATAAAGGATCTTGTTACACTTTATTAAATAAAATAATTTAGTTTGTCTATTGCCCGCTCGGTCATATAGCCTTGGCACTCTATACTTCTACTTGACGCTGGTCTAATGTGTGGTCGTGTTGATGTCTATGCACAAACATACTACAACGGATTCTATCACTGTGAATTACGAAGTATAACAGACATGCCTTTTGTATTTAACCTTTACATATGTACGACATTGTTAAATTAATAAGATGTATAACTAACCACATGCGGTGTTGGCGTTGGCTGTGGCTTGGGGAAGGGCCGCGTGGTAGTGACAGGCGGCAGGTACGGCTGCGGTCGCTGCGGCGGTGACGTCACAGGCGGCTGAGGAGGCTGCGGAGGCTTCTGTTAAGATAAAAACAAAAAATTAGTAAACCCACATTATGTTACATTCAGGAGAAGATTACAAATTTAATGAGAGCTCACTCATCAAAATTGGTTCAGCAATTTATGATATAGCAATTCACAATTAAATTGACACTGTTTAATTAATAAGCTATCGTTAAACTGATTGACTCATCGTGGGTTTCTGAGACCGAAATGTCAGTATGAAAACAATGATCACAATATGTGATAACTAAGTAAGCATAACTGTTACTTAATCACAGTAACAATCAAAGTAACTTATGCTTATGTTACAAATATGTCCCGTCTCGATGGATTTCCCTCTATAAGCCAGAAAAACATCGCGATCCCTTGGACTCTCACTTATTGCATATATTCGCATACAATTCGTCCAGAAGAACATCAGTAATAACTCCAATAAGACAATAGTGCTAAAAAAAATTCCTTATGCATAAAGTTGTAGCATATATGGTTTACTGTTTAATTCTTATAACAAGTCTAGTTTGACATTTATTAACTGTTTCTGCTTGTTAGCTCTGTAGCTGCTAGTTAGTTAGGATCCTGAGTAACTAAACAGTATGTGAATGAAACTAGCATTTGCTCGCGACTTCGTCTCCGCAGAGTTAAAAAAAGGGTGATACTTTACAGTATTTGTAAAGTATGTTTAGTTACTCGAGACATATGTTTTATGTCTAAACCAAATTTCAATAAGTTTTGTTGAATAGTTTCTCATTTATCGAGTAAATATGTAAATCAAATGTATCCTACGGGAACCGTACAGATTTCCAGAATCATAAGTAGCCTATGTATTCTTCCAGACTATGTTCTACATCTATACTAAATTTCATCGAGATCCATGTAGCTGTTCTTCAGATATCTTCAAACAAACATCCATACATCTAAACATTCCCATCTATATATATAAAAGAAAGTCGTGTTAGTTACACTATTTATAACTCAAGAACAGCTGAATCGATTTGACTGAAAATTGTTGGGCAGGTAGCTTAGAACCAGGAAACGGACATAGGATAATTTTTACCCCGTTTTCTATTTTTTATTCCGCGCGGACGGAGTCGTGGGTAAAAGCTAGTTTATAATATTAGTAAGATTTGTAAGGCAATGATGTCAAACGACATTGTCAATGTCATACCTGTCTATACGTTGCAGCGCTGTATAATTACATTCTAACTTTATATAGGTTCGTAATTTTGTACAATATAATACGCTACGCTTAACACAAACTTATACCGCGTTCTAATCCAAACCCATAGACAAACACTATATTAGGTTATAATTCGTAAATTCCAAAATATAACACTTTTTTCACATATAACTTTATAATATTAGCAACTCTAATATAAAAATATGACCATTTTACTTCAAAATGTTCACTAAATAACAGAAAGAATTTAAATATCGAAATGGCCGCCACATATGGAATTTAACATTCTTCTTAAATAATTTGTTTCGATTGGAACTAAGGCACATCCCTGATCTTCAATTAACCCGCAATTTCTGAACAAAAAAGGTTTTAGTTAACATCAAGCCAGTGTAAAGTTTGAATGTTATAATACATAGCGGTTCGCAACGACGGTTCACGGTCCTCGATTATGTAATGATACTGTCAGCTACTGCTGGTTTATTTAAACGTAAATGTGTGTAACGGTGCGTTTACACTGACGAAACATATACAAAAAATGTATTGTTTAAATTTTTTGTAAATGTGCTATTAATTAATTTTGGAACTGCGGTTGGAATCTTTTTATTTAAATGATCCATTTGTAGTATATTTTGCGAGTACCTATGTCATATTTTTGGAACGAAGTTCCTTATCGCGCGTTGTGAAAGGGGGCTAGACGGAAAAAATTCTTACGAAAAGTTGTCACGACACTTTTTGCTATATCACCATGGCAACGACGTGACAATATATAACGAAAATTCATAGAAATGAAATGTACTTCTTGTGAAGACTTAAGTTTTTTATTCATAGAATAAACATGGTTCCTTCACTAATTAATCGAAAGGAACTTCGTTCCATCCGGGTGTCCTTTGACACCTCTCAAGTTTTTTTTTTTATTTATTTGTACCTACCGTGGGGGTGATAAATGGTATACGGGGCGGTTTGTAGCTGTAGCCCTTGCTTGGGGGGAGGTACTCGTTGCCGGCGCACGCCGCTATGCTGATCACAGAGGACGCCACTAGACACGACAGCAACATCTAGAAAAAAATATGAGAAAGAGAAATGAGTAACAGCAAAGTAAATAGATAACAATAGCTTAATTAGGTTGGTACTAAATTAGTAATTTGATTTTATAATGATTTAATATGACATAGAATCGATTTTTACGAAGTACCATGATAGTAGTGCGTGTTGAATTACAGCGCCATCTATTAAAATTTTGTCGTACTATTATTAGCGTTTATTGGTAGTGTCACGAAAATGTAAGAGATGGCGCTATCGGTTTTGTAATGTTAACATTTTTTTGTCGTGATGGACATTTAAAAAAAAGGAAACGTTTTTATAATCGAATTGGAACTTCGATAATATTGTCAGCTAATCACTGAGCTATCCGGCAGTATACTTTATATATCTAAAACAAGATTTCGCCTCAGAATATTAACAATATATTTATGCAAAAATTTTCGGGTTTTCATTTTCTTTTTTTTTAAAGCTTAGCTGTCAACAAACAAGTTTAATATGAAGTTTTTTTTTCATTAAAATTATTCGGCATCATAACTAACTTATGTTGTGAATTCCATTTTTAAATGTGTTAAGATAATAATAATTAATTGATTTTCTCACGATCTTTTGTCATTATTAGCTTATTTTTAAATGCAATTAAGTTTACATTCTTTAAGCGAAATAAATGATGAATGAAATGTGAATAAAATTGTTATAGGTTTGAACCATCCACAAAAGTTTATTCCAACACTATACTTTTTTTTCTTTTTTTAATATCAAAAGGTGGCAAACAAGCATAAGGCCTTCTGGATTAGCCGAAATAGCGAGGCGACCGTTGCCCGTAGACATCCCGCAAATACAATTGCGTTGTTTACTTCAATTAAAGGTGAAGGGGACCCACAGAAATTGGATATCCCTCTTTCTAGGCGTCCCCTCTTCCATCAAATCCACTTTTTTGTAAACAAACGTAATTATTAGTGATCATCACTTTTATGGTATGCATTTTTTATTAAATTTTTATCATTAAATGAATTGAAATCGGGTTATTCGGCATAAACTGTGTAATATAATTTAATACAGTAGCTCAGATCGATGCGCGAAGCTGCAATGCAAATCGTAGGGGCAAGGTCGGGCCGTACCTCTCACTATTATATTTATTCGAGCGCACAGATGAATCTAATCGTAACCTTATACTCACGGTAATATCCATAATTGGCGTCGGCAGACATAACATAATTTTCATTCTCTTTGTCAAAGACTATAATATTTATTGATATAAGTGTCACGACAATTCTACGGCCAGTCTGAAGTGTTAAGGGTTTTTGTTTTTTTATTTTATTATTATAAAATGGCAAACGAGCAAGCGGCCATTTGATAACGCCAATATAAGCGATAGCTGCCTAAAGACATCCTCAATTACAGATGCGTTGCCAATCCTTAATCGATGGAGGAGGTAGCGCACAAAAAGAAGATGTTTCCCCTTCCTACACGTCCTCTCTTGCACCAAATCCAATACCCCTATATAATTTTCTTGAAAAAAAAAGCATGGGAAGAGCAAGGGGACTAAAATGAGGCCTCAGGCATGCGCACTTATCAGACGAAATGCGGAATTTCTTCCACTTCACGTCTGTCTTCTGTGTAGTTGTGGTATTGCAGCGGACGACATTTAAAAAATATTGTTGTTGCCGTCTCTATCCCTAATAATCTTCTAAACACAGCTATAAAAGCGTAAAAAGGCCTTTGTTAAATTTAAGCTTTATAAAGAAGATTTTTGTTAATAAATTATTAAAATAGAGATGAAATTAAGAAATCGTTTCATTTATATAAATTGAGAGACAATTTTTCTTATAAAGTAACACCTCTTATGGCGGTAAATTAGCATTATTTAGAAATGTGGCTGAATGATCAAGTTGTCTTTGCCTTTTTGTTGAGATTAAAAAAAGGCTTTGCGATATTTTATACTACTTACTGCGGATATTTTTTATTATTTATGTATAACTAAATATGTGATTAAATTATGTATTTGTTTTTTGTTTTTTTGGTATTTTGTACTTTTGTTTCAACAAATATTTGCTTAATAAACCCCTCATTACATTTCAGATTATGATAAAATGAAAATTGAAATGTACAAAAATATATTTCTAAAAGATTTCTTGTATTATACTTCGTGGTCATGTTTTCAAAGATGTAAATGTTTGCGTATAATAATTACGCAAAACAGCTAAGCGAGATTCATTTGAATATCTTGAAAACAATGGTTCTTTGAGCTGCAATAAGCTCCCACGGTGGCGAGAAATTAAATGATATTAATACCTTAAAATTCGTCTTAATTAATTGCATACTCCGATACAATACTTGTTTACTGAACATACTTGAATATCTATCGCAGGGTTCCCAGAGGTAAGACCACGTTACAAAGGTAGCGAGGCTATGGAATGCTATAAAATGTATTGTTCAAATATTAGTATGCGATGAGAAATACACAAATCAATTGATTTGTGTACTTTGTTACGAAAATCATTTTAATTTAGAAAATGTTTGTATTTATGTTTATTGATGGTTAAATAGTTAGACAGATTTTCGAATTTGAACTTCCATTCGAATCGAATTTTTTCACAGAATATTAGATCCCACCTGTGGATCTCAGTGTTAAGGAATTTCTGACGTACATTATAGCGTCTCTGTGTCCACATGCCTTACGGAGGCTGAAACAATAGTTCATTTCGCAACGTCCGTGCCTCAGTCGGAACGTTTTGCGAACAGATGCAATAACCCAAGGCAAGCAACTGCCAATTAAATATGACCCTTGTTTTAAACTCATTTCACATGCAATAAGGTTTATTTTACGATGACGAGTAAATTCGTGCAAAATTTGATAGATGAATTTGAATTAAGAACGAATTTGTATTCCGATAAATATTACACTAGCTGTCGCCCGCAACTTCGTCGGCGCGAAATTCTTTAGCGCTACATCTATGCCAAATTTCATTGAGATCCGTAAAGCCGTTCCGGCAAACATCCATCTAAACATTCGCATTTTAATATTAGTAAGATTTAAAAGAAGTACTCGCTTATGTAACTCCGTTGTTTAATTTTTGGAATTAAATATCACAAAATAGTGACTCAATATTCATATTTTTTCTCTTTTTGAATATAAACCAAGTTACTGCATAAATTTCAGATCGTAGAGATTTAAGTTCGCAGGTCACAAACTATGTGAACTGATTGGAATCTTTTACTCATCTAAGTTCTCCATTCAGAGTTACCACACGATGTGGTGTTCTTTAATACAGGATACAATCAACGTAATGTAACGTGAGAAAAACTAGACTTTTGTAACACAATTTGTACTTCATCGAAGGAATACGATATACGTTATTGTGAAGCCATACAAGTCTGTTGTCCTAGTGCTAGTCCGAAAAGAAATAAATGGTAAAGTATAGATGTGGGAAGCGGCCACCTGAATTCGCCGAAGCGATTGTTGCCCATAGACATCCGCAAGTGTAGATGCATTGCCCACCTTTAATCGACGGAGTAGGAGACGAACAGAAACAGATTAATTCCACTTCTAATGCGTCCCATCCTCGATCGAAATCTACCTTCCCTTCCCATCCTTTCCTTATTATAAAAGTTTTGGAAGGGAAAAAGGACTAAACTTAGGCCTCCGGAACGCACACTCAGCAGACGAAATGCAGAATTTCTCCCACTTGACGTCTGTCTTATGAGTAGTCGTAGTATTGCACCGGACGAGTCGACCAATTCGTGCAACAGATGTTGTTTTTGCTGGCATCTACCAATGTTATAAACCTTCTGTTCTATTAAAGGCAGCAAACACATTCGCTACTCTTAGTTGCTATAGATGTCTATGGGCAGCGGTCACTTTGCTATGATTGCTACTTTGCTACTATCATATATAAAACGAAATTAATCTTGGTTTTATAATAAAAGTTCATAAAAAACAAATTACTGTTTACTAATAAATTCTGTATTATCGATAATAATATATAAATCTAATCATTTACGTCGTAAATTTTACGAAAGTCTTTAATAATTTATAAGCAAAAACTATTTTTAATCTGTTAAAATTACTGCTAACATAATCTATGTGAAAAAAGATCATTAGATGTAAGGTAAGACTCGTGTACAAACTCACCAACACGTTGTGATGTCTGTGATGAGTTAAACTTGTGATATGATATATAGTGATATGTATTGCTAATTTTAATCTTACTAATATTATAAATGCGAATGTTTTGATGGATGTTTGTTTGAAGGTATATTCAGAACGGCTAAACAGATTTTGATGAAATTTGGCACAGATGTTGAACATAGTCTGGAAGAACACATAGGCTACTTATTAAGTTTTTTTAATTAAGGACGGAGTCGCGGGCAACAGCTAGTTTGTAATATTAGTAAGATTTCTACATATTAGTAATGAACCAACTTACTTTAATCCACATTTACTCAGTTCAGTTTAATAGTTACAAAATAAGAGTTAACAAATCTTTGTAACCTGATTACTTTATCCATTGTTAATGTGAGAATTTCGTTGCTCGACCACTTCGCTGAAATGATATCCTTTTTTTTAACTTAATCCACATCTAGTCTGACACAAATTTGTTACGAAGAAATAAATAAGCTTGAAACGTGTCGTAATAGAATTGTCAATGTTACCATTTCTACTGGTGAAAAACACAAACTGAAACATTATGGTTTCTGTTTTTTTTTGTAATAGATTGGATATGAAATGTTTTTTGTGTGATGTCACATACATTTTCGCGCCGAAACTAATTTTTTTTAAACTAATACGCACGAGCAATATGAAAAATTAAATTTTATGACTTACTAGCTTTTACCCGCGACTCCGTCCTCGCGGAATAAAAAATAGAAAACGGACATAGACATATATATGTAGACATATATATGTAGAACATAGTTCTATACATATATATGTAGAACATAGTTTAATTCCGCACGGACGGAGTCGCGGGCAACAGCTAGTATTGAATAGATATTAAATAAAGACTCTATAACTCTATACTATAGAATCTATATATATAAAAGAAAGTCGTGTTAGTTACACTATTTATAACTCAAGAACGGCTGAATCGATTTGACTGAAAATTGGTGGGCAGGTAGCTTAGAACCAGGAAACGGACATAGGATAATTTTTATCCCGTTTTCTATTTTTTATTCCGCGCGGACGGAGTCGCAGGTAAAAGCTAGTTATATATGTTTCCTAATGCCAAACAATGGTATCTTCAAATTCAACCCGAATTCCGTAAGGGTTTCAACATAACCTTAGAGATAAACAGATTTACATAAATTAGTTCCAACATCACAATTATGCATCTTGAATTGCGGTTTAAACACAATTATACACTATAACAAACATCTTATTATTTATGTAATGGCAGGTCAGTTATGAAACCGTAACTTGCAGGGTCATTATTTTTATATTACTGCGATATGACTTCTACTTTATGCCTAGTTTACATTATGCCAATACAGCAAGACAGTACCGCTGGCCTGGCATGTGTTTTGGCTCACTGGGCACTATATATTGTGTACAATATGCCAGTTATACGCCAGCGCTGTGCTTAGCGCTACTGTACTGGCATAATGTAAGTTAGGTTACTCGAACTGTCAAATTTAAAAACAAAAATGAAAAACAAAGATGTTACCTTTATATGACAGAAGACAGAAATAAAAAATAAATTAGATTAGCTTTTTAAGGTTCTGTTTCGAAATTTCTAATACAATTTTTTTTTAGTTTTAAACAAAACATTACAGAATAAAAATACTTTATCAATGTTAACATTTGACAGATAAAAAATCGCGCCAAAACGTCACATTACGATCGCGCGAGTCATAAAATTTGGTCTTGAGCAACAGATAAATAATCTCAAATTGTTGAAACGCGCTCGTTTTGACAGGAAAATTGTCTATACTGCGTGCATAGCGTAACTCTTAACTTAAACGTTGTTACGTAGACGAGATAAAGGTCACAGTATTTTGATTCCGGCAGCATTTGACCATAAACAAATAGATAGCTAAAAAAAAATATTTATCTCAGATTCTGAACCTTGGATGGATGGATTGAAACGTGCAATTGATAAAATAAAAGAATAAATTAATGTTCCATAAGTAGTATTATTTTTGACATTTAGTTTTTTTTAATGGCTCATCGTTAAGCGCATAACGTTCTGGCAGCCTATAATTAAATCAACATTACTTTTTCTAACACTGGCGCAACGTAAAACTCTCACGGTGTATAAAACATATAATAAAAGGTCTTTTTGACTAATTGACCTTTGCCTCGGCTTTGTTTATGAATGTTTGAGAATTTGTTTTTTTTATGTTCTCGTGAATTTTAAATACATTACCGCATTTGATCTAGAGTTTTAAACTTTGTAATAACATTACGAGTTATATTTACACATACAAAATAAAAAATAATTTTCATTCTGACATCTATAACTTCTTTATGAGATATAAAGGCAAAGGTTTGCAAACTGTACAGCCACTATTGTAATGCAAGCATAAAGGAAGAATACAACAATGCTTTTGTTTAAATAAAAAAAAGATAAATTGCGTTTTGATCTTTTGAAAATTCTTCTAGACGTTTTGATTTATGGAGTGCATGTCTTCGATCATTATTTTATTCAATATATTGGATAATATATAATCTATAAATGGACATAAGTCGTGCTCAGTCAAGTGAAGGTAATGTCATGTTTCTTTTATTTGGATTAGTTCAAGTACATTTAAAAGTTAAATGTTTTGTGCAGCGCTGTACGAAAATAAATTAAAAAAAAGTGAAAACCATCTCAGTTACGTCAGTTACGCATTAGAAATGTTGCTAAATTTAATTACAGATAATAAATTCATAACATTAGCAGTTAATTTTAACTTCAAAGTGATAGTTAAAAAAGCGCACTTGGTTTTTATATAACAAACGTAGTTAAATCGTATTTATGTAGCGTAAAGATGCGGTTATTAAGAAATTATGAAAATAAAAATGTATAAATCACAAAGAGTACGTAATATTGTTTAATCTTACGTTATAGAGAATAACTAAGCAGTTATTTTATATTTTAATTAACACTAAGTGAAATATAAATTATGAATATATTTTCTAGCTTTTTAAAGTTAGTCTTATTTTTAATCAGAATGAAGGAATATAAAAAATAAAGTAAGGTTATGTCTAAAGTTATTCTGCAGATATTTAAATCTAATATATAAAATTCTCGTGTCACAGTTTTCGTTGCCATACTCCTCCGAAACGGCTTGACCGATTCTCATGAAATTTTGTGAGCATATTCAGTAGGTCTGAGAATCGGCCAACATCTAATTTTCATAACCCCCCCCCCATTTTTTTACTGCGCGCGGACGGAGTCGCGGGCGAC
This sequence comes from Papilio machaon, assembly GCF_912999745.1. NCBI lineage: Eukaryota > Metazoa > Arthropoda > Insecta > Lepidoptera > Papilionidae > Papilio > Papilio machaon. Next base: position 4,859,961 of record NC_060012.1, on the reverse strand, counting down.
AGCTAGTATTCCTATATGATGCGCCTTAAATTGACTTCTCTAACAAATTGTCTAGATTTAAAAAATATCTTCGAGATGTTGTGATTTCATTTTTTTTGTTCCTTTTTCTTTTTTTTATTACATAATTAGCTTCATCACATAAATCTTCTACTTTTGTTTATATAAAGTTTTGGTGTTTGCGTTTGTTGCTTTGTTATACATACTTGTATGATATGTACACATATAATATGAATAAATTATTATTCAGTTTTTAATTTGCTTTTGTTATATTAATTATTGTGCATGTGTTATAATTTATATCTCTTGGTCTAAATAAATAAATAAATAATGAAATATTCCAGAAAGACGATTTTAATCTTACTAAATGTTTTTTAAATTAATTATTGTTGGATCGAAAAACAAAAACGCATTTAGACTTACACTTTTATTAATCAACATACAAAAATGTGTTCGTCAATTACAGCGTGGGAAGACATGACAGTTAGTGAGCAAAGAGTAATAAAATAAATTCACTGGCATTGGGTACTTGCTATTTGAGCCTACAAATCTCCCCCTCACAATGCTAGTGTTAATATATTCCCATAGCTCTTCGAAGTTCTTGATGTCTGTTACCAGTCAGACCTTTAGTAAGAATATCGGCCAGCATCTTTTGTGTTTCCATGTACTGGACTTCTATTTCTCCTTTACTAATATGTTCTTTTAAGAAGTGGACTCTAAGGTCTATATGTTTGGTTCTGCTGCTGATAATTGCATTCTGGCAAAGTTTCAGTGCAGCTTGGTTGTCATTGTAAATCTTTATTTTTCTTTGTTTCTGGGAAGTAATGTCTTTCAATAGCAATTTTAGATGTAAGGCTTCTTTCACTGCATCTGATAACGCCATATATTCTGCCTCTGCTGTAGACATGGCAGTGGATCTCTGTTTCCTAGACTCCCAGCTTACTATACCTTTTTCCATTTTGAAGCAATATCCTGTGTAGGATTTTCTGTCTATGTTACAGGAAGCCCAGTCAGCATCAGCATATCCATATAGTTCCTTTTCTTTGTCTTTTTCATATGTTATACCCATCTCCATTGTTCCTTTTAAATATCTCAATACTCTCTTTGTTGCTTTGTAATGTTCTGGTCCAAAACAATTGTTGAATTGGGATAAATAGCTTACTGCATAAGCAATGTCTGGTCTGGTTGCTACTGCCAGAAACATTAAAGATCCTATTAGCATTTGATAAGGTAAGTTCTCATCACATGTATCTTTCTTCTCTAGTTTTAAGTAAGCTTCTATAGGGGTGTTCACCGGTTTGCAGTCTTCCATTCTGAACTTTGTAAGTAATTTTTCAATATATTTCTTCTGTTTTATTTTTATTTTTCCTTCATTCTCTTCTATCTCTATTCCAATAAATTCTTTTGCATTTCCAATATCTTTCATATCAAATATTGTTTTTAATTTTTCCTTTATTAATTCAAATTTTCTTTTGCAGGAATAGGCCATCAGGATGTCATCAACATATAGACCAAGAATTATTTTTGCTCCTTCCTCTTCTAATATGTAAATACAAGGGTCTGCAACTGATGGAACAAAACCAAGATGTTGAAGTTCTAAATCCAATTTCTTGTACCATTGGCGACCTGACTGTTTCAGTCCATATAAAGCTTTTTGTAGTTCACATACTTGTTCCCCTTTTATTGTTGTAATGTCTTGTAACATTTCCCGTGCTTTAAGATAGATTGTCAAGTCTTCATTTGAACTTTCCTCGAGTAAAATTTCTGTTATATAATCTTCAAGTCTATCTGGTTTTTTTAAAAATAATTTTTCCTCCAAATCTCCATTTAGGTATGCGGTTGTCACATCAAGTTGATGTAACTTCAAGTCTTCTTTAACTGCAGTTGCTAACAGCAATCTGACGGAGCTTAACTTTGCTACGGGGGCCCAAGTCTCTTTATAGTCTAAACCAGGTGTTTGAGTGTAACCTCGGGCTACTAATCTAGCTTTCTTTGTTTCATTTTCTGGACCTACTTTCTTCTTTAGTATCATTTTATAGTCTACAACTTTCATATAATTTTTCTTCTCTACAATCTTCCAAGTACCATTTTTAATATGTGCTCTTATTTCTGTTTTGATTGCATCTTTCCAGTCCTCATGTATCATCTCATCCTCACATTTGAATGTTGCTTCTTCTGTATCTAATTCATGATATTCATCTGATGATTCTAGATCAAGTTCATAATCTTTATGCCATGCAGGGGCTTGCCTTCTTCTATGAGATCTTGTAGCTACATGTTCACTACTGTTTTGATTTGAGTTTTGTTCAACTTCATCTTCTATTTCAGGTTCATTTCTTTCTATTTCAGATTCATTTCTTTCTATTTCCGGTTCATTTCCTTCTATTTCAGGTTCATTTCTTACTCTTTCAGAAATATCTTTGTTGGCTGCTTCAATTGTAACATCTACAACAGGTACTATTTTTATATTTCTGTTGCTCACATTTTCATGTTTTTTATTTGTTTTAATAACAGTTTTTTCTTTTTCAGCTTGCAGCTCATTCAGGTCATAGAAGATTCCATCATAGTTTGTATTTGGATTTTTGTTGTAATACTTCTTGTCAATTACTTTCACATCTCTGCTGATTATAACACCACTTCTTTCTGGGATATAAATCCTGTATCCTTTTGCATTTTGGGCGTAGCCCACAAATACACCCTCAATAGCTTTAGGTTTAAATTTTCCTTTTCTGTTTTTGTCAAGGACAAAAGCTTTACTTCCAAACACTTTGAGATGCCTTCCTGACGGTGCACGACCGGTCCATTTTTGATAAGGAGTTGTATTCAGTGCTTTTGTGGGGCTTCTGTTCAATAGGTAGTTTGCTGTGTACAAAGCTTCTGCCCACAATTGTTCAGGTATTGCACTCTCAATCATTAAACATCTCGCTTTATCTAACAGTGATCGGTTTTTGCGTTCAGCTTGTCCGTTTTGTTGAGGTGTGTAAGGTGATGTTAGTCTCCTGTTGATTCCGTTTTCCTTTAGATATTCATCAAACTCATGGTTACAATATTCAGTTCCATTGTCTGTTTGTAAGTTTTTTATGTGTTTATTGTGAAATTTTTCAACTTTGTTCTTATATTCTTTAAATTTTTCAAAGACTTCATTTTTGTATGTAATGAAGTAAATGCAACAATATTTTGTATAATCATCAATAAAAGTCACAAAATATTTGGCTCCTGCCAATGTTTCAGGCTGTATTGGTCCACATACATCGCTGTGAATTAATTCCAATGGTTGGTGCGACTGTGGGCCTTCTACTGATTGAAATGGTAATCGGGTCATTTTTCCTTTTATACATGTTTCACAAACCGGTAAGGTTTCATTTTTTATTTCAAGACCTTTTATCATGTTGTTGTTTGCTGCTAGCTTCAGATCATTTTCATTAAGATGACCCATTTTTCTATGCCAATTTTCAATATTTGTGTTATTATTTGCAGCATAACTTATGTATTCCTCTCCAGTTATGTAATATAGTCCATTTATCTTAGTAGCTGTTAATGTAGTTTGCCCATTTTCATCCTTGATATAAGCCTTTTCTTTTGTAAAGATTACTTCATTTCCTTTTTCTGTGATTTTTGCCACAGATAGCAGATTTGTTGATAAAGAAGGCACGTACAGGGTGTCATGCAGGTTATATGTTTCTCCATGTATCTTTAGTTGTATAACACCCTTTCCTTCAACCTTTGCTTGAGTATTATTTGATGCCAACTTTAGCGACCCATTTTCAGGATTTATCGATTTGAACAAATCTTCATTTGCACTCATGTGAGAAGTACAGCCACTATCTAAGCACCATGTATTCGGTTTTACTGCAAAACAGGTAGGTGTGATGTAAAAATTTTTCTCTTGTTTCCGTTCTTTATTAGTTTTATTTTTATGGAAGCAATAATCTACACTATGCCCCTTCTTTTTGCAGTATACACAAAACTTGGTTTTCTTTTTGGAAAAGAATGCACCTTCAACAGTCTTTGTATTTTTTCTTGCTTCATTTTCCTCCAATATTTTTATTTTTAATTCTTCTGGGTTTGGCAATGAATCTCTCGACTCAATTGCAATTCTGAAATTCTCAAAACTAGATGGAAGGCTGTAAAGCATCATAATACTTAGAAGCTCTGGATGGATTTTAACGTCCATGTCTGCCAGCTTATCAACAATATCAAGGAAGTTGTTTAAGTGGTCTCTCACTTCTTCATTTGGCAATATTTTCTTTAGCACTAGTTGTTTGAGCAATGTCGCTTTCCTTGCTGGTCCAGTACTTTGATAAATTGATTTTAGCTTGTCCCATACTTGTTTAGATGTAGTACACCCTTTTATTTGTTTTAGTTCGGATGGTGATATCAGTAGGAACAGCTCTGACCTGGCCATCAAGTCCTGTTTTGCGAATTCCACTTTCTCCTCAGGGGACGCTCTGCTTGAGAGGATTTTGGCTCCATTTACGTATTCCCACAAATCATTTTTTATTAATACGGCTTGGGCTTGCAGACACCACGTATCATAGTTATTTTTGTTCAAGGCATCTACACGGTATGATGACGTTGACGAAGTCATTTTTCTCTGCGTTTTGTGGCAAACCACGCTCTGCTACCATTTGTTGGATCGAAAAACAAAAACGCATTTAGACTTACACTTTTATTAATCAACATACAAAAATGTGTTCGTCAATTACAGCGTGGGAAGACATGACAGTTAGTGAGCAAAGAGTAATAAAATAAATTCACTGGCATTGGGTACTTGCTATTTGAGCCTACAATTATAAACTGAAGTTCAGTGACTTAACGAGTATTAATCGTTGGTGCAAAATTAATTTCTCACTCGCGATATATTTTGGCGGCAACTTTGCTGTCAAAACAAACAAAGATGGCCGACATAATCGCTGTTGGAAAAGAAGTATCGAATCGATTGAACCGTCAATTAAACTGCCTGATTAATTGAGTGTACGATCGTAAAATAAATAAAGAGAGTTTATCACATTATTCTTTTTTAATTATCATTAAATTCTTTTAACTTGCTCTTTAAATTGTTTTAAATTACGCGAGCTGTATCCGAAAAAGTAAGATGTCGGGGATCAAGAAATTAGCCTACGCAATTATTATAATAAATCAAAATATAATTATTATTATATTAAAAATTCCATAGTATTAAAATTTAACCAATTTTCATTTAATTAATCGACGATCTGCTTGTTTTTTTATAAGCAAACATTTTACGTAACCGTGCACCGCTAAAACAAACTCAGAAACATGTTGCCGTCTCTCTCCTTATCTTTAAAAAAACTAAAACAATAATATCTTTATTCACAGATATTTCATCATCATCAGCTCGCTATACGTCCCCACCGAGGGACTCGGAGACTACCTCAAGTTAGGGGTGACTAGGCCATAGTCAACCACGCTGGCCAAGTGCGGGTTGGTTGACTTCACACATATCATTGAATTTCTTCTCAGATATGTGCAGCATCACGATGCTTACCTTCACCGTAAGAACGTCGGATAAATGTACATATGTAAATCTAAAATGGAAAAACACATTGGTAAATGGCGGGATTCGAACCCAGGACCTGCAGATTGCAAGTCAAGTCCTTAACCCCTGAGTCAACGACGCTCCACAGATATTTTGGTTTTGGAAATTTGCGCTAATTATGTGAAATGAACTGGAAATGATCGACAATGAATTAAATTTAATATGAAACCTTCATTTATATTTCAAGCCTGTAAAAGCTTTTCCACTTGAATCAAATAAAGATAAGGTGAGTCATTCGTAACTGAGTTTCACTTACATTACGATACGATAAAATGACTATAGATTTTATCGCATACTTGCATTAACGATCGATACAAGAATAAACCCCCCATAAAGTTTCGTATACTTTTATTTAAATCGATTCCTCGGAATTCGAACAACGCACATCGATGCTTGACAATCGATTTATTTTATTGCGTCCGATTGTGAAAATAAACGATGTTTTTTTTAAAGGGTTCCTTTTTTAAATTTCTCTTTTCGGCCATACTTTTACTAAAGTTTTTTAAATTTATATGGTGGCAACTATCTTATAACTTATTTTATTTATAATCTGCAAAATATTTTTGGAAGTATTAATGAATATAATTAAATAAAATATCCTTTAATGATATAGAAAAGGTTACGGCAAAAAAATTGTATATTACACTTGTCTTCATGAATGTCCTAGTTGAACAGAATCACTTACTTTTTTTATAGATACCATTTATGAACGCGACTGTACATATAAATGTATACTAACACTTTACTAATAAAGGAATAAATTAACATATTAAGGTTTTTAGTTAGAGTTTTTTTGCGAAGGCCAACAGACATGTATTTTTCTATCGGAAGGTATCCTTTAATTTCCATTTTAGACGTATGTTAGTTCCGATATTTTAATTATAAATAAAAATGCTTTGTAAAGACTAATGGCACCTTGAATTATATTGTATATACTCATAGTAATATAGTGATCTTAAATACTAAGAATATTCTTTACCTTTAAGATTGTTCTGCTAGTTATAAACAAAAAGTTTAAATATATTATTTCGTAGTACCAACAACTTTGTCAATGTAATTTGATTTATTTTATTTCATTTACAACTTTTGACTGGTTTTTCATGTTGCAATAATATTAGAGATGTAACCATTCTATCGCCAAAAGGCTTATCGATAATTTTTGTTTGCTTTTAGTTTGGTTGGTTATAGTTTTGTTTTATTTAAAAATTAAATGTATATCGATAAAACAAATTTTTTAACGTAATTTTATATCATAAAAAGGAAAACATACTATTAATCAAATAAACCAAAAAAGCCACTAGCTGACTCCTAGAATACACTGAAAAATAATACGAATCGAATGAAATCACATTTCAAAATCTACCAAGATGTTTAAACTACATACATATGTATCAAACAATTAACCAATTGTAAAACGAAGAAAAACATCGATAAAATAGTCTGAGGTACATCACTATCGTATAAAGGTCTCCTGCAATACCTAATGCATGTGATGACACTCAAATTACTCGGTCGCGATGCGCCGGCGCACATTTTATAGACAAATGCTTGATAGCTTTTCGTGATTGCCGATAGTTTAGTTCTTTGGCATGCATTAAGTTTGGATTTAAACTTAGAAGCACTTGTTTAAATACATTTTGTCATGTCTTACATTATCTGTGAAAAAAACAGAGGCAAGAATGTGTGGATACGAGTAATATTTTATGGTAGACTTCTGTTTCAACGTAAAGATTTATCAATGACAAGCTGTCATTTATTAAAAAAACTTAGTAGTCTATGTATTCTATGTCCTATATCTGTGCCAAATTTCATCGAAATCCATTGAGTCGTTCTGCAGATACCTTCTAACATCCATCCCTACATACATCCAAACATTCGCATTTATAATATTAGTAAGATTTGATAGAGTTATTCGCAAAGCTGTATTTTTATTGAAGAAGATCTTTCAATAACAAGCTGTTGCTATTAACTTCGTCATCGCAGAATTAAAAAAATAACCCATTTTACTCTCGAAGACATCAGCTACGTTAAATTGAAGGTCCAGTCAAAGTGGGTTCAGCCGTTTCGGAGATTACCCGGAACAAACGCGACCTTCCTGACAGACTGACAAGACGCAAATACATCATATATTATATCGACAATGGAAAGCGTAAACGCTGTAACCCCGAAAGTATGAACTTTATAGAAGAGTTTGGCTCGTGATAACTCGTGAGCTGATACGCCTACAAGCATGCGGTATTTAGCAATGTTGTGTAGTTTGTGCTAACCTATAATAAAATCATTATCCTTTGATACTGGTTGAAATTATTAACGTGTGAAAAACATATTCGCGATTTCAAGGGTTACAGCGTTTATGCTTTCCAGCGTCGATATAGGTACTAGAAATGTTTTGTTCATTACAAACAGACATTCCATTTTTATTAACTGTAAAGATTTAGGTTGATTGAATGGTTATTGTTATTTTGTTTATTGTGTTATTTGTTAAATGCCTTTTTTATGCGAATTTCTAATATCTAGGTTCGCAGGTCATACTTAATGTGTATTGTTTTAAGATATTCAATTGTTTTTATTGATTTTAGACATATGATTCAGTCTAGAATGTCAAAAAACATCGTAAGAGGTCTTTGTGTTTCTCCAGACAGTGTTCTACATCAAACATAGCTATTCACCTGTTCTGGAGAACTTCTAACAAACATCCATCCATACATACAAACTTTCGCATTTATTCTAACTAAGAGTAGGATTGTATGGGAATTTTAACAATGGTAACCCAAGTTAAGATACAAAATTTAATAAAAAATCAAGCTATTACTTATGACAGTTAATTCTTGGTGACAATTGCAAGATTTTCATCTCACGTACTTTATTAATAGTACATTAATCGACATATAGCTGTTAAATGGAGGATAATTATACAGTTTCTTTGTTAGGCAACGCCTTTGTGTATTTTTACACACAGGTTATTTTAAAACAGTAGGCGACGACGTAGATATCAAGGAAACAATGAGGGCCTAAGCATAAAAAAATTAGACAGTGTTTCAATTACATTTTAGCGTACCTTTCAACCTTTTTATGGTAAGCTGATTTAAGACCAGAAATCATGATTTTTTGAATATGGTATATATCAACGAATAAATAACAATTATATTGAAATTATATCGTGATACATATTTAAAGGTAAAACATGTTCATTTTTAACTAAACTAGTTGTCGTCCGCGACTTCGTCCGAACTGAAGAAAGTTTAATTAGTAGCTTACGTGTTCTTCCAGACTATGTTCTACATCTATGCCAAATTAAAAAAAAAAGTTCATTGACGCAACATTGTAACGACCTTCTATTGACATAATATAAATTTCGTTCGAAATTTTAAAAAAATTGTGCAGTGCTTCGAAATTAAAAAAAAAAATTATTCCCGCCAATACAAGGTTACGTTGTTGGATTTTGATGTAGTTTCAAATGTGAGCTATTAAAATGGTCTTACTTTATAAGCTGTTATGGTATGAGTTTAATCTTACTAATATTTTAAATGCAAATATTTAGATGGATGGATGGATGTTTGTTTGAAGGCATCTCCAGAACGTCTCAACGGATCTTGATGAAATTTGTCACAGACGTAGAACACAGTTTGGAAGAACACATAGGCTGTTTTTTTTAATTCCGGGCGGACAGAGTCGTGGGCGACAGCTATTATAAAATAATCTTACCTAAATGAAAATCAAATTTAATTCTTTGAATGTCAAAAGCGGAATCGGACTATAAATAATGCTTCTTAGTGAGAGTATCAACTGCTTTGATGTTTTTATTACCAGATATTATTGTTGCTTTTTCAAATAGAATGAGAGTTCATGACAACAAGTTCAAGTTAACAGTGGTATACGTCAGCAACAACATCTGTTAGTCGACTCGCCCGGTGAAATACCACGACATACAGAAGACAGGACGACATACAGAAATTAGTCTGATGGTGTCAGACTAATTTAAGTCCTCTTCCCCTTTCCACAATTTTGTTATGAAGGAAAGGATAGGAATGGGATAGGAATTTGTCGGAGGAGGGGACGCCTAGTAAGGGGAAATATTAACTTTCTGTGCGTCTCCTTCAACGTTGATAAAAGGTAGGCAACACATCTGCAATTGCGGATGTGTGTGGTCAAAGGTCGCTTCGCTATTTCAGCGAATCAGGTGGTCGCTTGTTCGTTTGCTACCTTAAAATAAGTGCTGATACAAGTTTAAACACAGTCGAATCCCGAAAGGTATGAAAGATATTTTTTTTATAATCTTACCTTTTTCATTATATACTCCATGGTGATTTATCACACCTGTGAAAAGAAAAACAAATTAGTCATGTACTTATTTTCAGTGAGCTTTCACTGTCTCAACAATAAAATTGTTTAAAATCTTTGTTTTTTTCATAGGAATGACGTCATTTTTTTGGTTCATATTTTTCGTCAATGCCATGTCATTATATTATTATGATTATGACACTATATGACACCATAAAGAGGCAAAAACATTTGTGGATCGAACTATAAAGTTTTCCTAAGAGTTTTTATAAACTCTAGTTAATAAGATAGTCATTCTAATTTGCACAGGAAATTGATTTGCTTTTAAAAGTCATTCGTAGATAATTTATTTTGCCTGCATTCCTTGCGTATGAGTTTTTTTTATTTATAATAATTTGTATATGATTTATTGCTTCTCTGTCTATATTTTATACCAAACTAGCCGTAGCCTGCGATTCTGTCCGTGCAGAATTTAAATAATCTTACTAATATTATAAATGCGAATGTTTGGATGGATGGATGATTGTTTCGAACAGGTACATGAATAGGTATCTCAGGAACGGATCAACGAATTTTGATGAAATTTGGCATAGATGTAGAACATAGTCTGGAAGAACACATAGGCTACTTAAAGTTTTTTTTAATAATTCCGCGCAGACGGAGTCACGGGCGATAACTAGTATTTAAATATAGATAAATTATTCACAAACCGTTATAATAAACACAAATTGAATTTGCAATCTTTTCAATTAAGTTGAACATTCAACAAATTATTTACGAGCCAAATAGTTTTCAGAATTCGAATATTTTTTTTTAAATTAATACCGTAAATATTACTAAACTAGCTTTTACCCGCGACTCCGTCCGCGCGGAATAAAAAATAGAAAACGGGGTAAAAATTATCCTATGTCCGTTTCCTGGTTCTAAGCTACCTGCCCACCAATTTTCAGTCAAATCGATTCAGCCGTTCTTGAGTTATAAATAGTGTAACTAACACGACTTTCTGACTATATATATAGACAAACTGCTTCTAGTGTTTATTGATAAACTTTGAATATAGAGAAAAGGACTAGACAAAGAGACGCTGTTGCAAAAAATGCTGGCACTTTTCGCGTAGGGTGACGTTAAGATGACAATCACTCTTGCACATATGTCACGCTGACAAGAAAAATTGAAATATCTTTATTTATGCATAATAACCTTAAATTAATTATAATAAGCAACTAATATTCTATTATATTTTTTTAGAAAACTTATTTATAAAAGCATTTTCCGAAATTTACTGTATTACTTCAAAAAAATACGGTTAGACAATGTTTAGTGGAACACGTGTTTTAACCCTTTGCCCGCCGCTGATTGATATTGACGTGAACGTGATCATATGTGTCACCACAATGCTTTTAGTATAAGTACTTGATTATTTATTAGTAAAGATAGCATTTCCTAAGCCTACGCATAATAATGTTTCAATAACCATGATTTGTCAATCTAATCACGGTATTACGTCACGGGTTGACGTTTAAGCTAAAGTGAATTTGAAACATTGTTTTTTATTGTAAGGTTTTATAATCTGTAATTTATATTGGTATGAAAATAAATTGAAAACGTCCTTTATTTATGTTGTGTCGTTTGCTGTTGATATGTCAAGATCGTGAATTCCATTTGTTGGCGTGTTGAGAGACGGTTATTATTCAATTCAATACCTACATAATATTGCTATCACAGTTATTTCAAGGAGATTGAAAGAGACAACATGTTTTTGTGAGTGTTTAATTAGTGTAGGCATACTGTTATCATTAATAGAATACTACTTACCAACCTTACAACAAAATGCAACAGCTCTAACTCTATAGTTAAATTAAAATATAAGTTTGCAAATTTGAATGACTGTGAATTAAAAAAATTACTTAATTAATAATTTTAAATAGCTGAAAATTACGTAAGAATTTAATTTACATGTAAAATAAAACACAAACTTTTACTCGTAAATATGATAGAAACGAATAGACTTTTTACAGTTCAAAAATCGAATCAAATCTAAGTTTTTTTTTTAAATGATGAGAGATTTTATGGTTAAAAATATACGATATGTAATATTTACGAAAATACAAACAATTAAATTTTAATTAAATTTTAAATTATGCTATAATATGTTAAATATCGTGGCATTATTTTTTTTGTTTATTTGTTTATAAATTTTTTTTGCACTAAGAATTAATGATTGGACATTGTTAGTAGCCTTTTTTATTCTTCATGAAAAGTTAACATTTTAAATTTCATGTAACTTAGGAGTCGAACTACAAACTATGAGAATTAAATGCTGCCATTGTTGCTGTTTTTCTCGGCTTGTTTCAACTTAAATGTGCAATAAAATATTGTTATTGACACTTATATTCTATTTTATTACACCTTTTGTGTGAGTTAATAATAAAATATTTATTTACTTATAAAACTTCTAAAAAAAATAAAAGGTCAGACAGATTAAAAAATTTGTTACGATGTCTTTTATTTTTTGCTGAATGAATTTTGAGATACTTGGACATAGACGAACACAATTTTGAGTTTTAAATATTTTATTATAAAATATATTTAGTGTGTGGAAAATTGACTCTTAACCTAAAACCACGTTTAAAACCTATCACTCAAATGCATCTCGTCGAACAATGGTGTTGATGGTTTATTGCAAATTCCTGGCCGCAAAATGTCAAGGTTTATTATAAAAAAAAAAGAAAAACGCGTTATAAATAGAATGAAAAAAGTCTCACGTTTGCTATGAACTCCTTTCGTCACAACACAACACAGATAGATGTATTCACAGCACAGTCAGCACGCAAGCGCTCGCGCGTTATCTCAAATGGCAACTGAACGAAGAATGCACATCTTGCCGTTTTATAGTTGATCGTATTTCTAAGAGGCATTGCGAAACATTGGGATGTGCAGTGGGGATGTTTCCGGGTACTACCGGACTTTTTTGGGCTTGAATTGACCAGGTCGCAGTGAAAGGGTTACGCGGGAAGACCAAAACGTCACCTTCAGTTTTGCCGCCCTTTCAGATGTCAACTTCTTACAATTGTTTTTTTTTAATTTGCATACATAACAATAGGCAAAGTTCTATTCTGCCAGTTCCTTTTTACAATATCATAGAAGCCAAATTAAATCATGAATTTAAAAAATATAAAAATTCAATCTGAATTGAAAATATTATCTCGCGAAGTTGTTTCTAGTTTTGCCGCCTTTTTACCTGTCAATATAAACAATTTCCGAAAAGATAGTTCCCGACATGTGCGGGGAGAACATAAAACGTATTCTTTTCAAGTTGATTTACCCGCTTTAAAATTTCAGATCAGTTTGAAACTTTGCATTGTTATAAAGGATATTTTTTCAAAATTATTGACCGGAGACAACGCCGTCTAGTTACAAATTAATTATTAAAGATGAAGCCGCTTTTCCTGCTTTTGAAGTTTTCGAAATATTGAGTATTTTATAATATTCACATTTCTATTGTTAGCAAAATGATCTTAACTTTTTCAAAATAAAATTAATTCTTTTCTTTCGCGGTATTTTTTTATAAATTCAATTTCTGCAAACAGCAAAATTTAAATATCGAAACTTTCAAAGGATTTTTCCAAAGGAGGTTTAATACGATTCTTTGATTTGATATAATTTTGCGTATCCCTGTCAACTTTAGTATTACAACTAATGATTTGCTGATGATCTATTGGCAAGTGGAAAGGAATATTAATGATGGAAATAACACTCCTTCTCACTTGTACATAACTCTCATAAAGGTAGTGATACACTAAGTGGTAATTATGAAACTGGAAATTTTTTAAATTTCAAAGGCAAAACAAAATGGTCCTTGCTATTTTCAAAATAATAACGACATATCTATATATATATATATCTATATATATAAAAGAAAGTTGTGTTAGTTACGCCATTTATAACTCAAGAACGGCTGAATCGATTTGACTGAAAATTGGTGGGCAGGTAGCTTAGGACCAGGAAAAGGACATAGGATAATCTTTACCCCATTTTCTATTTTTTTTTTACCGCGCGGACGGAGTCGCGGCTAAAAGCTAGTTTAAAATAAAATATGTTTTATCTATTTTCTTATCTGTGAAATAGGAAAAGATGGAGGTAATAACAAAATGTAAGTAAATACTTTTTGTTGCACATATTTCCCAAACTCTCATTTTAAAACTTTATATCATAGGCACTAACGTTTTTGGTCCTTTAGAGCCGTGCTTCTAGGGTGCGATTATGTGTGAACTAACGCTGGCCCTGTTCATATCACTGTATCTGTACATATGATACTGTGTATACTCACCCTTACCATCTAAAATGTCCAGAGCAGTGGCAAGAGGTGCACAGGTCCACAGAGCAACGCTAATCAGTGTCGCAATGTAGCAGGAATTAGGTTTGTTAGTACGCTGAGTTTATCCTCCATGTTTCGCGCAGAAGAGATAAATGAAGCGTCAAATAATATTTGCGAAATGTCGACTTGTATTAGATTCCTGTTGTCGTGATTATTGACTATAAGTACAGTCAGATTTGTTCACCGTGGTGCAGTTACTCCGTCCTATACAAACAGTAAGCCTACTTTTGATTGTTAATTTAAGGTCTATTTAAATTTATAGTTGATTATCTTTACTACATCTCTGACTCTGATTGTAGTATATTGCTATATTTATCAAAGTTTATCGTTGATGTAGGAGACGCTCAAACAACTCTATTACAAGGTAAGACACCGCGAACGAAGTCGATTGTACTTTGTAAATATTTTGCCTTCTCTGTGAAATTACTAGTCGTAGTATTTCCAAACACTGAAACAATGTAATACTTTCAGCTTACATGTTATAAGGATAATTATATTTTGTTGTGCAGTAACTACACAGCGCTATAATAATTTTTTTGGCCAATTTTCAGAAATGGTTAAATTTTTCTCTCACTGAAAGTTGTTTTTTTAGGTATAAAGGTGGTTTAAGTTTTGTGGATTAATTTATAATAATATTTATTACTCTTTTTCCATATTACGTTGCAATTTCCCGCGCGATTCTGACACATTTCTTCAACTATTTTTTTCTACATAAAATGTGTAGAAAAAAAATAGTAACATTCTCAGTGGCCTGTACGACTTCCTTCGTAGTTTAAACTCCTTGATTACCAAAGAGGTCGAATACTTAACTCATTAATTAGTTTTATAAGGGAATTATAAGCTTTTTATTTAATTTCTAGTTTTTATTCATATATTGACCTTATCATATCATAGGGAAGAATCCTTTAAATTCAATTAGACTCAATAATTCTTATTATGTATACATAATGCTATTGATTATTTTCTAATAACGACAATTGATGAAGGTGTGAATAATAATTGTACATTGTGGTTTATTTAAATAACGCCCCCTAGCGTGAAGATTGTTCATAGGAAATGTGAATGTCAAGAACAAACACCAAGGTTGACGTTCACATAGTAGACCTAATGTACGGAAAGATGTACTTTATATTACTTCTTAGTAATATTATAAATGTGTATTTGGACAAATTGATGGATGTTTGTTGGAAGATATTTCCTTAACGGCTGCATGGATCTCGATGAAATTTTGAATGGATATAGAAAATAGTCTTGAAGACTATTAATAAAGTTTTGTTTTTAAATCCCACTCGGACGAAGTCGCGGGTGACAGCTAGTTGTTTATTGGCAATTTGTATTTAAAATAGGCGAAGAGATGTAAGATTAGATAGTTAAGTTTGTGTAACTCAAGTTTATGCACAGCGCCATCTATCGATTGTGCAATGATGTACTAAATCTAGAAAATTATTTGAGTTATCACAGAATAAGGCGATCGAATTAAAAAATGCGAATGTTTAGATGGATGGATGAATGTTTGTTACAAGGTATCTCCAAACGGCTCAACGGATCTAAATGAAATTTGGCATGGATATAGAACATAGTCTGGAAGAACACATAGCCTACTAAGTTTTATTTTAATTCACGCGAACTGAGTCGCGGGCGACTACTACTATGTTAATAAAATCTATAATTTTAACATTTCTAATAACATCGATTAGTCAGTGTTGCCATTACATAGTTTCTTCTTTGTATTTTATTTTACAAATAATTCATTTATAATTTTATTAACATTTCTATGTTATAAACATTAGATAGAGATTCGTTACGGTGACTATTTTTCATTTAATAGTTTTAGAAAGTTCCCAATATTATTAAAGATATTTTGCCGCGAACAGACATCAAACATTTTTTAGGTTAACTGTAGCATTTGCATTTTGGCGCCAATTGTTCTCTGCTGTCAAAAAACAAGCTATTTTTTTTCAATAAAAAGAAAATTAAATTGAATTTCGGTTACATCTTTAGAAATATACAAAAATAAATTTATCTCATACAGATTTCTATCATGTATGACTCATAATAGAAACTATGTTTTAAATTTAGTGCTCATCTGTACACAATACTAAATAAATCACAAACGTTATATCGCCTACAACAAATATCTTTTAATGAACTGAAATTTTGTTATGATGTATACAAATTAAATTCATGAACGTCGAGTGGGTTAAATGATATATAACACCAGAACATAATGTAATTATTAATTAAGGTATTTCAGCTTTAAGGATGTCCAAATAGTCAGACCATGTTCTGTAGACAGACTGTAATTCAACAGTAGACGCCAGCAAAAATCTGTTGCACGAATGAGCTGACACGCCCGGTGCAACGACCACACAGATGATAGGTCAAGTGGAAGCAATTCCGTATTTCGTCTGAGAGTGTGTTGTTGGAAGCCTAATTTTAGTCCTCTTTCCCTTCCCCCCTTCTTTATTAGGAAAGAATGGGAAGGGGAAGATATGGCGGTAGAAGGGACGCATAGGAAGTGCAAATACTCTCTTTCTGTGCGTCCCCTTTCTCCATTGATTAATGGTAGACAACGCATCTACATTTGCGGACGTCTATGAGTAATGGTCTATTTCGCCGAATTCAGAGGAGCGCTTGCTCGTTTTGTCAACTTGTGATATAAAATATTTGCTTTTCTTCTCTCACGGCGATTTTGAAACAAAATCTATAGAGCAGTCGTGTTGTCGCTATGCCTGTACCGATGACATAGACAACTGGCGTCGACGATTCAACGTGTATGGAGCGCTCTCAACGCGATTCTCGCAAGAATACTATAGTTTCTAAGATTTACGTTGCTTGTGTACGAAGGGTTTTACACTTTTTTAACAGACATTTGCTCCTAGTTTTGTTTAAATACATGTAGTACAAAACAATATGTGATAACATTTTCTTTATAGATCTGCAGTAGCTAGCTCAGAATAAACCAATTTAGTATTATGTTAGGTTTTTGTGAGGCGGCGGGTCGAGGACGTAATCTGCTGTTGTTACCGATGCACTGGATGGTGTTATGCAATATGAGATAATTTATTTAAAAAAAAAGTTTTTTGAAAATAACAGTATTTTCAATAAAAAACGTTTTTTAAATAATTTTTTCATAGTAGGAAGAGAAAAAGTTATAAGAACAGCTGATTATATTAAATGCTAGACTAAATAATTTGATCAATTAACTAAAAAAATAAGTGATTACTGATCATTTTAAATATAATTTCTACGTACCTATATATAGATGTCATGTAAAGATCAATTTGTTTCAAATTAATTTAAATCCGATACTAAAAATAAGAAAGGAATAGGGAGATATCAAATATTTTGTTTTGAATTGCTTTCATACCACCCAAAATCTTTAAAGATAAATTCTACTTGTCACGATCATGCATAACACCATCCTCTCGATTCGTTTGCAAGTTATATAATATTATAAATTAAATAACCATTTGTCATGGCTCCCTATTACATTATGTCATTCATTCGATGATTAGACTGCTATTGAAGGTAACATAGTCTTACAGTGCGTAATGTATGCATTTGTGTGGGAGTTATTATATTCCTGATGTTATTATGAACTAACAATCGCTCGTAACTTCGTCTGCGCAAAATTTAAAAAGGTAGCTGATTTTATGCCTACCTTCCAGTAGGCTCTCCGAAAGGATTGTACCGATATTGACGGGACTTTCCCGTCAATATCGGTACAATCCTTTCGGAGATAACACGGAAGAAACGCGACCTTGCGGACAGACAGATGACAATATACTTATTAAGTTTTTATTTAATTCTGCGCGGACGGAGTCGCTAGCAATAACTATCATATAGGTACGAAATATGACATTTTTTTCTCTTTCCGGGTTTTTTTTTTATAGGAGATGGGGGCAAAAGAGCAACGGACCGAAAGTTATTTGATCCGACGCCCATGGACATCCGCAACGCCAGAGGAATCGCAGATGCGTCTGTATCAAAAATATCGTCATCTCTGTCATTATCTTTGACAAAACAGAGATAACAATATGTTTTAAACGAAAATTTGTGGTCTCAGAACCCATGGATAAACCGACAAATTTTTCAGACCCGGTGCGCAAAGTGAAAACATTGCCATAGGTCACTAGCGTCTCCCTGTTAATATAAAAAAAAATGCAATGATATCCTTGTCGTACTGTAGCTGTCAGAAGACATGGAACTCTTGTCTGCATCATTTTCTGTACGTAGATATTATTTAAAACTTATTGGAACGAAGTTCCTTATCGCGCGTTGTGAAAGGGGGCTAGACGGAAAAAAATCTTACGAAAAGTTGTCACGACACTTTTTGCTATAGTAAGTATGTTAACGACGAATGAGCGCTACTTCACCATGGCAACGACGTGACAATATATAACGAAAATTCATAGAAATAAAATGTAATTCTTGTGAAGACTTAAGTTTTTTATTCATAGAATAAACATTGGTTCCTTCACTAATTAATTGAAAGGAACTTCGTTCCATCCGAGTGTCCCTTGACACCTCTCAAGTTTTTTTTAATTGATGTGTATAGAACTAGCAGTTGCCTGCTACTTTCCATGCGGAATTAAAAAAAATATCTAATAATTAATATGATCTATGTAACCCGGCGATAGTGTACCTTTCCAACAGTCAAAGAATTTTTTAGATCGGTTCAATAGTTTCGGAGCCTATTCAATGCAAACTATCAAATCTTTCTTTATCTTATCTTATATAATTCTCGTGTCACGGGGTTCGAACTTGAACTCCTCCGAAACGGCTTGACCGATTCTCATGAAATTTTGTGAGCATATTAAGTAGGTCTGAGAATCGGCCAACATCTATTTTTCATACCGCTATTAAGTTTTTTTTAACTGCGCGCGGACAGAGTCGCGGGCGACAGCTACTGAATTAATAATATTTGATTCTTAGTATACCTTATTAAGATGATTACAATTGTCTGCCGTAAGGTAGCTTCCAAAATATGTAACAAAAATCCTTCAAGCATTCAACAATTACAAGGCGTGCAGAGAACGTGTGAGAACAAATCAGAGACCTTTGGCTGTCAATCAATTGAGTTTAAAACGTATAGTGAGGCTAAGTTATCTGGTCCGGTGAGAGGTGTTGTTAAATCTACTAACAAAAATCGGACCAACAGGAGCGGAGTTACAAAAAAAACATACGAATTGAAAACTTTCTCCTTTTTGAAGTCGGTTATCACATGACAAAACAACTTGGGTCCGACATGGACTTGTGTTTTTTCGTATTACTGGCAAGAAGGCGGTAACAAAGTTTTGTAATTGGAACGAAGTTCCTTATCGCGCGTTGTGAAAGGGGGCTAGACGGAAAAAATTCTTACGAAAAGTTGTCACGACACTTTTTGCTATAGTAAGCTATTGTAAGCTGTGCGGCGTCGCATGTTTCTCTGTCTGTCTCTCTCTCTCTTATAGAAAGCAAGCCAGATATTTTCATTTCTATTTCGCATTGAACAGTGTGGTGTCGCGACTTAAAAAAAAAAAAATTATTACAATTCCTTCACTAATTAATAGAAAGGAACTTCGTTCCATCCGGGTGTCCCTTGACACTTCTCAAGTTTTTTAATTATCTACCGGGTCAGATAAATTTGTCTGTCTATACCATTGTCGGCAGATTCCATTTTGCCTTTGATTGATTCAAATCTATTCGTAGCGATTGTATTAACAAATGCATTTAATTCAACAAGACAGATGTATGATATATTGTATGGTGATGATTTGTATGGCTATTAGCAGTATTTATTTATACTATCGCAGCTTTATCGTGATATAATAAATTACTATATAACTATTGTATATTTTCTATTTGTTACGTCGTACAAAAAAAAAAAAACACAATAAATGGGTTCCTGAGACCAAAAGCTCCGTTTGAAACATATTGGTACTTTAGTTTGGTCAAAGGTAATGACGAGGATGATGATTTTTATGCGGATATTGGTCTCAGAAAGCCACGGTAAAACTTATTTAGACCGATATTTTTCAAGATATGTATAAAAATAGGAGCGTCGGTGGCTCAAGGGTTAAAGCACTTGACTTGTAATCTGCAGGTCCTGCGTTCGAATCCTGCTATGTATCAATGTGTTTTTTGATTTACATCGTACATTTATCCGACATTCTTACGGTGAAGGGAAACATCGTGATATATGTGTGAATTCCTGGGAGAAAATAACGGCGACGCGGCTCGAGACCCGTCGTGTTCCGTCGCCCGAAATGTCGAAAAGTGAATTGCGGAGGTTCGTTTGGCAACGCCAAATTTAGTTCCGTGATCTCTGCCTACTCCTTTTGGTTTACAGGCGTGAGTTGTGTGTGTGTGTGTGTGTATAATATACATTTTTAAATTGTCCAAATAATACCTTACGTACATTTAAGCTTCGTAAATAATGACCTCAACTTCTTAACAAATATTGAATTCAGTAGCAAAGAAATCCGACATTAAACAACCAAGTACTCATTACAGATAATAAAGTGAATTAAATTACATACTTTCAAAATGCAATTGCCTAACATTTTGTACATCTAAGTATTATTTCTAAGAATGGAAGTCTAATAAATCATTATAGAATTGTTAGTAAAGGTAAAAAAAGAATATTCAGGTCACGAGCACTGAATAAGCTTAGGTCGTATGTTGTAACCGTATGCCTTTGACTTTTAAGATACAAGATCTATCAAGCGCATTCCCTTTCGAATAAACATAAATAAGTTCTTAACATGTTTGTGAGCTCATTTTGTGTTTTAAGTTAACAAGTAACTCATAAAGACGGTTAAATTTTTCGTTAGTGTCAGCATGATATACTGAAAAATGACAGAATTAAATATTTACAACGGCACCGGCGCGGTGGTCTTGCTTAGTCCATTTCTCTATAATCAAAGTTATGGCTGACTGTCATTAAGGATATGTTCTTGGACATCATTTATTTCTCATTTGTTTTTATTGCTCTTATTAATTTTGATAATTGTGTGAATTTTCTTACTTATCATGGGTTTCCGAACTTGAAATCCTTTAAGCGAGGATTTCAAGTTCGGACTATATTCTATACACATATTATCTCTGTTGTCTGTTGTCAAAGATAATGACAGGGATGACGATATGTTTTTACAGAGATTTTGGTTAGTGATGCAACGGAAGTGTCTTACCGGAACCAGAAACGGAAACAGATGTCAAAAATAAATTTTAGCAGAAACGGAAACAGAAACAGAAGTGTAAATATTAAAAAAAAAACATATTTACAATTTTTTTTTTGGTAAGAACAGTTTGTATTCGTTTTTAATTTATTAAGGCATTGGATATCGGTGTCCTTAAGCCTTCAATATATGTATTTTTACTCGTACTGTGCTGCAATAAGTTAAAATACGTTTTTTTTTATTTGTTTTCCGGAAACAAAATTACACTACAGTCAAAACCGTTTATGGCGACATCGTTTAGAACAACATACCGGTTAAATTGACCAAAATCAAAGGTCCTGGCTGGATGTTATTACATATCTTTCCTATTAATACCTGTCACCGTTTGTTACAACTATCGGTTTTTACGACTCAATATGAGTAGTCCCTTCGATGTCGTTATAACAGATTTTGACTGTATTTACAAATTAATGTTCGCCAAACCACTCGTGTTGATAAACGACAAATATATTTCTTTATTAATACATTCACTGCTGATCACTCGGATCCGAGTGGGCAGAGCTATTAGTAGCGGCGCCTCCCCCTCGGATCCGAGCGAGGGGCCCGTTCACTTTGTAGTAGCCAGTACGCCGCCGGCGTTTGAAGCGAGTCCGTGTTGCTTTGTGTGGCCACTCTGGCAATATAGTCAACTAACGAAAAAGAGTATTAGTTTCATACTTACAGTGTTATAGTGATTAGTACCACGTTCGTACGGAGGTAAACATACAAATATCTTGTATCACATGAAGCTAAGTCTGAACTTTATGTTATGTATTTATATTATTTAAACATATGTATGTTCTGTATATGAGTGTGTGTATGTGTGGGTGTGTATGAAATGTTACAAGATCTTGAACCGAGAAGACAAAAGCTGGTTTTGATTAGTATCCTTACATGTTTTACTCAATATTCTGGAATTTGACGAAAAACTTGACTTTGTCAAAATCTTGTAACATATTTGTACACAGAAATGCGATCGTGGAACAAATATCTACATACGAGTATTAGTGAACTAAACCATTGCCATCCCTAGTGCTCAAAAAGATGATCCCTAGCGCTCAAAATGATGATCCCTAGCGCTCAAATACAAAAAACATTATTAATTTATCTATATGTTCAAACACTCCCAGATATACTAAATAAAAATTCACCATAAAAAGTTTTGGCTCCCAGCTGTTACCTTTTTTATTTTGTAAACAGTGAATGTGTTAAGTATCAAAAACACCAAATCTAGATTAGAAAATATATAATTATTAGACACTTGACTTGCAATCTGCAGAGCCTGGATTCGAATCCCGCTATATACCAATGTGTTTTTCGATTTAGATATGTACATTTATCCGACGTTCCTACGGTGAAGGAAAACATAGTGATGCTGCACATATCTGAGAAAAAATTTAATGATATGTGTGAAGTCAACCCGCTCTGGGCCAGCGTGGTTGACTATGGCCTAGTCACTTTTAATTTGGGGTAGGCTCCGAGCCCCTCAGTGGGGATGTATAGTGAGCTGATGATAATAACTATGATGATATATTACATGGTTATCACTTATTCAAAAGTACATTTAATAACTCGTAAGTATGAAATAGTCACATTTTGCCAGTTGTCAAATTTTATATGGACAACAAATAGACAGTTTACTCCAGCAAGAGAAACTGATTGTTTCAAACAGCAGCAGAAAATATTACGCGCTTAAATTCACGAAACAAAAGTACGTAAACAAACAAATGCGACAAGTGCCGAAAGGCCGCGCACGGACTGCGCGTCTCGCGCCGCGCATTTGGATCTCTCAGCCGTCGTAAAGTTCCGTTTTATCTCCGTTATAAATGTTGCGGAAACAGAAGCAGAAACGGATGTTGAAAATCACGCGGAACTTCCGCACTTGCGGAAACGGAAACAGACATCCGTTGCATCACTAATTTTGGTCTCGAAAACTAACGGTTAATTAATGTGTACTTTAAAATTTATAAGTCACTAGCTTTTACTCGCGACTCAGTCCGCGCGGAATTAAAAAAATAGAAAACAGGGGAAAAATTATCCTATGTCCGTTTCCTGGTTCTAAGCTACCTGCCCACCAATTTTCAGTCAAATCGATTCAGCCGTTCTTGAGTTATAAATAGTGTAACTCCTTCCTTCACTTTCCAGACAGTGGCACTTCTGGAGATATCTTTTAACAGACATCCATCCATCCAAGATTTCGTATTTATATTAGTGAGATGTAAGTATATTTTAACAGAATTATTCCAAAATAATGGTTTTATGCAATAATAAATCATTGAAATTAAAGGAATAATAAAAAAAAAAAATACTCTTTGTTTACTGACTTCCAAATTACACTGTACTAAATTTTACCCTCAGTATTTTTTTATTTTATGGTTCCAATACTAAAATATCCTTCCAAATACGTTTAAGATTCCTTTACTTTGTAAGGGCATCTCCAAACGAAGTTTTAGTGAGTATTCGGTCAAATGTTAACAGCCAAAATAAGCCTTATTTATTAAACTAAAGACACAAGGAATTTTGTTACACAACTCACGCCTGTAACCCAGAGGTATAGGCAGAGATCACGGACTTCCATTTGGTGTGGCCAAATGAACCTCCGCTTCTCGCCATTTCGGGAGACGGAACGTGACGGGTGGCGAGCCGTGTCACCGTCTTTTTCTTCCGGAAATTCACACTTGTGTGCAGGTTGCATCACGATGTTTTCCTTCACCGTACGAATGTCGGATAAATGTACATATGTAAATCGAAAAACACATTGGTACGTGGACGGATTCGAACCCAGGACCTTGAGATTAAAGTCAAGTTCTTAATCCCTGAGCCACCG
Organism: Papilio machaon; assembly: GCF_912999745.1. Taxonomy (NCBI): domain Eukaryota; kingdom Metazoa; phylum Arthropoda; class Insecta; order Lepidoptera; family Papilionidae; genus Papilio; species Papilio machaon. The sequence goes on along the minus strand of NC_060012.1, from coordinate 4,835,716 downwards.
ACGCTCTTTTGGAATTTTGTTACGTGTTTGAAATGCTTTACTTAACGACAAATACTTGATGGCAATGTAAATGGGTATCTAAAACGACTTAAGTTTGTATTTACCATTTTCGCACTTTTTAAAAAAGGTAAGAAAATGTTTGATTACATTTTAATTGCTAGATTGAATTACAATTTAGTATTAAATGATAGTATATTTTCATCTCATAGGCACTGCTGCGTCCTCTAGATAAAAACTACGTCATAATAAGTCGCTGTACTGAGACCTCTACTTAATGAGTACTTTTATTTAGATGGCAAACTACGGAAAGCAATATTTATGAATCTCACGTTCTTATCAAGGTCCGTGATGATATTTCATAATGATATGCAAAAAAAAAATCATTATTATAATTGATACCTATTATTAAATAATGTTAAGGTAATATTATCAATTAATAATTGCTTCCTTGATGAATAATGCCGTCCATTCTTTCTATTAATATAATAATTGTTCTTGTCTCATATTGTACGTGTGATGTATACCTTCTGATGTGTGATGTATTCTTTATTGTATTGAAGCATCCTATATTTTATATTAGGGTTCTGTAAAATAAAATATTTAATTAAAAGAAACTAGTTTTTTTATTTTGTAATTTTTTTAATTAACGTCACGAAATAATGCGTGATTATTTTTTGAAGGTAAATTTCTTTAGTCAGTACGTGACCTGACCTTTTAGTTAATTCAGGTAAAAATCAATTATTTTAGAAATAATTAAAGTATACCTTTAATAATTTAGTTTTAGTGAACATTTCATATTAGTGAGTTTGAAATATATTCCATATTTTTGTAAATTTATCAGCACTCTCATATTCCTTCGAAAAAGTCACAACGTTAATGATAAAACAGTGGCATACGCCAGCTAGTAACAATTTCTCTTCTCCTTCCCGCCTTTTTTTTTACAAGGAAGTGATGTGAAGGGAAGAAACATTTAGTAGCGGACAGGACACAAAAGAAGGGCAAATATTCTCTCTTTATGCGTTCAATAAATAAATAAAAAAATAAAGGTTGATAATGCAATATAAAAGTCTATGGACAATGGCCACTTCATGGTCAAACATAAGTGGCCGGTGGCAAATTTGGCACCTTTTGCTACAAAAAAAAGTTACGTTCACAAATAATGTATACAGAACCCAATCATTTTATTAACAAATCACACAACAACTTCCGAAGTTATTAATAATGTTCGGAAGTTGATTTAAAAGGTCGACAACAAAAATTTTACGTTGCCATTGTTACGTTACGAACTGGATATTGATAATTACAGAGTAGGTGTTCATTTGAGGTCGTAGTATCTACAGGTTATACAAATGTTTGGTTAAATTTTCGAATTAGTGATGTAACGATCCTTAGTTTTGATCCTGAGCCGAAATTAAATAAAGAAATGTCAAATTATTTATGGCGGCCATATTGATATTTGATTTTGTTTTAAAGTTGTTTTGAGAAAATGTGAGAGGTAAAATGATATTGTAAAGTAAAATAAGCAAAGCTAATGTAATATTATAAAGATTTATTTGTTTGTTTGCATATGCTCCGAAACTAGTGAAACGATTTGAAAAATTCTTTCATTGTTGGGAAGCTACACTATCACTGGGTGATATAGGCTATATTTATTTCTAGATTATTTTTTAATTCCGGTGGACCACGTCGTGGATTAGTTCTAATCTTCTATAATGTAAAAAAAGGGATTAGTTAGAAATTAAGTTCAGGGTTAGGATTGGTATCCTGTGTAAGTAAAATCTATAAATTACATGTATGCATCATGCATGTTTTGGAGCAGAGTTAATAACAGTCTGGAAAAGCGTTATGGCTAATTTTATTTTTATTCCTTGCAAACGAAGTCTTACCAACTAGTGGAGTATAGTATATAAACGAACTAGTTTTTTAAATCTAACAATGACGTTGCCCAAGATAGTTTATTTTTTATATAGTACTCGAGAACACTTTAATAAGGTTTAAGAGATCAAGATGCCAGAACGGTAATAATAAAGCTTCCTACATATTATTATTTTGAAATCTTGCTGAAATCTCGAAATGCTAATAAACAATAACATATTATATTATAACGAATGAGTTTTAAATTTCACTGTATAACAACATATTGCTGTCTCTATTATTTTAAAGCAAATGACAAGGATGACAATATGTTTTCATTCAAAGTCGATAGTGTTTTTTAAAGACGCAATAAGGAAGCGCTTATTAAAGTTTTTTGTTGACAAGAATGTAAACTAAATGTCGCTATAAGCTTATTGGTTAGTGTTCCGCGGGTTTTATTTTCAAATCACTATTTTAATGCGTTATTTTATAAATTACTAGCTGTCGCCCGCGACTCCGTCCACGCTGAATTACAAAAAACATAATAAGTAGCCTATGTGTTCTTTCAGACTATGTTCTACATCAGTGCCAAATTTCATAAAGATCTGTTCAGCCGTTCCGGAGATACCTTCAAACAAACATCCATCTAAACATTCGCATTTATAATATTAAGTATAAGATAGAATTCACATTGAAATACAACTTGATCGTCTTCTGTGAGTTGTATATATTTATGTAAGTACCAGGGCCACATAACTTAGTTTCTGCAAGCAATATACAAGCTGTGAAGACGTTCCATCGTATACTAAATAGTGCGTCTTGATTAATTGTCACAACAAGTCATTAGCAGTCAGTATACACTAATATATTCCATTAGATTTATCAGTAAACGTTTCGGATAAAAGGTACACACTGAGAGGCTCGGAGCCTACCTCGAGTTAGGGTTGACTAGGCCATTCCGAACCTGCATTGCACGGTGCCGTCTTCAAGGAGCGCCTAAGGGCGCAGCGCCCTTAGGCGTCAACCACGCTGACCCAGTGTGGGTTGACTTCACACATATCATTGAACTTATTAGATATGTACAGGTATAACGATGTTTTCCTTCACAGTAAGAACGTCGAATAAATGTACATGATGATATATAAAAGAAAGTTGTGTTAGTTACATTATTTATAACTCAAGAACGGCTGAATCGATTTGACTGAAAATTGGTGGGCAGGTAGCTTAGAACCAGGAAAAGGACATAGGATAATTTTTACCTCATTTTCTATTTTTTATTCCGCGCGGACGGAGTCGCGGGTAAAAGCTAGTATGTAAATAAAAAACACATTGATACATCGCGGGATTCAAACCCAGGAACTGCAGATTTCAAGTCAAGTGGTTAATCCCTGAGCCACCGACGCTCACCGCGACGCACCAATGTTAGTTACTCGACTTTAAAAAAAAACGGACTGTTTGTACCAATATGACACTTAGGGATAGAATAATCGAATGTCCTTTCGTTTCGTAATATAAACTCGCATACAGAACATAGCATAAAAAACCCTCTTGAGTAAGTTTGCTTGGGCGTGTATGTGTACTGCTGTCCTACTGATCTGTGTGTTCTACCCTCGTGTGAAAAACATATAGGAATGCAGTTATTTTGTAGCTGGTTAACAATTTGATTTACACGACTGTGTCGCAAGTGACGTATAGAGGTTAACATTTAGTTTCAAAGGAATTTACTGAGTATGGAAGACTGAGAATTCATTATTTAGTACAAAACCTATATGCTTGATCTTACTAATATTAGGTCCTTACATATGAAATTGGCGTTTTGTATGGGAGGAACAAAAAGTCGAAAATTTTTAATATAATATATTTAATTAATCAAAGTATGAACCATTATTTTCTATGCACTTTTGCCATCTCATAGGTAGTTCATTGATCCCTTTACTAAAAAAACCAGTCGGACGGGAATCAATAAAATCTTTGAAGGCGATATGGACTGCCCCATCGGAGTTGAATTTTTTCCCTTGCAAGAAGTTATCCAAATTTCGAAAAAAATGGTAATCTGTTGGAGCAAGGTCCGGGGAGTACGGAGGATGTCTTAGACTTTCCAATTGAAGCTCTTCTAATTTAGTAGCCGTCTGATGCGCAGTGTGTGGTCTAGCGTTGTCGTGAAGCAGCAGTGGCGTGGAGCGATTGACCAGCCTAGGTTGTTTAGCCGCTAGCTTTTCCATCATGGTTTGCAATTGCTGACAATAGACATCAGCCGTAATAGTCTGGCCAGATTTGAGAAAACTGTAATGAACAATACCGGCACTAGTCCACCAAACGCTTACAAGTAACTTTTTTGGGGTTAATTTTCGCTTGGGGCAGGATTTGGCTGGCTGGCCAGGATCCAACCATTGCGCTGAGCACTTCCGATTATCGTAAAGAACCCATTTTTCATCACAGGTAATGATTCGGTTTAAAATACCTTAATTATTGTGCCGGTTTAATAATGTAACGCAACAGTCGACGCGCGTTTGCCGGTTTGCTTCAGTCAATTCGTGAGGTACCCACCTTTCAAGCTTTTTAATCTTCCCAATTTGCTTCAAGTGAATTAAAGCAGTTTTATCACTAACATCGCAGCCTGCAGCTAACTCGGACGTGGTTTGCGATGGATCCGCATCCACAATAGCCTTCAACTCTTCATTATCAACTTGAGTCTCAGGCCGTCCACGGGGCTTGTTCTGCATATCGAAATTTCCAGAACGAAAACGTTGGAACCAAAAACGAATTGTGTTTTCTATTGCAACACGACCGCCATACACATCATTCACCCTTCGAGTCGTTTCCGCAGCACTAGTGCCACGGCGGAACTCGTACTCGTAAATAATGCGATATTTTAAGTTTTCCATTTTGTAAAATGAGTGACGCAAACAGAAAAAAACAGAAGAAAAAAAACAAATGAATGACGGTCATCGAACCACAAATACATGAGTCTATAGCTGTACAAATTTGAATTTGGAATTCCTTACCAAAGAGGAGAAATTCGTGATTAAAGTGGCCAGTACGAAAAACGCCAATTTCATATGTAAGGACCTAATATTATAAAATTTAGGTGGAGGAATAGAGATAAACCTCTATAAGCGAGAATATCGGGTTGGAGATAAACCTCTATAAGCGAGAATATCGGGTTGGAGATAAACCTTTATAAGCGAGAATATCGGGTTGGAGATAAACCTCAATAAGCGAGAATATCGGGTTGGAGATAAACCTCTATAAGCGAGAATATCGGGTTGGAGACAAACCTTTATAAGCGGGAATATCGGGTTGGAGATAAACCTCTATAAGCGAGAATATCGGATTGGAGATAAACCTCTATAAGCGAGAATATCGGATGGAGATAAACATCTATAAGCGAGAATATCGGATTGGAGATAAACCTCTATAAGCGAGAATATCGGATTGGAGATAAACATCTATAAGCGAGAATATCGGATTGGAGATAAACCTCTATTAGCGAGAATATCGGATTGGAGATAAACCTCTATAAGCGAGAATATCGGATTGGAGATAAACCTCTATAAGCGAGAATATCGGGTTGGAGATAAACCTCTATAAGCGAGAATATCGGGTTGGAGACAAACCTTTATAAGCGGGAATATCGGGTTGGAGATAAACCTCTATAAGCGAGAATATCGGATTGGAGATAAACCTCTATAAGCGAGAATATCGGATGGAGATAAACATCTATAAGCGAGAATATCGGATTGGAGATAAACCTCTATAAGCGAGAATATCGGATTGGAGATAAACATCTATAAGCGCGAATATCGGATTGGAGATAAACCTCTATAAGCGAGAATATCGGATTGGAGATAAACATCTATAAGCGAGAATATCGGGTTGGAGGTAAACCTCTATAAGCGAGAATAACGGGTTGGAGATAAACCTCTATAAGCGAGAATATCGGGTTGGAGATAAACCTCTATAAGCGAGAATATCGGATTGGAGATAAACCTCTATAAGCGAGAATATCGGATGGAGATAAACATCTATAAGCGAGAATATCGGATTGGAGATAAACCTCTATAAGCGAGAATATCGGATTGGAGATAAACCTCTATAAGCGAGAATATCGGATTGGAGATAAACCTCTATAAGCGAGAATATCGGATGGAGATAAACATCTATAAGCGAGAATATCGGATTGGAGATAAACCTCTATAAGCGAGAATATCGGATTGGAGATAAACCTCTATAAGCGAGAATATCGGATTGGAGATAAACCTCTATAAGCGAGAATATTGGATGGAGATAAACATCTATAAGCGCGAATATCGGATTGGAGATAAACCTCTATAAGCGAGAATATCGGATTGGAGATAAACATCTATAAGCGAGAATATCGGGTTGGAGGTAAACCTCTATAAGCGAGAATAACGGGTTGGAGATAAACCTCTATAAGCGAGAATATCGGGTTGGAGATAAACCTCTATAAGCGAGAATATCGGGTTGGAGATAAACCTTTATAAGCGAGAAACTAGGATTAGAGAGAAATCTCTATAAGAAAGAAAAATATCGCGGTCCCTTGGACTCTCGCTTATCAAGGTTGGACTGTAGTTATCACATTTTTAATCTTAATGAAGTTTACAAAGATAAAATCTATTTCAAACAATTATAACCAAATACAATAAACGCGCTTAGTAAAAATTAATGGGGCATTGTTTTTTTAAACTTTCGACCTTGAAGTGCGAGTAATGGGTTTATACTGTGAGCTATCACTGCCAGGATACAATTACAAAAATATATTCGTCCCTTTCATTCTCAAACAAAAAACTCAAATAACTATGTTGTTGTAATATTGAAAAATACTTGTTGTAGCGTTTTTATAAAGTTATAAAAGGAAAATGGGGAGAAACGCTGGCTTTTGCTCACTAGATGTCAACATGATCAAGAGTGACTACTAATAAATATACGACAGGTATAGAATAACACTTTCAACACTAACAAATAACACTGTCGCCCGCGACTCCGTCCTATGAATCCTATCCTATGAAAAATAGATGTTGGCCGATTCTCAGACCTACTGAATATGCTCAAAAAATTTCATGAGAATCGGTCAAGCCGTTTCGGAGGAGTATGGGAACGAAAACAGTGACACGAGAATTTTATATATTAGATACTCTATGGACATTAGTCATAGCAACGACTTCTGTCAATTTTTATTTAAAAAATTGAAAAATAGGTAATTTTTTTAATATGTTTCATAAGTTATTTACTACAATAAAGGTTTTTTTTCGGCTGTCGATGCATTCCGAATTCGGAGAACTTTTTTAAGAATCAATCAGAAATACCTTTTTTATTTTTTCATATTAATTTTGACAGATGACAACGGACACTTGGTATTGGCGCCACCTACTTAGAGCTTTTAGTTTTTCTTCAAATTGCATAAAGATTTTAGAATCAGAAAAAAATTTAGATTGTAAATTACTAGCTGTCGCCCGCGAATCTGTTCGCGCGGCATTAAAAAATCATCCAAACTATGATCTACATATAAGCCAAATTTCATAAAGATACGTTGAGCCATTCTGGAGATACATTCAAACAAACATCCATCTAAACATTCGCATTTATACCATTAGTATGATGGTCTGGACCAATGGGCGACTACTAGTATGTACAAAAGTGTCACAACAGTGGAGTTCTACGGTAAAATGATGCCGTACTCAGTAAATATGTAGGTACATATCACTGCAATATTAGACTGGCCTTTGCTTTTATAGGTTACTAATTTACTATCTGTTGCAACTCTGTTTAGATTCAAATTATTCATTAATTATATTAGAATTAAAGAATGTTCTTGTTCTTACTTGAAGAAGATTTATAGTTAATTTGGTTTATTTTCATTATAGTTATATTATTTAATTGAAAAATATGTTAAAATATTATAGGAAAATAATTTGTTTTATCGAATTTATTTGTTTTAAATTACAATATTTCCATTTAAACAACTAGAAAGGGGATTAAATTTTTCTATTGTTGTATTGTTTGTTTTCTATCCATTTTGGTGAAATTCCATTTGACGCTCAAAAAGCAATAAAGTCGAAAACTTGTAAAAACAATATAAATAATTAAATAATAATAGCTCTTATGGTAACTGATTGCTGTACGATACTTGATCTTAAGTGAAAACAGATATTTAATTATGTAGAAACGCCGCTTCTATTGTGTCCACCCCAAATAATTTAAACTGCAAAAACTTTTTTGACATTGAATAATCTCAGAAACTGAGGTATATTTTTGGTGCCGTGAGCGAGGACAACCAATGGCGAAGTTTTTACAACCAGGAGACCTATGGCTTGTGCCAAGAACTGCAAGTGGCGGGACACATCTAATAAAACAGGTTTAGATGAACCGGCAAAGTGGAGCGGATGGATAAAGCCAGCGTACCTAAGTGTGCTGTGAAGAATAATCCCGAAGGTCATCGAAGTCGAAGGGAGATCAAAGCTCCGATGGATAGACGGCGTAAATCAAGATCTGAAATAAGGTAAATCAATTTGGAAGTCCATGGCCAGAGATAAGCTGAAGTGGAAAAATTGCTGGACCAAGCCAAGGCTCACAAAGGGCTGCGGAAGCCAGAACAAGAAGAACTCTCCGACACTACTGAACCGTGTTGAAAATCTTTCACTGTTGCGAATCTTCACTATACCAGGGTAAACCGTAACCTTGACCAGATCATCTTTACTTCTTGTACTACTCACGCTGCTTCAACCTGTTCGTGTCATTCCAGGACTTTGCGGCCTCATCGGCTGTCCGTTCTGCGGTTAATGTGCTGGCCATTACCACAGAGAGACTCCGAGCCCTCTCTATTGCCCTTTTCGTGACTTTGAGCCGTCGCACTTTTCGAATACTTGACAAAGATATTACAAGCAATTCAAGCTATAATAAAGACTGTACGTCTATATTAGGCGTCATTACTAAATCGATCCGTTTATTTAAAAGGTTAACATTGTAGTCGTTTATAGCAAAATACATCGCATATCATTAACTTTGACTGTTAAGAGACAGGACCTGCTAAGTTCATTCTCTGTTAAATAAAATGAACAAAAAGTTCTAAGCTTGCTTGGTTATGTGCTTGTTTTTTGTAAGTGTGTATGTGTTTTGGCTCAATAAGCGTTCGTAAAGACATTCACAGCTTGATGTGATTGCCATCTTTATCTCACCCGCTGAGAAAAGTACCAGGATTTAGTACGCCGGCTCTTCGCCCAGTCCTTTTCTCTATAGTCGATGTTTGTAATGGACGCTATATAGCAAAACACATCATTTTATTGACATCATTACGACCACAATATATTTTGTGGTAGACGTTTAACTGTCTAATAAACATTGTACAAAATACATACAAAACTCCAACAGAGGAGTAGGTAGAGATTATGGAATACCATTGAGCGCGGTCCTGACACACCTCTCTCTCTTCTACATTCAAACATCCATTCATATATGTACGTCAGTTTTGGGTGCTCTTAATATCTCCCTTGTTGATTTCTACGGCTCTCTCTTTATTACCATGCTTTTGGGCGGAGAGAGGATAACAAGGTTATAGTATCACAGAAATATTTTTGAGGTTTAGGCTAACCGACATTTGCGCGGCCACTACAAGCCTTGTGTAACGGTTAATGCCTCTTCAAAGCAGTGGTTACTCAGTTAAAAAAAAACAGAGATATTTTGGTCCAGCGCTTTGATCAGTCGCCTTACGCCGTAACTCTACCTTAACGCCGGTTTGGCCTTCTTGAATATTTCATTGATCTGGATGGTATAATCTAGGTCGACCCCAACATTGCCATTTACTTTCGCTTCATGAACCGTTGTTAATCTTTATATCAATTCTTCGAAACCAACACTAATAACTTTATCTATTTACGTATGCAGTACAAATCTATACTGAGGCTTCTTTACTGATTATTTAACTGTGTGTGACAGACAGAAAAACTTCACTGACATTATATTCAAGACCTACTTCTTGAAATGGTAGATGTGGCTAATGGGATCACTTTCAAACTAAAAAGACACTTAAGGACTGATTAGAAAAATATTTATTCCAACTTAAACATTTTGGATTTAATTCAAATGATAAACGATCATTATTAAATATGTATATAATATAAAGGTTAAACAGTTATTTTAGATTACTAGACATCTTACTTCTTTGAGAATTTTAACAGAATTAATTTATTGTGACATAATTCAATCTATTCAAAACTAGCTTTTACCCGCGACTCCGTCCGCGCGGAATAAAAAAAATGCACACAAGATAAAAAAGTTCCTATGTCCGTCTCCTAGTTCTAAGCTACCTCCCCACCAATTTTCAGTCAAATCGATTCAGCCGTTCATGAGTTATAAATAGTGTAACTAACACGACTTTCTTTTATATGTATAGATAAAACTGATATTCCTAATTTAAAGTAATTTAAATATAATAACATAAAAAGCCAAGTAGGTCAGAGTTATCAAAGGAGTATGTATATTCTGAGATTACCAATCAACACTAGTCACCCATAACTTAGGGTAGGCTCAGAGTCCCTCAGTGGGGATGTATAGTGAGCTGATGATGATGATAACAAAGTTAGGTTAAAGATCGATTAAGTCTGTTAATGTTTTTCATCTAACTTATCACTTAGCAAATGATAAATTACGAATGGTATTGCATTTAAAATGACCAGTTTCACATTTTCCCGACAACTTGTAATTAGCATAGACATATTATAAACTAATTAAATTCATAATTTGCCGATGACAACACCGAAGTAATGGTAGAAGCTATAAAAATAAAGAAATAATCTACATAGATTCTGTTACCCAATCAAAAAACCGAACACATTCAGATATATTGTAATGTCGAAACCCTTTGTTATGTCGACTATTTGCACTGCTACTTAGTTACGCATCGCTTAAGACAAGCAGTTAATCTTGCCGCAGAGTAAACAATTAGCAATACAAACTAAAGCACGGCTTTCACGGTACGTGATGACGGATGAGTGTTAAGCAACAAAGCACAACGTAGAAGCAAAGTTGTTAACTAGTATTAGGCATATTGCTATCTCTTTCAAAGAAATTAGAGAGATAAAGCTTCAATGGTTAAGATCTGTGTTGGTAATTTGCTGCATCTTTGAGTGCAGATTTGCAATATTTCCTTAAAGGCCGTCAACGTATCTGCAGTTCCTCTAGTGTTGCGGATGTCCATGGGTGTCGTTTATCACCTCGGTGTTCCCGCTGCTTTTTGCCCCTTCTCTTATTAAAAAAATCGTTTTTGATGCGTGGTGTAAACACTCGCTCACTGTTAGTCGGACGCCGTCACCGACTGATTTCAGCCATGTCGTGGATTCTTCTTTAGTATGTAATTACTGGGCTGGATTGGCTGACTGGATTTGAAACAATTCTTTAAAGGCCGGTAACTTATCTACAGTTCCTCTGATGTTGCGGATGTCCATGGGTGTCGTTGTTCATCTCGATATTCCAGCAGATCGTTTGCTCGCTTCTCTTATTAAAAAAAAAACATTTCAATGGTGCGTAATCGTTCGTGTCCGTAAAGGTGCAATGAAAGTCTGTCTTAAGGTTGTATTTCCCAATACAATGGTATTAACTGGAGCGTACAGGACCCGATTTAGTATAGACATAGGTCATGATAACATTTACACTCAAAATAAACGAGTTTCGTCATAGACATGCCTTAAATACGTGTCATAAAAATTAAAATAATATTGCTATGCTATGAATAGACCAGTTACATTGTAGCTACATTTAAAACAAGCTTCGTTTTTTTTTATTTAATTGTTCTTGTAACAAAATATTAAAAAATATAATTAATAACGCTGTCAACTTATGAAATCATATTATGTAAGAATAAAACGATTACCAAAAACTGATATGATATGTGTAGTCTGTGAATAAAATTTAACTTTTACTTGATTTTAGGAGTGAATATAGTTTTATTTACCTATATATTTGTCTAAATTTACATACAAGTAGTTCAACAATCAAAAATAGGTGTCTTTTAAATACTTGATTGAATCATTGGCCATTTGAATAGCAATAGACTTCAATAAGGAATACGTAATAAAACCGCTATTGATACGTATCCGATGTAACAAATTAACAAAAGCGAGGAGTCAAGGTCTCAGTGGAAAGGTTTTGACAAGCTATTGTCGTAATATTAGGTTTCCTTACTTCTATAGCTAAATTTAACGCTTAATATTGGCATAGGAATAATTCTATAAAACTTTGTACGATATTGAAGCTAAGAAATTCTGATGAAAGTCAAAAATTGAGCCGTGATGCAACCTGAATACGTCTATGAAAAAAATCAAAGATATGTGTAAAGTGGTTGACTATGGCCTAGTCACCTGACTTGTGGTAAGTTCCGAGCCCCTTAGTGAGCACTTATGATACTTTATTTTTAATTTTTCATTAGAACTTATATTTAAAAAACATTATCCTCTTGTGAGTCGGGTAATAATTAGTTTGTTATTCGCCCGAGGTTGACCTTTAATAGTGAAATGGATTGATGGGTAAATGGTCTGCCGCGGGGGAAACAGCGGACAGGAGGCAGAGTACAGGGGACGTGTAATGATCGCGCCACATCGCCCTTGGAAGCTGTTTTTAATGGCGCTGGATAAGTCCAAGTTAGGGGAGAGACACATTGGGATGGAAATAAACTTTAGATTCATTGATATTGACTATGTCATACGAGTAGTTTTGTGCAAACCCACGCCACACAACGTCACTGATCACAAAATTAATTTTGCACTACGGAAGTGTAAAGGTTTAACTTCGCGGGAGTCGCTGCGCAGTACACAATTTTATGTGTAGGGCCGCCAAGATATTTGAAACACAGAACAGTTATATTTATTATATGACGACCGTCAAATCATCGCGAGCGAAAATCGTCGTAAAATCACTTGTATGACTTCATGAACCATTTTTTTATACCATAAAGATAGTAACTACAGCCTTATAACTGATTTATATAACTACTAATCCTTGTTTTTACTCTCTACGCTTAATTATGTGACTCGATGTTAACGTTTTTCTCTGGGTTCTATGGTCTCTATGGGTTTATATTTTGATATAAAATTGTAACATCCTGTAGTCTAAACGACTGAATCTATTTTAACAAGTGAGCTTTCATTTGATTTCTATTCGTCCCTTGAATGTCACTAGGGATTTACAATTCTTCCCTTGGTATCCCAAAAACTTTTTTTTAAAATAATCTCTTTGTCAATGTGGTCCCACACTTATATTTCGATTCAGCTGGCCCACATTGGGTTACGTAATCCATGTTACATTAAACCATCTTTAATTATCTGACAAACATTATATAAAGACCTCTCTCACGAGCTCACAAACAGATAATTTCAACCTTATTGCTTTAGTAATAAAGAACATGTATAACTGGAAGGTCTTACTAAGATGGTTCAGTGTATTATACATAGGTTCGGACCGAACATTAGATGTTTTTTGATTAAGTGACCATTACAGATTGACCCGTGCTGTACTTAGTATGTCGAAAGGAAGACTACTGTTTTATGTTTGACCTTCAAGGATACTAATTAGGTATAGATTGGAACTAACGCAACTACTACTTACGCTAGTTTTATTTATTTCTGTTTATTTTGTGTGACTAAAAGAAGTTATTATTTTCCGATTAAGTATGTAGTTTGTTTTAATCAAAGTACTAGTATTTCTTAAGACAATCTTACTGATGACGTTTTAAATGCGAATATTTAGATGTATCTACAGAACGGCTGAACGGATCTTTATGACATTTAGCATAGATGTAGAACATAGTCAGGAAGAACACATAGACTACTTATTAAGTTTTTTTTTTAATACCGCGCGGACGGAGTCGCGGGCGACAGTTAGTAGAAGAATAAAGAGCTTAAAGTAATGGGTAGAACAACTTAAAGCTCTAAGTAGGTGGCGCCAGCGTCAAAAGTCCGCTGTCAAAGTACGTCATTCTCGTATTTTATTAATTAAAAAATATATATTATAAATAACTAGCTTTTACCCGCGACTCCGACCGCGCGGAATAAAAAATAGAAAACGGTAAAAATTATCCTATGTCCGTTTCCTGGTTCTAAGCTAAGCCGTTCTTGAGTTATAAATAGTGTAACTAACACGACTTTCTTTTATATATATAGATAATAATATTAAAGCTGGAAAACGACATCTAGACAAAAGCCGTTGTAAAAAAATTATGAACTATCTTTAAAAAATTACTTATTTATGGATTTTTTCAGTGAAAATAGACGGGAGTCGTTGTTATGACTACAGTCCAAATAGTTTTTTTTTCTACTTTTTTTCTTTTTCTCCCCATTACCTTATTACCAACCTGCGTACATAGGTACCTTGTTTATTGCCTTAGTCCAGTGATTGTCAAACTTATTTCTTTCACCGCCCTTTGAAAATCAATTACATTTCAGAGCGCCCCTAATTTTTATTCAGCCCTAAAACTTAAAAACCACTTTCATTACTTTAATTAATTTCAATGCCACCCATTTTTTGGGCCTCTTATCGCCTCCTCCTAGGTTTCAAACGTCTGCAAGGGGGCGTTATCGCCCACTTTGGGAAACACTGCCTTAGTTTGTAAGATTTTTTTAGAAACAACTGTGAATAAAAAGATGGTTTTCTGACCCCGTTTAAAACATATAAAGAACTGTTTTGCCAAAAGAGACTCTGATGACGATTTGTTTTATTCAATGTTTTTGGTCTGAAAAATCAACGGTTAATTGAAGGTTTCTAAGTGCCCTGCATAAACCGTATTGCAGTGTTAAAAGTGTTTTATGTATTGCACGTTTCATAAATACAAAATACATTGCTGTTAGATGTTGAGATCTTGTAATGACAACGTGCTTCGTGATAGGGCAGGCCTTGGTACTCGCTGATTTGTCAAATTTGGATCAGGCTAACTACCATCTTTGATCATACGACTGGAAACAGTGCATGAAATAAAATAATAAATAATAGATAAAATCAGTGATAGATTATCAAAGTTTTTTTCTTGTAAATTCCATCCAAGATTATTACTGGATTCGGTGAACCTTTTGCAACAGCAATTATTCTTTAACTTTATTTCCCGCCAACATATACCCCCGCCAGATCTTCCGTGGGATCTAGGGGGCCATCTAGACCACTTTGGGAATAACTAGATTTAATTATTATGTTACAATGTGACAATTTTACTTCTACACGAGACCCGAATTCTTTTTCTTTTTTAAAGTGAGTTTCTAGATACTAAATGTATATGCATCATAATTTAGCGAACGTATTGTACCATACAAAAATCTCAAAACACCTTGTTCCACCGTTTATCAATCTTTACTAAAATGCGTGCGCCTAAAAATGGTGCCTCAATGATGTCACAAGACGAGACAGCTGGAAGGTATGACCGATGTACTTGTTAGATTTTTGGAACAGTTACCCAATATTTAAACGCAAATTAAACTTATTATATAACTAGTTTTTACCCGCGACTCCGTCCGCGCGGAATAAAAAAAAATAGAAAACGGAGTAAAAATTATCCTATGTCCGTTTCCTGGTTCTAAGCTACCTGCCCACCAATTTTCAGTCAAATCGATTCAGCCGTTTTTGAGTTATAAATAGTGTAACTAACACGACTTTCTTTTATATATTGCCCCTTCTCTTATAAAAATATATATATATATATATATATATAGATAGATTAATTTTAGTTTCAAATATTTTTTAATATCTTTGTCAATAGACATAAGTAAAAAACGAAAGTCTCGGGATCCCGACTGGCCGCCGACCTATCCACCGGCATAGTCACCGCTGGCGAGACGCCTTAGAACTAGACCTGCTGGAGCTACAAGCGATGGACTGGCAGGAGAAGGCACAGGACAGGCGACTCTGGCGATCTCTTGTGTCGGAGACCAAGACCCACTTTGGGCAAGTAAGTAAAAAAACGAAAGTAAGTCTGAATTGGACTTTTGCTTTTGAAATCTGAACTTATTCTGAAAAGGTTTCGGGATTTCTTTTGTAAAATTCTGTAATCGTTCTGTTGGTTAGTGTTACCATATTAAATTACATATTTTCCATAACCAACGTGATCTGTCAAAATAATTCAGATTAAGAATAAATTGTATCGGTTCTTAGTATTATGACTTCGTGATCTTTGCAAAAAAATATCCGCGTGATTTCCTGCTATAAAATTTATAAGCTCACAGCAGGAGATAGTAATGTTTATGAAAAAACAAGATGATTCAAAATGAAACTATTCTTGTCAATTTTAATAGTGGTTGAGTCCGCATTCGGGGTTCCACGACAGTATTGACTGTATGTGCTGGGGTTCAAATTGTAATCCTGTTCCACTTCCCCCTCTTTTATTATAAAAATATAAAGGAAAAGTGAATTTAGAAGAAGGGCTTTACCTGCCCTAAGAGGATATTTTCTTTCGTAAATCCGCTCCTGTGTCTATTATGGTAAGACAGCAAATCTACAACCTTTTACTTTAGGGATCGTCCATTAATTACGTAAGGATCCAAAAGGGGGAGAAGGGTTCCGTAAAAATTAAGAAATATCACGAGGAGGGGGGGGGATCTAAAATAAGATATCAAGTATATTTACTGTCTAACTCTCTCTCTCTCACTCTCGTATCCCATATGGTGGTGGGGTCAGCTTTCTCATCAGTTTCTTCCACTTCGCTCTGTCCTCGACATCTTCGTCTGAGACTTGGCACTCAATCATGTGTTTTAGCAGTACAATCTATCCACCTAGCTTTGGGTCTGCCGCTTTATCTGGATTATCTGGATTTATTGTTTGACTGATGAGGTAAATTTTATGAATAAGTTAAGTATATTTTTAAAATTCAATATTCCTTTTTAGAACAAAAAAACCACGTGATTTTAGATATAGGGGGCGAGTCTATAACCTTATCATATATAATTAGAGGGAGAGGAGATCAAAAGTTGATAAAAACATCACGTTAGTACCGAATGGACCCTTCCTTATTGTTGATGTCCGGACAGCGGGCACTTCGCTGTAGTGAAATCAGGTCGCTTGCTCGTTTACCATCTTCTACGATAAGAACATATATCTTTTAACATAAGAACTAATACTAGTGCTTAAAAAGTAGTTCCTAATGCATAGGAAGAGTATATAAGGCAGCGGAATCTTGCAGCAGTTCCCAGGTCACCTTCGGCATCGGAAGAAAGGTGCGCCTCAAGGCAACGCTCACATTCTGTCTATGCTACGGATATAGGACAGAAGATTGTGGAGTAGTCGTACTAAAATTATTACAATTAAAAATAATTGTTTTCAACTGTCACGTAGAAAGTCATTTAATTAGAGGGTGTGATTTTACTGTGTGTCTCTGCTGTTGAATCACCTGTGCAAACATATTACTATCTCTTATATATATATATAAGAGATAGTAATGTGTGCAAATATATATAATAATATATATATTTGCATACGTGAATCGGCGGCGAAAAATGACGGTTTATTTAAAACATAAATACTTCTCAAAAATTACCACAGTGATAGTTTCATAGCTTAAAAAAATGTCGTAAAATTATATAGATTTACTAAAAACTATAATTTTCCACTATTTTCGCAACCAGTTATACTAAAAAGCATAAAATGGCATTTCCGTTCTTGGTACAGAAATCTTGACCGCGTTATTGGAAATATAAGACAAAGGAGCCCAGTGAAAATAAACTCTAACTGCCCTTTTTTATTGTTATCGGAGGGGAATGCTTAATGTATACTCCGTGCCTGCCCCTAGGTAGTTATGTGAGATTCTCTACCCAAATGGGAGCATATCCATTAAACCCCTCTTTTCCCTCAAGGCTATTATGTGGGGCGCCACGGGATCACGTTAGTTAGTAATCGCGACGCCTTACCGAAGCTCTAACTGCCCTAAAAATAACGGTAATAGATACTAAACCACAACCTTAATGTTTTATTTCATATTAAATCTACACTAAACGATACACAGAAAGTTCTGAGTACAACTTTAGTAAATAAATATTTATAAAATCCACTCAATGCATGTCTCTGCGTATAAAGCATGCGAGTCGCGTCTGACCGCCTAACATTTGCCAAAGGTTAAGTTTAACCGCGCGGCTACATGGCGGCGCGACAGTCGCTACAACTTTATTGATTTATAAAACTTAACGAAGTTCGTAACTTTATTCGACCATCCGTTATTTATTGTCATCCCTTACGTTCTCATTGACAAAACAGAAACAACAATATGTATAATACAAAGCCAGTTAAATTATACGCATAACATAAGCAAGAATTCCAAAAGAGTTGCAACTTATCAGCCTATCACAATTTTTATTTTCAAGGAAAAATTGTAGCCAATTAAAACAAGTTTGAAATCCTACGACTGTGTTTTCGTCGTATTTTTTGTAAAAACCAGATTAAGAATGTTTTAACAATATAGTCTTTCATTCATACAATTGTCAAAAATTAAAATTTTTGTCCCCAACTCCATCTAGTGGTGAGAACCTGACCTAAATTAGTTAACTCATTTTTTTTGTTAAATGAGACGCGCAAATGTACTTTATTTCAAAATGTATCCTTTACTTAGTTGCAAATCATCAATGGTTATAATAAATATTCAATTAAATACAAGAAGTCTAATAAATATCACAAGACCCGGTCTTTAACAGAAATGTTAACATGATGTATGGATTATTTACTTTATTCACTAACTTTGCAAAGATAATTAATTCATTGATTACCCTTTTATACTTAGTTCGTACATCACTTAACATCAATTGGAATCGTGGCAAAGACCTAGTTGATTCAATGTAAAAAAGGTAAAGTCTTTGGGTTTAAGAGTTTGGTTTATAAGTTTTCTTATATATATTTCAACTTTCTTAACTCAATTTCACCTATTTCTGTCCTGTATATATGTCCCATTTCAATATTGGTAGATAAACATCCGAATTAGTTTTGCAAAATCCGGAATTCGATTTTCAAATTGCAAAAATAAAAAAAAAATATGTAAAAAAAATTTTGTTTTCATTTACCTTAAATGTTTTTTTTCTAATATCTAAATACAAAACAAGAATCTAATAAATAAGTAGATAATTCGATTAAAAAGTAAAAAAAAAAAAACCACCATTTTTCATGTACTTATTTTTTTATTTATATCAATCACAGAGTATGTATAACATTGGCAACATTCAATAAAATAACGCATTAACAAAACACGTTAAAAATAAAAAATAATTTAAATACTAAATTCTATTAAATTTCTTTTTACAATAATATAAATCAAATATTTAAGCAACATTTTACGTGTTAGGAAATTTATATTTACGTTGATAATATCAAGGATTATTTTTTAATTATGTCAGTAAAATTTCAAAAATAATTTAAATAATTTTCATATGAAAAAATTTTTTGGTTTATTATTAGATAACAACGGAATACAAAACCCTGATATTTGTAGAAGTTACTTAATTAAAAAAAGTATTTTAAATAATAAATTATTATTTTTACAAAAAAAATTACTAATAACTAATTAAGTACAAATAACTACAAAACAGTTTTCATATCAACAATAATGTCAATAAAAAATCATAAGACTGGCTTAAATTAAAAAGAATAAAATTATACAAAATTATTTAAGAAAAATGTGGTAAAATATTATTTAATTTTAAAAAATACGGGTTCGTTAAAAAGAATTACTGGATTTTTTTTGCATTAAATTTGTAATGAATTATAAATTAATGTAAAAACATTACAAATTATAATTAAACAACATTTTATATTAAAAAATGGTTTTCGAATTCCATTTCATTCGAATTTCAAATATTCGGTAATTATTATTTAATAAGTCTAAAATAAATGCATTTGAAATCACTGTAATGTAAAAACTTAACCTAAAATTGGCACAAATTATAAAATTAAATTATAATAATTATGAATTGATTTTTACATCCAACAGCTATTTTTACAATTAAAAATAAATTAAATATTTATACATTACAATATTATGTATACTAGGAACATGGAGATTTTTTTAGTAATCGGCGGGTAACTTTCTTGATCCATTTTTAGCATTCCGTTTTAGTTTACTGAAATAAAAAACATTTTTAATCAAATTATACTAATAATTGGGCGAAATAATTTAATTTATTTGATAAAAAGTTCTAGTTGATTCTACAGAAATAAAGAAACAGTAATATAATATTGCTATTTTTCAGTTTTTTTTGCGTAAATTCTCAAAAAAACCTTTTAAAAAAGCTGTTTTTCTGTGTGAAGAGACTCGTATTCAAGTCATTATTGGCGCTAATGTAATTTAAGTTACCTGTTTCCTTGGCTTGGAAGGGTAAACGAAGGTACCCGCGGTGTCTTTACCCTGCGAGCTGCGCGCCGTGCAGCTCCACTGGCCCATGTCCCCCCACTGCAGCTCCACTATCAGCAGATCACCAGAGGGCAACACCTACACAGTAACCGTATTTAAATGGATACGAAGAACTTTGACAGCTCTTTGATGTTTCAGTTGGCACGTCGGGCGGAAAAGTTCTCTTGTTACTGTTGTGCCAATTCAAATTACGTGGTTAATTACATCGTTATCGGTTACTCCGTAATCTAATATATAAAATTCTCGTGTCACAATGTTCATTCCCGTACTCCTCCGAAACGGCTTGACGGATTCTCATGAAATTTTGTGAGCATATTCAGTAGGTCTGAGAATCGGACATCTGTTTTTCATTTTTTTTTTACTGCGCGCGGATGGAGTCGCGGGCGACAGCTAGTTGTCTATAAAGGTTTTATTTATAAAATACACCTTTGAATTTTAGTTTTCAAAAAACATTTTCACGAATTATCTTGGCTGTTGTGTTTTTGTAAAGTGTTGTAATATAAAAGAACTTAAAATTTAATAAACATGTCTTAATTAATCATACTAGCTGTTGCCTTCGACTCCGTTCGTCCGGAGAAAAGCGGGAAAAAATTTAATAAATAGCCTATGTGTTCTTCCAGAATATGTGCCGAATTTCATCAAGATCCGTTGAACCGTTACGGAGATACCTTCAAACATCCATCCATCTAAACTTTTGCCTTAATAGTACTAGTAAGATTGTAAAAAAAATCTTTTATCTATTAGGAAAAACAAAGCTACCTGTAGCCTAGGGCTGCCATACACGACTTGGTTGTTGTTGTCCTGCCACACGATCTGGTGCTCGCCGGCGCCGCTCACCCGACACGGCAGCAGCAACGAGGTGCCGCTCTCTTGGATGATGTCTTCGTAGTGCAGCGATATCACCGGCTTCGACGGAGCGGGGAACAGGTTCTCCAATGATAGTAATTGCGGGGAAAGTTCAGCTGAAAGAGAAGTTTTCGGTTTAACGAACGAAGAAGAAATAGATTACATGTGAATATTGATTTTAAATGTACCCCATATAAGGACGCCTGTGCTAAACTAGTAGCAACTTTACTACTTCTTATATTTGCTATTAATTTTTATCAGGAACAAAAAACAACATTTAATTATTTAAAACAAATTAATTAAAGATACAACGAAACAAATTAATTTAATATAACATGTCACATCTAGTAGGCAGAAGTCTATCAACTTTTTAAGTCATAGTAAGGAAGAATTAAAATAAATCATATTTTGTCTACTGGTCGCTAGATGTCACTTTTGAAACTTACATTCAGTATAAACAGTGGTAGAGGCTGTTATTTCCTTGAGGCCGTTGTTGGCGTCGCACGTGAACACGTCTCCGGCGCGAGCAGCGGACAACACCAGCTTGCTGACAAGTCGGGCGATGTTGTTCGCCACAGTCGGGATCTCGTTAGTTTCCTCTTCGTACTGGAATTGTTTATTTTCTTATTAACAATGAGAAGCGATAAACGAACAAAGCAAATGTTTGCTATAAAAATAAAGGAAACATGACTGACAATGTAACCGTAGCTATGAAAACGAATGGTGCTGTTTAAAAAGAATAATAAAAACTGGTTTAAGGCTAATAAATTATTTATAAAAAAGAATTTGGACACGTTTTCGTGTTATGTAAATAAGTCATCTAGTAAACCGTGATAGTTCTCTATGGAATCACCCCAGAATACTTTAATCGTTGTCTTCTCCAATAGAAAGGACTCTTCTTCTTTTGTACAGAATCAGAATCTGCAGTGAGAACTTATGTTATTATTGGGTATTATAAGATTCAAAGTTTACTGCTCGTTAGCTGCGAGTTAACTTATGTTTAACTTAAGTTTTACTTACATCAAGCATGGGCTCTCCATTCTTGAGCCACTGCACTTGTGGCGCGGGCGAGCCGGTCACTTCGCAGACCAGCTGCAGGCCGGCGCCGGGCTCGTAGCGCACGCGCTGCGGCGGCGCCTGACTCATTTTGATGAAGTTGCGCAGACGACGACGTTGAGGAACCGCTGCAAAAACATATCGCTTAATAAAGGATGTCCAATTTCAGATTTTTTATTATTCTAGCTTGAGTCTCCTTTTTACCACAACTACGTAAATACATTTTCAACAAGATTTCTTCGATTTTTTTTAGGTTTGTAAGTTTGTAGTGATATGTTACTTACTACTACTTCTTACTATTTACGTTATTAAATGATATTAGTCCAAAATCTTAAAACGAATGCAATTTCTTTGTAGATGAAAATTTAAACATTAATCTAATTTTATATTTGAATGTGTTTGTTGAAGTTTTTTTTGTATACGAATTTTATTTCATTGAAACTGAATATTCCATTAGCAAATGTGTATAGAAAAGGTGTTATAAAAAACGTGTGTCTTTATTCTTCCGATGAATCAGATCCGAATTTAAATTTATAACCCAGTTTATACATGGTTACCGGATGGACTATCGTCTGGTTGGTATTTTTGCAAAAGCGATTGTCATTTTACTTTGTAATGTGTCACTATTGCTCGGTCACTTTGCAAGTCAATTATCAACAGATGGTCAATTTATTCGCCACGGGCGTCATCTAGCGACGGATAGAATTCACGAATTTTTAGATGTCACGTTGACCTCGTGTAAGGATTTTTAAATTGATTTGATTTAGGTCAAATGGGATGTGAAGGAATCACGAAACACTAAACTTAGAAATGAGCGTTTTAATCGAGAAGCCTTTAATATAAACATAAACTAATGCTGAGAATTCGTACACTTATACGGCAATTTATTTGAAAAATATAATTTTCATATGAAATAAAATAAATATTTAGCACAGCCTTTATTCTTAAGTTTTATTATACATCTTTCCGATCCGCGTACATAACCGCGTCCGGTGTGCACTTTTAAATCGAGTGATGAAATAAATTGGAAAAGATTAAATTAATTCAAGAGTAGAGTGAATAGGCATTTACAAAGCTAGCGCGTATCTTTAGACCTCATTATCACTTCATCACTTGGGATCATGATCAAGCGCTAGCTTATTCAATATAAAAAATAATAACCATGGATTTCCAATACAGTAAAATACAAAAATATATTATCACCTCAATAGTGGCAGAAACCCAGTATTAAGAATTGAAAACGCAACAAGAAATAGAAGCTTCAAATGAATCACAAAACTGCAGTAACATAAGTTTTCTTTTGAAATATTCAATGAAATGTCTACTTGATTTTACAATTGTGTTGAATTTCATTACTTCCTTGTATCATTATTTATGGAAACAGTAGCTTGTTAGTTATTTATGGTCTTATATACAAACTATATAATCTATACATGTCCTTAAATAGATTTATATGTAAATACAATAGAAATTTTAATGATTTTTAAATTCTTCTGTTAATATAAAACAAATCTGTTTAAATTAGGACACATACTATTATTTTTTGCATGATTTGTGATGTAAATCCAATTAAATATTGTTGTAAGTTACGAATGTTTGTAGCCTTTTTAATTATTTATTTTTATAACGACAGTTATCTTAGAAACGAGTGCTGTTCAGTTTCTTAGTAAAGTAATATAATAAATGAGTTACTTACGATTTATTTGTATGTTGTTATCCAGATCATTTTTAGGGTTATCGATTTGCGCGCTGACGATGTAAGCGCTTTGCAGCGACACCAGCGCCGCGGCGATGAGTAGCGACACCAATTTAAACATCTTTGCTACTGGATAACAGATGTAGATAGTATCACCTGAAATAAAACGTTAAAGTTAATTATGAACAGGAAAAAATGGTCTTATAACGTATAGAGTGATCATTTTAACTATTTAACTTTATTAATTTATTACACAATAGGTATTCAAAATATAAAACCGAAAATCATCTTTGATATGTTTGATGGAATTAGACTCCGTCCGCGTTAAAAAAATTGTAGCATAAGTTCTTCCTGGCTATGTTCTACATCTATGCCAAATTTTATAAAGATCCGTTAAGCCTTTCTGTATTCGTACATTTAAACATTCGCATTTATAATATTAGTAAGATTAATATAAAAGATGGAATTAAAACATATGTATTTAAGCTAGTCTCAAGTTATAATTAACGTAAGACAAATAAACCAAAAAGGAAATGAAAAAAACATAATTTAATGACCTTGAAAACTTTTACTATATATCCTTTCTCAGTTAATTGATTATTTTTTAATATTACGAACATTATTAAACGAATAACCAATCACCAATGTACTCGTATTTTTATTACACGAAATAACAAACAAATGAATCACGCAAATTATCGCGGGATATAAATACGGGGAGATTTTTCCATAATCGACTTACATTAAGAAAATATTGAATTATAAAATCCTTTAACTAAATATTATTTTACGTCACCGATAGACAAAAAAATAATAATTTAGAGATATTAAAAAAAGGTATATAGACATTGTCAAGTTGATTTGTTCATTCCAAAAAATTATAAAAGTAAAATACAAAAATAAAACAATTTAATTTTCAACTATAAATTGCCAAATTTATTTTATTATTTTTAAAAATTTTACTACAAATATATTTATTTCAATAATAAATCGGTATTAAATACGATCACAATGTTGATAATTTCAAAGAAATACATCCATATTAATAAAATAAAAAATATTGTAAAAAATCGCAAAAATTACATTAAAAAATTATTAACGAAATATTTCTACAAAAATGTGGACGAATTTCAAAATTGTGTACATACCTTACACAGTTGAGAGAATGTTAGCAATAAATCCGATATTCACAACACGTTTTCATCCGAACAAGTCTAGGAGGTTGTGTTGCCAGTATGGATAAGTCTGGAATATGAACTCTCACAAACCAACAACCCCTTTTATACCCAACGCTTAGGTACGGGGTGACTACGTGTTGGTTATCAAGTAGAAGAATTAGTTACTGCTGGTCTTTAATTATATCTTTATTTATAGATTAATAGATCAACATCAAATGAAATTAATCTTTCATATAAATGTCAGTTACCATTCGAAATTTAAAAAATCGAATCGATTCGAATTCTAAATTTAAATTTTCTGTTCGGTATTATTAAATAATACTAGATTAAATTTTGTAAGTCGTGTTTTATTTTTATTATAAATTTGAATTTTGTTTTTAAATTTATGAACGAAATAATTTGTGAATTGAAAGTTTTGTTTACAATGAATTTATTAAGCATATTTAAATACATTATTTTTAAGTTTTATTTAATTAATATAATAATAACTATCGTAACATAAACTGATAAGCAGAGATGTAAATTTTATTTACAATTAATGTATTATTTTTGGAAATAGAAAAAAATACTCTGATTTTTGATGATAAATGACGCTCGACAATTCAAATTAAAAATGAAATTTAATTAAGACTAATAAATTTAACAAAAACTTTACTTACTAAACTGGCCAGTACTTGTCATTAGATTAAACGTCAAAGTTCTTTTTTTAATTCACAAGGCAAAAGGCACCTGTGTTCAGCCAAAACAGTTGTCACCTTCCTTTCGCGCCAAATGATGGCCTTTACGTTCAATGACTGCCGTATTGTATTCTATTTCATCATCTGTGAACCATTTTAATATGGAATTCTGATTGCACCGATGATTCACCTCGACATCTATGCAATGCTATTATGCAATTTTAAACTTTATAACTTCCGTGATATTGTCGTTATTCCCTTGCATCAATAAACTAGTCTGAACACGTCGTATGACGTCGAATCCCTAGAAATCATTTTGACAAGTGTCTTCTTGTTGTAAATCAATCTGACAAACTTTGTCTTACATCTATGTGAATACAACTTGTGTTCTATTGGCATAGACATTAAGTCGATATTAAAATGATCTTGGTTATACTAGTTGCATTTGTAAGTTGGTAAAAATATCACTGGTGGCGTATCTATGAAAAAAAAAAATTTGATTACTGCGCCGTACGATACATTGGAATGTGGGCTCGACTATGTAAGGATGGTGACACATTGGATGGGTAGTTTTAGGAAGGAAAGGTTACATCTACTCGGGTTTCTTTTTTTAAATAAAAATTAATTTTTCTATATTAAACCTAAATTTGCCAAAGTGGCGAAGTGACCGAATAAAAAACTTAAATCATATATAATAAAACTATTTGCTTGTACTTTTTTACCATTACTTATAAAGTGACGTAATCAAGTAATCAATACAACTAGTATCTTAATAATAAATTACTTATATATGTCACTAAACTTTAAATTATCTTTTATTTATTTATGAGCGCAATAAATTGTATGTTGTATGAATCAGAATTATATCACTGTAGTATATATAATTAACCTTTATATAACAACTATTACTCACAGTTAAATACATATTTAACTTTTTGGAGTTAAAAACTCATGGTAATAGCATCATGAAATCTAGATTTTTATGACTGTCCTTTTTAGTTCTTTTTTTATCTTGTAGATGTTGGTAAATTACAACATTGTTGACTTATATGTTAACTTATATAGAAACGGCTAAAACACTCACGTATATATATCCGGTGTCGTCACCGACTAGTCCCACCACCACAATAATATCAGTCCCACTCACCCTGATGAAGGGTCCCCGAAGGGCTCGAAACTAGTCGGTGACGACACCGGATTAAGTGTTTTAGCCGTTTCTATATATAAGTTAGTGATAATGTCTCACGAAAGTTTGAATGACTTATGTTATTTTACTGGGGAAACTCCGGGTGTAATAACTTGAACTCAAACTCTGCAAAAGGCTGTGACTAAACCCGAAATAAAAAAAACGTTGATGATACATCATCAGTAAAAAAAACATGTTCTGATTAAAGGTTCTAGATTTTTATTTATTTATAGAGTTTTTATTTGTTTTTCACTAAATTACTTTTCCAATTGTATGGAACTGGATGTTAACTGTATGTCGTGTATATAAGAACAAGGCCAGACAAGAAATAATTATTAATCCGATAAGCAAAAAGAAATTATATACACACCTGTCGATATCAAGTTAATGGAGGTTTATCTCGAATGCTCACTTTGACCCCAAATAACAATTAAATGAATAATCACTTACTGTTACTACGCAACATCAGGCCAACACAATCAGATAATAGCAACCGATCAAGCCGAGGTCCGGCCCTCTCGGGCACCCTTGAATCGGAATGCTAAACGCGTAATGAGTGACAGCCCAAGCCGAGGTCTCCTCTCGGGGGCCCTTGCGCCCAGTCACTCCATGGAGCGTCCACCGAAGCGACCTAAGAGCTCGGTGACCTCCCAATCCGGTAATAATAACGAAGTAACAGCCCGAGCCGAGGCTCCTGAGGGAGCCCTCGAGCCTAGTTACTCTTAAACGAGGTTTAGGCTAAGCGCCATCTGCGCCCGGCCACCTCAAGCCCGGTGAAACTGTAAATGCCTCCTCAAGGCAAACAGTGACTACTCAGTCAAAAAAAAAAATCAGGCCAACAGGGATGATGGTTGCCATTTTCCCATCATTCTATTGTTAAGTAATGAAAGACGACTTAAATCACATATAAAAATTTCAACGGATTTTGTTATTGCTGGCATTAACCACTGTATCATTTGAAATAAATAAATAATATAGGAATAGGAATAGGAATCTTTCTCTCCCACTTTCATTTTTTTTATAACATCCGCAATCGCAGATGCGATGTATACCTTTAATCGACGAAGGAGAGAACGCGTATAATAATCTCCTTTCTATACGTTTCAATCTTCAAATCCACTTCCCTAAGACATAAACTTAGTCCCATTCTTTTCTTATAAGGAAAGGATGGAACTAAGATTATGTCTCCGCCACCACATTCATTATACGAAACGTGGAATTGCTTCCACTTGACGTCTTCTGCGTGGTCGTGGTATTTCACTAATCGAGCCGACCCATTGATGCTACAGATGTTGTTGTTGGCGTCTACCACTGTTAAGCTTTGTTATCTTACATTGTATTAAACTTATTTTATACTAGCTGTCGCCCGAGACTCCGACCGCGCGGAATTAAAAAAAAACGTAATAAGTAGCCTATGTTCCAGACTATGTTCTACATCTGTGCCAAATTTAATCAAGATCCGTTGAGCCGTTCCGGAGATACCTTCAAACAAACATCCATCCATCTAAACATTCGCATTTATAATATTAGTAAGATCTCTGTCATTTGTTGATATTTAGTTTAACTTTTTGTCCGTCGTAAATTCTTCCGTTTCATTTTTTACATTAAAATGAAAGAAAGAAAAAAAAGACCAGAAACAAAAAAAAAATAAAAAAACATCTACATTATTTGAATTACAATCAATATCTATGACCTTGAATCTCCTCAACACGTAATAAACATATTGCTCTATCAGATTTTTCTAAGAGACTAAAAGGGATAGCAATACCTTTTTATTCCAGTATCTTGATAGAGGAATACCGAAGTTGCTATTTAAAGTTTGTTATCGTTCTAATATTAAATGCTTGTAGATTGTAAAGTACTAAGTAATTTTTTGGTATTTTATATATTCGAATAGTCTGTCTATGGTCGATAGGAATGACCTTGATTATCCATCAAGTGTGTCGCGACCCTAACTCGCTGTGTCTATGAATGGCCAGGTCGATAGATGAAACCGGTCCATTAAAATTTATATGACTTGTAGAGTAGCGAGAATTATTTCCAATTACAATTTTAAAGGAAAAGTTTTCCTTAAAATTATTACATAGTGATAAGATTAAAGTTGAAGTTAAAATTATTAATTGCGTCATCTCCCTGGCGTTATCCCGGTCAAGAGTTGGCGTTTAACGTTTTATGAACCTTATTGTTTTGGTTTAATTACGATCGGCTGATTGCATGTCGCCAACACTATCTTGCAGAAATAATTTAAATATTAATATTTAAAAATTTATTTTAAAATGAATTAAAAACAAAATAAAATAAATTGATATACATTCTAAAATGATTCCCTTGATTATAATATTGGAACGAAGTTCCTTATCGCGCGTTGTGAAAGGGGGCTAGACGGAAAAAATTCTTACGAAAAGTTGTCACGACACTTTTTGCTATATCACCATGGCAACGACGTGACAATATATAACGAAAATTCATAGAAATAAAATGTACTTCTTGTGAAGACTTAAGTTTTTTATTCATAGAATAAACATTGGTTCCTTCACTAATTAATAGAAAGGAACTTCGTTCCATCCGGGTGTCCCTTGACACCTCTCAAGTTTTTTTATCTCTTTTTTAAATTTTTAAATAACAAGCAAAAAAAACTTAAATAAAATATGTTAAAACTAACTCATGATTCAATATAGTGCCATAGTCTCGAACACTCTGACTAAAAAGGCTTTAATCTTACTAATATTATAAATGTGAATGTTTGGATAGACGGATGTTTGTTACAAGATATCTTTGGAACGGTTCAACGGATTTCGATGAAATTAGGCATACTAATTAAGTTTTTTTTAAATTTAATTCCGTGCGGACGGAGTCGCGTGAGTTACTACATTAACGTTTAATTTAATCAATTGCCATCGAAATACGAGTACAATCTTTGTATTCTTGTATAAAATTTTAACCGTTTATTTTAATCAACGTATTTTTAAATCCATGTGAAGTTGAGTTATTTGTTCTCCGTAAAATTATATAATCACAGTGTACGATAAAACAGAGGCTGTAATTACAGAGTAGATAATTATGCTCATAGGAGTCGTTCTGTGGGTAGCTACTCTACGGAATTAGTACATTCAAAACTTCAAAAGGCTTTTTCAAAATAAACTAACTATGTTTTAATGATGAACATATAGTTTTTTTTTTATATCAGATGACAGTTTCTAGAAAAAACAATAAGACTCGTAATTTTTTTTAAATAGCATAAAAGTGGAAAACGAGTAAGAGGCCGCCAGAGTTCGCCGAAATAGCGAAGCGACCGGTGTACGTATTGCTGTATGAGTTGCCATCATGATTTCCTTATAAGAAATGGGTGGGAAGGGAAAGGGGACTAAAATTAGACCTCCGGAACTCCCTCATCAGATTGTACGTGGAATTGCTCCCACTTTTCGCCTGTCTTTTGTGTGGTCGTGGAATTTCACCGGGCGAGCCGACGCATTCGTGTGTTGTTGTTACTGAACTCTACCACTGTTAAAGAATAGGATCGGTGAAGCCATTTAGGCTGCATGTCACAATGGAAGGACAAACATACCTACAGCGAGAGATCCTTGTCAATCGGAGTAACTAATTTAGATTTTTTTTTAATTTAAAATAATCGTAAGGGCTTCTAGACTTCTCCATTAGCCGTACTTACTTCACATCTTAGGCATATCCTCGGAACTTCGATTATTCACGGACATAAGAATTTGCTTACATTCGCCTTGTTTAAAGCCATGCGACAGTCTGGATTCAAGACCAGTGGGTAATGGATATCGCTATGACATTTTATATAGCACATCTTCTATATATAAAAGAAAGTCGTGTTAGTTACACTATTTATAACTCAAGATCGGTCGAACTGATTTAGCTGAAAATTGATGGGGAGCTAGCTTAGAACTAGGAGACGGACATAGGAACTTTTTTATCTTGTGTGCATTTTTTTTATTCCGCGCGGACGAAGTCGCGGGAAAAAGTTAGTATATAAAGAAATAGATACATTTCTTACTTTTATTTATTTCGTACTATTTTATCTTACTAATATTATAAATGCGAATGTTTAGATGGTTGGATGGTTGTTAAAGGTATCTCTAGGACGGCTACATGAATCTCTCTGAAATTTGGCATGGATGTAGAATATAGCCTGGTAGAACATATGA
Source organism: Papilio machaon (assembly GCF_912999745.1). NCBI lineage: Eukaryota > Metazoa > Arthropoda > Insecta > Lepidoptera > Papilionidae > Papilio > Papilio machaon. Next base: position 4,804,678 of record NC_060012.1, on the reverse strand, counting down.
TGTCTAATTACGCTTTTAAAGGTGTCGCGGGCGACAGCTAGTAATATTATATGCGAAACTTTGGATGGACGGATGGATGTTTGTTGAAGGTATCTATAGAACGGCTCCATTAAACTCGTTAAAATTTGAAATAGATGTAGCATGTAAACTGGTAAAAAACATAGGCTACCTAAGATCCCAAAATGTGAACGGTTAACTCGAAATACGTTTTATTTACATATTTACTCGAAAACAACGCAAATATTCAACACATCTTATAGAAATTTGACACAGATATAGAGTATGGTCTCCAAGTAACACATGAGATACTTTTTTTTAAATTGTCCGCAGACAAAGACGCGGGCACAAGCTTGTTATTTATTAATCAGAGAAACAAATGTCTAAGTGAATAAGGACATGATGTGACCTACTTCTGGATAATGCATTATCTTACCAAACACAGTTTTGCCCGGTTATGGAACTAGCTTTCACTGGTGAAGTGGGAAAACTGGCATACGTCACCGGTCAATAGTAAATTTCGTCAATACATCATCCGTCTAGTTATATTGAAGTATATGTATAAATTTGAATACATTATTTTGTATTTTCTTGATAGTTTGAAAACTTACGAAATTAAATCTTTCAAAAAAACATTTATGTAATTTTTACAACGTTAAGAAGAGAAAAGGTTTGTTGGATTTGATATTTTCTAAATAGTCTGACTTCGCTATCAATATTACTTCACCGCTTTGCTGTAAAACAAGATACACTACAATACATTTCGCCTTTTTGACAGTCAATCTAAAGATCTAAAAGCATTCGCTAACTGAAATTAAAATTTGCGATTTCATAGGCAGCATTTTAAATGCTGGGGCGAGGTAAAGATCTTCACGGATTTATTTTGTGAAATTTTAAAAGTAAAATCGATCGAAACGTTCTTATATTCATCGAAATCGAAATCAGAATTTCAAATCGGTCACTTGAAATAACGATTTTGAAAAAAAAAATTGAAGGATTTTCGGAAGGACTAAATATTACGTAGTTTTGTGTAGCCGTAATCTGAAATAACAAAATTAAATTTGATTTATAAGGTTTCATTTGTTTTATTACAATTACTATTCCAAATTTAAATTTTGTAAACATCATTTTCTATAGATGACAGAAATCATTAAATCATTATTAAAAAAATATAAATTACAAATGTAAAAAAGATGCTGGGCAATAATCAAGGGAGGCTAAATAAAGGCTAATAAAGGGTAACTTTTTTTTATCCTAAACAAAATGCTTTTCAACAACACAATTTAATTTTTTTATGAAAAAGTCTCAAGTTGTTTTTGAATTATCTATGTTCTTTATGATTTGTAGTACACCTTAATATTTCGAAATTATACAGAACTGACCCCTCCCTCTACCCGCCCTTGGCGATGCCTTTAAACATATATTTCTCAACTATAACTGTTACCATTAAGTATAACTTGTATTTAAGTGATAAGTAACAAGACTTAACTGCTTATAATCACCCCTTAAATGTCCAATAAAAATACAATTGTCGATTGATTTGATGTCATCCAATCAATTGGAGCTGAATAGCTGGTGTTTTATGGTCTCCCGGGGAGAAATGCGTAATTAAATGTAGACGCAGTCGAATTGAAGACTATACTATATAAAGCTTTTGTATTCAACCCTTGACATAATTCACGCAGAAACATCAGTGGGTGTATCACGAAAATTTATGACAATCGCCTTTTTATCGTCATCGAAGCGTCGGTGGCTTAGGGGCTTAAGCACTTGATTTGTAATCTGCAAGTCCTGGGTTCGAATCCGGAATGTACCAATGTGTTTTTCGATTAACATATGTACATTGATTCAACCTACACATATCGGCGAATAAATTCGTAATGATATGTGTGAAGTCAATCTGCACTTGGCCAAGATTTGACTATGGCCTAGTCACCCCTAACTTAGGATAGGCTCCGAACACCTCAGTGGGGATGTATAGTGAGCTGATGATGATCATTTATTATATGAAAATTTCGAAATAAAGTGAAACGATAGTATAGTTAGCTAGTTAATATATAATTACTTTATCAAAGGGTATATTTGAACATCGTTCGTTATCTAAATATATCGCATAAGTACGACTCAGAGCCCACTATCTCTCTCAATGTTATTAAGCCAATAAGTCGTCTTAATAATATTTATATCTCTAATCATTGGATTAAGTTTTGTAACTAACATAGAGTTAAGCATCTACTAGAAGCATAATGATTTATTAAAAAAAAACAAATAGGAAAAATTTATTTAAAATAATAAGCAGAAAGCATTTAAAGTATATATAAATTCCTATCACTGACACCTTAGATCCATAAAATATAGTTTTACATATATTTTCTTTTGTTACATTTTTAGAAACAAGGAAAACAAAATTAAATATATGAACTTATGCTTACCACAATGTATGTAATACGTAAGTGGAAGTTATATATCACTAAAACAAAGAACAAATTTTAAAATATAATGTACAATTTAATCGCATAACAATATGAAATAACATAAATAAAGACTTATATAAGGATAATATGCGTAAATAGAATGTGCAGATATAACAAATGATGGAGATATATAGAACAGTACATAAGGAAAAGTCCAGTAAGACTAATACCAATATTAAAAATCATAAGTTATAATAAATTACTTGTCTAAAAATTTATTACTCTATGGCATCCCAAGCTAAAGATTTTGTTTCAATATAGCATCAGTAAACGCTTGTGGGTGGAGTTCGAAGGATCATATCTCCGGTTGCTAGGCAACCGTGTTAATAACCAATCAGTTAATAACCTCGTCTGTTAGTCTATTATTACTCTATGATAAAGGGATAATGGTAAGGCTGTGCCCTGTATGGCATTAACAAATATAGACGACCATAGACTTTGATATTGTATTAGAAATAACCGATTAATTTCGTTCATCTTACTAATATTATAAATGCGAATGTTCAGATGTATGGATGGATGTTTGTTTGAAGGCATCTCCAGAACGGCTCAACGGATCTTGATTAAATTTAGCACAGATGTAGAACATAGTCTGAAAGAACACATATGCTACTTATTATGTTTTTTTTAATTGCACGTGGACGGAGTCGCGGGCGATAGCTATCTTACTAATATTTATAAATGCGATTGTTTGGCTGGATGGATGGATGGATGGATGTTTGAAGGTATCTCCAGAACGGCTCAATGAATCTTGATTAAATTTGGCGCAGATGTAGAACATAGTCTGGAAGAACACATAGGCTACTTATTATGTTTTATTTATGATGGAGTCGCAGGCGACAGTTAGTTGTTAATAAAATGATTGTCGATAGTCACCAGAAACCGTAAATATCTGGCAAATGACGGTTATAATAATGAATCGGTTAATTTTACTGATTTCCGATGAGTTAGTCATCACTACAACTGGTTTTAGCTGTATTTTAAAAACTCGTAGATAATTTAAATAACAAATAGGGTTATTTTACAAGGTAAAGAACTAAAGATCGATTATTGGGTTCGACGTATGGTTTAATACAATCGAAATGTGCAATCTTAGTAATATTATAAATGCGAATGTTTAGATGGATGGATGTTTGTTAGCCAACCCGCACTAGGCCAGCGTGGTTGACTATGGCCTAGGCACCCATTACTTAGGGTAGGCTCCGAGCCCTACAGTGGGGACGTATAGTGAGCTGATGTTGATGTTTGTTAGAAGGTATCTTCAGAACTCAATGGATCTCGATTAAATTTAGCATAGATGTAGAGCATAGTCTGGAACAACACATAATTACTTTTTTTAAATTCCAGTCGGATGAAGTTGCGAAAGACAGTATTGTATATAAATTACATAGTTGCCGATTGAAAATGTCATTTAATATCTATGGATGTATTGGAAACCTTCATAGTTTGATATGATGTTTTATCAAACATGTCTATTTTTTATAAGTCTGTGATTACAGCTTTCATCATCATCAGCTCACTGTACGTCTCCACTGAGTGGCTTGGAGTCTACCCTAAGTATGTGCAGGTTGCATCATAATGTTTTCCTTCAACGTAAAACCGTCGGATGAATGTACATATCTTAATATATATATTTCTTGTGTGCGTGTGTATGTGACTGAACTCCTCCTAAACGACTGGACCAATTTTGATGAAATTTTTTGTGTGTGTTCGTGGAGATTCGAGAATGGTTTAGATTTACAGTTTTTTTTTTTTTTTTTTTTTTTTTTAATTCCGCGCGGACGGAGTCGCGACCGACAGCTAGTAACATATAAATCGAAACTCGAAAAACATATTAGTACATGGCGGGATTCGAACCCAGGATAATGCAATTCAAGTCCTTAAAACCTGAGCCATCGACGCTCTTACATTTTACATTTACATTTAGATTACAGCTTTATAAAAGGTAAAATTATTTAGATAAGTTTGTTATAATTTATTTCAATTGAATTTCACTATACACATAATAGATATCACATATGCCACATCTAATTGACGCGACAGTGTCCTGTCCTTATCCTACTATATCTATAATCGTATGTTTCTAAGACCAAAATGTCCGTTGAAGACATTGTTATCTCTGTTTAATAAAAGATAATAACAGGGATGACGATATTTATGCAGAGATTTCGGTCTTAGAAACCAACGGTAAGTGCGATAGTGTGATGTGATAAAAAGTAACAGCTAGTGTTTACACATAGCCTAGACTTCCGTCATGTACGGTTATCGACATTTTTTTTTTCATTAACATAATGTGACGTCACAAACGAGTGTTGTGACACGCCCACAAATTTGCCTAGTGATTTAATTTATCGATATATTGATGACATCGAAGTGTCTAATTAGCAATTTGAAAAAAATAACCATCCCATATTCTAGAATTAAATGGAAATCTTTCTTTTTTTTCGGATATTAGATAGTGATGTAATAAAGGCTATTGAAGCGCTCTAAGCCATTTATATTCTTGACTAGGCCGTGTTTTGATCACGTAACTTGCTATTATGTAAATTTGCTTTTTTATGAATTTCTTCGCATACAAGAAAAATAAAATTATTTATAATGATTATGATTCTTTATTTTTATACATTGTTTCATGCTAAATGACATATACGTGTGAATATAATTTGTGTAACCTTAAATAGTAATGCTAACATTTTTGGTATGTGAAAAATAAGATAAAATTATTACAACAGCACTATAATTCCATTTAAAGACATGTAAATAATTTTAAATATAAAATTTGAGATTATTTAGAGACATATCTTAATAGTACTAATTGTTAATATTTGTTTATTATGAAGTAAAAGGAAATTTTTAAGTCTACAACCTTAATATAACCTCAATTTAAATTCACATGTGGGTAATGTACTTCGTGGGTTTGATTTACTGTACAGTGGAAGAAATTTTGTATACGTTTCGTTGAAATACGATTTGATCACAATGTAATTAGTTTGATAAATTATAGCAACACATATGTACGAAATTTTATTTTTTCACGATATTTTATAGGCAGCTAATTATTCTTTGATTGTACTTGGATTGATATCGACATATGTCTATCGATATGGATATAGGTTCAGTCACTACTGTTTTTTTTTTAAACTAAGTAGAAAAAAGAACATGTTAGCATGACCCAAATAAAATATGCAATTCTAAATAAGTCATACCTAATCATGGAATTTAGCTGTAGTGACGATTGTATTAATACATATTGTTGTATTTGTTTATTCAAAGAAAAGGAAAGGGATAGCAATACAAGAGACACATCAATCGAAACCCACTGTAATAATTACAATCACCAATTACATTAACCTACATTTTTTGTCTACGAAAACATAAAATGGAAAAATTAACCGACCGTAAACTCCACTGCAGTAACATTTGCATTAGTAAGCATTGTCATCTCTTTCATACTATTTGAAAAAACGGAGACGTCAATATGAACAGTCATGTGAAATCTACGGTTAGAAATAACGCACTATCATCGTATATCGATATGCGTTTGCGCAACACTAATATATTGATATAACGTTAAAAGTTGTTACAACGTAATCGTGATAAAGACAGCATTCCATTTCTTGCGTTCTAAGTCTTTGCACGTTCGATATCGACAAATCACTCCGGTAACCTCACTATTTACGTTCGAATATCCACGTGTACTTTTGGAACGGCTTGACTTTTTTATTTTAAAATTATTCACATTTTTCGCGTGTAATTTTCAACGTTCAGATGTCTAAATCAGCCACGTTGTGAAACGGACTTTGACAGTTTTTTTTTTTACTTAAACTTAAAACAAAATGTTAAATGCTTGCCGAAAAAAATATTTATTGGATTTTGCTATAAAGTAATATCAAGTTTTGTTTAAGTGTTATTCTTTGGCAGTATTACAGTTTAGCTGATTTAAAGGTAAGTCACTTTTATGAATGTCTAATTTGGTTAACTGTAAAATTCACCGAATTTAGAAGTGATCGTAAAATAGACTCTAGTTCTATTGGAATAGAGTTTATATATTATAGCAGTAAATATATTCAAGCAGAGAAAGTTTTTCCAACCGTTAACTTATTTCTAAAATAATCGTATGTTTAAATAATTATTCTTAATTATATTGAAAGAAAAAAAAATGTTTTATTTCACTGTAAATCTAATGTTTTTTTTTTAATTTTTTTGCTACGTATATTTAAAAAATTAACAATTCTGGCTGAATAGTTCTAAGACTTTTGCCTTTTGAGTGAACGGGTTGCATTTCTGGCGGGAAATACCGCATTTTTTGACATGTGTCATTGACTTAACCAACAAATTTTGATTTATTTGTAGTGGTAAAGATTTTAACTAGATTTCAACTTTGCGCATCGAATATATCTAATAAACTGTGTAGAAAATATATGCTTATGTAATGTTGCGACATATTATGCGCCGTTCTTTATTAAGTCGAAGGTCTATTGATTTTATTTTATTAAAATAAAAATTAAATGTTTGATTACCACGTTTGATCATACAAGTTGGTAATTTCATAAAGGTTTTTATTATTTTTACTGAAACAGAACGCTTTATTAGACTTAAAAGAAAAAAGAGGAGTGTATAGGTGTTTAAATTTATTCTTTAAACATTCTGTTAAATATTGTTAATTACTATTATTAACTTGATTTCATTTTGATACATTTTTTTACAAGAAAGAGACGAAAGATATCACAGATTTAAATAAAAGAGAACGATGTATAGAGTCAAGTTTAAAATTAATCAATCAAAATAATGAATAACCTCTTATTAGAAACATTAATGAACGCATTAAATATACTAATTACTGAAAAATCTATTTTTAAAACAGTTTTTAATAGATTTTTTGAGGCAATGGCATTGTTGCACGTGATGCCAAATTCTTTAAACCTACGTGTAACCTACTTACACTTTTTTTTATAAAATCAGAGTAACAAACGAGTACAAATCACCTGGAAAATATCCAGGATGTAACCACGCATGTTTTTAAGGACGCAGTTGTAAATAGAATTTGTTACCTTGGGAATTCGTGAGTCCAATTATGTTACCCATTCTTTTTTTTATATAGAACAAAAGCTGGCAAACGAGCAATTGGCCACTTGAATTAGCTAAACTAGGAGTAATCGTTGCCTATAGACATCTGCATTTGGTGAAGCGTTGCCTACCTTTAATGGATAATGGTCGGGAGGTTATATCGTCTGCCTATGTGTCCCCTCCACTGCCAAATTCAACTCCGCTTTCCATCCCTTCTTTATAAGAAAAATTGGTAAGGGGAAGAAGACTAAAATTAGGCCTTTGGCACACACACTCATTAGACGAAATACGGAATTGCTTCCACTCGACGTCTGTCTTCTGTTTGTTCATAGTATTGCACCAGGCGTGCCGGCCACTACTGCTACCTAACCTATATAATACGCCCAATTAATATTACAGGATATGTCTAGGCACATTTTAGACCACGTTTAAACGTATTTAACCTTGTATATCATGTTATTCAATCCTTTTTCTTTCGTCCTTCTTATCAGTTACCTTTTAATTTACCACTTCTTTCATGTAAAGGTACAGACTACAAAACATAAGGCTGTGGGTTCAAATCCGTCTCCCAATTGTTGTTTTAAGCTCGGCTAACATATCGACGCTGGAAAGCATAAACGCTGTAACCCTTGAAATCGCGAATATGTTTTTCACACGTTAATAATTTCAACCATTATCAAACGATAATGATTTTATTATAGGTAAGCACAAACTACACAACATTGCTAAATACCGCATGCTTGTAGGCGTATCAGCTCACGAGTTATCATTTTTTGGCTCTCCTGTAAAGTTCATACTTTCGGGGTTACAGCGTTTACGCTTTCCAGCGTCGATATTTGACGAGGTGGGTTTAAAAAATAAATTTTAGCTTCTTAGCGTTTACACTCAATGTTAAAAAGCCACAAAGTTGTTTTCGGAATCTAGCTGCCTTATCAAGTCTTGTGTGGCATTTTCTATCCCTAATATTTTCTGAATAAAGCTTGTCAGAATATTGAAAGCAGCGCTTTTCTCGGTTGTCGCTAATATCAACGTGATGTCAATATCCGGTGAATGTCAAACATATTTCTTAGGTCAATAGCAAAAAAGTATTAACAAAAGATGTCATTGGTATCCATTATCTGCGTCATTTGTGGCAATATATCCATTAGACGACAGAATGACACCCACGGTACGGAATAACGAGCATTTTTATTTAATATTGGATATTTCTAACACGTAGGTGGTCTTTGTTGTTTTATAACGAAGAATTTTATTGTCGTAATATTAAAAAATACTAGTATTATAATACTTAGTATTTTAAGAGTATTTTGATACTCCACCTTGAGGAGTAAAAAACTGAGGTCGACGTTTTTAACAACTACTGTTTCTTATCAATATATATAAAAGAAAGTCGTGTTAGTTATACTATTTATAACTCAAGATCGGTCGAGAGATTTGACTGAAAATTGGTGGGCAGGTAGCTTAGAACCAGGAAAAGGACATAGGATAATTTTTACCCCGTTTTCTATTTTTCATTCCGCGCGGACGGAGTCGCGGGTAAAAGCTAGTACGCTATAAAAGAAGGAAATTGTGGTGACATTTATCCTAAAGTCTTTTCACTACTTAAATAAAGAGGCTTTTTCCCAGTTATTATCCGTTGACAAAGAAACGTGGAAATCTCATGTAATAGTTTGACATATTTGCAGTCGCAGTCAAAGCTTTAATTTAGCACTTATACGTAACTATGTCAAGTTTCGATCTAATTGCATTGTGAACGTCAAATGTCATTAAGGTAGGAAATAACCTCGACTGTAATTCGTCCCATTCGTGCAATTGTTAGTCGCATAATATCGTGTAGTTTTCATTCGAAACGGTTAATAAGTTCAAGTTATAGATTTGTATCTCTAATATATAAAATTCTCGTGTCACAGTTTTCGTTCCCGCACTCCTCCGAAACGGCTTGACCGATTCTCATGAAATTTTGTGAGCATATTCAGTAGGTCTGAGAATCGGCCAACATTTATTTTTCATAAACCCCCCCCCCCATTTTTTTTAACTGCGCGCGGACGGAGTCGCGGGCGACAGCTAGTTGACTTATATTATTTGAGTAAAAAAATTGAAAGCTAGCGTGTATCAGAATTTACATAGACGAGAGATTAGATAAGGAATAAGAACCTTTAAGAAACTAGACGAAAGATATGACAAACAGGCAATATCTTTTACCTCACGGATTTTTAAAATTTTTATCAGATTTGTTTTTTCAAATTTTACTCCTCAGTATACTGTTAAAAATGTCTCGCCTCAAAACAGAGTCATCGACAGAATATGTCAAAATTTATATAACATACTTTCGTTCTCACGAACATTCTCTCTGAACCATAATTGTATCACAATTTTAAATTAAAAAGCTATTCAATATAACAGAATTTAGTACATCGGTAAATATAACAGTGAATTTTAAAAATGGAAGCCGACACATAACTGTCACGCGGGAAACTATTTTCTAGATGACGTTTAACGAACGCTCATTGCATCATTTCGTTCGAAGTATTTCCATTACAAGGTTCAAGGTATTTATGTATGTTGTAATACATGAAAATTATATAACTCACGGCTGAAATACCGTAAAAATTATTTAGTAGTATGTAGATTAAAAATAATTATCAAATGTTTTCTGATATGATATAAAAAAGTACTAATGCCTACAAAGTTAATTATTTAATTATTTAATGTGAAATAAATATATTGCAAAATATATTACTAGTTCAATTTTTATTGGTTATTTCATAGAAGTATTTGATGTAATTTAATTCGCGTAAGTATATAATTTTAATTTTAGTAGGCTGTACGACTCGCGACCTTTGCCTCGTCAACATTTTTTATAGTTGATTGGCGCGCTTTAACTTTTTGTTCTGTATTTTATTTGTAATCTGTTTTTAAATTTAGTCATTATTAAATGAAGAATTATGTATCCCATCTTTATAGTAGACAAGGAATTTGCGTTCTGCCGGTTCTGCCAAAGATCTGGCATAAGCCCACTAAGACCTTTGCCTTTTTAGTTTTAAGTTAAGGAAAAATATAGATGAGAAGAATCGCGCGGGAAGTTGAAGAGTTAACGAAATGTATTTATTAGAGTAAGATGGAATTTTTAATGTAAATACGTATTTATAGTTTTAATATTAGTATGATATCAACGTAATAAACGCATTTTGGCTGCCGTGCTGTTGTTTTCAATTTATAAAATCACTTTCTGAAAAATATTTCAACATTCATCGCAAATATAATTTCCAATGATAATGTAAACGTTAGTTACATTCACGAAAACATGTCACAATTTCTATTTTTTTTTTTGCATTTCAAATAAAAAAACAGAGAAATCGATATGTTTCGACATTAAAAAGCGACGGTTACAAAACGTTGTCTTATGATTTCCGTAGCCATTTACATTTACGGGAAGTGTTTGAAAATGAAATAAAAAAACTTAAGTATACATAATAATCGGAAATGCAACATTCTAGATTGTCATACGTAATGTTTATGGCGATTTCCGTTGTCAGTGCGGCGCTGAAATTACCGGCCGACTGCTGCAAGGTCAGCCATATTGAAAGCTGTAGTGAGGTAAAACGATTATCGACATTGCAAAAAATAAGAATTAAAAATATTAAAAAGATTGTAAAAGCCCTAATATCATTATTTTTATATAATCGCGAGGATTTCAAGAAATCACTAATTTCCTCAATGCACTTAGTAATTGTTAAATTATTAATTACTGAGAGATTTTCTCATTCTTTCGACGGCGAGATTCAGATGCAACAGACAGTACGATATTGAGAATACCATCCTTATAAGAATACGTTAAATGACAGAGAAGAAATATGTACACTCACGCTAAAAAATACAGCAAACAATAGCCAATTTATAAAGCTATAATTGAACATATAAATAAGTTTTACTTTGCATACTATAAATATTATTACACTGAAATATTTAGTTACAAAAAAAGTAAATAAATTGACTGAAATAAGTAGTTTAGTTATAATTAAAAAGATTAGAAAGTTAATTATTAACTCGACTGTGAACCTTTTTATTTTACTATACATTAATTTCTAGACTTCAGTACAAGGAATCGATATTCCTGCTTCACGGGGTCATCTCTAGGCAGCAATAAATTGGGGTCGATGTCCGTTTGACGTGTGGAATGAGTTCAAGGTCGCAGCTGTCATCTCACACCTCAATCAGTTACGGTTACTTGGAATTAATTCTATAAAGATTTTTTTTTCAATATTGTCATTTTTTTATTTTAATATGAACACTGGAGTAGTTTAGATATATTAGAAATCTACTAAGGAGCTGTTTAAGTAACCTTTATACGCATAAACGTACCTATAGTTATAGTTTCATATAAGTTTGACGTCTATTCAAATCGTAATGTCAACAGTGTGCGTGACGCAAAAGTATGCCAATAAAATGATAAAATTCCAAATTCAAAAAAAATTAAAAATATTTATTTAAATACAGATTATAGTTATTTTATTAGAATATTTATGAAAAACAAATTTAAATAAAAAATATTTTAACAAACTAAATATTGTGTTTTGTTTTTGTTATAAAATTATTAATTTGTATTTTTAAAATTCTTGGACGAATAATATATTAAACTTAATTAAAAACTTGGATGAAAAAAAACCAAAGAGGTTGTAAAACAATTACATTAAAGGTCAATTTTGTAATGTAAATGGTAACACTGGGCAAAATTTAACTCCAAAATCTGGAAGCCTTTTATAATTAAACGATTGCTGACTGTGGGTGTGCTAAATGCAATAAAAAAATCGACATTTTATCAACAATTTTATCATTACCATTTTAGCTGACAATTTAATTTACATACAAACACATGTATGTGTGTGTGTGACCTCGTATCATATCACGTAAGCTATATCAGCGAAATCTTTACACGCATTTCAATTTACCTTATGAATGGAAGTTGGTTTTGCCGATGCATCGATTAAAAGAAAATCGATTCTTCATTACTTGTAGGTCACGCCTTACGTTTTAAAATGCTAAATTCATAATTTATAACTGGCCGAATATAATTATATGTATATATTTTTTTTATTATGAAATTGTTTAATCAAGTTTCTATATGTTTAAAAGATTTGTAGTGGATTGTGTTGTAGGAGTTTTGATAGTATTTTTCTGGTAGGTGAAGTGGCCTTTCTACTGGTGTGTTTTGAGAAAAGATAAAACTTTCGTATAAAATAAAAATATATACATTTTCGAGAATTGTAACTTTAAAATTAAATTAACGTAAAGATTTCGTCAATTTGTTAATGTCCGATGAAAGTAAACAGTTAAAGCTGGAATAACATAATCGTAACGCCGAAGGTCGGAAGTGACCTCGTTTCTTATTGCAGTTACAAAGAGAATTGCATGTGATTCTCAAACTGTCCGTTATAATATTATAAAGTAGGGGATGCCTGCGACTTCATTAAAAGCACCTTCAAAATTTGAGCAACCGTTCCGAAGATTACCCGCAACAAACGCGGATTTTAGAACTAAAAATTAAAAAAATTGGATTTTCGTTAAAAACAAATACATCATGTTCACGAAACATGTTTTTTCAATATCACTTTAATTTTATTTACTATATAAATTACTAGCTGTCGCCCGCGACTCCGTCCGCGCGCAGTTAAAAAAAAAAACTAAATGTGGGGGGGTTATGAAAAATAGATGTTGGCCGATTCTCAGACCTACTGAATATGCTCACAAAATTTCATGAGAATCGGCCAAGCTGTTTCGGAGGAGTTCAAGTTCGAACCCCGTGACACGAGAATTTTATATATTAGAAGATTTATTCATTTATACACTCTACCTTTATTATTTTATAATATTTCAGGCAGAGGGCGTACTTTTCTCAAATGTCTTTCTCTTGTCAAAATCCATAAGCAGCGTTCCGTCGCTCATTTACGCCTTTAATCTATAAAACAGCAAAATAAACGAGTAGCGTGTATTGTTTAAACCAGTACACACGTGTTCCACGGAAAATTAGCCGCGAGCAGTTTGTCGATTACATTTCTTTCTAATACCATGCTCAATTGCTCAGGCCATTTAACAAGTGACGTCATAAGGATATCGGAAAAGATTCTGTTGACGAGTAATAATGTTAAAGAAAAAAGAAGCAATAAGGAGTTTAAAGAAACCAGTAACATTTTAAAGGGGTCTAAGAGAAAAAATTTGAGAAGGAGTGTACTAGATTGTCGCGTGCGTGATTCGAACCAGTTGTCAGACATCGGTTGCTACGTGACTTGACGCCACGTCCGCGACCCTCTCACGATGGCAATATTGTTAAGGTCATGTACAAACTTATAGTTCTATATAAAATGGATTTTAAGAAGTTAGAACAAAACATATTTAAGTTTTTATTTTAAAAATCTCTTACAGCCGCACTGGACTCTTAGGGAATCTCTTAACATAGTTTTCTTGTCCTAACCTACACTTAGAGAGACCACTTAAGAACTGTTAAACGTAACGCCAGCAATAGCAGACCAGTCAAAACAATTTAAAATTTTGCAAATAAGTTGCCTACCTAAAAATATGAAGTGATGCACAGAAATATTATAGATATTCCCGGTTTATGAACGTCCCCTCCACTTTACAAACCATTTCTCCCATCTATCCTTTCGTTATAAAAAGGGGAAAAAGACAATTTGGCGTTTTGACACACACTTTTACAGAAAAAACGTAAAGATATTTCTGATTTTTTTTTATCAATAAATGATAATATTGTTGTTAAACATGTCTTAGGATAGTGAAAATTCGCCGTATCCACATTACTTAGATATCGTGGAAAGTGTATACTTCCCCTTAGCGGTTTTCGCGTGCAAAACCAACATTAGTTGTATGTGTAATGGGGTTCTAAGAAGTGAAGCAGACGCTGAGCCAGCGGTAACTGCAATCGCTGTCATTAGAAACCGATAGACAAACTTTGACTTTTAAGAAGCAGGACATGTCAAGCAATTAACGTGTATAATAAATCGATTAATATTTAAACTTTCTTGCGTTTGTTCGTTTTGTGTATTTATGTAAAAAGTGTCGACTTTAAGACGTCTTTTGAATGTAATTTTACTGTACGAAAAGTGAGATAATTTTAACTTTAGCAGATCTTTGCTTAATCCGTTTCTCTATAGTCAAAGATAGCAGACAACGGATTCGAGTTTCTTGCATTTAGAAATATGAGTCGTCTGGCAAAGTTTAGTCTGTTTTTTTCGTAGTGAGTGTCACGAAGTTAATATAGTCAAACCCATTTTTTTGTTTTGATGTACCTTGTGCAATATGAACATTACTAGCTGTCGCCCGTACCTCAGTCCGCGTGGAATTGAAAAAAAAAATAAGTAGCCTATGTGTTCTTCCACACTATGTTCTACATCTGTGCCAAATTTCATCAAGATCTGTTTAGCCGTTCCGCAGATACCTTCAAACAAACATCCATCTAAACTTTCGCATCTTATCTATATATATAAAAGAAAGTCGTGTTAGTTACACTACTCGTATTTATAACTCAAGAACGACTGAATCGATTTGACTGAAAATGGGTGGGCAGATAGCTTAGAACCAGGAAACGGACATAGGATAATTTTTACCCCGTTTTCTATTTTTTTATTTCGCGCGGACGGAGTCGCGGGTAAAAGCTAGTTTATAATATTAGTAATATTAAAACAACAATTTGTTAATTAAACTGTAATCAGTTACAAATTGTAACGGATAACATTAGTATCTACACCTACTTGATCCTAGCACGAAATCAGCTGTAGAGAGATAATAAACCAATATATCTTGATCCTTCTGATGATAATTGTAACAAGAATCGAATTTATTACTTACTTGATTAGTGAGTCAGGACTCATTGTAAGACAAAGTAACCGATAAGGAAAAATATATCATTATATTATTACAGAAGCGAAATCTTTTGCACCGGTTTTCAAGGAATTTGAGCGAAACAATAAACGTGTTTTACTGTATGTGACACACTAGCTGTTTGTGAATAAAAGAAAAACTTAACAAGTAGCTGTGTTGTTCTAGATTATGTTCTACATCTGTAACACGTTTTATCAAGATTCGTTCAGACGCTCCGGACATACCTTCAAACATACATCCGTCCAACCTAAACTTTCGCATTAATAATATTAGTAAGACAGGAGACCGAAGTGCTGGCAGCTACCTCGGACAAAGAATTAGTCTAGCCATTCAAAGGGGGAACGCTGCCAGTATCTTTGGAACCTTGCCTAAAGGGATACCTTTTAATGACATATTTTAGTTTTTATATTATACTAGCTTTTACCCGCGACTCCGTCCGCGCGGAATAAAAATAGAAAACGGGGTAAAAATTATCCTATGTCCGTTTCCTGGTTCCAAGCTACCTGCCCACCAATTTTCAGTCAAATCGATTCAGCCGTTCTTGAGTTATAAATAGTGTAACTAACACGACTTTCTTTTTATATAGATTTAAATTAAGTGTAATTAGGTTTTGTATAATTGGATTAAATTTATAACAATTTATATTTGAATTGCAATTAACATGTAGCTATTTATTATCTGTCCTTGCTTGTTATACAATGACAGCTGTCAAAACCAAACTGTCCTGTTGTCAAATACAATAATACCAACACATATTAGTAACATAATACATTTAAAGTTAATATGGAGACATGCATACAATTATTTAAAAATAATCTCAACCAATGGATGACCAATAATTCAATTAAAACTTCTATCATTTATCATCTTAATAGATTAAATTTTTCAATCATTATAGATATGTTTAATTCTGTTAAATTTGAACCAAAATGTATTAAAACGCTAATGAAAATTTTCTACCGCGAGTAATGCTAGAATTCATCATCATCAGCTCACTATACGTCCCCACTGAGGGGCTCGGAGCTTACCCTATGTTGTGGGTGACTAGGCCGTAGTCAACCACGCTGGCCAAGTGCGGGTTGGTTGACTTCACACATATCATTGAATTTCTTCTCAGATATGTGCAGCATCACGATGTTTTCCTTCACCGTAAGAACGGCGGACAGATGTACATATGTAAATCGAAAATCGAGAAACACATTGGTACATGGCGGGATTCGAACCCAGGACCTGCAGATTGCAAGTCAAGTGCTTAACCCCTAAGCCACCGACGCTCAGAACGCTAGAATTCAAACTAACATCAAAACATAAAATCTCACAATTATAAATGCGAAAATCTGGATATTTGTAACTAGATATCTCCAGAATGGATGGATGGATGTAGAACATAGTCTGGAAGAACACATAGGCTATTTATTACGTTTTTCTTAATTCAGTAACTTAATAAAATTACAATAGTATTTTATCTATCAAGAATAGTACCAACCTACATAAACTTATCTAAGTTGGGGTTAAAACAAATGGCGCGTAAATATTTAATTATCATAAGATAACAGATTTATTTTATAGCTAACTAGCTGTCGCCCGCGACTCCGTCCGCGCGAAATTAAAAAAACGTAATAAATAGCCTATGTTCTTCCAGACTATGTTCTACATCTGTACAAAATTTCATCAAGATTCGTTAAATTGTTCCGGTGATATCTTCAAACAAATATCCATCCATCCAAACATTCGTATTTATAATATTAGTAAGATTATTTAACTACTACGCCTTACATTTACTACGAGTACATTAGATAAGTCAGGTTCATGGTTTACAAGCTGTCGCCCGCGACTCCGTCCTAGTGGATTTAAAAAAATATTAATTAGACAGTAATTAGGGTTCTTCCAGGCTATCTACATGCCTTTTTTTCCAGAGGGGAATGCTTTATGCATACTCCGCGCCCTGGGGGGGGGGGGAGGACGGTAGTTATGTGGGATTCTCTTCCGGATGGGAAGCATACCCACTAAATTCCATCTGTTTCTCTAACGCATCCGGACGGGACCACGGACACGCTTTCGCTTTCGTCCGCGACCATGTAGTATGCCAAATTTCAGCTATATTCATGTAACCTTTTTGAAAATACCTTATAACAAACATCCATCCATTTTAATTCCATTTATAATATTAGTCAATATATGAATGGGAATTAGTCTGAACAAGGTCGAACATCTCTTATCAAGAAATTACAAGAAGTTACACTAATCAAAAATGTACAGGAAAACTTCTAGTTAACATACTTTACATAAGTTTCCTCTTCAAATTTAGATAATTGCGCAATCTTAATTATGTTCAAGCTATAGTGCGATTAACTTATATGGCCCGATGAGTGGTGCTGTGAATTAGTACTGTCACGAAATATACTTAAAAGATACTTAGACACGGAAAATGACAATAAACAATACTACAGTCCGATGCTATGACACTTTTTTTTTATTTTTTTTTATAAGAGAAGGGGGCAAACGAGCAGCGGGAACACCAAGGTGTTCATCGACGCCCATGAATCTGCAATACCAGAGGAATTGCAGATGCGTTGTAGGCCTTTGAGATGGTGATACGCTCGCTTCTTGAAGGACCCTAAGTGACAGAGTTTGATTTGTTTTGATGAGTTTTGACAGAGTGACGATAATAATGTCCACATGTCGGAGAAGTTTGTCGGTTTGTACAGTTATGAATTTTGACGTTTAGTAGAAAAGTTTAAGTTCTGACGTTGTTAAGTATACTATAAAGGCTTGACTTCCCTCACATTTTCCGCCTAACAACGACATACAATTCATTCAGTTGACTAGAGTCGTGTTATTATTAAAAAAAGGAAAGGTTGCCAACTAAACGAGCTATCAATAACGCCAATTTGAAGTCGTTACAGGACCGCACACGAGATGCATTTGCAGTCAATTTTGTACACAGAGTATAGTACACACAGAGGTTGCATAGTGAAAAGAAAATTGTAATTTTTCACACGGTAAAATTACTCTACGCTTTTTTACTCCGATTTCTTATAAATAACTAGATAAAAAGATGCCTTTAAAAAACTATACATTCGACTAAAAATATAAACGTCTTTCTCGGGAAAACTCATATCAAATATCTTTTCACATTATTAAATCAACGGATTAGATTGAACGTCACAAACTCACAAAGTATTAGTACGTGCGAACGCTAAAAAATATATTGAGATTGTTGTTAAAAAAATATATATTCAGTTTATTTATTTAAAAACTGTTACCTTGCCGTAAAAGAGATTTTTGTAATCTTACTCGTAGTACTTAATTTTAGTTTTTTTATCTAACTTAAGTCACCTTAGCACCTAATGCAAACAGTACATGTGTAAAAGGTCTAGCTGAAAACCAGCGCAGGAACGGCCTTGGTCCACCCTGCGTTACTGAGCTTGACATCTCTTGCCACAATTTTTTTTTCTTTATTAAATTTAGAATGATACTCTATTCTATTCTAAAAACATTCCCTTCAAGCGATGTATTGTAATGTAGCAGTATTATTAAAAACATCTGTTAATTCAATGTAGTCGTGAAACAGATCATAAACCTCTCCAATCTTGGGGCACGGTCCCTACCAAAGTGGAGTGACAAAGCCTTAATCACGCAGACTCATTACAGATTGATTTAATTACCAAATATCTTTGAATTCGCAGATATTAACAGTTTAATTATCTGAATGCAATATCTATTTTCACTGCTCTGTGCGGTGGCAGGAGTCAATTAATCTCAGTAGACTGCACGGCGCTGGGCGCATGGACTTTGCTATTGCAAGCTGCGATGTAGCTAACTCATATTGCAACAAATTGACACTGCCAACGCACATCGCTTAGCAACAATGCATATTTAGTTTTTAGTTTTTTTTATAACAGTAGGATCAAACGATCGAAATGAGCGATCATAGTTATTTCGATGCCTCCAACGAATAAGGGCCAATGTGCAAATTGACATTACAGGAGATGCTCTCGAAGTTTCAACCATGTAGGAAATTATGTCGCATAAGCCCTTTTGCTTTAGGAAAAAAAAACACCTGTAAATTTGTATTTGTGTTTAGTGCATATTGTTAACTAGACTAAGAGGTAACCTTTAAAATAAAAAAGTAAAAATCACTTTGTTACTTTGGCCCTTATACATAAGACCCATCGATTCATAAGTTGAAAGAATCAGATTTATGGTCAGAGGAGGGGACTTGCAAAAATCATTTCCCCTACCAATTCTTATTTTAACTGGTATTTTATTTATTCTTTTCTTGAGTTTTATATAATACTAGCTGTCGCCCGCGACTCCATACACGCGCAGTTAAATAAAACTTAATAGGGGTATAAAAAATAGATGTTGGCCGGTTCTCAGACCTACTCAATATGCTCACAAAATTTCATGAGAATCGGTCAAGCGGTTTCGGAGGAGTACGGGAACGAACATTGTGACACGAGAATCTATATATATAAAAGAAAGTCATGTTAGTTACACTATTTATAACTCAAGAACGGCTGAATCGATTTGACTGAAAATTGGTGGGCAGGTAGCTTAGAACCAGGAAACGGACATAGGATAATTTTTACCCCGTTTTCTATTTTTTATTCCGCGCGGACGGAGTCGCAGGTAAAAGCTAGTTTTATATAAAAGATAACCAGAATTCAATTCCATTACCAGTCTATTGACTAGTTTTAAAATAAATTCATTACTAAATTGTTACACGTTCCGTTCAAGGATTTCGGATAGATTAAACAGTAATTTGTTGTAACGGAGATCGTGTGCCGACATTAATTGAGTTCACTAGACAGCCACTAGGATTAGGAACACTAATTACACAAGCTTAGTGCCTACTGAGAATTATCTGAAGAATTGTTGTGGTACAAGTTATAACATGATGACTATTTACTGTTGCTATGCGCTAAGTCGCATTTAAAAATAAAAATTCTTAAATCCACTACACATCTACAGTTTTAACTATAGTTGTACTGGTCAGTTAAAAATGTACAGATAAAACTGTAGGTGTGTAGCGGGCTTTAATTTAGGTTTCGACTGCTGTGAAGCTTGTATTAATACATGTTGTTATCTCTTTCAGTCTCTTTGACAGAACAGAAACAAAATGTGTCAATAGACTAGTCATCGCAGTGAAATTCAACGGTTATAGACCGACAAAGTACATCTCTAGCGCCCCACTGACAATATCTAAAAAGACTTGCAAAATCCTACTCTTACTGTAGCTGTCTTGATGTTTTTTTTATATTTCTATGCCTATTAAGGTTTAACAATTCTAACAGAAGTAAATGCGATAGCAGCGCCTCTCTCACATTGAATCACATTAATTAAACTCTCACAAAACACGCTTACTGTTGTACTTTGTACCAAACAATTTTAATATAACAAATTCATTTTGAACGTAGCAGAAACTTTAAGCTTTAATAAGCATCGGAATTATCTACTCTCTTAATTATTATCTTAAATATTCGGCCTGAAATCCTGATGTTTCATTTACAAAATGGAGGTAAAATTTCATAGTTCAAAGACCTTTATATCCGCTAAAATATAATCTGTGAATAACATAAATCTACATTAAAAGGAGAAATCGATTGATAGGTCACTGATTACTTTGTAAAGACAAAGTAACTGTAGGAAAATTCCATCTCTACAGTTATTTTCAACAACCCCTAAAACCGTCAGCTTTAAATTACTCGATTTACTTTACCCAATTGAGAACCTATTAAGTTTTTTTTATACTCTCAATCTTACTTTTTCTATACTCGAGTTTATATTTGTAAGATTAAAAATCTTATAATTTAAAATTTTATAACAAAATTTAAACCAATTTAGGTTTTATTTTAAGGTATTAAGAGTTAATTCCGCTTAATCAACTTAATTGTCGTTCAGTTAATCTTTTTACAAGTCATTTCGTATGCAACAGTAATAATCTAGACGTTTCTTACTGCAATAACCTAAGCTATAGTCTGAGAAATTTTTATGACCCTGTAAGCATAAATGAAACTAAATTCCATCATTAGCGTCCAGTGACAATATCAAGTGTCACAATATCCATGTCGGATAGTCTCTGTCTTGTCATATTTTGTTATGTCGTTTTCTACGACATGGTTTAAGATATTTTCCTAGGATATAACACGAGGCAACACGCGCCTTCCTAAAGTCATCGGACAAAATCTGTCAAAATATGTATGAGATTTGTTGGTGTAATTTACGTCCGATAGAGGCGCTGTATAAATTCTAATAAAAATTTTGTCATAGACGTTACGAAAACGTTCTCACGAATATTCGTGCTAGGCCGTAAGGACGATAACAGTGAGGGACACCGGGCCAGTTAACTTCGTCGCAATATAACTTAGGTCTTGTGATTGAATGACTCACGCCGCTGTCCAATCAGCTGTAGAAAAGAGGAATTAAGTATCTAGATCTTCAGTCTTGTTAATATTTCGTCCAGACTAAAGACATTTTGAATTAGTTTTTCAGTCGGTCAAAGTTTAATAAAAATTTAACGCACAGATAAAAGTTCAATTAGTTTAAATAATAATAAAAAAGGTTTGTATTTAAAAATTATTTTATTTTTCGTAAACATTTTAACATGTTAACTTTTTTAAATGTGTTTTATACTAAAATCACCAATTATTTATTTCGAAATAATGACGTCACAAAATGGGGATTTGAACTCAATGTACAATTAAGAACTCCTTGGTGAAACTGTATGTTCTATTAACCCTATGACGACCTCAGTCTAAGTCGCGTGGTTGTGTGACGCCATGATGACGTGCGCTGTGGCCATGCTTCGCGATAAATATGTATGTATGTATGTAGTTGTCGTCACCACATCCAATGATAACGGATCATACAATTGTGTTAATGAAATTCAGTTATGACCACTGTATATAGGGACATAAGCTTTATATGATAACTAGTTGTCGCACGCGACTTCCGCGCGGAATTAAACAAAAAAAAATAGTAATAAATATAGCCTATGTCACCCGGGTACAATGTAGCTTTCCAACAGTTAAAGAATTTTTCAAAACGATTCAGTAATTTCGGAGCATACACTCCGTCCGGGAGAATTTAAAAAAAACTTTATAAGTAGCCTATGTGATCATGCCTATTTCAGACTATGTTCCACATCTTTGCCAAATTTTATCAAAATCCGTTGAGCCGTTACAGAGATACCTTCTAACAAACATCCATAAAAACAAGTATTTGCATTTATAATAGTAAGATTAGTGGGGATATTATAAAAGTGACTGATTTAAATTCATAACTGAGTCTGAGCAGCTTCCGCATCACATCTGAACGAATCTGGATAATATCTTACAGATATCTCTGTCTGTAATAATTCCTATGAGAAGTTACTTGAGAGAACTAGTATTTTATATTCGAAATAATACCTAATTCTAACTAAAGTATTAGCTATTCAAAGGGGAAACGCTGCCAGTATTTTTGTAACCTTGTCTAAAGGGACTCCTTTTAATTTTATATTTTAGTTTTTATGTTATATTTTTAAGGTTTTTAGTTTTAGGTTCTATCGTTACTTTTTATATTGAAGTATACAATTTTATTTACTAAAGTACTAAGTCCATTATCACGTGTAAATCTGGATAGACATAATAAATTCTTGACGTAGATGTAAAACACTTTCCAGTCATATGACCTAGATAGTTATATATTTCTAGAATTTCTAAATACATTATGTTAGATGTTTATCTGTTAAACAAATTGTTTCAACAAACGATGGGGGAAATTCACCTTCACTTTATAGGAATTACATCTATAAAGTGTTCGAAAAAAAATCTAAAAAAACTAAATAAAAAAAAAACATTCAAGCTAAATCCTTAAATATGCTCATCTACATTATTAACGTTGATCTGTTTGCATTGAATAGACTTCGAAACTACTACCGATTTAAAAAAAAAAATCACTGTTGGGAAGCTACATTATCGTAGACGAAGTTGAGGACAATTCCTAGTATTTAAGAGTTACAGATAAAAAAACCAAGCATTATAAATAAAATGTTTAAAAAATAATACATTAACTTTTGCTTAAAGCTAAATAATCATTGTTAATCTCGGAAACGATTAAAATAAAATAAAAAATAGTTTGAATTCTAACAAAAGCGTTTATACGAAAAAAAAAGCTTTGTGATTGTTAATTTGTCGCGGTATTTTTCGAAGTTAGGCGATTTTTATTCTTCACTTTTCGGTTTTGAATCAGGAATTTGTGACAATGTTTGCATAAGACCTTGTATGTGATATTAACAGTGAACAATAATCTTGTGTTTACGTCTGATTTAACAATTTCCTGCAAAAGGGGTACTGACGGAAGCTATCAGTCCGAGCAATTTTTAAAACAACTACTTAAGAGAGAGACAATGTTAGCTGTGGATAGGACTTCTCGCTCGTACAATGCACTTGACCGTGACCGTGAATTTAATTTAGTTTCATAATACATCCTGTCTTCGTCATATCGGTGAAAATAATTCACTCTTACTGTTGTTGGTAAAATAGCGCCATCTATTATCAGCGTTTCAAAACACTTTTAATTTAAATTAAAAACATTGTATTTTTTATGTAACACTTCCTTATTCTAGAATGTACTCGAAAATATCGAAAAAAGATTTTGCAATGAATAAATTACATACATACTAACCCACATATAAAACCAAACTTATATGAGCTCAGAAAACCAGCAAAAGTTTAAGGTCTTTGTCTTCCAAAAATCAGTAATTTCTACCCTTTTACACAATCTATCCATCGCTTCGTAGTCACACATTATGTACTCTTCCATACATCTCTGTCATCCACACTTCGGGCTTTGTAGCCATCAGTAGAGTCTTCTGAATATTACGAAAAAAACCATAAATTTTATTTGTTAAAAAAATAAAGGTGTGACATTACGTAATGTCGTAGATCCTAGCTTATCATAGTTTCAACAAGATAATATTGCTTTACTCTGCCACACCTCTAGCTACGTGACGGATGTCACATATGAAATAATCACGTGTTTTACAACTAGTTATACTATTCCCGTTATACTAGCTGTTCCCGTGCGGTTTCATCCGCATAAAATTCCAAACAATACTGTTAGAAATTTTAAGTTACAAACTATTAAATCAACACTAATATAAAAAACTTGAGAGGTGTGTTGAGACACCCGGATGGAACGAAGTTCCTTTCTATTAATTAGTGAAGGAACCAATGTTTATTCTATGAATAAAAAACTTAAGTCTTCACAAGAAGTAGTATTTTATTTCTATGAATTTTCGTTATATATTGTCACGTCGTTGCCATGGTGAAGTAGCGCTCATTCGTCGTTAACATACTTACTATAGCAAAAAGTGTCGTGACAACTTTTCGTAAGAATTTTTTCCGTCTAGCCCACTTTCACAACGCGCGATAAGGAACTTCGTTCCAATAAAGCGTAAACACACACTTTGTAATACAGGAACTCAACAATAACGGTATATTTTTTAATTATTATTTTTGTAATAAAAAGCCCTATACTTACGACACGCTTTAGGCTATATATTTTCAAGCCATAAAACAGAGGGGATGAATACATTGAAAGAAATTGTTATGCGAGAAAATTGTAAACCAATAGTAAAACAGATGGTTGTCATGGTAACGGTAATTCTCAGCCAATGACGTAGGCCTTCGTTGTCATTAGAGCATTTGAATTTTGACATTTGCAATTTAATGTTTTACGCAATGTTAACAATAAAACAAAGTTTTTCTGTGTAACAAAAATTAATGGAATTTAATACGGATGAAGTCGCCCGGGAACATCAGTTCACCTATATCTATATATATAAAAGAAAGTCGTGTTAGTTACACTATTTATAACTCAAGAACGGCTGAATCGATTTGACTGAAAATTGGTTGGCAGGTAGCTTAGAACCAGGAAACGGACATAGGATAATTTTTACCCCGTTTTCTATTTTTTATTCCGCGCGGACGGAGTCACGGGTAAAAGCTAGTTCATACTTAATGCAGATGAAAATCTGTTAAAATCTTATACTCTTACTTGATATTATTTATTTCGTGATGTTAAGGTCGTATAAAACCAGTTTATCGGATTACGTAACATTACTGCGTCAAATAGTCGTTTTTTTTTTCTTAGCGATTTTTTTGCGGGAAACAAGAGACGATCAAATTCTGGGGAAATGCTTTTTACTTCGCTTTTTATACGTTTTAAGTTACTTTTTATCTACGTATTTGATTAAGCTAAAATAGTTTTTAATTCGAAACGAATAAAGATTGAATTAGAATGTCGTGTTAATTTGCCAAATTTCAAATCTAAACACTGTTATGGTAACAATTTTATTTGTTTAAAGGGTTCAGTACATAGTTTATTTTTTATATAAAATTAAACCTTTACAAAAATGTGCTATGCTTAGAACATTGAGCAGTATTTTTTTCCTATTCGTATACAAGGCAACATAAATTTTGAAACCCGGCAATTTTGGTCGCTAAGCGACGCGCAATTAACAGTTTCGTACACAGGGCTCGTCGCCAACATTTATATCTGTAATTTCCGTCGTGAGACTCCGTACCCACAACTTTGAATCGCCGATGCCAGTCTATTCGATCAGTACATAGTGAATTTATGTCAACTGTATAGATTTACTCCGCCATCTTGAAATTGCAGCAACTTTTCTCAGGATCATCTTTATGACATAATATTACGTAAGTTGCTTAACGACTAAAATCACCTGATTTCTAAAATTTAAGTTACCTTGTGTTCAAAGAGCCTAAGATGCTAAATTAAGAATTTTAAGAGAGGATCTCTAATATTTAAAGCCGTGAATCGACTTTCATCAACACTTGTCCTTCACACCGCACACCTGCTCTCTCATTTTTTCCCGCCTTTTTTGTCGTCGCCATTTTTTTTAACATGAGTCATTCGCAAGGCTAATACTTTCTTGACAATATCTTGACGTTTCTACATTTATAAAAGGTCAGAGAGATTCAAATGAATTAATTATAGAGCGGACATTCGATAAAATATTACAAACGTCAGTAGAAAACATATGCCTCTTCACATACGATTCAAACTAGACTTCTTACCTAGTGGTAACAAATCTAGGATCATAATTTGGTTTATGCGATTTGAATTATACGTGATGATAGTGTAAAATATTATATTGTTCTATTCCTAAAACAAGAAGTAATTCATATATTAGATTTATGTTTAAACAATAATAATTTTATACAATCTGTAATTCGAAATATTATACCTTACTATAGGCCGGCTTAAAAACTTTTTGCTCACTAAGAACCGGATTTAAATCTTAAAACATATAAAAGAAAAAAACCATTTGAACAACTCAAAGCAGTTAATTTAAAAAAAAAACAATTGAAACTGACATCACTGTCGTCCATTACGTAATCGCGCGCGAAGTTTGACAGCTCACAATGAAATGTCAATGCTTTTTTTAAATCTCAATTCTTATAATTTCCTTATTTACACTTCATATTATTTTATTTATTGAAGTAAGATAGTAGTGGTGGATACTTGAAGTAACTACAGATTTTTACATATCAAAAAAAATTAAACGCAGAGCTTGTATTGGAACGTCGAAGCTACTAGCGCCATCTATATATTTTAAAAAAGCATTTATTTTAGACAATTGCGCGGTTTAGTGACCTCTGTAAATGGACTGGCTATAAGGCGTACTATTTTTCGCCGTTTTGGTACTGATGGTAACGGTTTGAAGTGGTGGTATGGATTCAAACTAAAAATATATTAATTAACCTGTTTAAATCAGAAAATAAAAGCTGTTATTCCCAAGCTGATGATGAACTGTGTTTTTAATTCTATCTTACTAATATTGTAAATGCTAGTGGATGGATGGATGGATGGATGTTTTGAAGGTATATCCAAAAAGGCTCAAAGGATGTCGATAAAATTTGGCATAGATGTAGAGCATAGACTAAAAGAACACTAATTATTATTTTTTAAATCCGCGCGGACATAGTCGCGTTCAACAGCTAATTTTCAAATAAAATAACACATATTACATTTTGATTACTTGCAAATTACGAAACAAATGTAATTAAATTAAATATAGCCATAAAATTATACAAAAGTAAAGTTCGATCAATTCGTATGATTTAATATGCTTTATGAGTTACTAACGATATTATTAAAAATATTAACTCTATGAATTAAGTTGATTTACGACTGAGTTCGTGGTTTGAGAGAATTATTACGATAATTGCTTGGTAACGAAGTTTTTGAGTTTTAGTGTTGGACGTTGTTTTTTGTCGATATCGATATTGCACAAAAATATTATTATTAATTAATTAATCTTGCTTTTTTAATTTGAAATGTATTTATTTTATTTCTTTTTATAATGTTAAATGGAATGATTATATTAAAATTGTATTATAATGTCATAAGTTTCTGTTTAGTTTATTTTTATGGTAATATCAATTGTGCTCTTTTGCCTTAAATACGACATGACATAAAAAAATTACACTATGACATATTTTTTTATCCTTCTGTAATTCTTACTGTAACTGTACTGTCAAAACATGTACTACTCGTATTAACGTTTCGATTCATATATTGCTAATTGCGAAGGTATTCAATTTAAAAAGTTTTTTTTTCTATCGATACATTAATAAATTTCTAAGGTACATCACTAAATTCAGATTTATTACCATTATAATTAGTGGGCGGATTAAATTTTACTTTCAATGCCTAACACTAGACGTTACACAAATTATGGCAACAATGTCACAATATATATTAATGTTGAAAATAAATCTTATTTCGTATTATTTTAAGGTTCAATTTGCTTTATCAATTGTTTTTAATCACACGTGTAGATGTTTATATGAGTATTTTATTATTTTAATGATAGGTTACTTTTTTATGGAACAAAAAAACCATAGAGTAGCGAATGTGATCGTGTGAAAATACATTGATATATTTATTAATATTTTATTTCATGAAATTAATATACGCTAACGACTAAAGCGACACAACGCATAATTATAATAGACAGATTGTCACTGTGAGATACAATCACATAAAAATATAGTCCCACAAACGTCCCTAAGGAAATTTTACGAGAAAATATTCCTAACGTCAACGTCAAAATTTATATTAGACTAGCTGTCACCGAGCCTCCGTCCGCGCGGAATTAAAATAACTTTATAAGTAGTCTATGTATTCTTCCAGACTATGCTCTATATTTGTGCCTAATTTCATAAAGATCCGTTAAGCTGTTCCGGAGTTACCTTGAAAAAAACATCCATCCATCCATCCATCTAAGCTTTCGCATTTATGATATTAGTACGATTTATACAGCGCCTATCGGCCGTAAAGTAAACTGACAAATCTCATACAAATTTTATTTAAAAGTGTTTTTAGATTTTAAGTTACTAGTATCATAACTTAAAATAACTTATTATAACTAAAAAAACGGAGAAAAAATTCAATAGTTTTAGTTTCAACTGAAAGAGACGACTTTTATATAATTTTGTCACACCTAAGACTTTGCAGTGAAGTCATAAAAGCACTGGAAATTCTCGGGAACCTTCCCGATGACTCTAAGGTCAATGTCAAATGACGTCAGCTCAGTCGGGCAATTTACAAGGGCACACTTATTACGCTGAGGTGGCTCCTTTTGCCACATTTTATTTTCTTTTAATTTTTTATCTGTGCTGTATGTTTTTTATCTGTGTGATATTAAATATTTCTTTATTTCTTAATTACAAAAATGTCAAATGTTTCGATAGTAAATAACCTTGTTTTCACAAGCGGTATATATTCACGTATGACTTTCATATCCCTAGTGGAAACTGACCCTAATAGATATATTAATTGTTAGAGAATTTATTATTGACATATTCAATAAAGATTATTAAAATAAATTAATCCATAAATCATAAACACAAACGTAATTTTAATCTATAAATTCAATTAAAAAGATAACGGATATCTTTTTCCAATCCGAGTGATATTTGAAAAAGTTTAGGAAGTAATAAAAATGATGTATTGATGTATTTTAAAGATAAAATTCAATACATTTTTAAACGAATATGAGAAAGTATTTTAGAATTCAAGAACAAGTATAAATAATTCTTATGATAAAGGAAAACATTATGATGTAACCTGCACATATCTGAGAAGAAATACAAAGATATGTGTGAAGTTAACCCGCACATAGCCAGCGTGCTTGACGATGGCCTACTCACACCTAAATTAGGGTAGACTTCGAGCCTCTCGGTGAGGACGTATCTTGATCTGATGATGATGAAGCAGACAAGATCCAACCAACATTATGCTACTTTTGATCCTGAAATATCCTGGATTAAAGCGGCCGAATACCGATTATCCTGGTGACCTTTGGTACCTTTGGACCTACGCGAGTGGACGATATGTGACTGACATAATGATAACGTTTTCCTAATTGTACGGATAGTACTTGGTTAAAATACGTATAGAATACTACATACAATTCTCACTTCGAAACGGAGTTAAGGCTAAGAGCGATCAAACATACAAACATACAAACAGACATATCCGCAAACAAACCCTATAATTCGAATAAACATTTTTTTTTTGTTGTTGCTCTGCCTTTACCTCAGACATACTAACAGTCCGAGCCTATGTTTGCTAATTTCCATTCATACCAGTTCTCGCGAATATGCTTCTCGTATTTCAAATAAACATTTGTAACTAGTACAGAAAGACTGTAGAAAGTATGGATGGATTGTGTAAAAGTAGAAGAAGAGTACATGTCTACTCTATGTTGGGATATGGTTGCCAGGTCGCAAACCTACTAGCCGGACAGACCAGCCAGTTTGGCCGGACATTTGGGTAGAAAACTCGAACACCCTGTAATATTTAGAATTTTGTCTCAGTATTAATAGGTACACTGTCGTTTGGGAAATGTAAAAAGCCTAACAAAAGCCGGACAACTGTTTATTCTGGCCGGATACGCAATCAAAAAGCCTACCTATGTCCGGCTTTATCCGGACGCCTGGCAACGTTATGTAGGGATGATGACACAGTTTGATGGCCTTTGCATAGTTGTAAATCAAAACAAAAAAAACTTGTTGAAAAAAAACTTGTTTACGGAAGCTAGGAAAAAATGTCATTATATCGTTTTATTTATTTAAGGTACAAAACCTGATTCTGATACTATAAATATAGAATAAAAATGACGCAGTTTTATTTTAAGACCATGGGGTCTCGGCCAAGGTTAACTTTTTCCTTAATTCCGTAATGTAAAAAACAACCAAGACGATAAAAAGATAAATACTACAAGATTATTGATAATTATTCGAATAAAAATATCATAACAAATTTAAACGTTAATCGGAGAGTTTCTCAGTTGAGAGTTTTAACTTCGCCGATAATAAACCATCTGACTGCTAATAAAAAGGTCTTCAAATTAAACTTTAAGAGGTTTAGATGGTTTTTTTTCTGGTTATCCAAAAATAAAACAAAACTTCTAAACCTAATGAACGCATTATACTCGTACGAATTTCTCGATGTTTAACAATTCGAGTTCAAAAGATATAAAATATGAATCCAATTAATCATTACAACACTGATGTATATCTTTTAAACAAATCCGCTTACAAGCAGTACAAGCGTTACAAGGCACAAGCTGAAGCGATAATTACATTTATTTATATCAATTATTTTATGTCGATAGGTCCTATGTATAAGGGCCAAAATAACAAATTGATGATTTTTACTTTTTTAATGTTAAAAGCTACCTCTTAGTTTATTAACACATACACTGAACAAAATACTAGCTGTCGCCCGCGACTCCGTCCGCTTAGAATTAAAAAAAACTTAATTAGTAGCCTATATTCTCTTATTTCTCTATATTCTCTTATTTCTCTACCTCTCTACCTTATAACAAATGTTTAAACTTTCACATCTTATCTATATATATATAAAATAAAGTCGTGTTAGTTACACTATTTATAACTCAAGATCGGTCGAACTGATTTAGCTGAAAATTGATGGGGGGTAGCTTAGAACTAGGAGACGGACATAGGAACTTTTTTTTATTCTGTGCGGACGGAGTCGCGGGTAAAAGCTAGTTTACAATATTAGTAAGATATTAATGAAAAAGATATCAATAAAAACTAAGTAATAATTAAGATTTATTCTAAAACGCTGCAACTTACAACTTAATAAGATCTTATAACCTGTTACAAAAAAAGTTGAGCACCACTGTATGACTCACACACGTTTTATACATGATTGTATAAAAGTATTGTGGCCGTCTAATCGCACATTCAGTGTACTTCTGTCATAGCTTAGAGTGCAAGCTAATATCGCTCTTAGTTCTATCAAATTTACATCTATAATCGCTTCAAGTTACTTCTAATAGCAATGTCTATGTGTGGGTGATAGATGTTGAAAACATTTTTTTGTAAATTACAAGTGATTTTCTGTCAGAAATATCTACAATACTGCAGGTGAGCGGTTATCATCTCCCTGTCCTTGTCACACTCTATGGAGGGGGCAAATTAGATTTTCGTCTTCCTGATCGATCTGTCTTCTGTCACCTCAGTCGTCACACCTTCATCATGTCACCTTTCACGCGATCTTTTTTTCTTTCTTTCAATTCGTCCATCTCTTCCTAGACTTACCTCTACCGGTGTACCCTTCCACATCATTTCGTTTTCCACATCATTTCGTTTTCACAACGTGTACTCTTTTTTATCCATCCATGTTACTGTCTTACTTTCTGCTCCGTACATAATGACATTTTACTATGAATTTGTACATTTTCGTCTATACTTTTTACAACTCCAAGGTTCAAATTCACAAAGCAATAAAATGTGTTTTTTTACCGTTAAATTATATTATTATTATAAACTACCAGGAAATTCAACTGGACCAATAAGATTGAAACTCGCAAGGCATTTTTCATAGCTTTCCGATCTTTTCACTATGTAGTTTTCTTATAGGTGAATAAAATATGTATGGATAAAACCCAACCTTTTTTAACATCGAAAGGTGGCAAACGAGCAAACGAAATTCGCCGAAATAGCAAGGCGAATGTTGTCCATAGACATCCAGAAATACAGATGCGTAGCCTACCATTAATCAACGAAGAAGGGGACACACAGAAAGTGGATGTTTCCTCTTTCCTCTTCCTCCAAATCCACTTCCCTCTCCCATCGTTTCCTTATACGAATAGGATGGGAAGGGAAAGATGACAAAAATTAGGACTCCGGCACCGCACTCATCAGAGAAAAACGAGGATTTGCTTCCATTTAACGCCTGTCTTGAATACGTGCCAAACGGCAATTTTTAGTCGTCTTACTCTCCTCATCCTTTTATTATAAGGAAAAGATGGAGAGGGTAAATAAATCTATATGAAGGAAAAATATTCTCTTAATGTAAGTCCACTCTTCCATCCATTAAAGGTAGAAAACACATCAGTACCTACTTCTTTGTGATGCTTAAGAACAGCGATCAATGCGGTATTTTCGTGAAAATAGATGGCTCGATTTCCACTTTCTTCTATAAACAAACCACGACTTTCCACAGCTATAAAACATAAATAACAATGAAAATATGTTTCTGTATGTTTTATACAGTGTAAACCGACTCACAACTTTTATTTCTTATGACGTAATGCATGCATTTAATGCATCACGTAATTATCGCCTGTGTAACTCTACTCGATCTTAACAGGAAACATAATTCAAGGTCAAACTATTAAAGGTCCTTTTGAAGGTCACAGGAATTCATAATTTGCATATTTCGCTGGCGATTAATACAAAAACTTACCTATAAAGTAGACAAAAGATTTTAATTACTTACTTTTTTTAGTATCTACAAAATGGCAATCAGCCATTTGATGTTAGAGTGAGTATTGACCTTGGACGTCTGCAATGAGTTAAAAGCTTGCAAAGGGACATTTCCCTTTACTATATCAAATTCACGTACCCTTCACATGCTTACCATAAAAATGTTGGGAAAGTATAAGGGCTAGAATTTGATCAGAACGCGAAATTTCACGTAGTAGCCATTCTTCTGTGTTTTCATATTGCATAAGTCGAGCCGGACATTTATGCAGGGACAATATAGATTTAATACTTTCGATTATTTGTCACTTGATTTAAAATTAAATGGTAACCAATTGCGACATTTTATTTTTTGCATATGTTTTTCTTATTTTAATGTCATTTTTATACATTAAGTTTTGTGTAATAATGTAGTGAATGGTTCATGTAAAAATCTAAAACTGTCTTACTAATATCTTACTAATATTATAAATGTGAATGTTTAGATGGATGTTTGTTTGAAGGTATCTCCAGAACGGCTCAATGTATCTTGATGAAATTTAACACACATATAGAAAATAGTCTGGAAGAACACATAGGCTACTTATTAAGTTTTTTTTAATACCGCTAGTTAGTAATATAAGTTACTTACTTCATTATAAATTCATTAACCTATTTCAACACCTATTAAGAAAGCAATAAAGGTTACATTTCTATTCACATTTCTAGAAGATAGTTGTACATTTATAACAATGCGATATTAACCCTTATGTAATTGAAAATAAGACATGTAATAGCGTGATGTCGATTCAACAATTTTGTAACATACGATCACCTCATATCGCGCGATTTTTATGACGTATGACGACGCAAGAAGAAAATCTAGGCCAATGATTGGACATGCAATTATCCAAGAAATTTATGTAGTTAAAGTATTTAATTCCAATCCCAATAAGGATATTGTACTTATGTTAATAGGCGTAATTTAATTTTTCAAAGACTACAAGCTGAGATGCGTATGCTAAGATGGAGGTGTGGTGTGACAAGAAAGGATAAAGTTGAGAATGTGTATGTTAGAGGAAGTTTGAAAGTAGCGCCAGTTATCGAGAAATTAAGAAGCAGAAGGTTAGCGTGGCTTGGACATGTTATGCGGAGGGATGATAATCATATAAACAAAAAAGTAATGAGATTGAATGTGGATGGCTATAAAGGTAGAGGAAGACCAAAGAAAGTATGGATGGATTGTGTGAAAGAGGATATGCGTAAAAAGGGGGTAAATTCAGATATGACGACTGATAGAGATGTATGGACAAGTACATACTGTGCCGACCCTCCAGAAGGATAAAGGCAAGTTGATAATGATGACAAGTGAAGTGGAGTTACGGTGAATCTCCTCTAACACGTGTTTTACGACACTAACGTCTCTATCATTATGTTTAAAAAGCAGAGATAACAAGCTCTTGATTATATGTTATACATAAACTAATAAGATTATAAAATTGTAGTTTATTTTAAATAAAAAAAAAGTATTTCGTACATATGATGTATTTGCGTTGTTGAGAACGAAAAGCTATTTTTTTTGTCTGTCCGCAAAGCCGCATTTGTTCCGGGTAATCTCCAAAACGGCCGGACCGATTTTGACGGGATTTTGGCAGGAAAGTAGCTGATTCATACGGGAATGTTTTAAGTTACTTTTTTTTTTTTTTCATTTTAATTCTGCGCTGATGAAATCACGGGCGAGCGCTAGTATCTAATAGAATTCACAATCATCAATCATACAACTTATGAATGAGAGAATTAATGAGTTTGTTGAACTTGCTTATCTTTACATTACGCAAATTACATTGTTTACGTCGCGCACGTGTCGATATAGACCATTCTCGCCGATCTTACCCTTGACATCTCAATAGATGCGATGACGTAAACTAATATAAATGCGATTATACACACAGACAAAGTTATCAAAGGGCCTAACACAAATATTCATTAGAACAAAATTTATACAGCGCCCCTACCGGACGTAAAATAAACGAACAAATCTTATACAGATATAAAATATTTTGTTGAAGACGTTACGAAGACGCGTGTCGTAATAAGTCGTGCTAGGTCCTCTGAACCGGTGGACATAAGTCAAATTTAATTATGACAGCACACTAGCGCCCCCCTGTCAATGTCGAAAAATGTCAGAAGATCCTTTTTTGTAAGGCCTCTTACACCGGTTCCGATATTAAAAATGAAAAAAAATAAAAATCTAATATATAAAATTCTCGTGTCACAGTTTTCGTTCCCGTACTCCTCCGAAACGGCTTGACCGATTCTCATGAAAATTTGTGAGCATTTTCAGTAGGTCTGAGAATCGGCCAACATATATTTTTCATAACCCCCCTCCCCCCATTTTTTTACTGCGCGCGGACGGAGTCGCGGGCGACAGCTAGTCATACTATACTTTTTACTCTATAGCAAATCATTCATAAAACAAAGAGAAGCGACTTGGGATTTTTCGTAGTAATATAATAGACACTTCATAGATAAGATATCGTCTTCCTTAACATTATTACAAAAAAAAAAAACACCATCCTCACTTCCTTGTACATTACATTCGTTCTTATCTATGTAATTTAGACGACCGCTTTCTTTTTTTTAATAATATGACAGCTTAGGGGAAGGCAAACCTTTTTTTATGCCAGTTTTTATGATATAAGGAAGACTTGTAGTTGCTATGGGGATTTTTAACCATGGGTTGGCCAATAGCCTAATGGTTAAAGTTACGGACATCTGATCACGTGGTCGAGGGTTTGAATCTCGACATTCGACTTATAAACCATATTTCACAAGCCTGAATCTTTTGTACAAAAACTGTTCAAATTAATTCAGGAGCTGTTTTATTAAGTATTTCTTATTAAATACACTAATATATATTATTTTATCTGGTTTATAAATAATCTTTTCGTACGCATATCAGAAATATGAGACAGTCAATTGTCGTTAAAAAAAGTACGTATTTGATTTATTACAATTTGGCGCGTGTTGATTATTCGTTAGGTCACGCAGTTTTGATAAGTAACAATTAAACAATAGATTCTTTGAAATGTTATTTTACATCTTAGACATCTTTTTTGTTAAACTTATGTCTAGTTCATTTTATATTTGCTTATATACAATACTAGCTGTCGCCCGCGACCCCGTCTGCGCGGTAATAAAAAAAACTTAATAAGTAGGCTATGTGTTCTTCCTGACTATGTTCTACATCTGTGCCAAATTTCATCAAGATCCGTTTAACCGTTCCGGAGATGCCTTCAAACAAACATCCATTCATTCATCTAAATTTTTCATTTATAACATACTAGCGACCCGCCCCGGCTTCGCACGGGTGCAATGCAAAATATACCTACTACAGAATGTCCTTATACACAACGTTCACAGCGTTCAAATTAGAAAACTTTAAATTTATCAGTGTTTCTCTACTATATTATGCATTTATTATACATACAAACCTTCCTTAAGAATCACTCTATCTATTAAAAAAAACCGCGTCAAAATCCGTTGCGTAGTTTTAAAGATCTAAGCATACATACGGACATACAGCGAAAGCGACTTTGTTTTATACTATGTATTGATTGACAAGATAGCAAGCTTTAGTTTACACTGTATAATTTTTTTTATATAACCAGGCGGCAAACGAGCAAGCGGTCACATGAATTCGCCGAAATAGCGAAGCGACCGCTGCCCATAGACATTCGCAATTGCAGATGCGTTGCCTACCCTCAATCTACGAAAGAGGAGACGCATAAAAAGAGAATATTTAACCTTCCTATGCATCTCCTCCTCCAATAAATCCACCTCCCCTTCCCTTGTAAGAAAAGGGTGGGAAGGGAAAGAATCTAAAATTAGTATTTCACTGGGCGAGCCGGCCAAGTAGTGCAACAGATGTTGTTACTGGCGTCTACCACTGTTAAAATACACAAAAGATGGTTTATTTCAAAATTACATACAGACAATCCAATTTTATTAATATTGATAAATTAACAAACTATTTTGTTTCTAATTTACTACCGGAAACAATTGACTATTTCTAAATATAACAATTAAATCACCTTTTACATAGATAAAGGTTTCCATAGTTATAGAGACCCCTTTTTTATCTCTGCAACTGGTGTAAAAGATCGGTACGGTTAAAATTACATCATTATGCATGGCAACAGCGGCAACTACAAAGCAAACTTTTAGTACACATTTCTTAGAAATGTAGTGACTCTTAACGTAATTTTCAGCCGACGTTTTTAGTTATTTGAACGCGCAGTCCTTGCTATGGACTTTTAGGGCTTTATCATAAAAAATTTAGACATTGTTTCAAATACATTACAGCTTAAGTACGTCAACCGTTTTATACCGTGACTGGCGCACGGGGCAGATTTTTGACCTTTTCCTTGATGTTTATAATATCAATCACTGGCGGTCAAAGGGTTAAACACGTGTTTGACTCAAGTGTGTCTAACTTACGATTCTTTCGTCAGTCGAACCACGATTGCACCTTCAAAATTATTGACCTTTTTCGTAATTAATGTAGGAACTAATCTATAGGCCAGGTCTAATTCTAACATCTCTGACAATTATTAGTATGGACTATAACTACACCATGTCCAGAAACATAGTCTAACGATTTCAATGCTTCTGTTTTAACTACCTACATGTGTCAAAACAATTTACAACCTTATTTTTAAAGTTTTAAAGTTCATTTTGTTCCATTGAAAATTTGGACATGCTAATTACAGTGTAGCCTTACCGTCTATCGGCGTGCGGAGTGTCACGTAGTGAAGTGAGAGAGGCCGAGTTCCCACTGTTAGTGACGTCACGACAAAATGACGTACGATATTTTTGGAACGAAGTTCCTTATCGCGCGTTGTGAAAGGGGGCTAGACGGAAAAAATTCTTACGAAAAGTTGTCACGACACTTTTTGCTATATTACCATGGCAACGACGTGACAATATATAACGAAAATTCATAGAAATAAAATGTACTTCTTGTGAAGACTTAGTTTTTTATGCATAGAATAAACATTGGTTCCTTCACTAATTAATTGAAAGGAACTTCGTTCCATCCGGGTGTCCCAACACACCTCTCAAGTTTTTAGTCATCTTATAAAGTGCTTGTCAATAGTCTCATGTTTCGTGATACTGTCGAGCTAATAGCTCTTACGGTGACAGTTTGGTGTACATATCCGATTCTAAGAGAGTAAGGACTCACCGTTAGTTTCTAAGACCAAAACCTCTGTATATAATATACGTCATCCCTCTTATTATCTTTGACAAAACAGAGATAACAACATATTTTAAACGGGTACTATGGTCTCAGAAACCCTCGATCACTGTCTTTCAATCTGACCCAAACTACTGATCCGATTCAAAAGAGATTTGGTACACAGATATAGAATACTAGCTGTCGCCCGCGACTCCGTCCGCGCGCAGTTAAAAAAAACTAAATGGGGGGGGGGGGTTATGAAAAATAAATGTTGGCCGATTCTCAGACCTACTGAATATGCTCACAAAATTTCATGAGAATCGGTCAAGCCGTTTCGGAGGAGTACGGGAACGAAAAGTGTGACACGAGAATTTTATATATTACATGTAAGGTTTATGTGAATGTTTTTTTGTAATATTTTATAATTTCAAGTAAAATAATTAAAAATAAAGTCATTAAAAATGTTACCATACCAGTATTTCACGCGGACGAAGTTGCGGGCGCAGCTAGTAAACAATAATTTATTCTAGTAATAACTGACGTACAAGTTTACAAAATTAAAACAATAGTCGTTTATATTATTCTAATTTTCTTTGCGATAGATGACAGTGCATCTTTTGTTTGTAATGAGGAACAATTGTCCCATTTAGTCATAACTGTTTTTACAACTTAATTCGACAAATTTATTTTTTTAAAAATCATTCCTCTCGCGAAAACGATTAAAAAATTGACAATTTTGGTAAATGTTATTAGATGTGTGTTAAAAAATTTAAAAGTTATTGTATCTAAGTGTAATGGAAACACACCAAATCGCACCGTATCTGGGACAGTCGGATTTTTTCTTTTAATGTCTGAATCCCAAACTTGTCACCGCTTTTTGTTTAAATGGTCGTCATAAAAAGTTTCCTTTATCTTGTTACTATGCCAGATTTTAGGGACCCGCGGTATATTTTAATCTTCCTTTTATTGGCAATTATAATTTTAAAAGTACTTATCGTATAAATTTTATAGGCGGCCAGGACTATAATAATAAATTCAAAGAGGTTTAATATCAATAAAATTTCTTATGTTTTTTTATTCGTATTATTTATAAATTAAGAAACATTAAGTGAATGAAAAAAAATGTAATAAATAATACGTATCGTATTACATTATATATAAAAATAATTAACTTATCTAATACCTAAATAAAGTAAACAGACCAAGATCAAATTCCTTACATGGCAGCCATTTTTTATTCTTGAATGATTTTGTGAAAATATGACATAAAATAAAGTGATCATACAAATATTATAAATACGAAAGTTTGGTTGGATGGATGTTTGTTACTACATATCTATAAAACGGCTTATTGGATTTAGATGAAATTTTTCCTAGATGTATAACATAGTCTGGAAGAATACATAGGCTACTAACCAATTTTTTTTCTTAATTCCGCGCGGACGAAATGGCGGATACCTTAACTTAAAATAAGCAGTTTATGTTTTAAAAATATTTAAGCTCTGAATTAAAACAAAGGATATATTTAATATTACTGCTAATATTAATAAAACATAGCATGAGATATATAAAAAATACATAAGGTATCTATTGTAAAATTATATTTAATGTACTACGGAACCCATGTTGTATAGAAGAATCGCACTTGACTATTAAATGACAGAAGGCACTTGAGTTTGTTTTAAAAACGAAAGCAATTAGAACTCAGATTAGGACGAAAATGTCATGTTGACAAAAAGGTTTTTAAGTGGAGAAGTCCCAAATTAATTTGTATTACTTCACTGTTTCTGCTTACTTTAACAGGGTGGGTTTCGATTTGTCTCGACACATTGTTGTATTTATATATTCTAAGATAAGGAAAGGGAAAGTATCACAGCAGTGGAAACCTACAGTAAAAATAATGAGGTAAGAAATTTTAAATTAACAATATCTTACACACAGATCTTTACGTTTTTAGGATTTATTAGAACTTTTTAAAAACTATACCAAAAGCAATCGTAGCGCCGCCACAAAAATAACTTCAATACAAACATCCTACGTGGAATGTAATCATTCTAAATTCGCAATTGTTTTCAAAATACCCACATACCTGGTAAATTTCTCAGACGTATTACGAACAACTGGATTCTTAATCAACTAATCAGGGACTAAATGAAGCAATTATTCTAAGAATGCTTTAGAATATTAACTACGGATATTTTTTGTCCAACTGACTCGGAAGTATTTCATTATGAACTCCTTTAACTAAAACGAGTGAACCGATTTTGACGAGTGTGGAGTTTGAGATTGTGTTTTTATTTTTGACTGACGAAACACTGTAACATATCGTCATATCTCATTACCTTTGAAAAAATATAGATAACTATCGTAAAAATTCGCTAGAAAATTGACGATTTCAGTAAAACTTAAGACCTTTTTTATATCTGTTTTGGCGACCCTGTCTATTCTTCCGTTAATTTTGACGTCACAATATGGCGATGGTTCATGCACATTCTTAACATAAAACTTCACTATAGTGACACTTGAATAGTACATATTGCTGTCTATGTTTCGTCAAGCAGAATAAAAGGGATTACAATATGTAATATAAATGTCTGCTAAAAATGTATACATTGACACTGGCCATAAACCCAATTAAAATAGTCAAGAAACGTCCGTACTCATTACATCATACAAAACGACATACGCTATGTGACTAGCATCACGTAAATGGCTTGAGTTACATGTTATAACTATCTTACTAATATTATAAACTAGCTTCTACCCGCGACTCCGTCCGCGCGGAATAAAAAAATGCACACAAGATAAAAAAGTTCCTATGTCCGTCTCCTAGTTCTAAGCTCCCTCCCCATCAATTTTTAGCTAAATCAGTTCGACCGATCTAAAGTTATAAATAGTGTAACTAACACGACTTTCTTTTATATATATAGATGTGAATGTTTGGATGGATGTTTGTTTGAAAATATCTTCGGAACGGCTCAACAGATCATGATGAAATTTGGCACAATTGTAGAACATACTCTGGACGAACACAAAGGCTACTTATTAAGTTTTTTTAATGCGGTACGGACGGAGTCGCAGGCGACATTTATACCTAGGTATAAATTTACCTTATACGTGACTAGAATTTTCAACGACTTTTCCTCAAACATTTGCACAGCCTTTTGTAATTTATATCATTTAAGGAAATAGTGATTGCAGTCGAATCGTCATCGACAAAATTAGTGTTAAAAGCAGCGCCTCTATCGGGCGTAAAGTACACCATAACACTACGTGGCTGTCACATAACGCAAGTGCCTTCAAGAGTAGGGTACTTCAAGATTACGTATTTACAAAGGTGCGTACCATCCTTAGATCACATAGACACTTGGCATCAAGTGTGTTTGTGGTCAAGCACTAATTTATTCAATATTAAAAAAAAACTAATTTTGTCATAATTGTCGATGACGATACGTGCCGATTGTCACATTTATTCGTGTTAACACAATTCTGTGCATCGTTTTAATATGCGTTTCAAATAAACCCGCGCCATAATTTATAAACGTGAATTTAACATATTTTATGCCAGTATCGCAAAGTAAAATGGCGCCTAAAAAAGTATAAAATGACGGTTATTCTAATTTCAAATATTCATTCACAACATGTCTTACTCTCATAGTAAAAAGGATATTAAGAAATTACATAATCGTCTGTTAGACATTTGTTTCCTGATTTCATATTCGTTTTTATTTATAAACAACAAAATAAGGTCAAGAAATAAACAGACAACCGTTTATAATTTGAGATCTCTTATTCAAAATACGTAATCAGCAATGGTTTTACCTTAACGCCCTAAACGAGATTTATATGCCCCGTTTTTTACTGTGGCTGGGGTGGCATTGGTGTTGAGGATTACGTGACGCAAACTAGTGGCGTCCCTATCTGTCCAGCGCCTTGAGCGGTCGCCTAATCGCGCCATATCCTAATAATCCTAATAATAAACGTTCTACACGTAGTTATAATAAAGCCAACACACAATGATAACGATAGAATGGCACGCGGCCCAATATTTTGAACCCATCACTGATCACATTATGCACTACGAAAAAAATACGATGGCCGCTCCAGATCCTTGGTGTTTGCTACAAACAGCCACAATCATCAAACACGTGCCAAACACCGAACACAGGCAAGTAACACCACGTTGTCGAACATCTTTTGATTTGTGTTCAAAAACCGCAGAGACGCCGATCACTGGCCAAAACAGCGAACTCCAAACAAAACAAGCAAATCAATGCACATGTTCAAGTTTGTTGTTCGTCATTGTTTGCCAAGGCGTGCGTAGCGGCCTTTACACAAGAAGTGAACGCGCGTGATCCCTTCGCAACGGAATGTTCATGATAATCACAAAGTCATAATTATTTCCTAGCTCGTCTATAACCTTATTAAACTAATCATTAAAAATATGGCACAACATTTTTATCTTAGGATCGCAACTGCAATCGTCTGATCTACCGTTTTCATGAAGGTCAGTAGATTTTTGTTCAATTGTAAAGTTTTGAATGGTAAAATGTCTTGATCGCTGTTTTCTTTTCAATTGCACCTACTGTTTTGAATCCAGAGTACAGACAATATAATGTAACCTTGACCGAAGTCAATTGCAGATTATGTAACCACACTGTAAGCGTCTTACATTGTATTACATTATACCTCATCGAGTAAACATAAACACAATGGTAATGAAGTCTGAATAAAAAAAAACAATTTTGAATAACCTTGAGTTTCTACCGAAGTACATATATAAATATACATTCGATACATAATAAGCGAGAACTAAGATAAGAGTGAAACCGCAAGTTTGTTCCCAACGAACGACCTCTTGGAGCGAGAAACTTGAATTAGAGAGAACCTCTATAAGCGAGAAGAATATTAAGATCCCTTGGACTTTCTCTCTCTTTCTCTTATCCAGGTTTAACTCAATATTCTTTTTTTAAACTTTTAATAGTTAACTAGAACGATAAAAACATAAATTGCTGTAAATTTGTCTCAGATTTATTCAAATTGACAATTAAAATAAAGAACGAAATGAATTCAATGAAAAAAAAAAACGCATTGTAAGTTGCCAGTAATTTGTTGTTGTATTTTAAAATCATTCAATCAATCAAAATTGATTTTATTTGATATTTTAGAAAACACATTAAATCTAAGCGTAAAATATGTGAACAAAATAACTATATATCTATACTAGCTGTCGCCCGCGACTCCGTCCGCACGCAGTTAAAAAATGGGGGGGGTTATGAAAAATAGATGTTGGCCGATTCTCAGACCTACTGAATATGCTCACAAAATTTCATGAGAATCGGTCAAGCCGTTTCGGAAGAGTATGGCAACGAAAACTGTGACACGAGAATTTTATATATTAGATGAATTTTGCACTACGTAGCTTGTAGTCTACGTCGTAGCAGACACGTGTCTACTCAAGTTACAACATCCGACACA
Source organism: Papilio machaon (assembly GCF_912999745.1). Classification (NCBI taxonomy): domain Eukaryota; kingdom Metazoa; phylum Arthropoda; class Insecta; order Lepidoptera; family Papilionidae; genus Papilio; species Papilio machaon. Next base: position 4,760,732 of record NC_060012.1, on the reverse strand, counting down.
AACTACGCATGTTTACGATTCATACAAAATTAGACATACAAACATTAATTAATGTAACGACGCTCATTTAAGACACATACACAATATGCTGCTAGATTTGTTATATGTTTATTTACCACACTAAGTGTCACTCATAGTAAAACCACACTAAGGGACTTCGTAGTGTAACTTTGAACATGACAGTAAATGTGTACGCAGGAAATTAATTAAATTTAATATATCTATCTATAATATAGTATCTTAGTTAAATTTTCATACAAATAAAATCTTACTAATATTATAAATGCGAATGTTTAGATGGATGGATGTTTGAAGGTATCTACAGAACAGCTCAACGGATCTTGATGAAATTTGGCAAAGATGTAGAACATATTCTGGAAGAATATATAGGCAAGTTTTCTTTTTAATTCCTGACGCAGTCACGGGCGACAGCTAGTCTTTACTAATATTATAAATGCGAATGTGCTGATGTATAGATGAATGTTTAGAAGGTATCTCCAGAACGGCTGTATAAATCTCGCTGAAATATGGCATAGATATAAAACATAGTCTGGTAGAACATAGGCTACTATTTTTTTTAATATCACGCGGACGAAGTCTCGGGCGACATCTATGAATGATAAAGTAAAATACGATTTGTTTTGCTAATGTGTAGGTGCCTTTAGAAAATTCTTGAATCGCACGAAACGAAATCAAAACCGATTCGTTCGCTGAATTACTGAATGCTTTATTTAACTTCATATGACTCATTCAGGTCAATGAACTTTGTAGAATGATCGAGAACAAAGAACGAATCTATGAATGAAATAAGGATGTGTGAACGCTATTCTTTGTATTATCAAACTGTAGAACTTAGGGGCCGTTCATAAAATACGTCACGCTAAAATCAGCTTTTTTGACCCCCTCCCCCCTATTGTCACGCTCTGTCACACTTTCTGTGACCCCCCTAGAAATATTCCGTCACAAAAACTAAGACCCCCCCCCCCTCCTTAGTATGATAAATTTCAAATGATAGTACATAAATTTTGAGAATGAAAAATATTTATTTAGTTATTATAATAAAATTTAAATATCGCAACGCTGCTAGAGCCGCGCGACAGAGCGCTCATGTCGAAAAATAATGAACGGCGAACGTCACGTTGCCGTAGACCCCCCGTCCCCCCTTGTCACAACTTGTCACACTCAGCAAGACCCCTCCCTCCCCCTTGTATGCGAACGTATTTTATGAACGGCCCCTTACGTGACATATTGACATCCCTTTCGTCCTCCTTGAAAAACGCAGAGACAAATATGTGAAACAGCGTTAAGGCAGTCGAATATAATTATTGTAAATAACTGTATTATCTCAACTAGCGGTGTCCTGCGACTTCATTAAAGCTTAATTTATAGAAAAATAACCTATGTTACTTACGCACACATTATTTACTTTCCAGTAAAATTCCCATCATAATCGGTCCAGAAGACAGACAGACATAATTTATGTAAAATTAGTTTCTCGGTTCAACATAATTACATTTAGATAGTCCATGTTTTATTTATTTTATGCATTGTGACTAAGTTTCTAAAAGTTGATGGAAAACATCGTGATGCAATCTGTACATATCTGTGAAAAATTCAAAGATATTTAGTCAATCTGTCCACACTGGTTAAGCGTGGTTGACTATGTCGTGAGGACATAAAGTTGACTATATTAACTACAGTATAAAATACAATTACAATTTTATTGGTATGTTGGTAAAATATAAATTTACAAGTCATAAAAGTAAAAGTAATAAAATATATCTTATAATAATAAAATCTCATTACAAAATAAGATATTGTTTACACAAAATTATTTGATTAAAAATGATCACGAATAATTTTTTTTTTGTCAAAAAATTCTTCATAGCTATAAAGAGATTTCTGGAGAAGCCATGATTTTAAATGACGCGAGGTTGATATATAGATATATAATAATCTATTAAGATACTTGGAAGTATATAAATCTAATACAGGATGTCCCAATTAGTTCATTAAAAACTCTCTTTCAATGTCTGTGAGTGAAAAAAGCTATACAAATTATCTGCTAATAATAATGTTAAAAAACAATCAACCTAGGTATAGGTATGTTTTAAAATCGATATTCGATCTAAATCCGAATACAGAATCGATTAACATTCGAAGATGGATTTAAAATTCAATTCGTCGATTTGGAAATCAAGCGACCCGACATCGATTCTCGTTTTTTCTTTACAATGAAAACTACGACGCATTAATTGAAAATTAATTTGAATATTTTCAAGTTACTTCTAAGGGATATTTGCAACCGTGCGGTTTTCGCGTAGCTTTTTACCTTTGGTCTGTCCTCGGTGGTATTTCCAAACCGCTACAACTAAGGGTCCTTCAAGAAGCGAGCGTATCACCATCTCAAAGGCCGGCAACGCATCTGCGATTCCTCTGGTATTGCAGATGTCCATGGGCGTCGATGAACACTTCGGTGTTCCTGTTGCTCGTTTGACCCCTTCTCTTATAAAAAAAACTTGAAAATGGATGTTTATTAATAAAGTAATTATGCTTTCAGGGTATTAACAAGAGGAAAGATTTGTATTTTTTCTATTTAATTTTTTTTTTGCCTAATGGCAACTTACATTACATAAGCTATGATTATCACTAGATTTTTATCTATTTATAATTCGCGCGATCGAAGTCGCGGGTAAAAGCTAGTACAGAAGAGAAATGATGCGTCGGTGGCGATTTTAAGTGCTTAACCGGACCGGATAAAAACTACATGTCCAGGTTCGATCCCCGACATATATAAATGTGATGTACGAACTTCATATGTACTCGTACATTTATCCGACGTTCTTACGGTATGGTGTATGAAGTTATCAAACTTGCATTACTAGCGTGGTTGTCTATGGCCTAGTCACCCCTAACTTGGGTAACTTAGAACCGCAGACATGCATGTGAGCTTACGCAATGATAAGTTATCTAAGTTCCAAGTAGCATTGTAAGTAAATTGGCCTCTAACCATGAGAACAAAGAGATTCAATAATACTAATTATAGAGTGGACATTACGAGCACTCTCATTTATAATTTTAAACATAATCCCACATAGTCTGTGATGTCTGTGACAAGTGTTTATGTTAATAAACGTAACACTACCAGTAGTAGAGTTTTTGGAACGAAGTTCCTTATCGCGCGTTGTGAAAGGGGGCTAGACGGAAAAAATTCTTACGAAAAGTTGTCACGACACTTTTTGCTATAGTAAGTATGTTAACGACGAATGAGCGCTACTTCACCATGGCAACGAAGTGACAATATATAACGAAAATTCATAGAAATAAAAAATGTACTTCTTGTGAAGACTTAAGTTTTTTTATTCATAGAATAAACATTGGTTCCTTCACTAATTAATCGAAAGGAACTGCTTTCCATCCGGGTGTCCCTTGACACCTCTCAAGTTTTTTTTAACGTACAGTTTGGTTCTTAATGAGCCATAATCTGTATAGAATAATGTCTTTGGTTCAGAAAGACGTTTTTTTTTATCTACGAATGTGAATAAGTTTTTCAACAGTGTATACTGTAATACTTTACTTCATCTGAATCAAACCTAATCTAAAACGTGCCAGCCAATTAAAAATCTAAAGCGTCAGATATGTACCATCCATGGTCAAGACAGTATATATAGGTGTCATATGAATTGTAAATCTTGTTCCATTACCTGAAAATTACCTTGAAATATTTCATTTGTTTGTTTTTAAGGGTTCTGATTATGGTAAGTGGTAATAAGTACATGTATTTCGGAGGAAGGGTAAACGGTATTTCAGTTGGCACGTCGATAACAAGAGTACTTTTGTGTTTGACGTGCCAACTATACCAGGTAATACAATATCTTCTATACAATTAACATTTAATAACTTTATAGCATTAAGATTTCCATTATTTCACGTTTTAATTAAAAAAAATGTATATTATTAATACTGGTTTTACACGCGGTTTATTAAGTTTTACTTTATTATCGTCAGTAAAAAAAAAATTACATATATTTTTATATCTATCGAAATAAACATATTGTTGTGTAGAAGTTTCCTAAAAATTTAGTAAAGCTTTTCGTTTATTGAAGTTTTCTAAGTTCACTAACGCCATCTATTGAGAACAATTTTCATAAACATTACATTGTATAAATACTTCATTGTTTCAGTATCAGTTCTGTAGAACTAATAAAATTAAAGGATTAAGTAATGGATAAAGTAAATAATTAAAATAGAAAGTTAAGATCAAATAACCTTATTCACTAAGAAACTCTTTTCGTTGCAATTTCCAATATACGATTTTTAGACGAATGGATATTCTGAATTGTCTAATTATTATTTAAAATATTAAATAATTGTCTCCAACTTTTACTCTAGCAATATAGATAAACGTTGTGGTCTACTTTAAATTTTATTAAAAAAAATAATTAAGAAAACAAGAAGACAAGTTGGCGCGCTAATTTTCTTTGCATGGTGACAGATTTCCCGCGCAAGCACGTTAGTGACTGCGTGCAAGAATCAATTAAAATTTAAAATTTAAGTCATCCCATCCAACCAACGCCTATATAAAGCAAGCTTAAACAACGCACGTCCATTTAGTTCAGGACTCTTATCGTGTATACATGTGTCTAGAAAGTTAGCCATTTTGACAGCAACTTTTTTTATTATCTTTTTAAAACACGTGCATCGCGTCCGTTCGGAAACCGTTTTTGAAAAATTGTGTTTTTTGTTTTATTTCTAAAGTTTTCATTCAGAATTTGGTAATCTGTGATATCAAAGTTTTGATCGATTTATTGGTGAGTAAACTTTCATGTCATTTGGTTTTAAAAACTTATAAGAATTTCGTAAACTCCGTTTAAACTTCGGATACTAAAATTTAAAAAAAAACTTTCAGTAATATAAACTTTTAGTTCGTTGTAAGAGTGTTTGGAAGTTCTGTTTTTTTTTTCAAAGATAAATGTTTTTTTTTTAATTTACTGCTCGTTATACAATGATCATTAACCTTAGCTGAAATGTTAAAAATAAATAAGATATATGTTATAATTATTTTTTTCAAATATAATCAATTCTAGTTATAAACCTATGGTTTACATTTTAACTTTTAATTTTGGTTTTTTATATCACATAATTTTCACCTAAATCATCGTTCCTTGTGCGTACTGCTAAGGATTGGAATAAGTTGCCGGCGTCAGTTTTTCCGTCCAAGTACGATGTGGGGGCCTTCAAGAGTAAAGTGAATGGGCATTTACAAAGCTCGTACCATCTTTAGACCACATCATCACTTCATCGGTTGGGATCGTGGTCAAGCGCTAGATTTTTCAATATAAAAAAACCCTAATATATATAGAAAACGTGATTAATTAACCTCAACTTTTCTGTTTCAATATTCATTTACATCTACGGTTATCGTTAGTCGTAATGAGATCTTACTATTACTACCTCTGTCCATACATATGCGGTGATGATGATCACATAAACAAGCGATGAGTTTGAATGTGGATTGCTACAAAGGTAGAGGAAGACGGAATAAAGCATGGATTGTGAGAAAGAGGATACGAGTAAGACGGGATTAAATTCTACTTAGGGTCCTTTAAGAAGCGAGTGTAGGTACCTTAATTTAAAGACCGGCAACGCATCTGCTTTTACGATCGCATTGCTGATGTTGAGTTTTTCCCATTCCCTTTGGGACTACCTCCATTCGACTACCGATCTGAAGACAATTAAATCCACAGAAACAAATTTGGCGATTTGGCGTTTTTATTCTATGGGGAAAAAATTGGCGATTGAGGCGATTGTAAACGTTACCAATATGTATACAATTGTCACGTTATGAAGCTGTACGGTTACAAGTAATTCTGTATACGTCCTTTAGGAAGTAATATTTTTAGACGCTACATTGGCTAACGATGGGATGCACTCCGCTGCTTCCTACCGCCTGCAGTGTTGCCAACTTATTAAATACAATTCTACTGAGATGTTACGAAGTCAGAAATCTATCTATGACTACGTATACTTGTATATTCCATTTTAACTATATCCTGATGGCTGAACCCATTAGTCGAATGAATTTTTGCTTAATGTCCGATCTCGTACCATTTTTGATTATCCGCGGTATTTAATTTAACAGTTTTTTTATCTATTCGGTTCAAATTAATAGACTTAAAAATAGTTATTGCGATAGTAAACCTGATCTTTACAAGGCTATCGAATAATTTTAATGTAACGTTTTTATTTAAAGTAGTTAAAATAATTTTCGATTCGATTACTCTTGGATTGAAGATGCTTTTTAATTCAATCCATTTAAAATAAATCTATCTCTTTTAACCCTCGTATCAAATAATTATAAAATGGTTTTTAAATTTAAAATAGACAAGGTACACTGCGGCAATAGCGGTAGAAAATGTCGTCACCCCTACAACATAGTTTTCTTTCGTTGACCCTTGGCGTATGAAAAAAAGAAACAAGTCGCCAATTATCTCGAATCAAGTCGAAAATCAGCCACAATCTTATTAATATATTTCCTTTAATATAGATTAATTATTGTTTTACAATATTCATATAAATTTATAATTATTTCTTTTTGTTTCAGACAAATATAACCTTGAATCTCTCCTAGTACAAAGTATTGAAACAATGTTCTACTTAGTTCTGCTATTCGCCGCCGCGGCGCTACTGAGCGGGGGTCGCTCCTCAAATGTCAACCGACACATGAAACTATTGGAATTGGATAATAATATCTTAAATAGTAAGTTATATATAATAATAAACTTACTTATTACTATGAGAATAAGTATTGGTACAGCATCACATGTTAATTAAAATTTGAAGGAGGAAATAAATAATTTTTATCATTTAATAAGTTATATCGTAATTCTTCTGTAATAACTTCTAAGAAATTGTTGTATTAACTTATGTTTTTTTATTACTTTACAGTGCAATCAAAGCAGGCGACAAAGAAATTCATAGCTCTAATAAAGAAGCCAAACCCTGTTAGCTTCCACTCGACTGGAGCCCCGCTGGAGTTGACATGCGAAGCTGTGGGTACTCCAGCGCCATCTATACACTGGTTTAAAAACGACGCGCCCGTTTATGAGGTGAGTTACCCAAAGAAGCCATAGTTTAAAAAATACTAAGTTTGGATTAATTTGTTTATTAATTGTTTATAACTGTACAATTATATTGCAAACTGTGGAACTATACAAATAGAATGATACTTCAAAGTTCAAAATTCGTCAAATCGTTTAAGTTACAAATAACGTAGATCATTCCATATTTAAGTTTAAGAGCCCGCTAAGGGGCCTAAGATGTTTTAAGTTATTTAAGAACCATTAAGTTTTACATAAATGAGTGATAAATTCTGTGTCCCTGAATTTCTTGATTTGTCTCTTAAAAATGTTTTTTTTTCTCTCAGTATGACTTAGAGTCTAACGAGATAATAGACACGAATCCTACGTCCCTTGCTCGTGTGTCGTCGACGCTGCTGGTGCGTGCGGGGGGCGCTGCGGGCGCGGAGTACTCCTGCCTGGCGGTCGCGGGACACAACACACTTCGTGCCTCAACTAAAGTCTATAACTCAAGTAAGTGATGTATAATATGTTCCGCTTAGAGGTATGAACTCGATCTGTGTTATGCACTATAGAGTAATTTACGATTTATAGAAATTAACGCCGTTAGGACTCCACACCGTATTCTTTCAGATAACAGATGGTAGCTTGATGCTGTTTATTTTAGTGTAAACAGAATAGCGAATTGTAATGTTAGAGTTTGTTATGTTATTAAACATTTAAAAACGGACAAAATGCTTTAATGCTTATGTATAGGTTTTATTAGTTTTTCTCGTTGGTTCCGTTTAAGAAGATTAAGTGAGTCTTCTCACCAACAGATGGCAGCACCGACCTATCAGAGCGCAATAAGCTGCTTCCTTTCGCGCCGCGAATCCTGGTGACGTACAAAGTGCTAGTGGACTGCATCGGATGCAACGTGGTGCTGCCGTGTCGCGCTCGCGGACACCCGCGTCCTATGTTCTCCTGGCGCGACAATACCGGCCGGCCCGTCGGCAACGACCCAAGAATGAAGGTATATCCATACTTATAGTATTATTACCAAGCATTGTTCAAAATTCTGTATTACCAACCCTTTTTGTAATTCGAGGAACACAATTTTATGTAATACATATTAAATAAATAATTCAAAAATCATATTGACCAGCACCTGATGGAAATTTTTAGCAAATGTTCGTCATCAAATTCGACTTATATTAAAATTGTAGGCGCATTTTATGAATTTGTAATAATGTCAAATTCTATCATTATGGTTAATCGACAATTTTTAATGTGTTTTTTTGTTCTATCAGGTGCTACGTTCGGGCGAGCTGATAATATCTACTCTGCTTTGGACAGACCTCGGCGAGTTCACTTGCCGTGCGACGAACATGTTCGGGAGCACGCTCGCCACCACTTTCGTCTACCCCGCGCGAGTGAGTCGCTCTCTTTCATACTTACTAACAAACAAATCTTCTTTCTCTCATTCAACGAAATAAAACGTGACATTAAAAAAACATAACACTTGATTTCATCGCATTTATCAAATTGCTGCCAGGAATTTAACAAAATTTAATTTAACAAAAAAATTTCTAAGTAATGTCACATTTTAACGTCACTTGTTGCGACTTAAATTCCTCAAATTGAAATATTTACTCGACCAACTGTCACCTTACCATTCTTATTGATTTCCTTCTTTAAATATCATACCCACAGTCGTTAATTGATCACTAAGGAAGACCTTCAGTATAGATTACTCATACTGTCTGAAATGTGTGAGATGCGTAAGGGAGTTCAGATGTGACGACTGATAAGAGTTGTATGAATGTCCACGAAGATGAAGATCACATACCTAATATAACATTTATAATTTTTGTTCCAGCCTGAATGACCGAATCGCCTGATAACAGAAAATAAATCAAGTATACTTAATACAAATGTTCCTGTAATATTAGTTTGTATTTGTTAGGGGTCATGCACACTCGACAAGCAAAACGCTGCATTTATGTCACTCCCTGAATTAAACTAGAAATTTGTAATGTATAAGTTACGGAATTAAATGTAACATTAAAATTCGTCTGCCTTAACACGTATTGACAATATATGGATAAGTGTCACGGCACAAAAATATTTTAAATCTTCGTAATACATGTAAAAATTTCAGTCGAAAAACCTGATCTGTTTAGATAGTTCTCTGGTTCGAAAATAAATATATTTTGGTTTTAGTGGTACCATGAAAGTATTATTGTAAAGTTATTTTTGAACCAGCTCATATTATTTTTAAATGAATGATTTAATAAGTACTTAAATTCTAAAATAATTATTACATAGTTATATTTTAAAGAAATGTATAAAATAATCAATACCGTTTTATTTGCGGCTGGTCCGTTATCCGTTAAAATATGTTTAATGTTTTTTTTGTGAGACAGAACGCTGCGTTTTTAGAATAAGTGTGCATGCCCCTTTACTGAATCGAGTCTGCCTATATTATTTTATATTTTTGTTTTTTTTTTCTAGTTTTTAAAAACTTCTAAATAACATGTTTATAATGTGTTTTTATTTGAATTAATTTAATTGAAAGCAATGAAATATTGTGACCCCCCCATTTAGATACACTGTGATAGGAAGTAGATATGAAACAAAATAAAATTACAAATGATAAATGATGTTTTATTTAATTACAACACGTGTGGTATAACATGATAGGTCTGACCTGACGTCACATTTACGCGTTTTGTTTTATATTATAAGGTGGCAAACGAGCAAACCTGGATTCGCCGAAACAGCGAGGCGACCGTTGCCCATAGACATCCACAAATGCAGATGCTTTGCCTACCTTTAATCAACGGAGAAGGGGACGCACATAAATATATTTCTTCTTCCTATGCGTCCCCTCTTCCGCCAAATCCACTCCCCTTCCCATCCTTTCCTACTAAGAAAAGGGGTGTGAAGGGAAAGAGGACTAAAACTAGTCCTCCGTCAACACACTCATCAGACTGTAGTTGGAATTACTTCCACTTGAGGCCTGTCTTCTGTAAAGTCGTGGTATTTCACTGAGTTAGGAACAAAGTTATTTAAGTTATTTTTTATTCCTGGTAAAAAAAGTCGCGGGCGACAGTTAGTTATATAAATAAAAGTCATATTTATGTATATCTTTTATTCAATAATACACTAACAATCATACAAGAAACATAATTAAAACTTGAAACATATTCAATTAAGGTTAGTTTTCTCTAAACTTTATTCATATACGCGAAAGTTTGGATGGATGGATATTTGTTATGTCTAAAACTTATTGGATTAAGATGTAATCTGGTTGAAATGCTTTTGGTAGAACACAGGCTATTTACTAACTTTCCTTGTACCGTGCGGACGAAGTCGCGTACAAAAGTTAGTTTATAATTTGAAGATAAAACTTTGACCAATATATTTCATCCTTTTTTTATAAGAGAAGGTGGCAAACGAGAGGTGGTAACACCGAGGTCATCATCGACGTCCATAGACATCCGTAACACTAGAGGAAATGCAGATGCGTATCTTTTTCCTACATTTAATTAAAACCAGGACTTTAAAATTATAAATACTATTTTACTTTCGTATTTAACTGACTTCTACAATTTTGTGTAAAGTCAATTAAAATTATCTATATATATAAAAGAAAGTCGTGTTAGTTACACTATTTATAACTCAAGAACGGCTGAATCGATTTGACTGAAAATTGGTGGGCAGGTAGCTTAGAACCAGGAAACGGACATAGGATAATTTTTACCCCGTTTTCTATTTTTTATTCCGCGCGGACGGAGTCGCGGGTAAAAGCTAGTTATTAATAAACTACATCTTTCCACACTTTATTTCTAAAGTTCTAAACGATTATGGAAATCGATTAAAAAATCGAATAAACGAAATCAATGTTTTTTTTTAAAACAATAAATTAAAAAAAAATATCTCAATACTACCAAACATAATCAGCCATATAATAAAATAATGTAATTTCTTAAACATTTTTTAACTGACTAGAACACTTTTTAATAAATCAATTAAAGCGGTGAAACTAAAAAAAATCAAGTTACAACTCGAACACTAAACATGATATAATTTCAATTACGTCATCAAAAAACCAATTGAAGTTCAAAGACATATCAAAGTTTTTAAAATATTGAATATCTGATCTTTATATAAATGGATAGGCTATTGCTTGAAAATTACAACTTCTGTTTTGTTCCGAATTAAACTCATCTGTTGAAGATCCTGACAGTTAATTGGACCATATTAATAAGAAAAGATCCAATGAAAAATTTGTCTAAAATCTAGTCCTAGTTTACTTTTATATACGCACAAAAAATCCAAGCAGTCTCATAACATACATCAAACCAAAAGTATATGCCATGAAAAGAGTGAGGAAAAATGTACCAAACACATTCTACTAAATCACTTTTAAATTTCAAGTCGTATTTATTTTGGTTGGAATTTGTCTGCTTAATTATCATCAGCTCAGAATAGACCCCACTGAGGGGATTCGAGCCTACCCCAAATTAGGGGTGACTAGGTCATAGTCAATGCTGGCCAAGTGCGGGTTGACTTCACACATATCATTGATTTTCTTCTCAGATATGTGCAGCATCACGATGTTTTCCTTCACCGTAATGTCGGATAAATGTACATATGTAAATCCAAAATCGAAAAACACATTGATACATGTCGGGATTCGAACCCAGGACCTACAGATTGTATATCAAGTACTTAACCACTAAGCCATTGACGCTCTGCTTTGTTTAAGGTTCAATTGTATCTCTAATATTAGTTCAATTCCTCACCACCTCTACTAACTGCAACAGTCAGCATTAAAATGGCGATGATCAAATAGGCACAAAATATCAAGGCTTATAGCCCGTCCATGTCAGTGAATTCAATGCATGAGAAATTATATTTACACGTGTCACTAACTGACAATGTCATTTATTGTCTATGAAATTTAAGATTTAAATCGATGTTAAAAACGTGTCTGATTTTAATAAGTCTGTGATTACAGACTTATAAAGGTGAAATAATTTAGATAGGTTTTGTTATTTCTTATTTAAATTATAGTTTACGATTCTCAGTTTGTAATATTCCTAGTCAGATTATAAGACATTCAGAATAAACATTCAAAGTTTACTAGTATATAGTTTTTTTTTTTAATTACTTTAGTAGAATTAAGTTTAAAATTTAAACAGAAAAAAAAAAACAATTATTAGCACAGATAATATTAAGAAAATAACTTATTTACAAATGGTAACATTTTTAATATTTTTTTTAGATATTATATAATGTATAAGACATTTTATATATATAAAACGAAATTTAATTAAAAAAACATCACTGACAATTAAAAAAAAAACTAATAAATGCGAAAGTTTGGATGGATGGATGTTTCTTACTCCAAAACGACTAAACGTAACTTGAATATATTTTTCAAAGGCGACTTTAAAACTCCCGAGTAGTTTTTTAACGTTGCTAAATGTTCTTTTTTTTTTGTAAGAACATAGAATTTATTGAAAATATTTTTAAATGATAGTTAAAATCATAATTTTTTAATATAAAAAAAAAACATCTAGTATATTATCTTAAGTACATAGGAGTTTTTTTTTTACAACAAAAAAAAATCATTTTTTTTCTAGTAAATTTCAGTTAAGCTTTTTTATCCTTATTAATATTAAATAAAGCATTATTTCTTCATATAAAGTTTACTTAAATCTATGGTAACGACAATAACTTGTCACCAACTTGTCGTGACAGGCTCGTGACATTGAAGGTGACCTTGGGACTGTCAAATGTGACCTTGGAGTCGTTAAAGCTGACCTTGACACCGTTGAAAATGACCTTGGTGCTGTTAAAAGTGACCTTGGAGCCTAAAATGACATTGTGGCTGTTGTAGGTGACCTTGGCGGTATTGAAGGTGACCTTGAGGTAATTCCAAGGTCAGTCATTGCAGTAGCAGTACATATTGAGGTGTGGATGTGTCGCGCTAATACAACTCGGCTCATTATTATATCTGGTAAAGAAATACATATAAAATAATGAGTAATGAAAAATCTATACTAAGGGTGTTAACGATTATGAGTGTAATATAAATGTGAGTGTAATGGGTTTATTAGACCGTATTTAAAATCTATTTATTAGCTTCAAGTGAATGAATGGATTTAGATTTCAAACAATACGTTATTTGAATTCAGTTATAATGAAATATCTATTTTTTTTTTCGTTGGATATTTTTTTGTAACATCTTTAGTGTTTAAAAAAAATAACTGAGACAACATTGTAACGACGTTCCATCGAAATTACAACAAATATGTAATCTAAATTTGATAAAAAAAAGTAAACAACTGTTATTCTAACTAAAAAAAAAATGGTCGCCATTACAAGGTCACGTTGTTAGATTTTGATGAAGTGTTAAATATGACCTATCAAAATGACACAAAACGAACTTTTGATGACAGTAACCTCATATATAAATTTAAATCACAGTTTTTTAAAGTATAATTAATTCAAACATTATATTAATCATATAATAAACAAAAAAAAAGTAATGAAATTGAATGTTGAATAAAGGTAGAGGAAGATAAAAGTATGTATGGATTGTGTGAAAGATATGACGGCTGTAAGAGATGTATGGAGAAATAGTACATATTGTGCCAAGTTTAAGGATAAGGGCAGGTTGATGATGATAGTGTCTAAAAAGGTGACTTAGGTAATACTTACGCATTAGTTCTAGATATATCACGTGAATTTATCTCGAATTTATCCTCCGAAGTTACGTATATCATAGAAGCTTCATACACACCTCTACTTGGACCCACAATTATCTACAAATTGTATTAAATAATGAATTAACAAGTGAACGAATGAAATAGAACGGACACATATACAACACTATTTTTAATTTGAAAATTAATCAAATCATAAAGACTGTAATCTCTATGACACTTAAAAAAAGGAAATTGAATTTAATGACACTTCACACGTCAAAATGGATTCAGTTGTCACAATGAAATTGTGTGTGATGTGAAAAAAATAAAAAAAATCACATAGAAACAACTGACTGAGGCAGTTGAGTTGAAAACATTACCCTTTTGAGGCAACTGAATCAAAATAGTTCCCTCCTGAGGCAATTACGTAAAAAATATTTCCCTTTAGAGGCAAATGAATAAAAACATTTCCTTATTAAGAACATAATCATCAACTTATTAAGTCAATTGGATAAAATAATATCTCTAAAAATATGTATTACTAAAAGTATCCTAAATAAGCGTAGGTTTCTGAGACCAAATACTCCATTTAAAACATATCGTTATCTCTGTTTTGTCAAAGATAGACGACGATATGTTTTAATACAGAGATTTTGGTCTCAGAAACCGACGGTTAACATTTAGTTTAACTTACTTTAACTTGATAGTTCTCTCTCGGAACACGGACTTTCGCACCAAACTGACCGACATAACCGTCAGCGTCTTTTGCCGCAACGAATGATAGCATGCGACTGTTGCCGCGTTGACGCATCACCCAAGATATAGAAGTCAGAGTGCGGACCGCGCACTTGTCCCTACACATCGAAAGGCAAGTTTGAGGCGATGTAAAAGGCAAATTTAAGGCATATTACCCAATTAAGGCAAATATTTGCCTCGAAGTAGCAAGTTGTTAAGATTTGCCTCATTTGGATCAATTTGTCAACAAGTTTGCATTAACGTGTCGTGCTAATGTAATTTAAAAATTTTATATATAAAAATGCACGAACAAAAATGATATTGATGAAATGCAAGAGAGCAAAAAAATATTTCTATAGTGGCGTCGTAGAAAATCATTGTAAAAATAATGAATAATTAAGTAGAAAAAAATGTACAGTCAGTGTAAGTTAGTGTAAATTTCAGTCTCAGACAGTGTCAGATTCAGTCAGTGTCAGTCGGTGTCAGTCAGTGTCAGTTTCCTTTCCTGCAAGTTACCAGTATTCTTGTTTGAAACAAAAACACGATATTTTATCATTTAATTCCACTGCAGCGACCCTTTTATACATATTCCTTTTTATCTTGATCTTGAGGATGTTCAAAGTGACCTTGTATTTATTGAAGGTGACCTTGAGGTCATTCCAAGGTCAGTCGTTTAAATAGCAGCGAATATTGAGGTACGGATACATGATACTGTCATCCCTTTCTTTCTTTTTGATGAAATAGAGACAGCTATACATTTTATGATACTCACCTAACTTCCTCTGTGAGAGAGTTAATATAATTAACTAATGCCTCAGCAGTTCTCTGATAGAGAGGATCTTCCTCAGAGACATTTCTCCATGCGAGGCAAGCACACCAGTGAGGCTCTATGCCTGCCTCACTGCACGACCTATTCCTTGGTATCTGGAAAACAAATTGCCCTTTTTATTACCCGACCGAAAAGGGTAATATCTTCACAAAAATAAATTCAAATAAAATGAAACACTCACCGGTTCCAACAAAGTCAATCCTCTAGTTAGATCTGCTCCAGTCACTTTATAAGTGTTCCAGTGTTGCCTCATGTGGAGCACATCGAGTACAGTCGCGTAGATATCATGTGGGGTGGACAGAACCTCTGCATTACCACGTAATACATCTTCAACGAAAGGTCGCTCGCGTTTCAATGACTCCGGCAGTACTATAGCCATTAAAGGCAAACGTTCTTCTAATTTGCCTTGAAGTGTATCTCTTATGTAGGCATACCTAAAATGTCGTTTTTTTATATTTTTAGGTAGAAGATGAGAAGAGCCACCTAAATTCGCCGAAATAGCGACCGCTGCATGTACATTTGCAGATACCTTGCCTTAATTACGGAAGAGGGGACGCACGGAAAGAAATCCTGTCCTCTCCTCTGTCAAATCCACTTCCCCTTCCCATCCTTTCTTAATAAGAAGAAGGTGGGAAGGATAAGAAGAGGAAAATATTCAAAACACAAGATTTCTAATCAAAGAAACTTTGATTATGATAATATGATATAGATAAATGGACTATGCCATTAAAAGTCGCCATTGTATTAAATACAAAATGTATATTTAATACATTCTACAGAAATGCAGCAAAGATATCATTATGATGCTGATCTAAAATTGAAACGTCTTTGTGATCAAATAATCATTAATTGAACTTATTGTATGTTTTTATTTGACCGTAAGTATGTGCATTTGACCAGTCCGGTCTTTTAATAATCAAAAAATAGACAAAACATCACAGGAAAGGGTAATTGTATGACAGAAAAGAAATCTTACTTATCTTACTAATATTATAAATGTGAATGTACAGATGTATGGATGGATATTTGTCTCAAAGTATCTCCAAAAAGGCTTAACGAATCTTTATGAAATTTGACACAGATGTAAAACATAGTCTGAAAGAACACATAGACTACTTATTAAGTTTTTTTAATTCCGCGCGACAGAGACACGGGCAACAGCTAGTTAAATATAAATGGATGGATGGATGGTATGTTACCTAGGCCCGTGGTCTCCCATGACCATGAGCAGCGTGTTCTCCATGTGACCAGCTTGTCTGAACCCTCGCAGGAAGTCCACCAGATGTTCATCAGCTGTAGATATCATGTTGAAGTCATCGTGTGTGATGTCAGCTATGAAAGTGAAGCAGAATTTCTTGCCATCCAGCTTCAGGAACTAAAAAGTAAATTGATCACCAAATCTTGAAGTATTTTGTCAGATTGTGAACTTTGTCAGATTATAAATAAAATATTTATATTGCAAACTGACAATAAAGAGCATCATTGGCTCCGGAGTTAAGTACTTGATTTGCAATCTGCAGATCCTGGATTCGAATCCCGCCATGTACCAATGTGTTTTTCGGTTTACATATGTACAATTATCTGATGTTCTTATTGTGAAGGAAAACATTGTGACGCTGCACATATCTGAGAAGAAATTCAATGATATGTGTGAAGTCAACCTGCACTTGGCTGTGGTTGACTATGGCCTAGTCACCTAACTTGGGGTAGGCTCCGAGCTCCTCGGTGAGGACTTATAGTGAGCTGATGATGATGATGAAACTGACAATGATAGACGCTTAAATAAAAGATTATTTCTCTAACAATGATAGACGTCAACATCTGTTACAAGAATGTGCCTCCTACAGTGAAATACGACCTCACAGAAGATAGACCTCAAGTGGAAGTAATTCCACGTACAGTCTGATGAGTTTGTATGCTGGAGGACTATTTTTAGTCCTCTACCCTATCCTACTCTTTTCTTATGAGGAAATGAGAAGGGGATGGAAATTTTATTGAAATGAAGGGGAAATATCATCTCTCTGTGCGTCTTTTCCTACGTACACTAAAGGTAGATATCTGAAATTGCGGATTTCTATGGACAAAGGTTACCTCATTATTTCGGTGAATTCTGGTGTCTTCTTTAACACCTTATGATGTAAATAAAGGTTGATACTCACTTGATCAGTAATATTAAGCATAAGTTTATACTGCGGCGTGTCTCCTACACAATATTTATTATTAGAGCCTACATTCCACCATTTTTTACCACCGCTGGATTCTTCGAGGTAAAACGCTCTCAAGTAATGATCCGCTGGTCGATGTTTGAAACCTTTGAAACGATACTGGAATGTACCTATCCATGGCATATCTTCGAAATATGCGGTACGATACCTAAAATAATGTATAAATATCTCTAAATATACTAGCAAATACCACTACTTCGTCCGTGCGGAATTAAAAAAAAATCTAGTAATAAGAAGATAGTGTAGCGTTCCATCAGTGAAAGAATTTTTCAAATAGGTTCTGTAGTTTCGGAATTTATACCATACAATACAAACAAACAAACAAATATTTCTTCTTTATAAATCCACACATTAAGCGTTCGTTCACACAGAGTACGAGCAGGTGTTTTTTTTACAAATTAAATTGAGCTTAATTCTATTGAAATAAGGTTTCATTTTAATTTTCACATCTTTTTTACACTTAAAAGACATGTGAAAAGTAAATTTAAATCTTATTTCATTCGTTTAAGACTCAATTTGGTTTGCGACAAAAAATATGCTCTACTTTCCGCCTCTGTCTATCTAAACCAGGGATTCCCAAAGTGGTCGATATCGAACTTAAGCATTGCTAATTCTCACTCTGTCTTCTTCTATTGACCTAAGTCAGAATGAAAAATAATAATAATAACAATAATTGATCTTAAAAGTAGATAATTTGGCCATGGGGGGTCTGTGGTAACGGTTCATTTTGGAAAAGGGGTCACTTGACCAAAATAGTTTGGGGATCCCTGGTCTAAACGGACCCTAATTTTTAAATTTTATTTTGATTCCTTCGTACAATTAAAAATATATGATACTAGCTGTCGCCCGCAACTTCGTCCGCAACTTCGCCGCGTAAAAAATGGGGGGGGGGTTATGAAAAATAGATGTTGGCCGATTCTCAGACCTACTGAATATGCTCACAAAATTTCATGAGAATCGGTCAAGCCGTTTCGGAGGAGTACGGGAACGAAAACTGTGACACGAGAATTTTATATATTAGATATATCTGTATTTGAAAGAAAAAAAAAATTTTAACCTTTATAAATATAATGAAATGAAAAAATAATGATCATTATTTCTATCAATTTGTAGATTTGTCTGTGTGTTTGTGTTCTCTAATCTCATAAATTATTCAATAGGTTTTCACGTGGCTTTCACTATTGTATTATAACAAGCAATACTTAAAATTTAATATATATTTTGATAAAAAAAATTTAAGGTAATCTTAGATAAATGTAATTTCACTCACCCATCTTCTTTTAACTTATAGAATATGAAAGGCATATTATCCAAACTACCATTGTTGTTCATCTTCTTTCTAACATCGGGTAATTCTAATTCCGTTTTACCAGTTAATATTGGGAACAAAGCTGCAGGTGTACCATCTCCTACTATATTATAACTGAAAAACAAGAGTCATGGGTTCGAATCCATCATTCGTAAAGTAGGACTGGCTAAGATTTTTTCGCAACATTCTAATAAAAAAAAAAATTACATATATACATAATTACATATTTTTTTTACTATTTGGCTTATGATTTGCTGTGTCAAAAAAATCTTGACGATTTTAGATTTTTTTTGACCTGCCGTTTAGAGGGAACTCTTAAAACAATATAAACTTACATATTTTAGTACAAAATACTAAAAAAAAAAACTTTTTTTTTGGCCACCCTTATATAACATATGTATAAATAGAAAAATAACATACCCCTTCAATATAGTCGCTTTGAACTCATCTTTTAAAACCTTATAACTCTTCGGCATCCGTCGGACAAAACCATTATGGGAAGTGGAGTCGAATCCTAATATTAACACATTTAAAGTATTTTCTCTACCCTTTGGGGGAGTTTTGGGGTGGACAGAGGAACGGAAACCTAAACTATGGCCTTTCCATTTCGATGGTAATATGCTAAAATAAAAATTATTAAAAAAATGTTAGTAAATTGTTTAAATAATATCTTGAATCTATAATTTGATATGATGGTGTTTTTCATATGTATGGTTTTGTATGTACGTATGTATGTATGTATGTATGTATGTATGTAAATATTAGCCTATGTGTTCTTCCAGACTATATACTACATCTAAACCAAATTTCATCAAGATCCCTTGATCTGTTCTGAAGATTCAAACATCCATCCATACATTAGTAAGATTACATACCTGTCTATATGGCTACCGGTACATTTCACTTTAACATGATCACTTCTCATAAGCAAATAAGAGTTATTTCCCTTCACTATAACATCTTCGCCTATTATATATTCCGCATCATTTATGTATATAATATCGTTATATATACATACTATATCCGTCGTTGTATCTAAAATCTCCTTTATTACTCTGCATTCTGAATGCTGAAAAGTTTAAAAAAACAAATTGACCTAAATCACTCCTGCATATATAAGCTATCTTACAGTCCAAGTCCAATAAAAATAGATCCAGCCGTTTCGGAGATCATCCGTAACAAACATTTGCCGAAAAACTGATAGGCAAAAAAAAAACTTGAGAGGTGTGTTGGGACACCCGGATGGAACGAAGTTCCTTTCGATTAATTAGTGAAGGAACCAATGTTTCTTCTATGAATAAAAAACTTAAGTCTTCATAAGAAGTACATTTCATTTCTATGAATTTTCGTTATATATTGTCACGTCGTTGCCATGGTGAAGTAGCGCTCATTCGTCGTTAACATACTTACTATAGCAAAAAGTGTCGTGACAACTTTTCGTAAGAATTTTTTCCGTCTAGCCCCCTTTCACAACGCGCGATAAGGAACTTCGTTCCAAAAATTGTGTTAAAAATTTATAACGATGTTACTTACATAGCATTTAACCCAATCTTTACCCTGGCATACAACTTTAGGCAATATCTTGTCAAACTTTGTCACTTCCTTGGCAAAGGGATCCAATTTTGGTATCTCACATCCTGTACCTTTGTCTTCTTTTAACGCCTCTTGTAATTTTTCTTCTATGTATCTATAATAAAAAAATTAAATTAATAGAAATTATCGTTATATAAAATATTTAAAAACAGTATATAATAATTATTATTTCGTACTAGTAAATAGCATGCAAACATTTTTACTATTAAAGTATGTCACAAAAAGACACATAACATATTAATGTTAATATTACTTATAGATTAAAAACTTTATTACATAGGGAATATTGCTCAAATGATGACTCGAAGGACCAGAAATGAGGATTAAGTTAAAAAAATCATTTAACCTCAAAAAAAAAATTTTTTTTTTTCAAAACAAATTATTACATATTTAAAATTTATTATTTATTTATATTTTTTTATTTAATTTATTTAATTATAAATACATTTAATTTATAATGAATTATAAATACATATTTTTCTTTCCCTTAGAAAACTAAGTTTAACTCTAGAAAAAGACGTACTAAATTTCAAAATAAGGTATCAAATATTAATATCCAATAAAGTTATCATAAATTTGAACTAGTCATAGAAGCTTTATATATCAATTCTATTCGACAATTGACTGGAAACATAACTTATTTACCAAGAGGTGCTTTTTTGTGACACATCTAATAACGATCAAACTACACAGCCAAAAGCAACTTACAAATACTACTTACTCGATCACTGACTTTCTGAAAACAAAAAACAAAAACAATAATGTAAAAAAACAAAACGTTATTAACTACCAAGTCAAGTCTATAGTCCGACAAAATTCTGGCCCGGTGAGACGCGCTTTATCGCCGTAATCGTCAAACAAGGATATCTGACCTACTGAGGTCTGCTGTCACGGAGAACGTACCATCAGAAAATATGTAAATACTAAAGGAATAAAAGAAAAAAACTTGAGAGGTGTCAAGGGACACCCGGATGGAACGAAGTTCCTTTGAATTTTCGTTATATATTGTCACGTCGTTGCCATGGTTACTACAGCAAAAAGTGTCGTGACAACTTTTCGTAAGATTTTTTTCCGTCTAGCCCCCTTTCACAACGCGCGATAAGGAACTTCGTTCCAAAATAAATGACATGACAGCTACAGTACAAAGAAAAGCCCGTTTTAACACTTTTTTTGACATTGTCAGGAGGGCGATAGTTAGCTGTCATAATTTAGTTTGACTTATACCCACCGGGTCAAATAATCTTAACGAGCTATACTTTTTACTTTTGCCTACCGAGCCAGAAAGATTATCGCACCATATAGTACATACAAAAAACAAAGCAGGAAAATATTTTATTTCACAAACAAAAGCAAAAATGAAGACATCATGCAAATATGTAAAATTAAAATTCACATTTCATGCATGATGCAAAAATTTTCTTTATTTATCCTAATCCTATGATGTGATAGGAAAAAATAGATTGTCAAATATGTCATGTTTTAGTATTAAATACTGTTTAACAATAAATATAATACACAAAAAGTCTTCAATAATTTTATCATTTGCTAAGTTTATTATTATTCTTTCCAAATACCTTAACGCAGTGTTTCCCAAAGTGGGCGACAACGCCCATTTGGAGGCGTTTGAAACCTAGGAGGGGGCGATAAGGGCCCCAAAAAATGGGGGGCATTGAAATTAATTAGAGATGAAATTGTGGTTTTTAAGTTTTAGGGCTGAATAAAAATTAGGGGGCTCTGAAATATAATTGATTTCCAAAGGGGGCGGTGAAAGAAATAAGTTTGACAATCTCTGCCTTAACGGCTCAAGGTCGCAGTGCGCAGTGCCCTCCCTGCGTCGCACTACTCCCTGTCCCCGCTACACTTAACATTGTAACCTGCGCAGCGACGCCACCAAGAGCCGCTAAGTTTATAAAATCACAAGCTGTAGCCCTCGACACCGTTTGCGCGGAATAAAAAAAAAAATTATAAGTAACCTATGTGTTCTTCCAAATTATGTTCTAAATGTGTGCCAAATTTCAGCGTAATACATGCAGTTGTCCTGAAATACCTTGAGGCAAACATCCATCCATATATTCACATTTATAATATTAGTAAGACAATAAGTAAGATTACTATATAGTAGCAAAATTAAAAAAAAAATGACTAAACATTTTCATCTTATCTTAAAGATACAGTGATTACAGTGAAAGAGATATTGTTTAACGTCATTTGAGATTCCACGAAATAAATAAATGATAAATAAAAAAGGCGATACCAAAGAAAATTCCTCCATTATGAATTACTAGCTTTTACCCGCGACTCCGTCCGCGCGAAATAAAAAAAAATAATAGAAAACGGGGTAAAAATTATCCTATGTCCTTTTCCTGGTTCTAAGCTACCTGCCCACCAATTTTTAGTCAAATCGATTCAGCCGTTCTTGAGTTATAAATAGTGTGACTAACACGACTTTCTTTTATATATATAGATGAGGAAATGGTTATTTACAAATGTTATAAAGTGAAAATTAAGTTATGTAAAGACACGAAACATGTATTCCCTTGGATTTGCATTAGCGAAACATCTAAATAAAAACATAGTCAAATCAGAATTTTTTACAACACAATATTATTTTATTCGACTGAAAATCTTTGGTTTTAAAATGCAGCTAATAGATGGCGCTATCCAGCCTCAGTCAGTTTATTTTTTAATTAAGGTTATGTTACTATTTTGTGTTGTTTCAACAATGAAAATCTATTTATATTATGCAAAAATAATGAATATATGCATGAAATACAAATGATATTAAATCTAGGAAAGCAATTACCTGTTATTGAGATCAGTAGGATCTAAGTCTAGCGCATTTAGATGTATGGCACTAGGTGCATGGCTAAGTTTTAAACTACGCACAGGTTCTATACTAGAAGTTCAAAAAGCAGAAATGTATAAAAAGGAAAGCAGTTAAGCAAGACAAAAAAATTAGTAAATCTTTCAATTAAGAATGTGAGAATCAAGTAAAGATTTGTAAAAAAAAAAATACGAAAAAATTTTTTGAACATTGAGATTTTAAAAAAAGCCGCCGGTTCATTATGCACATTGTTATTTGAAAGAACACAAGTGCAAAGTGACTGGTAAGGGATTATAAATTAAAAAACACAAACCCATTTTAAAGGTAAATAAAAAGCAAGTAATAAATATAAAATTCATTTTTGAATATTTCACAGAAGAATTCTAATAATTTGGGGTGCTTTGTGCCGCTTGTGTAGGAAGTATCAGGAGTTAAAAGCACCCCATCCCTTGTCTCCGCTAATGAATAACCACAACCGATGAAACAGCAAAGCGTAGTATAAACATTTAATTTCTTTTGACACTGTAATGCCCCGTTTACATGATTCCAGTACATGGATGAATCCAGCGCTGGATTATAAGTGGAGAAATGTAAAGCCACACTGAAATGCACTATTTATTAGATATCCTAAACAATATTCGTATCAAATTAAAAAAAAATTCTCATACTTTTTGTTGAGCAATTAAATTTTTGATAAGATATAATAAGTATTTCTATTATTTCCGTTGATTTGACTTGATAAAAGATATTTGGATTTATTATAATCTATCTGTACAAATCAAAATACATTGTTACATTATTTATTTATCTGTGCACTTAAGAATTGACCTAATAATGTAGAAACGTTGACCAAACGTTCAACCTAAAGACATTGACCGAACGTTCAACCTAAAGACATTATACGCCCACTTTCAAGATTTCAATTTCCATATAATTTTTTTTTTTTTCAAAAGACAATTTGAATACATAGACAGAACCGGCATTACGATAGGCGTGCGCCCAGGGTCGCTGGACAAAGAGGAACGTCATAGGTCTGCGAATTACACAGTCTCACATACTAAACTGTCACTGTTAAACCCTCGGAATAGTAAAAAGGAAACCACAAAAACAAATCGCCCTGGTTGAAACTCAGATTGATTGACATTACTGTACATTAATTGAAACTTAGTTATTAGCCGTTTTATTCTTTCTGACGGTGCAGATTCCTTTCCCGCATCCTTTTACGCCTGCGCCACCTTAAGGTCTGCGCGGACTCGTGCAATAATCCGAACCGTCAAGATATTTGAAAAAAAATAATAAACAAGATAACTGTGAGTATAAAATGCTACATTGAATTTGTACTTATCTATATATTTTTATAGGAATAGGCAGGCAAAGTAATAAATATTTGCATATTACTTGACGTCAGAATTGCATCGTGAAGGTTATTTTGCAGCGTAAACTTAGATAACAATTTCTGTGGTTATAGATGTTTGTAATTCGCTAAGATAAACCCCACGTATCTATTTCAAAATAGTAAAATTTTCAGAATACTTGGATTCTATGATGTATAAATTATTTTTTATCCGACTGACTCAGGAAGGGTTTTTATAAGTCAATATTTTTTATCGGAAGCCTAAAACTAAACTGGATTGAATTTTTTTTCTTTATTGTTGTTACTAAGCCTTTTTAAGCTTTACTAACCCTAGTATAACAATATGAATCTTTGTAATCTGAATCAAATAAATATTATTATTATTATTATTGGATTAGATTCATAATCTTAACCTAAATATACAGTTAATGGGGTATTTTTAAATTTCTAATTACCAAGTAGTGTTTTTCTGTGACCCGATACTAAGCACAGAGATAAACGTATTCGAGTTATCGAGTGCTTGTAGTTATAGATACAAGTAGATAGTGCTAGTCCAATTATTCCCTTGATTTCGTTTGTAAAATCTTATCATTCTAGTTTGTTTAAGTCTTTATCTATGAGTTGTAAACTTGTAATCTAACTACCGTTAGTTTAAGACAGTCAATTCCCACTGCACAAATACCTATTATAACAAAAATTTCTTCCTTTTTTATATCAAAAGGTGGAAAACGAGCAAATGGTCACCTGAATACGCCGAAATATCGAGGCGACCGTTACCCATAGACATCCGCAAATGCAGATACGTTGCCTACCTTTAATCAACGGAGAAGGGGACGCACAGAAAGAGGATATTTGCCGTTCCTATGCGTCCTCTTTTCCGCCAAATCTATTTCCCCTTCCCATCCCTTCCTAATAAAAAAAGGGTGGGAAGGGAAAGAGGACTAAGATTAGGCCTCCGGCACCACACTCTTCAGAAGAAACGCGCAATTACTTCCACTTGACGCCTGTCTTCCGTGTGATCGTGGTATTTCACCGGACGATCCGGCCTATTCGTGTACTCAACAAATATTTTTGTTGCGGGATCTACCACTGTTAAAACCTCCTCTTGTTTTTCTTTTCAATATTTAAACCAAAAAAAAACTCCTCTTTTAATTAAATATAGAAAAAGACAGAGATGTAATTTGTTTTCATACATATATTTCAACAATGGAAACCCGCTTTAATATTCAAACACCCAATTTTTCACGTTATCAGATAAACGAGCAAGCGGATTATATGTCGTGACTGTACTAATAACATTGTGAATTTAGTTGGTCCACTGTATTCCAGACCAGTCATTATTAGACGGTTTATAAACTGTCATTAATATCATCAAATTCATCACCATCCTCATCATCAACCTGCCCTTATCCCTATGGAGGGTCGGCACAGTATGTACTACTCCTCCATACATCTCTATCAGCCGTCAAATCTTAATTTACCCCCTTCTTACGCATATCCTCTTTCACACAAATACTTTCTTCGATCTAAAAAAAAGTCATCAAATTATGAAGTGATGTTCTTTTTTATAAAATAACTAGCTTTTACCCGCGACTCCGTCCGCGCGGAATAAAAAATAGAAAACGGGGTAAAAATTATCCTATGTCCTTTTCCTGGTTCTAAGCTAACTGCCCACCAATTTTCAGTCAAATCGATTCAGCCGTTCTTGAGTTATATATAGTGTAACTAACACGACTTTCTTTTATATATATAAGATATAGATAGATAGATTCACAATCACGTGTTTTACAAGTGTTAAATGTTAAAATTAACCTTTTAACAAAGTGCAATAAACTAAATACGCCTATATTTCCATTCGGTATACCTTATCAAATATATTGACAATATTGAGTTACTAGAAAAAAAAAACAGAACAAATTTATCAGACGAGAGTGATACACTGATAAGAATTATCTACCCCAGAAACACAAGTATCGTTTCGAAATACGTTATTTCACAAAATGACAATCCAAAAACAATTATTACAAAAAAAAAAACCGACATAAAACATCTTACAACAAACAAATAGGAAGGAATATTAAAAAACTCCTGCAACATTAAGTGATTATTTTTATACATGGAATTTTTTACCATTGGGCTGACTGATCGGTAGACCATCGATCCAATAGAAAGCATCCCCTGTAACAGTAATATCAGACCTCTATAAACGGATAGGTCGTTGATTGAAAATTACAACTTTCGCTTTGTTCCGACTCAAATGTCTATATTTTGGCAGCTACCATCAGCGCCAAAATCACGAATATGAAATACTAGCTGTCGCCCGCAACTCCGTCCGCGCAAAATTAAAAAAAAAAATCATAATAAGTAACCTATATGTTCTTCCAGACTATCTACATCTATGCCAAATTACATCGAGATCCGTTGAGCCGTTTTTGTGATACCATCCGATACCGTTCAAACAAACATCCATCCATCCATCCAAACATTCGCATTTATAATATAAGTACGAAGTAAGATGTAAGACATGGTATTTTATGCCTATTTGTTACTTATGACTTTCAGAGAAGGAAATGCAAGTCTAACTGTCGGTTTTCATTGTTGACATGCATGTTTAATAACATATTGTTATCCCTTTCATTCTAATGGAAGAAATCAGAGACAACATCGTTTTAATAGAATTGTTACGGCAGTGAAATTTCACGGTAATGATCCTTCGAACTATTATTATATGTAAGTTCCTATATTTGCAAAGGTATAAGTAATAATTAGGGTTTTTTATTCATCAGAGAGAGAAAAAATAAATAAGAGAATAAATATTGAACTTTAGCAAAACAAACAAAAAATGCAGGCAAAGTATAGCAATAAAAAAAACAAATCAAATCAAGCGATACTAATCTATGTTCTAGGATTTAAAAAAATACAGTGGGCTACAACAAAAATTTACGACAAAGTACTCGTAACAAAATCGACATAATTTGTATTAGTAAAGTACAGTGTATTTCGACAGTTTTTGTATCGGGCGTAATCTAAGAATCTCACTTGTTACGAAAACTTTGTCGAAAATTTTCTTATTAGACCCCCTGAACCAGTAACATTAGATTCACTATATTGCAAAGTCAAAAACGTAAGTAACTTTAGATGGAACAAACCCTTGTCACTTTTCTTAATTTTAACACATTTTGATTTATACTAGCAATATCTGAAATCGAATGTCTACAAGGTATAATACTCACCGTCTAGTTATGTCTAAATTTTCCTCTCTATGAAGATTATCTTGAAGTGATATATAATAAAAGATGCACAATATCAATATAAATATGATCACAATTTGATATTTCCTGAACCTATACCATCTCACCGCCATTTTATATATTATCTGTGAACAAAATTAATATTTTAAAAATAGAAAACAAACAGAATAAACATCATACTGTGTGTCTTTGAGACTACGTCCTATATCAATGGGTCCTATCTATGCCAAAGTGACAATTTTTTTTTTTTATACTAAAAGCTACATCTTAGTCTAGTTAATAACATGCACTAAAAACAAATACACATTTACATGTGTAAATGTGTATTTTTGCTGTAATAAAAGGGCATAAGCGGCATCTTTCCCAATACGGTTGAAACTTTCAGAGCATCTCCTGAAAAATTGACAATTAGCACATTGGCCCTTATTCGTAGGAGCCATTGATATTTGGTGTCAAATTTTAAAAAGATGTGTTGAACCATTACAGAATAACTAAGTAAATGTGTAAATAACAGAAACTTATTATCCCGAAGGTACTGGATACTTTTATAAATAAAAAGTATATAATGTACAATCCACCAACAAATCCACTTTTTTCTATTATTCATAATTAAAAAAGGATGGCAATGGAAAAAAGAATAAATTGGTCCAGCTGGCATTTTTGGTACTAAAAATTCTACTGTATGTTATATGTGAATTTTGTAACGAAAATAAAATGAACAGAGCATTAACAAGTCAATTGAAACAACTGATTCTCTACACTGTGGTAATTCATTGTTTAATGTATCAAAACGACAGTTGTCAGAGTGTTACTTCTCACATCAATTCATATGTAAATAAGTATATTATATATTGATAGTCAGAAACTAATTTGTATTCAATCAATGTCTTAAGTTCATCTTTAGGCAGTATTCTGATGATAATTTCAAGTGCAAATACAGTCAGTCAATTAATAATTACTTAAACAGTTGCTTAATAGACAGAACAGAAGAAACATGCTCATTCTTGCAGAATAAAAAAAACCATTTTGTCTACAAACCCTTAGAGAGCCAAAAAATAAATCAAAAGCATGTTGGCTCTTTTTCATTAAATAATTGGAGCCTATGCTGATTGTAGATTGAAGTGTATTGCTAAGACAATTAGCAAAGAGGTTTTATTGCGAAAAATATAGACAACGCAGTAATGAGAAAGACATTTCATAAATCTCTTTGGATTAAAAAAAAAACTTCCCTAATTTACGATTTTACTATCGTAGGAATGTAAAAAAAATTCGGTAGTGTAATATATAATATTGGTTATTTTTAAGATGTTAGCTAAGGTCAGTTCAACCTATGACAAAAGTTAAAATGCTATAAAAATACAAAATAAAATAGCACAGTTTGCTTTACAAGATATACATATGTATTTAATTTTTTTAAATATTTTTGTGCATGGATTTAAAAAAAAAGCGATGCCTATTTTATTTGAGGAAAACGAACAAGAAAAATAAGAATAAATAAATAAATATACTCACTCAATTCTGGAACTTTTCCTCTAAGCGCAGCGAATGATAAACACTCGCAAAAGAAATAACAGCAAAATCAAATAAAATTCAAAAACGCCAAGATTTAGATTCGTAAACTCGCAATTTTTCTTTTTTTAAAAAGCAAAAGCGATAAAATTATGCTAAAGGTCGCGATCATAATTATGTCAAAGACAAGCCAGCTATTGCCATATAATAAAAATGTTCAACCCTGTAATATTTTTTATGTTTTTGAATTTATCTTAAGTGACATTTCAGATATTTTACCTTTTTGTTGAATTTATTAAAATTTCTCCAAATTAACCTTACCTTAATCTACCCTACCTTATCCAATTTTTTATTTTATTTATAATGTTACAAACCTAACTTATGCACATTGTTTAATTTTTTAATTTTTTTTTAGAAATAATCGTTTCGTACCCCCAAAAAAACTTCGAAATAATGTAAATGTAATTTTTCGGTCGTTACAAATCAATTTTGTGGAAATTCACAATTGTAAAATATGACATAAAACGAAACACAATTTCTAAATGTGAATTTTCAACATAGGAAATAAATGGGAATAGCGTATAAATTAAAATGCATACTTTCGGTATCACCCACGGGTGTGGTTGAGCTCGAACATACAATATGAAAAGCAAGTGGGTGCACCGGCAGCAACCAACGGTATGCCCCCAATACGGGACGCGGTTAAATATAGTCACCTAATACTGGTTAACAAAGAATATTTTTATGGTAAAGATGTATCGCCTATATCTCTTAAATAGGCAATTAAACATAATAATTTAAACGGCTTACATATGTGTGTGAGTGCTCTGATGAAGCCTACAGTTACGTTTTAACGAGTCTACAGCTACAGTGTACATTTCGTGTGTTGCCGCAGTCTTCTAGATATCCTGCTTAAAGTAATATTTTTACAGAATACGTTTTCACAGAATATTTAATCTTCTAAAATCACGTACAAGCTATCCTTTGCTCATGGTCATAAATTCTAACATAGTATAACTCACGTATTGTCCATAAAACTTACGTAGAAACAATAGCGTCGTGTTTGAGATGGCATCTTTTAGGTAAAAATTGCCAGATACTAAAGCCTACCCCGCCATCTGTAGAGTTTCTCTGACTTATTATGGTAGCGTTCATTTAATGCAATGTTCTTAAATAAACTTCTGCCAATAAGTACTGTTTAAATTGTACATATATTGTTGATTGAATTTAAATTCTTAAGATGCGACTACACTGTCACAGTGTTCTCTAAATCCAAAACTTTATTAGCTTAAAAACAAATTTACAAAAAACTATTCGGTCACCGACATAGTTAGTGGACATATTTATTATGAATTTCCAATGAAACATTCGTAAAAAAACATTGTATCGTATCTCTAATTACCAATATCTTTTTATATTGATGTTTTGTCACTTATAACCCTGTTAAACATCCGTTTTAGCTTCTAGATCCAAAGACTGAAAATAGGCGTGACTTTACGTTGAACGTGAAAAAAATTGTCGTCTATTAATTAATTAAAAAATGGTTGAAGTGTTATTTCCGATATCTCCTAGAAACTAGCGATATTTGCGTTTCAAGATATCAAAGGGCGTGGGTTCAAGGTCAAGTTTAATCATTATTTTACTAGTTAAAGTCCCTGGAATTGTTTCAAAAATTAAATAATTAAAAAATTATTAAATTTAAAGTCTTAATTATGATTTAAATACTCTATATTGTTCATATGCGAAGTATGAGCAATAAAAATACTAATTTTAAAGAGTCATAATTTTTAATAGCTAATAATTTCTAAAGCCATAAAAGCCATGCATTAACTGATTAATTATAAGAAAGACATAAAACTAGAGATAACAAAAAAAAAATACAGTTCATGGCAACATTAGCTGCTCTTACAGCATGTCACACAGAAGATAAGCATCGAGTGGAAGTAATTCCGCTTAAAGTCTGATGACAGTCTTCTCCTTCCTTCCTTCTTTGAATTGGCAGGAGATGTATAGGACTAGGATTTAACTTTTTCCGTTCTTCTACTCTGACTAACCTATTATCATTTATCATACAGAATGTGGCCTCTAACTCGATTACCATCTTTTAATATAAAAAAACATAAATAACGAATTGTTAAGGAAAATGTTTCACGCATTTTAAACGTAATAATACGTCTCACTTTAAAATAACGCATTTTACATAATTTAAATTTAGATAAATAATCTTAGCATCTGAAACAAAATTAACATACAACATAACATACAATTTGTATGGAATAGTTTATACAGATGACGAATTAATTCAGTTCCCTACAACGCAAAACAGAAACATACGTCTATACGTTTTTGTGTTGACCGCACGCATAATGTGGTAAGAATGGTGAATTACGAATCTTCAAGGATGTATAACAAAGCAGTAAGTTGTAAATTTAATAATTTGTGTAAATGAAAACTATTTACATAAAATATTAGTATGTTTATTTCGTATTTAGATTCCGTATGTCTATCACTATTTTGGTCTTAATATAGATAAGAAAGTTCAAAGCCATAAAAATAAATATTATTAAGTTCAAAGTTATTATTTTTAAATAAAATTAAAACTTACAAATGTTTGTGAAAAAAGTAATTACAAATTTAACTTGATAACATCAACAATCTATTTTATATTTTAATAACATTTTTTTTTAGTTTTTAGGCACAAGAAAATCGAACTGAATAATAAAATATTACGTACTTTAATTATTTATTAATGATAAGAGTAGTTATAGAAAAACATAAAGAATAAATTAACTTTTTAATAGTCTTATTTAACCGCGAAAGTGAATAAAAGCTTCCATAACAATTGGGATACAGTTACATCATCGACGTATTGAACGTTAGCACTATGACCTCGATAGATTCATGGTGTGTTACCTCTGTTTCTTACACATCACTTTAACGTATACCCTTGTCTCTTTCAATAAACAATAAGGTCATAAAAACTGAAGTTAAGATCCGCATACAAGTGCCTACACAGATTAAAAAGATTAGGTTTGTTTTTTTTTGTCGTCGATTGGTACCTTACCTTATAAACGATTTTGTTTTAGAAACTTTTTATTAAATTTATTAAATATTCGGTTTATATTAGCTTTTACCCGTGAAATTAAAAAAAAAGGATGAAAAGTATTTCATGTGTTACTCGAGACTATGTTTTATATTTGTACCCAATTTCAATAAGATATTTTGAACCGTTGCGGAGTTATCTAGTAAATGTGTAAATCATACGTATCCCAAGGGAACCATACACGTTTCCGGGATAATAGGTAGACTATATTTTCATTCTTTGTTGTACGTAATTTTAACGAATTTCGTTGAGATACATGCAGCTGCATCATTAGAAAGATTACATATTAATAATTATCCTTATTTCAGATAACAATGAAGATTTTTTTATTAATTATCTTCACAATCGCATCATCAACTGCTGATAAAAGATGCAGGGGTATTTATTTTGGTGATAAATATTACAATTTACATCTTATCAAAGAAGGCATCAACAAAATTGACAATTTAATACTTAACCGTAATGATGATATTTTATATTTTACATTTGAAGATTTGACTACAACACCAAATAGACTGGTTGGTTATATTAATATGGATACGAAAGAAACAAAAGTTATTGATGGCATAAATAATGCCACGTCTATTGCAATTGACCAGAGATTAAATAAAGTTTTTATTGGTAGTCAAAATGGACTTTACAAGATAAATGACATGAAACAAGTCGAAAGACTACCTATACAAGATAACATAGTAAATCTACATTTCAAAGATGTTTTGTATTTTATAAATATAAATGGTGATACGTTTATATTCGAAGACGGTTTCGGTGCAATCGTTCAAGAGCTACAGGGTGTTAAAGTTGAAGAATTAATAATTGATAACGATAATAATATGTTTTTTGTGAGAAATAATACATTATTTAGAATTAAATTAGGTACAAAAGCTATAAATATACATGAAAAAATTTACGTCGATGTAATAAGTACTGATATACATACAAAAGCTTATATTTGTAGTAAAACTGGTGTTTTCGTGTATAATAAATATAAATTTGCATTAGATAAAGTTTCTGATATGAATTTTTTGAAAGGTTTAACATTTAATAAAGCGAATGAACCGATTTATGCAGCAAAAGATTTGATAATAAAACTCAGTGAGAATCCGATACCTTGTTTTGAAGATTAATACAATGACTAACATGTTTGAATAAAATGAATGAATCAAATGAAAATAGCTTTAAAAATACTTTGAAATACTAACCGTGGGTTTCTAAGACCAATCTCTGAATAAAACATATCTTCATCCCTGTCATTATCTTTGACAATACAGAGATAACAAGATATTTTAAACAGAGATTTTAGACTCAAAAATCCACGGTTAGATATTTACAATTCCTATAAACCGACATAGATACCACAAAAACTACTTGTCAGATTCTTCCGTTCCCTAGATAATAAGCAATAAAATACAGATTTTTTTCCTGCGTGACCTAAATCTAGCCAAGATCATCGGCTGGCAACGCCCCTGCTTTAAACTAATTAAAAACAACTAAGTTATGTATATTATTATTCTGTGACGTCTCCGACTAGTTTCGGATCCATCAACCTTCGCCTTCAGAAGGAAATATAATAAAAAAAAAGAACATTACTGTAGAATAAGGTCGCTCTTTCTTTGTGTTTCCATTTTCGAAATACTTGTAAAAACATATGTCTTAATTAAGTAAACGTGTTAAAACGTGTAAAGTTAAGGTGCCAGCTTAAAATCAGCGCAGGAACAGTTCAGTCTGTCCCTGGTTCGCTGAGCTGGATTACTTTTGCCACATTTTTGTATCAAGTTTGTTCCTTGTGTTTTTTATATTCTTTGTGTTGTAATGAATGTTTTTTCTTTCTTTCTTTAAACAAATTTTTTGTATTTTTGATAATAAATATAATTTTATCTAGAAAATAACTATTTATTCACCTATTCCTATCTTAACTACTAATTACTTACTAATATTATAAATGCGAATGTTTGGATGGATGGATGTTTTTTTGAAGGTATCTCCAGAACGGCTCAACGAATCTATGTGTTCTTCAGGACTATTTTCTACATCTGTGCCAAATTTCATCAAGATCCGTTAAGCCCGTCCAACATCCATCCAAACTTTCGCATTTATAATATTAGTAAGATTAGAACAAAAAATATTGAATTTACAAAAGATTCTCATAAACCTACTAATTTTCACCCACATTCCATATTGTTATTTTGCACCCTTGAGAGTGAAACTTTTAAAAACGTTAAATGTCATATTTGTTTACATCAAACTAGCTTTTACCCGCGACTCCGTTCGCGTGGAATAAAAAATAGAGAAGGGGATAAAAATTATCCTATGTCCGTTTCCTGGTTCTAAGCTACCTGCCCACCAATTTTCAGTCAAATCGATTCAGCCGTTCTTGAGTTATAAATGGTGTAACTAACACAACTTTCTTTTATATATATAGATAAGATTAACTATCTAAAAAGTAAATTTCAAGCTTCTAACTTGACGAACTTAACTTCTAAAACCACCTCCAATTTCAACCTTTTATAACCCTTTTGTCGCATTAAAAAGTAGCCTATGTCATATTTCAGACTCTAAACTGAGTACCAAATTTCATTTAAATCAGTTAAGTAATCGATTAGGTAAATCGAAAGCGAGACAGACTTTTGTTTTTGGAACGAAGTTCCTTATCGCGCGTTGTGAAAGGGGGCTAGACGGAAAAAATTCTTACGAAAAGTTGTCACGACACTTTTTGCTATAGTAAGTATGTTAACGACGAATGAGCGCTACTTCACCATGGCAACGACGTGACAATATATAACGAAAATTCATAGAAATAAAATGTACTTCTTGTGAAGACTTAAGTTTATTATTCATAGAATAAACCTTCACTAATTAATAGAAAGGAACTTCGTTCCATCCGGGTGTCCCAACACACCTCTCAAGTTTTTTTTGTGACTGAGTAGTCCCTGTTTGCCTTGAAGAGGCATTTACAGTTTCACCGGGCTTAAGGTGGCCGGGCGCAATCTACGCTTAGCCTAAAACTCGTTTAAGAGTAACTAGTCTCGAGGGTTCAGGAGCCTCGACTCGGGCTGTTACTTCATTATTATTACCATTGGGGCAAAACAGAGTTACTTTAGCATTTATAATATTAGTAAGAAGGTAAAGGTATTGCGAAGATTGTATTATTAGGTTCCTATCAATTAAATGTGTGTTATTATAAATGAAAAACATATTAAAATCAACAGATTTATTTTATTTACAATTCAATTAAATCGGAAAATTGACAAAAATTTGAGGACCGATCTTGATAGCAACAAAAAATGAGTTCGCAACTGTAACAAGAAAAATTAAAATTTAACATAGAAATTAATAACCAATTTCTATAAAATAAAAAATACCAAAGAATATGCTAGTAAATACCAGAATAATAAAGTAAGTTCAGATTTGTCGACACAATGTTGGTTTTCAGCAAACATTTGTAGGCGCCAACATCTGTTACAAGAATGTGCCTCCTACAGTGAAATACCATGACCTCACAGAAGACAGACCTCAAGTGGAAGTAATTCCACGTACAGTCTTAAGAGTTTGTATTCCGAAGGTCTATTTTTAGTCCTCTACCCTATCCTACTCTTTTCTTATGAGGAAATGAGAAGGGGATGGAAATTTTATTGAAGTTAAGGGGAAATATCTCTCTGTGCGTCTTTTCCTCCGTACACTAAAGGAAGATATCTGAAATTGCGGATTTCTATGGACAACGGTCATCTCGTTATTTCTGTGAATTCAGGTGACACCTTATGATGTAAAAAAAAACGCTCTCCAAATAAATTTTAAATATATTAAAACCCCCTAGTTAAAGAAAAAACAAAATATTATACATAGTTACATACAGACAGACTCCCTGGTATATATAATTATAAATATACTCACTTGTATATATAAAATGTTAAGTGACAATGTCAGTTGGTTGCGCGGGACAAATGACACCGCGACATTCTTCACCGTAGTCAGGACAAGGTCTGTCTGAAGGCTTTAGAGGCTCCACTTTACCGCTGTATTGTATCACCCTGTTATGTATACTTAAATATTTAGATCATATTTAATGTATACTTTAGATTTTGAAACATCCTGTAAAGTGTACTTAAGTATTGAGATCGAGCTGTTATGTATACTTAAATATTTAGATCATATTTTAATGTATACTTTAGATTTTGAAACATCCTGTAAAGTGTACTTAAGTATTGAGATCGAGCTGTTATGTATACTTAAATATTTAGATCATATTTTAATGTATACTTTAGATTTTGAAACATCCTGTAAAGTGCACTTAAGTATTGAGATCGTGCTGTAATGTATACTTAAATATTTAGATCATATTTTAATGTATACTTTGAATTTTGAAACATCCTGTAAAGTGTACTTAAGTATTGTGATCGTGCTGTTATGTATACTTTATTTATTTAGATATTTTAATGTATACTTTAGATTTTGAAATATCCTGTAAAGTGTACCTAAGTATTGAGATCGTGCTGTAATTTATACCTAAATATTTAGATAATATTGTAATGTATACTTGAGATTTTGAAACATCCAGTAAAGTGTACTTAAGTATGGAGATCGTGCTGTTATGTATACTTAAATATTTAGATCATATTTTAATGTATACTTTGAATTTTGAAACATCCTGTATAGTGTACTTAAGTATTGAGATCGTGCTGTAATGTATACTTAAATATTTAGATCATATTTTAATGTATACTTTGAATTTTGAAACATCCTGTAAAGTGTACTTAAGTATTGAGATCACGCTAATATGTATACTTGGGTATGGATCATCCTGTATGTATAAGTATTTAGGACACTATCCATGTGTTTCTGAGACAGAAATCTCTGTATACAAGATATCGTAGTCTCTGTTTTTTTTTAACAAAACAGAGATAACAGTATATTTTAAATTGTAACTTTGGTCTCAGAAACCCACCTTAAATAATGTATAGTTAAATATTTAATACACCTTATAATGTATACTTTAGTTTTTTGGGACATCCTGTAGTAACACAGATTCTATATTATGAATTTTAATTAAAAAAAGTACATAAATTCGCGCCATTTTGTGTAACAGATATTAAACAAAAAAATTAAAAAACAATAAAATCTATAGAAAATTGTTAAGTTTCTAGAAATTTTTGACAGTTCGTATTTGATTTTTTTTTCTTTTTAAATATACTTGCCCATAATCTCCTTTTTCCATCCATTTCTCATCGATTTTGTTCAATTGTTCAAACTTTCCTTTGGGCAGGCCGCAGATTAAATCCGCCTTCACTGTACGTAATGCTATTATTGGTGCGGGATTGAAACCTAACAAGAAAATATGTAAATAAAATAAAAAAAATTAGCACTAACACTCATAAAATAGTATTAAAAATCCATACATTTGTATATTCAAATACACAATGTGAAAAATTATTATTAAATCTATTGTTTTCACTAAGAACGATGTAATTTCACATAAGGGAAGTCTTTTGCTCTTTAAATACAGTTTTCACTAGTTAAGGAGCAAAGGCAACATTGAATATTGTAAACTTAGTGTGCGATGATAATTTTTTTTTTTTTTTTCATAGAAAACCTTTATAAAAATGTAATCATAGACTTATTAAAAAAAACTCAGATACTGGAAACTTTCCAAAATAAATCCATAGATAAAAAACAAGATTGTCAGTCAGTGACATGTTTATACATAATTTCTCTTTTTTATGAATTATGAGTTATTAATATTGTCAAATACATATTACTTTGGAATAGGATTGAATGTAATTATATTGTTATCCTTCTTACTCTCTTTGAAATAAATAGAGACAGCAATATGTCAATACAAATATCACAGACAGCTGTAGTGTGACAGAGATAGCAGTAACAATTCAATGAGTGTGACAGAGACAGCGCTCTACAAATATCAATCTCAACAGCAACTTATCAAAGTGTTAGTTCAAAATATCTCTATCTCTGTCAAACACATTAGTTCAATAAAGGAGTGCGAGAGAGACAACTATAAATGTCCCACCTTGCAGCGCTTGCTCAAAGCTGAGTGTGGGCACACAGTTCCTCTCCGCCAACAGTTTGCGGTAGTTGAGATCTCCTTTGAACAAAATGGCGGCTGTGAGCTGCAACTTGCGGTACAACTGGAACTCCTGCATCTTCATATCCTTGTACATTATCGGAGATGTCCAGAAATCGTCGCACTACGGATATAATGGTATAAATAGAATGGATACAGTGATATAAACTGAGTGGATACGTTGGCATTGCATATGTTGGTATGACTTGAATGGATACAGTGATAAAAATCTAATGGATACGTTGGCAATGTATATGTTGGTATGAGTCGAATGGATAGAGTGATATAAATTGAGTGGAAACGTTGGTAATGGATACGTTGATATAAGTCAAATGGATACAGTGATATAAATTGAGTGGATACATTGGTAATGGATACGATGATATAAGTCGAATGGATACAGCGATATAAACTGAATAGATTCCTAAATATATATTGAATGAATACATTGGTTATGGATACATTGGTATAAAAAATCTTCCTAAATCAAAATTCTAAATGTATTACTTTACATATGTACTTACCATAACAACAAAGGTGCCATCTTGAAAGAACTGCATCCACTGAGTGCCGAGTTGACGCAAGTTGTCCGCACTCACAGTCAGCGGCGGCGGGGGCTCTGCCGCGCCCACACCCTCACCAGAATCTTCAATATCAAAGAAAAGAAAAAAACATAGAAAATAGAAAAACCATTGATTTATAATTTAAAAAAAAAATTAACAAAAACTTATTTAAAAAAAAGTAATTTCTATTTTTTTTTATAAGGAAAAGATGTGAAGGGGAAATAGATTTAACGGAGGAGAGGATGGATGAGTTTCTGTACATCCTCTATCGATACATAACTTCAAACTTTCGTGGTTTTTACTAATATACTGTTGGTAAGAAACGGGATTCTTACCACGATGAGGGTGTTTGAGGTCCCGATATTTCGGCACAGTTGCATGCGCCATGTTCACGGGTTGACTGGTGTTGTGCGGTTGTGTGATAAATGTTAAAGATAGCCGTATCGGTCTACCTTCTTTCTGATTCGGCGACCACTACCACTGTCCGCGTTCTCACTGCACATTAAGTCCGCACTAGATGTTATTTTTTGTTGTCGACAAACACACTCCTGGAATCCAGTGATCCAGTATTACAACAAGACTGGACAGCAACCGACTTCGAGTACGCGCACAAATGTGGACACAGTGAGTGTAGTTTGTCGACAAACAAAAATAACATCTAGTGCGGACTTAATGTGCAGTGAGAACGCGGACAGTGGTAGTGGTCGCCGAATCAGAAAGAAGGTAGACCGATACGGCTATCTTTAACATTTTTTACACTACCGCACAACACCAGTCAACCCGTGAACATGGCGCATGCAACTGTGCCGAAATATCGGGAGCTCAAACAGCCTAATCGTGGTAAGAATCACGTTTCTTACCAACAGTATATCCTCTAACGACTAAAGGTAGGTAATGTATCTGCAATTACAGATGTCTAGATAACATAACTAGGAATATAACATTCGTTAATTTAATTGTGTAATTTTCACAAAATAACTAGAAATTTAACTTTACTTAATTTAAATTCAAACTTAAACAATAGAAACAAAAAAAAAAAATTTTTACCTGCCGGAGCTTCTTGTGGTACTTCTCTACTGTAATTAGCGTTTGTACACATTTCTAAAGTTTTTCTGTAAAAAAAAAAACATTTACATATTATAATAAAAGTAAATTTTCACTTTATTGCCAGACTAGTAAATGTCAGCGACTTCGTCCGAGCGGTATTAAAAACAAACTCAACGAAATAAAAAAACATTTTTTTTCAAATTGGTTCAGTAATTTCAGAGCTTATATAATACAGGCAACCAAACAATCTTTCCTTTTTATAATAGTATAGATACATTCTGCATCTTACTTAATATTATAAACTAGCTTTTACACGCGACTTCGTCCGCGCGGAATAAAAAAAATGCGCACAAGATAAAAAAGTTCTTATGTTCGTCTCCTAGTTCTAAGCTACCTCCTCATCAATTTTCAGCTAAATCAGTTCGACCGATCTTGAGTTATAAATAGTGTAACTAACACGACTTTCTGACTATATATATAAATGCTAAAGTTTAAATGGATGGATGTTTGTTTGAAGGTATCTCCGGAACAGCTCAACAGATCTTGATGAAATTTGGTACAGATGTAGAACATAGTCTGGAAGAACACATAGACTATTTATTAAGTTTTTTTAATCAGTGTAAACGGAGTCGCAGGCTACAGCTAGTATTATATATAAAAACTTACTTAAAATCAACCGGAGTGACATCAGACACAAACCATGGAATCTTTTTAACATGGAATCGAACCTGAAAATGTAATAATTTTTTTTAAATTTTCATATCGTAAAATGAAAAATATTTTACCAATTAATTTGATTAAAAAAAATACCTTTTTAACAATCTCCTGTGATATTAAAAAGTGAGCAAAACACAAATCCGAAAATAATTCATAACCAGAATTATCGCAAACTATATCTGGAAAATATTAAAATCAACATTATACATATATTAATAAAATTGAAATGTCTGTATGTCATAAAAAAATCATATTTCGTATATATTATTAAAGTTTTGTCTGTCAGTCTGTTCGCATGTGATGTCGTGGGCGATAGCTAGTTAATATATAAATATTTACCAAAGGTAACAACTTCAGGTAACACCATCTTGGCGGGGCAGGGGATCTTGGGGGGTTCCTCTGCCGTCTCACCATCCACTTCAAACTTCGCTTCAGACTTCGCTGCGGGGTCCGCTTCCTACATGAATATGGCATTTCTTAATTTAATAAGCAATATTTTATTTAAAATAACAACTTTGGCTAAAATTCTAATCTCCCTTCCCTTGCTACTCATTTTTAAATAGGAAATGAAGGGAAGAGAATGTGAATTTGAGTAAAGTGAGATATAATTAATATATACCTGGTACGAAAAAAAAAATTGAAAAGAAATTACTAAAATACATACATAACGTAACTATTTTATTAACTACGAGATAAATAGTATGGAACCTTATCAGGACACCTCGGTATACCAAACTGTGTTGCCAGTCGGTGACAACTGCATTGAAACTTAAATGTCGTATTCTGTAATGTTACCATATGAATAATATAACTTCAATAATATATTTTAATTAAAAAAAGCCTCCTGAGGTTTATTATTGAGCTAAATTACCTTAGTGTTATTATTAACAATAAAAAATGATATTTGAAAGGACATTTATAGGTTATAAAATCTATAGAATTCACTTTGAAAATGGCCAATGATTTATATTTGAAATATAAATGTCGCATATTAAAATAAAGCAAAATTATCCTTTTCCACTTACCGCAGCAATAGCTTTCGCCATCGCCTCTGTTTTCGCTATAACTTGATCGCATATCTTAGCGGAATCGTCCACTAATACCTGTAATTATTTCATACAATCCATACTAATATTATAAAGAAAGATTTATATTTCTATATGTAATAAATAAAAACAAAAACTATTAGCGTGATTTCAGAACTTCTTTTGCGATTAGAAAATTACAGGCTAAAATATAGATTATTGACGGTCGAGTTGGCGATTGTAGCTTTTATGGCGAACACAATTATATCTAACTTACACTGACTTACTAGCCAAAATTAAAAGTTGCGGAGACTGGTAGTTTTTTAGTTATTGAATAAATAAAATCGTACTTTAGGTTAGTTTTTTCCACTACTTTTGACATAACTTTGACAGTTTCTTTTTTAATAAGTGGCCAAAGGCTTTATTTTATACAGCCTTAAGTCATGTATGCTGCTTAAATATTTTTTTTAATAAAGGAATAAAGTTTTTTTTTAATTCCGCGCGGACGGAGTTCCGGGCGACAACTAGTTATTATATGTTTCCAAAAGAAATGGACGATGTTTTACATTTTTATTTCTGATAATTTATAATTACATATCTATCTATTGCTTTTTTTTTATTCTAAACCAAAATTTAATTTGCAATTCAACCGAATAAATACAAAATTTAACTTACTTTATCTTTTAAATCCAATATCATTTTGAATGGATCCAAAATAGACAGAGAAACGACACTGGCGGACCTTTCCTTGCCATCAGATGACTTCAATGACACCTGCTCGCCCATAGACAATGACAGATCGCATTTGTTCGACCATAGACAAATCTGTAACGTTTTTTAATTAGTCATAGACAAGTCATATTTCAAAGTGTACATATTTTTATGGCTAAAACAACCACAATTTTAATTTACATATTGGATGATTTCTTAGAGTTATCCTACAACTGAGGGAGTCCCTTAGTGTAGATTTCTCTAACTTTATCTACAAAATAGATGACCACTTAAATTTTGATTATGGCAGAAACAAAACACTTTACAAAACCGAAATTTCGCTCATATTCAACAATCTCCATACATCAACAAACTCCATACATATGTCCTTACCTTTAACAAGGTTATGAAATCAGCTTTCCGTTTATCCTTGTCACTGGGAGGCAGCATGGTGACAAGTTTGTCAGCCACCACACACATCGGCTCTAAACTGTTTTGGAACGCTTTCAACTTCTGCTCATCGAATGGATCGAAATTTTTTAATCCTTTGCTAAAAGAGTTATTTAATTTAAAAAAATATATATATATCATAAGTTTTCACATACAAATCTCTATTATGACTTTAGCTTAGCACGAATATTTGTGAGAATTACCTTCGTATCGTAATCTTTAATTATAATGAATTAGTATGAGTTTTTTTTTTACATAAAGTACACTTGTGTAAAAAAAAAAACAGAGAAAAAAGGTGTACTTTGTGCTCGATATTTTTGGGGCGTTAAACAAATTTTTGGTGATGACGATACGATGGAAATTGTCACTGAAATTCGTGATAGACCCACTGTAGCCTAAACGAGCTACCTTAATGTGGTGAAGGACCTACTTTGTAATAGTGAAGTCATTTCTCCGTCCGCGCGGATTAAAAAATAGAAAACGGGGTAAAAATTATCCTATGTCCGTTTCCTGGTTCTAAGCTACCTGCCCACCAATTTTCAGTCAAATTCAGCCGTTCTTGAGTTATAAATGATGTAACTAACACGAATTTCTTTTATATATATAGATATAAATGCTAAAGTTTTGATGGATGTATGTTTGTTTGAAAATATGTGTAATATGTATTGAACGGCTCAATGGATCCTGATGAAATTTGGCTCAGATATAGAACATAATCTGAAAGAAAATATAGGCTAATTAAGTTTTATTTTAATTCCGCGCGAACGGAGTCGTGTGCGACAGCTAGTAAAGATAGTGGAGACGCTTAACATCTCACCTTAACTCACAACCTTCTCTCAATCTTCTATAAACGTAACATTCAGTAAACACCCATGTATTTGTAAAATAATGCTGACTGTCACAGTTTTCTATCCATTGGTTCCATCTTTTAGCTTCAGGGGTGTCAACAGTTAATAAATCATATTTTTTATTTGTAACAAGGTCGTTTTTTAACTTTGTTACGTATTGTATCAACCCTCGTATGTCGTCATCGCTCTGGAAAATTAAAAATAAAAAAGTAATTGCAGGTAAAAATATCGATGGGTACCGGGAATAAAGCCGCAATCGTAAAAATGAAATTGTTCAGGAAAAAATATTTAATGAAATTATGGAATAACTATAAAACCACTGAATATCTTAAAATAAATTATATGTCACCTTGTTCGTTATTTTTTGCCTAAAGTACTGTTGCAGTTACAAGATTGTATATTTTATCCAAATAGGAAAAAATCGGTAAAGATCATATTGCTACTATTTATGTCGAAAGGTTGTTCCCATAATAGCCACTTACAGCTTTGTTCCACGAAAAAAAAAATGAATGTTGATACAGTAATAATATGTTACAGCTTTTTTCAGTGTATTATAGGATACACGATGGATACAGTAACCATAGTTTGTGTTCTTATTCCTTGAACTTGATGAGCGTTTTGTGGACGGTATTCATATTTTACTGTATATTCATCGTTGTATGTTTTTTTTTAAATCTTTTATCTTTGCGTGAATATCTTATTTTTATTGACAGTGCTTTTATTATTATTATTTTTTTACTAGAAATATAAGAATGGATCATTTAAAGTGGTAGAAAAAAGAGCATTATGTAATTATAATAAACTAAGACTAGTTTATTAGGAACTGTAGGAAATAAACTCATCTAAACCAACATTCGTATTATCT
Source organism: Papilio machaon (assembly GCF_912999745.1). Classification (NCBI taxonomy): domain Eukaryota; kingdom Metazoa; phylum Arthropoda; class Insecta; order Lepidoptera; family Papilionidae; genus Papilio; species Papilio machaon. The sequence continues at coordinate 4,715,918 of NC_060012.1, read as the reverse complement.
TAACATAATAAAAAAATTGGGTACCAAAATATTTAAAGCAAAATCACGTCTAAAGACTTGACTCCTGTAGCGGATCCTGTACCTCAGCAGCTTCGTGGGTTCCACATGCCAAAGATTTATAGAAATCGTGATAATATTGTGGAATATCATGAGTGTTACAAAGACTCAGTAGATCAGAGTACAGAGCTTTCGACACAGGAACCGGTTCGTTGTAAGCTCCTTGTAATTCAGGAAGAGTTGCAGATTCAGCTGTAGAATACGTAGAAACAACGTCTAAACGTGTAAATTTCTCTAAAATGTCACCATTATGTTTTACTCGTATTTCGGTGTTAATAAATATATATTATCTGCGACATTTAAGTACATGTCATTTACTAAGAAAGCCATCGCAACTGCTAAGGCACAGGCACAAGATAAATTATATGAATCCCTGAACAGCCCGCCGGGACAAAAACGCCTGTTCCGTATAGCAAGAGAGAGAGAAAGGAATGCAAGAGATGTAAACCACATCAAGTGTATTAAAGACAATGAAGGAAATGTATTGGCGGATGATAATGATATTAAACAGCGTTGGAAGGATTATTTTGAAAAATTGATGAACGAAGAGAATATTTGGAGTGGAGTGTTGGAAAAAGTGCCGGTTAATATTGGTATGGTGAAAGAGATTAGCGTGGATGAAGTAAAGAAAGCGGTGCAAGGTATGAAGAACGGAAAAGCAGTTGGGCCGGATGGAATACCAGTGGAAGTATGGAAGCTCCTAAAGGCGGACGGATTGGTGTGGCTGACTCTATTCTTCAACAAGTTGTTACAGGAAGAGGTGATTCCAGATGAGTGGTGTAGGAGTTCGCTGGTGCCAATTTTTAAAAACAAGGGTGATGTACAAATCTGTAACAACTATAGAGGAATAAAGCTCATGTCACACAGTATGAAAGCTTGGGAGAGAGTGGTGGACGGAAGAATAAGAGAGGAGAGTGAGGTAACTCGGAACCAATTTGGGTTTATACCAGGACGGGGGACTACGGATGCCATTTTTGCTATTCGCCAACTTTGCGAGAAATATAGGCGTGTGCATAAAAACCTGCACATGGTGTTTGTAGACCTCGAAAAAGCATACGATAGGGTTCCGAGGAAGGTTTTGTGGTGGGCTTTGAAAGTGAAAGGAGTGCCTGGGAAATACCTGCAGCTTATTCGTGCTATGAATTGTCGAGCCAATACACACATCCAGTCCGCTGTTGGCGATAGTGACAGGTTTGGTGTCTCGGTAGGCCTACACCAGGGTTCGGCTTTAAGTCCGTATCTCTTCCTCCTGGTAATGGATGCGCTAACGTCAGACATACAGGAGGAAGCACCCTGGTGTATGCTTTATGCTGATGACATCGTGCTTGTCGGGGAGGATGAATGCGAGGTGCAGAGCAGGTTGGAAAAATTGCGAGATAAATTGGAGAGAGCTGGTCTTAAAATCAGCAGAACCAAAACTGAACATTTGTTCTGCGATTTTGGTGGTCCGACCAGCTTTTCTCCAATCGCTTTAAATGGTGTTGACCTACCAACCTGCTTCGATTTTAAGTACCTCGGTTCACTCGTCCAATACGATGGTGGTGTTGACCGGGATGTGAAAAGTCGAATAAATGCAGGTTGGATGAAATGGCGACAGGTCACCGGTGTGACTTGTGATCCAAGAATGCCACCCAAGCTTAAGGGACAGATCTACAAGTCAATCGTAAGACCTGTCTTATTGTACGGATCTGAATGTTGGGCCACCAAGTTTTCGGATGAAAGAAGATTGCATGTAGCTGAGATGCGTATGCTAAGATGGATGTGTGGTGTGACAAGAAAAGATAAAGTTAAGAATGTGCATATCAGAGGAAGTTTGAAAGTAGCGCCAGTTATCGAGAAATTGAGGAGCAGAAGGTTAGCGTGGTTTGGACATGTTATGCGGAGGGATGATAATCATATAAACAAAAAAGTAATGAGATTGAATGTGGATGGCTATAAAGGTAGAGGAAGACCAAAGAAAGTATGGATGGATTGTGTGAAAGAGGATATGCGTAAGAAGGGGGTAAATTCAGATATGACGTCTGATAGAGATGTATGGAGGAGTAGTACATACTGTGCCGACCCTCCATAGGGATAAGGGCAGGTTGATGATGATGATGATTTAAGTACATGTCATTTGTAAAATATCAGAAAACAAAAATTTTGACACAGGTACATTAATTCGAATCATGAACAGATGACTATAAAATTGTAAAATAATTATTGTAGATTATTATCTTCAGTAATACAAATAAAATAACTATAGTTTGGTAGTCTTGTGCGTGATTTAATATTTGCTGCCATTGAGTAACGACTCAACGATAGTTTAGTAGGTACAGCAATGTTTAGTGCGAATCTGTTAACATCAAAGTAGGTACAGTAATGTATAGTGCGTTTAATGTTTACATGTTTTATTCCCTGGAAGAAAGCCGTAATTACAATTGCTGGTCTAAAATTGAAACAAAAATTTCACTTTCAACATAACCGTATTGTTCCAGTAATATTTTTCTAAACGTTTACCAGGAACAAACAATTAATGTACAAAGTGATTTTTCTATTTTTGTCATTTTTCATCAGAATTAAGTAAAAAAAATATATAAGGTGTATTTAGGTCCGTAGATACCGAATCTGACTTAACCCGAAGACTGTCGCAATATCCATTGCGACATTATTCCAACTACCCATCGATATGTTCTACTCATCAATATTTAAATTTTTCTATAACGAGAGAAAGAGACAATATATTTTTTGTAAATATGTCACTAAAATTGAGTAATTTGGAATGAAAAAAAAAATTGGTAAAAATATCGAACAGCAGTATTATTCTGTGGCTAGTTTTCGTAATTGCATTGCGCAAAATGAAACAAAACGATATGGGTCGGAAATTAATATCCTCAACTGTATCACAGACTAATGTACATACAGAGATATTCTATAATTTATAAAAAAATTACAATTCATCTTACCGCACCATGCGCTGATTTTATTTTAGAACCTTCTCTCGATAAATAATCTATAACTTTGGTCAATATCACAGGCAATCGATCTCTTAGAGAATAATACGCGAAACTCCTGAAATACATTAAAAAAAGATTTATTAACCAAAATTATAAATGAGTACATAAGTGACATAGACTACTTTTTTCATTAAATTCTGCGCTAACGAAATCGTGAGCAACATTAAGTCTTTTATGAAATTGTAATAAAAAATCTGAAAATTGTAATCCCTGCCTACTCTTCTGACTTACTGGCGTGAATGTTTAAAGATAACATTATTGTTTTTTTTTCGTTAATAAAAAACAAAACATTCGAAATATTAAAATACATATTTGCAAATTAGTGATATAAAATATATTTTTCTAAAGAATCATTAATTTCTAAACCCAATTATATTTAAAGATTTTTAGAAAAATTCGTGATAGCAAGAAAATCAACAAAAAGTATCGCCCGAACAGGGACTTGAACCCTGGACCCTTGGATTAAAAGTCCAATGCTCTACCGACTGAGCTATCCGGGCTGTGAAGTTTCATATTCAAAATATACATTTGATACTAGAATTTATTTCAATTGAAAAATAAAAACTTAATATAAGTTTTCAATTAACAAAATAATTAAATGAAATTATGACATTCTGTAAAAAATGGTAGTAACTGGTCTCTACAATTTTTCTGATGGAAACCAACTGCATAATTATTAGCAAATCAAATAGTTATATAAGTAAACAAAGAAATGAATGGATCCTATGTAAACTATCATATGTTTGAAACAAAAAATATTGCAAGACAAAACTTTAAACATTAATAAAATTTAATTATTACACATAAAACATGAATAGACAATAGACATATAAAATCTATAGTTCTTCTTATTATAGAAATAATTACTTAAAATTTATACTGAAATAAATATTTATCAAGTTAATTAAAAAAAACATAGAACAGGTAGTAAATCTCAAAATTGTGGCTTATGATAGTTTACATATGAGCCATTGAAATCTTGATAGATAATTGTATGGAATAATACTGACAAAAAACACTTTTAATTAGCTTAATATATGATAACATATAATTAATATGAATTAAATTTATTATGTAATAAATTTATATGTATATTATGATAATGGTATATGAGTTCACCTTACTTATATAAATATGAATATTTAGATGGATGGATATTTGTTAGAAGGTATCTCCAGAATGGTTCAATGGATCAAGGTGACATATTTTGTATTCAATTCCGCGTGGAGAGAGTCAAGGGTGACAGCAAGTAATAATATAAAACTAATACATGTTATGTTATATGTTTACTATTAAAGTAATAAATAGTAGCAAAATATATAATACCAAAATGGCTCCAATGTAAATAATCATAACCAAAAATTTTGGTATTTACATAAAGTTTAATGTTTTTTTAATTTACTATATGGATAATCTGATAAAAAATTATTTGTTAATGTTAAAGCAAAATAAAAAATAAGAATGTTTAATGTTATTTATCTATTGAATGTTAGTTTTGCATGCAGCATTAATTATAAAAGTATTTGTTTCAAATTTGATGTATGTTTGGAAACATCCATACATATACAAACATACATATATTGGAGAAATCATCAATATTTAAGTTGTTATTAAAGAGAATTTGAGTATTTATATACCATAGTCTAAAGGTAGTAATAATTTTGGCATCTCTTACTACTTGATAGCTATGACATATGATAGGCACAATTCATCCGAGTTGATTGACTTATTTTGAAGAATTGTAAAATTTTCATATGGAATTATTAAATGTATTTGCTCAGTTGTTTGGCAGTAAAGATTTCAGGTTTAATTTCTACAATTCTCTACGAGAAAAATCCACGTAGAAGAATTACCATTACAAGAAATTAGACGTTATCAATCGATTTTATAAATACAGATAACCTATGAAATATGTTTTTATGATTTATTGTAGTATAATTTAAGACAGAAAATGGACATACTTCTTAAAAGTTCCTTGCAACGGTATATTTATTGGTGTTGTTGTATTTATAAACGGACTAGGTTTTTCAATTTTAATAAAGGGACCACCGTAAATAAAATCTGGTTTCGTACTTTCGTCTTCGTCAATTAAGTTTTTATCACTAGCTACACTCGTCTTTGATGGTGCCCGAGGCGAACCCACTTTTTGTTGACTCATTTTTTGGTACTATTAATTTATTTCATGACAGTAATTTTAAAAATGTTATGTGTAAAACACGACAGGAAAAATTTTGCTTTATTTTTTGAACTGTTCCAAATGACAGTTGGCAAAAGGGAATTTGACATTGACATTTGAAAACTGTTTACAGATACTGCTCTGTTAAACTGTACCACCGAAATGTTAAGGATTTACATATATAACAAATAAACATAAATTATCGTGTATTATATAGTTTGTATTACATATTTAGTTTCATATGAAAAGATGTAAATTATAACATTTACAGTATTTTTACGTCATTATAAATTTTAATATTTCGACTGTTCTATCACTAACAGTTTTTAGAAACTTTTTTTAGTACGCATCCAGTGCAAGATATTTTTTTTTTAAATAAAACATTACATAAAGCTTTAATAACACAATAATGAAAGCAAAATCATAATTAAACCTATAATAAAAATTAAAATGTGTTTAAAACTTACATTCCAAATATTCCACACATTTCCACATTACGAGGTGTTACGATTCGCATTACAGGCAAATTTTCAGTATCTATTTTCCAATCGTAAGCCGGCATTATTAAATATTTTCGTCCTTTTAATAAATAGAATTAATAATCACTTATCTTCCAACACACGTGCAAGAAAACAGTATAGAAACAAAACGTAATGACCATGGGATGGTACTAAATATAGCAAACTACGTAGCTTCTATTCCCGTACAGTTTTATATTAATTTTCTTTGTACTAAATGGGATTTAAGTACAAAGTTATATATTTTACGTCTAATCAAGGCCTTAGAAATTAAATGAAAGTCAATAAAATTCAAATCTATATATTAAGAAAATTTCAATTCGCTTCCATGAAGCGTTAAATATAAAATGTACTCAATGTACTCAACTGTTTTACAACAATTTTTGAAACAAGAATAAAAAAAAAATCAAAAATTATAGAAAATAACATGCAAAATACCAACAAATATTTGTTGGATATAAGTGAGTTTCTACTATCAAAAAACATGTTTAAAAAACATTTTATAGTCTGTTTTTTTTTAAAGTAAATGAGAGCGACGCTTTGTCTTTGTACATGTATTTTGTGCAGTGGAAACTCTCAATAATAGTACAAAGAATCTTATATCTAAATAATTGAATTTTTAAAATAGTCGATAATTTCATTAAATTCAACAGTAAAGGTAAAAGCGTAATTATCAACTCGTACACCCAACGGCGGTGCTGCCTTGCCGTGACATCGGAGATAGAAAGGGATAAAGGGATATATATTTTTTTTAGCAAAATGATACGTCATTCTCGCTTAAACGGGTAACTTTGGACCTAGCACGAATATGTGTGACAACCGCAATCGTATCGTCAAAATTTGCTATAAAACACACTAAAAATATCGTTCTAATTTTGACATATTTAACGATGACGGTAAGAAGGCGACACCGCAGCAATTACGAGCCGATGTGATGCGTTCGGATGGATGAGGAGTTGACGAGTGCACTACAACCTTAAACAGTGTCTAAATTGAGTTTGTATTAAAATGTCGACCTTTTTTAATTCAAAAAATGAATTTAACCGTAAGTCAAACCATACTGTAATAATCGAACAAAAAAAAAACCATTTCATGTCTTCCCTTGAAAAAATCTGAAAGCATGTATGTTTGAATGTTTCAAAAAGCATGAAAATAAGCATTTTAATATTTGCAATATTGCTATTTTTTATTATTGAAGCCTTTTTACATATAGAACATCATTTATATCGTAAAAAATAAATAAAAAATTTTTTTTTCAAAAAAAATACAACTTTAAAACATTTTACTTACTTTAACACATCACACACAAAATTATTGATAAAAAACATGTCAAAAAATTATTAAAAACAAATCAAGGCGATATTAATCAGTCAATAAAAGTTAAAAATTAAAATCTTTAAAAAAGTAACTCAAAAATTTCGTATTTGTCAATTTTAATTATTTAAATTTAACTAAAAATTCTACATTTTAATAAAAATCTTAACCTCTAACTTACATTAGAATTGGGACACAATTTTCATCAGTTAGCTTACGCTTATAGTTCCTAATAGTTTTTTTTTTAAACTAAAAATTAATATTACAAATGCAAATCAGTTAACTTCGTTAGAATATCAGCATTCATAATTATCCATAATTTTATAAAAAAAAATCTTAAAAAATATTTAAAAAAACGTGATCATTGATATGTGTCATAGTTTCGTCAAAGTAAGTGTATACTATTTTTATAACTCTAGTTTCATAAAAATTCAAAAAAAAAAAAATACCAAAGAAAAAAGTAATGTATACAAAAAAAATGGGATTATTGATCTGAATATGTCATCGTTTTCGTCGAGATTTCTCTGAAACTCCTATTGTTATGGTCATTAAAAAAAGTCAAACAAAAATGTACAAACAAAAAAACCAAGCTTTGATTTAAATACTTTTGGTCAAAATTATTCTTAAGTTTTTTTTTTTAATTCTATTCTCATTGTGTTTTAAACAAAAACATTAAAAAGAGTAAAAAATGTGTTTATTGATAAAAGATATTTAAGTTTTTGTCAATATTACGCCCATACGTTTTTTAATAAAATTGTAAATAAAAAATATTTTTAAACAAAAAATTTAAAAAAATGGTAATTATTGATATCAATATGTCAGTTTTCGTCAAAATTATTTGTATATTAGTGTCATGATTTTCTACAATATGTATTTAAAAAAAATTAATCAAACTAAAAAAAAATACAAACAAAAAATCAACTTACAGTTTTTTTTATACTTAGTACCTATTAATAATTATAAAATCTATTTAATTAAAATTAAATAAAATGGCTATTAAAAGACCCGTTTTCATATTAAAATTGAGATCTAATTAAATTATTAAAAAGTCACACATTAAAAAAAATAAAAAAATCAAAGATTGACAACCTATGACATAGTACATGCATAAAGACCTAGAAGGAAATCTGACCTGGTAGGTATAAGTCAAACTGAGTTATAAAAGATCACTAGAAACAAAAATTCTAATGCATATTTGTCTTGAAAAATCATTTAAATATGAATAAAATTGTCTTGTAAATTTCAAAAATGTTGTCAACCCCTGCATTTTAAATATTTAATACAAACTTAAACTTTTTTTGTTATAGTATGTTATATAATGTTCTTATTTCTAATCCATTTAGTCATTATTTATCACATTATTTAAAAAGACAACTTACTACTATGAAAAATTTTCATCTTTTAATATTGTTTAAAATTTATAAAACCTTTTTAAAACAGTCTTTTAGTGGACATATATATTTAGAAACATTAATAATTTCTACCATTTAGTAAACATTCGTAATTATGGCAACACTAAAAACTAGTGGTTCTCTTAAGCTAAAGGACACTAATATCCAATGCCTTAATAAATAAAAAAACTAACGGTTCTCATTATTAACTTATTTGTACTTTAACATTAAAAAAGTAAAAAAAAAACATAAAAATTACTTATTCTGAACCATGCTTTGTAATAAAATGCCTAATCAAAGAACATAATGTCATTTCTTTCACACTTATTGTGAAAATGTAGAAAAACCTTAATACAAATTAGTTACTTATCTTAATAACGTCTCTTTCCGTTGCTCTTAATTCTGGTATTCTTCAATGTAATAGTTGTTGATTCCAGACGTTTGCCGTTGTTACTGCTTCGTACTAACGGACAATATGTACTGGAAAAATAAAAACACATTTTACTTTTTTAAAACAATATGAACACTACCCTCAAGGATTAGCAAAGAGGCTTAATATTCAAAAAATACATATTCAAACTAAAAAAAAATCGAACACTGTTTTTTCTAATTTAATTTGTCTATTGTTTACTTTTTGAAATATGTGTAAAAATATATAAAACTAGCTTTTACCCGCGACTTCGTCCGCGCGGAATAAAAAAAATGTACACAAGATAAAAAAGTTCCTATGTTCGTCTCCTAGTTCTAAGCTATCTCCCCATCAATTTTCAGCTAAATCAGTTCGACTGATCTTGAGTTATAAATAGTGTAACTAACACGACTTTCTTTTATTAATAATTGTTCCATTTTAATTATTCCAACAACTACAAACATCTAACAATTTTTAAAGTAAGCAATATTACAAATTAAATAATTTTAGTAACTTATTTAAAATAAAGAATTTATATTCTGAATCTAAACAGTATCCATTTTTCCTAATAGGTTCTTAGTAACTCTAAAACCTGGCAACACTACTGCATAGTCTAAGGATGTCCACAAAATTGTAGATCTATGGTCTCTATGGTCAGGAATGGCCAAAGTGCATATTCTTACAAAAATAAATATTTAAAAAGTAAACTTACATAGTATGTGCATAGTCCCCAGTCGCTCCACAAGCAGAGCAAACATGTGACCTCAAAATAGGACATGTCACTATATGTTTTTTTCCGATTCTTTCTTTAACACAATGTGTCATATAAACTAATGGAGTCTCCCCATTTCTTCGGCAGAATTTACACATTTTCTGTGCGGCAATTTCATCAATCTTCGAAGTACCAGCCCCAGAATATCCAGGTGGTGTGAAATCTGACATTTGTGGTATTGTATAGCTTGGGGTATAATTAGGTATTAACATAGGTGAAGATGTTTTAGAATCCATCATACTAGATGACAATGAAAAGTTTGAACTGGCTGAAATATTAGATCTCATCGGTGAAAAATTAGCATACGAAAGGTTGGAATCAATTGGCGCAAAGGTAGCTGTTGTGAGATTAGATTTGCCTGGCGAAAAGGTAGCCGTTGAAAAGTTAGATTTGACTGGTGAAATTGAAGTTACAGGTGACAAATTTGGCGTTGGGGCAATGAAAGATGTTGTCGGAGATTTATCTGTAGGAAACAACTCATAATTACGCATTTGGTTGCTTTTGTCAAATATTGTAGATTTAGGAAGACTAAAATCATCAATCCAGGAATTAGATATTAGAAATTCATTATCAATGTTTTTGTTAGGTAAAGGTCTAGAATATTCTGTATTACCTAAGATCTTTCTACCTACAATTGGCCGTTGAGGCCGGATACTTAAAGGATGTAAACTATGTTCGGGAGTTTCTGATCTGAGACTATAAAGGTCAGATGTTCGTTGAAATGATGTGAAAAAGTCAGGATAAGATTCTGGTGATGTGGAATCTGCAGAACTTGAAGATCGGTTGGCGAATGTTGAATGAATTGGAGATTGTGAAGAAGTACTGTTGAATATATTTGTTGGTTGCAGATCTGGAAAATAAATATCAATATTTTAATATTTACTAATCTACATATTTGTCACAACCATTGCCTTTTAAACAAGTAAACTACGCTAGATGTTACATATTTAAGGAGAAAAAATAAAGAGTATTATGGAGTACAAACTAGAACATTTAAATTTGTTTAATTCTAGATCCAAATGCATTTAAATATCAAAAATTAGATACTTATGACTTTAAAGTATTTAAATGAGTTGCATAATGGTTAATTTTTTTATTTATTTTACTAAAACACTATACAAGTTTTAATTATAAAGTCGCCTTTGTTTACTAACGTCATTTTTAGTGAAATAAAAACTTTTTTGAAAAAACAATTACAACAATAATTAGATTTATCATTCTTTTTTAAAGTCCCAATTAAAAAAAAGCGATTTATCTTATTTAACAACTTTTAGTAAATAATTTGAAAAAAGATCTTACCATTTTCATTTGTTTTCGGAAATAAACGATTAATTTCGGCCATATAATCCATCATATTACTATCTTTTGAAGGAAACATAATCCTGCAATATCACGAAATCATCATAAAATATACTGTACTAATTTGAACTGAATGATGACAAAAGGAACATAATATTTAAAAATATTGATCAGCCATCTTTCTTTAAAATATCGATTCAAGTCAATTAAAAAACTTTTAAATTTAAGGCGTAAAATTAAGTACAGATTTAATTGTAGCCAAATTCACATGAATGTATGCGAATACTTAAATAGCAATACAAAATTATTACTTATTGTTTTAAAAATAAGAAATCCTGTTTATGTTGATCAAAATAAAGTCTTTCTTTTCAAAATAAAGGTTCGATGTTTTACATTATTTTTTTACACTAAAATAACACAACAATTGTGTACTTCGTCTAAAAATCATCTAATAATAGTTTAATTATATACAGTAAAATAAATAATTTAAATTACAATAAATGTTAAAAGTTAATAAACAAAATTAAACACTGAAACATACAAATGCAAAGTAAATTTTTATGCGCATTTTTGTATTTTGTAAGATTTTTTGTCTTGAAATGTGAAGAAACAGTAAAGTTTTATTATTTTTGTGATCTGTGTAACTTAAAAAATACCTTAATTCAATATGTTACATTTAAAAATTATATAAGTGGAGAAAATTTTTAATAAAAACTAAAATATTTACCGATTCATCAATAATTTTAAAAACAAACTGGCGACAACCACTGCGTAGCAAATTTAGGCGAAGAATAAAAGTTTTGGGCGTTGTCGGATATACTTTTTCCTCAAGTTCAAAGGATGCCGAAACCCCGTTTGTTCAGTTGTTGCTAGAGACAGCGGTGCCAACTTCAATTTAAGTGCACACTAAATTATTAACAACAAAATAAAACAGAGACTTTAAAATTACATTGAAGTTTCAGTTCAACTCTACAAAGGCATAAGTAATTTTTATAACTCTATTTACCTATGTATTTAATATTTAAACTAATTATTTACATCATTTATTTATATTTTAAATGTCCATGTTTTATTTCTTGCAAGTGAAGATACGTTTTTGTCAAAAGAAAGCCGACTTTGTTTGTAAACACCGATCCAACCAATCACGACACGTGTAACTGTTTCAGTCAATTCATCAATAGATGGCGCAATAAAACCGAGTGTTCATTTCGAACAAACAAATTGTATTGTGTGTACTTTCAAACTTACTTTGAAAGTACACTAAAAATAAAATGTAAGTTCTTCGAATGAAGTCTACACATTTGTTAATTAAAATACCTAAAAGCTAAAAGTAAAATCCCAACTTATTATAAAGATTAAGGTTTGATGAAAAAAAGAAAATGGAAGAATATAAAAAAAAACTTTAAAAATATTGTAAAAAATTTGATTTTTGTAGCCAAAAATTTGATTGAAACAGTTTTGGTTAATTAATAAAAAGTATTCTGTAGTGAAATTTTATGTATTTAATTCTCATAATACTTCTATTCGATACTAGATGGCGCTCATTTACTTAAACAGTTCAACAAAAAACGTAATAACAAAAACCAACGGAGAGTCATAAATAAGATATCAAATATAAATATAAACAAAACAAGAGATATGTAAACAGTTTTAAAATTAATTGAGTCCCTTTCTTTTGTGATTTTATGAGTAGACTCGCTCACTAGTTTCACCCTTGACCTTGAGCATTGACTATATTTCGTTTTCACGCGAAACATTTTTTGGAACTTACACGTAGTTTTAGAAGTTAATATAAATTCAAAAACCAACAGAAAAAAGGCCTTTAATAAAGCATTTTTCTTGTGTAATTTGTAGGTATGTATGTGGCGGTTTAGTTTTATAGTTCGTAAACATTAAAAAAGATATATAAAAGATAAAAGATATAACAGGAAGAGTCGCGAGTTTTGAGATAGTGATGTTCTCATAGCGATGGGTATCGTGACAGATTTATATGTGAAAATGGATTGCAGATAATTTTAGAATGGATTCTAAAAGCCACGTAACTAGATCATCTATGATTTAAGATAGTTTATCCGCGTATTGCTAACGCAATAATGACTTGCATTTTTTAAACCTTCACTAACCTTAGTATAACAATATGGATCTTTGCAATCTGAATCAAATATTACAAATACAATTATTATTATTATAGTTGTCATTTAATAAAGTTTAAGGGGAAAAAGGCGACATAAGTAACATTAACAGACGACGATTTTTGAATAGAATGTATCTGGAAGAGAGGAGTCAAATGTTTTCTGGTCTGAGTGAAACCAAACACAATGTAGTCTAGTATGTTTCGTTGCCCAGAGTCTAGTGCTGTCTTATGTTATTGATATCTCTGTCCTTATCTCAATCTATGTGACAAAACAATATTTTTTCGCTCTCCAGATCGATCTATCATTCATAACTTCAATCATCACTCCCATCATCATGACAATTTTTACTAAATCCATCCTAAGATCTGACAATGTTTTTTTCCGCTACTCTTTGAATCTATATTTTAAATTGACAGCTTTGTTCTGTCTATGTATCCCTACTCTATGTATCTTTGTGGTTACGAAGCAAGGAAGTAGAGCAAGGCCATGGCAATTATAAGCTTATTGTCCGGACATCTTTACGTGTGGTCCAAGTTATGAACGGAGCTTTCTATATTGTTCTATTGTAGTTTGAACGGTTTCTCCAAATTTGAAGTGAGAGATTTCATTCAATTCATATTACCAAAGTGTGTTAGGGAAAATCTTCGCTCCGATCTTTGCTTAGCAACTAAACGATGGGTAGTAATCGTAAGTAGATCTAACTGTTGCACTTATAAACGAGTAACTACGTACTTGAGAACTATAAAACCGTTTCTGAGACCAAAATCTCTGTATAAAAATATCGTCATCCCTGTCATTAGTAGACATAACAGAAGTTATGTCTAGTAATATGTTATTAACGAGGTTTTTGGTCTCGGAAATCCACGGCATATAATGTATAGATATTGTTATTTAACCATTTGTTTCAACTGCCGAAAACATCGTCTTTCAATGATATTGACATTATATTTAGGTATTGAAAACTGACGAAGTCAAAACATTTTTTTAACACACCTGTGTAATGTGTAAGAATTATTACGTTTAATCAATAAGGCAGTAATATTTTAACTTGTACCACACGTGAATTGTTTATTGTCTTCGTATTGGATCGACGATATCTCGTACATTGGACATGTCTTGTAATTATTGTTCGAAATAAAGAAAGCAAGGTCACTTGCTTACATTATTGCAATGTTTGATAAATGTACTTACCTTTATTTTAAAATGCTAATTGATACGATATTAAAAAATACGTAAATATATTATTAAAAATATACTAATGATAGGCCAAGAATGTTTTAATATGAGATCATTATGTTCTAATATACTGAAAAGGAAGAGTCCACGTTCCCTTCCCACCTTTTTCTTATAAGGAAAGGAAGGGAAAGGGAAGTAGATTTAACGGAGGAGGAGGATATATCCTCTTTCTATGTCTTCTCTGTAATATAATAGGCTCTGTAATATAAAATAGGCTGTAAAAAGTATACCTTTGAAATTAAACGGCAAAATAATTATTTAGACTAGTTACACTTTGTGTGCTTAAAACCTAATTTTAGTCCTCTTTCCCCACCTTTTTCTTATAAGGGAAGGGATATTGAGGTGAGATGTATTTAGGGGACTCATAGAAGGGAAAATATCCTCTTTATGTAGGTCGATTAAAGATAGACAACGCATCTGTAAATGATGATGTCTATGGGCAATGGTCACTTCGCTATTTTGGCGAATTCCAGAGGCCGCTTGCTCGTTTGCCAACTTTTTATATGAAATTAATCGCGCGACCTGCAAGGCGCGCGGTTATAATTTTGTGAAAATAGATACTACGAGTAAATGCTGCACTGAGAGTCTTCAAGTGATCCCCTTAAGTAAGTTTTGTATGAACAATTAAATTAAAGAGTTACCCATAGTGATCAAGCAGTATCTGATAGTGTTTATTTTAGTGGAGATTCGCCCACTATATTACTTTGGTCATGGGTAATAAAGTTAACGAGACTACGCAATACTAACCCGATCTGAATACTACAATCCATCTCGGTGTTGCAAGCTTTAAACCTAATTCTGTTTTCGGTACAATCTGTATTAGGCATCAGAGTTGCCATATATTGCGGTTGCAAGACCCTTATGTGGTCATATCGTAGATTACTCATATTGTGTTTCAAAATGTTTTAGATTAAATTTTAATTTCATCAGGTTAATTAGAGAGTGCGTTGGTGGTTCAGGGGTTAAGCACTAGACTTGCAATCTGCAGGTCCTGGGTTCGAATCCTGCCATGTACTAATGTGTTTTTCGATTTACATATGTACATTAATCCGACGTCCTTACTGTGAAGGAAAACATCGTGATGCAATCTGCATATATCTGAGAAGAAATTCAAAGATACGTGTGAAGTCAAATCGCACTGGGCTATGGTTGACGGCCTAGTCACCCCTAACTTAGGGTAGGCTCCGAGCCCCTCGGTGGGGACATATAGTGAGCTGATGATGACGAATTAGAGAATTAAGTGACTAGATTTTTTTGTCAGTTCTTTAAAATATTGAATACTAATAAACATGCTAGATGTTTAAATGTTTGTGTTTATTAAAATATATCAGAAGCTACTTCAAACATCTTAAACCTATCATAAGTTAAAGATTAATATGTCTTATTTAATCACGTTGCCCCAGGCTCAGTGTGGGTTCAGGCGGGGCCACGGAAGAAAGCTAAAGCGTTCCCGTGGCGCCCGCCATAATGCGTTAGAGGGCAGTCAGGTTTTAGTGGGTATTCCCGTCACCTTCTGTGGCCGGCGAGTCCCACACTCCCTACGCCATTGCACAGCCCGGCGTAGGCGTGCGTAAACGCATTTCCTGACTTAAAAAAAAAAAAAAAAAAAAAGGCCCAGTGTGGGTTAGCTTTCTTCACACAGAATTTTAAAAATCTTAATTAAAATAAAAAATTCTCTATTGAACTAAATATATTTTTACAAATTTAATAGAGCTCTGTCACCTGTGCTAAGTGTAACCTGTGTTACAGGAGACAGCGCCTTCTCTTATTTACAATCTTACGTTACTACAGTATGTATAATCATCTCAGATATCCAGATTTGCAATCCTTACAATGGTAAGAACGTCGGGTACTTATGTGTTATACGAAAAATACATGGTGGGTTTCAAACCTGAACGTGTAGATTACAATTTTAGTTAAGTCGCTAACATGATCTACTAATTACTAGAATATGTTATAATTTGCATTCTATACAACATGTAATAAGAACAATTTCCATTCATTGACAGTTCCCATGTGCTTGGTATATCTGGTTTCGTTTTACTCAAGGATTTTCTCAACAATATCTGATAGTATAATGTGTATTGCTCGCTATCGCCCGCGGCTCCTTTCGTGTGTGGAATTAAAAAAAAACATAATAAGTAGCCTATGTGTTCTTCCAGACTATGATCTACAACTGTGCCAAATATAATCGAGATCCGTTGAGTCGTTCTCCAAATAGCTTCAAACATCCATCCATTCAAATATTCGCATTTATAATATTAGTAAGATGTAAGATTACAGCACATAATCATTAAGTGGACATTAAATGAGCTCTTAAGTGTAGATTTAGCACTCAGAGTCTTGGGAGGCCTTGAGTCTTTTTTTTTCGAGGTCTAAATCTTCAAAAGATATTTTGCCTTTTGGAGGAAAAACAGGGTTAGGTGAGACTTGACTCACTATTACCCCTTCGGTGACTATCTTCAAGTGCAACTTGTGAGAGTCCCAGGATCTTCAAAGGAACGCACCGGGACTACTGTAACTGTTATCTACTACTGAACTTTGAGTCTGGAGGTTTTGTTATCGCATGTAACAGGAGGGTAATGTGTTTTACCGGTATACATAAGTATGTATCCGTGGAATTCCATTCTCGAACTATCGAAATAAAATAAAAAAAAAAACATGGATTCGTCTACTTTTTTGTTATTTCTAAAGAGAGAGAAACAATAGTATGTTTTGTCATACGTGTTTCGAATAGTGGAAATTCACCTTAAATATAATCCGTAATCTTCATCAAAAGATCATGTATAGTATATCTTTATTTCTTAGTAGCGAAAAAAAAAATTAACCACAAAAAACTAGTAAAGACAATGAACTCTTTATCGCTGAATCTGTGCCACGTGCTTTAAACCTTACTAATATTATAAATGCGTATGTTTAGATGGATGGATGGATGTTTGTTTGAAGGTCTCCATAACACCTCAACGGATCTGAATGAAATTTGGCATGGATATAGAACATAGTCTTGAAGAACACATAGGCCACTAATTATTTATTATTCTTTTTTAATTCCGCGCGAACGGAGTCGCGGGCGACAGATAGTAGTATATATAATTCTCAACAGCCTCATATCATTAAAGGACTCCCTTAGGGGCCGATTAACAACTCTGAGCGACAATTAGTGATTTGTTACCCAACTTTGATTCGAAATTACGTAACAGATTATCTCTAATACAGTGAAATAAAGATTGTGAAGTCCAGAGATGCGCCCTCTCTCAGTCTGTGTATAAAAACAAAACATTTTACAGTCTGTGGCGCAGTGTTTGCAAAACGACCGAGTGTTGTGTTTGCTCTACATTTTGACATTTAGTGCGTGTTCCCGCGTTTTATATAGTGTTTTTTTTATAAAGGTGAGTTAAACATTATATCTGGAACTGTGTTTATTTATCTAATATATAAAATTCTCGTGTCGCGGTGTTTGTGGATAAACTCCTCCGAAACGGCTTGAGCGATTCTCATGAAATTTTATGAGCATATTGAGTAGGTCTGAGAATCGGCCAACATCTATTTTTCATACCCTTGTTAAGTTTTTTTTAAATGCGCGCGGACGGAGTCGCGGGCGACAGCTATCTTTTTATTAGACCCTAGCTGTCACCCGCGACGTCCGTGCGGAATTGAAAAGAAAACATTATAAGCAGCATGTGTTCTTCTTGACTATGTTCTACATCTGTGCTAAATTTCATCAAGATCCGTTGGGCAGTTCCAGAGATACCTTCAAACATCCATCCATCCATCTAAACATTCGCATTTATAATATTAGTAAGATTAGTATTTTGTCAATTAATAATTGTATAAAAAAAAGCTAAAAATAAGTACCTAGTTAGTTCTTTTGAATTGAGTTTAAGTTGTTTTAGTAAGTTTAGATTCATAGAATGAATTCAAGATTAGTTCAAAATATTTCTTTATATAAAATAAAAATATATTAACTATAGAATTAAAGCAATTAGGTACTAACTTAAGATCATAAAAATATTAAATTAAAACTTTTTCTAGTAATAAAAATAGCCTATGTCACAAGGGCATTATTATTCCCAACATTGAAAGAATTTTACAAATAGGCTCAATAGTTTCGGACCCTATTCAAACAAACAAATCTTTATATTATTGGTATAGATAAATAATAAAGTGGACGTCGATTTAAGTAATTTAAATTTATGTCACCTCAATTTTCTGCATCAGTGGAAACGTATCCTTAACCTACTCTTCTAATTAATACTCTGTTTACGCATTTTAATAAATAAATAACAATTGAATGCCAAAAGTTTAAATAATAAAGGTATTTGTTGCGTTCAATGTATTTTAGTGGATTTTAAATTTTAAATATGTAGATTATAAAACAATGGCGTCATTTAAAATGTTCCTGCTGTCAGTCGTTCCCACGAAACAAAGTGCAGATAGGAATCATCGAAGAAATTTCTTCTCGCGGCCACAATTAAATTGTTATCTAATTTGTTTGATACGGTTTCTAAAGTGAAAGATTTTATTTACATTTATATACGAAAAATTCCGTCCACAGATATGAAATAATTATAACTCAATCAATTTTTAAATCCTTTCTACCTTAACCATATTAACAGAAGCGTCACAAAGAAAAAATTACACGCAGTATTCTACTAAATAACACAGAGACTTTTAACTTTTTCACATAGACACTGACCTCTTTAAATGGACTGGCTATAAGACAGAATTTTGTGCCTATTTGATTTTGACCATCTTGGCGCTGATGGTAAAGATTTGTAGCGGTGATGTATATTCAAACTAATGATATAGATAGAATTAACTCTCACGTAACATCAACAGGTGCGTTTAAATCGGAACGAAGCAAAGAAACGACAAATTTCGGTAACCCCGTAGAGCGATATTTCTTCTTAAATAGTTTACCTGGACCAGATAGGGAGTAGTTGGGCGAACGCCCACAGCACTAGATAGAAAGGGGCGCCACAGGTCTGCGAATTCACAATCACAGATAACACTGTTTTGGAGGTGCTAAAGGCATGGTAAAAAAGAGGACGCCGTAGAAATCGCTCAGGGCAGTTATTACACTAGCTAGCTAGCTCTATTAAACTCTAAGCATTATTGTTGTCAACCATTTTATTTTGGCTCACTTTATTTTCGCGCCATTGTGCACCGCCGATTCTTCTGTGAACTCCAATGGCTCTGGACCAGTCTGGACCAATTTCTATTTAAAACCAATGTGTGTTTACGTCGCAAATTACATAAGAACTAAATAATATTCTTTGTTTACAGATTGAAAGAAGAGAGATCATGTTTACCAAAGTAAGTTTACTTAATTCATTTCCTATCGTATTTAATGCAATTTTGTGTAAAAGATACAATGTAGGCATATTGAAAAAAAGAAATATATCTCAAGTAAAAATTACACAATCCTATGCAAATTAACAACGATTCTTTCGTTTAACAATGCAGAACGAATTATCAACAATCATGTTTTCTTGAAATTGTTAGTGTTTTTTAACTAGATATCATTTAATCATTAAATTCGAATATAACGGTACGATAATTTTGAATAATACTAATACTTAGTATTTGTATACCAGTTTTAAACGAGTACTCAATCCATGTGTAGATGTGAGTTTAAGGCTCTTTTTTCATGAAACTAGCGAGCTGTCTATTTCAGTATTATATCAGGAACCTTTCTAATAATGCGGCAGCGACCAGCACAGCATTCAGCAGTTATTCGCTTAGTGAAACTGGAGTGTACGCCCATGTAACTGTACTTTTTTACCTTCCAGATTGTGGGTTTGTTAATCGTGACTTTAGTGTACGGTGAGCCTCCTGTTCAGAATTACAACTATAACCCAACCAGTGGGTTTGGTCTTGCCAACAGTTATTTACCTCCAAGAACGGGTAAATACAAATTTAAATTTAACTATTTAAAGTCATCTTAAAAAACTGTCACAAGATTCTCTTTGTACTACAGCTGTCATGTAATTTTTCTGGTCTTTTTTATGTCTAAGTAGGTTTTATATATTGTGACAGAATTAAACTCGATAGCAGCGCCTCCTTCGCCGATTCAAATGTTCTTGTTTGACTATATTGTTAAAAAATAACTATACATAGATAGGGCTCCAGTGGCGCAATTGGTTAGCGCACGGTACTTATACGACAGTGTCCGAGCTATGCCGGGGTTGTGAGTTCGAGCCTCACCTGGAGCATATATTTTGTTTATTATCAAAACTAAAGGTCTATTAAAGTCTTTTTCCACTAGCGCGACTGATGTTACTGGAGTGACTGCCGCAGAAATAGCAATCGCGCGAAATTCAATTGTTTACAACCTTGTTTTTATGTGTTTTAGGTGATCCTAGTAACAGTTACTTACCAAGCGACCGTGGTCCAGTCTCCGGTCCGGACTACAGTCACGGACATGACCATGAAGTGGTAAGTGACAATATTGACATATCTTACAATAAGTTTCCACTATCGAAACAGTCGTACAAAACATATTCTTATCTCAATACTTTGATGAGAATATGTTTTTACACAAATGTCCTATTTAAAAAAGTGGAATGAAACGAATAACAAAAAAAAAATCATTTTTATTATCTATATATATAAAAGAAAGTCGTGTTAGTTACACTATTTATAACTACACAAGATCGGTCGAACTGATTTAGCTGAAAATTGATGGGGAGGTAGCTTAGAACTAGGAGACGGACATAGGAACTTTTTATCTTGTGTGCATTTTTTTTTATTCCGCGCGGACGGAGTCGCGGGTAAAATTTAGTTATTTATATAAATAACTAGCTGTCGCCCGCGATTCCGTCCGCGCGCAGTTAAAAAAAAAATGAAAAATATATGTTGGCCGATTCTCAGACCTACTGAATATGCTCACAAAATTTCATGAGAATCGGTCAAGCCGTTTCGGAGGAGTACGGGAACGAAAACTGTGACACGAGAATTTTATATATTAGATAATGACATCAATTTTCATGTAGTATTATTAAGATGTTTCCTCGAAAGATTATACAAAACATAAGATGTTATTGGTTTCAATCTATATATACTATCATCAGATGAATAAAAAATGTCACCATAATCACCAAATATTATACTGCGAGGATGAAAATTCAAATCAGCAACTTTATACGCGGTACCGTTTACACAATCTATATCTTGTATTCCGTCATCTGTAATAGCATATGTTTTTTCATTATCAACAATAAAATTATAAGCTATATTGATATCTTTGTTTTTAATAATTTCATCACCGTTAATAGCACAAAAGACACCACACATTGTCACAAAATGTACATTATTTTTCCCATCAATATCGAAATTTATAACAGTTTTTGCGTTCCCCAATTTACTAACTGTTGTATCTTTTACTTTATATAACATGTGATTATTAGCATCTATTATATACATTTGATTATCTCTTATAACTATTTTAAATACATTAACATTATATAAACCTATATTTTTAGCTGAATTCGTTAATGGATCGTAAACATATAAACCATCATTCGATCCAAAATATACTTGTCCTGTTTCAGAATCGACTGCTGTTGCTTTGTTCCTCACTATTCCTTGTATTTTCTTTGTTTCTTTTGTTATAATATTTATATAAGCTCTTCCTGAATTTAATAACACTTCATCCATATACATGAAGAATAGATTTCTCGTTGCAGAATCGTACGCCAATTCTATCGGATCTTTATATTCATTTGTTAACAATTCTTTCTTATATAACCTTGGTCCGATCCTTTCTATTGGTCCATCTGTTAAATATATTACTATTTTTGCTTCTAATAACACTATTAATAAGTTGATAATTATAATATGTCTCATATTTATACGTCTTACATTTTACGCGTTTATATAACGACTGTTATTGGTTTAGTTTTATTATCTTAAGGTTATTACGACAGATTGTTTATTGTATAAAGGTTAGATGTACAAATAAACAGCTGTCGTTCGCGACTCTGTGTGCGTAATTATAATAAAAACAACTTAATTATTAGCCTTTGTATTCAAGTCTATGTTCTACATCTATGCTAAATTTCAACAAGATCCGTTGAGCTGTTCCGGAGCTTCAAACAAACATCCATCCATCTAAACATTCGCATTTATAATATTAGTGAGATATAGTTTTAAAACGTATATATATCTATATAATTAATAAAATTGGAGTGTCTGTATATAACATACATTGAAAATATCATAGTTCGTAAATATTAATTGCGTTACTTCACGAAAAACCATTTTTTTATTTTTAGCCGACTTCAAAAAGAAGGAGGTTAACAATTCGACTGTATTTTTTTATGTGTGTTACCGCGAAACTCCGCCCCTGGTGGTCCGATTTTGATAAAAATTATTTTAATCGAAAGGAAGTGCTAGCAGATGGGTCCCATTTTTTTTTAAATAACTAGAAGACTAGTATATTTTGAATTTAGCTTCAAAATGTGTTGCGAAAATTAGGGACATTTTTGTCTGTCTATATATCCGCATTTGTTTCTTTGTTATTTCGGTTTGACCGAATTTGACGGAATTTTTATTGGAAAGTAGCTGATATCTGCGGGAGTAACTCAGGCTAATTTTTTGGCCAAATGCCCTGATGGCTACCTTATTTATATTTCTGTATTTTTTTTGTGACAGAGTAGTCACTGTTTGCCTTGAGGAGGCATTTACAGTTTCACCGGGCTTGAGGTGGCCGGGCGCAAATGGCGCTTAGCCTAAACCTCGTTTAGGAGTAACTAGGCTCCCTCGGCTCGGGCTGTCACGGCTTTATAATAATAAAGCCGTAACAAGATCTTACAGAAATATCCCAATCCGGTAATAACCGGATTATTTCTGTAAGATCTTGGTATATTTTTATAATGGCAACACAATAACGTAGAAATTATGTTGCCATTACTTTTATTGTCTCAAAAAAAATAGGGACAGAAATATATATTTCAAATCTGTTACAGGAAATACGTAAGTAAAATTCATTTGATACAATCGTCTTAACAAAACGGTACATTATAACGTAAATAACAACATAGTTATAAGCATTTTTATATACTTTTATTTATTTACAAAAACAAATGAACATTACAAAAAAAAATTAAATTACAATTTTGTTAATTTAATCCGCTACAATTTTTATCTTTATTCGGTTTAAGATGATATACTGATGTGGCATCAGAATAAACAATATTATTATTATTATCAAAAGCAACACCAAAAGCATCATCAATTTCTAAAATATGTTCCAATAAACCAGTACCTGTATTTATCTTATAAATACCATCTTCAAAACAAGCATAAACATGACCTTTTATATCAATAGTTAAACCTCTTACTTTATCACCGTTTTCTAATTCTTTATATAAATATGCATCTTTACTATCTTTTGGTTGACTGTACAATCCTGTTGCATTTGTATAAAACATAACATTATTATCATCTATAAGGAAATGTATAATTTTCATCTCATCTAAATCTTTAAAACGTATTCTTTCACCATTTATTATTGTATATAAAAATTGAGCTGGAAAATCTGAATAATACAGTACGTTATTTCTGTAATATATCTCCCATATATCTGAATCAAATGCAATGAATGGAATCGCTTTATTTTTAGTATAATCATATTTATAAATACCTTTAGAACTACCAATATAAGGTATGTGATTAATTTGATCTACGGTTTGTACGAAACCGTTTTCAATGCCTTCGATTTCTGAATATTCTTTTGTGTAAAGATTAATTTTAACACTTTGAAATACATCGTCTGTTGGTTTCAGACTGTAACTGAAATATAGCATATTAGTGCCGTAATCTACTGCTAACGAATACGGACGATCTAAATTAGTTTTGAGAGTTTCTCTTTCATAATTAATGCCATTTATAGAAATTATTTCGCAATTTTCTTCTTTGCTAACTGCGGCTCCTTTTATGGTAGCAACCAGACAGAGAAATATCACCAGTTTCATTGTTATCTGAAATAAATAATATTTAGTATTATTAATTAGTATTTGTTAATTTAAAAAAAAAACTATCTACTGTACATCTATAACGCTTAGAAAGAAAACCAATTGAACCTCACTCGTAATCGGTTCAGTCGTTAATGCTACAGTGGGCCTAGCGTGAATATTGTGACAATCTCTATCGTATCGTCAACAAAAATTGTGCAGCGCCCCTATCGGGCGTAAAGTACACCAAAAATCTCATACTAATTTTGACTATAACTGACGATTGACGATACGAATGCGACTGTCACAAATATTATGCTAGGCCCACTGGTCACGATGGAATTAATGTATAGTGAAATTCATTGGAAATGAATTACAACAATTGATAAAATTTACAACAATAACAAATTATAACAAACATATTTAAACAATTCAACCTTTAATAAGGCTGTAATCACAGATATATATAAAAGAAAGTCGTGTTAGTTACACTATTTATAACTCAAGATCGGTCGAACTGATTTAGCTGAAAATTGATGGGGAGGTAGCTTAGAACTAGGAGACGGACATAGTAACTTTTTTATCTTGTTTACATTTTTTTATTCCGCGCGAACGAAGTCGCGGGTAAAAGCTAGTGTAATTTAATTTAGACACGTTTGTATCATAAAATTAAATTTTAAATATTTATTTTTTAAATATTTATATTTTTTATTTTTAAATATTTAAAATTTAATTTTATGATGTGTATATGTAAATAACATTGTCATCCAGTGAAATGTGTATTTAATTTGATAAATATCTCATTTCCATTGAATTACATACATACATCTTACTATTATAATAAATACGAATGTTTAGACGGATGTTTGTTTGAAGATATCTCCGAAACGGCTCAACAGATCTTAATGAAATTTGGCATAAATGTAGAACATAGTCTGAAAGAACACTTAAGTTACTTATTAAGTTTTTTTACGGGAGTCGCGGGCGACAGCTAGTACTTACATATGCAGGAGAAACATTACCCTCCGGAGTCCTGAGTCCACACGACTGATTTTAAATGAAATTAAACACAGACTGTGTACTTACGGAAATGGAAAAGTTATTATTTGTTTAAATAATATAAATACCTGAGTTATTTAATAATATAAATATTTATTATAATAATAAGAATTATATATTATTTATTTTATAGAATGCAATGAATTGATGTCTCTTGTTAACTAATAACTGAAACTGGAATCTGAATAAAAACAATTTCAATGTCGTTAAAGTCATAACAGGTATGGAGTAGTATTTATAATAAAAAAATATTTAACTGTTTGTTGATAATGTACAACAACATGGCTAAGCTTTTGGCAAAGGTTAATGTAAATACTTACGGTTAAAGTTACAGGGTTATATTACGAGCCGTAGATTTAAATTTTAGTATATAACGGTGGCTTACGAATTTTTTTTTTTTAAATTGAGCTAATAGCATGATTTATATCATCATCATAATCATCATCAACAGCCTTTATCTGCCCACTGCTGGGCATAGGCCTTTCGTAATGCCTTCCACAGTACGCGGTCCTCCGCCTTTCGCATCCAACAACTTCCCGCCGATTAATATACAACATTATTTTTAATAATTTTGTTTTCGAAGTTAATAATGAAAAATAAATATGAATAAATAAAGCATTGTTCTTTCTGAGTATAATAGGAATGATTTTAGTTTTAAAACTACAAGTAGTTCGTAAGCAAAAAGTTTACTACGAAATAGTCTCTATAACATTTTCTGTTCCGTAATCTGTATCTATACGTTCAAAGTTTATCTAAGTCACAGTTGTTGTTAAGTTTAATTAACTTTTTAATAAATAGAAATTATCAAATAAGCACGTAATATTTTTAGAGTTGGTTTTTCTTTTCTCGATTTTCCATAATATAGTTAGTCGATTAACCGTTGGTTTCTGATTCAAAAATTTTTATATCAAACATATCGTCATCCCTGTTATTATCTTTGACAAAAAGAGATAACAATATGTTTTAAAATTAGAATTTGATCTCAGTAACCCACAGTTAGTACAATAATCTACATCAAACTAGCTGTCGCCCGCGA
Source organism: Papilio machaon (assembly GCF_912999745.1). Taxonomy (NCBI): domain Eukaryota; kingdom Metazoa; phylum Arthropoda; class Insecta; order Lepidoptera; family Papilionidae; genus Papilio; species Papilio machaon. The sequence goes on along the minus strand of NC_060012.1, from coordinate 4,689,564 downwards.
CTCCGTCCGCGTGGAATAAAAAAATGCACAAAAAATAAAAAAGTTCCTATGTCCGTCTCCTAGTTCTAAGCTACCTCCCCATCAATTTCAGCTAAATCAGTTCGACCGATCTTGAGCTGTAGTGTAACTAACACGACTTTCTTTTATATATACATATATAGATATCTCTCTTAGTGCGTAAAGTGTGAATACCCTAATTACAACGCTAAGTATTAAATATTGTTTTTCAGCCAAAATCATACGAGTTTGGTTACTCAGTAAAGGACTCTCGTTCAGGCAATGACTACGGACGAAGAGAGAAGTCTGACGGTCATGAAGTGCGCGGAGAGTACAGGGTGTTCCTGCCTGACGGTCGGACGCAGATAGGTAATAATAATAATAATAGTTTATTTGAACAAGAAACACTTTTACATATTACATTAGTTGTTGGAGCATCCTTTTAAGTATAGAATACTTGTAGCAGGATGCTCCGTTCTTCCGTAACATAATTTTTTTTTGTTTCTTTACAATCAAAATACCTTATAAATCAACAAAAAAGTAATAAGCAATTTGGGTAGTTAAAAAGAGTGCATAGGTAATTTAGGGTTTACACTGACACATGCAAAGGAAGTATATATTCCGACAAGGCTGACATTCAATTATGTCAAAATTAGTATGAGATTATTGGCGTACTTTAAACCAGATATTTTTGGAGTGCTGCAAAAATTAAATATAAATTTTGTTGATAACGATACGATGGCGATTGTGACAAATATTCGTGTTAGTTCCACAGCTGTTTCGGTGTAAGGCTACAGTAATATATAAATTTACTCACCTCTATAAATAGACAGGCTATAAGCCATGGTATTTTGTGCCTATTAGATTTTCGCCATCTTGGAGCTGACGGTTGCGGTGGTTAGGATTTAAACTAATAATTCTGTCAGCAAAAACTGTCATCTTCAAAAAATGACTTATCCATCTATAGAAATTAATGTTTAAATCTAATAAAATGTTCTTTATATCGCAGTGACATACCACGCGGATTGGAAGACGGGTTTCCACGCCGACGTGAGATACGAGGGTGAGGCCACCTATCCCAACAACGTACACGGTTAGTGGCTATGGATTGGATATCTATAGATATTAACTGCTATCCAATCCATTATGTAGTCTATGGATTGGGTCAGCCAGCCTTATTTGATTTCGTTAAGTATAAGACATATAGACCATGTCATAAAATATAAAAAAAAAACTGTTAACTCTATTTTTTAAACATATTACATGTATAGAAAACTTTTTTTAATTTTTTTCATCAGAACAAACATCATGTATGTAATTTTTTATTTTGGTTTTCAGGTGGATATAACTACAATGCACCGACAGATTTCTCTGGTTCTCTGACCGGTTTCCATGGCAACGATGTTTCTAAACAAACAGTTTATGATCAAAATAGTTATTATTGAAGTGATTTATACAAAAGCACTAGTAAAATAAATATGAATTAACTCAAGCAAAAAGAGGATTTAGTATTGTTAAGAATAAATTGTAGGAAAGTTTCTTCTTTATTACAGTGGGATTCCACTGTCGATTTAGACGAAAAAAAAGTAGCATTTTAGCTTGTACTAATATTTGTTGTTATATTTTACAACTTTGTACTTTTATAAGTTACTTTGATCAGTATTATTTTCTACATAATTTAGTGAATAAATATTTTTTTTTATAATACAGCGTGTTTTATTTTTCCAAATTTGTTTTTCAACGTAAATCGTACTAATATTAATGCGTATAATTAACGACGAATTGACGTATCATAACGAATGTTTAGACGGATGGATGGATGGATGTTTGTTCGAAGGTTACACCAAAACGGTTTTACGGATCTTTATGAAATTTGGTACCGATGTAGAACATAGTCCAGAAGAACACATAGGCTACTTATAATGTTTTTTTTAATGCCGCGCGGACAGAGTGGCGGGCAACAGCTAGTATATAATTATTTAACTTACCTTTGGTATAGTGAAAAGGTTTTAACTTCATAATTTGAACTTTAACCAAAAAAGTACCTTTTATAAGAAATATACGTTACGTTTAACATGTAAATAAAAATGCATTATGAAATTAAAAATTCTTTTATTCACAAAATTATTTATAAATATGTACAATAAATTACAACCACAATTATTTTTTGGTAAAAAGGTTTTAACCCTTTAACTGTTGGTGGCAATATGTGTGTCACAAACATTTTTATGAATTTTCCCACTTTGTAACACCAATACCTTAAAACTTAGTGACGCTGCGTAAAACGTTTTATTCTTGTAAAATTGTTTTTAAAAAAGTAAAATGTTTTATTTCTTCCACTAAATATGATTGTTTTTTTTCTTTAATAAAAGTTATTTAAGTATCCACAATGAACCAAAAAAATGAGTTTTTATTTTTCCTAGACACAGATTGCTTCTACCAGTTAAAGGGTTAAATCGGTTTAGTATTTGAATTCGAAAAAGATATTTTTTTTGCCTTATTAGTACACATTTTATATCTAGACTTTATCATGTCAGGTTTTACTAATTGTTTTTTTTTGTCTCATTATAATTTATCTAATATTATTCTAGATTTAAAGTACTATTATAAATAAAAGATACTTAATTATTAAATTAACATTTTTATGTGCAATGACTAAAACACTTTGTATAGTAACCCATTAGATGGGATTTAAAAAAAAATCTCTCATACAATAAAATCTATATATACAGGTTGTTTCAAAATTCTTACAAAATCATACCCAAAAAACACTAATATTTATAATTTTTTTTCAAATTCACATTAAAAAAAGGAGCATAATATGATTTTTTTTTATTGTCCCAAACAAAATCGTTAATTATTCATACTTCATTACGCTAAGGGACTATCCATTAGAGTAGATTTCTCATGTTATATGTAGAGTGTCCCAAAATTCTGTCTATTTTATACAACTTATTTACGACTGTACAATTTTAGAGCTGCCTATATGTTCCGTATTAAATACAGTGTTAAATTCGGGTGAATAGAAAGAAAAATATAAAAGCTTTCACACAGTAATATTCAACTAGCAATTGAATTTTCGATCTAATTTTTTTACCTATATAGTAGAAAAACCTAAACGGGACTATATTAATAACTAGCTAGAAAAAAAAAACAACAAAAATATTCAATTAATGTATATAACTTTTGCAACATAATTGGTATAAGTAATATAGAAAACGGCTAAAACACTCAGGTACATTTGTCCGGTGTCGGCACCGACTAGTTTCCGACTGGCTCGAAACTAGTCGGTGCCGACACCGGACAAATGTACCTGAGTGTTTAAGCCGTTTCCTGTATTACTTAATGATAATGTCTCACAAAATTTGAATAATTTAATAATTGTTATAGACATAATTCTATTTTTTATATCATACAGCGAGCCATCCACTTGTTCCGTCAGGTAATTGAAATTGTATGAGTCTTGTGACATTTGCATTTGTCGCATCTACTGTTGTTATTTGCTGGAAATATATTTAAAAAAAAAAACAAATATATTAACTAATAATAAAATTAAAATTGAAAAAAACATTTCTCGAACATCCTGTATTTATAAGAAAAATATTTTTTTTTAAATTTTTTGTCTGTCTGTCAGTCTGCAAATCTGCGTTTGTTCCTGATAATCTCAGAAATGGCTGAATAGATTTTAAGTGAACTTTGAAAGGTAGTTGCTGTTCGCGAGAGTAACTTAGGCTATTTTTTTTAATTCTGAAGTAAGCTTAAGTATTATACAAGTAATATTAAGTAAAGGTTTCAAAGGTCAAAAATTGGAACAAAGTTCCTTATCGCGCGTTGTGAAAGGGGGCTAGACGGAAAAAATTCTTACGAAAAGTTGTCACGACACTTTTTGCTATAGTAAGTATGTTAACGACGAATGAGCGCTACTTCACCATGGCAACGACGTGACAATATATAATGAAAATTCATAGAAATAAAATGTACTTCTTGTGAAGACTTAAGTTTTTTATTCATAGAATAAACATTGGTTCCTTCACTAATTAATAGAAAGGAACTTCGTTCCCTCCGGGTGTCCCAACACACCTCTCAAGTTTTTTATAATACAAAATGTACACGACAATACTGATTTAAATTATTTTAGGAAATTTTAAACGATTTTCGTAAAAAAATGTAAAACTCACCGCATTATCTTCAGTTAATTGTTCCTCTGATATTGTTTCTAATATGGAATTGTCTTTTTCAGTTGATATATTATCTGTGGATATTTTTTTTTAATTTAATTAATATTTCTAACTATCTACTAAAAGTAGATATTCACTGACAAAATGTTCATGACTTTTTTTTTGTTTTTTTTCTTAACAAAATTTTATTCGTAAATTTTTTTTTTAGCTTGAGATTACAAAAAGTTTTTTAAGAATCATTGCAAAATAATAACACTAATTATAATCAATTAAACACAAATCCTATTTAAAATATAATTTTGAATGTTTACAAATAAAATGTTACGTAAAAATGGGGAAAATATTTTTTTTTTAGGTATTTTTTTTTTTTAGGTAGGTATTTCCGAAACGGCTGAACAGATCTTGATGAAACTTGTCACAGTTGTAAAACATAGGAAGAACACATATGCTACTTATTAAGTTTTTTTTTTAAATTCTGTGCGGACAGAGTCGCAGGCGACAGTTAATCTTTAATAAAACAACAATATAACTTACGTAAAGTTATTAATGGTTGAACTTCGTTATTTTGTATTATATCCAGTGTGGAATTTTCTAGAAACGTACAAAAAAAATATTTTTAGAAAAGAAAATAAAAGCAATGTGTGATTTTTTTTATTTTAAATAAAAAAAATTGACTTTGGAAGTAAAATATTATAGAATAATATAAATACAAACCTATAGGTTTCACATTTTCCTCTTGGGTTTCTTCAAAGATCTGAAAAAATGAAAAAAAAATGTTTATTTTAATAAAAACTCTAACAAATAATATTAATAATTTTTTTTTTAACTGTAAATACAAAAGATTATAAACATTTTATACAACACCAGACATTAAAATAAAATTGAATAATTATAATTAAATTTAAATTAAAAGGTTTTTTAAACAATAAATTAATATATCGCTATTTAAAAATAAATATTTAGTTTATTTTTATTTGAATTATTACCACAAAAAAAAAGTATAATTTAACAAAAATATTTGTAATAAATAAATAATTTAGTTAAAAATAATTTTTAAACAAAATTAAAATTTAAATAAAACAAACTCCAGAACTCCTGATATCAGCTGTATCTTCCTCTTTCCCTGGATCTATGATGATTGTTCCCGCTGACGTCACCACCTTGAAGACAATGACGTCATAAAGTTATTTAACAAACCTAAACAAGCAACAGTTTAATACTAGGTTTCTGAGACCAAAATATATGTGTTAATGATTAATGTTTTTGATCTTAGAAACCCACAGTTAATAAATGAGTTATCTTACATTTTGCGGCACCTTCAATATGCGCGGCTGATTGACAACTATTGACTCAGCGAGATGTCCCTGCGACAAAGTTATATTATCTTAATATATATAAATCTCGTGTCACAATGTTTGTCCTCAATGGACTCCTAAACCACTTAACCGATTATAATAAAATTCGCACACCATGTGCAGTTCGATCCAACTTGAGAGATAGGATAGTTTAAATCTCAAATTATAGTCGCAATTTTAATTTATTGCTAATTATTTGTCTGTTATTATTTGACAGTCAGCTTGACCGATTCTCATGAAATTTTGTGAGCATATTCAGTAGGTCTGAGAATCGGCCAACATCTATTTTTCATACCCCCCCCCCCTTTTTTTTAACTGCGCGCGGACGGAGTCGCGGGCGACAGCTAGTTGTGTTATATTTATAGTTAAGTATACATGGGCTTGTTGTCTTTTGTGTGTTTTGTATTCTGTCTTGTATTGTGTTTTTAATTTTTTTTATATTATTTAATAAAATTACATCTACAGACGCTTGGTCCGTACTCTTTTTTGCACAGGTTTTAGTTATCTTTTTTTGTTTTATTAATAACTAGCTTTTACCCGCGACTCCGTCCGCGCGGAATAAAAAATAGAAAACGGGGTAAAAATTATCCTATGTCCGTTTCCTGGTTCTAAGCTACCTGCCCACCAATTTTCAGTCAAATCGATTCAGCGGTTCTTGAGTTATAAATAGTGTAACTAACACGACTTTCTTTTATATATATAGATATGCCTGTGCTACATAGTTTGTTCCTGCTTGATTGTGTTTTATGTTATGTTATTTGTTCTAACATATATTGTGTTTTGTTCTGACGTGTATTGTGTATCTTCTTGTGTCTTGTGTATATCTGTAGTATATTTTGTTACGTATTATGTTGTGTTATGTGATGTGTTTTGTGTGATATTGTGCTGTGTGTTCTGATGCGTCGTGTTATTCTATTTTGTATCATCTAACGTGTATTGTATTCTGTATTATGTTCTGTCGTATATTGTGTGTGAGTGTTGATATATTGCGTGTTCTAACAATTTTTGTGTATTTTCTTGTGTGTTCTGTCTTGTATTGTGACATGTATTGTGTATCGTGTTGTGTGTTCTATGTTACATGGTGTTGAATCTTCTGACGTGCATTGTGTTCTATGTTATGTTGTGAATTCTGTCGTGTTCTATGTTATGTTGTGAATTCTGTCGTGTATTGTGTTCAGTATTGTGTATTGTGTCGTGTGGCAACACTCACGGTGTTCTTCATGTGATGGTAGAGCTGCTGTTTGCGCATGTACCCGGCGGAGCACACGACACACTCGTACGGCTTCTTGTCGCTGTGCACGTAGCGGTGTGTGTTCAGATTGTCTCGTGTGTTGAACTGACGACCGCACACCTACACACACACATCTTGCTATCACTCTCCCTCTTACACTTACTGACTACTTGGATAGTTAGAAAGAGACAGGTATAAAATATAAACTCCACCTCTAACTCTCTCTCTCACTGTCTATAAACAAACGAGTAAATTTGGAACTAAAATCCGTCATTGTTTTTTTTTTCTATTTTTGAAATTCGAACATGAATATAGTAGGTAACTCTCTGTTTCTTTACATCTCTTTCTCTCAATAGCCATGCGTTTTGTGTAAGAACGAGAGGAGTATATCACCTCACAACTATATGGTTTCTCCCCGCTGTGTATGCGCATGTGTTTCTTGAAGTGTTCAGGATATACGAAGGATGCCTGACACACTTCGCACTGCAGCGGCCTCTCACCTGTGTGAGACGCCTTCACGTGGTAATCCAACAACCTGTGATTATATACCTTATACTGTATACATATAGAGTTCAAATTGCATTGATGTTAGGTGCTGGTAAATTGTACTACAGTGAAACTTGGTTAAGTGGGACCTGGATAAGTGAGAAACCTCCATAACTGGAACTCATGCTGAGGTCCCAACACTTTGGCACTGAATTACCTCTGTTAGTGGGACGAGGTAAACCTCTATATCTGGGATTTGTTCTTTCGATTTATCATCATAGTTACCTCTATAACTGAGACAGCGAGTAAATTTTATATGCATAAACCTCTGTAACTGAGATAACATTGTTTGTTAAGTCATTCTTATTCTACCCACAAATTCCACACGTAATTCCAAGTACGTAAGTACAAATTTTGAGCTTCAATTACCTTCAGTTTTAGTTTCGCTTTACTATCATACAGATGTTTTTGAAAAATGTCAAACTGAAATAACTGAAATAAACTGAAATAACCTGTATTCTCACCTCTATTAATGGAACCCTCTGTAAATGAGACAGATATTTATTTATACCTGTATATCTGAGACACTGGGTAAGTGGAATACCTCTATAAGTGAAACGACATTGCAGGTCCCTTGATGTCTCACTTAACCAGGTTTCACTGTATATATTTTGGTGGCATGTTTAAATTCTGATTCTTTTAGGGGGTGTTTTTAACCCTTTATAATATAGAGTTTTTGTAATCTAATGATGGAGTTAAGAGTCCACTGACTTTTTAGATTGTAAGTCGTTTGTATTCAGACCAGGGATTCACAAAATGGTCGATATTGACTGCTTGGGGGTCGATATCGAACTAAAAACATTGCTAATTTTCATTCTGTCTTCTATTGACCTAAGTCAGAATTAAAAATAACATTCTGTAGTAGCTGTTATAAATTAGCGGACCATTATTAATAAGGGGGTTGATCTTAAAAGTAGGTAATTTGGCCTTAGGGGGTCTGAGGTAAAAGTTCATTTTGGAAAAGGAGGTCACTTGTCCAAAATAGTTAGGGGATTTTAAGATTGGGCAAACTGGTTATAATTACCGTCGTCGTTTGAACCTCTTGGGACAGAGATGACAGACATGACGCTTGTCATCTAGATGTGTTGCTCGTCGGTGTGAGTGTAAGTTGGAGCGCTGAGTGAACCTCGCCCCGCACTCCTCACACGAGAACGGTCGCTCTCCTACATACACATACATACATACATCCCATACAAAAAAAAACTTGTGAGTCATGGGACGCCTGGCAGATGTGAAACATCGTGTGTGTACAAGTAATATGCATAAAATATTAAATAAATAAATAAATAAATGACAAATGAATAAATGAATGAATGAATGAAGGAATGAATGAATGAATGAAGGAAGGAAGGAAGGAAGGAATGAATAAATGAATGAAGGAATGAATGAATGAATGAATGAATGAATGAAGGAAGGAAGGCCTCAGTATAGCGTGGCGACCCGTCGCCACGGCAAGCGTCGCCACGCCAACGATTCGGTTTACAAGTGATCCTATAGATGTTTCACATCAAAAACTATGCAGAACCAATGAAATGTAGTTGTGTATGAGCCTGTAGTATACATACCAGTATGTATCCTCATATGGTCTCTAACTTCAGCTCTTCTCGCGAAGCCCTTGGAGCAGACGCCGCAGACGAAGGGTTTGTTGCCGGAGTGCACCACACCGTGCACCTCCAGGTTGTGCAGAGCACCAAATGCCTTACCTGATTATATCGTAAGTATCATCATCAGCTCACTATAAGTCCCCACTGAGGGGCTTGGAACCTACCCTAAGTTGGTGACTAGGTCATAGTCAACCACAGCCAAGTGCGGGTTGACTTCACACATATCATTGAATTTCTTCTCAGATATGTGCAGCATCACGATGTTTTCTTTCACAGTAACAACGTCGGATAAATGTACATATGTAAATCGAAAAACACATTACATGACAGGAATCGAACCCAGGACCTGCAGATTGCAAGTTAAGTGCTTAGTACATTTGATTCCAATAAAACTTAAGAAAACAAGTCACTTCTTTCAGCCATGAATAGAAACTAAACCAAGTCACACATTCAACCACTCTCAAACTCACTATCTAACTGACCAGCAAAGAATTCTTCACTCAATCTCTTGTGCAATGTCTCAAAGTGTACAACAGAGTTAAACATCTCACCACAAACTTTACAGATGAATTCTTTAACTCCAGAGTGAGTTTTCTCGTGTTGGTTTAAATTCTGCTGCGTTAAGAACGACTTGCCGCATTGAGTACATTTGAAGGGACGCGGCCTGTCCTGGACATTATATCAATAAATTTATAAAACAACATTAATATAATAATACATCATCTTATTTACCAAATCGATCTAATTTTACGACCATATTTACAAAATCGATCTAATTTTACGACCATATTTACAAAACCGATCTAATTTTACGACCATATTTATCAAATCGATCTTATTTTACGACCATATTTACCAAATCGATCTTATTATACGAACATATTGACTATTTTGATCATACCTCTAAATTCCACTGTAATTAGTTGTTTTAATACGTACTTTAGTCTCTGTTTTTTCAAATACAATGAACAAGACAACAATATATATAAATACAAATTTCACGTCAGTGTATTTCCACAGCTATAAGTTTATCTACTTACCAGATGAGTCTTGAGATGTGACTGCAGAGTATATTTCGATGCAAAACTCTTGATACAAACAGAGCATGTGTGAGGTTTGGAGCCTGTGTGTGTGTGCATGTGTTCTGCCAACGTTGATTTAGAACTGAAAAGGAAATTGAACTTTATCTTTATTAACATAATGTTCATTATTGATTAGCAATATATAATATTTAGGGATTAATTTGTAGAAACATTTTTATTACTATTACAAAGTAAAGATTAGGTAATGGTGATTTAAATTCATAATTTGTATGTATGTACTTACTTGTACTTCTTCTGGCAAACGTTACACTCATGTATTTTACTTTTGTCCGTATGTACAAGATTTTTGTGTTTGCCTGAAAAAAAAAAATACTCTAATCTTTAAAAAGGTCTATTTATTTATTATTAGCACTAGTGAAAAAAAGGTCTTAACTGTTATCTGTTGTATAACTAGTTTCTATTGAAATCTTATATTTATTTTTTTCAAGTATAAATTAAAATGTGTAATTTATGTATGAAAAGCTTTGTATTGTAACAAAATATATCGATGTCTTCTATGTATAAGGGCCAAACTAACAAATTGATGATTTTTACTTTTTTATGTTAAAGCTACATCTTAGTTTACTTAACAACATGCACTAAAAAAAATACCCATTAACATGTGTAAATATTATTTTTTGCTATAATAAAGCGGCATCTTTTCCTATATGGTTGAAACTATGAGAGCATCTCCTGAAAAGTTGTCAATTTGCATTGGCCCTTATTCATAGGAGCCATCGATATGTCAGAGTTGTTTATCACAATAAAATATGACTTAGGCAAGTATAATTATTGTAAGACATGTTGTGCAACAAGTTGCGAGTGCGTACTGACTGAGGTGTGCGAGGTAGTCAGCCTTCTTGCGCAGTATGAGGCCGCAGAGTGCGCAGATGTGTATACGAGCGCCGTGAGCACTGCGCATGTGCTGCGCCATGTTCGCCGCAGAGCCAACAAACTGAGCACCTTCTGCACCACACAATATCACAATAACAACAGCAATCACCTAAATATAAATAAATGATAGATAGAAAAGGAAAGAAAGCCTCATTCTAGCCCTTTTTATACGGTATCTTAACTCCTTATTTAGGTAACGTATGCGTAAAAATAATTTAAATATAAAATACTATCACGTCATAAATTAGCTAACTGTAAAATGCAACTTTTATTTTATTTTTCAATATCCCTATATTATATACCAATATTCAATATACCATAAAATGTTACCAAATTTACCAAATCGATCAAATTTTACGACCATATTTACCAAATCGATCAAATTTTACGACCATATTTACCAAATCGATCAAATTTTACGACCATATTTACCAAATCGATCAAATTTTACGACCATATTTACCAAATTGATATAATTTTACGATCATATTTACCAAATCGATCTAATTTTACGACCATATTTACCAAATCGATCTAATTTTACGACCATATTTACCAAATCGATCTAATTTTACGACCATATTTACCAAATCGATCTAATTTTACGACCATATATACCAAATCGATCTAATTTTACGACTATGTTTACAACATCGAAGTAATTTTAAGGCATAATTTAAGGGAAGACTGAAAGACTTTCTTGCTTTTTCTTAGTTTTAATGATTACTTCAAATAATCTGTTTTCTGGAAAAGGTGAACTGTGACTCACCTGAATCGTTTCTTTCGCAAATTAAACATTTAAATTGTCCGTTCTCCCGAGCTACTATGTCTAACTGAAAACAGATATACAATCAAATATTTAATTTTTATATGTTTAATTATAATTGCATATATATCTTTTTATCAGTAAGACGTTACGTCAGATTACAAAATCAACATTTGTAGACGTCAACATCTGTTGCAAGAATTTGCCTCGTCCAGTGAAATACCTCTACCTCACAGAAGATAGATCTCAAGTGGGACAATCTGAAGAGGACTATTTTTGAGGAATGTATAAGAAGGGGAAAGGGGGTTAAAGTAGGGGACGGATAGAAATGGTCGAATGGCACGAATAGGCCGAGTCGACCGATGAAATACCACGACCATAGAGAAGACAGGCGTGAAATGGAAGTAATTCCGCATTTCGTCTGATGAGTGTGGTGCCGGAGGCCTAATTATAGTCCTGTTTCCCTTCCCACTCTTTTTTAAATAGAAAAGGATGGCAAGAGGAAGTGGATTTGGCGGAAGAGGGGACGCATGGGAAGGGGAAATATCCTCTTTCTTTGCGACCCCTTCTACGTTGATTAAAAATAGGCAACTCATCAGAATTTGCGGATGTCTATGGGTAACGGTAGCCTCGCTGTTTCGGCGAATCCGTTTGCTCGTTTACCACCTTTTGATACAAAAAAGAAGAACTTTTCTCGTTCTGTGCGTCTCCACCTCCTTCGGCTAAAGGTAGGTAAACTGCAGTTGTGGATGTCAATGAGCAGCGGTCGCTTTGCCATTTTAGCGAATTCAGATGACAGCTTGTTCATTCGCCACCTTATGATATAAAACTTACCAACATAGCGTCGTCTTCATCAGACACATCATCGTCAGTTTTGCTCTGAACTGACTCAACTCGAAACATTTCTCCAGATTCCACTTTAATAAATGCCCCGCCTTAAAAAAAAAAACAGTTTTTTACCTTAAAAAAATGTTTAAAATACGAATTTTTCATACATAAAAGTGAAAATTTTTGCGTTTCGTTTAATGACAATTCTTTCACTACCTACCCTTTTCTTATAAAGAAAGAATAAGTAGGGGAAGTGGATTAGACAGGGAAGGGGAAATTTTCTGTGAGTCCCTCCCCTGCCAGTTTAATATAAACAAGTTATCTGCTATCTATTAACTTGTTGCTATTTTTAGCAAAGAAGTTGTAAAAATCCGATCGCGATATTTTACAAAAAAAAATCTCAAAACCAACATTTTAGATTTTTTTTGCCATTTTGGATTTACTACATTGGAAATGTTAAAATGTCAAATGTTATATTTGTACGCTATGTTATTTCCTGCCTACCCTGTTCCTGCGCGGCCGCAATGATGGCGTTAGCCGTTTCCTCATCTCCAGACACATGCAGCTCGAACTGGGACTCCTCGTTTGAATCTAAAGTTTAGACATTTCGAAAGTTTAGAAATTGTGTAAGTTTCTCCGCAATTGACCCTCGTCAATGTCCCCACCTTGTGTATCCTGCCCTTCCAGGTCAGCTTCCTCGGGCATCACCAGAGATATCTCCCCTGTCCCGCACAGAAACTTCTGTCCCGACATCACACGTATTATTGACCCGTTCTCACCTCCCATTACTATCGTAGCTAATAAATAAACATATATGTTACTGTAAAACCACAAAACCCGCTAAATTTCAAAATATACTGTAAAATTAGTCGGTCGTGATTTTGTCAGCGCAAAATTAAAAAAAAAAACCCCTATAACATGCCCGCAAATATCAGCTAACTTCTAGTCAAAGTCCCTTCAAAATCTGTTCAGTAGTTCCGGAGATTACCCGGAACAAACTCAACCTTCCGGACAGACAGACAGATGAAAATTTGTATATTAATTTTCGTTATCAGCGATAATGATGACATAATGAGATTTTTTTAATATGTATGGATGGATATATTACACTATAAATGTGTTAACTCACGTTGATCATCATCATCATCATCACCCTGCATCATCTGCAGTTTGCCCACCACGTACTTCCCCTCCCCCTCCCCCTCCCCCGCGGGGGAGCTCAGACTGGACAACAAGTCCACGTCAAAGAAAGACTTCGATTTTTCCTCATCATTCTAAAAAATATATACTAAAATAAGAAAAGTACAGGATAATGTCTTCTCTCGATGAAATTTGTCACAGATGTAGAACATAGTATGGAAGAATACATATATATTATATTTTTTTAACATCGCACGGTCAGAGTCGCGGGCGAAAGCTAGTAAGACATTGTTATATCTATATATATAAAAGAAAGTCGTGTTAGTTACACTATTTATAACTCAAGAACGGTCGAACTGATTTAGCTGAAAATTGATGGGGAGGTAGCTTAGAACTAGGAGACGGACATAAGATAATTTTTACCCCGTTTTCTATATTTTATTCCGCGCGGACGGAGTCGCGGGTAAAAGCTAGTATATAATATTCCTAGCCAGATTTTAAAATTACTAAGTTAACAGTTTGTTCTCAAACTTTTAGAACATTAGAAAATGTGGTTTCATCAAAAAATTCATCATTTATATGTTTAAAACTAGTTTTTATCCTCGATTTCGTATTATTTAAAAATATCTAGTAATAAATATAGCCTATGTCACTTGGGGTTAGTGTAGCCTCCCAACAGTGAAAAAAAAAATCAAATCGGTTCAGTAGTTTCGGAGTTAATACAAAACAAACAAACAAACAAATCTTTCCTATTTATAATATTAGTACATATAAATATATTTTACCTTATCTATATCTTCGAAGATCAATTTCCCCTCATTTGCTGTAGTTGTTATAACGGCGAGGGAACAAGCTAGAAAATTATTACTTTCTTACTAAAAAAAAATATCTACTAGAATACTAAAACCCCTTTTCCACTAGCGCGATTTTCCGGACAATTTTTCATGAGTTATAAATGTGCGGAATTCACTAACCGATAGTGAATTCCGCACATTTATATTTTGCCTAGAGAATTTTAATTACAACGGTTATTTCACAATTCGTCTAGGTAAATTACAAACAGACGGCATTCTAGACCGATAACATTAATTAGTGAATTATTAATGAAACATCTATTAGTGGAAAAGCAGACTTATAAAATGATTTTATTTCTACCCACATAAAAAAAATTCTACAAGTACCTTCATCAATCTCCATTGGTTGATCATCATTGACAGGATCATCATCATTTTCATCACTTTTCGGTGAAGAACTCTGATTTAATTCACCGGAAAATATATCTTTAGGAGGTTCCTCTAATGTGAAACTTAACACAGGACTTGTCGTCTTCGTGTTCGTGAAACTCGTTGACGTGACGGATGACGTGACGGATGTTAAAGTTGACGTGACGGATGACGTCACTGTGTGAGCGAGACCGCGTTGTTTGTTTGTAACGCCAGTCGTCTTTATGCTCTGTGTGAGAACTGACGAGCCAACTGTCACTTTTAAATTTAACGTAGATGGTGATAATATTCTTATTTCTGGCTGAAATATTAAATAAAACGGCTACAAATTATTGTAGATAAATATCGTATATATATCTAATATATAAAATTCTCGTGTCACAGTTTTCGTTCCCGTACTCCTCCGAAACGGCTTGACCGATTCTCATGAAATTTTGTGAGCATATTCAGTAGGTCTGAGAATCGGCCAACATCTATTATTCATACCCCTATAAAGTTTTTTTTAACTGCGCGCGAACGGAGTCGCGGGCGACAGCTAGTTATTTTATATTTTTTAACTAATTTTATAGAATTAAATTTAATTAATACCTAAATAAACAGACACGATATAATACAGATCGTAGATAAGCAAAAAAAATATTGCCACATTAAGCTTAGGTTATAGATTAAAAAATATAACAGTTTCTTCATGAACACTGAATATTTTAGTCCTAATTTATTCAAAAAAGAAAGAAAATAAGGCATTCAAATTATAAAATCTAATTTCCATTTAGTTGGCAGTCGCGGTAGCGTCAGTGGAAATATACACTAAATATTACGGTTTATTCATTTAAAGCTAATTATTAATTAATGAGAGCGTCGGTGGCTCAGGGGTTAATCACTTGACTTGCAATCTGCAGGTCCTAGGTTCGAATCCCGACATGTACCAATGTGTTTTTCTATTTACATATGTACATCTGACGTTCTTACTGTGTAGGAAAACATCGTGATGCTGCACATATCTGAGAAGAAATTCAATGATATGTGTGAAGTCAACCCGCACTTGACTGTGGTTGACTATGACCTAGTCACCTAACTTGGGGTAGGCTCCGAGCCCCTCAGTGGGGACGTATAGTGAGCTGATGATGATGATTAATTAATGATTTGGTTTAATATAATAGTAACTTTTTTTTAAAATCATGCTAAAATAAATGCGAAAGTTTGGATGGATGTATTTTAAGTGAAATTTAGCAAAGATATAGAACATCTCGTAGATTTAGTAACTAAGTTATACTCACGTTATTTAATTTCGAAGTAAAATTGGATAAAGGTGTAGTTCCCAATTTTCCACCTTTAAGTACGAAGTTAGAAGGTAAAGGTTGCAACTTTGATGCGGGTAGTACGATTTTTTTTCCACTAAACTTCGTAGGACTTGACTCTTCATTATAAGTATCATAATCCAAATTATGTCGAGGCAATGTTTTTTTGAATTGTGTTAACATTAAAGATTTTATAACTTGCAATCTGAAAAAAAAAGACAATTTATAACCGATTTAAAAAAAGGGATGTGCTTGATTGTTCAATTTGTGTTTTTTTAAAGTAAACACGACACTAAAAAAAAAGACATATTTTTTAAATTTGAGTACACAGAAATGGAAAAATGGATATTTTTATAACGATATAAATCTCAAGTAAGCTGAATAAACTCGAAAAAAGTCCTTACTGATTTAATAATTTCGCGTATTGTACGTAACATGTTTCGAATAGTGTTTTTCTTACCTGATTTGTATTGAATCATATTCGATACAAGTTTTGTGACATTTGTTGCAGAGAATCTTCGAATGTATATTTTTTTCTTTGATCTCTTTGTCCAGAATTTCACTTAGAATATTAACCATAGATTTACCAGATTGTTGCAAATTCTAAAGTAAAAAAAAATTAAATAAATAATTTTTTGACTGGGCAACATAGGTTATAAGAAAATCTTACTGCACAATAATTTAAACTTTTATGTATACTGCCGCTGTCTTAAAAAGGCGGGAAAACAAACAAAATGGCGACTTGACGTAATTTAAATGTCGACAACATTATGCACAAAATTACACTAAGATAGCTGACTAACTGAGATAGCAATATTTTTTATCTGTGTTCATGGTAAAAAAATCCTTTGTTTAAAGGAATAAAAAAAAAAACGTTTATTTTATGTGTACTTACATTTTCTCCAAATATATTAACAGCATTTCGCAAAGAAATTCCAGCTCTCGAATTACATATAAAGCAGTATTGGTTCATCCTAGAAAATATTATCTGATGTTATTCTATGCGCAGAAGCACTTACTAAGGTAGCGAGTAGGTACCATTATCCAACCATAGGGTGGGATCGTTGTGAAACGCTGGCATTATAAAAAACTAGCTGTTGCCCGCGACTCTGTCCGCGCGTAATGAAAAAAAACTTAAAAAGCCTATCTGTTCTTCCAGGGTATGACCGACATCTCTACTAAATTTTATCAAGATCTGTTGAGCCGTTTCGGAGATACATACTTTCAAACAAACATCCATCCATCCATCTAAACATTTGAATTTATAATATTCGTAAGATTAAGTAAGACATAAGTGTCACTTGTCAATGAAATGTATAACACGTCTCTCATCCTTACTAATATTATACAATTTGCCGATTACATTTTTCCTGGGCAGATAATTAATGGTCGATGTCATAAAGTTTTGAATGCGAAAAAAATCAACAAAATTAATTCCAATTAGAAATCCGTAACCTTTGACAATTCAAGGTTAAGGGCGATATTCTGTTCTAAATGTAATATGGCCTAAACATTATTAATACAGAGTTGATTTAACAACTGCTACAGTAAATCGGCAAAAGCTGTAGGTTTAGTTTTGCCAAATTGAATTGTTGAAAAAAGAAAGTATTATTTCATGTAAGCAATTTAAGCTATTATGGATTGTGTTCAAGATCATTTATACATTACTAGCTTTTACCGGCGACTCCGTCCGCGCGGAATAAAAAAATGCACACAAGATAAAGTTCCTATGTCCGTCTCCTAGTTCTAAGCTACCTCCCCATCAATTTTCAGCTAAATCAGTTCGACCGATCTTGAGTTATAAATAGTGTAACTAACACGACTTTCTTTTATATATATAGATTAATGAGAATGTTAAACTTCTTGTTACATGTCCTAGGACTAAATAATTAGATTGTGTAAAACCACTGTTTGTAGACGTATTGTTTTCAATAACATGTGAACTAAATATACGCGTTATTAAAGACTTGATTTGTGAAAAATAATAATATCAAAGTTAAACCATATGAAAATGTCAATTTTATCTAACGTTTAAGTTAGAAAATGATAGAATTGACAAATTATATAACATTTTGTTTTGTGTAAAACATAACGGCCTTTAACAAAAATGGTGTTTTGTTTACGTTATAATCACTATCACTATCAGTTAGTAAATTTTCAAATCCATTACCACCTTAAGCAAATAAATTTTACAAATTCCTAAAAGAAAAATGTCTGCTGTATAACATTCGCTAATTCTAAAGATATGGCAGCCATTTTGTAGCATATGCCGATTTGTGACGCCTTTTATTCTTGTTTCAATCATTATTCACCATTTCAATAAGGAAAAACATGATTACCTGTTAGAATCATAAAAATTTGCGGAAATATATTTGTTTCTGAAGGTTTTCAGAAGAGTTTTTTATATAAGTTGTCAGCAATGATTCACAAGCACAAGCAGCCACCATTACGTATTGACATTAAGTAGTGCGAGTTGTTGCCACAAGTGGCGCTTTCGTTTTCTCTATTGCAAGCAGTTTAATAAAACATTAATTTTTTCTTTCATTACTAAAATGTTAGCAAAAAAATTGTTTTAATTTTAAAATAGTAATAAGTAAACATAAAACTTTTTTTGGTTACATGAAATTAATTTTAAGAAATTTAAAAAGCGTACAAGATTATCTATGGTATCCGAGAAATGGCGGGAAAATCAAAACGTCAGTGCTGTGCTGCGTAGAAGTTGTTGTTTTATGTGAGGTTAGTTGAAATTGATTTTTTTTGTAAATTTTTAGTTTTAGTGGCAAATTTTGTAAACCAAAAATAAATAAAACAATAGCAATCGAAATATTGTTTATTTCTATAAAATTTACATTACTCTGCGCCTTGAATATAGCTCTCTAAGGTATTCTTTTAAACTTTAATACACAATTTTTACATATTGAACAAAAAATATTTATTTACATATTTGACAAACTTTTCGCCGTTTGAATTATACAAATATTTTTTTATTATTAACTTACTTTCATGAAATCTTCGAACAAACATGTGCAGCACCTTTCTTTAAGAACTTTCTACATATTGAAAAATAAAACTTTATTTTGGATAATAAGTGAGTATTTAAATATGTTGTAGGTATTAGAATCATAATAAGATTTTTGTGACATCTAAAATAAGTTACAACACAGACATAAAATAGTTTTATATATCACACTCTATTCACACAAGCAATTAAAGCACTAACATTTTAAAGTACTTTTGGTTATTCTTTGGTATTTTTTTCTCAAAATGTTTTTGTTAATATTTACATATTCATATCCATTATAATATGTAATACAACCTTTTGATACATATTTCAATAAGACAACACATTCAGTGCCTTTCGAATCACTCTGCAAATTCATTTTTGTACAAAAACATCGTAGCATTGAAAGTGTTAAACAGAGCATGTATAGGTTGGCATAGATTTTCAATCACTTAACATCAATTTAATTAGAAGTTCTAGTATTTTTGTAATATTAAAAATATGTATTCCGACAATTCTGTACTGTTTTATCATAGATTTAATGTTATCTCACAGTCTTTAAGTGCTTACTAAGGCAATTCCTTAGTGTAGATCTATGCTTGTGTTGGTTTAGTAACTCTGTATTTGGGTGACTGTGAACAGCAATAGAATATTCTTCTCTTTTTCTTATTGTATTTGTTAACAGTTTTATTTTGAGTAGGATTAGGTTGTAGGCATTAACCTCTAATCTACTGGACAGGTTATCAGCCATGTTATTTTATGACTATTTGATTCCCATTTTGGTGGTAAAGGTTGCAGTTGGTATATGTGGTGAGGATTCAAACCAATAGTGTTAGATTTAAAAAAGCAAAAGCTATTATTTCCAAGTTAATACCTATCCAGTAGGTTTTCTAGAGATTGGTGGTTATAGATTACAGAATATGTTTCTTGAGTTTTGTTTCTTGCTCTTGTTATTTGTCTCGAGTTGGTGCCGAGTGGTATATTGTGTTGAAATGAAAGATTGTTGTGTTGACATGTATTTAATAATGTAACTACAAGACCTAAATCCCAAAGAAATCTAGAAAACAATAGAACTGAAACTAAAATTAAAGACATCTTAATATTATATGCCGGTGTGCTGTTTCGGAATATGTTTTTATGTAATTCATTTCGTACTTTCTTGTTTTGACAGTGATCTGAGGTGTATTTCTTTGAGTTTGCATTACCGAAACACTCACAAAAACTTGTTGTGATCACATTTATAGTAAGAAACATGTTTTGTGTGTTTTCGTAGTGCAAACATAAGGTTATTGAGACATGTTTGTATTAGTTACATAATAGACTACCGATAGGAAATTTGTAACTACCCTCAAAAAAAAATTTTAATGATGTTCTTGCAATATGTACTCACGTTTTTAATTAATTGAAGGTAGTTACAACAGTTTGGTATTTTAGTATTCAGTTTATTTATTTTATAAATATAACATTTGTAGGGGACAAAAATTACATATTTCTCTGAACGCTAAACTGAAAAACAAAGACAGAAAGCTACCACAACATTGAGGTCCTATCACTAAAACAT
The DNA here is from genome assembly GCF_912999745.1 of Papilio machaon. NCBI lineage: Eukaryota > Metazoa > Arthropoda > Insecta > Lepidoptera > Papilionidae > Papilio > Papilio machaon. Next base: position 4,668,860 of record NC_060012.1, on the reverse strand, counting down.
TTATTAATTTATATACTTTTTTTTAATTAATTTCATTCGAAAATATTTCTAGAGAAAAGGATATGCATCTAAATACCTGATAACAATGTTTTCTTCGGCTATCTTTAAAGACTATTATGTTTTTTTTTTTTAATTTGGCCGGCTATAAATTTTTCTATTCTACAGATGAAAAATAAAGACTTAATTTCTGTTTAAGATTTCCACTAAATTATCACTTAATTTTATTGACTATGATTCATCGACTATTTCAAATAATATAGCGATTAAAGGCAACAGTTATACAGGGTGTTTGGAAATCAGTGGAAATCCAGATTGTGCCAGGTTTTTTTTACAGCAGTAAAGACAGACAATCTACCACAAATCCACATACAAACATTTACAACTAGATTAAGAAAAAAATATAGCATTATATGTCGTAGAATGCCGACTAATTCTAAAAAACCTTGTGCTGAGCCCAAACACGGTTTTATTAAGAAAAAATTTTTTTTTATAGAAAAAACTGTACTGTTATTTTTTTCCCACTAATCCAATATAATTGACATTGCGACTACTATCCTAGACAGTGCTAAACTAATCCTTACATTTACACATATTTTTCTTTATTTAATTTGGTTCTTAAAAACAATACAAGGTTACTATTGGTTACAAAAACCCATGCGGTAGTCGTAAAAAACATGCACACACCAAGCATTTAATTATTAGAAATTAAAATGAAACTCGTTTCATTATATTTTCTAAATTACATAATTTTTTCCTTTATTTTCATGTACAATTCTCATTTGACAAGTTGTTTTCGAATAATTTAACTGTTTGCACGATGACAAAATATTTTTTTTTTCAATATTTTCGTGCGATTTTTATCTTCACAGTAACACCTCTACCATTAACATATCAATTACAAATACACAAATTAATAATGCCTAAATAATAATCACTATAAATCGGGAAAAGTCAGTACCATTCTCAAAATTTAACAGATATTTTGTAAAAAAAAAAAAAATATTGTAGTCGGGTAATTTAAATACATAAAAAAATCATAATGTCAAGAAATATTTTTACTTGTCTCGAATATGTAAAATTTTAGATATGGAATTCTGAAAAAAATCATTGGATTTGTGTATTTTTTTATTTAAAAAAAAAATTGCAAAGATGCATTATTATTAATAATTTCCATGTTTATTCGAGAATGGCACTGTATTGACACAAAACTAAATTCTAACAATACACAAAATAATGGGAATAATTGCTTAAATAAAGGTACTAATAATAACAAGAAAAATAAACTTTGACCACCTCTTTAAGGTGTTGGTCGCTAGAGTTTAAAATGTAAAAAAAAAAATGCGTACGCATCCACACGGAGGCTATTTTTTTATCTCCGCTCCAAAATAAAAGAGGAAATAATACTTTTTAAGAAAAAAAAAAAAAACAAAAAATAAAAAAATGGAAATGTCATATTTGTGTTTACATGAAAACTTGTTACTGTGTACTAAGTTATATTAAAAACTATCTGTTAATGTCTTTATAGGAGTGATCTAAATCACTAAAATAGAAAAAAAGTTAAATTATAAGGAATAATAAAGTTGCCATTGACAAAAAATTATTACCCCCTTTTTAAGAGATTTTTTTTTTCGTTAGTGGTAACTAAAATATTCTACGTGGATCCACCATAGACTACATACTAATTAACTATAGCCATTTTTTTATAATAAAATTAAAATATATGAACCCTCTTCAATACGCAGTCAATCTTAAAAATTGGAAAATAAGGCTTTTTATGTGAAAAAACTACGTTTTTAAAAGAAAAATCTTTTATCAACATTAGACAATTATTAAAAAAATTCATAACACATTTTTTTCTTTACAGCAATGAATCAGTAAAGAATTTTTTTTTTCACTTTTCCGTGTAATTTTCAAAACGCACAGACATATAAAATACAAAAAATAAAGTAACCAATTGGACTGTATTTAACTACTATATAGTCTATGGTGTGAAACTTATGTTAGTGGTGTTTGCAATGGCAACACCGACCCGCAGTCGTGTGGCTGTGTGTGTGTGTGTTCGTCTGTTGCCGCCGTCTTGATATGTGTGTGTGTGTTTGCGCCGCCGCATCGCCAGTTAGCTAGAAAAGCAAATACGTTCAATATGTGAGTCTCGCCATGTCTATATGCGGCGTAATACGAAGAAAAGTGAGGGTAGAAGTTAAAAAATAATTCTAACTACCAATATTGCCATATAAATAACCACAAAATTGGACGCAAATATTAAAGTTTAAAGAATTGATCGGACGATGGTGGGAAGCTCATTTTTGAGACTATGAGGGTACTTCATAAAAAGTTGCAAGACTCAAATATTTAAGACATTTTCTTCGATTAGGCCGCGTTAAATGTAATTATATTGTAAGTTTAAAAAAAAAACAAAATCATGTTCATAGATAAGAAATAAAAAAAAAAGATAAAATAGAATTTGTAAGGCATTCAAATTAAAACAGTAAGAAAATAGACAAAAAAAACTGAAAACTAAGCGGAGATAGTCGCAGATTTTTCGTAAGTACATCAAATATTTAGAGCTGGATATCCTCCACATTTATATATCTAATTATTTGTCTTTCTGATATGTAAATTTCTATGTCAAGCAAAAAATTCCTTACACACTTTTAGGTTAAAATTGACTTAAATATTAACTCGCTGATAGATTTATTTTCAAAGCTTTAAAAAAGTATTACGACGTCGCCTCACAAAATATATAGCGGCAATTACACTTTTATATCTAAAATGCTATATGTCATTACAAATTGACATTCACACAGTCAATATATTTGATCACAAAGATATGTGTCATTCCGTTACGACGGGCGCCATCTTGTTTTTACCGCGTCGACAAAATGGCGTCAAAAACTCACGCACTTATTCTAAATTCGCTTTTTAAATATATATAATATGTAACATATTGATTAATTGATTGTACTTATATATAATAATCGGCTGAAAATAACTTTTTTTTTTAAATATTTACATTTGAATCTTTTTTTTTTACACATGAAGGCTACATTTAGAATCTTTGGCTATCATTTGGCATAGACAATACAAAAAACAAATCGCGGGAACTTTGAGATAGATTTTTAGAAATGCTCTAATGATAATTAATTTAAAATTTGCAAATACATAACTTAATAAATATATGTATACATTCTATATAAGAATATTTTTTTTATAATTAAAATAATAAATAAACAATTACGTATATTATATAAAATATTTCATCTTTATTTTTACTCAAAAATTCCAAAAAAAAATATTAAACATAAAATTAATTACTGAGAGAAAAAAAAATTACCAAAAAATTTATATTCACTGTACAAATTTGTATAAAAATTCGATATATATTTCGATATTTGTCTATGAATGATGATGAAATAAAATTATAGTCTGTAGAAAGCAAAAATAAAGATGAAAGTGTTATCTATGGTCCCTACTATAAAACTGTTTAAAATAGAGTTATTTATTCCAACAATCCATCTAATATTTATAAAGCTTTCAAGAATAAATCAGTCGAAAAATTTCGCATAAACATGACATATAAAAAAAACAGAAATTTCGAAAACGGATAAATTTTTTTTATCAAGGGATTATCTTTAGAAAATTGTATTTTGATAAATAAATAATTATTATTATTTAAAATATATCCTCTTATAAAGAAATAAATTATGAAATGTCACAACAAATCGAGTTTTTCAAATATCCAACATAACAAGGAATAATTAATTTCAATATTAAAACATTCATATAAAATTTGAAAAACAAAAAAACTTTTTAAATAAAATTTCCACTTCATAGATCATCCAAAAAAAACGAACCATAAAAAATCAATTGACAGTAAAAATAGTGTTCGCTATAATAAGAATTATTAATTTATATTTTTTTTTAAATAATTAGGCAAGTTAGGCCTTTGTCTGACTACTATATATATATAAAATAATACAAACAAACATGCAAACACATCTAACATATAGTAATAAGTCTGTACTCATTTTGTGCAGGAAAATATCCTTTTAAAATACTACTAGTGAGGGACGATCGATGTAATAATCGATTAAAAATATCGATGTTTTGTTATCATATTAAAATTTCGGCATTAAAATATTTAACTGGAATAATCGGTAAAAAACTATTCCACTATTTTTTTTAAATAAAAACTATTTATTTTAAAATTATCGATAACCATCGATACATCCCTAAATTACAATATGACAACACTGAATTAAACAGAAACATTAAGCTGGTAACATTTTTGACGCACGTCACTCCTGTCAAAGTGACGCGACAAACATTTTGGTCCGATCTCTGAAACGCACGATTTTTTGTCTTTTTTTCTTTCAATCACTTTGCCATTTTACTGTGAAATATTCAAAGTTTATTTTACACGTAATTTAAACTAATTGATGTAATTCTCTTACTAGTATTCATCGTCGAGGCCGTTTTTCTGCGCTTGTCTGTTCTGTTCTTGGTTCTTGTTCTGCTGCTGACCTTTCTGACTTATTTGTCGTGAGGATGAGAAGCACAACTTCATCACGAACGGGAATTTCGCACCTGGAAGGAAAACGATACCATTTAACACTAGCGGTCAAATACGACTTCGTCTGTGTAGAATTAAAAAAAAGTATCCCATTATTTTATATTACAATGTGGCAAACGAGCAAACGGCCACATGAATTCGCCGAAATGGCGAAGCAATCGCTGCCCGTAGACATTCGCAATTGCCGATGCGTTGCCTACCCTCAATCGACGAAGGAGGAGACGCACAAAAAGAGAATATTTAACCTTCCCATGCATCTCCTCCTCCATCAAATCCACCTCCCCTTCCCATCCTTTCCTTATAAGAAAAGGGTGGGAAGGAAAAGAGGATTAAATTAGTCCTCCATCACCACACTCATCAGACTGTACTTGGAATGACTTCCACTTGACACCTGTCTTCTGTAAGGTCGTGGTATTTCACTGAGCGAGGACAATTCATGCAACTGATGTTATTGTTGCTGACGTCTACCACTGTTAATACCATACAGAAATTACACGATATAAAAATTAAAAAAATATATATTTTTCACTAGCTGTACAAATACAGCATGTGAACTATTTTCAATAAAACATACAGACACTCAAATTTAATTAATGTATATATTAGTTTAAAAATACATAGTGTCGGTAGTACAGTTATACACAGGATAGACGTCCGCACTCGTCCGCAGCTCGGATAATAATGAGTACTGACATATTGACTCGCTCCCCACCATTGCTCAGATACGAGACAATGTTACCAATATTGCCACAAAAAGTAGCTTAACAAGTATTATTATCGATAAACAACGTCGTTTTTAAATAAAACGAAAGTAATTATAAGAAAGTTACCCTCTACCTGACGCTGGCTAATGCACAAACCGTGCCAAAGCCAAAAAACTTGAGAGGTGTGTTGGGACACCCGGATGGAACGAAGTTCCTTTCTATTAATTAGTGAAGGAACCAATGTTTATTCTATGAATAAAAAACTTAAGTCTTCACAAGAAGTACATTTTATTTCTATGAATTTTCGTTATATATTGTCACGTCGTTGCCATGGTGATATAGCAAAAAGTGTCGTGACAACTTTTCGTAAGAATTTTTTCCGTCTAGCCCCCTTTCACAACGCGCGATAAGGAACTTCGTTCCAAAATAAAAAGAAGAAGAAGAAGCAAGTTACCCGGATGCTGTATGGTGGCGTGGTTGCAGGCCATGATGGCCATCACCGACTGCGAGATGGTCGTGAACTCCATCAGGCCGGATGATGATCTGAAATAAACATATATTTCAATTAAGAAATAGAATTATTTACTGTAAGTTAATTCTTGTGTCATTTTTGTCAAACTACCGTACTCAGAGTCGTAACGTGGCCTACCTTAGTTAAGATTTAGTATAAAAACTTTCTGAATGTAAATACTGCAATATTGCATTCTACAAATAACAACAAAGGGGGTCATTTTAATAGGTCATATTTGACACTTCATCAAATTCCAACAACATGACCTTGTAACGGCGACCATAAAATGTTTAAATATATTTTGAAGTTAGAATTGGACAATTGTTTACTTTTTTTATTTCGGTTTTTATTGTAAACTAGCTTTTACCCGCGATTTCGTCCGCGCGGAATAAAAAAAAAGAAAACGGGGTAAAAATTATCCTATGTCCTTTTCCTGGTTCTAAGCTACCTGCCCACCAATTTTCAGTCAAATCGATTCAGCCGTTCTTGAGTTATAAATAGTGTAACTAACACGACTTTCTGATTATATATATAGATTACAAAGTTGCTTCAGATTTTTTTTTTAAACACAAAAGATGTAAAAAAAATTGTTTGAAGTTTTAATCGATGTTTTAAAGAAGCTCAGTTAGATCACTATAAAGCTAAAATTAGAACTAGCCAAACTATAGTTAGACATGTTGACGTTAAATGGAGGTAAATTTTCATCTTCCAGTTAAATGTATCTGTAATTATCATCTTCACCTTTTTTCATCATCACATCATGTAATAGCTACAAATATATACAGACCTCTCACTCTTGAGCGGGAACTTGGAGATGGTGTGCGGAGGCGCCACGTCGTAGTCCGCGAACACCTGCAGCAGCTGCTCCTCCGACACGTCTGGTGGCGTGTTGAAGAAGTGCAGCACCTGTCATACACCACACATACATACATATCATACAAATACACGTAACTGTGGGTACAAAAAAAGTCCATAGAGAGAGTTAAGTTAGGCACCAGGCATGTATCTCCTATGTCTCGGTATTTGAAGAAGAAAAAAGACATTTATTGCCACAAAAAGATTATAAAACAAAAAAAAAAAAGATACATTATACAGGCATTTCATCCCTCTATAAAAAAAACATGTTACGGTGCGTCCGAAACTACTAAGCCTTTGTAATTTAGACAAGTTATGGGGTTATTTTATCTTAGTCATTTATTTAGTTCAAGTTATATCTTAGTCATTGATTTAGTTCAAGTTATATCTTAGTCATTAATTTAGTTGAAGTTAGTAAGAGTCAATTCAGACAGATCGGGACAGACTTTTTGTCACAAATGAAATTGAGCTTTATGTAATCGAAACAAGGTATAATATTGTACGTTGTTTTTTCAAGATCAAGTGTAAAAACTGACCTTGGACGGAGGCTGTATTCTATTCTTGTGTATGGAGGCGGGTGTTAGAAAGCGGTTGTTCTTATTCCCGACATAGTCCTTAAAGGACGGGCTCTTGTCCGGGAGGGGGTATGGATTCATCACCTCGGACAGGTATGCTTGCTTTGAGAACCTGGAATTGTATAAAAATACATCAAAAAAAAATTAAAACACCAAATTATTGAGAACTTAGAATCGAATTTAGTAGAAACTAGCTTTTACCCGCGACTCCGTCCGCGCGGAATAAAAAATAGAAAACGGGGTAAAAATTATCCTATGTCCGTTTCCTGGTTCTAAGCTACCTGCCCACCAATTTTTAGTCAAATCGATTCAGCCGTTCTTGAGTTATAAAAAGTGTAACTAACACGACTTTCTTTTTTTAGTAGAAATGTGCAGTTCATGTTTTTTTTTGTCGATTTGTCTGTGAGTTTGTGTACGCTAATTTTAGAAACGGCTTATCTGATTTGAATGCGGTTATCACAAATTTATTGTTATTAATTCATCTTAAAACTTAAGCGTTTGTTTCATTAATTTAAATGTTATAACGATTGAAATTAACCTAAAGATTTTGTTTTCCAATACAAGTCAACTTTGAATTCATTTCATCAACCAAACAAAATAAGGTTCAACTTATTCTAGACATTGTTTTTGTAACATAAGAAATCGCAGATAATAACTAGTTTACTAACAGTTACTAAAACATTAGCAATAGTAACTAATAGCCCATTAAAGGTGGCAGTTTCTAACAGTCACTAAAGGTTACTAATGGTTACTAATCTATATATATATATATATAAAAGAAAGTCGTGTTAGTTTACACTATTTATAACTCAAGAACGGCTGAATCGATTTGACTGAAAATTGGTGGGCAGGTAGCTTAGAACCAGGAAACGGACATAGGATAGTTTTTACCCCGTTTTCTATTTTTTATTCCGCGCGGACGGAGTCGCGGGTAAAAGCTAGTAGTTACTAAAAGTGTATCAACTCACGCGAGAGTGAGCGTGTACTCTCCAACGGTGACATTATTCAAGTTCTGTACGCAGCGCTCCACAGACACGCCATCTCCCATCTGTACCATCGCTGTACCCTCCTTTGTCTTCAGGAACTTGATCTGAAAGTCGACAAACAAACTTAATGAAAACAAAATGTTTTACAACATAATGTTACCCACTAAAGACATACACATATACCTTACATGTATATGTGTATATGTGGCTAATAAACAGTCACCTGAATTCGCCTAAAAAGCGTAGTAACCGCTGCTCATATACATGCGTAACAGCAGATGCCTTGTCTATCTTTATTTAGCGAAGAAGTGAACACACAGAACGAGGATATTTCTCCTTCCTATGCGTCTCCTCCACCGTCAAAAGAACACTTCTCTCATTATAAGAAAAAGTAGGTAAGGGAAAGGGGACTACAATTAGGTTTCACGCACATTTATCAAAATTTTCGGAATTGATTCCACTTGAAGTCGGTCTTCTGCAATTGCTGTGGGATCTTAAGTTAAATACAGAAGTAACTTACTCTGACAACATTTCCGTAGAGGCAGCACAGATTGAAGAGCCTGTCAGCGTTGGCGGTCTGCGGGTCAAGGCCGTACACCATCATGACTGCTCCTTGCTGCGGGGGCCCGCCTTGTAACTGAAAACAATACAGTTATATTTATATATGGTTAATATTAACTTTGTAGTTAATGGTCGTAACCATTCAACACCATCAGATAAAATGTTAAACCATTTCTTTAGATTAAGACCAAAAAGCGTAAGAAACTAACAGACTACTATGTGAACTTCCAATAGAATGTGGGTACACAAATATTTTGGAAATTAGAAACTTAAGTGTAAGACGAAATTTTAGATAACAAAGTTTAGATGTAAGAAAGTATATTTCGAAGAATCAATAGACAACATTTTAACAATATTTGGCTTCTTAATTAACAAGTGTTACCTGGTTCTGCGGTGGCATGGGGGGATGGTGCATGGGCGGCGGCGGTACGAAGCCCTCCCCGCCATAACCCTCCGGCCCGTAACCTCGTCCGTCACGCTGCACATTACATCAAAATATAATTCTTTAGTGAAATGCATAATTCTTGTAGACGTCCGCTCTCGGCGGCGACTGGGAAAATACTGAATACTGATTACTCAGTGATCCCCACCATTGTTTAAATCCACCCAAAACTGTGATCACCACATGCATAACACTCTTAATATGTAGGTAGAGGACTAACAAAAACATAGTGAATTAAAAAAAAATAACATCAATTTTTAGGGATTGTTAAATGGGGTTTTGGGGTAACCCATATAGTAAAGTAAGAGTTACCGGGTGGTGCGGTGGCGGAGGGCCGTGCCTGTCTTTCATGACTCCGGGTGGCGGTGGACCCCCGCTGCCGAACTCCATATCTGCAAACAAACATATAGCTGATTAAAAATATAAACTTACCAAGTTAATGTTGTCTTTTAATATAATGGACGATAGCAAGAAAGCAAAGCATTGCATAAGTTATTTTTTAATTATAAATGGATGGGACAACACGAACAAAAACTTCATTCACGGTAATTTATTACAACTAGGTAATAAGACTAGTTTAACACGTTAGGATGTCAATTCTCGTTTATTTTGTTAACTAGCAGTTACAGTTTTACGAAATCTATTATTAGAACTCTTTTGCTTTATTGTCTTAAATCATTTGACAAAATCGTGGTACAGTCCAGACGAAAAGTTGTACTACAACAAAATATGTGGTCTGATACCCGACTGTACTTTATACTGGTACGTAAGAAGACATGCAATTTGAAACCACAATATGTCTGCAACGGAGTATTGTAAACGAATCACTATTGTGTAGAAAACGCTGACAATGCTATTGTGGTAACAAATTGCTGATTACAAAGTTGACGAGCGAATTTGACAAAAGAAATTGCTGTCAAATATAGTAGAGTTTTATAACAGTAGAACAAAGAAGATACTTTTAAGAAAAAAAATATTTTAATCACGATATTTCCGAAGGTTTTCACATGGGAATATAAAAAACACACCTTCAATCGCACTGTTAAATGACATGTACGTGGCCAAAGCCAAAGGCCAAACTGACAACTGTACAGTAAGTTTGTCCAGTTGAAACTGTAGCTGGTCTGATAAAGCGCTATCTTTTCATGCTTGATTTGATAGTAAACGTCTTTTTGACGCTTTTGTTCATAAGACATATTGTTTAAATAAATTGTTCAAAAAAGTCAAACACAATTGAAATTTTCTTTGTAATGAGATCCCGTATATACGAATTTTGGTAACGGAAACAGAATCTGAAAATCATTGAATTGCAAAATAAGCTTCAAAAGAAGATCTGTCCTAAATGCATCGTAATTTTATCCGTGGACTTCCACTATCGAAACAGCTTAAGAATCTTATTATTACTGTTTTGTCAAAGAGAAAATAAAGGATTACAATAAGGTCCTTCGTACACATAGAAACGTAAATTGAACGTTGTGAGTACGGTGCGCGCGCTTTGCGATACTCGCGACGCAAGGATACAATGTTAGTTTCGAAGACTGACTATGTCTTGTATACGAAAGACCATAGAGCGCATTCGCACGATAAAACTCCTTCAAATAAAACAAATGCATTACCATATACCTGTTAATACGGCAACGCTTTTTCATTGCAAATTTTGAGCACCAGGCGAAGGAAATAAGAGTAACTATAAAGCGTACATCGCTTGAGCGTTAACGCGAAGGTTTAACGCGGCGTAAAAATAGCGCCCGTTAGAATGAGTGCATAGTGTCAATACAAAAGACTTTACAGTCGAAACCCACAGTCAGATTCTTTAAAATACAATGAAAAACAAATGCGACACGATTGTAATCTTACTAATACGAGTATTATAAATGCGAATGTTTAGATGGATGTTTGTTTGAAGGTATCTTCAAAACGGCTCAAGGGATCTCGATGAAATTTTGCACAGATGTAGAACATAATCTGGAAGAACATATAGGCTACTAATTAAGTTTTTTTTAATTCCACGCGGACGTGTTCGAGGGCAAAGGCTGCTAAAATATAAAGTTACTTAAATATAAAATATTTTCTTCAATACGTTAGTTAGTTAGAAGTATTAGTTAATGATATTTTAAGCGTACATACTAATACAAACAAAACATTATAAAATACAATAGTCATACAATGCAAACACGTGCGTACATCAAGTTGTCTGTGCGTTTTCATTGCAAAAAAATATATACAAAAACATAAGTACTATCTCACGCCTTTTTAGACATAATGAGAGAGATGCATACAGGGAGTGTTTTAGAAATGAAAGTCGTGTATTTTGTTGTATAATTTATTGTAATGTTCATGTAAATTAAAAATATATACATAGTTTTTTTAAAGAATAAATAATATTTATTACATTATCAATGAAAAAGGTTGTAAGATTCATTAAAATATACTGTCTATAAATTTAGTGAAAATATCACGATATTAAAAACGTAGGTGATGTGTGTAAAATAAAAATTACGGGATGTCCAGAAATAATTGTTTAAAAAACAAAAAATTTTTACATGTTAGTTTCAGACATCCTGTATATAAACCTAGATGAGTGTAAATTTAATGTAATATTTGAAATACGAAATGAAATAATTGCTAAATTACTAAAATAATTTCACAAACCATAAAGTCAATTGACCGACTTCAATATTCGAGCCATTGAATAATACTTGTTTCGGTAACTTGGAATTATAAATACAAAAGTTCTCTTTTTTGTTATAACGAGATCCTCGAATCAATTGAAATAAAAAATATAAGGCCTATGTAATATATATCAAAGTATATATGACGATGTTGTCGTAGTAGTTACAGGTCCGGGTTCGAAACCCGATATATAACAATGTGGTTTTTAATTTTAGAATTTCGTATGTACATTTATCCGACGTTCTTACGGTGAAAGGAAAGAAAGTACAATCTGCACATATCTGCGAAAAAATTCATAGATGTGAAATCAACCAATCAGTACTCGACCAGCGTGGTTAACTAGGGCCTAGTCACCTCGTAACTGAGAATAGGTTCGTGTCCCTAGATGAAGATATCAGCTGAAGATAAAGAGTTAATTAATATTTAAAATTAATACTGTATTTTGTAGTACATCAAATGTCTTACAATGTCATATGGTATGTTGTAATGTTGTTCGTTCAGAATTATCGAAGGCATAGACTTATTGGCTCGTGCTGAAATAAAATAAAATGTTAGTACATCTAATACAAATATAGACCAAGGAAAGGATAAATTAAAGCAACTTTTCATAAGCGGACAGGAAGAAATATTATTAAAAGTTGAAATAGTAACCAAAAACCAAGTAGACAGATTTAATGTAATCAACTTAAAGGGACTTTAGGATAAGAATAACCAAATTTTATAACAATCTCTTTCAATTTAATATAATTTTGTTGTATTTTGAAAGGCTCATGGTTTCGAAGGGACTATAAAAGTTGAAAAAGAAATATAGGTCCTAGTATATTCGATACTAATAAAAATATGAAAGAGGTTTACATGAAAGTCTCTCTAATACTTTAATTTATCCTCACCTTTTCTAATGTTATAATAAATTCACACAAAGCTACCAAATATAAGCACATTTCCATCCACGGGACGAAGTTACTTAACGTTGAAAAGAGTTACTTACATCAAATTAAAAATAACTCTTTTCGACATATTCGATTAGTTAAAGCTAAATTTAATAAAGCACACAATACTAATGTTGGATACAAACCGTTCTGTGTTTGTTCACAAGAATGTTGACTGCAGGAATCTTCACTGACAGATCTGGCCGTGGTTTGAGCGAGACAGCTTGAAGCATCTGCAGAGTTGTCCGATGAATTGGTAATAGAAAACTTATAAAGATTTCTGTATTTTGTATTATTTATGTTGTTATTATCTTAATTGTTGTTGATTTATGTTGCGCAATGTCTTTGATTCTTTCTTTCTTTGTTATGGCTTGTATTTGTGTTATTATTTCTGTCTACACTTGTATTCGCTCCAATGTTTTATTACGAACGTGTTTTGTTTTTTCTTTTATGTTTCCCTGTCTCATTTTTTTCCCTATGTGTCATTAAAAAATTAGATTTTTATAATTAATTTATTCGTGTTCAATTCAGTGCAAAATCTTAGAAAAATTAATACAATTAGTACGTAGTATAGTCCTCTCCGCCTTTGCTATACACATTCTTAATAGTGGGTGCCTACAAAATTAAGGAAAGCTCGCAAACAACATAGATACATATATAGGTATATATGCAAGCAAAACGATGTGAAGGAACAACACTCCACTTGTATATTTTAAGCCCGAATTCCATTATAGTAACTCATAGTGACGCAATGAACGGGACTAATTGTTTAAAAGCATACGTGGCCTCTGCCGATAACAGTAAAAGCTATTTCTACTGTACAACAATGAAATATGAAGTGAGGTTATTGAAAATCTGCAACGCACGCAGTTGACGGATTTATTTTTCATTTAAAGGACAGCAATGCAGGATTTCGACAGCTTTATTGCAAAATGCATACACACAATTCGAAATTTTAGCAATATGAAAACGTATTTTAGACAAACGAAATATTACTAAAGAAGGCATCTCTTTTTTACCCTTTAAAATAACAGAGATAATAGGAAATAGAGATAGCAGATAGAAAGAGGACAGAAAACAAATCTAAGAATGTGCATTAATTTGATAAAATAATCAATTACACCGTCGTCGCCTTGCCCTTATCCCACTAACGTGGGGTCGGCACATAAGGTTTCATAGACCTTAAAGTTTTGGCTTAATTTTTTTACGGCCGGCCATCTGCCTGTCGCCATCCTCTTTTGCATAAACAAAACAAAAGCTAAAATCCTCATTTCCTCTTAGCATTATCATACATTGAAATAAAAAGCTATTAAAGCGAGCAGTGTATTTCATGTTTCTAGTGACTTTACAACGAATGAAAACAAACTATCGCAGTTGGAAAGCGGATCGTAACTTTGAATGTCCGCCGCTACTACTCGTATTAAGCCAGTATTAACTTTTTTATGGAAGCTGCCATGTTTCGTGTTCGTTTTATTTACATTTTGTGTGCCCAGCGGAAACTAATGTTAAGGGAAGCAAGATTTTTATGGTTTCAACTATTACTGCGAAGGCTAATTCCTTAGGTAGACTGTTTTAACAGACAGAACAAATTGTGTTAATTTATACACAAAAAAGTGTCATAAAATGAAGCAGTAGTGAGGGCAAGTGAAACTTCATATTAAATGCTATAAACACAAGTAGTAAGCGTTAATTTATAATATTAGCTATAAAAGTAAACAAGCAATTTAAGAAAATAAAATTCGTAACTGAAATCCAAATGTTTACAGTTTAATCCATAACCATTGCATTATGGACGCAAAACTAAAATTCATCCAGAACGATACGTACCGAAAATAAAAAATACAAAAATGGACGATAAAATTTTAAAGTTACCGAGTGGCAGGTGCGAGCAAAACTCGACACAAACATTTTAATCTACTATATTCAACGTTTTAGCCTTTTATTATTTCGTTTTTATTCCAACATGGAATTCACTGGGTGATGCTGTTAGCCCAAAGGGCAATAAAGGCATCATTTATCCGTTACGTTCGCGAATCATAACTTTAAATGTGTAGCAGCTTGCAGCACAAATAGTTTAAAACTTCTTTTTCAAATAGCATCCTAGCAACATTCATGTTTTCACTGTTTATTTTATACTAGTAAATTCCCTAACACTAAAGTACGCACTTAAAGTGTATACCCATAACCAACTGTAACTATCGCACCCAGTAATAGGTCACAAAGATTCGTTTAGTGTAGATTTCTTACGAGAAAACCCTACACTAAGGAGCACTTACGCCTCTGAGTGCAATATTAGTTCACTAGAAGTTAAGGAAAAACTCATTAGGAGTTAAACGCATCTCAATCTATATGACGCATATTTTAAGTTGCTTTCTTAGGTTTCTTATGTTTTGGACAGAGTTAGAATACATTAAAAAGATTCCACCTACACAGTCAAAAAACGCGTATTTATCTAGGAAATACTAGAGAAAAGAATGAAAAAGCAAAAAAAAAAATTAAACAGCCTAACGTATTCAATACATCACCGGTGGGTAGTCATGAATATTTTATCTCTTGCAACACTCATATCACCCGCGCACGTCATTTTATTGACAGTGCATGCATTTTGTATGAAGAGTCTCACTCATACACAGCTGAAAACGATTTTAAATGGAAAGAATGCGGAAGTGACATGCAGTATAAATGACCTTGCAGTCACAAAAGAATGTTTTAATAAAGAGTGACTATTACGACAACTTAGGGAAAAAAATATTCAAGCATTATCTAGTCAATAGGAAACTTAAAAAATATAAGTAAATTAAAAAAAACATTATTTAAAATAGCTCTATATTATTTTGAACCCGTATGTCAATTCAATTCCATAATAAACGATTTAAATAATAAAAAAATCTTGTCAAAAACACACCTACGTGTTACTAAATCTTGTAAATTATTTACAACTTACACTTTCACACGAAACTTGGTAAGTTGTTTGTCGAAAGGACGAAAAATGTATTATGCATAGCAATATTCACTTGAGTTTTTTTCTGGAATAATGAGGCCTCGAGGTCTCAGAAATTTAATATACCTTTAATGGTAAAAATACAATAATAACAAAGAAAAAGTCCGAACTGAAAAAAAAAAGACAAAAACATATTCCAATTGGAAAAACAAAGATTTTAATAGAAATAATAAACCCAAGACTTCAAGAAAAAGTTTCTCTGGATATAGAAAATAAATGACCATAATTAATTGGTTTATTTCACGGGATCTAATCTTTTTAGTACCTAATTACCTCAATAAAGTCTATTAAGTCTACCTCAAATTTTTCAGTACGCTTAAAAACGATAACAGTTTTTACCTTTATTAAAAGTACGCATTTACGCATTCTAAGCGTGAACACTTTAGATCCGTTTAACTCTGTGAGCGGAACAGCTCATTTACTTTTTTATACGCTATGAATATATTTTTAAGTGTTAAAAGTTCCAACTTCGGTTGAAAAGCTTTATAATTTTGTAATTCAGAACATATTCATTAGAGACGAAAGCGTCATTTCCTCCGTTACAAAATTTTACTGCGCTAATTTTCCTGATAATGTTCTTTTTCAAATTGAAGCTACTCAAACCGTAGAACTCCACTGCCGCGACACTTATCTATATATATAAAAGAAAGCCGTGTTAGTTACACTATTTGTAACTCAAGATCGGTCGGTCGGAGGTTATCTTAGAACTAGGAGACGGACATAGGAACTTTTTTTTCTTGTGCGCATTTTTTTTATTTCTCGCGGACGGAGTCGCGGGTAAAAGCTAGTATTGAATAATATTGCCATAACTTTGATTTATTATAACAAAACAGAGACCACGTTATGTCAACACAAGTATCACGACATTAGAAATATTTCTTACATCTCAGAAAAGTTCAAACAATAAGTAACAAGAAAATTATTATACTTTCAAAGAAAGCTTATGTTCTTTTACTTGAGATTCGTATCTTAAGAACAATAATTGAAAAAGGGATTAATTCAGACTCGTGTTGGGAAACCACGAGACTGAAAGCACGAAAGACTCTAGTGATGTAAAGATACCAGAAAATTAAAAAGTACAAAAAATAAACAACCATTTCATGAAAAATATGATTATAATAAATATCAATAATGTCACTTGAATAAGGTTCATTTTTTTTACTTAAAAAGACAAGAAGCAAACGCTTAATGTTGAGCAATTTAACAATTTCTATTAAAGTCTAGGAAAATCTCTCTGATTAAGATTTACATTAACTTAATTAAAACAACTTGAATTTAATACGAATTGCTTAAAGTACACTGAGACGTGTAAAGTCATCTAATTTAAAATATTTATGCTTATTTTCGTTTTATACCAAGCGTACTCACATTTAGTACTTTAGTAGTTTCGGCACATCACTACAGTATTGCGAACTTTCTGATTACGATCGTCGACTTAATCCCTCCTTGAGAACTTTCGAGCAAACTCCATTAACAAAATACCACAGTTTGAATGCAGTAGCATTCCACGACAATAGAACATTTGAAGACTTTCCAGAATGTACCAGAACATTCGAATACGTTCTCGAATGTTCTATAGTAAGCGATTCAACGGAGTCACAAACATCGTTAAAGAGTTTGAAAATCACCAAAGTTCTATGCAATTCAATTAAATTTTACTGTTTAGAAATCATGAAAACTAAGCCGTATAAATTCTTAAGCCTTGAAGTCCTCAGTAAAATCTAACACAAAACTTTTTTCGGTATAACAGTAATTTCAAGCCAAAATGGGCACACGATAGCAATAAGCGGCATTTGAAGACGGACAATAAAGCTGTGAGATTAAAATTTGCCACACACTGGAATTCAAAGTCTTCGAAAAGCCTTTAATATCAATTTCAAACATCTGGTTATATATTAAATATATTTTAACAAATGCAAGACAATAATGTTACCTAGTTATTGAACTCTTTAAATTATAAAATAAATAAAAAGTTATACCATCACCATAGCAAATGAATAGCGTTTTTTTATCCAATAAAAATATTCTAGTAAGAGACATCGATATTTTTATTATTATTCTGAAAGGACCCAAGGACCAGAAGATTCTTGAAAGGGTCCTAAATTGACGGAATTTGCTTGTTTCAGAAACATTTCCCATGACTAATTTTAATTCAAAATTAATTAAAGACGTGTTAATTTATAAAAAAAATAGCAGATATAATTCAAACTGTTATATCAATTGTTTGGTACATACCGTGCGCGTAATTTTCATTTTCATACATTTCCCCCATTTTTCTAAAATTACCTTTAACAAAGGTTGAAATTTTTTTTAATAAATTAAAAAATAAAAACGCACAAGAAAATAGAGATAAGAAACAATTAATGGTCTAAAAATATGAGCGATAGACTGATGACACGAAAAGTATTAAAGATTTTATGTGAAAAATATTCCTCAAGCATAAATATATAATTCTTCTAATAAAATATATGTATATACTATAAAAGCCGACTAAATATTTTATGATACGTATTGATGTTAAAAAGTAAATGTGCATACTGCTGAAATGTAAAAATTGCGACTATTGGTATGTAAAACTGCATACTGCTGAGATGTAAAAGTTGGGACTATTGAGGTGTAAAATTAGATACTGTTGTAATGTAAATGAATGTCTGAATGTAAAACTTGTCGTATGTTGTCAACTTACTATAAGGCTGGGGTCTTCCCCCAGTGTACTGCGGGGACTGGAGAAGCGGGGCGCTGCGTTGCACCGGCAACGAGTCCTCCGTCACTGCGAACACGTACACATCACATTAAGTACATACTAATACCTAATACCAAACAGTACTATAATGTTTTTAAGGAACATCACTAAAGGAAGTGAAGATTAAAGAAAGAGAGATCGATCTCGCGGACAAAAACTCAGTGCGACGACCCTACGTCAGTGGTATACGAATAAGGACAATCAAAATCCAACCCTTATACCTACATAGGGTTGGCACAATATACCACTCTGCTATACATCTCTGTCAGACGTCATATCTGAATTTACTCCCTTTTTACACATACCCTCTTTCACACATCTATATCATCATCATGTAAGTCAGCTCACTATACGTCCCCATTGAGGAGCTCAGAGCCTACCTTAAGTTAGGGGTGATTAGGCCATAGTCAACCACGTTGATCAAGTGCGGGTTGACTTCACACACATATGAATTCCTTCGCAGATATGTATAACACACTTCCATGGAGATATATCAGTAAAAAATATATATTTGTATGTTATTCAATAAATTATATTAAAAATAATTAAGATTAATTAACATATTTCCCACATTTTTAAAAGAACATTGATATTTTAGAAAACGTAGGACATGTGAGGATTTTTAAAACTCCAAAATGTGTAAAAAGTTGTGTATTTTAATGAATTATGTATAGAGCGAAGCATAAATCAAACCATTGCATGCTTTAGAATCATTGAAGTTTCATATTAAAGAAAAAAAATTAAAACTCATCTCGGAAAGATATATGATGACATGTTATTTAACAAAAAAAAAAAAAACATCTAACAGATGTAAGGTAATTCAAAAGCAATAAATCTTGAAAGATAAAACGACATCAAATTCCAAGCAATAGCTAATATTTGCAGAGATATATACGAAGATGAATGAATCAAAGATAAACGACAAAATATTAGCATCACAGTTATATAATTAAATGAATTGAAATAAATACTATTCAGACGAATTGCAGATAATTATACTGAAGGTAAATCACGGAGAGAAAACGCGGTGGACCGCGATAAGAAATTAAATTTATTGAATCAAAAATCATTTTTAAAAAATTACATCGCTGGAAGCGAATTTAAGCGATGTTAGATAGAAAATGATTTGTGTTTTACCAACATTTAGTTATGATCTCTTTAAAAACGTTCTACTAAGAAATCTGGCGGAGGCCTAATTTTAGTCCTCTTTCCCTTCCCACCCTATTCTTATTACGAAACGATGGAAAGGGGAAGCGGATTTGGCGGAAAAAGGGGTACGCAAAGGAAGGGCAAACATCCTCTTTCTGTGCATCCCTTTGTCCATTGATTAAAGGTAGGCATCTGCATTTGTGGATGTCTATGGCCCAACGGTCGGTTGCCGTTTGCCACTTTTTGATATTAAAAAAGTGAAATTTAAATAAAAGCAATAATATAACTAAAATACAAAATAGACAAACATACTTAATTATATATTTAGTAATAGTAAAATTTAAATCAGTGAACGTCATAATATATATGGTGATAAGCAGAAAGAATAATTGACCTAGAAATTTGGAAGCAAGCCAGTAGTTACAAGGCATAGTTATTTCCTCTAGAGTGCAATAAACTACGATCTAAAACCATTATTATATTGACCTAATCCATAAAGATACTAAAAGGAAAAAAAGCTAATAGTTATTATTAACATAGAATTGAAAGCTGTAGCAATCAAGCGACTGATATTACAGAGGATGTTTCTATTATTTATTCCGGAATATTTTATAAGTCATAGTAAAACAGAAAAAAATAGCTAAATAGAATTAGACGAGAATATTTAGGTCAATCAAATTGAATACAAAACCACAAATGGTAAGCGCTTTGAAATTTTTATGTTATAAGGTATTTTATTTCATAAGAATTCTGAATAAACTATAAAACCCTTAAATATTCGTCTATTAACTGAAGCAAATAAAGGTGTAAATTAAAAATGAGGTTTACCTAAAACTAATTCAAAAAGAATGACACAATCTTACTAATAATATAAATGCGAAAGTTTAGATGGATGGATGGATATTTGTTTGAATGTATCAACGTAACGATTGAACGGGTCTTGATGAAATTTGGCATTAATATAGATCGTAGCCTGAAAGAACATATAGGCTACTTTGTATTAAGTTTGTAGTCATATAATAATGATGACCCAAATTCCGCACTGCATAGCCGAAAACTTAAGATCAATGTTTAAATGGCAATAAACATAATATGCAATATTAATCTATATGTACAAAAATATATCGTAAATTATGACGCATCTCAAGAGCTAGATGACATTTACAGAAGAATATAAACATTATCTTATACTAAAAAAAAAAACCAAACATTTAAATTACCACAACAACGACGCCTATAATGTCTACAAAACACTTTTTATAGCAACAAAGAATTACTTAAGACAGTTTATTGATTCCATCAGCTTCAAAATAACTAAAAAGAATCACTGCAATTAATTTTGTTATCATATGGCATCTTATTTACAAATCTAGATTCTAACGATCGAAATTAAAATAATTTTGGTCCTTCGAAATATGTTCTGTGTTACTGTGCAATTCCGTCATCGCATTAAAACATTGCCGTCTCTACTTTGTCAAATAAAAAGACAATATCGACGCTGGAAAGCATAAACGCTGTAACCCTTGAAATCGCGAATATGTTTTTCACACGTTAATAATTTCAACCATTATCAAACGATAATGATTTTATTATAGGTTAGCACAAACTACACAACATTGCTAAATACCGCATGCTTGTAGGCGTATCAGCACGAGTTATGATTTTTTGGCTCTCCTGTAAAGTTCATACTTTCGGGGTTACAGCGTTTACGCTTTCCAGCGTCGATATTTTGATACAATTATTTCGACAGACGTTTTTATTGTGGTAATAACTAAACACTTACCGTAAAAAAACACTTGACTGAAGTCCTCACTTCCGCGTGACACCGTCACTTCCCTGCACATATAAAGGCGAACACACTCTTTTAATTTCCTTTGTCTAACTTTCTATTAACCACGCATATGCGTTATAATGCATGCCAATTTTCATGACAGTCATCAAAGGACAGCTACAAATAAGAATAAAATCAACAAAATATTAAAAAAAAAACCCGTCTTCATATATGTATGAAGGTATTCGTGTTCTCTCTGAGACTTGAGTGTCTGTGTTTCTTGTATTATTGATATACTGTTCAGTGCATCAAATACATTTTACTGTTTTGTTACGCCTCATAATGTCTTCTACTAAACCATACAAGAGTGTGTTTGTCTTTAGTTATATGTGCATGGAAGATTAACTAAACGCTATAACATATCTATGCTCATCATTTACTGTACAATCAAGGAAAAAAGGGCTACAATGATGATAGTTTTTTTCCTTGATCATATATTTTGTATGTTAGTTATTACGCTGTAGTGGCAATAGCTATGTTGTACAGAAATCTTGTAGTACCTATAATAATAGTATAAATAAAAGCTATATAGTGTCACAGTTTTGATTATAAAATTAAACTATTAAAGGAGACAATTTATTAATTTAGATATTTATGCCTAACTAGCTTTTGCCCGCGACTTCGTCTGTGCGGAATTAAAAAATAAAACTTTAGTAGTAGCTTATGACTTCTCCTAGACTATGTTCTAAATCTGAGTCAAATTTCATCAAGATCCGTTAAGCTGTTACGGAGATACCTTCAAACATCCATCCATCTAAACTTTAGACAGTTGCGCTGGCCTGGCATTGACTGTTTTACCTCACTGACAGCACTTAGTGTTTTTATTACGTTAGTTTTAATGCCAGAGTTGATTTTTAACACTACTTCCCTAATGTATTGGCATAATGTAAACAGGGCATTAGGCCCACCATTGATGTACAAGTAAATAAACATTTAGATGTGTTCCTTATAATATATAAATTACAGTAATAATTTCATAGATTTGAGGAGAATTTATAAAGAATTGAACAAAGTTATCATAGTAAAAATCAAGATATTTATTATTTAGAACAGCCTAATTTTTATAAGAGAAGGTGTTCATCGATGCCAATGGACATCTGCAATACCAGAGAAATCGCAGATGCGTTGCCGGCCTTTGAGATGGTGATACGCTCGCTTCTTGAAGGACCCTAAGTCGTAGCGGTTTGGAAATACCACCGAGGACAGACCATTCCACAAGAAAAAAAGTGACTGTAATAACACAATTTTTTTTAACTAGCCTTTCTATGTTACCATACGAAGTTAGCTTTAAAAAAATTGTCTCCTTTGTTAGAAAAATTGCATTTAGATTTTGTAAATAAATAAACATATCAAAACTTGGACACTAAATTGTAATTCACAGTAAGCAATACATACCAGTTCAAGATGTCCAAAGCAAAAGCCTCAAGTCTTGCAAGCACCTGTGTTTGACAAACTGTGTGACAGAAACCAACCAACATGAAAGTATTACACAATATTATCGCCCTTAACATCTCGCTAAAATCTTCTAAAACTGAATACAAATCAAAGCACTCATAAGGACGGTAATCGTGTGCAATTGTTAGGGATGTTTGAGGTATTTTTTTGATGTGTGTGATGAAAAGTGTAAAGTTGATTTTATAAATAAATTAAGTTAAAAAAAAATTAAAGAAGCTTCATAGATAACAATTACAAATCATGCAAAATTTAATAAACTACTAACAAGTGGTCCTATTTCACAATGTACAGATAAAGTACTGGATAACAAGTCAACAAATAAATCCACTGACATACTCGTACTAGCTCCTGCCAAAATAGTTTGCATTTCGTTTCAATTTGGCAAAAAAAAAAATCATAAATAGGAAAAAAGTTAGAAAAGACTATATAATAAAATAATATTACAACAAATATTTATAGAGCAAATATGTGCTGAATAAATTAATTTGCTAGAATAAATAAATAGATAATAGATAGAATAGAATACTAGAATAAAATAAATGTCGCGACATATAGCACTGTTTAAAAGGCAGAACAATCATCTAAATATAGTCAGTCTGCAACGAACCCTGCATACTAAACAGTTACTAAGATAGACAAAGAATTTAAGCAAATGATATGTAGCATTGCAGGTGTTTGGAATCATTTTGATTTCTTAAGATACCAAGAAACTATAGATATAAAATGTTTCCGAGACAAGAACATATAAGAAGCTGTGACAGCAATAACAAAAGCTTTTTAAGAATCACTTGATTATCTAAGTATTGTTTAGATGGCACAATCATTGTCGTTCAAGTCACTATAATCTTAAAGCTACACTTAGGGACATGCTTAGGGACCAATAAACGACTTTAAGTGTGAAAAATTAAACTTCATAAACAAGCGACTAAAATTATTATAGTTAAGCGCCTGACAAAAAAAAGTGCGACAAAAGATCGAGTGACCGAGCGTCAAAGACTTTGTCTCATAAAGTTTTTGTTTCATTGAAACTTTTAATGAGGTGTCCCAGTGCTTATTAAATTGCGAAAAGGAAAATCGCATTAGAAACTCGGCGGGGAAGTGGAAGTATTTATGAAGTGGAATTTAACATTTCAGTTAGGTGAAATAAAAAAAAACGTGTTAAAAGAGAACTCTATTTAACAAGATCGACCTACCGTCGCACTCAATAACTGAACCTAAAGATAGATCAAAAGATTATTTGATTACTTTATATGGGAGTAGAAAAATGGGTCTATCACGCACTAAACTATAGATCAGATATACTCCTATTAAGATTCTTAGAACTGTGGTTCAAGCACTTAGTTTGTGACATTCGCCTTCGTATCATCAGATCTTAGACCGGTTAATTTAGATTTAAAATCTCAATTAAAAATACCCAAGATACGTAGAAATGACTAGATATCGATTACTAAAGCCGTACTATAATTACGTAATTAAGGCTTCACAGTGCGTGATTCTGCACATAGCTGTTAATCGTCAGCCATGATGGAAACACGCCTTTAGCAAATCTATCTACATCATAATGTTCGTAGTCTTGTTAAGTATTTATATCACGTCTCGGTACAAACACAGGATCAGGAAACGTTGATATATTATTCAATAATATGTAAACCTATCGTTGTATTCTGCTTCCAAGAATTTTCACTTTTTCATCGTCATCGGGGTTATAGTTTCGGAGCATATTCAATGCAAATAGCGTTGCCAGGCGTCCGGATAAAGTCCGGACATAGGTAGGCTTTTTGATTGCGTGTCCGGCCAAAATAAACGGTTTTCCAGCTTTTGTTAGGCTTTTTACATTTCCCAAACGAGAGTGTACCTATTAATACTGAGACAAAATCCTAAATAATACAGGGTGTCCGATCTTTCTACCCAAATGTCCGGTCAAACTGGCTGGTCTGTCCGGCTAGTAGGTTTGGCGACCTGGCAACCCTAAATGCAAACAAATGTTACTATTGCAAGGATACAAAAAACTATCATATATATAAAATTCCCGTGTCACAATGTTACCATACTCCTCCGAAACAGCTTGACCGATTTCTATGAAATTTTATATGCATATTCAGAAGGTCTGAGAATCGGCTACTATCTATTTTTCATACCCCATTATGTTTTTTTTTTTAAAACGCGCGGACGGAGTCGCGGGCGCCTCCTACTTATAGTATATTTTTACATTTATTTGATAGAAGTCAAATGTAATATTCATTAGGACACGTGGGTCTAGTTCAGAATATAACGAGTATAATACGACAAATTTATCTGACCCGGTGAACAAAAGTAAAATGAATTTACAATAACACATTAGCATCCCCCTTAACAACATCAAGAAAATACCACGATCTTTGTCGCACTACACTATCTTGTTATATATTGTTTTACATCATTTTCTATGTCTAAGTGGGTATTATCTGACAGAACTTACCGGAATAAAAGCATCTCTCTCACCGGGCCAGATAAGTATGTATCACTATAAACATATTCAATGTTCTATTCCAAGAACAATCGAAATATGTACATTGCTACCAAGCTACGTCTTTGCTTTAAAATATTAAACAGATAACAACGTTCAAGTTGTAATCGCCATTATATATATAGACATAAATATCATTACTGCTTGAATTTTACACAAAGTAATACTCCATGTTATTAGATAAATTTAAACTTTAAACTATAACGTTTAAAGTTGAATTTCATCTGATAGTGATTTACATGTGAGTAGCTGACAATTATACATTCAATTTTCAAACAATATATTACATTTAATAGATCTGTGTCAAACAGTACTATACTGTAATACATTATCATACTTATATTATAAACTAGCTTTTACCCGCGACTCCGTCCGCGCGGAATAAAAAAATAGAAAACGGGGTAAAAATTATCCTATGTCCTTTTCCTGGTTCTAAGCTACCTGCCCACCAATTTTCAGTCAAATCGATTCAGCCGTTCTTGAGTTATAAATAGTGTAACTAACACGACTTTCTTTTATATATATATAGATAAGATGCGAATGTTCAGATGGATGGATGTTTGATTGAAGGTATCTTCAGAACGACTAAACGGATCTTAATCAAATTTGTCACAAATTTAGAACATAGTCTGGAAGAACACATAGGTTACTTATTACGTTTTTATTTAATTCCGCGCGGACGGAGTCACGGGTGACAGCTAGTAACTCAATATTTCCAATGGGTCAAAGAAAATCTCGTGATGTTTTTTTTAGCAGAAGGTGACAAACTAGCAAGTGGTCACTTAATCTTACTAATATTTCAAATGCGAATGTTTGGATGGATACGATTGGTACAAGGAATCTCCAGAACGACTCAACAGATCTTAATTAAATTCGGCGTGGATGTAGAACATAGTGTAGAAGAACACATTGACTAATATTTTATTTCGCTCAGACGGAGTCGGCGGCGACAGCTAATATCGTTATAATAACGAACTGAGTACTTCCCATAGAAATGTGGAATAAGTTAGAAAGATAAGTTCCCATACATTCCATTAACCACGAACCCATAAACATTTTAGTACGCAAATTACGTACAGAAAAAAGCGACTCAATTTTGCATATATACAATATTTTCCACGAGTCAGCCACATAGAGTGATGGACGGAAACATGCGGCGAGGTGCGGGCGGAGGGTTAGGTGAGAGAGGAAATTACACTCAGCCAGGTTCCCCGGCGCCTGACCTCTTTATTGTATGGAAATTGCGACCGCAACGACGCTGTGGCGTTAGTGTCGTCCCCTATTAAAACTGGGTAGAAATTGCCAGACAAATTTTTCATCTATCACCACCAAGAGACGAGTAAAATAGGATAGGTATCTAATAAGTTTTTAAGTCACCACATCTTTTAAGTACAAGTTGAGCTTTCAAGAAAACCAAACATCAATGGGATAAGAGATTGCTTTACGGTGTGTTTCCGCTTTCGTAATACTTGTATAAAAACAGTCCCCATACTCTTTCTTTCTATAAAAATAGAGATAACAATAATGTCTAAAAGCAGTTATAGTTGAAAGATTTTTGATCACGCTAGTTTTTGCTTTACAGAATTTTCAACACACTGAATTGTAAATTGTAAAAGCCTTCAATGACATTTTTAAAGAGCTTTAAAGATTTTTAAAGCTTCACTTCAGCTTTCTAGACAACGGCGGCGTCTAGCAAACAAGCTGCTTCGAAATATTTGCCTAGCGCTTTACGTGCTGCATTTCTATTGATTTAAGCCAGATCTATTTATTTTGGTCTTATTCAGACAGTTTAAAATCTGGCGACGAATTTAAATCTAGGGTTACTTTAATGATTACTAAGAATTACTTGGAAATTCCCTTTATATAATTCAGAGTTAAGTTAAAGCTGACTATCTGAATTTTGGTACTAGTTCTAGTTCCAATGAATAACATGATTCAGAATTTTTGATGTCTACGGTTTGCGCTGCAGATACTAGATAGACATCTATAGACCTAAAATGTATACCTAGTCAACCTAGATTATAAATCTCAAAACATTCCGTGCCACCGACTTACCACAAAAGTTCATTTTAGTATAAACTCATGGTGACACTGACAAAATTCACGCCAATAAAAATACTTTCGCATTCACAACGCGTCTTCATTTGCCAAATATTGTCCCGAGGCAATAAAACTCGGCAATTTTACTACGTGACACTTTATCAAATATGCTTCTTATTATCTACTAAATCCAGAAACTTAGTGAAGATATCCGGGAACAAGGGCTTGTTGGATCTTTGTCGTTGGACGGTTTCCAAAATGGCGAGCCCCTAGCTCTTTCTCTATGAGGATAGTTTGAAAGTAACACTTGCCAGCGATTATTATCTACGTATCGTTAAAGCTTAACATTAGATGTATTTTAAAAGTGAAGAAAAAAGTAGCGGAAATTTATATACCAGAGAGTAGCTCATGTAACAATTGTCATATTTAGATGTATTAAAGTATCAAGGAAAAAGATGAAAAATAAAATTAAAAACTTATTAAAAAAGTTAAGCATCCGATTAAATTTTGATGTTTTCATCCAGAAAGTTTGAACAAAACTAGATGTAATATTAAACATAGACAGAACAGTCTAGAATAGCGTATAGGCAGTTTTTTACGCGGACAGAATAAGCGAAAACAAGTAAAAAATAAATGTGGAGGTCAACAAAATGATTACAGACAATTCGTTGAATATGAGTTTCAAAAATTGCCTCATACAAAATAAATGACAGTCTATATACGAATTCGAAACAAAAGCAAACAACACACGTATGAATATTTAAAAGGAGATCACGTTAAAGTCACTTGTATACAAACATATTGGCGTTCCTTTTGTTATCTTTAAAAAGATAGAGACTAGAATATGTATTGTTGTATGTAAAGCCCTTCGTACAGATGGCAACTTAAATCTGCGAAACCCGGTGTTTGTAGTAGCTATGCGACTTACGCAATACGATGTCGTACGATTTTCGTACAAAGCACGCGTCGCAGACATTTCTATCTGTCATCGCCATGGAGTATCGCTCGCAACCTTTTTGAAAACCTCACATGATAAAAATCGCTGCAATTTCAAAATGGTGGAGAAAAATCATGTAGTCGCTATGACCTAATAGACGATTCACATCGACGATTCAACGTTGAGTGTTCGTAGCGCTATGTCATACTAGATATTAGTTTCGACGATTTCCTTCTCCTTGTGTACGAAGGGCTTTAAAGCAGTGAAATTTCACAAAAACATAGGCCAGTATCAGAATCCTTAATATTACAAGGAATAACATTGGAATCTTAATTTAAGCTAGAAAATGAACTCTATCTTTGATTATTATAAAATACAGATAAAATACATTTGTAAAAAAAAAACCTACAGACTGTTAATACAGTCAAAATCCTCGTAACAATGTACCTTACGTATAACCTAAATTCATAGTGCAAAAAACATTACCTTCGCAATCGATCGGATAGAAAAGTCAAACAAAAATGAGATGCAGAACTATAAATAGCGTAAGCGAAAGATTAATACATGTCACGTGCTGAAAACTGTGAATACTAACCCCAGAGCGGCAACAGGGGCGTATTTAAATGTGAAAGCGGACAGGTAAATTGGCCGGGGGGCGGTTAACTTGAAGTGGGTTTTATTGAAATAGAACCGGACGAGAACCGCAGACTTGTATAAAATAGTAATAAAAATGTCATTGAATCTCTTTTTTTATCTAGATTTAGAATCGTATTTATAAATATAAATCCTATTTCCTATATAAACTATACTATAATCATACTAATATTATAAATGCGAATGTTTATACGGATGGATGGATGTTTGAAGGTATCTTCAGAACGGTTCAACGGATCTTGATGTAATTTGACACAGATTTAGAATATAGCCTGGAAGAACACATAGGCTAATTATTATTATTTTTTTAAGTTCGCGCGGATTCTATAATTACAAAAATAAATAATATTTATCAACTCTACATAAAAAAAAAAAACCTAGTAAGAATATAAACGATAAAGCACACAAACTATATCTATGATTTTATAGTCTCCAAACTTGTAAACGTACTTAAATAGTACGGACCACGCGTCTGTGGATGTGATTTTATCAAATAAAAAAAAATAAAAAAACTTGTATAAGTACAATATCTTTCAATGTCAGTCCCCTTTATTATCTGAACAGCAACAATATATTGTCAAGAGTTAGCATTGAAATCTATTAATAATAGAAAAATTGATATAAAATTTCGTAGCTCAATCGTATATAAAGGTACATCGAAACAAAACCTCGACAATACAAAAACAGGTCGTACAACAGAACTCAATTAAGCGATTAACCCAATTCTTGTGAGCGCGGGATGCATTCGAAATTCAAGAGTTATTTATCGGTCGATTTCCAATACGACCAGATGTCGTTGATACACGATTTTCGAATAAAATTTTAGTTAACTTCCACGTTAATTAAGTGACCAATAAAAGAATATTATCGATACATTTCTCTCACAAATATCTTGACACTTTCCTAACAAATTGACCGATCAGACAAATCAAATGATATAAAACTTTTAGAAAATTAATCTGATACATTTTTGAAAAGAGATATAAAATAATATTATAGTTTATTGGCGGTAAATATTCTATACTCTACGTTTATTTATATGTATACGTTAACGACTAGTTATGTTTTTCAGGGCCTGGGTACAAAAAACTTTTATCACAAGTTGGCGTTGCGTTGACATAGGCTTCCGAAATGCGATCTATAAAAATAAATAACAAAGTACTTAAACCGAAAGCACTGTGGTGATACAAATAACCACGTTGACATCAATACTATCAATCAGCAGCAGTCAAAGGGCTAAACATTTATTAAACTAAACAGTGTCCAACTGTATTTTTTTGTTGTAATACATTATTAGTATACTTTCACCATAGACAAACTGAACATATTACTTCATAAATCGTGAATTACAAAACATTTCCGAAAGAAGTCTTACATAACTATAGTATACTTAGCTACCGTATTTTATAATCAAATAACTTCGCTTTTATACATAATTAGGAGAAAAAAAGAACCGCGATATATGCCTTTTGAAGTTCCCCTCTTTATATTTAATTTAGTGAAATTAAAACATAAATATATGCAAAAAGAAACAAAGCAAAAATTGCAAGCACTATAACGGCCATAATTAAGGTCCACTTTACTCCACACTCAGGGGTCTAAGTGGTCTGGATGTGCAATAA
The DNA here is from genome assembly GCF_912999745.1 of Papilio machaon. Lineage (NCBI taxonomy): Eukaryota > Metazoa > Arthropoda > Insecta > Lepidoptera > Papilionidae > Papilio > Papilio machaon. The sequence continues at coordinate 4,638,113 of NC_060012.1, read as the reverse complement.
TCGATATAATACATCGCGTTTCGCTTTTAAAAAGTGCAAATTTATGCAGAATACATCAACATTTGGCACTTGATCGGAGATTTTTTGCACGCCATCAACCACTAGAGGGCGTTTCGATAGAGCGGATAATCTATGGAATAGCTTAGGCATAGATAACATAAAATATAATTATCTCATTAATTGTACCCCTTAGTGTAGATTTCTAATTAAGATTAAACGACTCGTGATAAGTAGAGTCTTAGTCATTTTGTGCCGGAGACCTAATTTTAATCCACCCTTCTTACCCTTTTCTTAAAAGGAATTATAGGAAGGGGAAATTAATTTGGCAGAGGAGGAGATGCATAGGAAGGTTAAATATTCTCTTTTTGTGCGTCCCCTCCTTCGTCGATTGGGGGTAGGCAACGCATCTGCAATTTCGAATGTCTATGGGCAACGGTCAGTTCGCCATGTCGGCAAATTCATGTGGCCGCTTGCTCGTTTGCCACATATATATAAAACCGCTTATATAATAACAATATCGCTACAAAATATCAATTACATCTTCGCTTTTAAACGATCTTTTCCATGGATCACGACATTGCCACAAAAACGTCTGACGATTTACTAATTACATGGTTTTGTATGCATTTTATTTTCCACGATCAACATTGTATGGACATAAATCAAAGATATCAAAAAACGTTACTAATATTATAACTGCGAATGTTTAGATGTAAGGATGGATGTTTGTTACAAAATCGGCACAGATATTGGACATAGCCTGGAAGAACACATATGCTACTTATTAGGTTTTTTTGATACCGCGCGGACGGGGTCGCGAGCGATAGCTAGTTTAATAAAAAAAGAAACATATAACCGTAATCTCTCATTATCGAAATACTCAAACAAAACAAACCAACATCACTTTCATAGTCATTTAAAAATTTGAGATAACATATTTTGGAACTATTGTTTCAGCAGTAGAAGCCCACGGCAAGTAATATACCAGAAACAGTAATATAAATATTACAGAAAAATCTTACACTTCCTTAATAAAATTCATTAAAGTTCACGTCATCTTTAAAACATTTATTCACCCTAAAGAAGTAAAATAAGTAGGTATTTAAAAGAATTTTTCAATTGAATTTCTACTTCATGTTTTATATTGAATCTGAAGGAACGGAAATTGCAAATCTTGAGATCATTCAGACTGATAGCTAAGTTAAAAACGTTTAAAAACGATTGAAAATTCAATTAAAATTTCACTCGATGAATACGAATTTAAAAAAGAAGGTGGAAGGCCAATGATTACTTAAGCAGTCTCTAATCTACACTAAGGAACTCTCTCAGTCAACAATTAACGTATCTTAATTATGTCAAGCGAACACAGCACAACCATTCTTAGCAAAACGTCTACAAAATAGTGATCACCATCATCAGTGAGCGTCGGTAGCTCAGGGGTTAAGCACTTGACTTGCAATCTGCAGGTCCTGGGTTCGAATCCCGCCATGTATCAATGTGTTTTGCGATTCACAAATGTACATTTATCCGACGTTCTTACGGTGAAGGAAAACATCGTGATACCTGCACATATCTGAGAAGATATTCAATGATACGTGTGTAATCTACCAACCCGCACTGGGCTAGCGTGGTTGTCTAAGACCTAGTCACCCCTAACTGAGGGTAGGGTCCGAGCCCCTTAGTGGGGACGTATAGTGAGCGAGTGATTATGACCGAGGGTCTCGTAGGCTACAAAATAGTATAATGCCAATACCAATAATTCTTTTTAAAACAAAAGAAATAACAATATGGTGCAGTGAAACCCCACGGTTATTCAAGTCTCAGTGAATTGCATTATAAAAGTTTAAATTTCAATCTTATCCCTTACAATTGTTAGCCGAGCAACATTTTACAACTAAATATTCAAGCGAGCGGACTTTGAAATGCACGCCTTGCACCAAATGTCGGAGAAAATTCGAAAATCTCAAGTATTTTGCATATTTCTTTTATTATAATTTTCAAGAACCAACTTTTTCGTGGTCGAAAGAGTTTTAAATCTCCGCTCTCGTACAATCCTTGAGTAGAATTATTTAAGATTTTTTTTTTTTAATCCTACCCGCTACTTAGTTCGCGTGCAATTACCCTAATCGTTATACCAGACTGTGATCAGTTCCAAATATCATCCAGATCTGTTTATTAGTTCTATAGTAAAGTGGTAAAAAAACAATAACATCCGTATAAACTTTTGCATTTATAATATACTAGCTATCGCCCACGACTCCATCCGCCCGGAAAAAAAACGTAATAAGTAGCCTATGTGTTATTCCAGACTATGTTTTATACTTATATCAGATTTCATCAAGATCCGTTGAGCCGTCCCGGAGATACCTTCAAACATCCATCCATCTAAACATTCGCATTTATTATATTAGTAAGATAAGAAGTATCTGTTGCGGCAGCACCGGCCACAGGGTTGAGTTGCCAGTGCGCATCGCGCAACCTTTTTTTGTACATATATTTTTTCTTTTTTTTCTACTTGGCATTATTTATTTTTCTTCTATTAATAAAAACAACTGTCGTTGTAAGTTTTCTCATCACCAAAATCACTTTTTTCATTCTTTGCTATCGATGAAATCATTAACATAAACAGTATCTACATATTTTGTGATCTCTGCCTACCCTTCTGCGTTGCGGGCGTAATGTTGTTATTATTATATCTACATATATCTTAAATCTACATATATCTTAAATCTATGTACAAACATAAAAACGTAACTTTTTATATAGGGTACTACATCAATTGAAACTTTATCTGGTAACTAAATGTTTATAAAATTAACATCGTGACATTACTTCTAACGACTATGATTCACGCATTAAAAAAAACGTAATCCAACAATGGTAGATAACGGTATGACGTATTTCGTAAGCCGTGTCATCGCTCCAGTGGCGCAATTGGTTAGCGCACGGTACTTATAAGACAGTGTCCGAGCTATGCCGGGGTTGTGAGTTCGAGCCTCACCTGGAGCATATATTTTTGTAAATTTATAAAGGCAAAAATTTTAAATTTTACAACATAACATCGAGTAACTTGCAAGTTTTGTGATGATAAATTTTAACTTAAAAACTAATGCTTGCTAAGTAAATAGGCAACAACATTTTGGAGGTGAAATTTTGATAGGCAGTCGTAATTAATTAAAAAAAAAGTAATGACCCCGACTGACTTTACTCCTATAACAAATCGGATTACACCTTTAAAATATTATGTATTGCTTTTTTATTCGGGTAAAAATAAGCGTAAATCAAAAAACAATTGTTTTGACAAAACGTTGTAAAAAACAAAATCTTTTTTATTTTCAAACCAAAATTTTGCGCTTTAAAACTATTAAAATAAAGCTTCATTCACTGGCAGTGTTATAAAGCATAATAAAACAGCAGTATTAAAAAAAAATAGTTCGTGTCATCGTAAGAGATGTTTTTAGATTGATTCAGTTTTGTATCATGCTAAGGAAGTGAAACAGTAAAGTGTACTGAAGGACGGCTTTAAATGTAGCCATACACGGAACGATTTCGATTAAAGCTCGCAATAACAAAACCGACTTAATCATCTTAAAATAAGTCAGTAAAGCAACAACATTACTACGATTCTATAAAATTCAAGTACTTGAATCTCATGTGACAAGTTGTTTGAAGATCGTTTCGTGTATGTCTGTCATACATCATACAATAAAAAAAATTATAATATACTCACATGTGTAGTCCCAGCTGTCCTGATCATTTTTGAACACGTTCAATCTTTCAGGCTGAAACAAATTAATTTTTAATATTATTACAAATAACACAAAACTATTTTGTAAAAAAAAATAACGTAACAATACCTCAACTAGAATTAATATTAGGTATAATATTTATGCTTTGAAATGAAAAAATATCTAGTTAATTTATAAAATTAATCTGAAAACATAATATTCTAACTTTAAGGCCCTTCGTAAACAAAGCAATGCAGATCTTTAAAACAAATATAGTAAGGTTGGGTCACGCATCACGACTATACTCAACGTTGCATCGTCGACATGAGTCGTCTATTAGGTCAGTACAAGCATAAAGACTACTTGGATTTACTCCACCTGTAAAGGAATGATGTTTCTGAACGGATTTTATAAATGTCACTTGCCAATTTATATGGAAGAACTGTCAGATGGATACAAATAAAATAAGGTGGATTGTGTTAAGTGTTTTAATTCATTCCGTAACTAAGAAACCAAGAAAAAATATAAACCGACGAGCACAGAAAAACAACGATGCTTAACACCACCATCTTGAAAATTACACCAAAATTCCTCACAAAAATCATGACAAACAGGTTGCGAGCGACTCTGTTTCACGATAACAGATAGAAAAGTCGGCTACGGGCGTTGTCTACGAACCTCTCAAACATTGTATCGCGAGAGTCGCGTGACAACTAAAATCGCCAGTTTTCGAACGTTGTCTTGTGTACGAAGGACCAAATTCTAAACCTCAACAAATTTATGGCGACATTTTCCCACACATTTCTATTAAAATTAAAAAATATATATATTCTCATTTCACAAGTACCATTATAATAATATTATTAAATCTGTCTACATAGGTATTTTCCAAGCATAGCCTATTAGAATGCAAAGCCAGTACGCAAATGTTATACTATCAGTGCAAACAGTCGACATCTAACTGCACTAGGGAGGTATTATGCAAATGCGACCCGCGATATAAGCAGCCCTGCCTACTGCGAGCTGCGACCCACAACTCTTACAGTCTCCAAATGCTGTGTGATAAATCACGTAGGTAGATTAACTACAAGGTTGGTTGCAGTACTAGTTTTATTTTAATGATTGTACTGAAATTTGTTATATTCTAGCTATGAATCTCAAAGAACAATCTGCACTGACCCAGCGTGACCAGACCTAGTAACCAATAATATTGTAGCCTCAAACTAAAGTCATTAACGATGTGACGACACGAAAAAAAATAATTTTAATTCCCAAGAACTTAAGTATAAGCAAGAATAAATTATAAAAATTTATTCTCAAACACCATTTGGCACAAAAAAAATAGATTTAATATTTTATATAAGGGAAGTCTTGCATGCACAATTACTCGCATCCCCTAATTTATGTGAGTCCTAATATTTGTCAAGATTCACTATGTTGTACACAGAAGGCGATGCTATAAGATATATCTTCGTTGGCTAAAAGCTTTCATTACGGTATTATATTTTCTGACAATATCACTAAGATAATATACATTGAGCGATGGTTACAATTTATTACATTAAGCCCAGTTTTTTTTCATCGTTCTTTATTATCAAATCTTAGACATAAAGTCAGTCTCGATCTAGTGCGGAAATTATGAATAACTATATTTAATAATAAATAATAATTCCCGATCGAATAATCATAAAACGTGATCAAGAAAGAACATATTGTCTTATCATTTAATAGTAATCCACTTCTTAAATAAAATATTTTTAGTAACTATAGCTATTGCATCGCATCGCATCGCATAGCTGTATATGTGCACATTCTTTATGTGATATGTTCAAGAGAAGGGTCATTACACAGTATGGAACCTCTGGCGCCTAACTGACTGCCACAGCCAGCACAGAGCTATACATAAATATGTGATGTACATTAGCCATATCCGATCTTTGTTTTATCTAATGGCGTACATGTATTTTGTTTTCTTAATGTGTGTTTTAAACAATACGACTTCTTAAACTCTACCGAAATTATTTTGACTCAAAGATCACGCAATTTTAGAGCCAAATTCTCTTCACTTATAATCTTAAATCTTTAACATTTGGTTTTATTACAATTTCACTAATTACAAGCTAATTAAAACACTATAAAACAAAAAAAAATACTGCAGTAAGTTGTCAAGTTTTCTACAAAAGTCACTTTAGAGACTAGAAAGACAAAAGAACATCACAAAAAAGTTAAAAGGCAAAAGTTAAAAAGTTAATTCCGCAAACAGTGAGAGTTTAATGTGACGACGGGTAAGTAACGAAGCAGTTCACCTTTGACTAAAGAGAAACGGACTGAACAAAGCGCGGTTGAACTAAATAAATTCTGAAATTTCGCAGGGGTAAAGATGACAATCACACATGTGCATATGATGCTTACATATAAATTAATATCCAAGCAAGCTAGTTTAGAACCTGTGGCGTTTCCCCACTGCGCATGCTAACTGCGCATGTCCGATGATAGGCGGATAATATGTCATTGAGTTAGAACTCGACAGCTAGCTAGTAAGGTGATGCTATGTATATATATGTAAATAAGGCATTGGAACAAATGTGTCTTTAGTGGTGACCCCGACGTGATATTCTAAACTACTGAACCGATTTTTTGTCTGAAAAAGGAGTCAGTGCGAGCGAATATACCGAGGTCCGACCGGAGCTACTCAAGGTCAGGCAATTTCTCAAGAAGCCTTCCTGCATTGCCTACGCCTGAAAGCTTCGGGCCCGTTAACGGCATCTTGCCGCCCGCCCGGTAAACCTATAAGGCTTATTTGTATACGATTTGAAGACATTCATCCGTATAAAGATATCATCATCCATGAAATATATGTGTTTCAAGAACAGCAAAATCGAGAATAGCGTAAATGCGTGAAAAAAGTGTGTCAGACAATGTCATTTGCGTAAGCTGCAAGTAAGCTTAAGCATCGAGCATATTATTTTTGGGTTGAAAAAAAACCGCCATGACATGTTAATATTGCATTGACGCTAGCGCCAGAGGAGTTAGCGACGAGTTACGAAAGCTTCGAAGTTGACATATCCCGGAAAAGACTTTTATCTTCGTTTATAATTTGTCAAAAATCAAACTCATGTCAGAGAGTAAGGAGGTTTAGAGTGTATAAATATAGCAACTATTTATATTGTTTCAAGAATCCTGTATATGTTTGTGCGATGAGTTTATATTTTTGTGTAAATAATTTTAGCCGGTGTATTATTATTATTATTTGTTTTTGCAATTGTTAATTCTTTTATATCGCAAAGGTTGCGATAATAGAGTAATAATATATTTTCTTTAATTAGCCTTGGAGTACGTAGAATTGACAGTGTCGTATCCTTTCAACTGTGATACAGTGTCTCGGTTATTTCTGAATAATTGAAATTGTAATTATTACTTTTTACATTGGGTGTGTTGTATTGATATGCATATAGATATGTTATTTTTATTTTGTATTGTACATTAATATTGCACAGCTTTGCGCAGCGGTGGCAACGCCTGTTTCCCTTTCTACTTCACTACTCACTTATACATATATTACAGCGTTTTTTTTTTCTCTTCTTTGATTATTTTTGCACTTAGTATCATGGCGACTCCAGAAGAGCAAATCCATCTTCTTCAGGAACAATTGAAATTACTGCAAGCAAATGATAAACAAGTCATGGCTGCGTCGGCGAAATTACCACCATTTTGGACTGACAAGCCTTCTGTATGGTTCGGGCAAGTTGAAGCACAATTTGAGATTTCCGGTATAACACAGGAACGCACGAAATATAACTATGTAGTTGCGGCTTTAGAAAGTCAAGTGGCAGGCGAAATAGCAGATATCATAGAGAATCCACCAAAAGAGGATTGTTACCAGTATTTAAAAACAGAGCTTATTAATCGCCTCTCTGCATCAAGAGAGGAAAGACTACGCAGACTATTAGGCGACGAAGATATAGGGGACAGAAAACCATCCCAGTTTCTTCGTCACTTACGTGGCTTAGCTGGTTCTGTTTTAAAATGTGATGACATTATTCGGCAATTATGGTTGAAACGTCTCCCGACTAGTATACAGTGTATACTTGCTACGCATGAAGATATGCCATTGGAGAAAGCAGCGGATATGGCTGATAAAATAGCTGAGGTGGCTAGTCCGGTGACTGTACAAGCTGTACAAGGACCATCATCAGAGATGACTGATCTTCTTTTGCGTATCGATGCCCTCGAAGCGCGTTCAAGGAAATCCAGATCGCTCTCAAGGCCACGGGGGTTAAATATAAGATCCCGATCAGCGTCTCGAGCACCTACTGGATTCTGCTGGTACCACAGAACGTTTGGCAGGAATGCTAAACGATGTACTACTCCTTGTAATTGGAAGAATTCGGAAAACCAAATGAGCAGTCAGTAAGTGCGGCGACTGACTGCGATCCAAGCATTAGCCGCCGTTTGTTTGTAACAGATAAAACAACAGGTCGGAGATTTTTAATAGACACAGGTAGCGATCTTTGCTGTTTTCCTCATAGGTTAACAAAGGGTCGCTCAACATCCAGCTACCAGCTATCTGCTGCGAATGGCAGTGTTATTAAAACCTATGGCAGTATCTCCTTGCGTCTTGACTTTGGATTACGTCGTAGTTTCCTTTGGGATTTTACTGTTGCCGATGTTGAATCACCTATAATAGGGTCAGACTTTCTAAGTTACTATAATCTTCTTCCCGATCTTCGTCACAAACGGCTCATCGATGGCAACACTAGTCTGTCAACCGCTGCATTAGTCGCCCATGTCAATCAGGTTAGTGTCAGATCAGTATCCCTGGATAATAGCTCACCCTTTTCCAGGCTTCTTCTAGAGTTTCCAGACTTAACTCGACCTCCTGGGTTTCCACGACTAGTTAAACACAATACCGTACATCATATAATAACAACAGATGGTCCACCGGTTTCATGTCGTCCACGAAGATTGGCTCCTCGCAGACTGATCGCGGCTAAGAAAGAATTTGAAGATATGGTAAGGTGTGGGACTGCTAGGCCATCGAAAAGTCCTTGGGCCTCACCTTTACATATGGCCAGAAAAGGAGAAAACGGATGGAGACCCTGTGGAGACTATAGAGCGCTTAACGCTAGGACTATCCCAGACCGATACCCTGTTAGGCATATAGCTGATTTCTCCCATAGCTTAGCTGGGTCCAATATTTTCAGCACAATAGATTTAGTGAAGGCATATCAACAGGTGCCAGTGAATGAGGCTGATATTTGCAAGACAGCTATCACTACGCCCTTTGGATTATTCGAGTTTCCCTTCATGACATTTGGTCTTCGAAATGCAGGGCAAACATTCCAGCGTTTTATCGATGAGGTCGTGAGGGAACTCGATTTTTGCTACCCATATGTCGATGACGTGTTGGTCTTCTCTAAGTCCCCAGAACAACACCTAGAACACTTAAGAACTTTATTCCAGCGGCTAACCGCTTATGGCGTTGTAATTAATGCAGCGAAATGTACCTTTGGAGCTAAGGAAGTGACCTTCTTGGGCTATCGAATCAACAGGTATGGTACATTTCCACCTCCGGAGCGCATCAAAGCTCTTCAAAATTATCCCTTACCGAAAACTGTACAGGGTCTTCGGAGATTTTTAGGCATGATAAACTTTTACCGAAAATTCCTCCCAAATGCTGCAGAGCTGCAAGTGCCACTCATTAATGTTCTGACGGACTCGAAGCTCACTGGAACCAAACCGGTACCGTGGACTCCAGAGCTAGAACTGGCGTTTCAAAACTGTAAGGATAGCCTTAGCAAGGCTACCCTTTTGGCTCACCCTGTCGCTAATCCCACTCTTGGATTATTTACCGACGCCTCTGCAATGCAAGTTGGTTCATGTCTCCAACAAAGAGTTAGTGATCACTGGGAGCCTCTAGCTTTCTTCAGTAAGAAATTGACCGCGAAGCAAACTCAATGGCCTGCGTATTACCGTGAACTTCTTGCAGTTTATGAGAGTGTTCAACATTTCCGGCATTTTTTGGAAGCTCATCATGTCACCATTTATACCGATCATAAGCCGCTGGTGTACGCTTTCAAACAGAAAAGAGAAAAGCTTCCGCCGATTCAACTGAATCAATTGTCCTTCATTTCACAATTCACGACAGATGTCGTTCATGTTAAAGGAGCCGAAAACATAGTGGCCGATACACTATCACGCATCGAGTCTATTTCATTCGACGATAGTTATCGTGCTCTAGCTAAAGAACAAGAATCGGATGAAGAGATCAAAAATGCCATCGATAATTCGTCGTTACGATTACAAAAAATTTCCATACCAAATTCTGATTTATTTCTTTTTTGCGACATATCCACTGGCAAACCACGTCCCTTTGTTACGCCCTCTTTCCGTCGTGAGTATTTCAATAAGCTCCATAATCTTAGTCATCCAGGCGCGCAAATATCAGCACGTTTAGTTGCTGACCGTTTCGTTTGGCCAGCTATGAAGAAAGACTGTAGGAAATGGGCCAAGGAGTGCATAGCATGCCAGCGCAGCAAAGTGTCCAGGCATACCTGGACACCAACAGGAGGATTTACAACTCCTACAAACCGTTTTCGTCATGTCCATGTGGACATAATTGGCCCCATGCCGAGCAACAAGGACTATAGATACTGCCTCACCGCAGTTGACAGATTTACTCGGTGGCCAGAGGCGTGGCCAATGAAAAGCATTACTGCGGAGGAGGTTGCTGAAACATTTATGGCTGGATGGGTTGCTCGTTTTGGGGTTCCTGCAACTGTTACTACGGATCAGGGACGTCAGTTTGAATCGTCTCTATTCAACGCTTTGCTGAGCCATTGCTCGGTAAGCCGAACCCGTACCACTAGCTATCACCCTTGTGCGAACGGAATGGTAGAAAGGTTTCACCGCCAGCTCAAAGCAGCCCTTATGTGTCATGGAGGTACGTGGTTTGGCGCGCTGCCCTTGGTTCTCCTTGGAATGAGAGCAGCACTAAAAGAAGATCTCGGGGTCTCCACAGCAGACCTCGTTTATGGAGAACCTCTTCGTCTGCCCGGCGAGTTCATTTCTCCTTCACCTAACACACACACTCCTTCAGTCACTGATTTTGTGTCAGAGCTGAGAAGTCACATGGCCAGCATAAATCCTGTTCCGGCGAAGCATCATTCAGAAAGACGACCATTCATTTTTAAAGATCTTGACAAGGCAACTCACGTTTTTTTGAGAGATGATGCAGTGAGGACATCATTGAAGCCACCATATACCGGTCCACATCCAGTTGTAAGCAGGGACGATAAGAATATTGTTATTACAATCGGAAACAAGAACACAAAAGTTAGTCTAGACCGAGTCAAACCGGCGTATGTTGAAGAGCCTTTGACACCAGACTCTTTTTCCTCTTTTCATTGTCCTTCGACTGTCAATTCTCCCTCAAAATTAATTACATGTATTCCACCATCTAGTTCACATACATCTCAACCATCACCGAAGAGCGACACTCACGATTACATATCACGTTCAGGTCGCAAGGTGCGTTTTAAATTGCCCATTAAGACATAACATCTATCATGTTCCCTCTTTGAATTAAAAAAGTTATGTTATCTTTTTCTCTTTAAGCAACATTCTTTAAGTAGGGGTCATTTTACACCGTGGGGGGGTACTGTGGCGTTTCCCCACTGCGCATGCTAACTGCGCATGTCCGATGATAGGCGGATAATATGTCATTGAGTTAGAACTCGACAGCTAGCTAGTAAGGTGATGCTATGTATATATATGTAAATAAGGCATTGGAACAAATGTGTCTTTAAACCTATTGTTTGGTACAGGCAGAGGAGGTGCTCGACAAGTCCTGTCACTTAAAAGTCTAACTGTAACGAGGTAGTTGGCACAAAGCGGTTGAGTCTACTAGTGCTGAGTACACTTAACGCGGTCGTCTTTTGCCCGCGTCACGCTGACGCCCTTCCGTATACTTAAAGCACAAAAAAACGGCTGATACGTATTTTTTTTAAGGTAAAATTTCCTAAATAGTATTTATTGATTTACAAAGGTTACTCAAAATTTGTTTGACACTTTTTTTTATCTTTATAAATATAAAATTTGTAATTAACAAAATAATTAGTTAGTTTTTTTGTTAAAAGTTATAATAATTTTGTACAATTTAACTACTACTTCCTTATTAAAAGAAAATTATATTATGTTCTTTTGTCAACAGAATCTTTGTTTGATATGATGCTGTTTACCATTTTAGAACTCAGTGAAAACAGCAAAAATATACTCATTATTTTCGGCCGAGAGTATAAGACTCTAGCATTACCACTTAGCGTTAGTTACTTCTGTTAGAATTAGTAGACTGAATATTGTAAATTCTTTTCTTTTCTCTTGCAAGTCAAAATTATTAGATTATACTGTAATTTATTACATACTAGCGACCCGCCCCGGCTTCGCACGGGTGCAATGCAAAATATACCTACTACAGAATAAATGCACAATTTATTTAAGGTACTTAAATGGATAAGGATTAATGCTGTATTGTTTAAAATCACTTCGTAAAAGAATAAAAATGGTTATGCTGGGTTATCCCTAAGAGATAGACATATACCATCGCGGACTTTTTTGTTGAACTTTTTAAGGTGAACAATACTGTAGTACATTATTTTGGTCTATCTCGTAGGGTTCAGCCAGCGTTTGCAATATAAGCGCAAAAAAACGTGCTTATTTACGACATCACATTAGAAAACTTTAAATTTATCAGTGTTTCTCTACTATATTATGCATTTATTATACATACAAACCTTCCTTAAGAATCACTCTATCTATTAAAAAAAACCGCGTCAAAATCCGTTGCGTAGTTTTAAAGATCTAAGCATACATACGGACATACAGCGAAAGCGACTTTGTTTTATACTATGTATTGATTAGCTGTAGCCCGCGATTTCGTCCGCGCGGAATTAAAAACAAACTTATTAAGTAGCCTATGTGTTCTTCCATATGTTCTGACTATGTTCTACATCTGTGCCAAATTTCATCAAGATCCGTTGAGCCCTTCCGGAGATACCTTGAAACAAACATCGATCCATCCTGCCATCTAAACATTCGCATTTATAATATTAGTAAGATAGTAAGAAGTAAGAAAAATAGTATTAGACAAATTAAGATTGACATTAAACAAAGAACACTTCAAACCTTCAATTATTTTACTCGTAGTATTACAAAAAAATTGACGTAGGTTTCGTTGGTGATTTCTCTAGAGATCAGCTGAACCGCACTTGGTACAATAAAGGCTTTCGCACACCATTTAACGTAAATAGAAATGAAGTATATATTACAAGAGAATGTTAGTTCACATTTCAAGATTACCCAAAGGAGTCTGGGATTTTAGAGTCAGTAAATTCTATACTTGCTATTGTCCGCGAATTCGTCCGTGTGGAGTTAAAAAAAAAACTAATAGTCTATGTTCTTCCAAACTATATTCTACAACTATGCCAACTATCTCCGAGATCCGTTCAATCGTTTTGGAGATACGTAACAACATACATCCATCCATCCATCCAAATTTTCGCATTTATAACATTAACATGAAGTATGACTCTATTCCACTGCATATTCAGTCAATAACTTATATAAATATTAACTAATACTGAGTTTAAAAGAGTAAATTAAAAAAATAATAAGGTAAAATATTAAATAAAATTTTTTTTAAAAATGTTTTTCTAATTTTCAATAAAACAGCTGTAGAAAACTAGATTATTAGGGGATGAATTTCAAAATAAGTAATTCTATTTCTCGATAACGAAAAAAAAAACTCAAAACGTCAAGTCCTTAAGGCTAGTAATTTTTTTCTATACTTACAAGTGACAAATCACCTTTTAGTGAAATTATAAAAAAAAAACAAAATACGATACACAACATACGCTTTACACAAAACATCCATTAGGATACATCCGGGTATCAAAAATTGATCACCCCTCACCCGGGTATACCCGGCCATGTTCTCAATATAACCTTTCGATCGGAGGGTACTTGTGAAATCGTTTAGCTTCCGGGGTGACTGGGTATAATTGGGACTAAAGAAAAATAAGTTACATTTATCTTAAAGTTTTAGATTAGTACTGGACACTTACAAGTAAAAATTATAAGGCTTATTTAACGATATCATGAGCACTTTTGAAAAAGTGAACAACTGAGACAAATTCGCTGTGAATTCCCAACTACGTAATTTTCACAAAAAAATATTAAATTGTCATATCTCTTATCTTACTAATATTATAAATGCGAATGTTTGGATGGATGGATGGATATTTATTTAAAGGTATCTCCAGAACGGCTGAACGGATCTTGCTGAAATTTGGCATAGATGTAGAGCATATTCTGGAAGCATACATAGACTACTAATGAAGTTTGTTTAATTCCGCGCAGACGTAGTCTCAGGCGACAGCTAGTTGTCTATAAAATATAAAGATTACAATATGGTTTTTAAATAATTTTTTTAGCTCTAAACTGCCCGTGGTTTATCTATTATACACAAAACAAAATCAACTCAAGAAAATTGTCTCATGTCACAACTTTTAGCGTTTAACCTATTAAATTCAACAGGGCACGCGGGTATGATTTATGTTGCCAATGTTCAACTTTTGCCCCGACAAATACGATACGCAGTGATCATGACTTTAAAATATTTTATGTTGAAAAAACATATCTCAATTTTGTTTGTTTGAAATTGATATATTTTTTTAGCTATTCAAGATATTGAGATATTTTTAATTAATTAGTTAGTTAAAACCTTTAAATTATAGATGCGAATGTTTAGAAGGATTGAAGGATGTTTGTTACAAGGTATCTCCAGAACGGTTCAATGAATCTCCATGAAATTTAGCACAGATGTAGATCATAGTCTGGAAGAACACATAGGCTACTAATTAAGACTTTTTTTATATAAGAGAAGGGGGCAAGCGAGCGGCGGGAACACCAAGGTGATCATCGACACCCATGGACATCCGTAACACTAGAACAACTGCAGATGCGTTGCCGGCCTTTAATAAAGAAATATGCTCGCTTCTTGAAGGAAAAAAAAAGAAAAGGTTTTTTATTCCCGCGCGGAATGACGCGCAGGCGACAAGCTAGTGTCTACATATTTATGTAGCTGACTGTACTCAACAAAAGTACGTCCCGTACAATAATGGTTGTATAAAAATAGACGACAACGTACGAGCGACGAGTTCGATACCAATAAATTTCAAATGATATACGAACCAAACACCTGTCCTTGTTCACACAATAGGTCGTATGATTGACAATGACGAAAAAAACTCGAATTAAAAATCGTGTTTTTTTTTAAGACAAAAGCCCCTGGCGTCCTAAGAATTGTCTATCAAAATGTCATCAAAATCTACCCATTAGTTTAGAAACGCAAAGACGAAAAAAAAATACAGTCGAATTGATCCTTCTTTTTGAAGTCGGCTAAAAAATATTACCATCTCCCTGTAGTTATCCCATTCTATGTGGTTCTTATTAACATCCTGTATTCTTAATCTTGCATCAAATAAATCTAATTATTTAACAGGACAAAAAAATAATCATTGCTAAAACAAAAAAAAAAACAATGAATTTCGTTTGTAAAATGGTTGCATTTTCAGATGCGGCACTTGTAACTGTTATCTGTTGCACGCTTTTTGCTCTCAAAAATGTAGGGTGACTATGGCTTTATAGTTTTCCGAAACATCAATGGACAATTAGAAAAAATCATCCTACTCTGTAATAATAATTGTAGAAAGAGACAAGCTAGATGAGAGGTGGACAGTTATCTTTTGAATTCTTCAAGACGAAGCATACAAAGAATATAAAAAAGCACTTCTACTGTCCTTGAATAACCAATTCCCTTAATTCAGGTTTAAGAAAAGGGAATTTTAAATTACATCAGGTCACATTCTAGCCAATTATTCTCACTTAATTTATTTCACATCTATTCGTAAATGTGTCCGCGATCGTGCATACGGTTATTCTACTAGTTTTCGCTGTAAAAGCGTTGCAAAAAAAAACTCACCGAAACTCCATTCGCTTTGCTTGTAAATTGAGGTTGGAATTTTTTAAACGGCGGAATGTCCGAGTATGTCAATTTATTATGTCCATTGCAGTGCTAGAGTTAAATTGCCGGAATTATCGTTACTTCTGACATTGCGGTTTACATTTTAGTTATCTTTAAGAGGACTTTTAGTGTTGTTTAGACAAATTTAGGTTTCGATATCGTTTAATTTCAGTGTCCCATTACACTAGTAAATTTGTTTTCTCAATTTATCGTTGGTTTCTGAGACCAAAATCCATTTATTTAAAACATACTAGCTTTTACCCGCGACTCCGTCCGCGCGGAATAAAAAATAGATAACGGGGTAAAAATTCCTGGTTCTAAGCTACCTGCCCATCAATTTTCAGTCAAATCGATTCAGCCGTTCTTGAGTTATAAATAGTGTAACTAACACGACTTTATTTTATATATATAGATTGTTATATCTGTTTTGTCAAATATAATGAGAGGAATGACGTTATATATTACATAAGGATTTAAATTAACTCAGCTGTTTACTCGTATACTGACAAATAAAAACAAAACACTCGAGTCACGCTGCAAACAATAAACCTTTTAACAGAAACATGTTCGAGATAAAAGTAATTATGAAAAACATTTAAAACAATAGAACACTTTATACCAAAAAAAATACGTAAACAATATTTGTAACAAAACAATTTAATTAACAACGACAAAGTTACGCAGCTTTAACGAACGGGTTTAACAAATTACAATTGTAAAACAGTGGATGTTCGCTGTTGAAAATATCTCAGTTTTTTTTTTCAATAGATAAATTATGAAACAGTACATACTCCGCTTCATCATCATCCCTCTCTTTTGATAAATGGCAATCTTTGGATGGATGGATGGATGTTTGTTTGAAGGTATCTCCAGAACAGTTTAGCGGATCTCGATGAAATTTGACACAGATATAGCTCATACTCTGAAAAATCATATAGGCTACTTATTATTATTTTTTTTTATTCCGAGCGGACGGATTCACGGGCGACAGCTAGTTATTAAAAACTTTTACATAGATAACAAACTCTGTATAAAAGATAATAATTACATCAGACACAAAACAATCTGTAACCTAACGCCTCCCTAAGTGCTGCCTACAAAACACTGACTGTTCGGTCTAATATTTCTCAGCAAAGAATATTAATTTCGTAGAAAAATATATTTCAAAATTGTCGCTATAGATTACAAACGAACAAACAGCCTTGTAATTTCGCCAAAATAGCGAAGACCTATAGACATGTACAACAAGTTTAAAGGTAGCAGAAGCGACATTTACTGAACATAAGAGGGGATGTACAGAAAGATATTTTCCCTTCCTATACGTCTCCTTCTTCTTTTCCTACTTACTTCAAAAACTACAAAACCTATTCAGTTTTTATTACCTGACCATCTCAATGTAATACTCAATAAAAGCACCACCAGACGCTCACGCCCTCTACTGGACGAAATAAGATATCCACACGTGACAGCTTATAGTGCAATGAAGGAAAATTGAAAAACATCTACTCAAGATTGTTACTTGCAGTAATATTATTTACACACGATGGCAGAACAGTGAAGTAGAGTAGTGGACAGTGCAGTACTGCTACTGTATTTGTTTTAAAGCCCAACTGAGTTAAAACACTACAGTGCGTTCAAACAAAAGCTGTACTGCATCTGTCTGTCGGAGAGCTCAAGACTTTAATAATACAAAATAAATAAACTCACCTTAGCGAATTCAATTTTGAGTGTACAGCAACCAGAGTATATGTCACATCCGTGTAGGGCTTCCTTTGCGCGCGTCGCAGACTCGATACTTTCAAACTTGTAGCCAATGAGTTAAGGTTCAAATTGCAACAACAATGTACACAATGCAAAAACAAACATACGACAGTATTACGATTGGCAAAGGTTTAACAATTTATAACATAAAATATCAAATATACAAATTTAGATAAAATTTACGTAAGCAAAAATTTGACATTTAAAAAAAAATAGTTGTAAACTGAATTACTTTTTATATTGAAAATTTGTAGTACAAAAAGAAAAAAAAATAATATAAAAACTGAAAACAGTCAGGGGCTATAAAATAAAAAAAAATCTACTTTAAAGTATCAAATTAGTTCCATAAAAAATGCATATTTATTCCAATATAATAACTTTTACGATCTGTGTTAAAATAACTTATTAAATCTTAGAAAACTTTATTAAAAGTGAAAGACAGAGATTTTCTTCGGATGAATGACTCATATGAAAACTTCTAAAGAATCAACGGCCCGGAAAATGAAACCGCGTCGCAAAGACGGACAAATATATTTATTTTTGTTTTTAAACTTAGAAGAAAGCAATTTTATATGAAATTGACTACAAAATAAATAAAAATATACAAGCATTACTTTTATGATTTACCGGTAGATTTTCATTTAATATTTTTCAATATAAAAATTAGCTGTCGCCCGCGACTATCCGCGCGGAAATAAAAAAACTTAATAGCGTACGTATTCTTCCAGACTATGTTTTATATCATGCCAAATTTCATCGAGATATGTTGAGCCGTTCTCGAGATATCTTCAAACAAACATCCATCCATCTAAACATTCGCATTTGTAATATTAGTTAGAAGTACAGATTTTTTTTTCTAACACAATAAAATAATACGTATATAATATAGTAGTTTTTAAACATCCTCCAAAGAATCATTTCAAAGATTGAAATGAACAACAATTTTAAAAACAACATCCCAAAGAAAGTATTCAGTTATGGGCCATTGCACAATCCAATCGTATCTTCAAACACGTATTTAAAATACAAAATTTACGATACATTAAAATAAATATACAAATTGGTAAAGCAAAGGTGAC
Source organism: Papilio machaon (assembly GCF_912999745.1). Classification (NCBI taxonomy): domain Eukaryota; kingdom Metazoa; phylum Arthropoda; class Insecta; order Lepidoptera; family Papilionidae; genus Papilio; species Papilio machaon. Next base: position 4,619,463 of record NC_060012.1, on the reverse strand, counting down.
CGCAAACATTACCATATCATTTCCCAAATTGTCGTCTCGAGCCAAAAACTTGCGATTTAACGACACCGGCGTCAGTAAATTGACCATTACTCGGTCAACTGCGGTCGCAAAGAGCAAATCTTTATTTTTACAACACAACTAACATTTATATTGACTTCATTAGTTTGTTCACATTTTCTTATGAAGACATTTGAAAATGATAAAACTTTTTTTTTTTAAAAGAATGGGGCAAACGAGCGCATCGATGAACCAATCACCGAGGTGGTCAACGTAACCAATGAACATCCGCAACATAAGAGGAACTGCAGATGCGTTGCCTTTAAGGAAATCGTATTATGCTCGCTTCTAGAAGGTTGAATATCTGATACAATTCTTGTAATAACCGAAGTTCTTAAGATATTAATTTAATAGTTTCAAAGGGAATATAAAATGGATGTCCTCTAAACAATGTGTTTAGAGAGCATCAATATATACTTTTACCATTATAAAATGTGTTGGATTTAAATAATTGCATTAGACATTTTAATTATAAACCTAAGTACAAGATGAAATGGTTCAATTCTTTCACGCTATCTCCGATTCGTTCCCAGTATCGAAACAGAGACAAGAACGTAGCACTAATAAATTTCAATTAATGTCACAGCACCGCAGCGAGACTACGAGAGACAAATCGCCTTCGAATAAATCCAACCACGAATCACTGACCTACTGTTTAAATAGAACAAAGAAATTCTGTACTACGGATCATTTGTACACAAAGTTGCAAAATTAAGTGCTCGACAATTTTGTTTTTTGTCAATAAAATTATAAATAAATTACAATAAAAAATCGTAGCTTAAGTTCCAAACAGCTAATAATTTGAGAAACCAAAAATTCAACGGACTTAACCTCTATGAAACTCTGTGAAAGATGAACATAAAGACACCCCCTCGTCGAAATCGTTCACATAGTTTAAAGCAGAGATGTCAAACACAATTTTACAGAGGGCTATATATTAAATGTTGAATTCGTAGGTGGGCTAGATTGAAAATATTTATCAGTCCTGGGGTATAAATCACTCGTTAAGAACTCAATACCTAATACATTAGAACCCAGCTGTTCTTAGTTCCCAATGCCCAGTTCTGTTCAGAGTCTCCGACCCCAAATCTTGAGTTCCCTAGTTGTATCGATGTATCACTGCGCAATGTTCGTCACAGGTCGACGATCGTCCGACCTTGTACGAACAGTTTTAGTCGGCGGCGTTCACACCGTGCCGTAATAAAACATTCACTATTTATATTGCATGTTCGTTGCTGAGGTCAATGTTCGGTGTGTAAGTTCAAACTTAAGTTTTATTCGAAATTCAAAATCTAATCTTGAATATTTCTAAAATTGACTTTGTTTTAATCTTGTTGAATGTTTTTATTATAACATTATAAGGTACGAAGTACAAAAGTATGATGTTTTTTTTTCATTAGTATCTGACTTCCATTCATCACAATCTTACAATTTTGTATACATCTTTGTCAGCCGTTATATCTGGATTTAATGCCTTCCCACGCATAGCTGTGAAGCAATCCACATTGAGTCATTGCGTTAAACATTTTTAAATTCAAATTGAATTTCATTCAGAAAGTCGAAATTAAATGTGTAAAAATTACTCTTCGGTGTAACGATCAGTCCGTCATCGCCACGTGCGAGCATTAATTCATCGAGTTTTTTTTTTCAATGTAAAAACAAATCGCTACATCATAGAGATTTTGCAGCGGACGTTTTGTTTAGATAGAACGAGTCCAAGAGCGTTGTCTGGATTTCTTATACATGATAAAGCAACTTCTTTTTATATATGTATTACACATGATATTCTACAATATTAATATTATAAAAGCAAATGTTTGGATGTGTAGATGGTTGTTTATCTACAGAACGGCATCTTGATGAAATTTGGCATAGATGTAGATCATGGTCTGGAAGAACAGATGCTGTATAGGTCCTTTTACTTCCGCAAAAAAATGTGTATTTGTGTTTAGTGTATGTTGTTAACTAGACTAAGATTCAGCTTTTAAAATAAAAAAGTAAAAATCAATTTGTTAGTTTGGCCCTTATACATAGGACCAGTTATAGATAGTTTTACATAGAACTAGTTAATATCCGTTAGTCTAATTTATTATCCAAGACGATTTGTACGTGTACAAAGAGTTACGGCTTATTTTATTTCTACCCATCGTCATTTCTTTCACTAATACAATAAACAACTCTCAGTTTAACGGCCGCTGAGTTACAGAACGGACGCAATCATTATTTTATGACCGAGTAAAAATCTAATGCAATGAAAATATCTTACAGATAACAATTTCATTTCGATTATAAAATTTAGATCTGTAATGTACATTAAAAAATAATTAACACGATTTATAATAACTTTACATAACCAAGTTATAACTCCAGAGATGAATCTTATAAAAATATATTTATCCTTCACTTTAAGTCTTCTCCACGTTAAGTAGTCATTCGCACGGGCGTTTTTTATGCCGCGTTAAAACAAATATAACAAATACATTTCCATGTATATGTTTACACGGTAACGTTTTTAAAACGCGACGCTTTTTGATCGCGTATTGTTGAGTTTTGAGCGTTGGATGAAGGAAACAAGAGTGTTTTTAAAGTGTTCGACGCTAGAGAGCTGTAAACGCCGAGTTTTGGTGCGGCGTTAAAAAAGCGCCCGTTCGAATGTGGGCTAAGAAAAGACTTTTATTAAAAAAGGGGTTATTTACATTGCGTACATTTACATGAAAATGTTGACAATGTATTTACATAAAATTGCGTCCTTAAAGGGTCATTGGAGTCGAATATTCTTAAGATTCTATATGTATATCGACGCTGGAAAGCGTAAACGCTGTAACCCCGAAAGTATGAACTTTACAGGAGAGCCAAAAAATGATAACTCGTGAGCTGATACGCCTACAAGCATGCGGTATTTAGCAATGTTGTGTAGTTTGTGCTAACCTATAATAAAATCATTATCGTTTGATAATGGTTGAAATTATTAACGTGTGAAAAACATATTCGCGATTTCAAGGGTTACAGCGTTTATGCTTTCCAGCGTCGATATGTTACTAATATAAATGCGAATATTAGATGTATGAATGGATGCTTGTATGAAGGTTGCGAAAACGGCTAAACGGATTTTGATTAAATCGGCACAGAATAACATAGTCAAGAACACATTGGTTACTTATTATTTTTTTAATTCCACGCAGACAGAGTCGCGGGCGATAGCTAGTAAATAACATACATATAAAGTGTAAAACATAGCATTATATATTTCCAATCCACTCTTGAAACGCGGCACTAACATTTATTAACACAGAAACATGTATATTTATATATATTTACTTTTCACTATTAATGGTATGCACTCAACTTACTCGGATTAGGGTGTGGCGATACTTACAGCGGAAGCTGTTAAATTTTTTTAAAAAACATATTAGTTTTTAACCGACAAATTCTAGTACAAGAACATAAATTAATAAGTAAAGGATTGACATATTCCGCGATTCCGTTCGCACGGGGTTTAAAAAACAAACTTAACTAATAGCCTATGTGTTCTTCTAGACTATGTTTTACATCTAAGTCAAACAGAGTGATCCATGCTAGAGATACACATTCTAGAGATACCTTCTAACAAACTTCCATCCATCCATCCAAACATTCATAATATTAGTTTGATGTGATTCTTTATGTAATAGGTCAATAATTTTGCCATCTTCTAATAAATACTATGTAAATTTCATAGTTATAACAACTAAAATTTACTAATAAGACCACATAAATGAACAATTTTTTATATTTTTGGTTTATACGCATTTTTTAAGTTGAATCTGTATTATAAATTCCAGACCGCTTATGAACACCCGCTATCACACGGACCGCACAAAAACGTAGGCGTTGAAAAATATACACCTTTAATATTACTGGCCGCCCTATTTCCATTAATAGGTTTACACAATCAATTCAAACATCTAGGTCTGATACATTCAGAGAAAAAAAACATCGATTTTAACCTTTTTATACTATAATGTAGCAAAGTGGGCGAGCTATCACCTTATTTCGAGGAAATGGTGAAGTGACCACTGCCCGTAGACATCCGCAATTGTAGATGCTTTGTCTACCTTTAATCGACAGAGGAGGAGACGCACAGAAGAGAATATTAAAAGGTGCCAAACAAGCAAACGACCACCTGACTGCGCCGAAATAGAGAGGCGACCGTTGCCCATAGACATCCGCAAATGCAGACACGTTGCCTATCTTTAATCTACGGAATAGAATTGAAATATGAAATATTAATAAGTAATTCAGTTTACAACCGATTTAAATTTAGGTTTTAATAAAATTCCATTGTCCATTGTTACATTAATAGAAAACCTCTTACCTTATTACCGGTGAAAAGCTAAAAACTTTATTAAACAACTATTGAAAAAGGATATTCAACCATCGCCTGAACACCGTTCTTCTTAAAGACGACAATCCTCTGCACCTGGCCGTGGGGAGTGCTGATTGTGTGTATTACATCCTGAAACAAACAAAATATAATGAGTATAAATAAAGTAAAGTTAAATTAACTTTCGTGAGACATTATACTAAATTAAGAACGGCTTAACTCACGTATGATCCGGTAATGGCACCGACTAGTTTCGGATCGACGGCACCGACTCAAAGGCGAGTGTTTTTTTCAAGTTCTTCGCGGTTGCGTCGCGTCTCGCACATTCATCCTAAAGATGGGTCGACGAAGGATCCGAAACTAGTAGGTGCCATTACCGGATCATACGTGAGTTAAGTCGTTCCTAATTAATTTAAATTCTAGTCCTTGTAGCATAGTAGATCTCGTTACACTAATTTACCGTAGATTTTATATCCATTTCACTGTAAAATACTACAATCATTAAACAATTAAAAAACCACACTAAGAGAATTAAATTGTATCTTAACCATTCTCTTAGATTTATCACTGTAAGGATGTCCGGACTCTGAGAGTGAGAACTCGATAATAAAAATTGTAATTTCTGAGTATCGTACAACTACACATGAAGTAACCACTGTTACAATTCATATTTTTTTGATAGATGGACAGATAGAAAATATCCAAGAAAAAGATTGGTTAATCTTCCAGCTAAATCTTTTACAATCTTTTCTCGAAAGATAACACTGATTAAGTATACATAAATCAACATAAATACTCTATAAACAAAAAAAAAACTGATTAAACTTTACCCATAAAATATAAAAGAAAACCAAAGTCCTTACACCTACAAGGCAATCTAGTCTTGAATAGACTTATCAAGAGTTTTCGAGCTGAAAGTGAAGAAACGAACTTTAAGTGAGAACGCCATACAAAAGAGCAGTTAAAATGCACGTATAAATTTTCATCTTACATCGACTAATTAAACTTTCCAGCGACGTTTGCACTTCGCTGTAATTGGATAATATCTGGTGGATAACTTATTATAAAATGTCACAAGAAATTTATTCCAGAATATCCTTTGATAACTTAATTATCTTGTCATTTTTAAATTATGAGAGAAAATCATTAAAAAAAAATAATCTCAATGTTTTAATTCAGGAGCATTAGGTTGAAAACTTACTGCTGCTCTCAAAACTGTTGTTGTCACTAAGGAAGACCCTTAGTGTATATTTAATATGATAATAGAATATGAAATCTTTACTACGCGACAACAATCGCAGCTTTCAATCAAGTTTTTTTTTTTTTTTTACTAAAAAAAAAACGTCTCTGTTACTTAGACCCTTCAAACAGAAAGTAACGTAAATCTTCGAAACCTAGCGATTTTAGTCGTTAAGCGACCTATGCAATATAGAGACCTATAGGTTCGTACACAACGCGCGTTGCCGACATTTCCATCTGTAATCTAGTCAAGATTGACGTGAGAAAAGTTGTTGCAAGTATCAAGAAGGTGGAACAAATCTATACAGTTGTAGTCGCTATGCCAGTACTGAACGAAGTGACAACTCGCGTCGACGATTCAACGTTGTGTGTACGGAGCGCGCGCAACGCGATACTCGCGATGCAAGGATATTAGTTTTGGCGTTTAACGTTGCCTTTGTTGTTTAAATTTTCACAGAGGGCAACGCTAAACCCCCCTTATTCAAAATGTGCTAAGCAAACTTGTTTCTAACACTACGACTTAAACTGGCTAAGTAAAAACAATTGTACTTCTCAGGCAGTTAAATAATTTTCATTGTAGTATTGGTCTGCCTTTTTGTAAAAAAAAAGTCGCGTGTGTTGGAATCGTATATTCAAATGCTGGCATTCAGTATTAAGCTTCCGAGATTAATACACTGTTGGACAAAAGTAAAGTGACTTATGTAAAATACATAATTTATTTATCAAGATTTATTATTTAATTATGGATTTATAATTTAAGGAAGTTTTAATTATTTTCCATTAAATTTTAACTCTTTTATATAATTTTAATTTATCAAAAGTAAAAAAAAAAACAATAGTTATTTAATTATGAAAATACGATAAAAATAAATAAGATAAATAAGTTTTTTCCCTACTTTTCAATATAAAATCGTGCTTATTAAATTTTATCTGTCGTACACAGAGTTGTTTAATCGTAACTTTAATACTCGCTTTTATTATCACTTTTCTCCCTTAGATACCACTTAACAACTCTTGTGGCAGTAAGATAAGAATGCCATGTCTAAAACACTAAAAACTGCAAATTAATCGAGCGTACCGTTACTTTTGTCCACAAGTATACATTCTGGGACGCAATATCGTACAAACCACTTGTTGGAATTGAATCTCCGATATCCCCCCTTCTACCCCACCTACCCTCGTCTCCAATAACATTAGCATTCCGAGTTAGTAAGTTTTTAATAAAATTTTACTGCTCGCCCGCTGTCCTGAGTAGAGCTCGCACAAGAGAAAATGTAATTCTTTTATCTATTTCTTTTTATTATTAGTGTATTTATTTATTGCATGACTAGATGTCGCCCGCGACTACGTCTGCACCGAATTAAGAAATAACGTAATAAGAAGCCTATGTGTTCTACCAGACTATGTTTTACATCTGTGCCAAATTTCATCAAGATCCCTACAACCGTTCCGGAGATACTTTTAAACAAACATCCATCTAAACATTCGCATTTATAATATTGGTAAGATATCGATTACCAACGCTCATTATCTGATACATAATTAGAGTGATATAGGTAATGAGTGTGTGTATGTCTCTTTAGGGTAGGCACAGTAGGGTAGGGTTGGCACATTTATTATTCTTTCAATCGTTATCAGCCGTAATATCTGAAATAAATCTCTTCTTCAAATTATTGCTAATCTCTTCCACACAGTACATAAATATTTTCTACAGTCTTTGTCTACCTTTGTAGCCATCCACATGATACAGAATCTGTGTAATTAATACTCAAGAAACATGTTTCGAAAATATTCGCCGTGACCTAAAAATTAGGTGCAAAATTCACTCAATAAAGCAACATAAATTCAACGCTCATTTCACAAAACACTCGACAATCGCAAGGACGTAGAGCTTGCAGTAAATTGAATCTTAAACTTCATTCGCAAATGTTGCTGCTTTTCACGAGACGTGATATTTTGCAATTTTCAAGCGACAGAATTGTTCGAGCACATTCGGGGCAACATTCTGTGATGCACCAAAACGGATTGCCTGAGAAATGTACACCTGTTTAGTATGTGAATAAGTAACTAATGGTAAATACTGTAAAATTTAATTCACTAAGTTCCATGCCACTCGCCAGTAAAGTCGATGGCGTGAATGAATTAAAAAAATCGTAATGAATCGATAAATAATCGAAAAACTACCAAGATTTATAGTTCATAAACCAAATTTAAATATCTACTTATTGTGTATTTTTATAATAGTCTTAAGTCAGTCTGATACCATTTCCCAAATAAAAAAAAAACATACGTACTATATCACCAGTTTCACAATACAACAACGATGTCACGTCAGAACTCAATACGAAATCTCGTCATACATTTCCACGAACACCTATTTCTAAATTACACAGAAGCTCTTTGTGCTCAAAACAAATGCAGTTCTGCGATTTCCAGAATACTAGTCCATTGTTTTATGACCTGGAAATTAATTGTTTAGTGTAATGAGCACCTGGACCGTCTTTGAACAGATGTTTCATAGTTTTAAACATTAACTAGAAGATAGTGAATAATAATCTAAAACCTGGAAAACATAAATGAAGTAACCAAAGTTTCTATTTTTTGTTAAATGCCAATCGAGTTCTGAAAAATTCTAATCTAATCTAATCTAAAATGCCAAAGTCGTCTAAAACTTCGTACACCGATGTCCTTTGGGAGCAGTGACGTCATCCGTAAGGTAAACTGCTCAGTAATTGATTGGCACTGCATTAAGTGCTCCGAGGTAAGTCGGAAGACAGTTCCACAACTGGCCCACCTACACTAGTCAGTTAGTGTTCCCATTACACAACTTAGCCTAAGTGACTAACTTTACCGCTTCTGTGTAGGTTAACTATCATTCAATATTATTAGAACAGTCCCAAAACCGTCCGAACCGTTTCAAATGAAGTTTACTCAATACGGGCTCTCTCTGTGTCGGTCCCTCATTTCTAAGGATCGTGGTCAGCATGAGCATGGTCGCATCTGGAGCGGATGATATGCCTCCACCGGCTCCTGTCCAACGCGTCTCTCACGACGGTGTAAAATTTTGTGGACGACAACTCCTTCATTTGGTCAGTCCATCTTGTTGGTGAGCGGCCGCGTGATACGGGATATACGGGCTAGAAATTTCTAAAAACAGGTCGAAAAATTGTACATCAAATTGTAATAACATAGTGTAATATTGATGTAAAAATTTAAGACGTGTCATCCCACATTTTTGTGTGGGAGGGAGGAACCAAAGTCTCTTAGCATTTATCTGTTGCATACATTTCAAAATAAGAATTTAAAAAAAAAAAAATAGCAGTCTATACAATTTAAAAACGCATTGTCACCCTGGTGCTAACGATCTTCACAGATATTTTGTCCTTGTCACACCAAAGACTTGGCGTATAAGCGAAGGTGCTCTCTAACTCTACAATTACCGGTGACAAATTGAGAAGAGCTTGTAATGAGATTGGCGTGATCAAAGTTTAGAGCACACGTGGAACATACTTCGCATCAATTAATTATGAACAATTCGTATGACAAACTTCTTGTCTACCCAATACAAATAAATAAGCACATCGCCACGTAATCTTAGACAGAGAGAGATTTGAATATATACTACAGAACCGGTAAGGTCATAATTCTAAATCTATATCTATCTATATTAGGGTGTTTCAATAATAAGACTTTTTTTTTTAATGGTGTCGAAAAGTTGAAAGTACACATAAAAACAAAAATTTTAGCGCCTAGTAAAGCCCTTAATATTAATATTAAGGTTTGCCTCTATTCATTCGTAATTTTTCTATTTAAATAACACGGGAAAACTTTTTTTTTATTTTAAAATTTTAATTACTTTGGATTGGCTTGTTTGCGCTACATCTCAAAGCAAGGGTCTATAGGAAATTTCACGCTCTACAAAAAACGTCTGATGGTCAAAGTTCCTCAGATCAACCGTTTCAAAGATATCTGCGATCAAAAATAACACTAATCAAAAATTTCAAATATTTTCCAATAAAACTGCAAAAAAATATCATACCCTATATTTATCTTATTTTTTTCTGTAAAATCACTTGAATTTTGTTTGCTTGAGACGGTTAATTTTTTTTTTGCTTATTCACTCAATACGTAACTCACAAAAAGCACAAATACATATAAATATAAAGGTTAAAAATATCAAATAAATGATTTTTAGGTTTATTTTATGACAAATTTATTTAATTTTCCACCGAATACTAATAAATTTTATTGAACAATCAATTTTTTATAACAAAAAACAATATTCAACAACAAGTAATAAAATTTTTTCAACTTTAAAATATTACAGTTTTATAAAATTATTTTTATTGCAATTAGGATATCGTTTTCTATGTTCTGTCACTACTTGTAATAAATACTGAAGCTGTTCTTCATTTTTTGTTAAGCATCGATTATACTGCTCTATCAATGCCACACCGCGTTCTGCTACATCATTTACAACTTTAAGTTTTTCAAAATACTCCAAGTTTTCTATGAAATTTGGATTCTGAGGCCACAAAGCTACATCCTCATCAGTGAAATCATACGACAAATTAAACGATTCAAACAGATTTACCGATTTCTTAGACACAAATTGACTAAGATCTTTATTTAATAATGACTCTAAATTTTTCTTATCTATTATAAAGCGATTTGTTGTAGTTTCATTGGTTTTACAGTTTTTGAAAGCCTGAACTATTCTTCTTTTTATTTCAACTGATACAGTTTTGTCAAAGAGAGATAAAACAGACAACTCGCTGTTTAAATACCACAAGTGATCGGCTAATTTTTCTGAGCATGTCCGTGAAACAGTATTATATATTTACGCAAATTAAATTAATAATATAACGGATTTAAAAAACAATCAGTATCAATGAAGAAAGACAATGACGAGAAGATACAATAAAGCGTTAAAAGCAGAGCAACAAAGTGAAGTTGGTACCGAACGGCCAGTCTTACCAACACAGAGCTTATTAGCTACACTACTCAGATCAAACGATTATACTACTTTTGTCGACAGAGCTAAATAAAGCTCTGTCGAATTTTTTGAATGGAAAAATTGATCAAATTTTATAGTTGATTCAATTGATTTAAAATATTTACATAAATTTTTTATTATTTTGAATAAAATGCAATGATGAGTGCTTGGTTAGTTAATGTAATGAGGAACTTTACATTTTCTTCTTACAAAAATTTATGAAGTTTATGACACATAAAATAAATTTGCTATAAAATAAACCCAAAAATCATTTATTTGATATTTTTAACCTTTATATTTATGTATTTGTGCTTTTTGTGAGTTACGTATTGAGTAAATGAGCAAAAAAAAAAAAAAATTACCATCTCAGGCAAACAAAATTCAAGTGATTTTACAGAAAAAAATAAGATAAATATAGGGTATTGTAAGATATTTGATGCAAAAGTATTTTAAAAGAACTAAACTAACAGCGAAATAATGAATTTAACTCTACTTCATAATAATCCTCGCTGTAGTATGAACTCAAACCGAACGTGAATAAACAAAAATGTCAGACGTTCCGCAATGACGGATGGAAAGAGACTGCCTCGAGCAGCAGCGCACGCTTCCTTATAAAACCTTTTGTGTGGCTACCCTCAACAGTCCTAACACGGCTTCTCCTGACATGAGACCGTCCTCGGGCTCGTTCTTCCAGCATCTTCAACACTGGAATTCGTCTGTAACAATGGCATAGAGTCTTTCGATACCAGCTCGTTGGCAGGCGCTATGCGGGCGCGTTGCCCGTCGTCAGGCGCTGCACTGGCGCGCTGCTCGGCAACAGGTGCTGCATTGGCGCGCTGCTCGGCGACAGGTGCTGTACTGGCGCGCTGCTCGCGACAGGCGCTGCACGGGCGCGCTGCTCGGCGACAGGCGCTGCACTGGCGCGCTAGACAGGCACCGCTCAGGCGCGCTGATTGCAGGCAGGCACCGCTCAGGCGCGCTGATTGCAGACAGGCGCGGCTGTGGCGCGCTGATTGTAGGCAGGCGTCGCTGTGGCGCGCTGCTTGTAGGCAGGCGCGGCTGTGGCGCGCTGCTTGTAGGCAGGCGCGGCTGTGGCGCGCTGCTTGCAGACAGGCGCTCTGCTTGTAGACACGCGCAGCTGCGGCGCGGTGCGCAACACAGCTACATAGTGGGACACAAGATCCGACCAAATCCGCATCTATATCAATAATGGTGTCCTGGATTAGTTGATCATATCTCTTTATGGTTCCAAAACATTCGACACATGACTATGTACAGCAAGCGTCCCGCAGTACGTCCTCTACATGACATCAGTGGCAGCCCGCAGTATGCCATATACTGAACGTCCCGCAGTCCGTTCAATGCCTTAATTCACAAGACCATGTAGGGCAAGCGTCCCGCAGTCCGTTGCCGATAGGAGCGTCCCGCAGTCCGTCCTCTACACGATATTAATGGCAGCCCGCAGTATGCCAGATGCTGAACGTCCCGCAGTCCGTTCAATACTTTACTTCACAAGACCATGTAGGGCAAGCGTCCCGCAGTCCGTTGCCGATAGGAGCGTCCCGCAGTCCGTCCTCTACATGATATTAATGGCAAACGGTAGTTTGTCAGTCGTGAAGATACCCTAGAGGCATTTCCTGATACAGAACGTTTCACATTCCGTTCACAATCTCACTTCTGCAGTTGGGTATCCCGCAGTCTACGCAACGCAAAGCATCTCGACAATACATGGACAAAGCAAACTGAACTAATAAAGGGCATCAATGACTATTACGACATAATGACATACGTCTGACTCAGGTAATGGCTTAACACGCTCAGCGCAACCGACTAGCCTTACAAGTTCACTTTAAAATGAAAAAATCATGTTGGCATGTAACGTGTTAAATCTTGCCACGACTCGGCTTTACCTGACCCTCACTAATAAACTGATCGAGGTATTCAATTTCAGTCTTTATTAAAGAACACATCTTTAAATTAATTGAAAAGTCTGATGTTGACTTATTTGGCATCAAAACTTGAAATATAAAAATATTGGTTCGATCTTACCGCAGTACAAATTGAATAGATCGCGTCGACAATCCTGTCTGCTGTGAAATACACAGACAGCGCGTGAGCCTCACTGCTCACATATTCCCATGCATAATACACGGCTTGGTCCACGCTACCCATGTTTCGTGAACACTGGTACGATTCTGATTTCGACTCAACTTACTACGACTACAACAATTATCACGGTAACGATCTGACATTTTTCTCTTTGCATTTATTTTCACGAAAATGCAAACACAAACACAGAGTGAGCAAAGTGGATAGAATCACGTGGATCCTATCCCACTTCTGATGTAAGATATTTGATGCAAAAGTATTTTAAAAGAACTAAACTAACAGCGAAATAATGAATTTAACTCTACTTCATAATAATCCTCGCTGTAGTATGAACTCAAACCGAACGTGAATAAACAAAAATGTCAGACGTTCCGCAATGACGGATGGAAAGAGACTGCCTCGAGCAGCAGCGCACGCTTCCTTATAAAACCTTTTGTGTGGCTACCCTCAACAGTCCTAACAGTATGATATTTTTTTGCAGTTTTATTGGAAAATATTTGAAATTTTTGATTAGTGTTATTTTTGATCGCAGATATCTTTGAAACGGTTGATCTGAGGAACTTTGACCATCAGACGTTTTTTGTAGAGCGTGAAATTTCCTATGGACCGTTGCTTTGAGATGTAGCGCAAACAAGCCAATCCAAAGTAATTAAAATTTAAAAATAAAAAAAAAGTTTTCCCGTGTTATTTAAATAGAAAAATTACGAATGAATAGAGGCAAACCTTAATATTAATATTAAGGGCTCTACTAGGAGCTAAAATTTTTGTTTTTATGTGTACTTTCAACTTTTCGACACCATTAAAAAAAAAAAAAGTTTTCTTATTGAAACACCCTAATCTATATATATAAAAGAAAGTCGTGTTAGTTACACTATTTACAACTCAAGAACGGCTGAATCGATTTGATTGAAAATTGGTGGGCAGGTAGCTTAGAACCAGGAAACGGACATAGGATAATTTTTACCCCGTTTTCTATTTTTTATTCCGCGCGGACGGAATCGCGGGTAAAAGCTAGTTCTTCATAAAAATGACTTCCCATTTCTAAGACAAATGTACAAAAAGGTCGTCCTTGTCATTTTCTTAAAAAAAAAGAGAGAACAACATGTTTTCATATATGTGTTTAGGTTGTGGTAACTCATAATAACTATGAAAGCATTGTATGTTCAACGAACCCTGTCAACCCTCATTAATTTAAACCAGTGATTCCCAAAGTTGTGGTGTACCCCATGAGTACCCCAGCAGAACTGGTGGCTAAATAAAAAAGGTTCACAAGTCGAAGAAGAAATATAGCAGCAGCTAGGGGGTTCACCGTATATTTTTAAATGGGTTCTACAAGAAACAAAGAAGTTTCACTTCAAAAAGTTTGAGATTCTCTGGTTCTAAACGATTCAATTATTTAGAAACGCGTGTACACAAGGCGTTCGAACGAGGCGTACGCCACCGTGAGGTTTCAATTATTCAAAGTATAATTTGTGTACGCGGCTTCGAAGAGGGGGGACCTTTTAAAAAGTTAATTAACATTCGCCCTGCATTTGGGACAATCAAACCGGGTAAAAGGGTTTAATTTATTTATCAAACACCAGTCGTTACCGTGGTCACTTTTGATGAGAGAATAATTTTACTGCACTTTTTTGTCACAAGAAGCCCCAATTATTCCTGAAGAGTATACGAATCCAAGACTAACTCTTTAAATGTGGTCAACCTTTTTAGAAGAAAACCTACATGAGATCACAAGGGTATAGAAATCATTTCTCCTTTGTAGACCTCCTTATCTATAAAGTAAGGGTTCATAACACATTTGTCAAACGCAAACGATTTAGTGGTAAGCCAATTTATCACAACTAATTGTAAAGGGTGTCTCAGTAAGAGTGCACTTTTTCATTTTAAAATAAAAACAAGTATTTTATGACAGAGTTGTGATATTTTTATTGTATTGTAAAGAAGACATGTTCCGATTAAGTATGGAATTAAAAATCTGGCAAATGACCCCCACGGCTCCGATGACAGGCCATTACTCTTTTCATGAATTTTTCCATGACTTTTGCACAGATATGTGGCTGTATATCACCGATGACGCGTTGGATTTGGTTGCGCCGTCCTGCTGAAACCACATGTTGTCCAGATTCATACCGTTCAGTTGAGGCCACAAGGAGTCCGTAATCATATTCCTGTAACGAATGCCGTTCACAGTCACTGCAATTTCGGCCTCATTTTCAAAAAAGTAAGGTCCAATCACGCCGCCTGACCAAAATCCGCACCAGACAGTTACTTATTGTGGGGTGCATTTGTTTCTCATGGATTGCATGAGAATTCTATGAGTCCCAAATTCGACAATTTTGTGTATTCACGAAGCCATTCATGGATCCATATGGATCATCGGAGAAAATGACTTTTTTCGAAAAATTTTGAAATTTTAAGAACGATGTTGTATTGATGTTTTCGGATTTTCTGCGACACTCTCGTTTACAGCAGCAATGTTTTCAGAGACCGACCGGTACGTTGCGCAAAGGATTCTTATTATCATATCAATTTTTTGATCACTCTTCAAATGGTTGACACATTAGGTGCACTTTCTCGGCTGTAATTTTTCCCATTATTGTAATAAGTTTTCTCAATTATAACGAGTTGTTCTTTCGAAAAGCGCACCTTTTTTAATAATCGGAATAAACAGAGGTGACAACTGTAAAATTTCAGACTCGCCACTTGCACTGAAAAAAAAAAAATCCAATTTTAAAAAGTGCACTCTTACTGAGACACCCTATACTTGTCTAAACAAAAGTCATACGTAACCATTTTATCGTTTCAAATGGTTTTCATTTAGCCATTATCAGAATCAAGCCCCCCATACTGTTAAACCCCCGTTTCCACGCCACGTGCCGACTATTTCCTGCTACAGGCCGCAACGTCGCTGCGGTGTCAATAAATCGTCAACTTTATGAGACACGAGCTTTCGCTCCACGACAAATACTTTTTATATACGTTTGTGTGAATTTCCTCGACAGCTGGAAATAGACATGTTATTTTATTTATTGAAAACGAATGTGATTTGACCATTTATTTATAAATATACTAGCTGTCGCCCGCGACTCCGTCCGCGCGCAGTTTAAAAATAACTTAATAGGGCTTATGAAAAATAGATGTTAGCCGATTCTCAGACCTACTGAATATGCTCACAAAATTTCATGAGAATCGGTCAAGCCGTTTCGGAGGAGTATGGCAACGAAAACTGTGACACGAGAATTTTATATATTAGATATGGTTATTAATAAAGCAAGAGAGATGATGAGAGAGGAAAGTAAATTTTAACGGCTGTGCTCGTAATGGCGAAGCTCTACCTCGCCCTCGTCGTAATAAAAGTAAAGATAAACAAACATATAAGCATATCAATCGAAGACACTATACTAGAAGTAGTTCGGTAATTTAGGCTATTGAATCTATCTTCAAGCTGCAGAAGATCACAATGGAATTGATGTCAAATACATACATCGATGGCTCCTACCGATTATTTATATATTGAAAAAGTTAGCGCTTGACCACGATACCACCAGATGAGGTGATGATGTGGTCTGAAGATGGTACGCACTAGCTTTGCAAATGCCTATTCACTCTACTCTTGAAAGCCCCCACGTCGTAATAGGACGGAAAAAGTGATACTGAAAATTTTGCAAGAAAAAACTTAAAAAATTAACACATTACTAAAAAAAAAAAGCCAACCAAAAACAGTTCTTCTTTCTAACGTCACTTTCAAACAACCACAGCAATTTGTATTTTTCAAGTAAATTTAAAAAACATCAAATGGGGGCTAAATCGTAATATTGTGGTTTACGATAGTCTACGTAAGAGCCATATACGCGTGAAAACCATTTTTTAAATAAATCACGTTAAAAATCACTAACATTTAGGTTGACAACATTTCAAACTCGTATAAATCCCGTCTCTTACAAATTCCTTTGCAAGATAGATTTAAATTGAATCCTAGTTGGGGGTCGCAGGCGCGTCCTGTGGGAATACATACAGCCTGCGCTCATGAAATATTGTAAAGACTTCTTGATACCCATGTTGTATGTACGAAAACTGATTCCACAAAGTATCCCCTTTAGGATACGAAAATAAATTTTACAACAATCTTTTACTTTGTACTTGAAAATGTTTTATTTAAAAAAAAAGTTAGGAAACAGAAGCCATATAAGATCAATTTAAGAGCCTTTTTTGCTTCTGTCAATAAAACTACATCTACTCCTATAAGTACTAATTTTTTTATATCATAAGATAGGCAAATAAGCTAGCGGCCACATGAATACGCCTAAATAACGAAGTAACCGCTGCCCATAGACATCCGCAATTGCAGATGCATTACCTTTGTTCGTTAGTATAGATGACGTACAGAAAGAGGACTACTTCCCATGCGTTCTCTCCACCATCAAATCTAATTCCCCAACCTTATAAGAAATGGGTGGAAGGGAATGGAAACGCGAAATTGCTTCTTTCACGCCTGTCTTCTTTGCGGTAGTGGTATTTCACTCTTTCCTTTGCCTGTACAAAAATCATATGTGACCCCAAGCATTCCATTTAAAAAAAAACATAGAATAACGTTTATATATGCATATTTTGGAAATACATTGTAATGTATACATACCCTAACATTTAACTTATAAAATAATACCTTCATATCAATCAATAATCAATAAAGGCGTGTACACACTACAGAAGTATTAATTTCCCTTGCGATCGGTTAGATGTCGACAAACAATGAGCGTGCGGACAATTCATCAAGTGGTGTGGTATTGTCCACTGAAGCCGACACCGCTCACCGCAATTTCCCTACCCCGGGGGTGCAATTGTGAGAGACGCCTTTTGTTACTCAATAACTAGTCATCAAATAAGCGTCTAATATTGTATTGTCATTTTGACACGGATAAATTTGGATACAGTTGATATTTACCTTTTAAGTTAAACATTGCCTAACTTAAATAGTTAGGGACACACTGTCTATTGTTTCAAATACATTTTAGCTTAAACATACGTCAAATCTTTAATACCGTGACTGTACCGCTCGGCGCGGATTTTTAACAAACCATGGTTTTGATATATGGCGTAGAATTGCGAAATGCGATCTTTACCAATTAATAATGAAGTACTTGTTCCTAAAGCATTGTTGATACATATTTATCGTGAAACAAAACAATGTTGACGTCAATAATATCAATCAGTGGTGGTCAAAGGGTTAAAACACGTTTAACTAAACAGTGTCGAATAGTATTTTTGGAGTAATACAGTTAGTATCTTGAATTTGTCATTTAATAAACTGCTTTTTGGGACCGAAATTCTGAGATATTTAGGTCTAGCAGCGATTTCCAAAGGGGTCGATATCGACCCCCTGGGGTAGATATTGAACTTAAAGCATAGCTAATTCTCACTCTGTCTTCTTCTATTGACCTAAGTCAGAATGAATAATAATAATAACAATAATTGATATTTAAAGTAGATAATTTTGCCATGGGGGGTCTTTGGTAACGGTTCATTTTGGAAAATGGGGTCACTTGTCCAAAACAGTTTGGGGATCCCTGGTCTATAGGATACAATAGTAGGAATCAATATCTCTTCTTAAACAATAATTTAAAAGTAAAATCTTGACACCTCTAACCTACATTTCAGATGGCTTTTAAAAGGTTACAAAACCCATTCCAGTACATAAGGGTCGTTATTGTTGTGAAAAAGCCTTAATGAGACGTCGCCAACCTTTTTTAACGCTTAAAGTTAAAGCATTAAAAAAAATGTTTCCGCCATCTGGCGCCAAAATTGGCTTGCCATTATATTTTATATGCTACAGTTTCGTTTAATTTACCTGATTGGAAAATATCTATACTTATATGATAAAGAGAAAAGATTTGTATTTTTGTATGTACATATAAACTCAAAAATCAAAGGAAGGATTTCAAAAATTCTTTTGTCATTACAAAGCTACATTATCACTGATTAACAATTTTTTTATTACTAGACTTTCTTTTTGATTCAACGCGAACGAAGCCGGGTGCATAAACTAGTATACAATATAATAGATTGAAGAAAAATCGATTAGTTATCTACTTCGGGATTAAAATTCAATTTATTTTGTATACTTAAAATTTAGGGGATATTATTATTTCAAAGTATTTTTTTCGAACATGCAGGTAAAATTTGGCTTATTTGTATGTGTCCGTTTCATTCTCGATTTGACCGTCTTTGAAATATGAGGTGACGTTTCGTATTGTTCAACAGATTATCATAAAGTCTGTCTCTTTGATTGATTTTTTCAAATTTAAATTAATTACTATCAAGCTTTGTTGTATACAAATGTAACAATAAGTTCCAAGCATTAAAAACCTTGGTACAAACAGTTACAAACAGACTTTAATCGGAACACAAAACCTTGACATTGTTGACCACAACAGGATGCGAGTTCATACTTTTGTTGCGCCACAGTCTGAAGTTGTTCCACGTGACTCGACTTGTTCCGTTCCATGTTCCGTGTGACTCGCCCTCTTCCGTTCCATGTTTCATCATATTTCTAGTTGAGTTTATTTCTTCAACTCTCTCATGTTCGTTTTAATCTCTTTTTTTACTACAATATACTCATAAATATATATAATTACTCAGTAAATAGTCACTAAGCGAGACGCTTAGCGGAGTAGACGTCAATTTATTGAAATACAAGTCGTAATTATTAATTAAAGTTTGATTAATTCATTATTTGACAAATCTTTTATTAATTAGTTACTTTTTTAATTCCACGTATCTAATCCTACATCTGGAGGAAGCCAAGAAAATCCTTTCCTTATTTAAGTCAGGCGAAATCTCAGAAAATCTCAATTTGAATATTTTAAATGGAAAATTTCCGCAGACCAAATTAAATATAAGAATGTATTTTATTTTAATATTGTTTAACTTTTTAATTTAAAGAAAACTTTTTTTTTAGGAGAAATCTGATTTTTATATAGAAATAAAATTTTTTGATACTTGAAATTTAAACAAAATTTTTACTTACTTTACCAATCGGATATTTTATAAATAGAAAAACTTATTACTTTGAAACCAATTCAACGTAGCAATCTTACTTATATTATAAATGCGAATGTTTAGATGGATGGATGGATGTTTGATTGAAGATATCTCCGGAACGGCTCAACGGATCTAAATTAATTTGGTAAAGATGTAGAACAAAGAGTGAAAGAACACATTGGCTACTTATTGAGTTTGTTATTTATTTATCAGATACATTAGTCTGTAATTATAATGTACTAGCTTTTACCCCTGACTCCGTCCGCGCGGAATAAAAAAAATGCACACAAGATAAAAAAGTTCCTATATCCGTCTCCTAGTTCAAAGCTACCTCCCCATCAATTTTCAGCTAAATCAGTTCGACCGATCTTGAGTTACAAATAGTGTAACTAACACGACTTTCTTTTATATAATATAGATTTAATAGTGAACTTAATAATAAATAAATGGTGTAAATATTTTCGCTAATGGGTTTTTACTACAGGAACAAACGCATATTGTTATAAAGAGAATAAGTTAAGCATAGTTTATATCAAGTATCAAAAGGGCTTAGTCCCGCTATAGTATACACACAACAGTATTCCGCAGTCTTAATAAAACAAAACAAAATAACTCGCAGCATAAGAACAGTGAATCCTTTTAACCGCAAACGTAAGTACAAAGAAAGCGCAATAAGAAAAAGATTAAAATTAAGAGAATATTCTTTTAAACCTTTTTCTTTGAGCATAAGCTTTGTTAATAACTTCATGTGCACTTTATTAAAAGGCAACATTGCAAAAGTACTAAAAAAAAGTTAAAAGTATATTTCAAGCATAAAAAATACTTTTAAGCTTATTTAATTTGTAAAAGAACTTTCAACTAAATATATTTTTTCCTTAATCTATGTTATCGTACACGCTTTATGGATTAAACAATCTTGATACTTTCCTAATCAAGATCAAAATAGAGATCGCAAATGATTTGCCAACTTGTTCACAATCCGCTAATCCTAGTCGCGTGTTCAACGCGTGTGCGTGACACGTCCGTCCCGCAGCGGGACACGAGACACGCTCGCTATTTCCGTCACGTCACCGACGCTTCACGATGCGGTCGTGTTGATGGACGAGAAGCGTGTTCTTTAAACTTGTCAAGTGTGTTATTTTGTTAGCAGGCAATGCTTAAAAAAATAAGCTGAATTAACTCAATAGAAGTTTTTAACTTGACAATTATTAATAAAATTTTAACTAATTTTATTCGTTTCCTTTTTTTTTTTATTAAATGGCAAATGAGTAATCCGACATCTGAATTCAGCGAAATAACGGAGCTGCTTATGTTGCCTTCCTATAATCGCCGGAAGAGAGGACGCATAGAAAGTGGTATTATCCCCTTCCTATCCGTCCACTTCTCCGTCAAATTCACTTCTATAGCCAGCCTATTCATACAACAGATACTGTTATGAAGAACATTACCCACAAGAAAATGCAAAGCCGTATAAAACGTACCTGAAACAAAAAAGAAGAATTTATTAGTAAAACATATAAATAAGGATTTTTTTATTTTATTTTACATAACATTGTAACATGTCACAATTTTTACTATAATTAAATAAGTAAAAAGTAAATTTTTTACAAAATAATAGCTGCTATGCGTCATTGCTACGTTGGATCAAAACTAGTTGTATCCTAACAAGAATCCAATCCAACCCCAAAAGTATAGACAAACTACTATATTACGTAAAAACTTCAAATCTGTTAAAAAACACTTTTCTCACAGAATTGGACACTTTTATATAACTTTAAGTTAATTTTAGGCATTGGATCTCCGAAGTACAAATTCATCATTCCGTACCAAGAACCACCTTCAGACATCTCACAAGGTACCAAGTCAAGGGACTTATATCGTCACAGGAAGCACTTTGAACCCGTCGTCTACAATTTTAATCCTACAACTTGATGAAATAAACCTCCAGAGCTACTTGATATTTAACATCGAGATTTTCGGCAAAATTAAATTTAAAAGATTTCGGCAAAATATGACTTTCTCAAAAGAAAACAGATAAGAAAAGATTAATCTTCTAAATTTAATCTTACTAATATTAAAATGTGAATTTTTGGATCTATGGATGGATTTTTGTTAAAATGAAAAAAATGAAAATGAAAAATTATTTATTGACATCCAAAAATACAGTGAATTATCCAGGAAAATGTATCTACAGAACGGCTTAAGGCATCTCAATGAAATTTGGCATAGATGTAGAACAAATTAAGTTTTTAATTCCGACCGGACGGAGTCGGGGTCTATAGCTGGTCATTTGATATAATTAAAAAAGTAAACATACATCGCCTCTTTACAAGAACAACGAGATATTTTTAAAACCACAACTTTACAGGAGAGCAATTTCAAACATTTGAAGCGTTGATAAATTAATTTTACACATTAATTACCGCAACAATTTTATTGTTTTCCGACGGTAAAATTATCAATATTTTAGAATTTATCAACATTTAAATGTTAAAAATTGATTTCCTCTAAAGTTGTGGTTTAAAAATATCACGTTGTTCTTGTAAAGAGGCGACATGTTGACAGAAGCAATATTACTATAATAGTATAAGGTATTAAGAGGTGAAAAAAAAAAAACTCTTTGTTTATTCACTATAGGTGACATTTAGGTAAATGTTTAGCTTAGTATGGAAATATTATGAAGAGAGATGTTCACACAAATACAAGACCACAAGATGTATGAAAAAGGATATGTGTAAAAATGGAGTGAAATTATATACGACTGCTAATAGAGATATACACTACGTAATGAATAGGTCAAAATCGTGACACGACATCTGTAAAATTGTAGCGTTATATCAAAACATTCTAATTGAAAATAGAAAGCTAGTGAAGAGTTAAAAACATTTAGAATAGTCTACAGTCGAGTAATGCAGAGTATAAAATTTTGAACACAATCAGAGCGGCCCGAAGCGGGGGTATTCGCGTTTCGGAAACACGTCTGTTAAATACTTAATGCTGTATAGTCCGGTACGGTATAGCAATCTAAAGACTATAGCACACAACGGCAAAAGCGAAACGGAACCTATACAAAACAATTGAAAAACGACATCTTGTTAGTGCTTCTTCCCCCAAAAAAAAAAAAAAACTAAAATGTGACAAATGTATAAATCAAACAGTGAAACTAAACTCCTGTTAATATTAAAAATACCACAAAATCTTTCTCGTACTGTAGTTGTCAAGTCATGTCTGGTCTTGTGTTTTCAAACCGCGATAACAAACTCAAAAAAAATCTGATGTCTATCGAATTCAGCGTTCTATAGCTTCGCTTACGTATCTGTACAACATGGTTAAACAAAGCTACCAAATCCAGTGCAAATGAAAGTTGTACGTTTGTGAGCCTGACTTACGCATGCATAACCTTGTTTGTTTTTTTGCGCGAAGTAATTTTAACTAAATTCTTGTTTAAGTTGCGTTTATGTGAGCGCACTTTAATACACTTCTAGTTCTTACAATTTCCATATATGTTGAGTCATGTTTTGGATTTGGTACAATTCATTTCATTTTCATATATATAAATGCTGAACCTTTAAAAACTTATTAAAAATTTAAATTACGTGCATTATTTAGACTATTAAATTGTATTTCTTGAACACTTATTAATTTCATATTGGTTAGTATCATATCTGAGAAGAAATTCAAAGATGTATGTGTGACCAACCTTCCTCTAGATATTATTTTCTTGTACCAAGTTTTACAACGAAAAATAACACATAAAAATTAAAAAGAAAAGTGAAATGTTCATTTCTTTTCCAGGAAACTTAATAAAAATCTCGAAAGTTTTAAACAGCAAATAAGAAACGATTACAACAAGATTAAAGTGAGGCGTTAAAAATTAAGTTCAGAGGTAAAGCTCTCTCGGACGGAGAACAATTTATTTATTCCACGGAATAATTCCCACAGTTACCTTAAACTGGATTAGGTAAAGTAAAAAATGGCAGCGGGAAATTAAATCGTTCGATTGTGTAGTATTTGTCAACGGAGATTTTAAAAACACCGGCACAATTACCCTTCTTCAGTCTGGTTAATTTAGTCCAACCAAAGATAACTCTGATTGGATTAAAAAATAGACAATAAAAAAACTTTCGACTACAGAACACGACATTACCTTACCTTACCCTCCTAAGTAGGGTAAAAACATCTTGCTGTTTTACATAACACCAAGCATAACCAGGTACAAAAATTGCATATAGAGCTAATAAAATAAAAGCTTTTAACGAATTTTATTTTTCTTTATTTTTAATCGTTAAAAATTCAAAGAGAGCAAGTGAAATAAATTTAAGTAACATTTAAGTACAGTTGTAAAAACCTTGATGTTATCTATTCTTTAACTAGCTTTTGCCCGCTACTACGTCCTTACGGAATTAAAAAAATATTAACAAGTAGCCTATGTGTTCCACACTATGTTCTACATCTATCCGTTCAGCCGTTCCGGAGATACCATCTAACAAACATCCATACATCCATCCATCCATTTAAACTTACGCATTTATAATATTAGTAAGAAAAATAAATGTATATATCTTGTAAAGGAGCTTTCTGTCGGATATTTTTGTTCAGCTATGTTCCCGTAAGTTGCTGCATTATTCCCTACTTCGGTGTAGGGTCCGGAGCGTGTACGTCGCAACGTGACAGTCACGTGTCACGTCGCAACGTGACAGCAATACCAACGCCACTGATGTCATTTGTAGTGGAGCGTGATAATGTCACGCTATTGTTGCCTTTCGATATCTAGCTGGTACTTTACAGTCTCACTGGTACAGTCAGAGTTGGGTAATGGTCAATAAGGGCGCCCTTAGGGTAGAAAAATCTATACAAAGGGACAACTTAATTTCACCATCATCACCTATAGGTCCCCACCAAAGGGCTCGGAGCCTATCCCAAGTAGGGGTGACTAAGCCATAGTTAACCACGCTGGCCCAGTGGGGGTTGGTTGACTTCATACATATCATTGAATTCTCAGATATGTCCAGTGCACTCCCGCAACCTTGACCAGGTCATCAGTCTATCTTGCAGGAGGCCTACCTACGCTGCGACGACCAGTCCGTGGCCGGCCGTCCGTTACGTACTAGTATAAATAAAAATTATTTTCCTTACGACACAAATCTTCATTAAATTCTCAAATAATTTCCTTATCAACCATAATCAGGTGACAGTCACTTGTCAAGTAAATTGAACAAAAATTATTGTTACATAAAAATGGGACGAGAAAATACATTAAGAAAAATCTAGCGTATTTAAGATGCAAATTAATCGCTTTGCATAATTCCTATTGAGGAAACTTTATTTAATTAAGGAAACAAGAAACAACCGCGTCTGTAGAAACTTGCATCGTTTCATTAAAAGCAAAACATATTAACTTCAAACCATTTTACGAATAGCAAGAAGTATTCAAGAACATTTTTTATTTTTATTTTAAATTTACAGGAAACAAAGTGATAAGGAAAAGCAACCAAAGATATAGTCGTTTTCAGATATCTTGGCGGCTCTAACTTCCCGCGAGTCGGTGCGCAAAACACAATTATAAGAGTAGCGGGGCGAAGTAAGATGTGGGGGAGGACACTGCTCTGAGCATAATTGAAAAACGTAATACTTGTAGTATGAATTTGCTCCTGCAAACTGTGATCCGTGTATAACGAACGTCAACTGCTGCTTACTTAACGGTCAAAGCTAATTTCGAATTTGAGCCAGCGCTCACCAGATTTCCCTAAAATAGCAAAATGACTAATGCCCATACATATCTCAAATAAAGTAGTATAGTTGAATACAATACAACTAAGAAATTATATTAGCACATTTCACTGGCTAGACACATAAAGGTAAAGTCTTAATGAAGGTAAAATTGCTTAAAAAGTTTGTCATAATTTACGGTAAAAAGACAGAAGATACAACGTACGGAAAGAACGTTTTCTCACTCTGAAACTAGAATTCGCCTCCGGCCCATTGCTGAATTCACACCGTGTATTCTAGCCCTTAGCATTTAACACTGGCCATCTAAACATCCTAAACAAGTTTCAATAAAACAACTGACCTGAAATAATCCACATCAAGTCCAAAAAGGTTTGAGTATACATAGTAGAGGCAAGTGAGAGGCGAACTAAACCCGACTTAAGGCGGATTATTGACTCGTTACAGATTAATCCCATCAGTTACCTCGGAGAGGATTAGCCTGCCTCTTGCAGACAACTTCACTAGATTTTAATCGAAGAAAAAGTTAACTAACAGATAATTTTATTAATTACTTAGTAGCGATAAATTAGATTCTATTCAATTAATTTTATGAAAAATCTTTGTTACTACGCTCTGAGTTACAATTACCAGTATCTGTATCCATTTCCACTGTTGAAACACTGGTACAAAAACATAAACACAACTAACGTCTGTAACTAGGGTTGGCAGGTCACCAAACCTACTAGCCGGACAGACCAGCCAGTTTGGCCATTTGGGTAGAAAGGTCGGACACCCTATATTATTTAGGATTTTGTCTCAGTATTAATAGGTACTCTCTCGTTTGGGAAATGTAAAAAGCCTAACAAAAGTCGAAAAATCGTTTATTTTGGCCGGACACGCAATCAAAAACCCTACCTATGTCCGGCTTTATCCGGACGCCTGGCAACGTTACCTGTAATCCAGAGGGGTAGGCATACATACATGCCGGAATTTGAACCCAGGACGTGCAGATTGCTAGTGCTTAACTCCTGAGCTAGCGACGCGACAAAAACATATTCTCATCTTTCTCAGTCTCTTTTTAAAAAGCGAGATGACGATATATTTTTAAAACGTTACTTCGGCAATGAAAACGCACTAAAGATTTTCAAAATCGAATTTCCGTCAACGTTATTAAGTTATTATTTATCTTTGTTTTTTTCAAAGAGTATGTGAGAGAGAGCAATATTATAAAATCGATTTTAAAACAGTGGAAACTCACTGTACTGTCTACTTCAGAATTTTTTGAAAGAAACCCTACATACAAATGGAAGACAAACTTTCAGCAACTGCAGTCGTGCGTTTGTTTTGCATAAGCTATTCCGCCGCTTCCGAGACCATTTCAACTCCATATTAATTTGAATTCGGTACTACATTATTATTCATTTCTCTGTATTAAAGTATATAAATTTCAATTATTACTGCATACAACTAAGACATTTTAATATGAAAAGCCGTAGAAAGCTTAGTGTAAAAGTTTATCTATTTAACTTTAAAAAAAAACAATATGAAATTATTAATTTATAACAAAAATACAACACATACGATAAAACTATAAAATACTAATTTATTATTGAAAACATTATAATAGAAGTCTTACGTCTTACTAATATTATAAATGCGAAAGTTTAGATGGATGTTTGTTTGAAGGTATCTCCGGAACGGCTCAACGGATCTTGATGAAATTAGGCACAGATGTAGAGCATAGTCTGGAAGAAAACATAGGTTACTTATTAAGTTTTTTTTTAATTCCGCGCGACAACTAAAAAATGGGACAACTGCAATTTTAAATAATACCGATCTTTTACCTAAGTCCAAAGTACAATTATCCTAATTTTATTTCACCAGCTATGCAACTTGAATTTCAATCCCAACAGAGTCACAAAAAAATTAACCTAAACTGTATCACATTTAAGACGGTTACATTTCAGAGAGGTTTTCAGCAATGGTACAATTTTTTAATATTCAAAACCAGTCTTCCTGAGCACTTGCGTAACCTTTCAACGTGTTACGTGATTTTAATTTGAAAAAAAACTCTTATTTTGGAGCACAGAATTTTTTTTTTTAATGAAGTAGTGCAGCTAAATAAATAATAAAGATTTTACTGGTAATCTTACTAATATTATAAATGCGAATGTTTAGATGGATGGATTGATGTTTGAAGGTATATACTTAGTCCAGCCATAAGTTCTGTTACAAATGAAAATGCATTTTTTTTTAAATGAAGTAATGTAATATTAATAAAATTTATACCTACATATTTATTAAGGTCTCAGCAAAAAATAAAAAAATATTCTATTCGAAATGGCCATCTTTAGTTTTTATACAGGCCTTTAATCTGTTTGGCCACAAATCTATGGATTTACGCACTGTATCCAAGGGAAATTTCGCCACTGCTTGGTCCAAAGATTTTTTAAGAGACTCAATGCTGCCGTGTCGTTTAGAGCAGGCCGTGTCCTCTAAAACTGACCATAATTTGAAGTCTAAAGGGTTGAGGTCTGGGCTAGATTAGGGCCAGTCTTCAACTCTAATAAAGTCCGGAACGTTGGTTTCAAGCCAGGCTTGGGTAGTTCGTGCCTTGTGACCAGGTGCCTCTGCACCTGCTGGAAAGTCCACGGTATATTTTTAATAATTGTATTGCTGAGAGGTTTCACTACATGATCCAAGACTGTATCTTGATATACTTTGGTTGAAGTTTTCACTCCTTTTCCACAAAAATGTAGTTTTGTGACTCCTTGATAAGACACGCCCCACCAAACCATCACTGATGCAGGATGATGACCACGTTTTACCTTTCCGACAACTTGAGCAGCTTCTTTAGAACTGTGAGTGTACATATTATCATTTTGCTTATTGTAGTGTTCTTCAATCGTGAAAATTTTTTCATCGGTAAAGAGGATATTTCTGTGTCTTTCACCTGCGTATCGCGACAGAAGGCGTTTTGATCGATCCACTCTCTTTAATTGTAAAGATTGATTTAGGGCATGTCCAGTATATCGGCAATAAGCACCGAGCTTCAGGTCTTGTTTTATAATACGCGACAGAGTTCTAGCGGGAATCTTCATTTCTCACGATAAGATTTTTTGCTTCCTAATGGGGTTTCGACGAATTCTGGCTTTAACAGCATTAACAGCCTTTGTAGTTCTAAAAACACGCGACCGCCCCGATCTTTTCTGGTCTTCGACAGACGAAGTGATGCTGTAACTGTTAATAGTACGATATACGGACTTACGACTGATACCAAGCTTTTGAAGTGTCTGGAATATCATCGACGGCTCCATACCCACTTTTATGCAAGGCGATCACTGCAATCCTATTTACTTTAATACCCCATACCATATTGTAATTTGATAATGAACACAAAAAAAATACGTGAAATGGCGCAAAAACGAATTAAGTTTTTAAAATAATATACGTGTTCAAATTTAAAAATAATTAAAAAGTTGAAAAAAAGAAATGTTTTTATGTAACAGTATTTATGGCCAGACTAGTTATAGGTAGATAGGTGTGTGTGTAGTAGGTAAGAACACATTAAGTTTCTTTTTAATTTCTTATGGACAGAGTCGCGGGCGACACCTAGTTATTGATAAAAATCAAAAATGCCAACTGCACGATAGGACATAGAAATATCCTTTTTCTGTACGTTCCTTCCTCTGTCTAATAAAGGTAAGCAAGTTATTGTCTTTTTCACAGATAGCTAATGTGCCGTTTAAAAACAGGTAATTTTCTTCTATTCTTGCATCAAGAAGCAAGCGTATCACCTTCTCCGATTACTCTGGTATTGTAGATGTCTATGGGCGTCGATGAACACCTTGGTGTTCCCGCTGCGCGTTTGCCCCCTTCTATTATAAAAAAAAATGTCAATTGGAGTGTCACTCGAAACATAGTAAAAATTACAGTTACTTGATAATTGTTTTTTATAACAACTTGTAAACTAATAATAAATAATTTAACGAAACCAAAACTAATATTTTCATTACCTTCGTTCTCTGACGAATTATAAAGTAACAAGACAAACCTAATTTCGAAAACATTTTATATTCTCTGACGAAGCTTTTGCCTCTGACATTTTAATTACTCAAATGTTTATCCACAGAACTGTAGGGATCTATACTTTATTGTAATTTATTGCGTCTATCAACGTGCCCCTGATTAGGGTCAATCCTTTCGTATAAAAACAATATTAACTCGCTAATCCTCGGATTTATTGCATACAAGCAGTTGCCCGTGACTTCATCCACGCGGAATTATAAAAAACTTGTAATAAACATATCCTATGTCACCCGGGGACATTCACGGGGGGAATTTTCCAATTCGGTTCAGTAGTATCGGAGCCTTTTCATTGAAAACAAACAAACAAAGCTTTCCTCTTTGTAAAATGTAGAATAGACTGGCTGGTCCACGACTCCGTCCACGCAGATTTTATTTTTAGTCGAGATCCGTTGAGCCGTTCTGGAGGTATCTTCAAACAAACATCGATCCATCTAAACATTAGCATTTATAATATTAGTAGTAATAATCTTAAAAATATGTTAAACTTCGTTATGATGTCTATAAATTTTTAACTTTCGACTTTGTCATTGCAACGCATGTTTATCCAGTTCGTACATAAATCTCGTTCAACTTACACTATCCCCTTACAAAGTTAATCATCCCTTACAATGTATTATTCACATTTACTACCTACCCCTAGCACCGCATTGAGGCAGAATCAAAATCAATTATTTACAGGTAATACGGAGCGGGAAGAACGCAACGCATTTACTATGCAACAAGCTATCTTGTATATTTAATATTAGGTCCTTACATATGAAATTGGCGTTTTGTATGGGAGGAACAAAAAGTCGAATATTTTTTAATATAATATATTTAATTAATCAAAGTATGAACCATTATTTTCTATGCACTTTTGCCATCTCATAGGTAGTTCATTGATCCCTTTACTAAAAAAACCAGTCGGACGGGAATCAATAAAATCTTTGAAGGCGATTTGGACTACCCCATCGGAGTTGAATTTTTTCCCTTGCAAGAAGTTATCCAAATTTCGAAAAAAATGGTAATCTGTTGGAGCAAGGTCCGGGGAGTACGGAGGATGTCTTAGACTTTCCAATTGAAGCTCTTCTAATTTAGTAGCCGGCTGTTGCGCAGTGTGTGGTCTAGCGTTGTCGTGAAGCAGCAGTGGCGTGGAGCGATTGACCAGCCTAGGTTGTTTAGCCGCTAGCTTTTCCATCATGGTTTGCAATTGCTGACAATAGACATCAGTCGTAATAGTCTGGCCAGATTTGAGAAAACTGTAATGAACAATACCGGCACTAGTCCACCAAACGCTTACAAGTAACTTTTTTGGGGTTAATTTTCGCATGGGGCAGGATTTGGCTGGCTGGCCAGGATTCAACCATTGCGCTGAGCGCTTCCAATTATCGTAAAGAACCCATTTTTCATCACAGGTAATGATTCGGTTTAAAATACCTTCATTATTGTGCCGGTTTAGTAATGTAACGCAACAGTCGACGCGCGTTTGCCGGTTTGCTTCAGTCAATTCGTGAGGTACCCACCTTTCAAGCTTTTTAATCTTCCCAATTTGCTTCAAGTGAATTAAAACAGTTTTATCACTAACATCGCAGCCTGCAGCTAACTCGGACGTGGTTTGCGATGGATCCGCTTCCACAATAGCCTTCAACTCTTCATTATCAACTTGAGTCTCAGGCCGTCCACGGGGCTTGTTCTGCAGATCGAAATTTCCAGAACGAAAACGTTGGAACCAAAAACGAACTGTGTTTTCTTTTGCAATACGACTGCCATACACATCATTCACCCTTCGAGTCGTTTCCGCAGCACTAGTGCCACGGCGGAACTCGTACTCGTAAATAATGCGATATTTTAAGTTTTCCATTTTGTAAAATGAGTGACGCAAACAGAAAAAAACAGAAGAAAAAAACAAATGAATGACGGTCATCGAACCACAAATACATGAGTCTATAGCTGTACAAATTTGAATTTGTAATTCCTTACCAAAGAGGAGAAATTCGTGATTAAAGTGGCCAGTACGAAAAACGCCAATTTCATATGTAAGAACCTAATATCTTGTGAAAAAAAACAAAATAATACAGTAAAAAATGTCCACCCGTATGAGGCCAGATATTTCGGATGTTTCCGTTTATTAATTGAAACTCATAAAACATTTAAGATTTTATATCACATCAGTATAAATCTGAAAACCTAAAGTTGCTCTTAACAGATCTTACTAATATTATAAATGCGAATGCTTAGATGGATGGATGGATGGATGTTTGTTTGGAGGTATCTCCAGAACGGCTCAACGGATCTTGATGAAATTTGGCATAGATATAGATCACAATCTGGAAGAACACATAGGCTAATTATTTTTTTTTAATTCCGCGCAGATAGAGTTGCAAACGACAGTTAGTTCTTTAAAAAGGTGAGTACTGAATGCAGAATGACTATAGCTAAAATGGCGGACACACAAAACGTAATCCGTTTCAAGAGAGTACAGATTGTGTGCTCTCTCCTTTACAGCTGTTGAGTATCTTCTCTCTATGGTTCTAAATACGATACGGGTGTGGATAATAATGATGTATAGGAAATATTAAGCGAGGATTATACTAATCAATAGTATTATTAAGTCTAGGTATGTGAGTCAAATCATATCAATATTCATTTAGTTAGTTAGTTAGTAGTAGAGGCTCAGTTATCCGCAACTCCACGACAAACGCGTATTTTGCGTGAAGGCAGGCTGTAGGTTACTCCAGCCAGCCCAGCTCGCCAAAGAACCCCACAATATTCATTTAACAATATTCATTTAACTCGTTTTCATTTTTATAAACTCAAGTGGTTATAAAAATGGCGACTGTCAATTAAATCAATTGTTCGGTATATCTTAAAAAAGTTACAATTAAGCGCTAACATAACCCAAAGCTTAAATTACAAAGATATTTTTTCACTACTTAATCAAAAGTATTGAGGTGAAATTTTACTGAACTTTATCATATCTATATTCCCGATAAGCATTTTATAAAATACAGATGAACTTGATTAAGCGAGTGTGCAAGAGACCACTATATTTATCTCGCTTATAGAAATTTCTTACTAAAATTACTTTCTCGCTTATGGAGATCATCCGTTGGGATCTTACTGACTCTCGCTTATTCAGTTTCGATTGTACATCAAATAGATGAAAATATATTCAGTTTAGTGACGCACAATAAACGCTTCACAGTAAATCACGCGGTTGGCATCCACCAATCCACTGATTACAATGAGTCAATCGTTTCTATATTCGTACCGCTCAAATCTTAAATAAGCTAGAAATATTGGACTTAAAACGCATATATCATTACAAGAATAAACACAAAGATCATTACTTAACGCTAAAAAACAACCTTTCTTATCAGATAACCCTTTAGTAAACCAAATAGTATCAAATTTGGAACATTATATTTAATTCATTACAAACGACTTGTTATACCGTCTTTGTTTCTGTTACATGTTCTATATTTGTTACACAAGATTTTTTTGTATGTACCTGTCCTGAAAGTACGTCAATATTTTCTAAACATTTCACCTAGTTATGAAGCCTAAATTAACAAATAAATTTTCGGTATATATCATAACTTGACTCTATAAATTTTCTCCGAAAGAACAGAGACAATATACGAGTCAATAAAAGTTTCACGACAGTCGAAATCCACAGTAAAAGGGTACAAGTTCCAATTGCGACACATACATAAATCTGCCGATGATACACTAGGGCTATTGTTATCTATAAATATCATTAGCCCCGGAACTGTGATCAGGAGCTGGCAGCCCTGCAAACGGCTGTGCCCGCGAAGAATTCCATCAGCAAATGACCTAAGTTACGAGCGATAGCGATCTTACAATAAGTCACTAAATATTTAGATAGATGGCGCTATTTTATATTATCTGACCTATTTTATATTTCCTGAAATATCACAATCTTATTTAAACAAGAAATTTCTTCGCTTACGCTGTATATTTTATAAAATTGAGTTAGAAGAATCTATAGATGGCGCTGTAATATATTTATTTCTCCGTTTTTCTTTATTAAATTGAGCATTTTATGCTATCAATTCGATTAGAAAAGAATTTGGTGCAGTTTAGTGAAAATTAAGGTTTACATAGTTTTAGAACGTAATAAAACTAATTTTAAAATCTATTATCGCAGTCTCTCATAATACATACTCCACGCCATATGTCTGGTTAGCATCAGTGCAAAAATAGAGGCGCATTCGCTTTAATTGTGGGTCTATTTCGGTTCCCAGCCGACCGATCAATACTAGCCAATCGTTCAGTCGACCAGACAACCGTGCGATGCTCCTTTTTCAAAGCTCAACTATTTCTGATATCAATAGGTCGATGCTTTGATCGGAACGATTCGCTTTGTCTACTAACGCCTGTGGCATACAGTTGCAAAAGCGAAGATGAACGAAGCGAAGTGTAACGCCTGTAGCACACTGGGATTTTTTTATTGGACAAACGAGCAGCGGTTCGCCTAATGTTAGATCCGACTCCCTTCCGACGGATATGAGCAACGCCAGAAGAACTACAGATGCATCGCATTTTTAAGATAAGAAAAAACATATACAGTATGATGCATATTAGAGACGAATTCACGTAGCATTGTGGCATGTTGAATGGTTCTACAGCTTTCGATTCGCGTTCGCGGTTGTATGCTATAGGCATAAAGGACTGGTCGACGGAAAAAGACAACGTAAGAAGACCATTGTTTACTGCGCAAGTACTTGATCAAATGAACTGGTGTATAGTCAATCGGATCGAATGAAGTAAACTAGACACGAACAGAGCCAAGCCAAGAAGTAGCGTACAATCAAATCGAGAGGGTATTTACTTTTACTGATTGCGGAACTTAATATCGTGATTTTGAGTTCAAATATTTTTTACTAGCGACATCTAGTGAAAACATAAACACACAGGAAAATTAAAAAATCGACTTTTAAAAATGAACCGTACATATCTTCGGACTTCGATAGGATTTCGTAATAAATCGTTTTGTATGTCAAAAATTTTAAAAATATCAAGACAAAAGTATGTCAAAGTTGTTTTGACATACTCATGTTTATTGTAAACTTTCAAAGTTCTCCGAGCTTCGATTACACTAATAAACATTGAGAATAGGTCAATACGAAGTCACTTTTATGTTTCGAAAGTTACAAAACGTGAGACGTGAGTATGCCCTACTTTCGGACACAGAATGGGGAAGGAATATTGATTTATTAATACGCGTCACTTTTTCTAAAATTATTTTTAGTCTGTCTTTCTATTCGGTAACAAACAAACAAACTATCGTCAAATCGGCCGCAGCGATGTTCATTTGTTTCAACATTTTTGTTTAAAAGGAATTTGACTGTAAAAAAAAACCAGTCGCAATTAAATTAAATCAATTTGAATATGTAGTAAAGTAATCTAGTAAGACAATAAAGTATGAAAAATACATTCCAAACAAAATTCCATTTCCATTCTACGACAGCGAAATTTCTTTACGAAAAATAAAGAACACGATAAACGTCCCAAAATAAATAAATCACTAAAACACCAATTACATACTCGAATATATAGCAATTGCAAAACGTTTCTGAATTTATCAAAGCAGTAAATATAATTGACAAATTACATCGTAGGCGAGACTGGAAACAATTTTTCAGTGGACTCATGCCACTGAAATGCGTTTGTAGTTTCAACACTTCTAATCCACACATTAATCAAAACATCCGTTTTGATTTATTGAAACTAAATTATGTTTACAAAAAACATGGAGAAGGAAATTAAGTTATTTGATACATAGAACAGTAAAATCAACTGACAAATTATCTGTAGAACATAAATATTTAAAATATTTGAAATCCAACTTCTATATATATAAAAGAAAGTCGTGTTAGTTACACTATTTATAACTCAAGATCGGTCGAACTGATTTAGCTGAAAATTGATGGGGATGTAGCTTAGAACTAGGAGACGGACATAGGAACTTTTTTATTTTGTGTGCATTTTTTTATTCCGCACGGACGGAGTCGCGGGTAAAAGCTAGTTTAACATAAATCGAAATTAAATTATTCAAACTTTCGTGAGACATTATCATTAACTAATATAGAAAACGGTTAAAACAATCACGTACATTTGTCCGGTGTTGGCACCGACTAGTTTCGAGCCACCGATAGACTAAATTATTAGGAACAAATTACTAAGTTATTTCTAACTTATTATGCTAACAACGTAAAAATGTAGATATTTTTATTTTTAAAATCTCTTTCTTAAATAAAGTTAACAAAAGTACCACATAAACCACAATAAACCATCTTAGATAAGTGATTGGTTTAAAAAGCATATTATATAAAACGTTACAAAAAAAAATCATAGCTTATTCTACTGCTTTAATCTACTCTGTGGTTCGTTGGGAATGAATGAGTTGTAAGTTCTCGGTTGATGTAGAACACATTCTGTTTATTTGCTAGTGTAAATTCATTCAAGACGAGCAATTTTTACGAGCGTTATTTGCAATCTGAAAGATGACGTCTTCATTTCAAGGCATGTGTTATTTATACTGCTTTGATTAAATATAGTCTACATTGCTTCGAAGTCTGTTTCAGCAAAACAATTAAATGATCACGTTACTTTTTTATAGGAGAAGGGGGCAAACGAGCAACGGACCGAAAGTTATTTGATCCGACGCCCATGGACATCCGCAACGCCAGAGGAATCGCAGATGCGTTGCCGGCCTTTAAGGAAGGTATACTTTTCGTTGGTTTGTGAGATCAATATCTCTGTATAAAAGATATCGTCATCCCTGTCATTATCTCTGTATAAAACACATGTCAATATGTTTGAAACGGCGATGTTGTTCTCAGAAACCCATGGTTACTAAGGTTCGGAATTTAAATATTTACATATTAATGAGTTGTCGCCAACAACACCGTCCAATAGCAATAAAAAACAATTTTTTTTAAATATCATAAGGTGACAAACGAACAAGCTGCTACCTGAACTGGCTTAAAGGCGAAGCGACTGCTGCCCATAGAGATCCGCAATTGCAGAACATTTCCCCTCCCTTTTCATCTCATTGTCTATATCTACACTAATATTAGAAAAGGGAATGATTTGATTGTTTGTATAGATTAGGTTCCGATACTAAAGAAAAGATTTAATTAATTCTTCCACTTCCGAGAAATTTCACTATTCTCGGGTGACGTAGGCTAGATTTTTTAATGTCGAGCGGACGAACTCTGAGACAACTGCTAGTTATTAGTAAATTTAAACTGTCCTACTTGGTTTCTGAGACCAAAATTTCCATTTAAAACATATTGTTATCACACTGTCTTGTCAAAGATTCATCATCGACTTAGGGTCCTTCAAGAAGCGAGCGTATCACCATCTCAAAGGCTGGCAACGCATTTGCGATTCCTCTGGTATTGCAGATGTCCATGGGCGTCGATGAACACCTTGGTGTTCCCGCTGCTCGTTGGCCCCCTTCTCTTATAAAAAAAAATCTTGAGGATGTAGATATATTTTATACATAGATTTTCGTTTCAGGAACCCACTGTTATTTCACTAAGTAGATTACTGGTGCGAAGTTA
This sequence comes from Papilio machaon, assembly GCF_912999745.1. Lineage (NCBI taxonomy): Eukaryota > Metazoa > Arthropoda > Insecta > Lepidoptera > Papilionidae > Papilio > Papilio machaon. The sequence goes on along the minus strand of NC_060012.1, from coordinate 4,582,289 downwards.
ACATTAATTCAATGCAAATCAATAACTGACAGATTGGAAAATAGAGCGAAATGCAATTACAAACATATCGGCATTTCCCGGCAAATATCTACAACTGGGTGTAAATTATATGAAAATAAATCGAATTCATCGATGAATGTTATTGGCCAAATATACGATATAAGTGACAATTATTGCTTAATGTGTTAACACCTAACATCTATAATAATACTAGCTTTTACCCGCGACTCCGTCCGCGCGGAATAAAAAATAGAAAACGGGGTAAACATTATCCTATGTCCGTTTCCTGGTTCTAAGCTACCTGCCCACCAATTTTCAGCTAAATCAGTTCGACCGATCTTGAGTTATAAATAGTGTAACTAACACGACTTTCTTTTATTTATATAGATAAGAAGATAAGATTATAAAGTGAAAAAATTTGTTTGTCTGTTTGTACCGTAAAAGCTTCGAAACTATTGAAGCGATTTGAAAAATTCTTTTACTGTTGAGAAGCTACACTATCCTCGAGAGACATAGGCTGTATTTATACTAAACTTTTTTAATTCTTGTTCTTACAACTAAAATATAAAAAAACCTCCTAAAAATTTCTTATATAAAGTTTTATAAGTACCTACTAAATTACACATTAACAATATTGTTTATCATCATCAGCCCACTATATCTCCCCACTGATGGGCTCGAAGCCTACCATAAACTAGGAGTGCAGAGGCCATAGTCAACTTATAAATAATCATCAACTAATATAACTTCTTTGAATTTTTTCGCAGATGTATACAAGTTTCATCACGATGTTTTCCATCAACGTAAGAACGTCAGATAAATGTACATATTTAAATCGAAAATCGAAATACACATTGGTACATTGGTTGGATTCGAACCGAGGACTTGCAGATTACATATCAAGTGCTTAACCCCTGAGCCATCGACGCTGTACACAATTGTACCTTAGCCTAAATGTAAACTAGGCATATATAATACTCTAATATTTGCTCCAAGACAAGCCATGCTTTGAACAGCTGTTATCGATCTCAGGTACATAGAAATGACATCTGCAAGTAATGAGATAAAAGCGTATATAAAAATAATACAAAAATTTATTTATTTTACTCATATAACTATTACTTTCACTAAATGTAAAATCAGTAGAGTAACAGCTTCTTTGTTTGCGGATTTATATTTTATGAATTCATATAATTTTTCATTTTTTCAACTATCGTTTCATAGTTAAATGTAGTTTCTCCAAAAATTCAAAAAAGTCTAGCCTTTTTAGGTCTGTTTTAACCAAAAGTCCGCTGAATCAAGTGTATTAACAACTAATGAGAGGTTACGTAAGATAAAATAAAACACTACAATAAAATCAAATAGATAGAGGGCAAAGGAATTCAAGTTTGGACAGCTGGATTGACGCAGCGTCTTAAAGCGTTTGAGAGACAGCTATTTATGTTGGCACAGACTTTAAGTTATCAGCGATCGATGTATAAATTCCATATAATTTTAAATGTTTATCAAAAGTTTAAGATGTATTTATAGATTATTACGAAAAATATAGCTAAACGATTAAACTATTTGCCATTAACATAAAAGATTATTACATACTATAATTAATCTGTTTCAAATTTCAACCGGCGTCGGTGGCTCAAGGGGCACTTGACTTGCAATCTGCAGGTCCTGGGTTCGAATCCCGATATGTTCCAATGTGTTTTTCGATTTTCGATTTACATATTTACATTTATCCGACGTTCTTACGGTGAAGGAAAACATCGCGATGCAACTTGCACATATCTGAGAAGAAATTCAATGATATGTGTGAAGTCAACCAACCCATACTGGGCCAGCGTAGTTGACTATGACCTAGTCACCCCTAACTTGAGGTAGTTTCCGAGCCCCTCAGTGGGGACGTAAAGTGAGCTGATGATGAAATTTCAATCAGATCCATTCAGTCGTTCTGCAATAACGTGGTAACAACTTTTCATACATCCAAACAATTAAAGTAGGTATTAAGATGTCTCATTATAAATTAATATTAAATTAAATAAATAACCGCTGCAACTTATAACTTGTACCAGCATCAACTTAAGGTAGTAACCGCAGCGTCTACAAGAGAGCGGGTACTGTGAGAACTGCTAGAATTTTCCACAGCATTTCCTCCGAGATGTATTCATGTATACGAGACGCAAATCTGTTTGTACGCTGGCTGCACGTATCTACAGAATAATGCAGCTTATTGAGAATGGGAACATAGAGATTTTAGTACAACGTAGATCTGATCAGAATTTTAAAGATACTTGTTTGGAGTAGAACCTCTTTGTATTAACCTTTAAATGCATGATTTTATTTTAAACTAGCTTTTACCCGCGACTCCGTCCGCGCGGAATAAAAAATAGAAAACGGGGTAAAAATTATCCTATGTCCGTTTCCTGGTTCTAAGCTACCTGCCCACCAATTTTCAGTCAAATCGATTCAGCCGTTCTTGAGTTATAAATAGTATAACTAACACGACTTTCTTTTATATATATATATATAGATTCATTTCAATAGACAAAGGTATATAAAAATAATATCTATGCGAGTTCGTACCAACGGATAAGTCTACGCAGAACATTACAAGTCTGAATTGTTTAAACTTTCGTGAGACATCATAATTAATTAATTAACGTGAGTTAAGCCGTTTCTTAATTAATTAATTACAACTCTGATCTTGTAAGTTACCAGATTTCAACATGTTTTTAAATTAATGTTTCCGCAATACGAACGATGATAATTTCGATTTAACCTTCAGAAATCTGTATACAACATCGTATGAGGAGATGTATTATTATATTGAATAAACTAGTGCTTGACACACTTGATGGTAAGTGATTATGTTATCGAAGGTACTCACTAGTTTAGTAAATATCTATTCATCCTACTCTTAAAGGCAGCCACGTTTAGCCGGACGGAAATAAACCTTACTAGCTGTCGCCCGCGACTACGTCCGGAATAAAAAAAACGTAATAAGTAGCCTTTTTGTTCTTACAGACTATGTTGTAAATCTGTGCCAAATTTCATCAAGATCCGGTGAGCTGTTCCGGAGATACTTTCAAACAAACATCCATCCATCTAAACATTCGCATTTATAATATTAGTAAGATAGTAAATATTAAAATATATAAATAAAGGAATATAAAAATACATCTTCTAATACAATAAGACATTACCCGCAGTTTCACAAGCAACATTACACTGAATGGAACTATCCCCGTACGATCCCCCTAGAGATGAGCAGACACGTGCTCGAAGTTATTTTTATTACACCTGCATAGATGTAATGTAGGTTATTAAGAACTTCTCAGCAATAAGTGTCTACAGGCATTATTTATTGTTAATACATTCAATAGAAAAACGGAAGATAACTTAGATTTTTTTTAACGTTCGAATGCGGAATTTTCAAACATGAATTGTTTATTTTTTCTTTATATTTTTGTATATTGAATTATTTCAGCCTGCATATCTGCCGTCAAATCTGAATTCTTACACATATACTCTTTCACACAATCCATCTATACTTACTTCCATCTTTATACCTTTGATATAAAAACTCTTTCAATTCAAACATCCAACTTAACAAGACCGTTTCACAAAGACGCATATCGCATAGCGGAGTACAACATGTTCTATAATAAACCGGAAATAACGTCCCCCATCGGTCACAGGAGAATGGCTCCTAATGACACAATCATATCGAACGTAGCTTGATTGATGATCGGGGTCCGAACCGTATTCGATTGCATTGAGATCGCACAGCTTGTTATCGATATGAAATATCACCTCACTACGACATTTAATATCGATATTTGCTGATGTATCGACACATTAAACGTAAACAGTTGAAGTTAGTCACTGCCCTAGTTAGTAAATGCTCTTCTTTCTACTAAAAAATTACAGAGTTTGAGAATTTTAAAGAAATACAAAAGTTTGAAAATAAGTGTTTTGACGGCTGAAACGATTCCGACGAGTGAGGATCCGTCTAAATAGTCCAGGGTGGAAAGATTTTTTTAATAAATAAAATTGAGCTTTATACGATTGAAACAAGGTTCAACATAACTTTGCATGTCATTTTTATCACGAGAAAGAGTAATTATTTTTGTTGCGATAAAAATCTGCTCTGTACTCCATCTTGGACTGTCTGATGGGATCCTAAGGTGTCAATCTATTTGTAATATTCTTCTGTGTGTTATTTGTACAGTCAGTTAGACAAGTGGAGAACAAGAACGTATATAAAAATACACTTTTCTCTTCTGTTATTAAAAATAAAATTGATAAATACGCTTTAACAATAAATTTTCATTAACTACATAAAATAAAACCGACATTTCAACAAGTTTAAATTACAATCAGTCAGATTACTGTTAAATTTAACTGAGAGTCGTTTCGAACAATCTGACGCCGTCGGTCCCTCGGTTAAATTGCCAAGTTAAATTTAAATAGAAATCGTCGCATACCCTACACAATCCACACTAAAAGGTATTTTCCACTAAGCAAATAAACGAGCAACTGTGATTTAGAAACAGCAGTTGCGAACGCCAGTGGAAATAGTATATACACTTTGATCTGTGAACCAGAGGAGTAAACAGAAATGTATTGTCTCTACTTTTTTTGTGCCAAGTGAATTCACCAAAACAGCGACATGAACGTTGCCCATAGGTATCTGCATTTATATACATAGGTACATAAAGAGGAGGCCCCTTCCTATGCGTCTTCTTCTTTCAAATCAACCTACCTTTCCCACCCCTTCCTTATAAAAAAGGGGGGGAAAAGAAGACTAAAATTCGGCACGCACGCTAATCAAACTGTACACGGAATGGCTTCCATTTGACGCCTATATTCTGTATGGTCATGGTATTTCACCAGTCGAGCCGGTACATTCGTGCAACAAATGTTTTTTCTAAAAAAACACATTCACTCAAAAAGGCAGATATAATCAAAAACACTATTATTATTAAAATTAATTACATCTTACTAATATTATAAATGCGAATGTTTGGATGTTTGTTTGAAGATATCTCCGGAACGGCTCAACAGATCTTGATGAAATTTGGCACAGATGTAGAGCATAATCTGGAAGAACACATAAGCTACTAATAAAGATTCTTTTTAATTCCGCGCGGACGAAATCGCGTGCGACAGTTAGTTATCAATATTGTACAGTTACTAAGACGTGATAGAGAGCATTTACTGTAGCAAACTAAAGCAATTATTAGTTACTTCAACAATGAACTATAATGCAAATATTAGTTTAACATTTCCTCCGCCAAGCTTCGAGGGAAATTGGTTTAGTGCGTCCCTATTACACTAGATATAATAGCCAGATTAGATAAACAGACTGTAAACATTTACCAATAGTTAGTAAGTTTACAAACACCTACAACTTGCTTATAAATTACGTAAAACGAGTAACTTTAGCTCTTTATATAAAAAGGCTAATGTAATATAATATTGAAGTTAATGTCTCTTTAGATTTCGGATTCTTAATAAAGAAATTTTAAGCACGTCTATTGGGCATAACATTTCTTCTACTTTTAAATACTGAAATAAAAAATAATAGAAATAATAGTAAAGATAATGTATTCCTCCTAACAATTAATAAAATTGAAGTGTATGTATGTGACATCGATTATTTTTTCATATTTTGTGAATATTTTGTGGTTCATTTGCGTTGGAAAGTAAATCAAATTTTTAAAATTTATTTTGTTTCGGGTACTCTCCGTAACGTTAGTTTAGTTTCGAAGGCTAGTTACAAATATTTTAAACCTTTTCTAGTTTTATTTTTTACCACTGTACTGTGGGTACGTGTAGTACTGTAGTGTGAAGTTAAAAAGCATATCAAAAAATGACTCTAAAATAAATCTGAAAATATTATAAATACAAAAGTTTAGATGGATGGATGTTTTTTAGAAGGTATCTCCGTAACTGTTCCACTGACATTAATAAAATTTGGCACAGATGTTACATAATCCGGAAGAACACATAGGCTACTTACTAAGTGTTTTTTTAATTCCGCGTGAATGGAGTCATTGACGACAGATAGTAAATAAATAAACCTGAATTTCAAACACCATTATCTAAACGACACTGACACTTGACAAAGAATCCAATTACACATCTAATGAAAACGAATAATCCTACTTCGGGATTATATCCTATCCGATTGTCGGGGATGGATCGCATTTAATCCGAGAGATGAATGCGATCGTGTCCGTAATAAGATTCTAGATGAGTGCAGGTGTGAACGAGAGAGGGCGCGCGTGATCTACTAAAAGCACTTAAAAGATAAATTAAGATTAATGTGTTGGTGAAATTTATTATACTCAATGCCGAATTCAGATAATTGGTCGTTAAACGTTTCTTAGTGTGAAATAAGTGAAGTACTCTAATCGTTGGCTTCTGAGATCAAATTCCTGAAAACATACTGTTATCACTGTTTTGTCAAAGTTAATGAGAAGGAGGACGATATTGTTACCCAAACATAAGTTAACAATAATTGCGAGTGTGAGAGATTTCATTGACGCAAATTTGCTTACATAAGCCTACAAAATTTCAATATGCTGTATATCAAAGTATTAAAATGACGTGCCAATATTCATAAAGTTGAATACTAAAAAAATATAACTATGGAATAAAAGATTAAAAACCAAAACTACCAGGACTTCAGACTTGACCAAGGCTAAATGCATTCTTACTGAGGGCAAAAAGGGCAAACTAGTTACGCGACACGAGATGTCGGATCACGTAACATATGAAAAACGTGCACAAGCAAAGCTGGCGAGCAGAGATTGCACTTTTTAATCTTATACATTTCATTACAGTAACAAATGGTTTAAATTCTAACTGCAAAAAAGTTACTGATCATCACGACCACACAGAAGACGCGAGGCAGGTTTTAGTATTTCCGGCGCCTTGGGCGAGATTTTTGCAGTGCTCCTTTTTTGTTATCAGGGGAAACCTTCCAGATAGGGTCTTAGGGAGATCTTAGGAGGCACCGCAGGCGTCCCTTTATATCCGACTCTGACGTCTACAGCGTCCCTTTACGCTCGGCGCCTTGGGCGGTCGCCCCTCTCGGCCCAACCCTAACGCCGTTACTGACAGGCTTGAAGGGGAAGTAATTCCGTGTACAGTCTAATGAGTGTGTTCCGGGTGCCTAATTTTAGTTCTCTTTCCCTTTTCACCCATTTCTTATAAGGAAAAGATGGAGGCGGGGACGCATAGGTAGACTTCAGTGCGTCTCCTCCTCCATCGATTAAAGGCAATCCACTTCGTCATTTCGACTTCAGTTGACCGCTTGCTCGTTTGCCACTTTATAACAAAAAAAAAATTGTGTAAAATCTGTCCAACTAAACTGTAACTGTTACGCGGGCATTATTTGACTTCTACAGAACTGAAAATTAACAGTACGGAAAAAACGCAATCTCAATAACCTAATTCAGCTAAACGTTCATTGACGCCCAATATGGGGCAAGCTGACGCCATATTGCTTCCGGCACAGCCATTAACAGTTCCCGCTCTACAAAGACTTAATGTAATTAAGTAAGGGTTTTTTTGCAATATTCTGTTTCATCATTGTCTTTGTAGTTATCGTGGTTAAGGATACTATTTTAGATACATTGTATTTAAAAAAAAATAGTAACTGTGCTTATGAAAGACTAGTTATCGCCCGCGACTCCGTCCGCGCGGCATTAAGAATAAACATAATAAGTAGCCTATGTGTTCTTCTAGACTATAATCTACATCTATACCATTTCATTGAGATCCGTTAAGCCGTTCTGGAGATACCTTCAAACAAACATCCATTTAACCAAACATTTGCATTTATAATATTAGTAAGAGTAAGTTTAAAAGAAAAGTTGATTCTTGACAAAGGTTTGAAGAGCTAAGAATAGGTCCAAAATGTTATAAGTTAATCTTAATTAATTACTGCTTTAATTATCTTAATTAACTTAGTAAGAAGTAAGATTTTACAACTACAGTCAAAACCGTTTATGGCGACATCGTTTAGAACAACATACCGGTTAAAATGACCAAAATCAAAGGTCCTGGCTGAATGTTATATGACCGCTTTATCGAAAACATTGGTTTTTACGACATTGTTTACTACGACATACCGCATTAAGCGACCACATTTGGTTAATGTTTTCGGAGAATTATATCTGTAGAACGACCGGCTCAGCTGTATTGTAAACAATTTGAATAGGTAACAGTATCCACATCTGGCACAGTATAATAGTCAATGGCTATTATCGTAAAAGTAAACAAAGTTTAGGGTCTTTTGTAATTCTTAGAAACAAAGCAAATGCATGCCGTAGCCTCAAGTCCCGCTTCGTCATATCTCTTTAGTCAGTTTGTTGTCAGTGCGAAAATGAACAGGAAGTCTCAGAAGAACAATTTACAGTGCCAACTTTGATTGACGGTCTTAATGCTGTTAGTGTATTACGAAAGATAGTTCTTTTTAATGAAGAGTTCCACATGCAGGGAAATTGTGACGATACGCTGATTAAAATCCAACGTGAGTTACAAAATGTGTATGCACGACAGAAGTGTTTCAAACAAACTAAAATTACAGATTTTATGCATACAAAAATGATGGAAAAATGATATTGTCCTTTTATATTATACGTTTGTATTGAAGTAAACAAAATGCGGTTTAATTTCCTACATGAATATACATATCTTTCCTATTAATACCTGTCACCGGTTGTTACAACTATCGGTTTTTACGACTCAATATGAGTAGTCCCTTCGATGTCGTTATAACAGATTTTGACTGTATATACTAAAAGTGTAACTATTTAAAACTGTATGAAATAATGTCAATGTACAAAAACAAAAGTGTTTTATCCCTCTCTTATTAAATAACATAAGTGTACGTTTAACCCGTTCCTTATGTCCGTTTGTCCGTCAAAACTGAAGGATATACCCAAAAATATTCATTCAACAAATTAATATAACCACTCTATATCAAATACCAACATTAATAACTTTATAAGCTATTTTTATCAACCGTAATATGATCACCAAATTACTTTAGGACGACCTTATTTAGACTAATTGAGGGTTACAAAAAATTTCATTATTAAAAGATATTTTTGCTAAATTCATAACGATGCTATGTGTAAAATTTTTGCTGAAAACAGACAGGAATTTATTCAATACTAGCTGTCGCACGCGACTCCGTCCGCGCGCATTTAAAAAAAATGAAAAATAGATGTTGGCCGATTCTCAGACATACATGAATATGCTCACAAAATTTCATGAGAATCGGTCAAGCCGTTACGGAGGAGTACGGTAACGAAAACTGTGACACGAGAATTTTATATACCTATATTAGATAGAACAAGAAATTCCACGTTCGCTAATCCGTATTTTATTAAAGCAACACATGGTTACGATTCAATTAGAGAACGGAAGCCGAGACTTGCTTCCATACATTATACATTTTAATATCTGAATTTCGTATTCGATATCATTACACCGTATTAAAGAAGGGATGTACAGAGATGTTGCATTTGACACATTCATAAAATCACTAGATACCAGTGATGACAAATCTTGATGTAAATTTTTGCAATTTATATAACAGGAGGTTTGGTTTTAATTATCTACTAGCTGTCGCCAGCGATTCCGTCCGCGTGCAGATAAAAAAAAACTTAATAGGGGTATGAAAAATAGATCGTAGCCGATTCTCAGACCTACTAAATATGAATATAAAATTTCATAACAATCGGCCAAGCTGTTTCGGAGGAGTTCAAGTTCGAACCCCGTGACACGAGAATTTTATATATAAGATATATTTAGTTATTAAAAAGGTACAAATATCATAACAGACAAAAAAAAACAGTGGAACATACAAATAACAGGCGTAAACAGCAGTCACAACACAGGGTTTAGATATTATATAAGATTGTATCCAAAAATTTTGATGGCTACTATGTAGCTACTAACACTAACTTGTTAAAAAAAGATAGTTTAATTTAAAAAACAAGATATAAAATTATGTCTGTTACGATCATGACCCAACCAAAGGATAAAAAAGACCTATGAAATTAAAATAGGCAAAATTGCATATGAAATTACAGACTTTGATTAGATCTTAATAATAAAAAATGCGAAAGTTCGTATGTTTGGATGGATGTTTAAAAGGTAACTCCAGTACGGGTCAACGGATGTCGTTGAAATTTTCCTTAGATGTAAAACATAGTTTGGAAGAACACATAGGCTACTAATTAAGTTTTCTAATAATCCGGGGGCGACAGTTCTATAATTTATTTCAATTTTAGTCCACATTCAAGCTATGTTTTCTCTACCAAGATTGTAGGGTAGATAAAGAAGTCGATTTATATAACAATCTGGAATCTTCGATCCAACTATTGAGAAGGGATGTCAAGACGTGAATGGATCGCATTAGGCCAACTCAATTGACACGGTCTCGCTAAATTAAGTTGGGGAGACTGTTTTTACAACACTTTTATCTATAGAAATCTATGTATGTTTGTACGTGATGATAATTGATACTTCTGTCTGTGAAATCACGTTACAAGATTTGAGATATATTTTTGTCGTAATCATAATTTTTCAGGGATCAATTACGAAAATTTAGAAGCTTACTAATACTATAAATGCGAATATTTAGATGGATGGATGGATGTTTATTTGACGGTATCTCCAGGAAGGCTTAACGGATCTTGATGAAATTTGGCACAGATGTAGAACGCATTTTGGAACAACACATAAGCTAACTTTACGGTATTTTTAATTCCACGCGGACGAAGTCGCGGGCGACAAATATATTAGTATATACTACAGTTATAACCAATATTACCAAATATTTCAGAAATTAATAGATTCCATTCTAGATTATCATATGGGCTACTAACTTAGTCCTTTTAATTCCACTCGGACGAATTCGTGGGCGTCAGTTTGTGAATTTATAAATTTCAAAACTGTCAATTAACTTTGTAAAAGGAGAAAAAAAAATCTTTTATCAAGTTTGATCCATTTTTTATGCGACATCAATATCGACAAAATGCAAATGTAGCATTCAAGGAATTAATTAAAAACGCCCATCAAATGCGCTATCGGGCGGATTAACTTTGTTCAGAGATAATAAATTGTATTTAAGAGGGGGAGAAAACGAGACTTTGTCATGTAATATTTTCAAATTGACATAAATTTATAAAATTAGTCTTTTTAGTTACACGGACCTATTAGATAAAAAAAAATACAGACGAATTGAGAACCTACTATTTTTAAAGTCGACTAAAAAGGACATTGCATTGAAAATTTCTATCAACTAATTCCCGCATCCTTAAGGCACACCCTTAGTGTCCAAATAACGACTCTAATTATGATAGTAGGGGGCTTTTAGTTACTTCACTTAAACAAAAAAAAATTAAATGTCACAATTTTGTTAAGAGTTGAGTGAGTTACATTAACATATTAATAAAAAAAATCACAATCTATATCCTGTCTAGTCCATACCTTATCCAATCTTTGATATAACACAGAGTATAAACAACCGTCTCTTTCTATCCGTATTGGAAGCAACACAGATCGTCCGCCGGACTTGGGATCAGCCGCGTAATCCTCACACGAGCCATCGTCTATGTTACTACGGTGACCATGATTTAACATAGAAAACTGAAATCCCAACAAACGTTAAAAGTGATAAATAAAAATTAAGTCAAACATCCTTGTTACGAAAAAAATAGACAAACTGCACAATTTGAGCTAAAAATCGTGATCTATACATATTAATAAAATAGAGTGTCTGTATGGTAATATTGAAAAACATTTTTTTTTTGTTGTTCTGACGGTTCACAAAGGCTGCCATTAGAATTTCGAAAGAAAATATGTCAACCGCCGCGCCGTTTACAGGGTTTGACAATTTGACGTTTACAAGATTAAGGCACCATTTAAAATGAAATTTAATTTAATTTAGAAAATGAAACCACCGTTTCATAGAGTAAGAAGATTTTTATCAACATATAAAAATCCCAAACCATAAAATGTGAAACTTTCTACTCAATCATTTAAACTCATGGTAACCCCAGTCAGAAAGTTACAAAGTCAGCTAGAGGAAGGACCATTCGTTTTAATTTGGCCACTCTCGCTTGAGAGACGGGATTTGTTGCTAATAATGTCGATACACTATGTTTGATTATGTTATACCATCAGAACATACGAAGTTTAATTTATGTCTTTTATACTAGCTTTTCACTTGACTTGCAATCTGCAGGTCCTGGGTTCGAATCCCGCCATGTACCAATGTGTTTTTCGATTTTCGATTTACATATGTACATTTATCCGACGTTCTTACGGTGAAGGAAAACATCGTGATGCAACCTGCACATATCTGAGAAGAAATTCAATGATATGTGTAAAGTCAACCAACCCGCACTTGGCCAGCGTGGTTGACTATGGCCTAGTCACCCCTAAATTGGGGTAGGCTCCGAGCCCCTCGGTGGGGACGTATAGTGAGCTGATGATGATGATGATGATGATGATGATGATGATGATGATACTAGCTTTTACAGGCGACTCGGTCCGCTCGGAATTAAAAAAAGCATAATAAGAAACCTATGTGTTCTTCCAGACTATGATTTACATCTATACCAAATTTCATCGAGATGCGTTGAGCTGTTCTGAAGATACCGATTAGAACACAGTCCGGAAGAATACATAGGCTACTTAAGATTTTTTTTAGAGACAGACAGAGTCGCGGGCTAGAGCTAGTATATTGGACCGATTTCAACAATTCTTTTGCTATTCGAAAGCTACATTAACAATGAGTAACTTGGGCTATATAACCTTTTTTTTTAAATTCCGTGCGGAGGGAGACGCAGACAAAAGGCAGTTTTTATATTTTAAATCACTTTAATACACCTATAACCGCAATTTTATAGCAAACTATCGTAGACAATGCGTTAATACATAATCTAAGGTTAATCTCACAAAGTTAGTTCACAATACAGACGATAATGAGCTTTATAAACATAGCAATAAAGTTGTTAAACGATTGCTGCGATCGAGATAATGTGTTGATGTAAATTTAATTAGGAAAGGAAGTTTGCTTTCTACCCTCATGCTCTAGTCATTAATAACCTTGCAGAGTAAAATGTTATTTTACATTGCGAACCCTACAACAAATACGAACGAAAATAAAATAGGTATGACGAACGAATTATTAACTAGCTACATCGTCTGCGAGGAATGAAAAAAAAAAAACATAATTAGTAGGTTCTGTATTATACCAAATTCCATCCAGATCCATGCGGCTAAGATACCTTATAACAGAAATCCATCCAAATTTTCACATTTATAATATTACTAGCTGTCGCCCGCGACTTCGTCCGCACGGACTCAAAATGAAACATAGTAAGCCTATGTGCTCTTCCAGACTATGATCTATATCTATGATAAATTTCAGCAAGATCTGTTGAGCCGTTCTAGAGATACTTTCAAACAAACATCAATCAATCCATCCATACAAACATTCACGACGATCAGCGTAGATTTAGGACCTCTAGAGTAATTTGTAAAAAGCTTAACCAAGGTGTAAGCGAGCTAGTAGCTCTAACTTTTTAAATATTACTTACTAAATAATCTAGTCATTTAATGTAGCCCAAAGTTTTCCACTTACCTGAAACAAAACAAAAACAATTAGTAACGAAGAATAAAATGTAATCTTCTTTCCCTTCTCCACTTTTTCTTATTAGGAAAGGATGGGAAGGGAAAATGGATTTGGGGGAAGAGGGAACACATAGGAAGGGGAAATATCCTCTTTCTGTGCGTCCTCTTTTCCGTTGATTAAAGGTAGGTACCGCATCTGCATTCGCGAATGTCTATGGGCAACGGTCGCCTCGCTATTTCGGCGAATTCAGATGGCCGTTTGCTCGTTTGCCACTTTTTGATATAAAAAAAATTAAATCTATATATATAAAAGAAAGTCGTATTAGTTACACTATTTATAACTCAAGAAGAAAAATTACAAATTCCGACATAAATATAGTGATGTTAATTATAAAATACTCAAGGTAACGGGTAATTTAGAAGCCGAGAAACAATGTAACAAGCAACCCACTAATTAGGTGAATAAAATGTACATTCTTAAATACTACAGTATACACAAAATCTTCCTTATATATGCGAAAGTATAGATGGATGGATGTTTGTTTGAAGGTATCTCCGGAACGGCTCAATGGATCTTGATGAAATTTCGCAAAGATGTAAAACATAGTCCGGAAGAACACATAGGCTACTTAATTAAGCTTTTTTTTTATTCCGCGCGGACGGAGTCGCGGGTAAAAGCTAGTATGATTATAAACGTGTTAAAATAATTTCAAAGGCAGTGCAACAATATAAAATGGCAGAATGACGAGATTAAACGTTATCAGATTCAATTACGTACAACGCGGACCGGTAGAGCAGACCTATTGGATGAAATTTACATTCGACACGCGGCAACGATCTCTTTTTTTAAAAATCGAACAAATGGGAGTATGGAGAATAATTTATTTCATTTAAAATTCGAAATAAGAATTCAATTAATAGTAGTTTTATACTTTTAAATGCAAAGTTTATAGCTATGTTTATGTTTCCCAAAGTGGGCGATAACGCCCCCCTGGAGGCGTTTGAAACCTAGGAGGGGACGATAAGAGGCCCAAAAAATAGGGGGGCATTGAAATTAATTAAAGTAATGAAATTGTGGTTTTTAAGTTTTAGGACTGAATAAAAATTAGGGGGCTCTGAAATATAATTGATTTTCAAAGGGGGCGGTGAAAGAAATAAGTTTGACAATCACTGGTTTATAGATTCCAATTGAAACAAATTAAACCTCAACTCCTTATGGAGCGTCGGTGGCTCAAGGGTTAAGCACTTGACATGCAATCTGCAGTTCCTGGGTTCGAATCCCGCCATGTACAAATGTGTTTTTCGATTCTCGATTTACATATGTACATTTATCCGACGTTCTAACGGTGAAGGAACATATTGTGATGCAACCTGCACATATCTGAGAAGAAATTCAAAGATGTGTGAAGTCAACCCGCACTTGGTCAGGGTGGTTGACTATGGCCTAGTCACCCTTAACTTGGGGTACGCTCCGAGCCCCTCGGTGGGGTCGTATAGTGAGCTGATGATGATGAATTCTCAACTTCTTAATAACAAACTTTAGATGTCTAATCTCGAAACTTTTAAACTCACTGTCACAATTATCAAAACGTTGCCAACTTTAACACATTCATTGGATTCCAAATTAAATGGAGACATGGAAAAATTTGGACAGATGTGGAGAATATTCAAGACAAATTAAATTATGAATAATAAATCAAACATGACAGACAATAAATGCTTTGTTTATATTAAATCGGCGGAGGAGGAGACGCACAGAAAGAGAACATCTGCCTTTCCTATGTCTCAGCTCCTTCATCAAATCCCCTACCCCTTCCCATCCTTTCCTTATTATAAAAATGGAATGGAAAGGGGACTAAATTTACCTATCGCAACACGTTTAGCAAAATCATTTGAATCACAAAATAGGTCACGTGATTATCAAATACACATATTTAGACAGAGCCAAGTGAACATGCATTCCGTAGAAATCCAGGTCATCGGTAACGCCTGCATCTGATGCAAATCTCCTAATGCACTGCGCAATTAAAATATCGTGTTATAAAATGCATTAGTATGTCTATCCGTACGTCCACTTTAATTATACGATGGAAGACGTTTATATTCCATTTCATTGAAACGTCTTTTAATATACATCTTTATAGTCACACTAATTTATCTGGCCCGGTAAGAAGCGATATTCGCGGTTCATCATCATCAGCGCACTATACGTCCCCACTGAGAGTCTCGGAGCCTACTCTAAGTTAGGGGTGACTAGGCCATATGCAACCTCGCTCGCCCAGTGCGATTTGGTTGACTTCACACATATCATTGAATTTCTTCTCATATATATGCAGGTTGCATTACGATGTTTTCCTTCACCGTAAGAACGTCGGATAAATGTACATATATAAATCGGAAATCTAAAAACACATCGGTACATGGCGAGATTCGAACCCAGGTCCTGCAGATTGCAAGTCAAGTGCTTAACTCCTAAGTCACCGACGCTCCTTCCTTCTTCGTTCGCGGTTATTTCCGCCTTAAACATACAAGACAGTTACAACTCTATTTTAGGCCTTAGGTTATTAATAATTATCCTTTCAAATATTTTCATGAACAATAAAAAAAAATATTTTAAAACATTTAGCGAGTGTAAAAAAAGGAACACAAATTGAGACAATTCAATACACTAACTAAGTACATCGACAAAAACCGCGGTCAAACTCGTTGGCTTTGTGCCAATATGATATTTGCTTCATCTGTTCGTGGGGTTGGTTATATTTGCTACTCGTGATATAAAAGAGTTAATCTACAAATTCTTTGTAAAACAACATAAAGAAAAACTAAAAGTAATTTAACAAAAGTAAAAAAAATCAAACCGTCACAGTTTATAATAAATTAATGTTCACAATCTTAAATTCGAATGTTTAGATGGATGGAAGAACACATATTAGACTACTAATTAAGTTTTTTTAATTCCGTGCGAACAGAGTCGCGGGCGACAGCTAGTTCCTTCATATATTTTAAATTAATGTTATCATATACAGAGTTATAGATAGACTAGGTGTAGCCCGTGACTCCGTCCGCACGGATTTAAAAAAAAAACGTAATAAGAAGCCTATGTGTTCTTCCAGACTATATCATACACATGTGCCAAATTTCATCAAGATCCATTGACCCGTTCCGGAGATACTTTCAAACATCCATCCATTCATCCATCTAAACATTCGCATTTATAATATTAGTAAGATAAACCTCAAATCAAAGTAAAATACTAAACACAATAGTTCTAAATTCCACACTCAAACATACATAAATCCGAAGCTCTTGACCGCATCCAATAGTTCAGTTGACTAAATCAGAACACCCTTTCCCGTCGGTGTCGGAAATCCGATTACCCGGTCGCCAATACATCGCCCGGTCAAAAGTGTACGCCACAAATCCGGATAAGTGCGGATAAATAAAGTTACTTGCAATTAACGAATAGTGGATAGAAAATCAGTATTGGAAAAGCTACTTTGTTAAAAAATAAATAACACATTACATTTCAAAACACCGTAATAAATTATTTCAAGGCTTATTATTTCAGTAACCATCATCATCATCATCATCAACCTGCTCTTATCCCTATGGAGGGTCGGCACAGTATGTACTACTCTTCATCAGCCGTCATATCTTAATTTACCCCCTTCTTACGCATATCCTCTTTCACACAATCAATCCATACTTTCTTTGGTCTTCCTCTACCTTTATAGCCATCCACATTCAATCTCATTACCATCATTCCTCCATATAACATATCTACCAAGTTAACCTTATGCTCCTCAATTTCTCGATGACTGGCGCTACTTTCAAACTTCCTCTGATATGCACATTCGTAACTTTATCTTTTCTTGTCACACCACACATTCATCTTAGCATACGCATCTCAGCTACATGCAATAACTATATTATACATCAATACATAAGTATTTCATTGAACTTCGCGATGACATCACGTTGTTAACTCCTCAAGTTGCCGCGCTCTATTTGTCCTATCTTTTTCTTAATCAAAAAAGGCAAAGGTTCTGAATGGCCGGTATGCCAACTCTATGGTATAATTTTTATTTTTACATTAAAAAGTGGCAAACGAGCAATCAACGACCTGAATTCGCCGAAATAGCGAGGCGACTACGTTACCCAACGTTACCCTTACACATCCGCAAATACAGATGCGTTGTCTACCTTTAATAAACGGAGAAGACACGAGGAGGACGAAGGACGGACGAGAAGCCAAGAAGCGAGCGTATAATCATCTCAAAGGCCGGCAACGCATCTGTGATTCCTCTAGTATTGCAAATGTTCATGGGCGTCGATGAACACCTTGGTGTTCCCGCTGCTCGTTTGCCCGCTTCTCTCATAAAAAAACACACCGTTAAATCTATGTCCACCAAAGATTTCATATACGTTATTCAGCACTCAACATAATTGATTAACTGTGAATTCTCAAGGTAACAACACTAGCAACATACAAAACATTACCATCATAACACATATTTTTTTTATAAGAGAAGGGGGCAAACGATCGGCGCGAACACTGAAGTGATCATCGACGCCTATGGACATCCGCAACACTAGAAGAATTGCAGTTGCAATGCGTTGCCGGCCTTTAAGAAAGATATATGCTCGCTTCTTGAAGGACCCTAAGTTGTACTGGTTTGGAAATACCGCCGAGGACAGACCATTCCACAACGCGGCCGTGCGCGGCAAGAAATTTCGCGAGAACCGCACTGTTGTGGAATGCCAGCCGTCCAGATGGTATGATTATAATGCAAATTAAAAAAAATATATATGTGGTATATCCAAACAGACTGGAACATTCGAGTACATCACTTTGATATAAGTAGCAGTGACGTAAGCAATATAAATTGTGACGTATTACACACTCGTTTGCACGTTGCACGCCCCTCATAAATATCCTCGCGTGATATACCATAAGGGAAACACGAGCTTTGTTCTCACCTGATACCATACAAACATACGAACAACAAAAACATTATACGTAATAAATTTTGAAATCACATTTTTTTAAATTAGATTAAATGACATCTACAGATTCTTGGTACGTACTATTTTGCACATATTCCTTGCACTAAATTACAAAAGTAAATTCAAATACATTTTTTAATTTGCATTATAATCAATTTTTTTTGTTTAACACTTACTAATTTTTTTTATTTACTGGCTTAACAGTATGTGGTCATTGAGGCAGGAGATCCTAAGGTGGAGAATCTGTCTCTGACGTCCCTACAACATCATCTATATATATAAAAGAAAGTCGTGTTAGTTACACTATTTATAACTCAAGAACGGCTGAATCGATTTGACTGAAAATTGGTGGGCAGGTAGCTTAGAACCAGGAAACAGACATAGGATAATTTTTATCCGGTTTTCTATTTTTTATTCCGCGCGGACGGAGTCGCGGGTAAAAGCTATATCAAATATTTATCAAAACATAGTAATTTAGGAACGCATATTGGAGATATGTAAATAAACAATATCTTTAAGAAATACTTTTTACAAAACAATTCAAGTCTATTGCAAGTTTAAGCGTGAAAAATAATTCAAAAGTAATTCAAGTTACGTTATGCATTTTTACTTCAACATAAACACCTCACCACACATTGTGAAAACTGTTTAATCGAAACTTTCACAGTAACTGCATCCTCCACACCTAGTTAACATTAACTCTGACTGATGGTTCAACTTTGAACTCACTCTGGATTAACGCAAAGTTTTATGGAAACAGGTGGAATCGTTAGCGATTTTTTTGTAAAAGATAATTTAAACTTTACTAATTTTTTAGTTAAAAATGTAATACTAACTATAATTTTAACAGTGGTACAGCCCGCAAAAACAATTTTTTCACAAATAGGTCGATTCGCCAGGTGCAATACCACGAGACCACGACCACACGTGAAGTGGAAGTAATTCCGCATTTTGTCTGAAGACAGTGCGTGCAGGAAGTCTAATTAGTCCCTTTTCCCTTCCCACCCTTTCCTCACAAGGAAGGGATTCGCAATTGCAGATGTCTATAGGCAGCTTATTATATATTTTTTTATAAATATACTCTGAAAGACAGTTTTAATTATTTATAAAGTATAATGAAAATTTTAAGTACCAGGCATTCATAAGATTGATGTGGTACACTTTATAACATGTTTCGAAGAATATTTTAAGTACTAGGGTATCATAAATGTACCTTTAGTTAACATCACCTGCACTGACCGTATCCTGAGCCGGATATTCGGGAAGCGTTGCGGTCGCATAAATTTACCCCAATGTGTTCCGCCCTAATAAGGATGTGGACACATTAGAGACAATGCTAAGTGACTGCTAATGTTTGTAACAGATCTATTTGTGTACATCAAGACTAAGTTGCGTACAGATTCGTTACACTGAATTTAAAAAAAAAAACTTAAGAAGTAGCCTATTTGTTCTTCCAGACTATGTTCTACATCAATGCCACATTTCATTGAGATCCGTTGAACCGTTCTGGAGATATCTTCAAACAAACATCCATCCAAAGTTTCGCATTTATAATATTAGTAAGAAGTAAGATTAAAAGGTTCGTGGTACAAGATATTTCTCCTCAATTATTCTACAGTAACAAAATTATTGAAATTTCTTTTTAACTAACTTGCAAAAGTAAGAAAAGTTCTCAATTGTCTTTGTTTTTTTATGACCGACTTTGATCTGACATAGTTTTTGAATTTTTTGGTTATATTACTGACATATCTAGTGTGTCTGTGCCCTAAGGTATCAGTCTAACAGCGGATTTCCTGCGTCCAGAGATTTAGTGACGTGTTAATACTCTTAGCTGTGCGACTGTGTCTAAAAAATTGTGAACACTAGCGGGAGTTTACACTGCTCAAAGACTTTTACAAAAACATATTGTTAATTCAGTATTTTCAAAGATGAGAGGGAAAAGGATGACACTACTAGAGATTTTTGAAAAAAAAAAAATGATTACAATCTGAATAATCAGATCATTCGACGTCAAATGTCTCTTTTCCGAAAGGAAAGTCGGCAAGAATTTATTAAAATATTTTTAGTTAAAACTGATATTTAATCTAAAAATTAAATAAATGCTCACATGTAAATTATATACTCAAATATGAATTTACTTTTCTATTAATTTTTTAACAGATCAAATTTATTTGATACATATTATTAATTTATACATACTCATCTTACTAATATTATAAACTAGCTTTTACCCGCGACTCCGTTCGCGCGGAATAAAAAAAAATGCACGCAAGATAAAAAAGTTCCTATGTCCGTCTCCTAGTTCTAAGCTACCTCCCCATCAATTGTCAGCTAAATCAGTTCGACTGATCTTGAGTTATAAATAGTGTAACTAACACGAGTTTCTTTTATATATATATAGATAGATGCGAAAATTTAAATGGATAGATGTTTGTTACAAGGTATCTCCAGAACGGCTTCATGATTCTAGATGAAATTTGCCACAGATGTAGAACACAATCTGAAAGAACACGTAGGCTACTAATTAAGTTTTTTTTTCTAATTCCGCACGGACGTAGTTACAAGTGACAGCCAGTCAGCTCATAATATAATGACATTAAATTGAAATCGTATACAATAAATATTAACATCTATGTAAATTAACTACATTCACAACACTAATGCATTCTCCGTATAATTACGACCTGCTATAATAATGGTGTAGACGTCACAATACGTATCAATTAACTGCTAACAGAGTTAACGTCAACAATGAACACGGATATAGCTTAACTATGTCATCTAATGCGTTTATATTAGTACTAACATGTTCTTATTATCATGAACATATAGACAAAGTAACTCGATTAGAGATATCGATAGTAGGAGCATCAAAATCTACCAAAATTTACAGTACGCCAAATTTATTTGGTCCGGTGAAAGGCCCTGTTTTCGTGGTTAGTGGTGGTGGCTGTTTCAAAAAAAAAAAAAAAAACTTGAGAGGTGACAAGGGACACCAGGGATGGAACGAAGTTCCTTTCTATTAATTAGTGAAGGAACCAATGTTTATTCTATGAATAAAAAACTTAAGTCTTCACAAGAAGTACATTTTATTTCTATGAATTTTCATTATATATTGTCACGTCGTTGCCATGGTTACTATAGCAAAAAGTGTCGTGACAACTTTTCGTAAGAATTTTTTCCGTCTAGCCCCCTTTCACAACGCGCGATAAGGAACTTCGTTCCAATTAATACTCAGTTAAAGGTAATTTAACAGTAGAGCTAGCATCAACAACTGTTGTTCGTATGGGTTGGCTCGCCCGGTGAACTACGACCACACAGAAGACACGCCAAGTTGACATAATTCCATGTACAGTTTGATGCGTACAGGCTTAATTTTGGTCCACTCTTTTCTTGTAAGAAAGGGATGGAAATGGACGCAGATTAAGGACAAACATCTTTCTGTGCGTTCCCGCTTATGTCGATTAAAGGTAGACCACTTATCTGCAAATACGAATGTCTATGGGCAGCGATCGATTCACTATTTTGGTGAATTTAACTGGCCGATTGCTTGTCTGTCACCTTATAATATTTAAAAAAAAAAAACAAATGTACAGAACAGCTACAATCCTACAAGGAACTTGTCACATTGAATAAACGCCTCCGAAACACCAGTACAAAATAGTCTATCTCAATTTTATAAAAGATAAAGACTGCATGTATGTTTCAGCAAATTACATTACTATTATATATTACAAACAGTATATATAAAATGTATAATAAAGCTTGAAAGCTTTTAGTACTCTAAGCATTGAACACAACAAAGTAATGCAGACAAAAGACTCCTTGAAAATTTTCACGACAAGGCGATTAAGTGCCGCGAGCTTTTTTATACCGGATCATTATAATTCCATCCGCAACCAGAAACAAAAAAAAAAAGATATAATCAAAAGACCGGTAAGTGGATAGTCACAATGTTACAACCCCTACTAAGTAATCTCGAAAACAACTTAATAACTGGAAAAAATTAATGAAAATGGTAGGGGTAAGTGAACTAACAGGTACAGTATATAATATATATGTACATTTATCCGACGTTCTTACAGTAAAGGAAACATCGTGATGCAACACGCACATATTTGCGATTAAATTCAAAGATATATGTGAAGTCAACACGCACTTGGCCAACGTGGTTGACTATGGCCTAGTCACCTCTAACTCAGGATAGGGTCTCCTCAATGGGAACATATAGTGGGTTGATGATGATCATGTATGTTTCCATGGAAGGGGTTAAGCCTTAGTAGATTAAGTTATACATTTTAAACCAATAAACCAATACTGACACTTCACTTCAAAATCCGATCAAGCTAATGTTTCATGTCTTCAAATTCATTTACCCCTTGCATTGCCGGTGGACACATGGACCACTTTTAGAAGAACTTTATACTTTCAAATACCCTTTATCAGAGTAAGCTTTCACAACATTATACCATGTAAATATCCGAGTTTGAATACGAAATCACACTTTGAAAAGCATTCGACTAAAGGCGGATCTAAACTTAAAGTCGCCAGGTAACTTCTTAAAATGTTTGTTTTATGCATTGCTGTTTCTAAATATGTTTATTTTTTACTATAAACATTTAGTAACGATGAAACAAAGTACTTTTTAAACGTACAAATATTTTAAACTTGCTTTTACCCGCGACTCCGTCCGCGCGGTATAAAAAAATAGAAAACGGGGTAAAAATTATCCTATGTCCGTTTCCTGGTTCTAAGCTACCTGCCCACCAATTTTCAGTCAAATCGATTCGACCGTTCTTGAGTTATAAATAGTGTAACTAACACGACTTTCTTTTATATATATAGATAAGAAGATGTGAACGCCTAAATGGAAATTTGGAAGAACACATAAGGCTACTTATTACGTTTTTTTTTAATTCCATGCGGACGGAATCGCGGGCGACAGCTAGTTTGAAAATAAAATTAACAATCAATAAATAAACTTATCATTATTAACTTTTTCAACACGAATGAGAGAGAACAGCGTATTTTTGTACGTGTTTCGATCATGGAAACTGTCGGCAAAACAAATACAAAATCCAACAACTTTACAGACTTGGAGAATTACAATTTCAATTTTTAAATATTACGCTCGAATTAAACGAAACTGGGTCAAGACGAATTTAAACTAATCCTCAATATTAAAACAAATTTTTAGTAAGCCGTACTAATTAATATTGCGTTAATTAAAACAACTTCAGTAAGAAATATTAATGAAGATTTAAATCTCGAAACAAAACAACTAAAACGTAATATAGATTTCGTACGGTTTGAGTTATAAAATAGGATTTTAAAGGAATAATTAATTTTTAAATTGTACCAAAATTATAAATGCGAGAGTAGATAGTAGTAGGTGGATGAATGGATGGACGTTTGATAGAAGTTATCTTCAGAACAGCTCAAAGGATCTCAATGAAATTTGGCATGGATGTAGAATATAGTCCGGAAGAACACTTAGGCTACTAATTATTATTATTTTATTTGAGCACTAGCTTTCACCCGCGACTCCGTCCGCGCGGAATAAAAAAGATGCACACAAGATAAAAAAGTTCCTATGTCCGTCTCCTAGTTCTAAGCCCTATCAATTTTCAGCTAAATCAGTTCGACCGATCTTGAGTTATAAATAGTGTAACTAACACGACTTTCTTTTATATATATAGATATAGATGAATGGCGTGAAAAAGCTATATTATTACATGGACGTTTTCACCTTTTTTTTTCATTGTAGGTGTTTCCGCGCCATCATGACCTTCTGTAACGTAAAATTTGCTTGACATATTTTATAAAATGTCATTGAATTTCTATTTGTTAAGCAAGTTTAATTTATTCAACAATTCAATAAGATTTAAATTCCATTAAAGTCATAAATAATAAAGTTTTCACGTTGCCATTCAATGAAAAATCTGTATAAACACGACGTGACAAAAACGTTACAAATAACGGTGGGGAATACGAAAAGCTAGTGAAAGGTCGACAAATAAAAATGGCATCACAACGTTGATTTATTTCAACTTCGGGTCTGTATTGCGTTGATAACCAAATGTATACAAACTAAGCTCACTTCAATAGAACTGGTTTTTTGTACAACAATTTAACTAATATTATAAATGCGAATGTTTTGTTGGATGTTTGTTTGAATGTATCTCTGGAACGACTCAACGGATCTTGATAAAATTTGGCATATATATAGAACATGGACTTAAAGAACACGTAGGCTATTTATTAAGTTTTCTTTATAATTCTGCGCGGACGAAGTCGCGGTTTGATTAACATGTTTCTGTAATTCTCGCAGCGTAAGGAAGTCTACAAACTAATTCTAGTTAGCGTATGGCCGGAAGCATTTCTCATAAGACTGCCAACTGTTGTCCGTGTATGGCAAAATCGCCCAACGCCGACCGTTTACAGCAGTCCGTATATGTCATCACTTAACTCAAGCAAAACATATCGAGTACATTCTTACTTTTTTGTATATTAATAATGTGAGATAAGTAATATAATTTACAAAAACAACAAATATTACGAAGACACAATATTGATAACTGTCTAAGGAAGAAAACGGCATCAAAAACATTCAAAACAAAAATATTCGAGTCATCATGACATTGACAGACATGAATAAAGCACATAAAACGACTTATCGAGATCTTTGACTATAGAAAAATGGACTTGGCAAAAAACTGCCGTTGCACTGTACACATTCTGCCACTTTTCCAGAGGATTGCATTAAATATGAATCATACATGTACATATTATTTTGAACATTAAAGTCTTTATGAAAGAATACGACTCAAAAATTTACAACGTGTAGACAAAAAATGCAAGCAAGTTTTTATTATTCGTTTTTATTTAACAAACAAAAATGTGCGCTTGACTGGTCCTGTTTTTTAAAAGTCAAAGTATCAAAATCACGGTCACGCTGGATGACGTGTGTGAACCTGTCCGCCGGTTAATGACAGGTTTGTTTGATCTGACAGACCTTGAATCTCAGTTACATCACGAGCATCGACCGTGTTTCACGTACATAATGAATTTAAAAGGCAAAGTTGTGATAGTAACTGGTGCTAGTTCCGGAATAGGAGCTGCAACAGCTAAGCTCTTCGCATCCCATGGTGCCCTGGTAACCGCAGTTGGAAGAGACGAAGTACGTTTACAACAAGTCGCTGATATTTGCAAAACGTATCATGGTATACAACCTTTATGTGTTCGCGTTGATTTGACTGAAGACGGTAGCTGCGAAGAAGTTGTTAATAAAACAGTGGAAACATACAAAAAGATCGATGTTTTAGTAAATTGTGCTGGAAAAACTATCGTGTCATCTCTATTCGAAAATTCAATGGACACTTTCGATGATTTGGTGTCTTTAAATCTGCGTGTACCTTACAAACTGTGTCAGTTATGTGTGCCATATTTGAAACTAACAAAAGGTAACGTTGTCAATGTATTTGGGAACAAATGCGTACATCGTCCAGGTTTTCTGTTAAGTGCCATACTATGCAGTGCTTTACAATGTTTCACGGTGTCAGGTTCTCGGGACTTATCTTGTGAGGGTATCAGGATGAATGCGGTGCGTCCTGGATTAACCAGGACTCATTTTTTAGCAAATTTTAACGTTGACGAAGACCTGATGGACCTGACATATAATGAGATAGCTAACACACAGCCACAAGTGATCAATGAGCCAGAAGACGTCGCCAAGATGATCCTGTTCCTGGCTGGATATGAACATCCCAATCTCACTGGTAATAACTTATTTTTAGGCGGTGGCGCCACCTCATGTTAATATTAATTATAACGTTTTATTGAATTATAATATCTATTTCTTTCAAGTTTCTGCCATTAAATAACATTTAAATATTAGACTCTTTTATGTTTTAATTTAATATTACTTAAGCGCTTACGAAATTTAAAGCTATATTAATCAGTAAAGATAACCATATAAATGACAAAAAAATGGTGACAAATCTTTTTGATTCCTATTACCTGTGTGCATTGAGTGTTGCTAAACATACTGTTACTATTTTAACTCATATCAGCACTGGATTACAACTTATAAAATATCAATCAACACAGTGCATACCAGTATGCGGTAGCGCTGATACCAATCGCTGGACTGGAATAATTTAAACCGGACATAAATCATTAGAATTGATATAAACAGCCGGTTTTTTTTAAATAGTTACTTTTTTATATTTTGCGCCGACTTTACTTACTGTTAAGTTAATTAAATTTAAGTTATCACTTAACAT
Organism: Papilio machaon; assembly: GCF_912999745.1. Classification (NCBI taxonomy): domain Eukaryota; kingdom Metazoa; phylum Arthropoda; class Insecta; order Lepidoptera; family Papilionidae; genus Papilio; species Papilio machaon. Next base: position 4,555,335 of record NC_060012.1, on the reverse strand, counting down.
TACGTTATACTAATGTAATCTATGTAATATAATTAAATAAAAGTACAATTGTTTTGTTTCTTTAGAAAATTAAAAAAAAATACGCTGTTTTAGAAAAAATATTCTTTTGCATGTTATTTTCTGTAAGACAACTGTAATCTCATGCACAAATTAGGATAGTAGAAAAAAAATTGTTAAATTATTTTGTAATAAAAATTACGAAGTTGTACTTGAAGTTTTTATTTTAAGATGAAAATAATAACATAAATAAAAAGCTTACATTATTAAATAAAGTTTTTTGTGCAAATTTATACACAATAAAAACTGAATCAACTGAGAAAAATTTTCAAGAACAATACATCACAAAAAAAAACAAGCGCCTGCGACAAATCACATGGATTAAAAACACATTCAACAATGCAACAAAAACAAAAAACACGTACAACAAAATTCTAAAATTCATTTGCCAACTCCAGTTTTAATTTACCGCCTGCGAGCGTGAAAACAATACGTCAAGACGACACGTGGCATACAAATACACTGCCCGGCGTCACGTCACGTGTAAACACGCGAGCGACGCAAACATGACGCAGCGTGTTGTTTGGCACGTCAATTGTCACGCTCACGATTCTCTCGCAATATCCCTAAACATATGAAATTGTTGAAACATTTTTGTGAATTATAAGTGCGTACGAAAATTAACTTATCTTGTCTTTTCCCCTGCGTAGCCTTGGCACATTATGTACCCTTCCATACATCTACCTATATTAGCTGTATCTGAATTCACTCCTTTCTTACGCATATCCTCTTTCACACAATCCATCCGTAATTTCTTCGGTCTGTCCCTACCTTACACAGATATGACTGGAATAGAAAAGACGATATATAGAATGCATTAATAAAAATCCAAGATTAAAATATAATTAAAAATAAAGCTACAACACAACATATTACTAATCTAAAATTCGTTCAATGGCTAGAAATATTTTTTTAATTTTTATTTATTTGGAACAACTAACGACTACATAATAGGTATATAATAATGATAATTAAAAAGTATACTTGGGAATATATTCGATAACCCAACTCTATAGTAGATAGATAGTAGATATCTAAAAAAACACCTGATAAGACAGTATATATAAAAACTGTGTTGGAAGTGTACGTGTGTAATAAAAATTTAATAAAAACCAAAATGGATATCGATTTTAAAAATAAAGTTGTCATAGTAACGGGTGCGAGCTCCGGTATAGGTGCAGAAGTTGCTAAACTATTTGCAAGATACGAAGCAAAATTGGTCCTAGTCGGACGTAACGAAGAGAGACTGAAAACTGTAGCAGAAGATTGTACTGTCGACGGATTACTACCATTATGCATACTCCTCGATCTAACACACCGTGGTAGCTGTGAAACTGTCATTAACCAAACCATTGAATTACACGGCAAAATAGACGTGTTAATAAATGGCGCTGGTAAACTAAAAATGGCATCAATATTTGATCAATCCATTGAAACATTTGATGAAATAATAGCAATTAATCTTCGTGTACCGTATTACTTGTGTCAATTAGCTGTACCATATTTAAAGAAGACTAAAGGTAACATAGTAAATATAGCAGCATCACTTTCACACAGACATACTTCAGGATTTTTGACTTATAATATTACTAAGAATGCTCTCCAGCTATTCACAGAACAAGCAGCAGTGGAAGCCACTGGTGAAGGAATAAGAATAAATTCAATTAACCCGGGATTCACGAAAACAAACTTACTTCGAAATATAAACATCGAGCCTCAAAATTTGGAAGCTGCGTATAAAAATATATCAAAACACTTTCCAACAAGACTTCCAATCGAAGCCTCAGAAGTGGCAAAGTTAATATTCATCATAGCTAGTGATTTATTCCCAGATATTAACGGTTCTAATATCGGAATAGATGGGGCATCTTCCGCACTTTAGCAATTCGGGCAACTATGTAAAAGTTTGTAACACAAAATTTAGATTTAATTTCAAAAAAATTGTTATATTGCAATATTTATGCAGAATGTACCGACTAATAGAATTTGTTAAATGGTCTCTAAATGAGTAATTCTACACCAATGGACCATATCGACACGAATGTGGCAGTTAACCCTAAATATTTTACTCATGTAAAGTTGCCAGAAAATGTGAATAAGCAAATAGAGATATGAAGGTAAATAGACTTAAATTCATGTTATCAAAAATTGCGATAAAACGGCTACTTGGATTTATTAGATATTACTTTGCGGAATTTTACGATACGATAACAGCAGTATTTGCAATGACAACATAAAAACAACAGTGTTTAAATCAACTAACGAAATATTGAAGAGTGAATTGAACTATTTTTAAGTAAAAATTAGAAGGAACGGTGTTTTAAAAGTGATTATTTTCGAGACATAGAGTTTTTAAAGTAACGTAATAATGGAATTCAATTTTGAGAACCAAGTTATAATAATAACAGGAGGTAGTTCAGGAATCGGGGCTGAAACAGCTAAAATGTTCGCCCATTACAAAGCAAAGCTATGCCTCGTTGGTAGAAATGAATCGAGACTCCAAAACGTTGCACAACATTGCGAATTGATCAGTGGAAACGTACCATTATGTTTATTACTTGATTTAATCCAACCAGGCAGCTGTGAAGAGGTAATAACAAAGACCACTGAAAAATTTAAAAGAATCGATGTTTTGGTCAATTGCGCTGGTAAATTAAAATTGGGAACATTAGATCAGAGTGATATTGATGTATTTGACGAAATGATGGCTATTAATTTGAGAGTGCCTTATTACTTGACTCAACTGGCTTTACCACATTTAATTAAAAGTAAAGGAAATATTGTGAATATTGGGTCGTCGTATTTGGAAAGGTACAAACCAGGATTCCTTCCTTACAATGTTTCAAAGAACGCATTGGAAAAGTTTACAAGACACGCTGCAATGGAGTTGGTATCCGAAGGCGTGAGAGTCAACATTATTAATCCAGGAGTGACGCGTACTAATTTGATTCATAGTTTAAACATTGACGAGAGTGATGTTGACTACGAATATGACAATCTCATAGATGAGTTAGGCCTAAATAAAATATTAGAGCCCAAAGAGGTTGCAAAACTTATATTGTTAGTAGCCAGCAATCTGATGCCAAATATGGCAGGCTCAAGTTTAAAAATGGACGGAGCTGTTATAGTGGGTTGAAATAAGACTACGGTTACAGACACAAAACTAGTCATGGATGAGGGACAGATGGGCGACTACGTATAAAAATCATATGATGCAACGTCGGACACGAAACGGATGGGAGCGTACCCGTTGACACTATCGGCGATGAAATAGCGACGTCGGAGTAGGAGCAACGGGCACATATTAATTTGATTTCAGGCAAGCTATCCACTGCTTCAATGCTCCTCTCCGCCACCATACCGTCCAGCCATCGCTCGTCCATTTCTAGTTTCGTGCACGCAGCCTTAGAATCCTGAATTTTCATTAACAATATTTTAAAAATAAATTAGTGATCATTAAATGGTGTTTTTTTTTATCGAAAAGAACACTATAATCTAAATTTTAGTGATAAAGATAGCATGTAAGCAATAACATGTTTCGGGAGTGAAAATGAACGGTATAAAAAACCTATGCTTTGATTTTGATTTGATAAAATTTGGCATACTTTCAATGTAAAAAAAAAAATGTAACGATAACTTAAATATCATCCAATAACACAACGTTTAATTTATATTCACGAATATTTTATTAATGCAAAGGTAGATAGAGATATCAAACGAGGAAACGTGATAAAAAAAAGGCATTAAACGAGGAAACGTGGAAAAAAATCTAAGCAACGATAAAATAACGCGTTCAATAAACAGATTAGAAAAAAAAGTAAAAACAGTTACAAAAATATAGGAAAAAATTATTGAGTTATTCGGAAAGCCATTTCGTTTTTATTTCTTTTTTCTATGCTTAATTATGTCTTTATCAGCTCCAACCGACCTACCAGGACGTGGTGCATCGTCGTCGAAAATACACGAATCCTACGTCGAGAAAAAACGGAATGAAATTCCGAACGACCTATTAATTTAAGCCATACAATCGAACTGGCTAAGAGAGAAACCTCTATGAGCGAGAGTCATTGGCCGGTCCCGAAGGAAGATTGAATTATAACCTTTATTTATTTTGAGTTTCTGCCATTAAATACAATTTATATATTAGTCTTTTTATGTTTTAATTTAATATTATTTACCTACTTACGATATTTAAAACTATATTTATTAGTAAAGATAAAAAATACAAAAACAGTCGTGACAAATCCTAGATGAAATCCTAGAAAAAAATAGTTAAAATCCTAGGTTTAAATATAATTTGAAAAAAAAAACTACAACACATTACTAATCTAAAATTCGTGCAATGGCTAGAAATAATGATAATTAAAAAGTATACTTGGGAATACATTCGATAACCCAACTCCATAGTAGATAGATAGTAGATATCTAAAAAAAAACACCTGATAAGACAGTATATATATAAACTCTATTGGAAGCGTACGTGTGAAATAAAAATTTAATAAAAACCAAAATGGATATCGATTTTAAAAATAAAGTTGTCATAGTAACGGGTGCGAGCTCCGGTATAGGCGCAGAAGTTGCTAAACTATTCGCAAGATACGAAGCAAAACTGGTCCTAGTCGGACGTAACGAAGAGAGACTGAAAACTGTAGCAGAAGATTGTACTGTCAACGGATTACTACCATTATGCATACTCCTCGATCTAACACACCCTGGTAGCTGTGAAACTGTCATTAACCAAACCATTGAATTACACGGCAAAATAGACGTGTTAATAAATGGCGCTGGTAAACTAAAAATGGCATCAATATTTGATCAATCCATTGAAACATTTGATGAAATAATCGCAATTAATCTTCGTGTACCGTATTACTTGTGTCAATTAGCTGTACCATATTTAAAGAAAACTAAAGGTAACATAGTAAATATAGCAGCATCACTTTCTCACAGACATACTTCAGGATTTTTGACTTATAATATTACTAAGAATGCTCTCCAGCTATTCACAGAACAAGCAGCAGTGGAAGCCACTGGTGAAGGAATAAGAATAAATTCAATTAACCCGGGATTCACGAAAACAAACTTACTTCGAAATATAAACATCGAGCCTCAAAATTTGGAAGCTGCGTATAAAAATATATCAAAACACTTCCCAACAAGACTTCCAATCGAAGCCTCAGAAGTGGCAAAGTTAATATGCATCATAGCTAGTGATTTATTCCCAGATATTAACGGTTCTAACATCGGAATAGATGGGGCATCGTCCGTACTTTAGCAACTTAGGCAACTATGTAAAAATTTGTAACCCAAAATAGACGATTAATTTCGAATAATCTGACATATTCCAATATTTATACAGAATGTACCGACTAATAGAATTTGTTAAATGGTCTATAAATGAGTAATTCTACACCAATGGACAATATCGACACGAATGTGACAGTTAGTACTAAATAATTTTTTCATGAAAAATGCCCAATAAATGTGAATAAGCAAATAGAGATATGAAGGTAAATAGATTTAAATTCGTGTTATCAAAAAATTGCGATAAAACGGCTACTTGGATTTATCAGATGTTACTTGGCGGAATTTTACGATACGATAACAGCAGTATTTGCAGTGACAACATTCAAACAACAGTGTACTAGTGTACAACAGTGTGACTAATGAAATATTGAACTGTTGAATTAAACTATTTTTGAGTAAAAATTAGAAGGAACAGTGTTTTAAAAGTGATTGTTTTCGAGACATAGAGTTTTTAAAGTAACGTAATAATGGAATTCAATTTTGAGAACAAAGTTATAATAATAACAGGAGGAAGTTCAGGAATCGGTGCTGAAACAGCTAAAATGTTCGCCCATTACAAAGCAAAGCTATGCCTCGTTGGTAGAAATGAATCGAGACTACAAAACGTTGCACAACATTGCGAATTGATCAGTGGAAACGTACCATTATGTTTATTACTTGATTTAATCCAACCAGGCAGCTGTGAAGAGGTAATAACAAAGACTATTGAAAAATTTAAAAGAATCGATGTTTTGGTAAATTGCGCTGGTAAATTAGAATTGGGAACATTAGATCAGAGTGATATTGATGTATTTGACGAAATGATAGCTATTAATTTGAGAGTGCCGTATTACTTGACTCAACTGGCTTTACCACATTTGATTAAAAGTAAAGGAAATATTGTGAATATTGGGTCGTCGTATTTAGAAAGGTACAAACCAGGATTCCTTCCTTTCAGTGTCTCAAAGAACGCATTGGAAAAGTTTACAAGACACGCTGCAATGGAGTTGGTACCCGAAGGTGTGAGAGTCAATATTATTAATCCAGGAGTGACGCGTACTAATTTGATTCGTTATTTAAACATTGCCGAGAGTGATGTTGACTACGTATATAACAATCTCATAGCTGAGTTAGGTCTGAAGAAAATATTAGAGCCCAAAGAGGTTGCAAAACTTGTATTGTTAGTAGCCAGTAATTTGATGCCAAATATGGCAGGCTCAAGTTTAAAAATGGACGGAGCTGTTATAGTGGGTTGAAATAAGACTATGGTTACAGACACAAAACTAGTCATGGATGAGGGACAGCGGGGCGACTACGTATAAAAATCATATAATGCAACGTCGGACACGAAACGGACGGAAGCGTACCCGTTGACGCTATCGGCGATGAAAGAGCGACGTCGGAGAAGGAACAACGGGAACAAATTAATTTGATTTCAGGCAAGCTATCCGATACCACTGCTTCAATGACCCTTCCCGCTGTCTCTCGTCCAGTGCTAGTTTCGTGCACGCTGCATTAGAATTATTAATATTCATAAACAATATTTTAGAAAATAAATTAGTGATAAATTTTAATGATGTTTTTTTTTATCGAAAAGAACACCTTAATCTAAATTTTAGTCATAAAGATAGCATGTAAGTAATAACATGTTTCGGCTGTGAAAACATACGTTATAATAAATCTGTGCTTTGGTTTTTAATTTGATAAAATTTGGCATATTTTCAATGTAAAAAAATGTAACGATAATTTAAAAATCATCCACGAATAATTTTAATGCAAACGTAGATAAAGATATCAAACGAGGAAACGTGGATAAAAAATCTAGGCAAAGATAAGATAACACGTGTTCAATAGTTAGAACAGATTAGAAAATAAGTACAAACAGTTGAACAAAAAATAAATGAAAATAATAGTTGAGGAAAAAATAAATTTAATCAATACAGTAAGTCGAACTGGCTAAGAGAAAAACATCTATGAGCGAGAGTCATTAGCCAGTCCCAACGGACAAAGTATTAAATAAAAAAATCAAAGGATTGTTTCTATTTGTTCTCTTGAGTTTAAAAAAATACTAATTAGATCAACAAAGAAAAAACTACTTTACATAAAATAGAATCCGATAGAAAAGTAAAAACATTTTAAATCATGAAAAGGGGAATGTTCGTTAGAACGAATGAACGTAAGACTAACTGTCGATATCAATATTCGATCTCTAACCATTTTTAAATTATACGATTAAAAATTTAACCTATCTAAATATCGCAATCAAACTAATATTATAAACTAGCTTTTACCCGCGACTCCGTCCGCGCGGAATAAAAAAATAGAAAACGGGGTAAAAATTATCCTATGTCCGTTTCCTGGTTCTAAGCTACCTCCCCATCAATTTTCAGTTCAGTTCGACCGATCTTGAGTTATAAATAGTGTAACTAACACGACTTTCTTTTATATATATAAGAAGATAAGATGTGAATTTTTAGACGGATGGATGTATGAATGATTTGAAAGTAATTTTTGTTTTCCTTTATACATACATAGTAAAGGATCATATATTGATTTCAGCCTAAAATAGATCGAGATTGATTCCAAAGATTGAAATGTATATTTCAAGTAAATCGTTTCTTATAATGTCCATTTCGATGAATAGATTATCGAGATTGATTGGTTTCGACTTGACAGGGGATTAGAGAGTTTTCTGAAGCGTAATAATGTCGATAGAAAAAACATATAAAAAAAAGAAAATAAATTTTTACGTCAAATATACTTTGAAGAGAACATTTTTAAAGCAAAAAATAATATTGAAAGAAACTTGTATACACGCTATCTACTTGAAAAAAACACATGTTCTTATACATGTTACAGTAGTGTAAACGCAGTTTACTTTATACATTAATACTATATACAAATAAACATCTGTTTCGTGAACACATATCAAGGTAATACTAATTTGTTAGTTCCATTTATAAAATTTATCGATCTTAAAATGTTGAACACATCTGCTTTTGTTACATACAATAATAAACAGCAAATCAAAATTAAACTTATGTATTGTTAATCTTACTAATATTATAAATGCGAATGTTTAGATGTATGGATGGGTGTTTGTTTGAAGTTATCTCCAGAACGGATGCATGGATCTCGATGAAATTTAACATAGTTGTAGATCATAGTCTGGAAGAACACATAGGCTACTTAGTATGTTTTTTTGATATCATAAAGTTTAGGTAAATATAGTATGTAAAAAATAAGATATTCAACATTCAAAAACAGCTACAAAAATGTAGAAAATCATTAAGAAACTTGGAATTGAATAACTTCATTGAAAACTTTAATTAAAATGGCTTAATTAATTCAATGTTACTTTACTTCACTAACTTAAGGAAATTAAATTATTTTGAGCTCGTCTTGTTATTTTAAACTACAGTTTTTTTAACTTAAACTAAGTAAAGACGTTGCTAACATTTTTTATAAAAAGTAGAGCATTTTATATTAATTAAAAATATGTACAAATTATGATCTTTAAATCACTTTTTATCACAGCTTACAATCATTTAACACATTCAATGCCGAATCCAGTATGCGTCCAGCAAACGCCAAGTCATCTTAAAAATAATTGCGACACGTAACGTGTTTACTTTGATTAAAAAAAACATTATCATGCAAAAATAACATCATTAATGTGACAATTTAATGCTTCAGCAATCAATTGATCATACTAATATTATAAATGCGAATAGATGGACGGATGGATTTATGTTTGTTGGAAGTTATCTCCGAAACAGCTCAACGGATCTTGATGAAATGTGGTACAGATGTAGACCGCAGTCTGGAAAAACACATAGGCTACTTATAAAGTTTTTTTTTAAATTCACGCGGACGTAGTCACAGGCGACAACTGCTCATAAATATTTCACGGCGCCGATATATGCCGGTGCTCTTTAATACGCTGGTGGCGCCATCTATTAAACGTTGAAGAGCGCTTAAACACAATCCGATATTAAACGCAGTAGGACTAATATAACAATGTAACCGTTTATTAGGCTATGAAATTATTAATACCCAGATGAGATAAAGGGATGTCCACAGGTGGGTATAATGTTTGGGTGAAGGCAAGGGCTATAAAACATTTATACGAGAATAATGTAAAACGAATAAACGCATTGCTTTATTATTTAACAACACCTTGTCAATTGTATTGTATATGTTTTAAAATAACATTGGTACATGGCGGGATTCGAACCCTGCAGGCTACATTTTAAGTGCTTAACCCCTGAGCCACCGATGCTCTCTATAATTAGTAATATAAGGTTTAATTAACATATGAATAATTAACAATGCGTTTGTAATTGACCTGATTGTCAGTGACATTGTATGACGCGTCATAAATGGACACGATAAGCGCCTGTCATCAACAATATGCAATCCGACTACTGATTGTATTTTAAATATTAAATATAATATGTAAAATTTTAGGTTATTTTTTCGCCCGATTAATTCAAGAGGGGTTTGTTATTCAAGCGTATATAAATACTAGCTGTCGCCCACGACTCCGTCCGTGTGAAATTAAAAAAAAATAGTAATTAGTGTTGTGTTCTTCCAGACGTGTGTGTTAGTGTTGTGTTATATTCTATCGTTGGGACGTTCTGGAGATACCTTCAAACAAACATTGATCGATCCATCTAAACATTCGCAGTATATATGCAAACATTTATAATATTAGTAAGATGTATGTAGGTTTTTTGTATATTAACAATTCACATCAAATGAGTTCATAGTTAAGCGCGAATTTCAATCATAAAAAACCATACTTTGTGACCCAAGAGTCTAAACGACTGAACCGGTTTCGTTCGGAATGAGGTGTCGTTCAATACTAATTGCCTAGAGTGACGCAGACCTACACTCTGATCGATCTTCTTTTAATACAATATCTTACTAATATTATAAATGCGAATGTTTAGCCATCTAAATGGATATTTGTTTGAAGGTATCTTCAGAACAGCTCAACGGATCTCGATGTAATTTGGCATATGTGTAGATTACAGTCTGGAAGAACACATGGGAATAATGTTTTTTAATTCCGTGCGGACGGAGTCGCGAGCAACAACTAGTTTAAAAATACATGTAAACTTACATCAAACGCCAAGAAACAAATTTCTTAGGAGTATTAATAAATTTTCTTACCTGAAACAATAAAATTTTAAATTAACCAACGCAAAATCTAAATTATAAACAACATTAATAAATTCCGATCGAGCAGACTCCACCAATAGGCCAGCGTGGTATACTATGGCCTAGTCACCCCTAAATTAGGCTCCGAATCCCTAAAAAGTATAGTGAGCTGATGATAAGCGGACTTACCACAAGTTATGTAGACATTAACTACCACTAAAGAGTAATTTAACGATTGCTTGACTTAGATTTAGATAGAGAAATCTATACTTAGGGAGAGATCTACATAACCATTAGGCGACTCTGAGTTGAAAATAAAATATACTGCAAACATAGCATTAACAAGATCTGATATTTCAAATTTTAAATAACTAAACAAATACCTTTAAAAATATCTTTACCCATGACAGTATAACTAAGTATAATATAAACCACTCGACAAGCTCATTAACAATCACAATCCTCATACAAACCCATTCAACACAACTGTACATCGCTAAACATTCACAAAGCGGACAGTTTAATATCATTCATTAATTATTCTATTCGCAAACGTGAATTTAATGAACGAAACGTTTACGGTCACTTAAAGCTCCTACAAATAATAAATAATTCTCATAACAAGCTCCCTACGGTTAAGGTCATAACAATTTTTTTCATCAAAATTACTGTTTAAGTTTTAACAACTTTACCAAACAGCATAGAAAATATATCCACATTAAAGCTAATATTACTATTAGTACAAACGAAATTGTTTATAAATCAGATGTATGGATGTATGGATGGATGTTTGTTAGAAGGTATCTCCGGAACGGCTCAACAGATCTTGATGAAATTTGGCACAGATGTAGATCATAGGTTGGAAATCACAACGTCACACACAACACAAAAATCACATGTCTCTTATTAAGTTTTTTAACTCCGCCCAGATTGAGTAGTTGTTGACAGCTGGTAAAAATGTGAAAAAAGTACAAACAAATTTGATTCCTTTTTCTAGAGAGTATAACTTTGTTATTTGTATTTTTCATTTCATTTTTATATTTATCACGTTTCCAACTAAACGACTATCGTTAGTTTTCCATTAATAGAGAATTTTCTTTCAATTCTGATAAGCCATATAAACAACTTTGTTGAAAAAAATGTTACATTTCCGGCATTCGCGCTTCGACCGCCGAAGCGAGCGGACGTGTTTTGAGCAAAGGAAATGAAATCGATTTAACACTTACTGATTTTAGATGCGATAAAAACACGATTAGTCGGAACTATTTGATGTTGAAACGTTTCAACATGTAACAAATTTAATAAAGCTTGTAGAAAATCAATTTCATACAAAAAATATTTTTTTGTGGAACAAAGTATACTGAATCTTATGTAAAAGAAGGATTCTGGTCATTTCAGGTGTTACATTTTTTACATATGCAAGCAGCACACACATCTAAAGGGCTCGAGTTTATGCTATTAGGGGGTGAATAAGCCTTAGTTACGATCCATCAACTATTGCTACCCGACATATCAATTAATTTGCGTTTGTCTGTCTGTCTATCTGTTCACAGATTTTGATGGGATTTTGACGGAAAGGTAGCTGATATATGTAAACGGCTTGAACGGAATAGGCATAGGAATACTTTTTTAATTCTGCACCGACGGAGTCACAGGGGACCACTAGTCTTTAAATTAGCAAGTATTTGCCCATAGCCCACTAATAATATCAGCAAACATCACGTTTGTGACTTTAATACTTCATATACGATCATTATAAAATCAATTGCGTGTAATTAGATCGTACAAAACAAATGAACAATATCAAAGGAAGCAAGATGCAACACAGCTGGCACGAAAACAGTTGCACAAGAGTTAATAAAGACATCTTTACTGCACACCTCAATGCAAATACATTGAGTAATAACATGTCCGAAATTATTACACGTGAGAAGCAAGCTTGTTATATACTTTATTAATTTGTTATTAGTTGACAGCGACACGAAACAGTGGTAGACGACAGCAATATCTGTTGCACCAATAGGTCGGCTCGCTCGGTGCAATACCACGAGCACACAGACAGGCGTCAAGTGGAAGCAATACCGCGTAAAGCCACTATACTATTCATATCCTTTTCTTGTAAAGGAAAGAATAGGGATTTATCCCCTTTGGGGTCCCCTACTTCGTCGATTAAAGATGGGCAATTCATCTGCAATTACGGATGGCTGTGAGCAGCGGTCACTTCGCTATTTCAGCGAATCAGATGGTCGTTTGTTTGTCACCTTATAATTTAAAAAATACATTACTATCTCAGAAAAAAAAACAATCATGTTTACACTACATTCAGTAATTACAATATTTCAGCGTTCCATTGTATCCTAACAGATGCAAATTTAAGTACTGTACAATATAGAGAAGCTTTCAGTTCTAACGTACAATTCAAACGATCACACTTTAGACCGTCCTTAGGGAACTGAATAAGGCTGTCACCTAGGTTTGGAACAAGTTGACGGCATCGATGTTTCTGAATATAACTTGTGGGTGATAAATTTCATTTAAATAAAGGGTTTTTTACAACAACTATGGGTTCAGGTCAGATTGTGTTGAAACAAATGAATCAAGAGTCAAGGGTTGACAATAATCGAAGTTTTTTTCATCAATGTTCTTGGACGTTGGCAGCCCTATGACAATGTTCGGCTAGATTTTAATGGACCAATTACTGAGCCTAATAACCGACTGTAATTAGTATATCAGTAGAATAACATCTTAATTGTAATTGCTGATAATACTAAATTTACTAATTATACCATATCAATAATAAGTAGAAATTGGTATATTTAATGGTACATTTATGGTTTTAATGGTGCAAAGCATAGATTTTCATTGTTAGTAATAAATAAGTAGAAATTACTATTCATATTATATTTTGAAGTAATTTATAAGGCCTAATTTTAGTCCTGTGGTGGGAAGGGGAGGTGGATTTGATGGAGGAGGAGATGCATAGGAAGATTAAATATTCTCTTTTTATGCGTCTCCTCCTTCGTCGATTGGGGGTAGTCAACGCATTTGCAATTGCGAATGTCTATGGGCAGCGGTCGCTTCGCTATTTCGGCGAATTCATGTGGCCGCTTGCTCGTTTGCCACCTTGTAAAATAAAATAAAAAATTGAAGTAATTTATCCATCATTTACCACTGCCGAAACAGTTTCAATTAAACAAATTTTCATATCAATCTAAGGATCGATTATAGATTTCGGCTGTAATTCCACAATCAATCTAACCACCGGCTCATAAGATTAAATTAGGCTACCTATAGACGTTGTAACCGCAACCAAATCGCCCTCTATCGGTCTGACATTGACTGACGCGTTAGTGCCGTACGGGACATGATTAACGTCGCACGTCGATCACGTCAAGTGTGCACTCCGGGCAATTATAGTGCTCGTTGTAATGCACGGCCGTCAATATTGTTGTATGACGTTAAAATGGCCAAGTAAGAGCACTTTACTGTCAAATTTATTTTACACGGTTGCTCATAAAGTTACAATTAGAATATTGCTACCCAAGTTTACTATTATTTGATATTTTTCTGTAAACATTGGTGTAGGGCTGGCGACAGACACACACCCGTAAAATAATTAAGCCAAAACTATTACGTTTATTAAACACTGTGTGCCGACTCTACGTGAGTGGGATAAGTCCAGGGAGATGATGATTGGTGTTGTCAACTAATTTAAAAATTTCTGAACGATTTTTCTCATTACAAACTTTTATTTAGTTTCACCTTTCCCGATGTCATCAAACTAAATTTGATTCACTTCCCGGTTACCTATTGAACTGAAATTTTACATACAGGTGTAAGTCGCGTGGCAGTAACAAATTATTTGGCATTGTGCTGATCTGATGATAAAGTTGGAAGGTGGTCATAGGAACTTCGCATTGAAACAACACAACCTTATCGAGTTTCAACTCGTTTAAATTATCATGACGAGTAGTTTCTCATGCAATAAGGTAATAGGTAACTAGGGTCGTATATGACAAGTTTATTTTTAAATAATGTTATTTTTTTCTTTTATTACTTTTATTTGATGGTAGATCTGATTTAAAATCCAAGTCCATTGTTTAACCACATACATATCTTAAGTCCCCTTTATACAATACAAAGGGACGTAGTTTACAGTCAAAAGATCTTCATTTAAAGCTATTTACGCTTCAAACTCATCACATGAGCGTAATGACGGCTTATCTTTTCCCTCCATTAGTCGAATGAGCAGACATGCGACTTTGTAGCTCACATCGTATTGTAACTACTGATGTGCTTTAATTTACTAGCGGAAGCGTATTTAAAAAAAATAATTTCGTGTTAATGCAATGATACTCTTTTCAATCATCATCATCATCATCAGCTCACTATACGTCCCCACCGAGGGGATCGGAGCCTACCCCAAGTTAGGGGTGACTAGGCCATAGTCAACCACGCTGGCCAAGTGCGGGTTGGTTGACTTCACACGTATCATTTAATTTCTTCTCAGATATGACCAGGTTGCATCACGATGTTTTCCTTCACCGTAGAAATTTTTTCAATACTATTATCGTATTAATTAAATAGTCATAGCAAGGACAACATACAAGAAAAGAAAAGGAAAGTCTTCTAGAAAACGGTCATAATATAATCTGGTCAAGATTTCATCTTTTTACTGTGGGAATGTGTGGATAAAGAGTACATTTTGCGGCAACGTCATAAAAAAACATGAATACTTAATTTACTTTTTTAATACCACGACCAATCTATAAAATAACATCAAGAATTTAATCGTTTGGATTATTAAAGAATATTAATATTGAAAAAAAAAATCACATTGATATAAGTATGATTGTTAAGTTCTAAAGCTAGTATACCTGTATTGACAAAGTTGACCACAACAGAAATCGCGTCCGCTCATGATTTACAGACTAAGCTATAACTAGAGAACGTAAACAGTGACAACAATGTGATCCGTCACTTCAATCTCAGTCTATTGTCTATTTTAGCGCGTCTCAATACGTACTAATTGACGTGTTCCTCTCGCAACCAACAATAGTCTCTGTTGGTAGCTACTCTTCACTGCTGCGAGTTTTCGGCGACGGATGTGAGAAAATGGGCTGCGGCACAGATTCGTCGCGTCTTTACTCCTTTTTATTTCTAGTGTTCGTCGCTTCGGCAGAATGGGAAAGTAGGTTAAGGGATCCCCGTGTAAAGACGTCTATCTGCATCTTTGTTTTTTAAAAGTAAATAAAGATCCGAAAACGGTCTTGAATACAGACAAAATTCAGGCAACTTTACTCATCAAGTTAATATTGTGCGTTGATTTTATTTATTATTGTTTATTTAGATAAATTACAATTTATTTTTTTAGATAATTGATTTCTTTACTCATCGTATAATTAAAGATAAAAAAATGCAATTACACAAAAAAGATATATCAGGATAAAAAAACTATCAAAACGCTTCAGGCCTACTACAACCGCCGCCATAATTCCTCATCCTTGGTCTGAACAAGCGAGATAAGCCAATGCTATTTATAAGGAGTTCAGACCGAAGAGCAATTATTCTTCTTTACACCAAAATTAGTTACAGAGACAATTTTTCTAATATTAGACGAAAATTTTTAGTAGAAGTACAGAAAGGAGCACTCTTGTGTTTGCAAATAAATACAAATATTCATCAAGGAAAGACAAAACACAATTAGTAAGACCGAATAATCAAAATAATGTCAGAAAATATAATTAAAAACGTGCTAACTACTGCCGCAGTACCTTTTTTATAAAGGGGAATGCTTTATGCATACGCCGTGTCCCGGCGGGTACACGGGAGTTACCTGAATTAGTTAAGGGATTCACTCCTCTGTCCACCTCTGTTCCTCCTGCGCATGGTGACCGGGCTACGGGTACTCTTTCGCACTCCTCCGCGGCCCTGTCTACGCTAGCCGTAGCAACTCCTCCACTGTTTGTGGGCATGCCCACCTACCTCCTTTGGGAAGGCGCGCCGGAACGAAGGCTGTATTAACTGCAATCTGTACTACTAGCTGTAGTAATTGCCGCAGTACCTACTGATACACAAGGAAATCTCTTAGCGTAGATTAAATAGAACAAATTCACACTTAGTGACTGTTCAAGTAATCAAATTACTCTGAGTGTACTTTACCAAGGAAGTCATGTTTTTCACATATAAAACTCAATTAATTCTAACTGAATGGAATCTCATTAATCATTACTTACGTAAGTTGTAAGTTGTTTCACGCAGTATTTCCGCATGCATTTTTACATACAAATCTCTTACACTTATAATAATCTTTATACGCCATGAAATAGAATTCAAATTCAATTAAGCAGACTTTAAATTAACTTTGTACTTCTATAGTATTATGTACGGAATAAAAAGATTTATTATAATAGTCGAAAGGACGAATATTGCGTGAATGAAGCGACATTATGTTTGTAATAAAATAGATAGAAAGAGGCGCTAGTGAAAGTTTTCACAATATGCCGGAAAACTCAAGCGGATAGTGTATGGTACAAGATAGGAACTTTATACTTTATCATTACATTTTGATTATTTATATGGATAAAATAAATTACAAAAGCTTTGTTTACTTTCAAAACAGTGCAATTTTATTAAATTTCCTTATCATATCTATATAATTATCTCTTAATAATTCTCGTTGGATGTGGCTCGAAAGGCCTATGCCCAGCAGTGGGCAGATAAAGGATGTTGATGATGATTATGATGAAATCTCCATTCAAGATAAGTAGGTTAAGAAACTCGACCACTGTAAAAAAGCATTAAGACGTAATTATACGTCTGATTTTATCAAATATAACGAGTGGAATAACGACATGGGAAGTCTTTTAAAAGTCCGATTAGTAAAACAAATAAACCTTATTTTACAGAAATATTAATCCGCTTTCGCTTGTGACTTGATTTTTTATTTTATAGCGCGCGTTGATGTGAATCGCGAATATTTTTTTCGCTCACACGCACACGCTATTCGCAACAATCGGGGTACAATCGATAGAAAAAGTCGTTACGTGTTGTTACGTACCGTAGCCTATATTGTTATGGAGATGAGTGTACAATGCATGTTACTATAACGTAACACGTTTCGTTCTGCATGTTACTTCAATATATATCTGTTGTGGATTCATTTTATCCCACATTGTCTTCATGAAAAGCGATGTGTCACGTTTTGAAATGGATATAAACGTGGGTTTCCATTGCCTAAACACCTGTGTAAAACATTTACTCTGTTATATCACAAGACTAAGTGTCATCCCATTCAGTTTATACTATTCCATCACTTATCACTATATTAACTCGATGTATTTGCGTTGCTTTGATGATATCGAATTTTTAAAATTTTTGTCTGTCTGTCAGCAAGTCCGCGTTTGTCCTGACTAATCTACGAAACGACTGGACTGATATGATGGGACTTTTATTGGAAGGTAGCTGATGGACGCGGTGGAATCTTAGCCTACTTTTATTCCGCACTGACGCTGTCACGAGCAACCGCTAGTCTGTCCCACACTCAGGGTTATATAATGGTTAGTTAAGTAGTACCTAAGTGTACATATCTAATATTAATCCTACCGCCCTAGTAATCATTTAACAAAACTAAATGTGACAGTTAGACGATCTCTATATATCATTCAATTACATCTTCGGTCTGCACATTTCACAGTCATTGAATTCTGTCTTACAGGTAGCCATCCGATCCGCAACATGCATCGCTGGCTATCATGCACATTATAGATTCATACGATCAAGCGAGCCAGCAATAGATAGAACGGTCCATAACTTAACAATTTATAGCGCGTCCGTTCTATTATATTACTTTTAGAGTTTTTTTTAAATAAATAGCTCACAATATTCTAGAATTCTCTGTGAAATTTAACAATATTAAATTAATCTATATATATAAAAGAAAGTCGTGTTAGTTACACTATTTATAACTCAAGAACGGCTGAATCGATTTGACTGAAAATTGGTGGGCAGGTAGCTTAGAACCAGGAAACGGACATAGGATATTTTTTTACCCCGTTTTCTATTTTTTATTCCGCGCGGACGGAGTCGCGGGTAAAAGCTAGTATTTCTATAAAAGACTATCGTGATTCGAGTAACATTTTCAATATGAATAAAGAATCTTCCCACATGTTAATACTCCCCAAACATATGACATCCACCAAAGACCCGGAGGGCAACAATATCATAGCCAACACGTAGATATAGGAAAATTATGTAAAATGGGAAACAAGACGCGGCTGCTTATTGAATTGAAAATATTTTTATATCACATGATACAAGCTGTAGAAAATATTATTTTGAGATTGATATTATCGACTTAAAAAAAAAATTAAACAAAATATAATTTCTACAACAAATTAAGAACATTACTGACGAAACATTAAAAAACTCTAATCAAGCGATTGATAAATTTATCTACTAGATGTGTCCCGCGACTTCGTCCGTCTTTAAATTAAATAAAGTCTAAACGCTATTCGAGACTGCAATCTATCTGTACAAGATTTCATCCACATCCTTACAAACTTTCTCATTTGCAATATTATTAAGGGATTAGATAACAAACAGATTTCTTGATATACACTATTATATATTAAAGTATTTAAATTGAATTTCCTATTTGTACAGGTGTAGACTGGCAAGTAAGCCGCAAGACAGAACAAAGGGGATGGCAATATAGGAAGTGGCAGTCAAACGTAATATCCGGCTGACATTTATTATGCGCGAATATATGACAAATATAGATCTAATAAAGCTTCCTCTTTATGTCTATGATGTCAAAAATATTTTTGACAAAAATCTTTATTAATTTGTCAAAATAACGCCATAATAGCAAAAGCTAAAAACACATTTTTTAAGTTTGGTAGGAAACAAAAAACATCGTCAGAACATACCAAAGTTTCATGAATATTATATACTAGCTATTGCCCGCTATTCCGTTCACTCAGATTGAAAAAAAAAACCAGCCTGTGCGTTAAGTTGCCTATATGTTCTTCCAGACTATGTTCTATCTGTGGCAAATTTCATTAAGAACTGTTGAACCGTTCCTAAGATACCTTCAAACAAACATCCATCCATTCATCCATCTAAACATCTGCATTTATAATAAGTAAGATTTATTATTGTAAATATAAAAAAATGAAAAAAATTAAATTATGTACACTAATATCTAGTTAGTAGCATGTCTTATATCTATAGGTATATATATCGTTTTAGTTACACTAGTTATAACTCAAGATCGGTCGAACTGATTTAGCTGAAAATTGATGGGGAGGTAACTTAGAACTAGGAGACGGACATAGGAACTTTTTTATCTTGTGTGCATTTTTTTATTCCGCGCGGACGGAGTCGCGGGTAAAAGCTAGTCTGTTAAAATACGGTTAGTATCAGCTCTTAAGAGTCTAAATTTTCTTCAAAATCGTCATAATTTCATACAAGACATTGTCATCAATTTAAACGTTTAAACGATTTAAAACGAATGCTCATAAAAAACATGTGCGACAAGTAAGAAAATCAAGTGTAACAAATCTGCGCGATCCCTTTTCACTAAGTCAGCGGTTTTATCGAATCCTGCTCCATCAATCTTTGTTACCAAAGAGCTTTTTAGTAAAACAT
This sequence comes from Papilio machaon, assembly GCF_912999745.1. Taxonomy (NCBI): domain Eukaryota; kingdom Metazoa; phylum Arthropoda; class Insecta; order Lepidoptera; family Papilionidae; genus Papilio; species Papilio machaon. The sequence continues at coordinate 4,535,175 of NC_060012.1, read as the reverse complement.
TAGACGATAGACATTTTTAAAGAATAGTAGATGTATTACTGTCAAGATTCTTTGCTAATGATCTAGTCTAACTTATAATTAATTAGCTTTAAAACTTTGTTCCCTACATTACTTGCTTGTTTTTTTTTTGTAAAATATTCAAAGGTAGTAAGATGAATGTACGGAAGTCCTAATTTTAATAATAACATAACAAATTTCACATTAACGTGCCTTTTTTTAAATATTTTTTTTCGCAATTTGCAACATTGTTTACCATAGCTATGACATTCAGATTTAAAAAAAAAACTATAATAACAAAACTCATATCGACTTCTCTCAACTAGTTTTCCAGACACAGCTGCCTAACAAGACTACAGTTCGTCTCGTAACATGAAACCAGCAGGAAATAACTGTGTGAAGATTAAATTGAATTTAAACAAAGGAGTCTGCATGAAATAAGAACATCCTTTGTGTCGTAGCGCATTTTAAAGCCCTTTACTGTACACAAGGCAACGTAAATCTTTGAAACCCGGAGATTTAAGTAGCTATGCGACTTACGCAATATCTATATCTATATATATATAAAAGAAAGTTGTGTTAGTTACACCATTTATAACTCAAGAACGGCTGAATTGATTTAGCTGAAAATTTGTGGGTAGGTAGCTTAGAACCAGGAAAAGGACATAGGATAATTTTTACCCCGTTTTCATTTCTTTTTTTTTTTATTCCGCGCGGACGGAGTCGCGGGAAAAAGCTAGTAATATCATAATAAGGAACTTCGTTCCAAAAGTTTGTACACAGCATGCGTCGGCGACATCGCTAAAGGCTCGCAACCTATTTATCAAGATCCTCGTGAGAAAAGTCGCTACAATTTTCAAGATGGCGGAGCAGATCTATATTCAGTTGATATTTAGTCGCTATACTTGTACTGACTAAATAGACGATTCGCTTCAACGATGCAACGTTGTGTATAGAAAAGCGCGCAACGCGATTATCATAACACAACCAAGCAATATTAGTAACCAAGATTTAAGTTACCTTATGTACGAAGAGCCTAAGTGAACTCAGGAACGCATTACGAGGAAGAAAATTGACAGAAGATTTTCAAACTGACATTGAAGTCGATCTAACCTTGGGGTCGATATCGAACTTAAAGCATTGCTAATTCCCACTCTGTCTTCTTCTATTGACCTAAGTCAGAATGAAAATAATAATAATAATTGATCTTAAAAGTAGGTTTGGCCATGGGGGATCTGAGGTAACAGTTCATTTTGGAAAAGGGGTCACTTGTCCAAAATAGGTTGGGAATCCCTGGCTTATAACCTACCTAACACTCCAACTGCTACGGAAAATGTTATTCATTTGACCCACATCGGAATTCGTGATAACCACTCGTTATACCGAATTTTATTTCTCCGGTAAATACGAGAAATTATGAAAAGGTCGCACCGTGACATTTTTGTAGTTTATTTAGAACATAACTTTATGGTTATTCAAATTCACGAAATGTCTATATTATACTTACATGTACATTTCAAAACACGTCCAAATGTATCGAACTTACCTGAAAAATATAAAACAATAATTAAAAAAATTGAAATAATGAAACCTAAACTGAAATTATGTGGTATGAGGACAGGAAGATCATATATATATATTTAAAATAGTTTTTAAAATACAAAGAAGTACATAAAAGACATTTACATAACCTAGTTATTTAAAACTAGCTGTCGCCCGCGACTCTGTACGCGCGGAATAAAAAAAACATAATGAGATGGCTATGTGTTCTTCCAGAATATGATCTACAACTATGCCCAATTTCATCGAGATCCGTTGAGCCATTCTGGATATATCTTCATACAAACATCCATCCAAGCAAACATTCGCACTAATATTAGTAAGAAGTAAGATAGATAAAGAACTTAGCTTTTGCTCAGCTGAATTCTGCTTCTTAAATTCTAATTACGATATAAGCGCCATTAAAAGATAAAATTCAATAAATAATCAAAATTTAATAAACCTTAATATGACAACATCACGTGGCCCGATATCCGTTTTATTACCCTCGCATGATAAGCCCCCCAAATACGTACCATACCGATTAACAAATTTAACATTCGTTGCTATTTCAACGGTAGTAAATAATAATAAAAGACATAAAATCAGTCAAACTCGACTCTACAGATATCTATCTGTACACGCAAGTCCGTACCTGTCAGTGTAAAGTGTACGACATTATTATGCCGACCATACACGTTAGGTGACATAGTTCTACATACAATCAAATTTCATAGTACACATTACAATAAACTGACTTCTGTGACACTTGTATACATATTATCATAATAAAACAGGAACTAGAAATATTAACACAAGTGACACGACAGTCGAATTTTAGGGTAACTGTACTAGTTTTATACTGTTCGTAAGAAACGGGATTCTTACCACGATTAGGTTGTTTCTTACGAACAGTAAAAACCACGAAAGTTTGAAGTTATGTACTAGTTTTGTCACACATACGCGAGGGTTCTGTTATACGTGTAACAAAACTGTCATGGAGAACCTAACGTGTGTAGCCCGCATTAGAACACTTTGTAGTTGGAAATAAATAAATTGGATGTACTTTATATTAACAAACTAGCTGTCGCCCCTGACTCCGTCCGCGAGGAATTGAAAAGAAACATAAGTAGCCTATGTGTTTTTCCGGACTTTGTTCTACAACTGCGCCAAATTTCATTAAGATCCATTGAGCCGTTCCGGAGATACCTTCAAACATATATCCATCCATCCATACATTTAAACATTCGCTTATATATTAGTAGGAAGTAAGATAAGATAAATACCTAAACAAAATAATTTTTATAAATCGACAACAGTGAAAAACTTTTAAAATTTGTTTCACTTCAGGCAATCATTTCATCCTAGATAACCTTACAACGTGTACTAAAATGCATATTGCTTCGAACCGCATAAACATAGACCTCTAGAGACTTCAGTAAATAAGTGGCTATAAAATTTACTACACAGACCAATGTACAAACCACTGAAGTCTAATTTCATCGTCTGTGAAACACTAACTAGTGAATTATATAGACTTCAATTTAAATGGTGATTTATTAAATTAATATACCACCACACTCAGAGACGTTGATTATTCGCTAGAGGTTCTTCTGCATGATAAATCCCCACTAAGGGCGACCCATCCCACCCCTCCCCTCTGTGCGAAAGTCAAGTTGCGTTCGATTCCAAATAGAGATTTGTATTATGCATGCCCAAAACCAAGACCTGAAAGTAGTAACTACTTATCAATTCGACTGTATTTTTTTATGTGTCTTACCGCGAAGCCCCGCCCCTGGTGCTCCGATTTTGATAAAAATTATTTTAATCGAAAGGAAGTGCTTGCAGATGTGTGTGTGTGACTTTTTTTTTAAATAACTAGAAGACTAGTAGATTTTTTATTGTCTTTTTAGTAATAAAGCAAAATCTTAAACTTTTCATAAACAAATACGTTCTCAGTCTGTATTCAAGTTGAGTTCAAATTAATTAGAAACGTTTAGAAATGAAACAATTTTATAGCAGCAATAACTTACAACCGAGCAGCAAACATTTTCTCACATTTGCATTAAAGGATAAATTGCCCTACACAGGTGTAGGGTGGCCACGCTTGCATAGCTAATATCTACATTTTTTATTGTTATTTTGCATTTTAATTCAATATCTTTTAAAGCCGCAAATTGCTATTTTTATTAAATTGATTATAACCATAGGTTCATTTCTGTGAAATAGTTAGAGGCATGGTAATATAATTGTTTACAGGTATTTTTCACAACAATAGTCGATTAAATAATGTTAATGTAGTACAGTTTGGAGTTCGAAAAAGTTCGTTCTCCGTTCGTTCTTACGTTCTTCCGTTTCTTCTTCGTTCTTGAAGATCCTTAAAGATCATTAAAGGTAAATTAATATACGAGTATAACACTGTTCTGTAAAAACTGAGCACTAACACTCGTTTTAGGGACCGCCCAATGATTAAGAAGGTATTCAAGAAATAAGCGAATTTTTTTTTTCACTTGTAACAGACATGTCCGTTAAACAACGCACAACTGGTCACCCTACTCAAATCTCAAGAGAGTAGCAACACGAAAGTTCGCGGGCACGATTATTTCAATTTAAATCTTATTATCTTATTATAATAATGCGTTTAAATTAATAAAGCTGCACTAGGGACATGAGTTACAAAACAAAATTCATTTCTGTATCATTTGGGAATTAAAATATTATTCAGAATAATGGTAAAATAAATATTTTCGTTCCGTTGTTTCCTAATTTCTTTTTAAATACGTAAGGAGTATTGCTAGTTATATAAACACAAAAGAATGGCGATATGCGTTTAGTTTTGCATGGCCGATTAAAGCCCCGTTTTAAGTCGGGAGGCCTAATTTTAATCCTCTTCCCCATCCCACCCTTTTCTTATATGTAGGGGAAATATTCTCTTCCCGTGTGTCCCCTCTAACCTCGATTAGAGGAAGGCAATGTATCTGAAGTTGAGGATGTCTATAAACAGCGGTAGCATCGCTGTTTCTGCAATTTCATTTGAGCGTTCGCTCGTTTGCCACCTTATTATATAAAAAGCTTGCAGCTTATAGGGGTTACCTATAAATTATGCCTGTAACGTCAACACTGTCATAAACAAACTAACGTGTGTGGTCTGCATTAGATTACGTTTGCAAGATGGCTTAACCACAACTGCAAATTATGGTATGTTATGAAGTAGTTTGCAGTTACATGAACAAATTTTAACAAAACAACATTGCGTTTACAAAAGTAAAAAGACCAGCAAGAAATTGTTTAAAAACTATTTAATATTTAATACTAACTGTCGCCTGCGACTCTGTCCGGGCGGAATAAAAAAAATCTCAATTAGGAGCCTATTCGTTCTTCCACACTATGTTCCACATCTATGCAAAATTCAATGAGATCAGTTTAGCGGTTTTGGAGAGACCTAACAACATCCATCTATCAAAACGTTCGCATTTATAATATTAGTAAGATAAGCCTTTGTTATTCAAGGATAATGTGGCATTCTAATAGTAAACAATTTTTTTAAATCGATCTAATAGTTTTTAACTTTACTGGTTACACGTATTTGAAATTACAAATTTACATATTTTCTACACATTTTCTAAATTCAGAACTGTAAAAATAGAACAATCTACTAATATTTCAGTAGCTGACAATGACATTCGTGTAGTCAGTTATTAACTTGGTTGGCTAGAAGTTTCAAGGAATCAAACTAAGTAAGGACTAAGTCAACTGAAATTGTAAACCGTATCTAACTAAATAGGTCAAGTTTATACATACAATTTAGTACTGTATTTATTTTAATATGGGCTAAGAAGATTGCAAAAGACCGCTGTGCAAGGACATGCTTTACTATTGTAATTGGGAAAAGGATGTACAGAAAAAAGGTATTGTCTATTATAGAGTAAAATATAAACATCAATTGTCAATGTACATTAAATCAATATATGTGACGGCGTATCCGTCAAAGTCAATTGTCTGGTTGACTTTTAGCTGTCAAAAGTCAGCCAAGCGAAGCGTCACTGTCGATGGTTGTGAGGGCGGCCATCTTTACACAGTGTTGTTCGAGACGGCGCCCGCGCACCACGCTTGCGACGAATCGCTTAGCATCTAATTAACAATTAAAATCTAGCGCTTAATTAAGTTGGTGTCGCATTGGTTAGACACTACAGTGTTCATTCCACTGTGTATTTTTGGTTACCTAACCCTTATTAAACAACTGCGATTGCAACAAGGACTCGTGATCTGTTCACGCCCACCTGCCGACATACCCGCTTTTATACTCGCACAAGATGATTTCTGATGAAGGCCCTCCTGCCCCTTCATATGTATTACGAAGGCATTGATCAAAACATAAAATTTCTTAGTAAAAAAGGCGACTGAGCATTACACATTTTTATGTAAAAATATTCGTCAAACGACAAAATAATTCGTACCACGCGACATGGTGATCACACTTAATGAAAATAGGATCATTAAACCAACACTTCGAATAGATTTAGTAAAAAAAAAAAAGCAATATCACATGAATATAAGTTCGTTTAGACACAAATTCACTTAGATAAAAATCAAACAATTAAAATTACACTAATGTTTTACCAAGACGTGATCCAAAGGTGACTATATTTTAACAGTAGTAGACGCCAGCAACAACAACATTAGTTGCATAAATGAAATGATAATGGTGAAATACCACGACCACACAGAAGACAGGCGTAAATGACTTCCACAGTCATTCCGCGTTTCGTCTGATGAGTGTGGTGCCGGAGGCCTAATTTTAGTCCTTTACCTTCCCGCCCTTTTCTTATAAGAAAAGGATGGGAGATGCATAAGAAGGTTAAATATTCTCTTTTTGTGCGTCTCCTCCTTTATCGATTGGGGGTAGGCAACGCATCTGCAATTGCGAATGTCTATGTGTAGCGGTCGCTTCGCCATTTCGGAGAATTCATGTGGCCGCTTGCTCGTTTGCCACCTTGTAATATAAAAAAGGTTAAAAATTTATATTTACCATATTCCCTGATATAACGTTTGTTTTTTTACCATTTTAAGAAACTTTTTGCAGCACATACTTTAATAATTATTTTAACTACACTAACTAAAACAATTGAGTGTTTAAACAAAATTCTAAACTAACATTAGCTTTAATGTAAAACGTACAAAAACTAAACATTGTCTGCAATGGCAAGCAAAGCGTAACCCAGTCAGAAAGTTGTCGAGTTAGACACAAACTAACATTGCAGTCGGTTAACGACTGTGGAATATTGTTATTCTCCTACAAGTTTCAACTGCTTTCGACTTCTCGTATAGAGTGAACTTTACATAAGCAATGTGAAAAGTTACGTAACGTCTTATTATCCTATAATCTATCTATATATATAAAAGAAAGTTGTGTTAGTTACACCATTTATAACTCAAGAACGGCTGAATCGATTTGACTGAAATTTGGTGGGCAGGTAGCTTAGAATCAGGAAAAGGACATAGGATAATTTTTTACCCCGTTTTCTATTTTTCATTCCGCGCGGACGGAGTCGCGGGTAAAAGCTAGTAAGAAATAAAAACTAGATGGATGGCTCAACAGATCTCGATGAAATTTGATATAGATGTAGAGCATATTCTGGAAGAATGCATATATTTATAACTGGCTGTCGCCCGGGAATCCATCCGCGCGGAATTAAAAAAACACTTAATAAGTAGCCTATGTTTTCTTCCAGACTATATTCTACATCTGTACTAAATTTCATCAAGAACCGTTGAGCAGTTCCGTAGATACCTTCAAACATCAATGCATACATCCAAACATATGCATTTATAATATTAGTATGATTATTTATTAATTTTGTTAAATATCTATTAATCTTTTGATTTTATCATCATTATTGTAGTTATAAATAATGTAAAATCAAAATATATATCGCATTAAAAAAAAAAAAAAAAAAAAACATTTTTTAGAGTCAGTTATTCGAGGGAAAATCTTTTCCGCAATTCAGCAAATATACTTTTTATGACGTCTTTATGTTATCCTATATAAAGATTTTAACGAGTAAGGTGTCACTCGAATTTTCTATCACAGTACAGTCAGTCGATTATTTTAATTTTCAAATTAACAAGTAGTATTATTAAAAAAAAAAGTATAGTCATTAAACTCATAGTTAACATGAACTGAAACAAGAGCAGACGGAATATTTGATGCAAAATTTCAGTTCAAATCTCCATATTTTCTTGTGTGAGACATCTCGTTAAGTTTCAGTTAATATGTCATCTCGTTAGACGACGACTGCGACGGATACGGAAGTCAACTTGTCGCGCAAAACTGTGTCACCATACACGTACATACATATGTACATATCACAATTAAATACTTAAAATATTTATATAAAACAAAAAAGAAATTGTAAAAACAGTCAAATGTCAATGAGATGTCAGCAAGAGTCGTTGTCCGGTCCAGACTAACGACCTCCACAAACTAGAAACTCAGGTAAGACTAAGACTTATGGTCCTTCAAGAAGCGAACCTATCACCATCTCAAAGACCGGCAACGTATCTGCTGTTCAATAAATACCTTTGTATTCCCGCTAATCGTTTGCCACATTATATTATAAAAAAGAGAGAAACTTATAAAAATTATCGCGGACTCTTGGACTCTATTCAGGTTCAACTGTATTCTTCTACCAAAATGCTAACTTCTAACATAAACGAATTTAACTTACATTTTAATATATAATACTTACGATATCATATAAGCAATAAACATTTTGTTAACATATACTGCAAATACCAAACGTTGTAGAGAAAGACCAAAGAAAGTACGTATGGATTGTGTGAAAGAGGATATGCGTAAGAAGGAAGTAAATTCAGATATGACGGCTGACAGATGTATGGAGGAGTAGTACATACTGTGCCGACCCTCCATAGGGATAAGGGCAGGTTGATGATGATGATGATACTGCAAATATCCAATAAACAGCAGATTAAAAAATTATTTGACAAAATAAATAACATTTACAAAGAGATAATGGATTAATTTTAACGATGGTACAATTTAATGCGAAACAAAAACATTTCATATTGATCGTTATCCGTTTTAATGACAATCATTACACGTATATTTAATGGTAACTGTTGTGGATTAATACCTTCATAGATTTAAATACTCTGGCTGTAACTAGAAATATGTAACACTAGCTGTCGGCCGCGACTTCGTCCGCGAGGAATTAAAAAATAAAACTTATTATGTAGCCTATGTTCTACATCTGTGCCTAATTTCATCAAGATCCGTTGAACCCTTCTGAAGATACCTTAAACAAACATCCATCTAAACATTCGCATTTATAATTTAATTTATTAAAAAAAACTTAGCTAGAACAAACTTTGAAAAAAAAGTTTTTGATATTTCAAATTAAATAATCCTATCATTCCTAAAATACTATAACATGTTCAAAACTTAAACCCTATTCCAAACTAACTTAACAAATAGTGTAAGTAAGTTGAAATCATATGCAGATTACTTACACCCATGGAATTATGCCTTAATTATAGAACAGTTAACAAGTTCCAGATGGCAGTACAATTTTCAGGCCTAATAATGTGATACTCTGTATTCATAGAGTAAATCCCTTCGCACACGAGGCAAAGTTACAACGAAACGCGACGATTTAAGTCGCTAAGCTTACGCAATACAATGTCATAGACCTTGATGCATAAGCATGCGTCGGTGACATTTTGTTCTGTCATTGCAAAATCCAGTCATTCGTAATCTGTTTGTCGTGATCCTCGTGAGAAAAGTCAATGCAATTTTCACGACGGTGGACAAAATCTATACAATTGACTGCTGTCGATAATACAAAGTTATACGGAGCGCGTACAACGTGATAGTTGCGAAGCAATTATAGTACACTAGCTTTTACCCGCGACTCCGTCCGCGCGGAATAAAAAAAAAATTAATAGAAAACGGGGTAAAAATTATCCTATGTCCTATTCCTGGTTCTAAGCTACCTCCCCATCAATTTTCAGTCAAATCGATTCAGCCGTTCTTGAGTTATAAATGGTGTAACTAACACGACTTTCTTTTATATATATAGATATAGATAGATTAGTTTCGTAAATTTACATTGCGTATAAAGGGTCTAAACCAGACTACGGAGTTACATTTAGAATCGTGGCACACCTCTTTAGAATCTTCTATATTCATACATCCACTCATATACACGTCAGATCTGGTGACAATCAGAACTGTTTGGGAAACACAACGAGAACACCCTTTATATTTATCAATAGATTATCTTGGAAAAAGAGATGATTAGTCAACAATTTCAACACCAGTACTACAACAATAGTTCCATCCTTCTTGTACTCTTTATAAAAAAAAAAGTAAATTCAAAGAAAAGGAAACCAAGAAATCTTTACGTAAGCGTTACGTAAAATTACTAAAGCAGTATATTTCAAATTAGACTGGTAATTTGATCGCAGGAAAAATACCAAAAGAAAAGAAAAGTAAACATTAACTTGCCTTTTCAGGATCAAGAAATAAAAGATTGTAGTCGAAATTTTCTTGACAAAGCGTTCTGTTCCTCGCTTATTCTTTGCCTCATTGTGATGATTATTTATTAACATTTGCCAACCTTTGTCCTTTCTACAGCCGACGATGACGCTCGGCCAAGCAATAAAATAGCTTTGACTAAAAGCTCGTACTTTATAAAGCTTTGAAACAATAATGAAATTTTGTTATGAAAAGCTAAGATTATAATAAAGAATAAATAACAATTTATTAAGTTATTTTCTACTAAGATGAAAACGGTCAACTAATTATGACTCTTTAAAGTTTTAAACTACTTTTAAGATGATTTTAATGTAACCGTTTTATTGAGAACTTCATTAAATAATTTTAATGATTTCTTTTAGAGAGTTTCAACTACTTTTTTATAGAAGGGACATTAATACATCTTCTTCTTCTTCTCTTCAGTCATGAAGGTTGGCAGCTAACTTGGAAAATTTATTTATGTCTAATGCATTGCGAAACAATTTCTACGCTGACCTAATCCCAGTCCATTCTCTGATATTACGTAGCCATGACTTTTTCCTACGTCTCTTTTCTATCAGCTTAAGTAACTTACACCTATCATTCCGGAATACGTGGCTCAGGTATTCCACTTTACAGTTTTTGGCGTTATTTCGTTTAATACATTCACCTACATAATTTAGTTATACAATCATTTTAAGTAGTAACTAAACAGATAACCAAAAGCCTATCACCATAATATTATCACAGGAAAACAAAAGATTCCACGAGCAGAGAGTAGTCAATGAACGTCGCTTATTGAATATTATCACAACTAAGCTGACGTCATCGATAAAATCTCGAATTGGGGATCCATTTATTTCTCCTTACACGGAAACAATTCAATATTTTCCTTAACATTATCAGAAGTAATCTAAGTGAATTGGCATTAAGTATCCGAAATGCTGATTTACTATTTTAATAATACATGATTATTAATCAATATGTGTAAAAGAAAAAAAAAACTAATAAATGCCTTTTTTCACTAAGAAAATATTTTTTGATAGTAGTTTTTCAAACTAGAGTACCAGGGTAACATGAGATAAGTAGCATTAAGAAATATGTGGTGGAGGCGACCTCTACGATAGGGTGTGTCGACGTCGGACCGCTATCGGCGAATTTATGTGCTCCTGGTATCACATCCTTACATGCCATACCGTCTACGTAGATATTTGTTATTTTTAACTATATAAAATGTGTGTATGTATATATTTATAGCTTTATTGGAACTACTAACGACCATTCATCCATCCATCCATCTTAATTTTCGCATTTATAATATAAGTAAGAACTAAAATTTACTTTTAAAACTAAATTAAAGTACAAAGGATAAAAAATTCAATTAAAAATTTTACCTAGCACCTTAACACAATAAACAATTTCAAGCAAAAATCATTGTGAAAAAAGGCTCATTTCGCTTAATATTCAAAAGTTTGAAAAGCAATTTAAAAAGAGTCGCATCGCACGTAAATTAAAAACAAAACTTTTACTGCGACGTCGCGACGCCGAGAATGGCCCAGATAATAAAGAGGAGGCTCGGCTAACTCGTTTCAGGCCGTGTGTTTACATTCAACAAGTCAAATGTTAGTAAACAATCTTACGAACAAAACATGACCTTCGTAATACCTCGTCTATTTTAAGATGCCTATCTCTACAGTAGTTATTTACATTCTTTTTCAAACCTACTATTATTTTTAGCACGTTCAGTGTCGACTCGACTTGCTAGAATTACTTTTTAATTACATGAGAATCGTAGTATTCTTTTTTATATCAAAAGGTGACAAACAAGCAAACGGCTACCTGGATTCGTCGAAATAGCGAGGCGACCTTTGCTCATAGACATCCGCAAATTCTAATGAGTTACCTTCCATCAACGGAGAAGAGTACGCACCGTTCCTATGCGTCCCCTTTTTCGCCATATCCACTTCCCCTTCTCATTCTTTCCAAGTAGGAAAAGTATGGGAAGGGAACGTTAACTAAATTAGGCCTCCGGCACGCACACTCATCAGACGAAACGCAGAATTACTTCCACTTCATGCCTGTCTTCTGTGTGGTCGTGGTATTTCATCGGTCGACTCATTGCATTGAATTTGTTAATCTTTATCTATCCTAATACTATAAAGAGAAAAGATTTGTTTATTCGTTTGTGCAGTATAAGCTCCGAAACTACTGAGCCGATATGAAAAATTCTTTCACTATTGGGAAGCTACACTATTCCCGGTTGCTAAAGGCTACATTTTTTTTAATTTATAGCCTGTCCATTTATAGACAGTAATATCAGCCGTCGTATCTAAATAATAAAAAAAAGGATTTTCTTCCCGGTATTTCTACAATGGCTACTGAGAAATGTATGTTCAAATAATTCAAAAGTCCTTTTCGTTTATAACACGTAACATTACTTGAACAAAGACTTGAAATACCGAGTAACATCAAGGCAACGAGTGGCTCTCTACATTCACTTACTGTAGAGTGCTCACAGTGAAACTATTGCGTACTAGAAATGTTTTTATCAACGCTCTACTATCTCGTTGTTCTGTATTAGTTAAAACATAATAAATACAACTCAATTTAATTCAATCTGTTTTATTTCAAATTACAATACGAGTGTTTCCCTTTGGATAAAATCAATAGACCCAATAGGAGAAAAATATTATGTCGATGACGTTACGAAGGTGGGTGTCGCAAATATTCATGTTAGGCAATCTGTATTCAAATTAATTAAGATTAGTAAATGATTCAAATCTATTAGTATCCGATAATATCCAATACTAGACACATAATCCTTAGTAGCTATCGCCCGCGACTCCGTGTACGCGGAATTAAAAAAAAAACTTAATTAGTAGCCTATGTGTACTTCTAGGTTTTTTCCTACATCTGTGCCAAATTTCAGAGATTCATCAAGTCGTTCTGGAGATACCTTGACACCCATCCATACATCCAAACATATGCATTTATAATAATATTAATCTAAGCCAGTCTTACAAATTAAGTAAAACAAATGAAGGCTCAATAGAAATTTCCATCGTCTAAGTTAATCTCAATTAAACTATTTACTTCAAAGTAACATCGTCAGTTACTTCGTGAGGTCCCTATGAAAAAACAATAACAGACGATCGGAATACCTTTGAACCCACATGTGACCTAAACGCTTGTCCACACAAACGCTGTTATATTTCTACTAGCTGTCGCCCGCGACTGCGTTCGTGCGCAGTTAAAAAAAAACTAAATGGGGGGGGGGGGGGGTTATGAAAAATAGATGTTGGCCGATTCTCAGACCTACTGAATATGCTCACAAAATTTCATGAGAATCGGTCAAGCCGTTTCGGAGGAGTACGGGAACGATAACTGTGACACGAGAATTTTATATATTAGATTATGTAATAAATATTCTGTTATGCGTTATTTTTGTGTTCTTTAATTCTAAACCAAGCCAAGAAACTACAGTTTTGTCATTTTTCAGATTATTTCTGCAACCCTTATTCATATTGTAACAACAACAAAACACTGAAACAATTTTAAATCGCCAGTTTACTATTCAATGAATGTAAACTCACCTTTACGGCCATATCTCATAGTTTGCTTATCCTCGAACACTTCGCGTATGTTTAGACAGGCGAGGAATAAATCCGCAGAACAAATACAGCATCCCAAATGTTCCCGTTTTAGATGATAAAATATTATATATAACAAATGGTATCAATAAATAAACTATTTACATCACAAGTTATCAATAAGACTAAAATATGTATTTATAGTGCGATAGACTTATTTGGCCCGGTGAGACACGTACTGTTAATTTTGATAGAAATTTTGTAAAATTAACTACAAACGTTTTGTGGTATATTTTTATAGTGCTTAATTTGCCAGTCGATAATGTGTAAGTCGCATTAATCAATTCGATCGCAAACTTAGTACCTTCGTACGTAAGTTAACGTAAATCGTCGTCGAAAGTTATATTGTACTTGCGACGCGAGTATCGTGTTGCGCGCGATCCATACACACAACGATGAATCGTCGACGCGAGTTGTCTTTTCGGCCAGTACAACAAGCATAGGCGACTACATAGTGTCAACTGCATATGAAAATTGCAGCGAGCTTTCTCACGAAGATCTTGACAAAAGTAGCTCAGCGATTAAAATCACCATGTTTCGATAATTTACTTAGGCCTTTTGCAAAATACATACGTGTCTTATCTATATATATAAAAGAAAGTCGTGTTAGTTACACTATTTATAACTCAAGATCGATCGAACTGATTTTGCTAAAATAATGGGGAGGTAGCTTAGAACTAGGAGACGGACATGGGAACTTTTTTTTTATTTTGTGTGTATTTTTTTTTATTCTGTGCGGACGGAGTCGCGGGTAAAAGCTAGTAGTATATATTTTGCAGTATGATATTCGATTCTAAATGGTAAGCAAATTTAATTATACAAATTAGAACTAAATTGTGTGCCAACTCAAATGGTACGTACTGTACTTCAATTAAGAGGTCATGTTAACTGGTCATATCATTGAATAATTCAAAATAAAACCACTATGTTAAAGGAAGAAAATAATACTCAAAACTATGAAATTACATACATTTAGAACGTTAAAATATTAGAGTTCAAATAAAATATGTGAAGAAAAGTGGTTTAACGTTTACCTTGGATAGGTTTAGTTTTAATGTTTAATACTTTCGGAGAGATTTATGTTACCACCAAAACGTATGTTAGAAAGGTTTTTATATCTTCAAACTTTATTAAACTGAATATATGATTATTCTTGTAATCGAGAAAGATTTGTTTTATTATTATACTTAAGAACTTGAAAAAATCTTATCTTACTAATATTATAAATGCGAATGTTTGGATGGATGGATGTTTGTTTGAATGTATCTACAGAACGGCTCAACTAATCTCGATGAAAATTTGGCATAGATGTAGATCATAATCTGGAAGAATACATAGGCTACTTATGTTTAAATTGTTAACGCCGCGAGGACGGAGTCGCGAGCGACAGCTAGTATTTTCATATATTTAAATCCATCTCAATGAATAATGGACAATTTCGGCAAAATACAAACGAACAAAACAGTCAATGTAAACCGGCCCTAAGACTCAAAGATTGTAGTTTCAAAATATTTCAAACGTCAAAAAACTTTCTAGTTGGCATCATTTTCTATCAAGAGATTTCCTAGCAAGTATAAAATTCAATCAAAAATGCATCTTACTGCATTGATATTATAGTCGATATTGGAAACAGTCACACTTCACTGAGCGGTATATGCGGTTGGTTTGAAACTAGTTATAGGGCGCTTTCCAACTTGTCAAAGTTTAAAGATTTAGAACTCTATAGAGGTGCATCTGCCAAGTTTTATGAAGATTAAATATGTTGCAATCTTCACAAAAGTATGACATAAAATGTCAAACTATCACAAGAATAAAAGAGAAAATTCTTGTTTTTTTTTTAATTGAAACAAATGGTATAACTATTCAAAATATAATTTAGCATCCATTTAATATGAAAAACTAGATGTCGCCAGTGACTCTGTTCGCTCGGAATTTTAAAAAAAACTTAGTCAATAGCCTATGTGTTCTTCCAAACTATGTTCGACATCTGTGCCAATTTAATTAAGATCCGTTGAGCCGTTCCGGAGATACCTTCAAGCAAACAAACATCCATACATCTAAACTATCGCATTTATAATATTAGTCAGATTTTATCAATTTTTTTCCGACTGAATCTTGGTTATTTTTTCACAGGCGTTAGTTTTAATTTAAGTTGGTTTGAATGTATGTAAATTCACTTGTACGCTAAAAAACTTCACCGATTTCAACGAGTGTCATTCATATCATTAGATTCATATTGAGTTTCAAAAGGGGCACAGTCAATCGAACTTTTAGGTTTAGTAATAAAAAAAAACAACTTATTTAAATATTGACATTAGTCAATTTGGCACTGACACTAATAACATAATATTACAATTCACGTCAACCTATATCTGACGTCATCGTAATCCGTTAGTAAAGCTGCCAACAATATAAGGAACGCGGAGAATTCCTGCGACCCTCGTCAGAAGAGCAAATAAAATGACGTCACAGGATACGAATGGTGACGACACATTGAATTATTTGTAGTCATTGTTGCATGTTGCTTAGTGTCATAAGAAACAAATTCATTAACTAATAAATAAAAAGAAGACAATATTGTATTAATGATGAAATTTACACAATGGCATACAAATTGGACCCTTAGACTAGAGGCACTCACTATGATTACACGTTCAAATCGATCGTAACTCTTAATTCAAAACTATGTATGCTTTTTTATATAAATATCAAAAGATGGCAAACGGCCACCTGAATTCGCCGAAATAGCGAGGCGATCGATGCTCATAGACGGCTGCAAATGCAGATGCATTGCCAACCTTTATCCAACGGAAAGAGCATATTCCCTCTTCCTAAGCGTCCCCTTTTCCGCCAAATCCACTACCCCTTCCCATCTTTTCCTAAAAAGAAAAGGGTGGGAAGGGAAAGAGGACTTAAATTAGGCCTCCGGTACCACACTCTTCAGACGTAACGCGCAATTACTTCCACTTCACGCCTGTCTTCAGTGTGGTCGTGGTATTTCACCGGTCGAGCCGACACATTCGTGCATCCAACAAATATTTTTGTTGCGGGATCTACCACTGTTAAAATACTAATAGTATATTCAAAATGAAAATAGATTCTTAATAATCACGTAAGAATGTCTAGTAATAAAAAAAAATTACACTTTCATTAACCAAAAATTCAAACATTAAAAAAATCTATTCTATTCCGTCATAAAATAAAATATCCTTCAACAATCAACATGACTCATTTCAGTAAAATTAACAGAATTCAACATAAAGCTGCAGCAATATGTGAAAGCAACGGCTGGCAACACTCACGTCAAGTCGCGCCAACACACAAACATTTCAACCGAGACACCTGACACCGTTTGTGGATCAAGTCTAGGGCGGATAGCGTTTAGTTCTAAATAAATCAAGTAGCTGTTTTATGTTACGTGCCTTTTCACTGTCAACAAATCTGTATAAAAATATATTATAACGACTATGGTTTTCTTCGAGAAAAATAGAGACTTTTTAGGACAGGCGTTTCAGCAGAGAAGCAGTCAGTGTCCGAAGTCATGGTTAAGAAAACAAACATGACACGTTGCATCTGTAAAACTTGTATAAATATAATTTACTAACTTTTTCCTAATTCTTTACAACTTAAATTATATTTGTTCTAAGGATATGTGATATTAACAATAACCGTAATTGGCGGGCATATGAATGTAGACCTATATACATAAAATATGTACTTTTAACTGTTGTGGCTTCGTATCAACCAGTGCAATTCCACGACCAATCAGAAGACAGGCGTTAAATGTAGTCATTCCGCGTTTCGTCCGATCATTTTCCTAAAGGAAAAGATGGACAAGGAAAGTGGATTTTACGGAAGAGGAGACACATAGAAAGGGGATATTTTTGCTCTTTCCTTGCTATCTTTCTGTCGATTAAAGGTTTTGGTTCGCGTTCGATATTTCTGCGTATTCAGGTGGCTGCTTACTCGCTTGTCACTTTATGATATAAAAAAACTATAAAATGAAAGCGATCAATGAAAACACGTCATTTGCTTTAACATCCAAAAAAAAAAACAAATTGATCCTTGTTACTAATACTGATGAAATTCATAAATTACAAATCGCTTTAGCTTATAAATTGCACCATACTTTTCCTATTGTTATTCCAAAACGGTTTAGGTTTCATTGTATTATTACAGTACAGTAATTGTTCATACAAGAAATGTTAATATTATAATGCTATGAAAAGACAAGGTAATTGATACATTAATTGAATTCCTTTGTCAGGAAAACTGTAAATTGTTTTCATATTATAGTTTTAAAAATAAAAGAAAAATACCACCGAATAATTTATAGAAATTTTCCAAAATCCACCAAAAGAATTTTCGAAAAAAAAATAGAAATTTTGTGCTCCGAATATTTGCAACATTGTAGTTATCTTAATCTACATCTATAGTAATACTAGCTGTCGCCCGCGACACCGTCCGCGCGTAGTTAAAAAAAAAACTTAATAGAGGTATGAAAAATAGATGTTGGCCGATTCTCAGACCTACTGAATATGCTCACAAAATTTCATGAGAATCGGTCGAGCCGTTTAGGAGGAGTTTAACCACAAACACCGCGACACGAGAATTTTATATATTAGATAAAGAAAAAAAGTTTTTTTTTTATATACTTGTAACTAATAAACTCAAAAACTACTGAACCGATATCATTACTTCTTTCACAATTAGAATGCAACATTATACCTGAGTAACATAAGCACTATTTTAAAATGTTTAGATAGAATCCGGGTGGATTCGACGCCAGGGCAGATCGCTAGTCTCTATAAGCTCAACCTTCGAGAGGCACTTCCAGTAATAATCTTAATTAAAACGTTACCTCAACATCCGCGTCGCACTAATTACCAAAGTTAACGGTACATGCAAATTTGCATCACACTAATTTCGCTGATGAAATGCAACATCTCCTTCATAACAGCCAAGCATGGCAAATATTTGACAAACTTCATCTCCATACCATGAAACTGTTTTTCTGCTATTTATTTCAGTAATATAACTCGACATTTTATAAACTATAGATGTCAATTTGCTTGAACATTAACAACATGACTATATTAAAAAGAAATTCAACAAAATAAATTTGTTACTTTTACATAACACTAGCTTTTACCCGCGACTCCGTCCGCGCGGAATAAAAAATAGAAAACGGGGTAAAAATGATCCTATGTCCGTTTCCTGGTTCTAAGCTACCTGCCCACCAATTTTCAGCCAAATCGATTCAGCCGATCTTGAGTTATAAATAGTGTAACTAACACGACTTTCTTTTATATATATAGATTTCAGGTGAATCAAATAATCAAGTATAGATTAATATTTTCGTTACTTTGTAATGTATCAATGTCGATCAGTATCATAATGTTTAAAAATCTAATATCAATAAAAACGGGATAGTGAATAAGTCAATTTCATTCCATCCAATCTGTGACCAACAACAAACATTTGTCCAAACATCAAACAACCTAACCACAACAAGTTTCATAATGTTATTAGAAGCGCAGATTTCAATCGGGCACGCGCGCAAACAGGAACGCGTGACTCGAATGCGACCGGCGCGGAGCGATGCAACAGCCATATTGCCAACATACGACAAACTAAGCTTCTTTACAACGACAACGATATTATCGATAAAGAAACGAAATGAGAAACGACTTTTAGTTTTCAACTAAGGTTGGCAATGTTGTGGTTAATAAAAAAAAAGAAAATCCAATTTTGAGGACTGTGTGATTGAAGAATACAAATCGAATAACATCACAGCTCAGTAAACGGCAGACGGCAGCAGCAGGCGGCAGACGGCAAATGCTGTCAGACACTTCTGTTGCGTAACAATGTTACTAAACATGGATATTACAATATAATTTTCGCTTTCTTCGTTTGTCACCAGATCATTATGACAACTTCAACGGCAGTACTGTGTTTGTACGGTAATGCCGTCTGCCACCACGCGTCACAACGATTGTGATTGCCTCGCTGCAGTTGCAGTCATTCCGAATCAGTAACAAAGAAATTAATAATGCAAAGTAATGCTGTCTGCCGTGTTATTCAAATGCCGTCACCTCCCGCTCCTGCCGTCAGCCGCGTTCCGGAATCGTACTTACATTGCATTTTAAATTAAAAAACTATCGAAGCGAGTTTTAAAATACACATTGGCAATATACGATACGATAGTTGCCATAGTAAAATAGTCAGTATATCCCGACTATAAAAAAGGGTACCGTAAAATTTATGACTAGACACGTAAAAAATGCATCAGATAAAATAGTTGGATTATCTACTGCGGAAGGGTTGGCACTTTATTTTAAGGACGTTTTCTCTTG
Source organism: Papilio machaon (assembly GCF_912999745.1). Classification (NCBI taxonomy): domain Eukaryota; kingdom Metazoa; phylum Arthropoda; class Insecta; order Lepidoptera; family Papilionidae; genus Papilio; species Papilio machaon. Next base: position 4,515,097 of record NC_060012.1, on the reverse strand, counting down.
GGAAGACATATTTAACGTGCCTATAGGGAGAAGATAATTTACTACTCAGTCGAAATCGGTTAAAAAAGACCAGCAATAATAAATCGCAATAACCGGTAATTTTTAAAACCGACTACCTTCAGACCGCGTCTTCCTTCGCGTGAATAAATCATGCCTACGTTACTCTGTGATAACGAAGCTGTCTAATGTCAAAAGAATTTTTGTAATCCTTCTAATACTTTATTAACATTCCAGCCGACGTGTCTCTATCACTGTAACGTACATAATTAAACGTGTATCACAGTTCGAATCCCACGTTACACAAAAAACTAAGTTATAGGTATTGAAAAATAAACCCTAAACGAGTACATAATAAGGTCCTTATAACATCGTCAGTATCTCACGTGTGTATTTACGGATTAAGGGCAAATCTAAAGGCAAGTACACAACAGTGTTTGCGCTACGTCGATTGAAATCTACCCTCAGTTTAATAAGGTTCAACGTTCAGGCAAACACTACCTATCCTTCTCTACTACATGCAGGTACACATACGTGCGAGAGAGATACAAGTACACTTGAAACAGCAATGTCGACTTTGAGTCGTAATTTTCAATAGGTGTTTAGTTTAAGAACGTGAGTATAGCGTTTCAAGAGAGATTACTCAGACCTGATGACAAACTAACCTCAAATAAGAAAATTCCTATTTGCAGATCCTTTTTTTTCACGAATTCGTGGTTACATTGTGGTGATAAATATCACAACGTGACATCAATAATATCAATCAGCAGCGGTCAAAGGGTTAAAACATGTTAAACTAAACAGTGTCAAACAGTATTATTTAGCAGTGCTCTATGTTACTTTTCAATACAAAATTAACACTAAGGAACGCCCTTAGTGGTCATTAAACTACTCTTAATATGGCAGTAAGTATGTCCGTTCAGACAGACAGGGGCGAAGATCAGAACAGATTTTTTATCGCTAATAAAATTGTACTTTATACGATTGGAATAAGGTTTAAATTTAATTTACATATTGACCATAAGACCTGCTGAAAGAAGTTCTGTAGAGTAGATTTTCTTATACGTTTTGTCCATAGTAAAAATGTTTGAATATCAAACATATTCCATAGAGAATTTGATCGTTTATCGGTCACAACATGATAATTTGCAATAAATAGCATACTACAACGTGTTCGAATTGCGATCGTGGCAAATTAATACATCCGACAGATTTAATTTCGCAACTACCGATTAAAACCATGAAATGATCATATACTGGATGTGACATCAAAAATGCCCTATTATACATAACACATTTAGTAAATACTCGAAAAAAAAACAACTTGGACCATACTAAAAGTTTAGAAATATTCCACTTTTAAAGGCAATTCAATCGAAAAACCGAAAACGAACATATACATGCTGTTTTATGTAATGGCAAAACTTTATTCTTATCTTTTCTATACATAAAATACACAACAGTTTAAGACGTATTTAAAACTTTCTATACGACACATAAACTAATTACAGTTACAACTAAAATATTAATCATAATACTTCAAAATTTAATCATTTACAATCACAACAACACACGAGTTCTAATTAATATTTTAATTACAATCGCAATTCCGACAACCACGCTCACTGACACATCTAGTTGTTACGCATCCGTGTAACTTTCGCTGGCCAGTAGAGCGTTGTAGCACGTTATTTCCTAGCACAGCACAATGTAACACCATACAAATCATTCGATACATTTTCCCCTAACCCTGCAATAATTGATGACCGATGCAATTTGATACTTTATAGTTTGATTCGATACAATCGAACGACTAGTTATTTATCAACCGAACTATTTATTTGAGGTAATCTGTCTATGTATATAAAAGAAAGTCGTGTTAGTTACACTATTTATAATTCAAGAACGGCTGAATCAATTTGACTGAAAATTGGTGGGCAGTTAGCTTAGAACCAGGAAACGGACATAGGATAATTTTTACCCCGTTTTCTATTTTTTATTCCGCGCGGACGGAATCGCGGGTAAAAGCTAGTATATATATAAAAGAAAGTCGTGTTAGTTACACTATTTATAACTCAAGAACGGCTGAATAGATTTGACTGAAAATTGATGGGCAGGTAGCTTAGAACCAGGAAACGGACATAGGATGATTTTTACTCCGTTTTCTATTTTTTTATTCCGCGCGGACGGAGTCGCGGGTAAAAGCTAGTAGGTATATATAAAAGAAAGTCGTGTTAGTTACACTATTTATAACTCAAGATCGGTCGAACTGATTTAGCTGAAAATTGATGGGGAGGTAGCTTAGAACTAGGAGACGGACATAGGAACTTTTATATCTTGTGTGCATTTTTTTATTCCGCGGGGACGGAGTCGCGGGTAAAAGCTAGTTAAATATAAAAAATATAAACCAAATTATCGTTTGAATTACTATAGCAATACAATTTTATACAATTCTAATACTATCTTAAGATAATGTAATTTCCACGAACATCACATCATTATATTATGGTACTAGAAAATAAAAAAGATAACATTAAAATTTTCCACAGCGCATTTCCTCGCGTTACCCGAGACGAGAATATTTTTCATACTTTTAATGCAACAATACGGAATCACTTATGGCAGATCCATTATGCAGATGAGGCTTCGCTCAGATTTATGTACAGGCCCAGCATGACGGCGGCTGGAGGGTTAATTGAACGCGAGCAATATCATGTTGTGCTGTCACATGTCGCGGTCAACGGGTTAAAAATACTTTCAGTAATGCTGACTAAATATGAACGCCCAACACTTATTCAATTTATCCGTTGTACCTACTAGTTTAAAACCTATCGGGAACTCGGTCTTCAGGATGAGTGAGATTATTTCGGGGTCGCGACCCGTCTCTCACTCACCGACCGACTACGGATAGATTATTAGTAAGTCGAATACCACCAGATGAGGGCACTGTACACAATTGCAAACATACATACACGCAAAAAACATTACCCATTCAGTTTATCTTCAAATGTATAGTTCTTTCTACTAGTTCCTTTTTGCTTAATTATAATAATAATAATAATAAATCTTTATTGTACATGTTACACATCTGTTTCATTATAACCTTGGCTCCTTTACTAGGTTTCCCTGTATTAAAGGAGCCAATGACTTCCCTTAAATGTTGAAATGTATGTACAATTTTTGAATTAAATGAACATTTTAAAACCAAAAGAGAAAAAAGTAAACCAAAGTAATATGCGGGTGTGTTTATGTGTACCTGCGTGTGTGTGTGTGTGTGTGTGCGTGTGTGTGTGTATCTGATGTTTATTTGTGTTCGCGTGTATGAATGCGTGAATGGGTTTTATGAGAGTATGGATGTGAGGAGTGTGTGAATAAGTAGCATTTTATTATTAATTATACTTAATTAGTTCGCAATATTAATAATCATGACCGCAGAGTTCTTTATAAAGCTCATTAGATACGGATCCGGAGTATTGCCGGCGGCTGCGGTGCTTCTTAGAAAACTATTTCCATTTCTTACATTTTATAATATTAAGAAGAAACCTCAGGAACGCTACCCGCCCGACCCTTGGCCTTAAAAGCTTTGAAACTTTCATAAATAATATCTTGTTGTATATTTCCTCGTAAGTTGAATACAATGTACTTTTATATCTAAGAAAAGGGGACGAAAAATAACTATTCAGAACTTCTTTGTGATCTAATATATTTCTACACTAGCTGTGCCCGCGATTTCGTCCGCGTGAAATACTGCCTTCTGGTGGCATTTTAATTACCTATATAAGCTAATTATTTTACTCAAACTTACAAAACATTCAAATAAACTCTCTCTCTCTTATTATTTTACACCCTTGAGGGTCAAACATTTACAAACTTCGAATGACATATTGCTTCTCACAAGTAACTGCTTCTCTTGTATATTAATTATGTTCCCATAACATTCCGTCACAAATTCTCTCCATCTCAAAGGCCGGCAACGCACCTGCGATTCCTCTGGTATTGCAGATGTCCATGGGGGTCGATGAACACCTTGGTGTTCCCGCTGCTCGTTTGCCTCCTTCTCTTATAAAAAAAAAGTCTATACCAAATTGAATCTTACTAACATTATAAATGCGAATTTTTATGTTTAAATGGATGGATGTTTGTTTGAAGGTATCTCCTGAACTGCTCAACGGATCCCGATGAAATTTGACAAAGATGTAGATTTGAAAGTCTGTATATTTTCCTATCAATTCAGCCTCGTAACGCCCACTACTGGGCATAGGCCTCCCCCAAAGATCTCTATATGTTTTACATTAAAAAATTATTAAAATTAGTATAAACAAATATTTGTAATGTTTGTAAAAACATTTTTGTCTCCAATTTACTCTTCCGAGACGTAATAAACATTAAAAAAATTTCGCAGTACTGAGCCGCTCCCTTTACCGAGGACTGAAAAATAATGATTCCATGCCGTAAACGATGTAATCCAATTTATACTTTGTTTACACGGTGACAAAGTTTAATTTACCGTGTTAACCGATCGGAAGGGTCCCCCGAAACTCTCTCGTTTTCGATAACGAATTACTTTGGGCTTGTTACCAAAGTTGTAAACCCGTGATCAGTTCAAAGGGAGAGCAAAAGTCGATAAGTGGATACTTTAAGTCAACACACTCTCGAAAAAAATTAAAAACTTTAAAGACTTTTTCAAGAGTTTTATACACTTTTATAACGACTCTTTTGTTACGCTGAAAATGGTTTCCTTTTAATTTATATTTTTACTAGCTGCCTCCGACTACATCTGCGCGGAAATAAAAAAAAAGTAGCCTATATGTTCTTCCAGATTATGTTCTACATTTATGCCAAATTTCATCAAGATCCTTCCAGCAGTTATTGAGATACATTCAAACAAACATCCATCCATCCAAACATTCGCATTTAAAATATTAGAAAAATCTTACTAGTATTAAAAATTTCTATTTTAGCACTTCCCTATTAAATTTCTTTTTTCAACATGCCGCATCCAAATATCGTCAACAACGAAAACTCCTTGTATCGCCTATCATTAATGTCACTCAAAAACACAACTTTTTTGCGTTAAAAATTTGTCACGTTATTCTTTCTCAATTCATCCTTCACTCGAAGTCAGAGTAATAAACACAGCTGAAGGAAAACGTTTGCTTTCTCTACTGGAAGTATCTAAATAGAGTGAAGTGACTCTCAGAATCCTACGGACACTTCAATACTTTCCGCTCGAGAACTGTGCTAGGGTTGTTGCTACAGTTATTTTCTCCAGTTATAACAAAACTAACTGTCGCCCACGACTCCGTACGCGCGGAATATAAAAATAAAAAAAAAACTTAATAAGTAGCCTATGTGTTCTTCCAGACTATATTCTACATCTGTACCAAATGTCATCAAGATCCATTGAGTCGTTCCGGAGATACCTTCAAACAAACATCCATCCATCCATCCATCTAAACATTTTAATATTAGTAAGTATAGATATTTAGTCTTACTAGAACTCTGAGTATGGAAAATTAACAGGAACCAAATTGTAAAATGCATTAATATAATACAGAATATAAAGGTAAGAATCTATCTAACATTAATAATCTTTAAACCCAATTCAAATACAAAAAAGTTGACATAATTTATTATAAAACATCACAAATACTAGGTAGTGTCACTACTATCACATTCGACCTAGACTAAGATGTAAAACAGCATGATTCAGACATCACAATTATTTAAACGATCATCTAAACGTTTTGATAGTTTGCCAGCGTTACAGCAGAACTCTACCGCTTTCACGGCTTGTATCAATAAATATTATCATCTCTTTCATACACTTTGACAAAACAGAGACGACAATATGTATTAATACAAGTGTCACTGCAGTGGAATTCTACATTAACATTGAGTCAGATTCTTGTATGAATCCATTGACACGACTTACAAGGCTTGTAGACTATGTTTTCACTGTTCCAATTCATTGTGAAATATATATAATTATATATTAACTAGCTGTCACCCGCAGCTCCGGCCGCGCGGAATTAAAAAATAAACTTTTTAAGTAGCCTATGTGTTCTTCCAGGTTATGTTCTACATCTATGCCTTTCATCGAGATCCGTTGACCCGTTCTCATACATTCAAAAAAACATCAATACATCCATCCATCTAACATTCGCATTTATAAAATTAGTAAGATTGAGAAATTGGTATTTTATGCAGCGAGAAGAACACCAAGTGATACGGAGAACTTTAAAGTAGATGGATACGCGGGTAGAAGTAGGCCAAGGATTGCGTGAAAGGTGCCTTGATTAACTAGGGAATAACGACAGAGGTGAATAATGAATCCAGTTGGAGGGGGGGAAACCTGGTGCAAAGACCACCTAGAGTAGGACACAAACAGGGTACAGTAAGGATACAAAACCACATAGAGTAGGAAACATAGTATGTGACCATGATTCTACGTTTAATCTAGGTAAAATGATATATTCAGATACACCTATGCTATTCATAATTATAGTTTTAAACAATCAACAAACCTGTTGATTTTTCAAAGGAAATTCAATTTTATTAACCTTGATCACCTTCGTGGCAGTTACATTAAATTGATGTTACTGTCCATTCGCACGCAAATACCAATTTAAAGTCACCTTCACACCGAACGCTTTATTTTTGCTTATAAATCTCTCCAGTAATTACATCGGAACCATAGTAGAATATTTACGTGCGATATACTCACGAGTACGATATTTATTGTCACCTATAAAAAAATAAATTATAGATATATTATTAAAAATGGTGCAATAAAAAAGTTAGTTTTCTCACCCTTACAACATTGTCATACTTCTATCATGAATGCGTATCTTTAGATGGATGGATGTTTGTTTGAAGGTATCTGTGGAACGGCTCAACGGATCTTAATGAAATTTGGCACAGATATAGAACATAGTCTCGAAGAACGCATAAGCTACGTATTACTGAACATAATAACCTTTAGCTTTAGATTAGTATAGACTCCGAGCCCCTCAGTACGTAATAGTAAGCTAATAATAAACATCATAAATAATACAATCGCCGTATAAATGTTTATCTGAGCAGGATAACAACTCACATCTCGTACAAGTCGATGTTGAATTCGCAACGTGTTCTCAAAGGTCGTGCGTACGCGTACGTCGTCGTAATGTCATCAGTTTAAATTGAATTGGCAATAACGGTACGAAGATTCAGGTCACCCATCATATAGATATGTACGCAAAGCATACACAGGTTACGTCTTAAACTATTAAATTACACTAAATATCAAATCTGACTGTGTGTACCACTATGAATGTTTCATATTTGCAATCGTCAGATGAAAGATCGAATCGGTGAATAAAATAGTAATATTTTACAGAACATTTTAATAATTTTTAAATTTAACAAACATATTTTGAGAAATTAGAACAATCTTACCAAATGAGTATAATTATAAATGCGAAACTTTAGATGGATAGATGGATGTTTGTTGTTATGTATCTCCAGAACAGCTAAACAGATTTAGCATTGATGTAGAACATAGTCTGAACGAACACATAGGCTTCTAATATTTGGATTTTTTTTAATTCCATGAGAACGGAGTCGCGGATAAATGCTAGTTTTTTTTTTTCATAAACTAGGACACCTGTAACCTAAATTATGAAACATATTAAAACGGTTTCCAAACAATGACAGTGACAGTAGTGACAGGTGTCAGTGCGCTTGACAGATAACGTCCGGTCATGGCGGACGTCAATCAAATATATTCCTACAACAATTGTTGTTTAAAACAAAAATTATAGAAAACTTGATACACATTGCATGAGCTGGAAAAAAAGGTAAACTGACACGTAAGCTGTCTGTAATTCTAAAAGAAAAAACAATAAAATACATTATTATATTTTAGTAAAAAAAAAACTGGATCTCATGAAAAAAACTTTCAAGCTTCTATACGGAAAATTAAACTAAAACTCAAACCAATTCATTCGAAAACAAAAATAGATCGAATAAAATTTTTATGAGAAATAAAATTGAGGTAAACGCACCTGTTGGGGATGCAATGTGGTTCTTGAACTTTTGAATAAAATGCTTCTATAATGTGTAAAATGTATAATTTTCAATCACGTTTTTACAATGGTTTACAATAAGAAGGGAAAAAAAAGTTGCGATTGCGTTACTTTTTAAAAATGTGCTAATGTCATCTGTCAGTTGTCGTATTATGTCATCTGTCAGTCACAAGTTTCGTTCAACATACCGCCCACCAAAAGGACAGATGGTCCTTTTCTAGCTGTCTAAGTTATACAAACAAAATATGCAATCAACTAATAAAATGAAATACGTTAATACAATTAAAAGATGTTAAAGAAAAAATAAACTAATAATTGATAGGCAATGGGCATAAATTGACTGCTGGTCTCTTGACGGTCGAACCATGAGATCCGCTGCTACTCCAAACACTGTAGACTCTGGTCAATCCGTCTTCTCCTGGATGTTTGGCTGTAATTCTACCAAGAGACCACTTTCCTGGCGGTAGAGTGAAATCTTTGATTAGTACAATGTCTCCAATCTTAAATTCTTTCTCTAGCTTCAGCCATTTGGGGCGTTGTTGTAGTCTTGACAGATATTCATTTGGCCAGCGCCGCCAAATATCTTGTACTAATTTCTGTGTGTGTTGCCAACGAGCTAAGGGTGAAATTTTGACGTCCTTGAGGTCTGGTGAAGGCACGACGATTGGAGCTTCACCTATTAAAAAGTGACCAGGTGTAAGCGGAGTAAGGTTATCTGGATCATTGTCATCTATTGGACATAACGGGCGTGAATTTAAGCAAGCTTCTACTTGGCATAAAACTGTTGTCATTTCTTCGTACGTAAGGTGAGTTGAAATTATTCTTTTTAAATGGTATTTTATAGACTTGACGCCAGCCTCCCACAATCCGCCAAAGTGAGGGCTGTGAGCTGGAATAAAATGCCATTGAGTGCCTTCTGTGGCTAGTTGTTGTGCGATATGACCAGAAAATTGTAGTTTAGCATCATTCCAGGCATCAGCCAGTTGCTTATCTGCACCAACGAAGTTTCTTCCTTGGTCGCTCCATAAATGACTGCATTTGCCTCTTCGTGAGACGAAACGTCGAAAAGCACCTATGAAGGCTTCGGAAGTGAGATCGCCCACTAATTCGATGTGGAGAGCTTTGGTAGCTGTGCATATGAAAATTGCTATGTATGTTTTCGTCGTTCTGTTTCCTCGACCCTTGCACATCAGCGTTTGAAAAGGACCGGCAAAATCTACTCCTGAGTTCAGAAAAGGTCTGGATGGCAGCACTCTTTGCTTAGGTAAGTCTCCCATTAATTGCGTTCTTGATATTGCTTTTATTCTTGCACATATTAGACAACGGTGTACGTGTTGTTTAACTTGTGATTTTACTCTTAATATCCAGTATTTTGAACGTAAATAGCACAACATTAATTGTGCGCCGCCATGCAGCGTTTTGGCATGTGCATCTGCTATTAAATGTTGAACAAGAAAGTTTGTGTTTCCAATAACTATAGGATGCTTTCTGTTTTTATCTAGGTCTGCGTGTCTGAGAAGACCGCCCACCCTGAGAATATTTTCTTCGTCTAAGAGAGGGCTAAGTGACTTTAATTTACTTTTCTTGCTTACTTGCTTTTTATTCTTTAGCTTACTAATATCTGCGTGAAATTCTTCTTCTTGTGCTTTTCTAATACAAAATTTTAATGCTTCTTCTATATCTTTTACTGTGATTTCTTTTGCGTTTGCTTTTATATTTTTTTTAAAATTTAAAAATCTTTTGCAATATACAATTGTATTGAGTAATTCACTTAAGTTATCAAAATTTTCTAATTGTGATATTAATGTTGTTTCTTCTTTTACAGGTTCATCAGTAATCAGGTAAGTAATTTCAGGTTTGTTTTTATCCATTAATTTATTTTTCATTTCTAATTGTGTTGGTTCTATATCTTGTTTAATAATTTTAATATCTTTTTCAGATAACCAATTTGGACCATTCCACCACAAATCGCATGTCTTCAGAGTTGACAGCAGCATTCCTCGAGAAGCTGGATCTGCGGGATTGTCTTGTGATTGTACATGGTTCCAGTGGTTGTGGTTGATATTCTCTATGATTTCTATTACACGATTTGCTACAAAAGGTTTCCAGCGGTTGGGATCTCCAGAAAGCCAAGAAATGACAATTGACGAGTCTGTCCATGCATACATCTGTGAGGTAGGTATTCTTAGTGCTTCACCAATTTGCTTCATAAGTTTGGATAGTAGCAAGGCTCCACAAAGTTCTAAGCGAGGTAAGGAAATTGTTTTGAGTGGTGCTACTCGTGTCCTTGCAGCAATTAAGTTTGTTTCTATTCTGCCATTTGTTTCAGTTCTAATGTAAACTACTGCAGCATATGCATGTGTTGAAGCATCGCTGAATCCGTGTAATTGTATTTTATCTTTGTTAGTAGTAGTTGTTCCAATCCATCTTTTCACTTTAATATTTTGGACTGTGTCAAAATCAAATCTTAATTGTCGCCATTCTTGTTCTAGTTCTTCACTGACTGTTTCATCCCATGTTAGTTTCTGTAGCCATAGTTTTTGCATTAACATTTTTGCCAAAACAATACTTGGTGCAATCCAGCCAAGCGGATCGAAAAGTTTTTGTATGTCTGACAAGATGCTTCGTTTTGTAATAGACTTTCCGATTTGTGATAGGCTTAGTGAATATTCAAAGCTGTCTGTGTTTAAATTCCATGTTATACCTAATGCTTTTATTGTGCCGTCTAAATTCATATCAATTTTAACATTTGCAGATCTTTTGTTTTCTTCAATGGACTGTAAGAATTGAATGTTGTTGGATGACCATTTTCTTAGTTGGAAGCCTCCCTTTTCTAGAATAGTTGTAACTTCATGAGCTAAAGTTATTGCTTCTTCTGGTGTATCAGCACCTGAGAGAAGATCATCCATGTAGAAATCTTCTATAATTGTTTGTGAAGCAAGTGGATTATGTTTTCCTTCATCATGAGCAACTTGTTGTAAAGTTTTGACGGCCAGATATGGTGCAGAGGCTGTTCCGAACGTTACTCTAAGAAGGCGATATTCTTGCAGGTCTTCGGCTTCATCTGATCTCCAAACAATGCGTTGGTAGTCTGTATGCTCTTTGGTGACTAATATTTGTAAGTACATTTTTTGAATATCAGCCATAAAACAAACTTGCTTGGTACGCCATCTTATTAGAAGATATCTTAAGTCTTCTTGTAACTGAGGACCTATAAGCAGATCGTCATTTAATGATACATTGTTTGTGCCCTTACAGGAACCGTCGAATACGACTCGGGTGCGAGTAGTCTCTTTGTCACTACGGACTACTGCATGGTGAGGTAAGTACACTGAATTCTTTATATTCTTTTCTGTTTCAGAAACTTTTTCTAAGTATCCTTTTGTAATATATTCATTTATAACATTTGTGTAATCTGTTTTTAATTCTGGTAATTTATGAAACTTCTTTTCTAATTGCAGGAATCTTCTTATGGCAATATCTTTAGTGTTTCCTTCTGCAGATATAGGTTTGTTATTTTTAAAAGGTAAGTACACTATATATCTTCCTTCTTTATTTCTTTTTGTAGTTTGTTGATATATTTGTTCACAGAGTTCTTCTTCTTTAGTTAATGATCTTTTGATGTCCACTTCTACTTCCCTCATTGTTTTCAGAATATCTTCAATGTCAACATGATGATGCATTACGAGGTAAGTATCTTGTGGATTTGTTTGAATCTCTCCAAAAAGTATCCAACCAAGGCTTGTTTTCTGTGCACATGGTGTGCCTGTTGGACCCTTGATGAATTCTTGTTGTAGTATTTGTGCATACTCTTTGACCCCGAGTAACAGGTCAATTGACCCTGGCGTGAAATAGTTAGGATCAGCCAGGTTGAGGCCCTTGAGATGTGGCCACGGTTGAGTGTTGATTGTTTTTGCAGGTATCATTGTGGTCAGTTGCTTAGGCATCACATAGGCTTGTATCGGTAAACTAAAGTTGTTATCGCAGCGTGATTTTATTAATAATTGCACCACATGTTTAATTTCTGTTCTTGATGACCCCACACCTATGACGCTTCCCTTCATATGTGTTCTTTGTAGCTTCAATAATTGAGTTGCTTTTTCAGTAATAAATGTTGCTTGAGAGCCTTGATCAATGAGTACTCGCAGCGGTATGATTTGACCAAGCCCTTGTGCTTCTACCAATGCAGTGGCCAGAAGCGCAGTTCCTTGACTAGTTGTGAGATGGGATGCAATAGTAGTGTCTACTTGTACCGGTTGTTCATCCTCCAGTTTGTGTTGTGAAGCCTGCGGTTGTGGTGAGTAGCTTGTTGAAGCCGCAGTCTCCTGTTCCTTGTTGTTGTGTAGAAGAGAATGATGTCGACGTTTGCAGATTCTACATGAGACGGGTAATGTACATCTTGATGCAGAATGTCCTGGTATAAGACAATTGTAACATAACTTCTTTGATAATACATATTGGCTTCTTTCACTTTGACTCATACTTGTAAATTTCTTGCAATGACACAAGGTGTGATTTTCATAACACATTATGCATGTTTTGTTTGTTGTACTGGGTGCGGAAACATGATATACTCTCTGTTTGATGGGTTTCATGTCTTTTACAGAATTTGTAAGTTCTAATGTTCTGAATCTTGAATTTAAAAACTTTTGTAAATCCATCCATGATGGTAATAATGATGAATCCTCCTTGTATGAATATTCTTCCCAACCTTTGTGTGTGTCCGGGTCTAATTTTTGTATAACCAAATAAATTATAACTGGATCCCAAGAAGATGTTGATATTTGCATATTCTCCAAATTATTCAAACATTCTAGTGTAGTGTCTAATATGGATTTCAATTGACAAGCGGTAGGAGACATTATTCTTTTTTGGTTAAAAAGTTTCTTCATGATTGAATTTAATATAATTTTTTTATTTCCATATCTATTCTTCAGCATTTTCCATGCATGACCATAGTTATCATTGGTAATTTGTATGTGTGTTAATAGTGATTCAGCTTCAGCGGTGACACTTGACTTCAAGTAATGCAACCTTTCAACATCACTCAATGCTTCATTGTTGTGCACCAATGATACATATATATCATGGAATGAAGGCCAGGACTGATAGTCTCCGTTGAAAGTTGGTAATTTAATTTTTGGTAATTGTGCAAAGTCATTGCGTGCGTGTAACGCCATATTTGTTTTTTCGCTAGCTTCACTTGACAACTTATTTAATAAATCTTTTAATTCGCTGTCTATAGATATAAATAAATCTTCAACAATAAAGTACTCGTCATTAGTAAAATACGGCAATGTTTCCTTTTGTTCTTTTGTCGTAATTTTAACAAGTTCGTGATGTGCGTTCTTGAATGTTTCCCAGTAATCACTTGTTAATTTTAATCGGGAACCAATATATCCAGGCGTTAATCGTGACTTTGGACATTTCTTGATGTTAGATTGTGTTTTTCTTATCAAACACGCCGTGTCTTCCAATATAGCTACGATTTGCGTCGCAGACGACATCTTGATTTTCACAAAAAACTTCGTAATCAAAGTACTTATATCTTGCAATTTGCTGATATTCGGCTCGAGTTGGGACCAAATGTTGGGGATGCAATGTGGTTCTTGAACTTTTGAATAAAATGCTTCTATAATGTGTAAAATGTATAATTTTCAATCACGTTTTTACAATGGTTTACAATAAGAAGGGAAAAAAAAGTTGCGATTGCGTTACTTTTTAAAAGTGTGCTAATGTCATCTGTCAGTTGTCGTATTATGTCATCTGTCAGTCACAAGTTTCGTTCAACAGCACCAGTATCCGTCCCACTCAACTGAATATGCAATATGCGTGAAAACACAGCGTATTTTAATTCAATAGACATTTTAATACATTCATAATGTGTTATGCATATTAATATACTATTAATTAAATTCTGATATTAATAATGCATTTTACAACAACATTTAATGATATAGTCATGACAAACATTACGTGGTTATTGTTAAAATCAACAATTACGAGTGAACTGGCATTTACCAGCATTTGCCTGCGACTTCGTCCGCGTAGAAACATAGAAACTGATTAATCATTTATTACTAATTTTGCAAAACCATAAATATCCCATCTATGGTACCCTGAAAAAAATTGAGCCTCTATATATTAGTCCTGTATATAAGACATATTTAAAAATGTAACGCAAATCCCTTCAAAAAGTAACGTGACAGCGAACACATAAACTTTCGCATCCCATCCGCGTGGAATTAAAAAAAAATATTAAGTAGCCTATGTGTTCTTCCAGACTATGTTCTACATCTGTGCCAAATTTCATCAAGATCCGTTGAACCGTTCTGGAGAGACCTTCAAACAAACATCCATCCATCAATCTAAACATTCGCATTTAGTAACATTCTAGCCGAGGTATAAAGTCATATAACTTATCGTTAATTCAGCAAATTTAGTAAACCGCTATGAATTGCACTAATTAATAATTTGCCGGGATGCAATTAAATTTTAACGCCGTTTACCGCGGAGGAATCTCGTTAGATTGCGTTTAAGTACAGAAGTGGTCAACTACTAGAAGTTTTACCCGAGTTTAGAAGCAATAACGTATTAAAGTTGTGTGTAGGTACATCCCAACGTATGCTTCAAATCGGTCACTACTAAAAAATTATATACTCTCGCTACAAATGAAAGCAAATAGAGTCATTAATCACACTATTCTAATATACCTTTAAATAGAGAATAACGAGTATAGGTAACAGTTAAAAATTAAACCACATTTCGGTGTGAGTGACGGCCGTGACGTCACTAGTTCCCCAACAGATGAGTTATGCTTTGGAAGAAATTAAATTTTATCAGCGAACGTGAGCTCGAGTCATTGTTATAAATGGAACTCGAAATACTTGGAGTTGGATTAATGGAGACCATTACTTATATTCAGACAATTGGGTACTTTAATTAGTTTAAGGAATTATGAATTATTGTATAATTTCATTCACATTACCAACATCACTTACACGTGGAAGTGGAATTGGTATAAAGTAAACAATAAAAAGCGTCGGTGGCTCAGGGTTTAAGCATTTGACTTGCAATCTGCAGGTCCAGGGTACGAATACCTCCATGCACTAATGTGTTTTCCGATTTACATATGTACATTTATCCGAATTTCTCAAGGTGAAGGAAAACATCATGATGCAACCTGATGCACATATCTCAGAAGAAACTCTATGATATGTGTTGGCCAAGCTGGACCAGTGCGGGTGTGTCAACGAACCCGCACTGGGCCAGCGTGGTTGACTATGGCCTAATCATCCCTAACTTGGGGTAGGCTAGGTTACATCAATTGTTCTCTTACTCTTATTCTTGGCTCTCAGAAATAAAGCTTAAAAAGTTTGCAAACACTTACTTGGTGCTTTATTTCACAAATTCGATGATAGTTTTAAATCTTAACACAGCGACTTACCTGGAAGACAAACATTAAGAAGATTAAAGTACATTGTTATAAAATGAATTTAAATACAACGCTAAGAAATTAATTTTAAAAAATAAAACAAAACATTTTATTTATTAAAAAACAAAATAAAATTAGCAATATCAAAATCAAACCTACTAAGGGTAGATCCGATCACTACAGCGACAGACATCAAACTGCGTCAAATTACCCCCACCACAGAAATTCCTACCATAAACTTAAACACTTTTTAAAAATACCCACAAAAATACATCGATGAAGCAATACCGTATCATTACATAATGTAAAAAGTTGTAAACAAAGCAATAAAGCCTACAACTTAAGCTTCTAATATTAATCTCTGACGTTAATAACGAGTTAACTTTAATAACGTATTAGCTAACAGCGCCTGTTTAACGAAGTACAAAACGCTTGGCTCACGTGAGCGACATAATACATTGTGGCCATAAGAAAAGCGATTAATATCAACATCATATAAATTCTTCTTCATAAATTATACTAGAAATTTGATATAAAGATTGGGATGGAAGGATTTAATCAGAATAATTTAGTAATTAAAACTACGTTCGAAATTTAAACAAATCAATATCATCCAGTAACGTAAAGTTTGAAATAATTTACCTAGATGGCGTTATTTTCAATCTTAAAATATTTTTATTTTTTATCCTAAAGGTAAGTATTACTTAGTAGGGAAGTGAATGATAGCTAATGTAGACGAGTATGGTAACAAGAAGGTTATACTAATACATGAACATCGTAAACAGAGTCTTTACAAACATCTTGACAGCTCTTAACTTCGTGTAAGTCGCTGCGCAGGAAACATCGCAGCGCGCCGATGGCCTTGAATCGCCAATATATTAGAAAAGATCAATAAAATTTCGTTCTTTCTTTCATGGCCACAAACGCGTACCTTTAAACACCCATGTCATAGGCGTCCCTGTTAAGGTATTCGTGATAAATAAGCGAAAATTAAGCCTCCGCGAAATATTTTAACAGCAACAACGTTCAGACGCCGCTCGTTGATTTACGACGCATTTTGGTATCTACGTGCGTTAGTAGAAATAATTGTTAAAGGATCTCTCAAGTTATTTAATTATAAAATTATTTCGAAATACAGGTGATTAATAACAGCTTGTAACAAAGACTGTAATAACAACAGTAAAAACATGGTTTTTCTTTTGTCTTAAAAGTTTTTTTACAAAGAGAACACATAAAACACTATTTACCGCATTTGTAATTAAAACTCAGAGATGATAAAAAAATATATATTTGAACCAAACCTTACAAAAAACTTGAGAGGTGTCAAGGGACACCCGGATGGAACGAAGTTCCTTTCGATTAATTAGTGAAGGAACCAATGTTTATTCTATGAATAAAAAACTTAAGTCTTCACAAGAAGTACATTTTATTTCTATGAATTTTCGTTATATATTGTCACGTCGTTGCCATGGTGAAGTAGCGCTTATTCGTCTATAGCAAAAAGTGTCGTGACAACTTTTCGTAAGAATTTTTTCCGTCTAGCCCCCTTTCACAACGCGCGATAAGGAACTTCGTTCCAATATCGTTATTTCTTTAGTTTTAAAGAATGTATCAAAACTAAAAAAATCTTAACTCTAGCAAAAAATTTTGAAACAAAATTACAAAAGCCATAACTGTTACAAATTTCCATAAACTGTTACAAAAACACAGTAATAAAGTAGTTTTTTTTTTTTTAAATAAAATACAATTGAAAACAATCACAATTACAAAGACAAACGTAACCGTGTAAAACAAATTTACAACTTAATCCCCAAATTAAAACGTTAAGCAATTCCAAGGTGGGCAAACAATTCTAGTAGAACAAGCCCTAAATCCCCGAAGCTAACTGTTTAAGCCCCCTTTGCCTTTTGTCCCCGTAGGCACGCCACCTAGCAGCAATTAAAGTAAACTCTCAGCGGGAGAGTTTCAATCAATAGCACCTGAATATTTTCCGACGATTTAATTTGTTGCAAACGTCTCAGCTATTTGTTGGTCCTGCCCGCGTTTCTAATTGCTTTCTTCCAATTTGAGCTTGATAATGGTTTATGTATGGCACAAGTTCAAAGCAAAAGCGAGACAGAGAAACGAATTTATGCATCACAAAAACAATATGGTTTTCACGTAGATGTAATTTCCGGGTTGTTTTTACCCAGAGAGTGTCGGGAAAAGACGTGTAGATGTATTAAATATTTGCGAACACAAAATAACATTGACAAGTGATATGTTCGTGAAATAAAATTAAAATCACGTAATCCGCTTTCGCTTCTAAATTGCAACCTACCATTACTTCGCGAGTTGTGAAACGATACAGTCGGTTTCTTTGTCGTTGCTCCGCAATTTAACAGTAGGGGTTTAATTAAAGACATTTCTTTGTAGACAACGCGCGATTTTTCCCGCCATAAATACCAACTATAAATAATGCGACAGAATTAATTTTGCCAACATTTATTTATTAGAACTCGAGAGCAATCGTTGTGTTTGAGGTTTACATTGTCTCTTTGACAAATACTTTACATTGGGTTAAGTACTTAATTTATTGTTTTATTTTAAAAGCTTCGTTTTGAAACATGTACAAAATCTTACTGCAATCCCTCTTATTTGTTACACATTGTCGAACGACTAATTTATAATATGAACCTTATTGTAATACTGTTGAAATATTTGTTTAAAAAACAAATCATCTTCCCTTTTTTATTAGTCAAAGATTAATGCACTGTATACCAATAATTACGTTACAGACCAAGTCTGTTTCTAATAAATAAAAAGTCGATAAAAAAACAAGATTTCTTATTCTACATATTGAAATACGACATACAATCGACTGTAATTTTTCAACTGTAATAAAGTATATCTCATCTCATCAAAAGTAAAAGTGTACTAACAAAAAAAAAAGTCGAAATCAGGTCACGCATATTAATGTGCCGTACAAAAGCCTTTCATGAACAATGGGATTATTTTGTCGTGTAAAAAAGAAACTCAAACGAAGCCACGTAAATACAGGGGGAGTGTTGTAATCTGGGATTTTTTTTTCGATGCTGAAAAGTTGTTTGATAATCACACTGAAGAAAGAAAGGTAAACATTACCCTAACGATAGGCTAGCAAATATATCATCATCAGGTCAATATATGTTCCCGCTGAGGGGCTTGTATAGTACACTGGCCCAGTACGGGTTGATTTCACACATATCATTGAATCAGATATGTGCAGGTTGTTGTTTTCCTTCACCGTAAGAACGTTATATAAATGTATTTATGTAAATCGAAAACACATTGGGACATGACGTGATTCGAACCTACGCTCTAACGCTCTAACAAATATAGCTTAACAATCATTGCTAGTGAATATGGGTAGCTGCTAAAAGTTATGATGTACATCAAATTGAATGTCTTTATGTATTATCGAAAAACCATTTTTTTTTTACAATTTCGTGTCTGTTTATCTGTCTCTTTGCAAGGCCGCGTTTGTTCCGGGTAATCCACGAAACGGCTGAACTGATGTTGATGGGACTTTCAAGGGAAGGCAGCTGATGCATGCAGGCATGTTTTAGGTTACTTTTTTGCCTGCGTTGTCGCAAACCACCGCTAATATTAATGTTGTTAATTAAAACATTTTTAATTAAATAATATTTAAAACTCAGCATTTCATCTGTATTCTAAAAATCAGGTCACAAGACAAAATGTTGCGTACTTCTGCAAATGTACAGTAAATATTACGCCGTGAAAGATGAAATTTCTGTAAGATTTTGAAATCCGATATATTGTATAATACAGTAGCGAAGTTTCTAGATTAACGATATACCTTAAGATAGTAGTAAGGTAAATAATGAAAGACTAACAAACTTGCAGCTTTATGTTTGACCTCACTTTCGAACTCTATAAGCTAAGAAATAATAATAATAAAGGGTTAAGGCGAGTATATAAAAGTAAATAAGCACTAAAATCCTACAGGTAATATTACTTAACTAATAATCTATATAAGAAAATGTCAGCATTAATACATTTCCATCTCATTTTCATTTTGAGATCATCTCTCCGCGCGGAAATACAAAAATAAACTTAATAAGTAGCCTGTGTGTTCCAGGCTATGTTTTACATTTATGCCAAATTTCATCAAGATCCATTGAGCCGTTCCCTAGATACCTTAAAACAAACATCCATCCATCTAAAATTCGCATTTATAATATTAGTAAGATTGGTAAGAAGTAAGATTTCTCTAATTTGTTTTTAATAATTTATAATAGAGACAAACGCATTAGTTTTCAACATATTTTCATATCAACGTTGCTTTTAAAAATGTAATAAATTTTTATATTAATATCCTTCACCACATTTTATATGACTATCAATTTGATGAACGGAAATCGTAAAGTCGCCGGTGTCCACTCACGACTAATATTTTACGACTTGCTAACAAAATCGTTAAATTAATGAAAATGTTTTATATCTCTATAAACCGTTAAGACACGCTTAATAGTTTTTATCTAAGATTTAAATATCTAGATTGTTTTTCTTATTGTCAAGTCATACAAGAAATCTTAACAGCGCGTTCTATAATGCCACCAACGCCATCTAGTTCATTTATTAGACATTAAAATCAAATATCAAAGTACGTTAAGATTGCGACTGTTTAAAATCTTCGAAGCGTTCAACAAGTCTTCTAAATTGCCTGTCACTGACCGAGTTATGTCTATTCGTGACTAATTTCCAATGCAGCATTCCCCTTCTTACATCCGTACCTACCAGACGTGCTTGCCAAATTGTTAGACCCCTCCCCTGCCCTCTTCGTCTCCCCTGTCACGTGCTCGTAGTACACTAATTATAATCGATATTTCGGTCGCATCCGACACGCTTTATGATTTGGCTTCGCGCTAATTGCTTTCTATGTACGTGAAATTGTTTTAGAGTGAATCCATTCAAAATAATATGAGTCATCTGGTCGAATCGCTTCGATATTTATTTATACGTTATATTTATATTTTTATACTGACACACTTCAGTGGTCATTAGTTTCCCTAAGTATAAATTACACTTAAAGACCCCACTAAACGATTCTGAGTAGGGAAAATGTCAACAATCAATTGGAAAAGTATTACGAAACAATACTGATTATAGAAAATTTGTATATCCTCGTTTTCTATTGTTATACATTTTTGGGTTTTGGATAGAAAAATGCTGAGAAGGACCAGAAATAGTTGTTGCGAATGTTGAATATTTATTTTACTTTTGTCTCTTCACGTATATACGTTTAATCGTTGGTTTCTGAGACCAAACTTACTGTATAAAACATATCCCTTTCATTATCTTTGACAAAACAGTGATAACCATACATTTTAACGGTCATGTTGGTTTCAGAAACCTACGGTAACTCTTAAGTAACTTAACAATTCTAGAACATAACTAGGTATCATTATTAAAGTCTTAATTGGAGAAATCTTTAGAACTCAATTAAATAATAACTGTTTACCTTAAAGCAAAACTAAACAAAATTGAAATTAACTTTAAAAAAATTATCACAGTATAAATAGCAATATTTTCAAAGACAACAGCTAGCAAATGACGGATGGAAAACTTTTAAATAAGCAATACAAATGAATACAGTTTCGTTCGTTTGAAATACAACACCCGAGGGTAAAGTTCTGATATTTAAATGTCAGTTGGAAAACTGAACACGTGACTTAATGGACAGAGACTTCTGAGTCGAGGAAATACCGGCTTCAATTTCTTGAAGAGTTACTGTCGCACTCACAGCAATAAATAGCTGCTTAGTGTTGATTTAGTATGATAAAACTGCACATAGCGACTTAAGTAACCATTGACTGCTGAGTGTGGTAGTTAGACAATAATGTGATGGTTAACCAAGTATAGATAGATTTATACAAAAAACTAGCTTTTGCCCGCGAAATCGTTCGCGCAGAATTAAAACTTTGTAAGATGTGTTCTTCAAGGCAATGTTCTATATCTATACCAAATTTCATTTAGATCCATATCGCATAATATCGCATTTATAATATAAGTAAGAAGTATGATAATTAAAAAATGCATTTCCAATCTTATCATCTATTAAAAGACCATTTACATGTAAGTATATTGTTGTAACGACGATTGAAATCTGCAAGTCCTGGGTTTGAAAACCATCATGTACCAATGGGCTTTTCAGTCATCGATTTAATGTACATCTCTCCTACGATCTTACGGTGAAGAAATCGTGATGCAACCTACTCATTCTATGAGAAGGAATTTAAAGATATGTGTGAAGTTTACCAACCCGTACTGGTCAAGTGTGGCTGATTATGGCCTTGTAATCCCTGACTTCGGGTAGGCTCCGAGCCCCTCAGTGAGATGTATAGCTGATGATGAAAATTATAATGATATTGTTAAAAGCGACTTAGTGTCAAGAAAAGATTATCATTTACGCCTAAATGCACGCTTCAAAAATATTTAACACGGTCAAGTCTTGCGACGTCAACTATACAATTTTATAATCGTTTAGGTGTCATAGCAACAGTGTCAAAGATAAGAAAATAGCTTGTAACTTAGCATTAATGCGAGTATCAGCCAATATTTAGGTCGAGTTTGTTTGGCACCACCAACGGGAAGTGTCTCGGCTTTGACGAATTCCTGTCAAACGCTAGAATATCTGTAGCGTAACGGAATCTTCGCATCATCGCTTCTAAATTAATTTAAACTAGCACTTGCCCGTGACTTCGTGCGGAATTAGAAAAACATAGTAATAAATATAGCCTGTCGCCCGGTGATAGTGCAGATTCCCAACAGTGTTTCAAATCTGTTTAGTAATTTCGGACCTTATTCAATTCAAAGAAACAATCAAATTTTCCCTCTTTATATAGTACTAGCTGTCGCCCGCGACTCCGTCCGCGCTGAATTAAAAAAAATGTATGTGTTCTTCCAGACTATGTACTGCATCTCCGCCAAATTTCATCAAGATCAGTTGAGAAGTTACGGAGATACGTTCAACAAACATCCATCTAAACATTCGCATTTATAATATTATAGTACGACTTATAAAAGCTAAACCGGCAAAGTTTATTTTGTATCTAAATCCAAAGTAGAGTTTCCCAAATTTTCTCACAAATACATCATTTACATTCTATTTACGATAGAGGTCGCTGTAAGTAAAACAAACCAACAACCAACCAATCACGGTCTTTAAACAAAATCGATAAGCAATAGAAATACCGCAACGATTCGCAAATGCAAAAGCAATAAATTATATGGCCATGCACAATCAGCTTGCTTGTTGTACGACCACAAATCAAAAGTAAACGAGCATCGACTAGTTAGCAATCGATGCTGATTTTAAGACGTCTGAAATACTTCTTCTAATGGAGGTAAAATAAAATTGATTTAAAGAAGCTACGATATTTGTTATTAATCCAAATCTTAAGAGGGTGCTGCTTTTGCGTCCGTGTGTGTACACTTTGTTTACTTATATTGATGTTGCCTCATTACCATTGAACAATTGCCTCTCACTGGTCTATGCGGTACGAGTGTACGAAAACGTATCTACCCAAACGACAAAAAGAAAGTTCGGCAAAAAAAATTACATTTTATGATGATGTAAATCTTACAATCAATTTACTCTTATTATGTAATCTGTTTTCAAAGGGAATTAAAGTGAAAACGATACTTTTTACAAACATGGTTTCAACATTAAATACAATCTTTTACCCGCGACTCCGTCCGCGCGGAATAAAAAATAGAAAACGGGGTAAAAATTATCCTATGTCCGTTTCCTGGTTCTAAGCTACATGCCCGCCAATTTTCAGCTAAATCAGTTCCACCAATCTTGAGTTATAAATAGAGTAACTAACACGACTTTTTGACTATATATATATATATAAGAAGATGAGAATGTTTAGATGGATGGATGTTTGTTTGAATGTATCTCCGGAACCGCTCATCGGATATTGATGAAATTTGGCACAAATGTAGAACATAGTCTTCCAAAATGACATTAATTACAAAACTACCACGGATAAGTAAAAATAACTCGTAGTGTATACTGTGTTTACTGATTTCCAATAAAAATCTCAAATCAATCGATAGTCGCATCATTTAATCTAATTGTTCTAAACTAGTATAAAGTTTGAGCATAAAATAAACAAAACATTCAATATTAGAGCGTTCACTACAATTATTTACATTAAAATCTATTGGGCGTAAAGAAAACAATTCAGGAAACGAGGCTTTCGTCCGCTCGAGTGCACAAAAAGATCTTGATACTAAAACGACTTCTAACCAATTGTACAAAATGGTTATCGATTTAATAAAAGTTTTAGACCAACAAGAAATGATAAATAAATTAAAGAACTTTCTAATATTGTAATTTATCAAGCAAAAAGTTTCATTAAAAAAAAATACAAAGCTTTTTTAACATTTTCATGAAAAAATTCTTCCCACTAGTAAAATTTATTCAAATCAATTCAATTGTTTTATAAAAAAAGCAGATGACAAAAATAGTAAAATTAATTTTTATTCATCTATATCTAATATATAAAATTCTCGTGTCACAGTTTTCGTCACCGTATTCCTTCGAAACGGCTCGACCGATTCTCATGAAATTTTGTGAGCATATTCAGTAGGTCTGAGAATCGGCCAACATCTATTTTTCATTTTTTTTTAACTGCTTTCGGACGGAGTCGCGGGCGACAGCTAGTAATCAATAAAATTTTCTGTATTTAATATAAAAAACAAAATCACAATTCACGAACATGATGTACTCTCGATGCCTATAACAAAAATCCAATTTAAAAAAGTTTTGTTTGTCAGTATGACTGTCCGCAAATCCGTATTCGTTCCGGATAATCTCCGAAACGACTGGACCGATTTTAACGAGACTTTTATTGTAAGGTAGCTTACATGTTAGGTAGTAACATAGACTATTTTTTTCTACTCTGGGCAGAAGTCTCAGACGACCGCTAGGGAAAAATATGAATTAATAACATACAATATACTATCACTCTTCCCATAAACAATCATATAGCTTTTACTTATAAATAAAACAATTTAAATATTGTATATAGATTGTATTAGAATAATTTAATAACAAAGTTACGTAAGCTATAGAGACTGGCAAGAGAAGATAAGCCAAACGACCTGTCGTTACCTGGCTATTGGTGCTAAAGGTAACCGATATCTGATATTGTATAACACGAGTATAGCATATTAAATAAAGGCGTCGACTGACGTGAGTATTTGTGGTGAGTGAACGATAATTCGACAGTACAACAGAGCAGATTGCAAACGAACGCCGAACGCACGAGCGGTAAATTCGCTCCAATATTAGAATTAACATTGCTAGAATAAGCAAAGCCATTTATCATAATGTCTAAATCTCGGCTGTTATACAACTGGGAATCACAGCCAAGCAAATATTTCGACCCATCTTATGAAAACAGTTACATCTCTTATGAGATCTCTGAAGAGATGTAACTCTTTCTGTCCGATGGGTCGATTTATTGCTAAGGTTCATCTGCTCCCAACGAACTGCTCGTTGCGAACACCGAACAAATAAATGCTTATGTCAGTCGCCACCCTTACATTGCAAAGACCGTTAGAAGCGTCAGATTTGAATATTCTAATCTATAAAAGCTTTTAACTATTTCAAATACTGTTACGCTATTTTTCTTTATAATACGTTAAGTAACATTGAGTAAGTATCATCACTACTCATAATAATAAATTAAAAACAAAATATTCCATCCGTAATTATAGTTAGAATTAGTATAATTAAGTACAAAACATACCTAAACTCTTGTACACTTTCCTCTCGCAGTTTGGGGTCCAACAATAACCCGACATTGTCCAAACTTTACTCATATCTACTGCTAACATTTAATCCACCATCATATTTAACGGACCACAGATTAACTCTTAAATAGATTAGGTAACCAGTATGGTTATTAAAGGATTTATATCTTAATTTATTTAACACTAGCTGTCGCCCGTGACTCCGTCCACGCGTAATTAAAAAAGTAATAAGATTCATCAAGATCCGTTGAGCCGTTCCGGAGATACCTAAAAACAAACATCCATCCATCCATCCATCTAAACATTCGCATTTATAATTTTAGTAAGAAGTAAGATATCAAACACACTATACTGTGAATCTAAAGAATTAAAAATAAACTATCAACTGCTTCGCTCGGGTAAATAAACTAAAAACCTTAGATTTGACAGAAGATGAAATAAGAGTAGAGTAAGAACATCATGTAAAACTAAATTCCCTCAAGACACGGATGCGACGGTCATTGGGAGCACATCAAGCGATAGACGTTCAAAATGGCGTCCAACATGGCGTCCAAGATGGCGTCAGATAAGCCGCATCGTTCGGATATCCGACGCGGATAAGCGACGGGTGATTTAGCGATGTATCCGCTGTTTGTAAACATACAAGCTCTGTTATCTGTACAAGTGACATAAAACCCTAATGACATAGAAAATCATTGCTCTTACAACTATTGAAGACATGATTCTTGAAGAATATCTAATGAGTTGGTAAATAATAAAGCCAGTGTAAATCTTTGAAACTTGGTGATTTTAGTTGCTAGGCGATTTACGCAATACAATGTTAAAGAGGTTTGTAAACATCGCGCGTCGCCGACATATCTATCTGTCATCGTCGCAGATAGTCGCTCGCAATCTGTTAGTCATGACCGTCGTGAGAAAAGTCGCAACAATTTTCAAGATGGCGGAGCAAATCTATACAGTTGTAGTCGCTATGCCAGAACTGACCGAATAGACGACTCGAGTCGACAATTCAATTTTATGTGTACGTAGCGCGCGCTACGCGATTCTCGTAACGGAACCATACAATATTAGTTTCGACGATTTACGTTACATTGTGTGCGAAAGACTTTAGAGTTAATCATAGATGTGTTACAATATCCCGTAAATCTCTTTTAAAAATAGATACCACTATAATACTCTTAGAAATGAATCACAATTTGATATTTATATCACTTCTAAAGTCCTGTGAAAATCAAGGGGGGAAATAAAATTTAAAAGTAACTTCAATGTTAGGAAGGTGATAAAATCGCATTTACTTTCCTATCAAGTTTCCAATGAGGAAAATTTTGTTTTAGAAACTTTGCTACTGCTGATTACGAGAACTTTGACATTATTTCATCCATGTTCTTGTGTAATCGTGTTTTCACTGCAGAATAACCAGTACAAAAACATTTCATGTGTTCTATAAATAAAATCTCTACTGTTAACAATTTTCCAAACTTTATCGGCTCTAAATTTGACAATGACCCATCAAAAAAATATCCACGACTGGTTAAAAATTTGTTACTGAATCACGTTTTTTTTTTCAAACGTTACAACAAAAAAATACTGGCTGCAAATGCCAATATTTTTGGGAATCAAAATTCACAAGATCGCTTTGTATTTTTTTAACGTCATTAGGTGGCAAACAAGCAAGCGACCTGAAAAAGCTGAATAGCGAAGCGACCGCTGCCCATAGACAACCGAAATTGCAGATGCGTTGCCTACCTATAGTCGATGGAGGACAGCACAGAAAGAGTACATTCCCCCTTCTCATGCATACGCTGTCAAATCCACTTTCCTTTCTTATTCTTTCTTTATAACAAATGGGTGGGAAAAAATGGTACTAAAATTAGACCTCTGATACGCGAGATTACTTCAACTGTTTTCGAGTGCTGTGTGGTCGTAGTATTTCACCGGTCGAGTCGATTTTTACCTCAATGTGATGTTAAAAATTTATAAATCCAACACAAGTCTAACTTCTCGCAATGCAGGTTATGTAACATACGTATCCTGTGCCAAAGATTATAGACGTGGTATGTGCGGAATGTATGCCAATAACTGACTTATGCCACTTCACGTAATGTCGCAGAAAATCCAATGCAATGAATAAAATACCTGGCAATATACAATATTTTATCTTTATCTTACTAACATTATAAATGAAAATGTTTAGATGGATGGATGATTGTTAAAAGGTATCCCCAGAACAGCTGCATGGTATCTTGATGAAATTTGATATAGATATAGAACACATAAGCTACTAATTAAGTTTTGTTTCTTCCGCGCGGACGAAAACTAGTAATAAATACGAAAGTTTGGATGATTGGTTATTTGACAGATGATATCTCCAGAAGAGCTCAACTGATCTCGCTGTAATTCGGCACAAATGTATAAAACATCTGGAAGAATACATAGACAACTAATTAAGTTTTGGACATAACATATATAACATAACATACAATGGAAAGTTTAAATAAAAGTTTGTTTGCACTAAAGGAATTATTTAAACCGAGTTCAAAATATTACAGTAATTAGTGACTTGGTCGTGGGTTTCCATTTTCAAAAAACTTGTACAAAAATATTTTGTTATCTACCTTTTTTCAAAGGCAATAAGAGAGAGCACAATATGTTTTATACAAGTTATTCAACAATGGAAACCTACCGTTACTGTGTAACACACATATTTATAATTCATGTTCACGTGCACGATAAATTCGAAGATAAATCCATTCTTACATTACTACAGAATTATTCTTAGAAATTACAGACAAATATGATTCTATTGAGATTTATGTGCTCTTTCATATCGCGCGAAATAGAGAAAAATATTATAGGGCCGTTAGCAATTTGTCACGTGAAATAAACCAACTAAAAGACGACCGTAGGCTTGAACAATACTAAGCCTAGATTATTTTTTTATTCTAAATAAGTTTTATTTAACGAAAAATATTTATAAATAAATATTTTCTGTTATCGTAGTTCATTTTCAACTTCATATAATTTACTATAATTACATATATTTCACTAGCTGTCGCCCGCGGAAGGAATTGAAAAATAAAATAACTAGTGTTCAAAATAATTAGTGCCAATGTGTTCTGCCAGATTATGTTCTTAATCTATGCCAAATTTCAGCGAATTCTTGAGCCATTCAACAAATACCATTTAACAAACATCCATCTATCCAACCATACATACAAACATTCGCATTTATAATATTAGTAAGATTTGATGAATAATGAATTTGTAGAATGCAAAGTTATTGAATGATTTTTAACCTATAATTTTTCATCATCAGTAAAAAAACGTTTAATACTAGACGTAAACCCTTATTCCACTAAATTATAAAGTACTTATTACTATCATTACAGAAGAAAAACTCATAAAAACGTTGCTAAAGCAAACAATATCAAATCAAAGTAAAAAAAATATACTAACTAAGTCAAACTCCCTTTAAGAAAATCTACAAACTTGTTCATAGCCCAATAGCCGGTGAGATTGCCGTATCAAGATGTGCACAGAGTAATAAAACTTCAGACAGATATATATCCAGAAAACTTCTCTTCAAACGTTTAAAGGTTATCTGTGATTCACTCACGTGAGCGTTAACTCAGAGATTGTGTTTACACACTCCAATGGGAATAAAAAGGTATTCTTTTCTTACAGATAACATTTTATGTAAAAACATTGAAATGTGAAAATATTTTACTTGAAATCATATACTAATAGTATAAACCGTTTAATACGACATCTATTAATATATCTGTTAAATACTATCGATTACTACGCCTGATTTGCCGCTCCCTACGTTGTTGTTAAAACATATCACACTAATATTGTAAATGCGAATGTTTAGATGGATGTTGGATCTGCGAACGGCTGAACGGATTTTGATGTAATTAGGCACAGATGTAGAACATAGTCTTAAAGAACACATAGGGTATTTATTAGGTTTTTTTTATAATAAAAGGGGCAAACAAGCAGCGGGAATACCAAGGTGTTCATCGACGCCCGTGGACATCTGCAACACCAGAGGAATCGCAGATGCGTTGCCGGCCTTTGAGATGGTGATACGCTCGCTTCTTGAAGAACCCTAAGTCGTAGCGGTTTGGAAATACCGCCGAGGACAGACCATTCCACAACGCGGCGGTAAAGCTTCGCGAAAATCGCACGGTTGTGGATTGCCAGCCATCGAGATGGTGTGGATGGAACCTGGCGGTCTGTCGGGTCCTCCGATGACGGAACTCAACTTTTAATTCTGCGCGGACGGAGTCGCGGGCGACATCTAGTTTTAAGTATTTTTCCAACATAAAAATTCATTCGAATTTTTTATTATATATTTCGCAACTATAACAACTTTAAAAACTAGGTTAGACCTAAAAAAAAAAGCTTTTAACGTTAAAATTGTACGAAGTATTACAAAATATGCCGTAGTGATTACTAGTGTTTCCAAAAGAAGTCGAGGATCCAAGAATCAAAAACAAATGTCTAAATAAAACGTACAGATAGTGTGATATTTAATATATTTTTTTTTTTTTATAAGAGAAGGGGGCAAACGAGCAGCGGGAACACCAAGGTGTTCATCGACGCCCATGGACATCTGCAATACCAGAGGAATCGCAAATGCGTTGCCGGCCTTTGAGAAGATGATACGCTCGCTTCTTGAAGGACCCTAAGTCGTAGCGGTTTGGAAATACCGCCGAGGACAGACCATTCCACAACGCGGCGGTACGCGGTAGAAAGCTACGCGAAAACCGCACGGTTGTGGATTGCCAGCCATCGAGGTGGTGTGGATGGAACTTGGCGGTCTGTCGGGTCGTCCGATGTCGGAACTCGGCGGCAGGAATTGTTCCAAACAACTCTTCTGAGCACTCCC
Organism: Papilio machaon; assembly: GCF_912999745.1. Taxonomy (NCBI): domain Eukaryota; kingdom Metazoa; phylum Arthropoda; class Insecta; order Lepidoptera; family Papilionidae; genus Papilio; species Papilio machaon. The sequence continues at coordinate 4,484,892 of NC_060012.1, read as the reverse complement.
CGTGGTAAATACGGTAGAAAATGCAGAGGGAACTAACGTCCCTCCGCAACGCCAGAGTGTCGAGCCGATCAGTAAGAACTCGGTCGTTGACGATTCGAACCGCTCTCCGTTGTATGCGGTCAAATGGAAGAAGCTGGTACTGGGGTGCTCCCGCCCAGAGATGCGAGCAGTATTCCATGTGGGGCCGAACTTGCGCCTTATAGAGCTGAAGGCGATGGCCCGGTAGGAAATACTGCTTCGCTCTACCGAGCACACCCAGTTTTTTGGAGGCCAGCTTGGCCTTGTCTTCCAAATGACCGCGAAACTGAACGTCGTTCGATATGTCAACGCCGAGAATACTGATACTGGCTGAGGCAACCAGGGGAGTGCCCTCGAAACGAAGATCCACGACAAAGGGTTGTTTTTTAGCGGTAATGGCGCATACTTGTGTCTTTTTGGGATTGAAATCAACGAGATTTCGTCGACCCCAATCCGAAACTTCACCCAGTAGGGTCTCCAGTTCAGACACAAGTTTGGTCCGGTTCTCATCGGCAGTAGCCCGAGAAACGTTAGCGCGGGCCGTGTACAATGCATCACCCGTGCTATCGTCTGCATAACAATGGATGTTGCTAATTTGCAGCATGTCATTGATATGCAGAAGAAACAGGGTGGGCGACAGTACACAGCCCTGTGGGACACCAGCATTAATTGGTTTGGGGTCCGAGCATGCACCGTCGACAACGACCTTGATGCTTCGACCCTCCAAAAAGCTGGCAATCCAGGCGCGTAGTTTCTCGGGCAGCCCGTAGGAAGGCAGCTTCGAGAGAAGTGCTCTGTGCCATACCCGATCAAAGGCCTTGGCCACGTCCAAACTAACCGCCAGGGCCTCCCCCTTGCCCTCGATCGCCTCCGACCATCGATGCGTGAGGTACGCAAGAAGATCACCAGCTGAGCGACGCTGTCGGAAACCGTACTGACGGTCGCTAATCAGCTGATGCTCCTCAAGGTACCTCATGAGTTGGCAAATATTTCTAAAAATATATAAAATTTTCCTTAGTCAATGTTTTGGGACAATTTTCGTGTGTGCTATTTTTATCGTCTCATCATAAAAAACTAATTTTACGACTTTCATACCATGGATTAGACAAATTCCAAGGTTTTTATATTTACATCGTGCGTTACGAAATTAGATTATTAAAAGATATTTCTTTTTCATGATTTAATATTGAATTCATACATTCCAATTTTATACAAAAAGATTTGACTGATGGCCGAAAAGTGGATTGCGGAGGTTCATTTGGCCACACCGAATGGAGGTCCGTGATCTCTGCTTACCCATCTGGGTTACAGGCGTGAGATGTGCAATGTGTAAATACACATTACACAACTCACACCGGTCAACTCACTGAATTCACTCAACTCACTGAGTCAAATGACTGAACCGAATTGAAAAATTCTTTCACTGTAGGGAGAAGCTACACAATCACCGGTTGACATAGGCTATATTCATTACTAGATTTTTTTAAATTCCGCGCAGACGAAATCGCGTGCAACTGTTAGTCTTTTTATAATAAAATTTCTTCTTTTTATAAACCTTCAAAGATCGACCTAAAGGAGTCATTAATAATAAATAAAATAATTTTTTATATAAATAAAAAAAATATGATTTACCATCTGGAATATATGTCTGGATGAATATGATTACTTATTCTAATGCCATTTGAGAGATATATTACAAAACATTGTAACACGAAATAACAAAGAAAACGTTTCAGAAGCATAAATCAGTCCCATCCGCCCTTACATTACTGTGTTACTTGACGTATCACTCATAATTACATTCACGCACTTCGTATCTAGAGAAAGAAATAAAGCTTGTTACAGAATTGAAGACGTCTATTAATATAATCGTAACTAAAAAATCTTATTTTTCAGCACAGCCAATTTATGTACTTAAATGACAGAAGTGGTCCTATCTTACTAATATTATAAACTAGCTTTTACCCGCGACTCCGTCCGCGCTGAATAAAAAATAGAAAACGGGGTAAAAATTATCCTATGTCCTTTTCCTGGTTCTAAGCTACCTGCCCAGCAATTTTCAGTCAAATCGATTCAGCCGTTCTTGAGTTATAAATAGTGTAACTAACACGACTTTCTTTTATATACTACTCAAAACAAAATAGGGCCCACCATCTTTTTGTCCCTTAATTTATGTGCATACATGATTATTAAATTTTTACAATTAGTCGATGTTGAATTAGGGTTTTACACATTAAGTAAACACAAAATAACGTTTGAATTGTTTAATTTTATCGCAATACACTCAAATACTCCTTTTTAGAGAAAATGAGCACTAAGTAGACTGTCAATAAAAACTTTTATAGTCACTGTTTGTTTTTAATAAACTTGCCGGGAGCTTTTCTTTAGTATCGAGTAGGACCTCCTTTGCTCCGTATGCACTCTCTGAGCCTATCTGGAACACTCTCAATCAGATGAGTGATGTTTTGATCGGGTATTCGTTCCCAACAGAGTTTCAGCGCGTTTATGAGGTCCTGTTGGCTGTTAACGTGGCTATGGGTCTCTTTAAGACTTCTTTTCAATTGATCCCATAAATGCTCAATCGGGTTGAGATCGGGACTCATTGCTGGCCAAGGTAAAACCGAGATATTGGCATCAGAAAGTGCCCTCTGAGTGACCCTAGCTGTATGCGCACGAGCGTTGTCTTGCATAAACACAAAATTATCACCTACTCTTTGTGAATATGGGATGACACGAGGTCGGATTACTTGCTCGACGTAACTGGCTGCAGTGACCGTGCCTTCGTTCAAGATCACTAGCTCTGTTTTGCCTAACAAGCTTATACCGCCCCATATCATCACACTCGGGCCCCCAAAACGATCAGTACCGTGCATGCATGGTTCAGTAAAACGTTCTCCTTCTCTTCTCCACACACGTACACGTCTGTCATCGCTAAAAAACTTGACTTTACACTCATCTGAAAAGAGTACTGTCCTCCAATTGTCCATGGTCCAGTGCAAATGCTCACGCGCAAACCTCAAACGTGCTGCCCGGTGAGCCCTTGTTAATTTTAAACGAATAACACGCATCCTAGAATGTTGCCCGTCCTCGTGGAGTCGATTTCGAATGGTTTGACCACTAACACGTGTGCCAGTAGATTGCCTTAGCCGGGATTGCAAGGTCCGGGCGGTTGTCGTGCGGTCCCGGCGCGCAGTCAATCGAATGTACCGGTCTTCTTGAGCAGTTGTGGCTCGAATCCTTCCTGATCCAGGTCTTCTAGCCACACTACCTGTCTCCTGGAACCGCTTCCGTACGTTTCGAATGGCTCGCCGTGACACACCAAGGCGAGATGCAACCGATCTTTGCGATTCTCCCTCTTGAAGCAAAAGAACTGCCCTTGTCGAAGTTTCCACATCCATATGACGACGAGATCCTGGCATTGTAATCGGGAATAATGCCGAAACTAAAAAACACAGCTAAACAAAATGTGTTCAAAGTATTGCGCTTAAAGCAAGACTGAGAACACAAACGATTGAAAATTTAAGAAATGGGTAAATGGGTAAGCACTTTACTTTTTTGTCTCCCCACTTGAAATCAACAAAAAAGTTAACTTTTAAAACATCATTATGAAGTAATAAACATGTGTGCTAGAAGTGGTAGTGCTTCATTTTGTCAATGATAAGTACATGAGTTATTTATAAACACGATTAGAGAAAAAGTTTCGGTGGGCCCTATTTTGTTTTGAGTAGTTTATATAAGATAGATGCAAAAGTTTAGACGAATGGATGTATGTTTGTTAGAAGGTATATCCAGAACGGCTCAACGGATCTCGATGAAATTTGGCACAGATGTAGAACATAATCTGGAAGAACACATAGACTATTTATTAAGTTTTTAATTCTGACAGCTACTGCAATAATACAAAGAAGCATATTCATTACAAAAGACAATAATCGGAGCTACCGAGCTATAATCCGAGATATCTCATTGGGCTAAACTTAACCCTGTGACCGCTCAGTTCAACTCACCCGAGAAATGCTAGACTGGCGCGCGCGTCCGTTGTTAGTGTAACGAAGCGGAAGTTTCAAGCAGTAAGATCTTTTTCCACTGCCCCGACTAACAAGTAAAACTTTATATCAATACATGTAGACAGGGGTCGAGTAAATAGTAGCCAGTAGCTTAGTGGAAACGAATTTAAATTGTCATACTCGTAGCGGTTAGATACTACATTAGAATGTTAAATTTAAAAAAGAATTTACACTAAGGGACTCTTTTGGTAACGTTTATGCCAGGTACTATAACGAAACAAAAGTTGCAACCGCACAGTGCGTTCGCACTCAGAGACGTTCGATCATCCCTTGTCATAAACACGCAAGAACTTCAACTTTAATGGATTTAACCACAGTATATACAAGGGTTTAATAGATATGTCAACGATCTGTTTTGATTTTTGTCAATTTATCAACCGACTAGGCATATCAGTCAACAAAATGGAAGGCAAAAAAATAACTGACAAATAATTCTCTAATCTTTGTTCTCTATATCACAACAGTTACTAAAAAACATCCTCTATAATTATTCTTTAATACTCAAAGAAATGTTTTATAAAATTTTACAAACATCAAAATTGAATAACCTCAAAGTCGGTGAAAAAAGACGATTAAATTTAAACGAAGAAAACAAACACAATATATTTTCAAATAACATTCCAAAAGCTATTCACAACATAAACATATAATATTTGTATGTACATTATACTGTACATCTGTTACATATATTTTTAACCGTAATAGAAATATTGCAAGTCATATGTCACAATAAACTTATAACACGAGTATCATATCCATTACTCATACTTATTACGTTTGTTATAAAATACAACAAAATAAAAAAAAAACTTGCAAATAAAATAACAACAATTATTATCAAAGTAAGAATGAATATCTACAATAATTATTAAAAGAATTCCGTTGTGCTTTTCAAGAAAGGTTATTAAGACAAAGATATTACTAAGACTTCTTTAAATTAAACTAAAAATAAAAATCAAATTGTTGCCATGAGTTTAATAAAAATATCTGTAACACAAAATATTTACTGAAAAAAAAATTAAAAACCAAAAATGTCCCGCACAGAAATCAAGTGTGGTCACCCCATTTAGACCAAGAGACAGCTGCGTACGTGACCATCATTGCAACTATGACGTAACAAAGAAGCTAACATTATCCAGTTTACATTGGCAGACTCCAAGCTCGTGTTTACTGAATATTGTATACAAAAGCTGAAGGGTAAAAGTTTGCATGCAACAGCAGAATTGTCATGTTTATTAACTAGACAGAGGATTAAAACAGTAAACTTATATTGCACAAAACTGCAAACTTGTACAACTGTGAATGCACTTGCACAACTGATGGCAAGAGAGCAATATAATTGTTTAAAAATTTTCAATATCTTGGTCTTACACCGAATAATGAAATCTACTCTACGGTGTATACTTGCAAAGAAAAGAATTTAAAATTCGATAATTCAGTATTGTCAACCTCAAATCTTTTATAACTATATATAGCCCGATAGTACGTCCGCGCAAAGTTTAAAACAAAAGTAAAGGTAATAAGTAGCCTATGTGTTTTCCCAGACTATGTTCTACATCTGTGCCAAATTTCATCAAGATTCATTGAACCGTTCCGGAGATACCTTTAAACAAACATCCATACATCCATCTAAACTTTCACATTTTATATTAGTAAGGTACCACTTACGATCGCAATTAGATTCGTTCAGAGGTGGCCCTTAGTGTAGGATCAGTAAAAGAAAAAAACACTAAAAGTATTAATTAGTAACCAATTAACTCTGTATGCGACAGAAAAAGTTGTAAAACTCTTATCCTTCGTATTTAAAAATCATAGTAATCCTAACATTGGCACGAACCTAGACGAGGTAATTCCGATAAATTTTCATGCAAATCGCCAACTTAAATATTAAAGATGAAGGGGATCGTAAGTTTACATGAATCATAACTGATCTCGTTTATACGTACGCCACACTTGAAAATCCAGCAAAGCATTATAAAGGAGATTTAAGTAAAAAAAGTCAATATTTCATAGAGTGAACGTGACATCATAGAGCGTGGCTCAGGGGTTAAGCACTTGACTTGCAAACTGCAGATCCTGGGTTCGAAGCCGGCCATGTACCAATGTGTTTTTCGATTTTCGATTTGCATATGTACATTTATCCGACGTTCTTACGGTGAAGGAAAACATGATGTAACCTGCACATATATGAGAAGAAATTCAACTAACCCGCACTGGGCCAGCGTGGTTGATTATGGCCTAGTCACCCTTAACTTAGGGTAGGCTCCGAGCTCCTTAGTGGAGACGTATAGTGAGCTGGTGATGAGAACGTCACATCCGTTAATCCGATTATCTAACTTGTATTCGAAAGGTTATAAAGTGTTAACAACATAAATTGAAACAGATTTATATCTCATACTACTATAATAAATGCAAATGTTTAGATCAGTGTTTCGATAACGCCCTCTGGGGGGCGATAACGCCCCCTTGGGGGCGTTTGAAACCTAGGAGGGGGCGATAAGGGGCCCAAAAAATGGGGGGCATTGAAATTAATTAAAGTAATGAGATTGTGGTTTTTAAGTTTTAGGACTGAATATAAAATAGGGGGCTCTGAAATATAATTGATTTTCAAAGGGAGCGGTGAAAGAAATAAGTTTGACAATCACTGGTTTAGATGAATGGACGTTTGTTACAAGGTGTCTCCAGAACGGCCGCATAGATCTCGATGAAATTTGGTGTAGACGTATAACACAGTCTGGAAGAACACATAGGCCTACTAATAAAGTTTTTTTTTAATCCAAGCCGGCAGAGTCAAGGGCGACAGCAAATCTATATCATTAGTATCGTATTATGTAACTACAAGCACAAATAAAACCGCTAGCTCGTTTCCTTATCGTGAAAACCACTTACTTATTCTTCTTAATAGATTTATTTAACGAACCAAAAGGTCTACGAATTCTAGATTTCCAATACAAATAAATATAAGCAAATTGTATAGCTTTGTACTCCAGTTAAGTAGACATTGAAAACGTTTTATTGTGTAATGGCGCGTCGCAGTCAGCAACAGGTCTTTGTGTTTATTTAAACATTCAATGTGATTTAGATTTATGAATTTTAGATTCGCAAACTGAAATTCATCCCGACTCTTAGTCAGATCGATCTTATAAAAAAGGAATAAATTAGAGTAATCTTTCCCATACAAAGCCTTAAGTAGAAGATGTAAATGTGAGGCGATAAATGTTGACATAGTAAATTGGAAAACAATTGCCAAGTACAGACAAGGCCCACAATGTGCTATAAATAAACAAAGAGGATGAGTACTCACCACAGTAATGGGGTATGCAGGATTGATGATGGTGTAGAGCAGGATGTGATTGGGCCGAGCGGGCAACTCTCGCTTGCGTCGCGGCTCGCTCGACATATAACTGTTGCCATTACTCTGTTAACAAAGAAATACATATATCTTACTTATATTATAAATGTGAATATTTAAATAGATAGATAGATAGATGGATGTTTGTTTGGAGGTATCTCCGGAATGGCTCAACGGATCTTGATGAAATTTGACACTGATGTAGAACATAATCTGGACTGGAGAGTTAAATTAATAATCTGTTAAAACAAAAAACTCATAATTCTTCGAAAATGCAGATGCGTTGCCTACTTTTAATCAACAAAGAAGGAGACGCACAGAAAGAAGATTTTCCCCTTCCTACGCGTCCCCTCTTCCGCAAAATCCACTTCCCCTTCTCAACCTTTCTTAATAAGAGTGGGAAGGGAAAGAGGACAAAAATTAGGCCTCGGGCACCACTCATAAGACGAAACGTGCAATTGCTTCCACTTCACGCCTGTCTTGTATGTGGTCGTGGTATTTCACCGGTTTATTTTCGCCGGCCTATTCGTGCACCCAACAAATATTGTTGTTACGGGACCTGCCACTGTTAGAGTGACGATTATTACGTTATAAGAACAGAAAGGTGATGAAATATTTTTTAAGTCTAAAAAACCTAATCTTAACAGTATCCTAGCCACAAATTTAATTGTGTAATATTATCACACAGTGAAAAGTAATTAATTTTAATATTGTCGGGTTTTCATTATAACATAGGTCGTAACAAGTAGCTCCGCTGTTCCCACTCACAAACTTTAATAACATACATAATAAGTTTGAAGAAGCCGACTTATGTTCGTACTGCATATAAACATGAAACAATCTTCAAGCCAATTTTAAATTAAATTAGGTCGACTGATATATTACTCATATTTTATACCGAATATGCCACGGGGAGTGCTCTAACGAATTGTTTGGAACAATTATTGCCGCCGAGTTCAGTCATCAGACAACACGATAGACCGCCAGGTTCCATCCACACCATCTCGATGGCTGGCAATCCAAAATCGTGAGGTTTTAGCGAATCTTTCTGTCTCGCACAGCCGCGTTGTGTCTGTCTTCGGCGGTATTTCCAAACTGGTACGACTTAGGGCTCTACAAGAAGCGAGCCTATCTCTTTCTAAAAGGCCGGCAACAGTTCTGCAGTTCCTCTGGTGTTGCGGATATCCATGGGCATCGTTGTTCACCTCATTGCCCCCTTCTCCTATAACCGTCAGTAAAATTTCAACTATACTACACTGCATGCATATCCGATTTAAATTAAACTTACACAATACATACTTCCTTTGACGATCTTTTCTATTTCAACCGATGATCTTTAATATTGAAATCAAATCGCCACCGTCTTCTCCTGTATTATCGGTAGCATAAATATAAGCTAGTTTATACTGTGCTGTGGTAAATCAAAATTATCCCGTAATGTACGCAATTAAATGCTCCTAGAGTGTCTACTGTACGTTAATCATACAGAATCCGACAGAGTAATGAAAAGATAGAGCAAACGACATAATTGTTATAAAGATTCTACATTTAATGTATCAAGGGACAATGAGATATGGATATTTATTGTTGAACGGTACTAACAATTGGAGAAAAATTTCAATAAAGGAAAACAACGCATTATGTCCACATCTGAAAGAGAAATATTGACATACATTTTGCACCATCTTGTACTCCAGAAAAAAATAACCGCTTCTTATTATAAAAATTAATATAAATAAACATTACCAATAAGCGACGCTGGATTTTTGGCCGCTGTTTGTGAAAGTAATTTGATCCAAATTAAATGACTCAACAGTTAACTTTCACATACTAAAATTTACAGTTTTTGACACATTTAAATTACAATCAATCCTTCACTATTTAAACATTAACATCTATAATATTTTGTAGTCTCTGTATTTCTATAGTCTGTGGCTTTAAGTACTACCCACTGAGTTGCGAGGTGACACTGCCACAAGATGACGTTTAGGGACGATTTTAGATTGTAATGCACAATTTCGATACAATTTATGTCGGTGACAACTGTCGTGGTTAAGACACGGAATTATATGCTTCGACACATTGGTATAAGAACTAAATCTGCGTAAATAATTTGAAATAACTTCCAGGACCGATTCCCTTTAAGTTATTGTCGTTTTCATTGGATATTGTTATTTAAACGTATTGTGAATGTAGTATCTTTTATAGTATAATTTCGTTTGTATGAATTTAACCGAGATTTGAAAATTGTATAAACCTTTATTGCATTTTTTTTTTCTATAAACTGTTGAATTATATCTAAATAATCAATAGCAGCGACACCTGCTGGTGATATCATGATTGTCATTCTTTATTATGTGTCATTTTAATCTATAATAAACTTACTTCCTTTTAAAACAGTAAACGAGGTAGTTTCATTATAAACTCTGCTAGTAACTAGCTACATCAGGCTTCAGGTCAAATAAAATACCTTAAAATGTTAGATCGTCAGTTATCGTGTCAAAATTATTGAAGTTATCAATAAAAACTTACTTAATAATACAAATGCGAAAGGTTATATAGATGGATCTTAGAATGTATCTCCGGAAGGCTCAATGGATCTCGATGAAATTTGACACAAATGTAGAACGTAGTAATTCCACATAGAGGGAGTCGCGGGTGAAACCAAGTGTATGATAAAGTCGTATTAATATTTTATTTATGGGGTGATAGTATCGACGTTTCTACATTGCAAGTCACTAATCGAACACATTATAAGAAAATTCCAGTTTATAAACAACCAAATAATAATAATAAAGATAAAATCAAATAGGGCTTTTTGTCTATGTAGACCACATTACTGGTTGCTTGATTCATGGGATTCAGGCGGTGGTATACTATTTTTTAAATAATATATTGTTATTTTTTTTATAAAATGCATTATATCTATCTAAATATATAAAAGAAAGTCGTGTTAGTTACACTATTTATATCTCAAGATCAGTCGAACTGATTTAGCTGAAAATTGATGGGGAGGTAGTTTAGAACTAGGAAACGGACATAGGAACTTTTTTATCTTGTGTGCATTTTTTTTTATTCCGCGCGGACGCAGTCGCGGGTAAAAGCTAGGATATAATAAATGATTTTGAAATAAAATTAAAATCAATTCTTTTTCATTCACATCACATCTAAACCTGTAATTGTTTGACGAAATAATGTCAAAATCGAAATATTATTCCATAGATGAAACAACAAGACCCAAATTCAATCAATAAATCTCTTCAAAGTTTGTATTCAAAACAACATAATAGGATTTCAAGTTGCGACCGGGGCGACCTCCTCGCAAATTAATTGCAGCAAACAACTCGCTATGATATAAATAAACGTAATAAGGCGTCACGATTATGAATATTCATCAACACGATTTGACTGTTGTCAAAGCCGTGTTGGGCTTGACTGAGTGACGTAAGCAACGAAAGACTGGCAGGCAACAAGATCACAATTTTGAAATTTCAATTCTAAATACATTTAAACATATTGACAAAATTGGAGTATTCATGTAATATTGAGGAAAAAACACACATTTCGTACACATGATGTATTTAGGTTGCTGACTGTCTGTTTGTCCGCAAGGCCGTGTTTGTTCCTGGTAATCTCCGGAACGGCTGGACCGATTTTGATGGGACTTTGGAAGGTACCCGATGCATTTTATAGGTAGGGTACTTTACTTTTTTATTTTTTCTCAGTTCTGAGTTTAACTGAATTCAATAAAGCTAGATTAACAAATAGATAGAGGGTTACATTAAAAACAAAGGAAATAAAAAACGAGGATTGAGTAGAAAAATAACGTGGCTGAAACATTAATTTTATCATTTCTTAACAGAAGAAAAGAGGAAAAATAAGATTTCCGCTATGACGTTTTTGTTGGAAAAATGTAGAGAACATCAAAAGCAAAAGCAAATGCTTTTGCTTTTAGAAAATATTTCTATCTTTGATTGTAACATCCTGATGTCTAAACAGCTTAAAAAAATTTACTTGTGAGGTGTTATTCGTTTTTAATTATTTCCCTAAGTGTAAATAAAAAACATATTTTTTTTATTTATCCCTGAGTGTCATAGGAATCACCTACCCCTTTTTTTTTTTTTTTTTTAAAGTCTGGAAATGCATTTACGCACCCCTACGCCGGGCTGTGCGATGGCGTAGGGAGTGTGGGACTCGCCGGCCGCAGAAGGCGACCGGAATACCCACTAAAACCAGACTGCCCTCTGACGCGTTACGGCGGGGCCACGGGAAACGCGTTAGCTTACTTCCGTGACCCCACCTGCGTTTGGCCCTAAGGGGCCCTCAATTTTGAGGCGTGGGGAGAAGGGCAGCAGCAAATTGCCGCCTCCTTCTCCCCACTCTTCTGCGCCGGAGCGGGGGCGCTAGGGGATCCCCTTCGCGCTCCCGCTCCCTCTCCTCCTTCTGCGATATAACAGTTTCGCAGAAGGAGGAGACCGCGTTCCAAGACCTCTCACTTCCCAACATGGCGCGCACGACGCCGGGAAGTGAGAGGTCGCCGCCTATCGCCGCCACCAGGGTGCGGCGCTCTTCTGTCCAGGCGCAGCACACTTCAAGTGTGTGCTGCGCCGTATCCTCATCGGCGCCGCACCCGTGGCAGCGCATCGTCTCTTCCCTTCCGATCCGACACAGGTACCGTCCGAAACAGCCATGTCCGGACAGCACCTGTGTCAGTCGGAAGGTAAGGGAGCCGTGGCTCCTCCCACACCACTCCGGGAGCTGTGGGCGTATGGCCTCTATGGTGCGCACGCCATATTGGGCGTGCGCTAGGCCACTCGCCCAGAGCTCCACGGTCGTCTTTCTCCTCGCCTCCCGGGCGCGGGAGAGCTCCTCTGGAGCCGGGGCTTCGCCCCGAGCTCTTTGTGTTGCCCGCGCCCAGTAGGCTTCGGCCAGCACGCCCGCCTCTATTTCCCACGGAGAGGTGCCGGCCAAAACGCAGGCCGCCGCGTGGCCTACCGTGCGGTAGGCCCGACACGCACGCGCCGCAATTATGCGTTGCGGCCTGCGGAGGAGGGCCCTGTTTGGTGCGTTGAGGGCATTTGCCCACATCGGTGCACCGTACAAGGCCATGCTTTTGACGACCGTGGTGTACAGCAGTCTCGTATGTACACCCGGACCTCTAAGGTTAGGGAGGAGCCTCGACAGGGCTGAGGCCGCTCCCACGAGCCGGGGGGCCAGCGCTCGGAAATGATCGCCGAAGCGCCAGCCCCCGTCGAGGACAAGACCCAGATATTTCATCCGGGCCCTGACCCCGACTTCCTCTTCGTTGACCCGGAGGGTGGCCCCCGCAGGAATCCTCCACCTAGGCCCTTGAAAATAAAGGGCCTCGGTCTTGCTGAGGGCCACTCGGAGGCCTAGCGCCTCGATCCTCCGGGTCAACAACATGGCTCCGGCCTCAGCCCTCCTTTTAAGCCGGCTCCAGGTAGTGTCCCGGACGGCTACCAGCGTGTCATCTGCATAGCAGATGACCGCCATCCGGGACAGCACCTCTCCGCGGATGGCCCAATCGAATCCGATGTTCCACAGGAGGGGCCCTAACACGGACCCCTGTGGAACACCGGAGGCCATCCGCCTTTCCTCACGGCCAGTTCTCCCCATGTAGGACACTACCCGCCCTTGCAGGTAGTGTCCTACGACTCTCCGCAGGTAGAGGGGCACTCCGTGATACCGGAGCGCCTCCTCTATTACCGCGAAGGGGAGGGAGCCGAAGGCGTTGGCGATGTCTAATGACACCGCTATGGCTCCCTGCCCCTTTTGGGCCGCTTCGTCAGTGAACCTCTTCAGGGCGGCCAGGGCGTCCATGGTGGATCGTCCTGACCGGAACCCGAATTGGTTCACCGAGAGCTGCGGCCCGTCCCTCGCTAGATGCTGGATGATCCGGGAAGCTATCACGCGCTCCAGCAACTTCCCGACCTCATCCAGCATCACCACCTACCCCCTGGTCCAACCAAGTCCAAACAATACTGGGACTCGACATTCAAACCGCCATGACACAAGTCGCAGACAGAGCTGTATGGAATCAGCTGGTTGACACATCGGTGAAGGCACTTCAGTTAGCCCGACCTTCAGTTATGAGGAGCACGAAGAAGCCATAAGTATAATGTAAGTCAAGATATCTGGTAAATTTAAACATTATTTAATAAATAAATTTTCCGCTACATCTCGTGCTTTAGAACTTTCCAGTACCGGTGATAACATCGTGTTGGAAAACCGGACGAAGTCTTACAATCTAATTTACTTAAATTTCTAATTCATTTCTGTACGGATGCTGAATTTTAAATATTAAAGGGGTTTTCTTATCCACTAGGTAAGGAAGTCGTGTCTTGATAAATCTTTTTATGAATTTACTAGCTGTCGCCCGCGACTTTGTCCGCATGGAATAAAATAAAGAGTATGTAGTCTATGTGTTCTTTCAGACAATGATCTACGTTCCGTTCTGGAGATACCTTCAAACATCCATCCAAACATTCGCATTTATAATTTTAGTAAGATAGCTTTTGTCCGCTACTTCGTCTGCGCAGTATTTAAAAGGTGAAAAGTATCTCATGTGTTACTCGAGACTATGTTCTATATCTCTGCCAAATTCCAATAAGATGTGTTAAATCACAACATATTGAGACATAAAAATGTACTCTCATCCCAAACTATATTTTTATGCAATTATTTAATCAGTGGAAATTACAGAAAAGGAGTAAAATTACAAACAGTACTATTTGTGTGAAACTCAAGCGTTAATGCAAACGCAAGCTGGGAAACCGAAACCGCCACAAAAATGCAGGTTTAATATAAACGCAGTTTACTTCAGTACAAAAGGCTCACCAACACGAAAACTCCCTTTAACAAGCCGTCTCTGAAACGTCTCTTATTTGAATTTCTCGCCCCACTGGCACCTTATGCCAATCTCGCACTACGCCTATAAACATACAACGAGATTACAACTCTATTTCCTAGGATATAAAACTTATTTTCGTGCCCCTTACTGATTTATCCTATATTTTTATACCGACAGTTTCAATTGAAAACTTTCAAAGAATTTTACATCTTATCGCATACAAAATAAAGCTTAAATCCTCAAGTTTATAGTAAAGCTGTTTGCAGGACGATGACTAAGACGGCGTTATCTTACATTTTATTTGATTTCACAGCTAAGACGTTATGGGACTAGTTTTCAAGCGCAAATAAACGATTTTCTAAAACGGTTTCTATGTTCAAATATCAAGTCATCAGATTTACGTAAAGGCCCTGGATTATTGAATTGATCCAGATAACATACCTATATAGCTTGATTTCTAAAAGGAAATTGCTAAGTTTGTTACGTATTTATACGCTTATAAACTTGACGAGTGATGTCACAACTCTGTTTCTACTGCCAAAACACTTTTTTATATCATAAGGTGGCAAAGGAAATCAGCCACCTACATTCGCGGAAATAGCGAAGCTACAGCTACCTAAAGACATCCGCAATTGAAAATGCGTTGCCAACCTTAGAACGACGGAGGAGGGGACGCAGAGAAAGAGGATATTACCCCCTCCTCTGTCAATTCCTCTTCCCCATCTCCTTTCCTTATAAGAATGTGAAGGGAAAGGCGAGAAAGATTAGGCCTCCGGAAAATGTTGTCATCAGACGAAATGCAGAATGTCTTCAATTTGACACCTGTTTTCTTTCTAAAGTGACTCTCTTATATATTCTAACATTTCTATGTATAAATTCGCTTGGTAGTTACCATCAATAAATTCTTGTTGCAAACCAATTCGATTCAAATTTCCGATCCATTTGCACTTAACGACTTTAATATATCCATAATCCATAGCGGATAGGTTTCATTAGAATCGTATCCATTGAGTGGAAAAAAATTAAGAAGATACTGAATAATTCATAGAGCAAGCTCGGTCCGTATGAATAATCCAATTTTGCCTTGCCACATGACGACTCTTATGAAACGAGGACATGCCAGAACTTTTATATATTTTCATCTTAGACCAGTCTTTATGACTTCAAAACATAGAGTAGTCAATATTAACATAATATTGAGTGTTTCAACTATTCAAAAACAGTTATAAAAAAATTATCAACTTGTCAAACTTATGTCCTTCAAGGAGATTAAGAGTAATAACAATATGTTTTAAACACTAGTTGTCGCCCTCGACTCCGTCGGCTCGGAAAACTTAACAAGTAGCCTATATATTCCTCCAGACAATCCTCTACAACTATGCCAAATTTCATCGAGATCCGTTTAGTCGTTTTGAAGATACCTTCTAACAAACATCCATCCATCTAAACATTCGCATTTGTAATATTAGTAAGATGTATTTCAGAAACGTAAAACGGTTACAGCGACTTAAATTTATGCATATTACATCCCGGGAAGGAATCCAAATAGAATGAATTCAATATGCCAAGTACCTTTAAAATCACTTAAAAGACCAATCGTAAGCTATAATTTTAATATGTATACTATCTGTCAAAAAAGAGGGCAGTTAAAAATGTCACGAGTCACGCACAGTGCACTAGAGCTGGTAATTACTGGCAAACTCATTAGGCAACAAGTTTGGAACATGGGCGGTCGCCATCGAAAACTGTTACAGTACGACACAAGTTTTTGAAATGACAAATTGCCTTACCGTATATTGTCTAACTTTAAACCTTCATATATAACCTTTTTAATTTTATCACATTCCTTGCCCATTAAACTTTAACATAGGAAACTACACACTGGAATTATTAACACTAACGTTCACTTGGATAGTCAAGGATAACACGTAAATAATTTAAACGTAAATAACAACTAACCTTTACGATGTCTCACCTCAATTAATATATCTAACAAATAAGGACATTGAATCAACATCACTATGGTTTTCCTTTGAGGTCCTTAGTACACAATGTACCGTAGATCGTCGAAACTAATATTGTACGGTTGCGTAGCGAGAATTGCGTTGCGCGCGCTACGTACAGACAACGTTGAATCGTCGACGCGAGTCAACACATAAGATTTTTAAAGTTTGCTCATGAAAGGTGTTTCCCGTTGGACCCATCGTACCAATTGGCCTACAAATCAATCGGCCCAACGGGAATTTTTTAAGCAAATGGTATAGAATGAAAGTATGGAAAATTAACGTAAAAGGAACATCCAAAAAAATAAAAAAAAGGAAATGTTCACAAAGCTAAATGTTAATTTATCTTTTGATATAAGATAGTAAGACAAGGTGTTAAAAAGATAAGCGACGCCTAAGCTGTTCTATTTAGTTTGTTAAACAGCTGATTAGAATCTAAAGCGTCTGTCGCACTGTTAACAGATGTTTACACAACACGAAATCCTTTACCCTTGTCAACATTAAGAATCAATTCCAACACAGAATGAAACACTAAAAACAGATAAATTGAAATTTAATAAAGTTTAAAATAGACAAGGCAAATATAAAACGATATTCTTACGGTGAAGGAAAACATCGTGATGCACTTGACTTGCAATCTACAGGTCCTAGGTTCATATCCCGCTATGTACCAATGTGTTTTTCCATTTTCGATTTACATGTGTATATAATATTTATCCGACGTTCTTACGGTGAAGGAAAACATCGTGATGCAACCTGCACATATCTGAGAAGAAATTAAATGATATGTGTGAATTCAACCAACCCGCACTTGACCAGCGTGGTTGACTATGGCCTAGTCACCCCTAACTTATGGTAGGCTCCGAGCATATAGTGAGCTGATGATGATATAAAACGGTCATTTAACAGAATTAAGAAACAGCCAATTTAAATAAACGAGCAAAAGTGTGTGTGAAAATACAACTATAAAAACTCGTGAGAACAGTTCAAAATGTTGCTACGACTAATATTTAAATCAACAAGTTCAGTAATGAATTCACTGAAGCCAAACGCGTAAAGTTTGAACACCTTCCAATAAAATATATCGTACAAAAACATACTAACTATGTAACTGTATGTATCTTTCTCTCAAGTTTTAACATCTCAACTAAGGACTACGAAATTTCACCTACAGATGAATCTATCCATTTACAAAGGATTATCGGGTACCTTTTATCCTAAAAATCGTAATCTCAAAACTGGAATTCTAAGATCAAATAATCAGGAATCGAATGACACAAACACTTGTCAAATTCAGTCTAGTCGTTTAGGCTACAGGGTAGTTACAATAATTGACATACATATAAACAAAACATACATAAAAAAATTATCTTCTTATCAGACGGTTATAAATAAAATAGTGTAAGCAACATCGAGTGTTATAGTTAGCAAACGATAAATTAACCATTTTGGTAACCGTCCGACATTTGAAGAGACCTGTCGATTGATATACTGTCTAACTCTAGCGTCCACTGACTCACACGTCAAATAACCGTAAGTTCACACTGCTGAAAAACTTAATCTACAACATATTGTCAACTCTATCATTCTCTTGAAAAGAAACTGAGATAACAATATGTTCTTATACAAGTGTCACTGCCGTGAAAACATTTGCTTAGTGTAGAGGACGTCTTTGTAGACAATTTGGCAGTTTTACAACATTATTTAGAATATCGTTAGACAATTTCACAGACAATCGAACGGATCACATGTTATTTGATGAGAATGTCACACTTTTATTTTATTATTATTATATTTCTCTGTTTATTTTTTGAAATGAATTCGTTATGTAGGCCAAAATCTTTATCGTTAGATTCGATTGGTATTATTTCCACGGATTATTATTTGGATATAGTTTGGGTTTCTATATAAACTAGCTGTCGCTCGCGACTCCGTCCGCGCGCAGTTAAAAAAAAAAGAAAAATAGATGTTGGCCGATTCTCAGACCTACTGAATATGCTCACAAAATTTCATGAGAATCGGTCAAGCCGTTTCGGAGGAGTACGGGAACGAAAACTGTGACACGAGAATTTTATATATTAGATGAATATGTACGTTTAAAAATTTCAAGATTGTTTGTTGTTGGTTTGTAATACGTAACTTAAAATGTTACAATGGTAAAGTAGAGAGCAGTCGGCTTTTCTATTATAAAAAATATTTATGGATTCCCAAATTTACATAGAAGATATTTTTAATAAAAAAAATATAAGCAGCTGTTATTTTTTAAATAAACAACGTGTATGTTTGTTCAATAAAATTTGACTATTCTTTTTGATTACAATTATTTTCAGCTTGTCTTTTTGCAGGAGGCAACTTACACATCATGTTGGTGCTAACAGGTTTTGCGTATTTGCAATTGACATTACATATTAATAAAAAAAACATAGTTAATAAACGCTTTAATTCAAAATTTCTCCATCTATGATCGTAAAAAGACTTAAATATCCAAGTAAAAATAATTAGGTGCAAAGCTGTTATACGACTGCATTATTCCCCTCACAAAAGTAAATCCCCTCAATTTACTGGAATACAAATGAACCTCGAGATGATATTCAGCGCGGAGGAGAAAAAAATAATAATTTTCATATTTCACGGCAATTTAACGTTCCCTCACCGAAAACAATCATGCGGTAGATTAAAGGTTTGCAAAGAAAATGACTATCATTATGCCTGGAATCAGTTACAAGGCCCTTTGTTTAAAAGTGGACTTTATTTCAGGACTTGATGATTGGTTCTTCAATCTAAACCTATAATATAAAATATATTCTACTAGCTTTTACCCGCGACTGCGTCCGCGCGGAATAAAAAATAGAAAACGGGGTAAAAATTATCCTATGTCCTTTTCCTGGTTCTAAGCTACCTGCTCACCAATTTTCAGTCAAATCGATTCAGCCGTTCTTGAGTTATAAATAGTGTAACTAACACGTCTTTCTTTTATATATATAGATAGATGGTTCGAGCATATTGAAAAGATGACGAGAGACGCACTTATGAATATTCTAATGGCAACAATGATAGAAATATGGAGATATTCCAAAATTCTAAGTTAGATTTTTGACATACTAAAATCTCAAATAAAAAATAATCGTAATTCCTTTTTTGTATTATAAGGTGGCAAATGAGTAAACGGCAACCTGAATACGCTGAATAGCGAATCGACCACTGCCCAGACATCTGCAATTGCTGGTGCGTTACCTACCTTTAACCCTGACGATGATGTAGTCAGACATGTTATATTTAAAAAAATAACTAATGAACAAATACGTAGTGGCGTAGAACGCGTTGATGATCTTACAAATATTATAAATGCGAAGGTTTAGATGGATGTTTGTTAGAAGGTATCTCCGGAACGTCTCAACGGATCTTGATGAAATTTGCCAAAGATGTAGAACATAGTCTGGAAGAACACATAGGCTACTTATTAAGTTTTTTTTATTCTGTACGTACTGTACTGTACGGAGTCGAGGGCAGCAGCTATGTAACATAATAATTAAAAAAAAAATTAACCAAATTATTCAAGACTAGCAATTTGCTAAACGTTACTTCAACTATAATAATTCACAACATTAGAGCCGAAAAAAGTTTAAATAGATAGTAATTAGATACCAGACAGTAAATATTAGCCGAGAAGGAAAAATCATTAAAGCTAAGCCAAAACTGAAACTAATATTTTTTTGTTGCGTAAAGGTCGAACGTCAGACGAAAAAAAAAATGACTGGTTTGAAAATAAACTCATTAAGTCACGAGTTCACGAGCAAATTGAACTATTGAATTTTTCTTTTGGTTCCAAAGTATTCCAGACTGTAGTTATTACATGGATTTAATACATACAAAATTAATGTTGGTACTGAATTATTCTAAACCAAAATCCCTTCATCAACCTTACGTTACAGAATCAAAATTTGTGCAGTGGCCGGATATCGCGCGTAAAGTACACCAAAATTCTCTCTTATTTTGATATAATTGACGATGACGATACGAAGGCGCATATCGCAAATAATTATTTCCGCTCTCTTTACCCGACTGACCGACTGAGAAAAGAATGAGTTCATATCTCACTCACCATAGCGTTTTTTCATTGCTAAATCTTTTTTTTTTCGGTGTTTTGGAGTATATCCTAAAATAAGAAAGTAAATAGTATCCTAAAAAGAAAAAAACAGACAATAGATGGCGCTATTTCATCAATTAGAGCGTTAATCATTCGGGTCTTTATGTTACTTTTTTAAAGAATATTCACTTTTAACCTATAAAGATACAATTATTATTACGGCGTCAGATTAGTCTCTACCAAGGAGCTTAGACTCTAATCAGTGACTACTTTATTCTGACTATTGTGCTGACTAGAATACAATATTCTGACGTAAGCATTTCGTGGATGTGAAAGCGGTCACTATAAATCGATCGACACTAACATAAACTACACAAAATACACTAAGAGATTTAATTAACGTAACGGAGTGAATTCAAGTGGAAAATGGTTCCGATACCAAACACCAAACGGACACACTGCATTTACATTCAGACGGACTGTTTACATGAGACATAAAAATAAGATGAATTAATTTTCTTCAATTTTTTAACAAAACATAACTTTAATTGCCACACTTACCATTAGTTTCTGAGTCCATATAATAATAATAATAATAATAAAGCCTTTTTATTTCCACATCTAAAATAAACTATTTACAAGAGTAGTATTTTGTTAGTATTGTTAGTGTTTTGCTTATATTTATATTAGTATAGTTAGATTCATACATTTAGATATGGACCCCACTTTGGGTGAAGGCCTCCTAAGTCTCTGAGTCCATAATCCATAATCTCTGAGTCCATAATCTCTATATAAAACATATCGTCATCCCTGTCATTATCTTTAACAAAACAGAGATCATAATATGTTTTTAATAGGTATTTTGGTCTCAGAAACCAAAAACCCATGGATAGACGTTAAGTGGTCACAAAGTATTAGTGTAAACTTAGTAACAATTACAACTATGAGTTTGGTAATTTTTCTATAAAATTTCTATTGGCAGTCGAAGACGTAATTTCCATCATCTGGCAACCACGACCTGATTAATATGGATTATCTTAATTAATCAAACTCAACTTAATGTAAATTGTATTGAATTCAGAACTAATGATATTATGTCGGACTAGATTTCGATAAACCACAATACAAATCTGTACTACATTATGGAAATTAGGTATCTGGTTGACCGTATACCTTGATTTCTAGTAATGAAAAGAAAGCGGAGTATAAAAGGGTTAACCCCTTTTATACTCCTCAGAAGGAAACTAATTGAATGATTATATAACTGTAAAATAGGACAGACGTTATTATTATTATTTTTAGTAACAGGTAACAATAAATCTGCTATCTTAGTTAATATTATATATGCTACTGTTTTGATGGACGGATGTTTGTAAGAAGGTATCTCCAAACTGGGTGCAATGATTTCGACGAAATTTGGTTTAAATGTAGAGCACAATCTGAACGAACATATACTCGACACCTCCGCAACGGTTCAAAGCATCTTATTGAAATTGAGCACAGACATAGAACATGGTGTCGAGTAACATACGAGATACTTTTCATCTTTTTTTTAAATTCTTCGCAGACGAAGTCTATTAGAGTAAAAACACGATTCTGTTGCATTTAGGGGCATGTATCCAAAAACAAACGAAAACAGTTAAGTCATTTACTTAAAATACGTCCATCTGAACGAACTATTGGTCAAAGGGGATTAATTTAACGACGGTCGAATACACGAACACACGAACTCGTATGTCACATAAAAAACAATGGTCAACTAACCAGCAAAAATTAGAATTTCGTTTTGTTCACTATTTTTACTTTTTAATTACTATCGGTCGACCGCGACATCGTCAGTCCGAATTAAAAAAAAGTAGCTTAAAATAAGCCCGCGTACATCAAGTACCTACCCGTCAAAGTACCGTCAAAATGGCTACAAAGTAGAGTGAGACCGAAGAAAGTCCATTCCGCTACAATGGCGGAAAGAAGTACCCCGGGGTCGCGGGCGATTAGGTTGGGGGCACTGATAGCCTTAACAAACGATCTCGGGAAGACGGCAACAAGGTGTGGTCCTGAGTTGCCGTAGTTATGTGAGGACACGAGAGGTCACTCTCTCCTGGGTCGTGAGAAGCCCTGTGAAGAAAGTTTTTGGATTCCTTTAGAGATTCCTGGACTCTCAGCAGTTGCACTTGAGAAAAAAGTCTCACATAACCCTGTCTTTCCCCTAAAAGGCAGGGTATCTTTTGAAGATTTCTCCAAAACTAAATTTAAAAAGACAAAAGAAAGTATAAACTAATTGTTGAAAGATGATCATGTAAAAGAGTGATCTCAGATATGATAGGGCTAAGGACTGATGATGATGTATTTTAATAGAAAAATCCAGTCTAATTTTTTACATCTACATTACGAGTCTTCAACAAAAAGATGCGAATATAAGCACTTAATTTTACTTTTTTTATACTTGTATTTTAGCTTCAAAGTTATACAAATACGTGGCTTCTTTTCACAACCCAGCTACGTTGAATTCAACAACTTCATAATTAACGTACTAATGGTAAAAAACGGTTCCGAGTACATTTCATTAAAAGAAAACATCCTCATATCGCTGCGATTTCAAAAGACATACTTATCTCGTAAAAAACGCAAGGGTTTTGTTTCACGACTGAAAATTTTACACAAGAAGTGAAAATTATTTTTAAAGTGGCAGTACTTTTATGTTGATTTGTTTTTTTCATTTGAAATATAACATGTAGGATAACATGTAGGATTTATAGAGAAATATCTTATGTAATTGTAACTGTCACCAGCGACTCCATTTGCGCGGAATTAAAAACAAATTACCCTATGTGTTCTTCCAGACTTTGTTTTCCATCTGTGTCAAATTTCATCGAGATCCATGCAGTCATTCTGGAGGTATCTTTTAACAAACAACCATCCATCCATCTAATCATTCCCATTTATAATATTAGAAAGATGTACAAAGCCACTATTGAGAGTTTTATCATAACATTTCATTACTTTGGTAGAGTAATATATTATTATTTTGTATTGTACTGAATGTGGTATAAAGCTTACAAAATCAGATATCAATGTAATAAGATGTTTGGAAAAGTTTATTAACTTTTACTTGTGCACAAAACTTGTAGTCTAAGAATTTTAAATGAATAATTGAGTTGATGTTTTCAAACATTTCATTTATTGAAAATTGTAACCTAAAATTTAATTGAAACACTGTCTAATTTTTATATAGCTAGTCCCAAACATACCTTACTACAAGATATTGGCTAAACAAGATATGATTATGACATTCAAATACAAATGTTTGGATGGATGGATGGATGGCTCAACGGATCTCGATGAAATTTTATATAGATCATAGTCTGGAAGAACACATAGGCTACTTATTATGTTTTTTTAAAATCCGCGCGAACGGAGTCGCGGGCGACAGCTAGTAAACCATAAAATCATTACGAAGCTAAAGCCAGGTAAATCCTCGCAAGTTAAAATACTTTCAAAATAATTGGTTAGAGATAAAATTTATAGAAATCCTTCCAACATTTAAGAGTGTAGCGAGTCAGCGAAACGTCCTGTCACGTCCCGTACCGTGTTAGAAATCTAGGGGATGTTACAGGGGTTGTGAACGAACATCGAGTATAAAACCTTCGGGGATGTCAGCAGAAAAAACTATTAGAAAACATTCCCTGAAACTTTCAAAATACCGATTGCATTTACCTCGCCTGAAAAATAGGTTTACCAAAATAAAATTTGGAAAAATTATCTTAAACTAGCCGCTTTTTTTTATTACCCGCGACTCTGTCCGCGCGGAATAAAAAAAAATAGAAAACGGGGTAAAAATTATCCTATGTCCGTTTCCTGGTTCTAAGCTACCTGCCCACCAATTTTCAGTCAAATCGATTCAGCCGTTCCTGAGTTATAAATAGTGTAACTAACACGACTTTCTTTTATATATATATGTCGCAATCAGAAGAAGAAATCAACTTTAATAAATCGAAATTAGAACACGAGCTGTGTTCGATGATACTTCTTGTACGATGCGCGTCTGACATTAGTCATTCTGGAAATATGGTTCGTAGCTAAAGCATTGTTCGTTGTACATGAGCCTGTGAATCAATTATGACGAGTTAAGAAGTGATAAGCAGTGTATTCCTTGAATCCGATATTACCCATAGCCGCCCACAAGTGATCTCAATCAATAATAATTCTGATAGCGAGCCACCCCGGCCGTTATCAGAAGTGGGATTCATATCGGTTCAAGTCGTAATTGAGAAAATGGAGATGAGCGCAATTTTTTTCAGTTGATATTTGTAAAATTCTCCGTGAAAAAAAACATTGAGAAAAGAAAAAAAAATAACATGACGTTCCGTCCGTCATTAAAGAAAATTATTCCGACTACGCAATTAATTTGGTAGAACGTAAGTAAGAAACATTGATGTGGAAGATTATGAGAATATTATTTGATTTTGTGTACGATCTAGAGGTTTCAGCAACTAAATACGTAAACGAAGTATGCATGAGTCGCTACGTAGCAGTACGAGGTATACGCAGACCGATACAAGTGAGCCGCTAACGTAATTTGGGAATCTTATATAAATGGATAAATTACGAGGAAAGAAAGAAAAATCCAACGCGCATGCGTGGATCCATGACATTATGCTTCGAGAAACCAAACGTCAAAAGAAAATAATCGAAAGTTTGAGTTGAAAAATCATGAAGTTGATATTGAAAGATTATGTAAAAATGTATTGCATACATTACAGGAATAATAACAAGCCACTTTAGACATTGGTTCAGCATGGGCATTGAATCACTATTTGGAGCAGCGGGGAATACAACCCGGTACCCGAAATAACACCTCAAACCAAATTTTGAGTACAAGTCTCAAAATAATTCAATGCGGGTTAATACGGAAGTCCAAAATGATCATCAACAATTAAGAAACGATATTCTAGAACAGAATGAAATGAATTTAAATTGGAAATAAAGAATGAAGGCTTGAAGAGCAAGATAGATGCAAGGGGTCTAGAGGTCTCCCAAAAGCAGTTGGGTTGTGCAACCTATTGAATGCTTTGAATGCATTCTGCGTGAATGTGTGTTGCTTTTATATCAACAGTAGTTGGTTTAAACTTAATCATCCGGTGAGTTCGTTTCTGTACTATTTTGTGTTTTAGCTGTTATGCTATTGGGCACTAGTCGTGACGTATTCTAGTAAAATTCGATAATTTAAAACTATTGGTTTAATGTGTGGCACCAAAATAATAGTTCAATTAGTATTTCGGTTATTTGTGCAATGCAGTTATGTTCGGAGTTATTTAGTGAGTCGGTTATTTTACTTTTCGGGGTTTTTATTTGTCATTAATCAATAATGTCATGTCAATTTTGTAATTAAAGGATGTTGTTCTCAATGATTGACGATTCAGAAAAATGAAACTGATTGTCAAAATTTTAAAAATATAGCGAGTTCTTTGAATGTCAACTGACATGACCCTGACAGATTTAATGAAAATTATTTAAACAGAAATGAATTAAATCTTGTAGCTGTTTCTTAAAAGCGAAAATGCGTTTAGACGTGATTAGATTTGACAGATAGTAAACTCTTCTCGGTCTTAAGTTCAATTAAATTCATTTTCTTGTTTATGGCTTTCCCGTAGCGGATTGGGCCTTCGGTCTTAAGTTGTAATAGTGCAAGTAAATAAATGGTTTGTTGACATTAACTAGTTGAAACGGTTTTGTGTCTAGGACTTAATGTGGGTGTCGCAAAGATGTTAGAATTAACGAGTACAATTCAGTAAAATCGATAAAAACGGGTTGGCATTGATATTAAATCTTTGGGTTTTAACGTAATCATAAATACGCTTACGAGAATTTGAATCTGGTGCCTAGGAGCTATGCTTGCTAAGAAAAAAAAAGGACTTAGAGTTTGCTACTAACTGAATGAAAATATGGCATGTAATGACAGGATGTTTTCATTACGAATATTATTGTTGTTTCTTTACTGGTTATTTTTCCTTTACTTAACGTCAAAACTTTAAAGTCTGTAAATTGGGAATAAGGAAGTTTGACTTCTACTAAATTTAAGAAGTAAATCTTTGAAATGATGTTGTCGACGTTATCGTACGAAATGACATTTGGTGCAGATGGTTTGATTGTTTGAGCCATGTTGCCATGAGTTAGTAACGGAGAGAATTTTGTATTGGAGTTATTAATGTCCTTAAGGTCAAACATTCTTACAGTTAATTAATATGATTATTAACTATTCGTAAATCGTAATGATACGTATGATGTCAGAATAAGACGAGCGGTGTGACACAGTAATCTCTGCGGTTTCGTTTTGTTTTTGCAGATGTACAATATGAAGGAAGTCTGTTATGAGGATAGCACGGGGACGTGCTAATGTCAGTATGGCCGAGACTGGCGGGTTCAAGCCACTGCAGCAGCGTCTGCGTGGCAGCGGTTGGTGGATACCAGCGACGTTTGCAGGATTGCAAAGCTTGGTGCAAGATAAGTCGAGTTGATAATGAATTTGGTGATATTTAGTAAAGCTAATTTGTAACAGAAACTCGGGTAAAGATCTCTATCGGCCGTATTGTGTTCGACCGTACCAGTAGTTATTACGTCGTAACCGTAGCCCTGTGGAAATCGGTATCTCTTGGGGCAGCTCAAGTAGTCCGTGGGTGAGCGGTGCGCGTTCTACTCTGGCGGAGGTCGGGGTCAGGAGGACCGGTTTGTGTAACTGTCATGTCACAGGGTGACAGGCAGGGGTCTCAAGGACCATGGTGTGGAGCTGTCACATCACAGGGTGACGGGCAGAGGTCTCGAGGACCGGATGTGGAACTGCCACGTCACAGGGTGACGGGCAGAGATCGAGGTCTAGAGGACCGCAGTGTGTGTGATGCACTGACCTCTATAAATGGACAGGCTGAAGACGTGGTGTTTTGTGTATTTGATTTTTGATTTTCGCTATTTTGGCGTTGACTGTATTGTTGGTTGGTAGCGGTGGTGATGATTCAAACTAATAATAGAAATAGAATTAACTGTTACTAACGTGAACATGCACTTTTAGGGCAGAACTAAGCAAAAGCTATCATTTCCAAGCAAATAGCCTATCCATTTGTACAGATCGGTGGTGTGATATCACGGTAACACACGTGTTTGGTCGGCCGGAGAGCCGTGGAGAGAGATTCGGCGGGAGAGCCGTGGTGAAAGATTCGGCTAGAGAGCCGTGGAGTGAAATTCGGTCGAGAGGCCGTGGCGTTAGAGATCTTACTCGGTGGGTTTCTGGGAGATTGGGAGTAACTAACGTTGTAGAGTATTTAAGTTGATTTTAACGGCGGTGTCCCGTTAGATAACAGAAGTTGGGCCAGGAGTGGCCGAGCGTAACAAAATATTTCCTTGAGTTAATGTTCACATGCTAAGAGCACACTGAGGCCGGTGTTTGCAATCTAACATCACCCGAGGACGGGTGTTCGCAGGACGGCCGTGTCGCAATCAGAAGAAGAAATCAACTTTAATAAATCGAAATTAGAACACGAGCTGTGTTCGATGATACTTCTTGTACGATGCGCGTCTGACATTAGTCATTCTGGAAATATGGTTCGTAGCTAAAGCATTGTTCGTTGTACATGAGCCTGTGAATCAATTATGACGAGTTAAGAAGTGATAAGCAGTGTATTCCTTGAATCCGATATTACCCATAGCCGCCCACAAGTGATCTCAATCAATAATAATTCTGATAGCGAGCCACCCCGGCCGTTATATATATATAGATTCCTTGATATCTTTGTTGCTTACCTGAAACAAAAAATAGATTCATACATTCGTAATCTGTTTCGACAGATAAGAAAATAGACTTGACTTCGAACAAACAACACTGTAGAGTATCAAAATTAATAACAGACAGACATATTTACATACAAAATAAACAAAAAATACCAAATAAAAGAACTCGGAAATAAGAATGAAAATATTTATTCCGAGTGAAGAGACTTATTTCAGCGATAATAATCGTGATACGAAACCCACCCTGAGGGCGGGGGTGGGGCACCAAATCAGCGATATTCAGACCCTCTTTTATCTGTCGGGAGTACTCATAGTAAATATCTAAGCGCCAGGGGAATGGACAATTCATTTCAGATTATGAAAATGCCACTTGATTAATACATCATAATATTATCTATATACATATAATATTTTATTAAAAAATTATATATAATTTCAAGAATGTTAGAAAAATGGTACTTCCATTTTACTTTTTTTATTGTATTTTTTTTTATTAATATATATATATATTAAATAAAGTCGTGTTAGTTACACTATTTATAACTCAAGATCGGTCGAACTGATTTAGCTTCTTGCTAATTGATGGGGAGGTAGCTTAGAACTAGGAGGCGGACATAGGAACTTTTTTATCTTTTTATCTTGTCTGCATTTATTTATTCTGCGCGTACGGAGTCGCGGGTAAAAGCTAGTATTTTATAATTAATACAGAATTAAAGTTCTAATCGTGAAATGCGTGTGCAAGAATTCCTACTGTACACTTTTGTGAAATATCAAAGGTCGGTCTCCATAACGATTGTTTACATACTATCTAAACACTATCTATCGTAAACATCAGTCAGCCGATGAGACCTAGAAAATCCAAAATGCCGTCATTCATGACGTCACAATATTATTATATACCACAAGATGGATATCGTTGAATATTTGAAAAGCAATTTAAAACCTTTTTAGAGTTCAATTAAATTTTAAAGACCTTACACAAATGCTTTCCAAAGTAATTCACCGTATCAAAGCAAGAGATTCGAGTAAGTAATGAATTTACTAAGTTCACAAAGAGTCAACAGATGCGGGCCGTGTCTGCTTCCCTAGAGGACGATCACGCTATCATTGCCAACTTTGTCTTACACGGTAACGAGTTTCTATTATTTGCATTGCGTTTAAACGTGTTCCGGAGACGTATTCAAGATTTCAGTTACTTTGGTAGAGATAAACTGGTTAGGAGATCATTAAATAATAATAATAATAAAACCTACAAAAATAGTAAAAATACTTATTAAAAACTTTCTAAAACCAGCTCTTATTATGTTTTTTATTAATAATAAGAACTAAAAAGAAAAAAAAAAGAAGTCATTTGTCAAGACGTTTCAAACGAGCCCAAACACGATGTGGTCGTGTACTTCGGTTTGTCGTGTCGTTTGTGTTGTCGGTTCGTGTTTCAGCTCCATCATCAGATCAGCACTATGTCATATAATATTGCATTATCACGCGATTTACACATGTATACAAAATTTAAACTCAAAAACAAAAAAAAACACATACAAAATACAAAGTGTGGCAAATGAGAGCCAGCTAAAGCGAAACAGGGACATTCTAAACTGCCAATGCGCTGGTTTTCAGCTGGCACCAGCTGGCACAATACAGTCTCATGACCCGACGAATACATCACCACGAAATTCAACTGTAATAATATCTAGAAATTAATAAATTTATTTGTATAATAAAAATAAACTTTCATTGAAGGAGATATAAAGTCCCGACCTACGTGTTTTCAGCCATGTCAAGTACATACATCTAAGCACACTCAACAGCAATTTATAAAAATATCAATTGCAGACGTGCTACAATATTCCAGTAGGTACCAGGGCAGCATAATCTTGGTATATCCGTGTCAAGAGAGCTCGCTATCGGCTCGCGTTGCTCGCGTTAATTAGTATAAGTTAATGCTCTAAAAAATTTCACTTATAATATTAGCTTTTTAATTTCATGCTTGCTTGATACAATTTTATAATATTAGGTCCTTACATATGAAATTGGCGTTTTTCGTACTGGCCACTTTAATCACGAATTTCTCCTCTTTGGTAAGGAATTCCAAATTCAAATTTGTACAGCTATAGACTCATGTATTTGTGGTTCGATGACCGTCATTCATTTGTTTTTTTTCTTCTGTTTTTTTCTGTTTGCGTCACTCATTTTACAAAATGGAAAACTTAAAATATCGCATTATTTACAAGTACGAGTTCCGCCGTGGCACTAGTGCTGCGGAAACGACTCGAAGGGTGAATGATGTGTATGGCGGTCGTGTTGCAAAAGAAAACACAGTTCGTTTTTGGTTCCAACGTTTTCGTTCTGGAAATTTCGATCTGCAGAACAAGCCCCGTGGACGGCCTGAGACTCAAGTTGATAATGAAGAGTTGAAGGCTATTGTGGAAGCGGATCCATCGCAAACCACGTCCGAGTTAGCTGCAGGCTGCGATGTTAGTGATAAAACTGTTTTAATTCACTTGAAGCAAATTGGGAAGATTAAAAAGCTTGAAAGGTGGGTACCTCACGAATTGACTGAAGCAAACCGGCAAACGCGCGTCGACTGTTGCGTTACATTACTAAACCGGCACAATAATGAAGGTATTTTAAACCGAATCATTACCTGTGATGAAAAATGGGTTCTTTACGATAATCGGAAGCGCTCAGCGCAAAGGTTGGATCCTGGCCAGCCAGCCAAATCCTGCCCCAAGCGAAAATTAACCCCAAAAAAGTTACTTGTAAGCGTTTGGTGGACTAGTGCCGGTATTGTCCATTACAGTTTTCTCAAATCTGGCCAGACTATTACGGCTGATGTCTATTGTCAGCAATTGCAAACCATGATGGAAAAGCTAGCGGCTAAACAACCTAGGCTGGTCAATCGCTCCACGCCACTGCTGCTTCACTACAACGCTAGACCACACACTGCGCAACAGACGGCTACTAAATTAGAAGAGCTTCAATTGGAAAGTCTAAGACATTCTCCGTACTCCCCGGACCTTGCTCCAACAGATTACCATTTTTTTCGAAATTTGGATAACTTCTTGCAAGGGAAAAAATTCAACTCCGATGGGGCAGTCCAAATCGCCTTCAAAGATTTTATTGATTCCCGTCCGACTGGTTTTTTTTAGTAAAGGGATCAATGAACTACCTATGAGATGGCAAAAGTGCATAGAAAATAATGGTTCATACTTTGATTAATTAAATATATTATATTAAAAAATATTCGACTTTTTGTTCCTCCCATACAAAACGCCAATTTCATATGTAAGGACCTAATATATAAAAATATAGATATTTCGAAATTTTAGACAGTTTATTTTCAATATAGACAGAATCAAACACTTGGGTGATATAGAAAAACTCGCATTTGTTTACTAAAAAAAGGTAGCTATTGTTTTATCTTTGTGGAAAACAAAATAGTAATTGCGAAACGTCAATATTAAGAACAGTGGACCTATCACGAATATTTGTGACAATCGCCTTCGTATCGTCATCGTCAATTATGTCAAAATTAGTATGAGATTTTTGTTATAATTTACTACATCCGATATGCACCGAGCGCCGACTGCTTTTGCTTAATAGGTCAAGAGTGACGGTATCACTAAACATACCACAGATATACAAAAAAAACACTTTGCAAAGTACTCTGTGGACGGTGATCATAGCATCGACTGTAATCAAATTTCATTAAAAAAAAGAAATTTTGTTAAGGACATTTTTTTTTCAGTTCATTAATTATTTATAACAAAAAATTTAAATTAAAGATTTTTTTTCAATAGCAAAAAATACAGCCCACGCTTAGCTCTAACGCCACCTACTTCTAAGCTTTCTGTTTTTCTTCTCATTAAAACACAAAACAAATTATGGATCATTGCTCATACAAATACTTCCCTAGTTTATTACACATTGACAGTGAATCAGATAAAGCTACATAACAAAAAAGCACTTCCTGATCTCCTAGTACTTCGAGAGTCACAAACGAAGCAAAGATCCCCGAATCTTGAATACCAAAAAAGTGCATAGAATGGTTTTCGACTTAAATTACTTTGCCTTGCACAATTAATGCAGAAAACGTCCTCCACAAATTACGAGATACAATGGAATGAAAATGCTTGATTTACAAAAGCTTAGATTTAATTTTGAATACGTTGCAGTTAAGGTGTTAAATTAAGAGAGTACCACCGTACTAAAGATAAAATTGAGACTTGCGGTGAGCTTTCATTAACCCGTAGTACAGTGCTTTTAAAAATTTAACACTTTAACTATCGGATTTAGTAGATTTATTGCGAGTGACACAAAAAGCAATCAAACGATAAGCACGTAATATTTATAATAATTTTCAACATAGTAAAAATCTATTTAACAGTAAATTACACGTTAAAATATCCATTACAGAGTCACGAAACAAAACATGGATACAAAATAACGGTTACAAAAAGTATTAAAATAAATATGTCCCGATAGCATTGCTTGAGGAGTGACGATAACAGGGGGGGTCATTGACTGAGCATTTTCGAACACATTTTATCGTGTGTGGAGTTGTTAGTATAATGTAACCGTGGGCTTCCACTGCTGTAAAACGACTACAAAAGAGTATTATCATCCCATTTATGGTCATGGAAAAAAAAATAAGATAGGAAATATTCGTACTGGTATTTCGGTAGTAGAAGAAACCCAAAAACTTTCAAAGATATGATTTAGGCCAGGGGTGGTCAACTTAAAAAGTTCTTGAAATATTAAATAAAACCGAACAGTTCGGTACACAATTATGTAGTATTTTATATTTAAGTGTCGATCGGGGCCGTCCCAGACGGACTTTTACTTTTCAGATCGATAAAATACTCAAGAAGGGCGGTATTAACATCACCCGAAACTGACGTGCATGTGTACGTAGAAGTATGAATGTACAAGAAGCGAGAGAGGTGTGTCAGGACCGCGTCAAATGGAGGTCCGTCTGTCTACAACGGCTTACGGGCGTGAGTTAGATTGTTGTTTTTTTTTCTCAGTTAATAACTATTTACATTAGAGTGAACATTGCATCTTTTACGTATTTATATTTTTATCTCGCTATGATCAACTGGACTTTTAGTCGCGATCGATCGGTTGGCCACACCTGATTTCGGCAGCATATATTCAAGAGTTAAAAATCAACTTTTTTTTTTCGGGGAGAAATCTTCAAAAGATACCCTGCCGTCTGGGGGAAAGGCAGTGTTATGTGAGATTTGACTCACTAAAACCCCCTCGGTGGCTATCCTCAAGTGTAACTGGTAAGAGTCCTGGGATCTCCAAAAGAACGCACCGGTACTCTCTGCACGACCTAGGCAAAAGCGCCTCCTGTCGTGCCTTCAAACCTAGTAACATTAACCGACTGAATCGGGAGGGTGACTGAATTTGTGTCAATTACATTGCGACCTGTCATCAGGTTCGTATCGTTCGTACAGTCAGGTTTTCTAATCAACATATCGACGCCCCCATCGAATAATCCTGTAATGCACTCTTACCGGGTTTTTGCTTTTCCGTCGAATTCGGAATCTAAAGGTCCTATTACACGTTGTGATTTTTTATTTTATTTCCGGTATTATAATTTTTCCTTCATAGCACAGAATACGCCCAGAAAACATGAATGAAAATTAAATACAATGTAGCTATAAAAATTAGCTATGTTTTGGTATCTAAAAGATTCTTATACAATAATTATTGATGAAGTTATTAAAGAAAAACGGTTTTTTGCTTCTCCTGAAAAATTTGATTTTTCCTATTACGGGGTTATTCGGTGGGGGCGTCGATATATTATTATTTTCAACAATAGAATTCAAATAAAATTGTAAACAAACAATACTGAAGACGGTTTATCTTTTCGGTCCGCTACTATAAAATTAAAATTACCATTTCAAAGAACGGCAACAGAGAATAGAATATTCTTTAGAAATTCATCGCTTCGAGCCCGTGTACATTTAAAATTATTTCAA
Organism: Papilio machaon; assembly: GCF_912999745.1. Lineage (NCBI taxonomy): Eukaryota > Metazoa > Arthropoda > Insecta > Lepidoptera > Papilionidae > Papilio > Papilio machaon. The sequence goes on along the minus strand of NC_060012.1, from coordinate 4,450,725 downwards.
GTCTAGAAATATTTCAGAAAAGAATGTTTAAAAACTTAAATTGCTCTTTTTGACATACGAATTATTTTTTCAATAGGTGGCCAAAGTTATAACTATTCTTTCAAGTCTATTATAATAAAAGTAGCTTGTACCTGAGATGGTCCGCGAAAAATTAAAAAAAAAATTACTAGCCTATGTTTTTTTCCAGACTATGCTCTACATCTACTATGCCAAATTTCAGCGAGATCTCACTAGCCGTCCTGGAGATACATTCTAACAAACATACATCCCTCCATACATCTAAACTTTCGCATTCATAACATTAGACAGATTATTTTATGTGATTTTATAAATAAGAATTACGATAGTGATATCTGAGAGTATACCAATAATAAGACAATATAAATAATATCAAAGATTATATAAGGACACAAAAATGTTTTCACTGACGAAAAACATGTATGAAAACATGTTGTCATCATTCTCATTGTCTTTAAAGAATGCTCATGTGTTACGTTAGTGGGAACTTACGTTAAGACATATGTATATACTACTTTACTATTTAATAATGAATAATTGAAATGAAAGATGTTTTAAAATCAACTTAAGCTGTTAAAGAAATGAAGAGGATTTTCTCAAAGCTACGCGGAGGAAGAGAAAAGCTTGCTTAGTACTTCATAGTTTATTAGTTTAAAAAATAACGCTCAGTGTTCATAAGATACTTGAATTAATTAAAATTATATACCACTCTTTTTTAACTGCATCAATAAAGCGTATTTTGAACATCAAAAGATCAACTTGTAAAAAAAATCAATGTGTCGTTACGCAGCCAACACTGCTAGAAAAATGTATAATATCCCATGAAAACCCTACTTACCTTGAATTTCTAAGACCAAAATCTTTGTATAAAACATCCTTACCCTTATATTTTAAACGGAGATTTTAGTCTCAGAAATCCACGTTTAGTCATTTATAAAAAGCCTTACCTTACACGGCACTACACTCATCTAATCAAAATACTTAATTATTGAGAACATTGCTTACGTTTAGATAGGTACCGAATTAACAGAATGTTCATGTTAAAGAATGGTGCCGAAGTGGACCTCGGGATAAATAATTTTTTTACATTATTTACTTTATAAAAAGGCGATACGCGACCAGCTGACGGAACTGAGCTCGGCCGTCGTAACTTTATGATGGATGCCGCAGCCTTAATCGACTTTGTTAAACTTTACTAAGCAAAATTACACGGTTGAAGTGTTGCAAAAACAAACATTGATCACTAATTATTTTATAGATTAAGTGTTTATTAGTATAGAAAGCTTATTAATTAGGGGGAAATTGATCACATTATAAATATGGCCCAATCAAATTAGACCAAACCAAGGTGGGGTAGTCACAATAAGTCGCATAGAACAGAAAATTAGTAGGTGTGTTTGGACCCATTAAATGTTTAAGCTGACAAGGTCTCATCGATTTTGTATTTGTAAAGAAAAATGTTTTAGGTCAAAAATAGGTCTGTAGCGTTTTTCAGCGAAGTGGTTATCAAAAAACTAACTTTGCACGGCCGGAGAGGCGAAACATTAACCAAACCATACGATAAGTGACTGTTTATGTAACGATTAAACGACTCTGAGTCTGCCAATCTTGAGTTGAAAGTTAAGAAGTACCAGGCGAGCACAAATGCAAGAGAGTTGCGTGTTATTAAATTCCACAACGTCTCATCATGTGAAGATATGAGTGCTTAGAGCGAAACGCTATTACAATGCTCGACGGGGATGTAGCTTGCGGTTTGTGGGACAACCTCCTTACAAATATAATCTCCTAGTATACAATATATAACTATGTATGTTAAATTAAACAGGTAAACCTCACAAGGCAAGTATTTAAACACAGTGGTAACCCACGCTAAGGCAAAAATATAAAATCAAACAACATTCATTTTTTATAGAGAAAAACTAACTTAGTTAAAATTGATTAAAGTAATAAATGTGATTAAAATTACAACAAAAATCCAACAAATATAGTTGGGGTTCACACTTGAATCCGCAACCACAGACCTTATTTCGACTTCCTAATATTACAAATACGAATGTTTAGATGAATGGATGGATGTTTGTTTGAAAGTATCTCCAGAACGGCTCAACGGATCTTGATGAAATTTGGCACGGTTGTAGAACATAATCTAAAAGAACGCATAAGCTACTTATAAAGTTTTTTTAATGCCGCGCGGACAGAGTCGCAGGCGACAGCTACTTCTAAATAAATACGTAAAAGGTTCAACATTTGCACAATATTCAAATTGCGGTACAAAATAAAACGTAAAACAAAAACAAACACTCGCGGCCAGAACAAACGCAACAATGTAATCGTATTAGTAAACATCCCACAGCAGTCATTCCTGAAAGCCCGAAACTGGACAAATATTTATTCAATATATGTAACAGTTATTGACAGAACAAATTAGTCGAATAAAAGCTTGTTCACGTGTCGATTGAACTTATTCATCATCATCAGCTCACTATAGAGCGTCGGAAGCTCAGGGGTTAAGCACTTCACTTACAATCTGCTCCTGGGTTTGAATCCCGCCATGTACCAATGTGTTTTTCGATTTACATATGTACATTTATCCGACGTTCTTACTGTGAAGGAAAAGATCGTAATGCAACCTGCACATATCTCAGAAGAAATTCAAAGATATCTGTGAAGTCAACCAACAGGCAGTGGTCCAGCGTGGTTGATTACGGCCTAGTTACACCTAACCTTGGTTAAGCTCGGAGCTTCTCGGTGGGGACGTTATTAAATTTAAGGAAATGCCACACAAACGGAGTAAACAAACATGACATTCTAAAACCCAATACTTTATTCAAATAAAAATGTACAAGTCAATGACTTCGATAAGACAAATGTGTTTGTACATGGATAAGCCTGCAATGGAAATCAAAAGTAAAATTGTACATGTCAGTCATTAAGTGGTTCGTCCTGAATAAATGTTGACTTAGGCGGTCTACGTCCTTCAATAGATGGTCTACGAAGCCTTATTGTCGTTCGTGAAATAGTTTTCTTTACAGAATTCTACTCTATAAATAAAAAATAAAATGTGTTCAAAAAATCAGACTCAAACATATTATGTAGACTACTCAAACAAAAAAAAAATTGTACAAAGTTTAAGTTTAAAACCAATAAACAAGAACCTCATCGAAACAATAGCTGTAGTCGGCAACGTTCAACTCTCGTCAAACGCGGACTCAAAAGTCCGTCAGATGCGAACGCCTCTACAAAGTTGTGTCAACAATGCTGAGTGTACTTATAGCCCAATGATATCTTCAGACACTGTACTGTCTTGGTCGAGGGCTTAACGCGGCGATTCCCAAAGTGCTCAAGATGAACTGAATTTCACGATGGAGGAAAATAAAGTTTAGGCTTCAAAAGTTGAAAAAGAAATGTAGATGGGGGGAGGGATATTTTGAAATAATTGTTTAAAAACCTTATGTCACCTATGAATTAATTAACACGTTCATTGCCACCGCTTCATCTGGCAAGTTCTCTTTCATAACAAAACATTCTAGTGACATAAAAAGTGTTCATAATCTCCTATCAATTACATTACGTTCTTCTTACCAATACTTTACACTGCCGAAACATTACACACATGTACAGCACATATTTAACTTAACTAACTTACCCTACGAAACTTCAAGTGATGGGCACACACACATCGCCTGTGCATTATCGAGTTACACTTAACAAAAACTACACTTAATATGACTTCACTTCCAACCAGTACGTTGGTTAACACAGGACTGTCAAAAATAATATAATCAAAGCTTTACTTAAACAATATTTTGCTGATGTGATAAAGTAATTTGACACTTTAACCGTTACATTAACGATTGTAATATGAAACGGTCGAGTATGCGTTTAAGGTTTGCATATTGCAAAATATTTTTTTTTATTGTCAACAAATTACATTCGTTAATTATTGCAAAATAAATTAACATGTAATTAGCATTTAATACTATTAACAGTTCAAAGTTAAGCTTGAGGAAAATTTCGGTAAAATGGTTCCGGACGGAAACTATAAAATATAGTCATACTTTATATTATTACTAGCATACGTCTGCGACTTATATGTAGCCTATATGTCCTTTCAGACTGTTCTACATCTATACCAAATTTCAAGATTAGTAAGAAGTTAAAGTCGTTGTTAAGCTTTTATGAAATATCCAAAACTATCTTTCATCATCATCATCATCAGCTCACTATACGTCCCCACCGAGGGGCTCGGAGCCTACCCCAAGTTAGGGGTGACTAGGCCATAGTCAACCACGCTGGCCAAGTGCGGGTTGACTTCACACATATCATTGAATTTCTTCTCAGATATGTGCAGGTTGCATCACGATGTTTTCCTTCACCGTAAGAACGTCGGATAAATGTACATATGTAAATCTAAAATCGAAAAACACATTGGTACATGGCGGGATTCGAACCCAGGACCTGCAGATTGCAAGTCAAGTGCTTAACCCCTGAGCCACCGACGCTCTCCCTGAGCCACCGACGCTCTCCCTGAGCCACCGACGCTCTCATATATAACTCTCTTATATAACTCATTCATTCATATATAACTCATATAAACTATCTTTAATGTAAATAATCCACATGTTACATCTAGATAAAAAGCAGCCTAAGTGCTAAACGTTTACATTCTACAGCAAAACATTAAGATCCATTCAGTTACATGAAAATAAACAAAACCAAACTTTTATAATATTAGTAAGAATCTAACATTTTATTTATACGTTGTAACATAAATATAATATACAGATAAAGTACAAAAAAAGAAAATAAATACCAAAATATAAACACGAAAAAAGAGATCTTCAATATACCAGGGTCGCATAGACCCTTGTCGATAACTCCACCATTCACAACACGATGGTAGGTAGTCACAAAAACCGTACACGCACGACTGATTCAATAATATCGCAGTAAATATAACCCGAGCACGTGACTCACCTGAGAATCGAACTCTACCTAACGTATGTCTATTCTTCAACATATAGAATTGTAAATCGCAACCCCTTGAATTGATATGGGTCCAGCTATGCCCCCGCCGAGGCGATTACAACTGAACCTTTATGCTTTTAGTAGGGGAATGTTTTTGACTGCCATGCATGTCTATTATAAGTAAATTAAACCCATTCTATTGCTTGAAATGCTTTCGCTTTCGCCGCGACCCCATTTGCGTCAGCTACCAAGGCAGCTCCCACTATAGGGGAAGTCAATCCCTAGCCATAGGAGATTGATCCCTTCGTATTCTTCCCTCGCATTTATAATATTAGTAAGAAGTAAGATTAAGAATTGAAATAAAATTAAACGTTTGATATTCAATTCATAAATAAATCATATTATGTTGATAAGGTAAACTTACAATTTTATTTAGACTACGTTTTTGGCGCTTTCCATCAAGGTTTCCGTGGTGTAGCGGTTATCACATCTGCCTAACACGCAGAAGGCCCCCGGTTCGATCCCGGGCGGAAACATATTTTTGTTATAAATTACATAAAATTAATAACGCACTTTGTAACATTATTACCTTTAAGAATATTTATAGAAAGTAGAATTGTGAAATTCTAAACTTAGAAATTATCAAAGCAATACGCAACAAAACCTCACTTATATTGTAAAAACAAATCTTTAGATGGATGTATGGGTGTATGTCGCTGAAATTTGGCATAGATGTAAAACATAGATTAGAATAACACAGAGGCTACTAAAGCTTTTAGTCTTTTAATAGAACGCGAACGAAGTCACGGGCGACAGCTAGTATAGAATAATTTAAAAAAAAAACAAATACCCGACAAAGTATTTATTAAGCGCGTCGAACTTCCAACTAATTTCTTTAACACTTCAATTCTGAGGAAATACACAGTTGTGATAAAACTACCAATGTCTTTGAGATAAGACGCGTGTTGCAACTAAAATGTGACTAATTCTACTGAGTGCATCGGCGACTGACTCAAAGGTATAAAACACAGGAAGAGACTTACGAACAAAATGATTATAATTGATGTTTCAAAATAAAAAAATGGTTATTGTGAAAAAACTATAAAAGATAGATATATGCTATCGCGGACTTTTATTTAGCACATTTAAAGAGCTACAATTCGTCCATACATCATTTTTATGTAGGTCCTATAGTTTAGCCTACGTAAGCGCTGAAAAAAAAATGCCCCTAATTTTCGCAACAAATTTTGAAGCTAAATTCAAAATCTACTAGTCTTCTAGTTATTTAAAAAAAGATCAAAAAAATTGGACCCATCTGAAAGCACTTATTTTCGATTAAAATAATTTTTATCAAAATCGAACCACCAGGGGCGGAGTTTCGCGGTAACACACATAAAAAAATACAGTCGAATTGATAACCTCCTTCTTTTTGAAGTCGGCTAAAAAGTGAACTTTACCATACGATGGATGTGATGTGTATTTTCATATTTTGTTAGTCATCTATAAACACGTCATAAACCGATTTATCAAAGATTATAAAAACGATTTCAATATACAGATCCGCAATCGAAATACAGTCAAAATCTGTTATAACGACATCGAAGGGACTACTCATATTGAGTCGTAAAAACCGATAGTTGTAACAACCGGTGACAGGTATTAATAGGAAAGATATGTATATAACATTCAGCCAGGACCTTTAATTTTGGTCAATTTAACCGGTATGTTGTTCTAAACGATGTCGCTATAAACGGTTTTGACTGTATAACAAACATAAAAAATGACAAAAACAAACAAGCTAGCCACATCCAGCACGGGGCAACAATCGCGTTGCTTGGCAACCGTCCAATTTATTCTCCTCCGATGTGACTCAGAAATCGTCATCGTGTCCCCCAAGGGAGCCGGTGCCCGGCCGCGTAGGATAACCATCATTTAACATTTCATGGTCATTCACTGAATCATTACTACGTGTTTTTTTTTTTTCGTTAAGTAAATTTACATTACCTAGCTTAATATTTAGTATTAAATCAGAATATGGTTAAGTACTTTACTCTCTTCTTCCTTGTTTATTCTGACGACGACATCTAACATAATAGTTAAGTTCAATAAAATTATCAAGAAAATATTTTTAAAATTGAAGAATTATGTATATCTAATTACTAAGCCCTCAATACGTTTGAAATGTTTATAATTCAAACTGAAATCTAGATAGCATTAGCTGAACTATCCGTGAATAAAAACAATTCCATTGTCACCATATTTGTAAGTAACGCTGTTAGTTTCAAAGCTCGAATTGCTTTGTCATTTGTTTTGGACAAATGAATATTGTAAATTAAATGTAAAACACATATCTTTGCTATTACAGACGTAGCAACATTAATTATATTATAAACTAGCAGTCGCCCGCGACTCTGACGGCGGTATTAAAAAAACGTAACAAGTAGCATATATGTTCTTCCAGACTATGTTCTACATCTATGCCAAATCTCATCAAGATCCGATGTGCCGCTAAGGAGATACATTCAAACAAACATCCATCCATCTTTAAACATTTGCATTTATAATATTAGTAATATAATATTATTAAGATATGTTTGCCAAAAAAAACATAATTCAGATTTTTTCATAGGACAAAAATTTCTTTTATACAAACTAGATAATTGCAGAATTTTATAAGACTTAAAAGTAAGATTTATTACAACTTGTGGTTGCGAGCGAATTTCATAAAGATACCAGGACCATTGCGGTTAGAGAAAAGAGCACAGGGGTGCGCCACACCTACATCCATTTATTTCACGTAGTTACCTAAATTTATATTGCACAAATCCCATAAGAAAATGCGAAGCAGTTATAAAATTTGGATGGCATTATACATGGCACAATAACGCTTTTATGCCACACAGTACATATGCATGTTAGTAACTCTATGGCGACAGGTCTTAGGGAAATGTTAATGAACGAATACATACCGGTTTCCTATGATTCTAAGAGGCAATATATTTATATGCAGATTTGAAGGCAAACCTAAAGCCAAGTAATAATTTGTTCATTAATATAGTCGTAATTATTTATTTATGATCATCTGTGCTCGGCCGTCATAACGTGGTTATAAAGCAAGTCAGTTATATATTTGTTACTTACAAGTTTTCTCCGAAGAGTATTAAAGATCAGAAAATTATGTAAATTACTTTAGTGCATTGTTATTAGAGAACGCTGTTTCTGACGTTTTTTTTAGTTTAGTTCCGCAACAACGATATGTGCAGGTGGCATCACAATGTTTTTCTTTACCGTAAGGACGTCGGATAAATGTACATAATATGTAAATCAAAAATCGAAATTCGAACCCAGGACCCCGATTGCAGGTCAAATGCTTAACCTCTGAGCCACCGACGCTCTATAACTACATAGCTCAAAGTAATACTCTTCTCATTGCAATATTACGTGAAAAATTGACTCAAATTTATTTCCATTAACAAAAGCCAGTGTAAAATGAACCCGTATTACATTACATAGACATGTAACGAAATGTCTGTATATATCAATACACATTACACATTGTACACATTGTGTATTGTACATTACACAGGGCGGTAGGCTATTACACTATCAAACGGCACCAAAGGGAGTATTTCAGTTGACAGCAAATGGATCAACTACTCATATGGGGTTCTTTACAGTCGGCTACGATAAAATTTATATGACAACGAGAAAAATATTAACATCGCATATACATGTTATGAGCATATGTTTCGGCAGTGAAAACCCACGATATACAGCGGTTTTAGTTGAAAATATTTACGTAGTTTTTGTGAGCATCGGAATAATATTATTGTTAGTTAGTTATTCCAGAGTGCATTGCTTATAGAACTTTAAGAAAGAAAAAAAAACATAAAATATTATTTTATTGATAAATCAAAGATGAAAGAATTCCTTTGTGTAAATTTAAAACTACCCTCATAACGACATAGATTAGACGAGATTATATCAAAGGTTATCATTTTACATTTGAATAAAAAAAAAAACTTGAGGAATACACTAATGTCCTATCTGGACAGTCTTATGCTGTTCTTTTCTGTGACACTTTCTTTCAAAACAACGTAAAAATACAACGCGAGTGTTTGACAAATGATTAATAGACGGTAGATGGAAAAAAAAGTGTCAAAAGAATTCGCAATAAACATTTCATACATTTTTACCTCTTTAGCTCTCATTCGCACGTTAATTTATCGCGGGTTAAAAAAACGTTAAAAATGAACAAATGTATTTCTATAATCATATAAAACCAGCGATTTTAAAACGCGACCATTTTCTACCGTCCTGTGTTACGGAACGGAACAAGAGTGATTTAAAACCGTTCGACTCGACTCGAGACGTCAACTGGGAACTTGGAAAACGATTAAACTATAATAACATCAAGTAAATATAGTTAAAAAATAAAACATTTAAATTATTCATCATATACCTGACCTTATCCCATTCACGTAGGGTAAACGTTCCAGTTTTAGTCCATATAGATTTATCTTTCTTCATTTCCTCGGCTTACTGACACCTCTTTCCACATTTATATTTAAGTTATATGTCTTTTTAATTAGTCATACATTTATATTCATCTTACATATACTGTTTCTATTATTGTAAACAAACGGAGACAATAATAAACTACAGTTCAATACAACATAGCGAGGTTTTTATTTACATAGTATATGTATGTACAATAAATAATACATATATGCATTAACCAATAAAGTATTGTATGTTTTATATAGTACTAGCTTTTACCCGCGACTCCGTCCGCGCGGAATAAAAAAAAAATAGAAAACGGGGTAAAACTTATCCTATGTCCTTTTCCTGGTTCTAAGCTACCTGCCCACCAATTTTCAGTCAAATCGATTCAGCCGTTCTTGAGTTATAAATGGTGTAACTAACACAACTTTCTTTTATATATATAGATTAGCTGCTACCCGCGATTTTGTGTGCATTGAATTGAAAATAAACATCATCACCACTATACGTCCCAACCGAATGGCTCGGAGCCTACCCTAAGTTAGGGGTGACTACGTCATAGTCAATCATGCCGACCCCGTGCGGGTTGACTTCACAAATGTCTTTGAATTTTGCAGATATATACAGATTACATCACGATGTATTCCTTCATCGTAACAACGTTTGATAAATAGACATATGTAAATCTAAAATCACATTGGTAAACATTGGGATTCGAACCCAGGACCTACAGATTACAGGTCAAGTGCTTAACCCCCTGAGCCCCCGACGCTCCAAATTAAAGACAACGTGAATATTTTGATAGAGTAAAATATTCCGGGATACTAGGTCATATCTTAGGACATCCTATAAAAGATCTAACTTTACGTTGGATAAGTCGTTTAGCTGGTAATTTTAAAAACGCCTCACGGACAACAATATTTCACATCGCGGAATTTAATACCGGTCGCCATGCTTTAAGTGTTAGGACATTTTTAAGGTCGCTAAATTTGCTTTAGTACGACATCATTAAATTTAAACATGCCACGTTAAATTTTATGTTGGAGTTAGCAAATTTTTTTACACTTAAAAAGTTACATTAAGAAATTTCAAATAACATCAACTTGCAAAAATATATTATTCTGTATATTTCCTGGCAAGTATTGTACTTTAACACTACTATTACCCGCGACTTTATTTGAGTGGAATAAAATAATTAAGTCTCACTGTAGTTGCGGACTTATCGCGTTAATGTAGCAAAAATAAACCCATCCTAGTGTTAAGAAGAAAACCGACCCAGAACCAGTGTATCGTCGGCACAACACTAGACCTACTAAAATATCAACGCTTACATCCCCTTACTACTTCTAACACTTGACTTTTGAACAAAAGCGCGCCATTCGCTCCAAATGATTTTAAACAATAATTTCTAAAACTAGTAAGGAATCATACATATTACAGAGGTAAGAGATATCCTAATATGTTATTCCAGAGTTAAAGTTCTTTTCAAATACCGTGGCGGGCCAAGGACATCGGTGCACTGCGTAGTGACCTCCCTCCAAATTCCAATACATAAAAAAATGTTCTGCGTAGCGACTTAAGCGACGTATCTAAAAACATCTGTACCAATTTCTATCAAAATTTTCATCCAAAATCTTTCTGGAATTACTTTGTTACAAATAACCATCCCAACATTCACTTATTTTGGCACCTCAACATAAACTAGTAAATAAACAGTGCAATATTAATTAAATAAATGTAAAATAAAATAAAACGTCACATAAAATTATAAGAATAATGATTATTAAAACCAAAATAAACATTGATGTAAAGGAAACATTTGCCAAAAGAGAATCGACCGAACAAACATAAAAACAAACAGATTTATACGCTACTGCGTATTAAGCGAGATATTTTTAAAACATGCAAAGGACACTCATGTTATTGATCCATAATAAATGTGAATCTAGACTTTAAAAAATAGTAAATTAAATTTTAATATCAAATATTTTAAAAATAACCATGTATGTTACTAAACTAATCTATGAAACTTAGAAGTTATAACTCAATTTCTTTTTAAAAATACTTAAACTATATACTTGCAAGTAAAAACTCTTTATGATTGAAGCCTTGGAAAACTTTGTAACGGAAAAACTTGAAAGTAATAGACCTATTTGGATATTCACAAACTGAACATATAAAACTTGGAGCAGTGTCGTGCCAATTTTGTACTGTAAATATTTCTAACTTTTTTAGAATACTGCAACAAATTTTATAATACTATCCATATATTACTGTCTTTTATAACCGAAATTAGATAGTTTTTAAAACTATTGACTAGATGGCGCTCATGTCACTTTAAAACACGCTATAGAGATCGACATTCGGCTTTGTTTACTCTTTAATATCTTCAAATAAGTCATTTCTTTAATTAAAAATATCAACAAACTGCTCTTATCCCTTATGGAGGGTCGGCACATTATATACTACTCATACATCTCTCCATACATCTCTATCAGCCGTCATATCTGAAATTAATTAAAAATATAATCATATATATTCAAAAACAAGAATACTCATCGACAACATATTTTACTCGTAATTAGAGATTTGAAATTATATCTAGACTAGCAGTCGCCCGCGACTCCGTCCGCGCGGAAAAAAAACTTGACAAGTAGAGTGTATGTTCTTCCAGGTAACCCTCCATTCATTCATCTATTTATTTAAACATTCGCATTTATAATATTAGTAAGATGCACCAAAGACTAAAGAGATCGTTTAAAAATTAAATTGTCTTTAGAGATCCGCTAAACGAACAACCATAAATACTGTTAGCAGTAAAGAAAACGCTACGTTCTCAGTCCCATTTAACGACATATCGTAAACTGCTCGTTCAGTATTCACTGAGATAAACTTTAAACGCAACGATTAAATTGATAAGCGCATCACAAACTCGGTTTAAGAGTACAGTAAACTTTAGTACTTTCATAATAACACCGGTTATAGTATCTTAAGTAAGAATAACACTAATTTAATCACGAAAAGTACAAAGAGAACACGAGTGAAATGAAGATGAATCTATCAGGAAGATAAAAGCCTGATGTACCCTTAAATATTGTGCGATAAGGACAAGACGATAATGAAAAGTGATAAATATATTCGTAAATGAGTTTTTTTTTATTTATTTTATGTCTATAAATTTTTAAACAGACTAGTTGTCGGCCGTGACTCAGTCCGCGCGGTATTAAACAAATATAATAAGTAGCCTATGTGTTCCAGATTACGATCTACTTCTGCCAAATTTCATGGATATCCGATGTACCGTTCCAGAGATACCTTCAACCAGACATTCGCATGTTATTAGTATAATAATACTTAAATAATACTAGAATCCACGACCGCTAGTTCTGTAGTCGGATGCGAACTCAACGATGTATGAATATAGAAGATGGGGGTATGGGGGTATAGGTGGATATGGGGGGGGGTACCAATAATGAAGAAAATCTCAATTCTACCTACTAAATAATACATATCAAAAACGAAATGAATAATAAAAAATGTATGGAATATAAAATCTCACTCACCACTAAATCCGGGCATCGGTTTTAGCGTAAAAGCTATGCATCGTAATCTGTACAAGCACACGCTTCGACGAACCAACGCGACGTGTTATTAAAATGCTAATTTTATGTATGTACAAACATTTTTGTAGGCGTGCAACAGTTCAAAATATTGTTATATGAAAGATCGCAACTATTAGCACCGCTTCTGTTAAATTAATTCTAAAGGTGAGTACAGACTAGAGCATTTACTTGTAACAGAACAAGCCGCTCTATTGTTTGTTCTAGTGTATCACCCTTTCCCGAAATAGACTTGTTTAAAAAAACTGTGCTTATACCTGCATTGTGTAAATGCTCTAGTGTTGCGAACAATGTTTTATATAATTTTATGAGCAAGATAATGTATAAAATTTTGTGGAACATGACAATATACTCCCACCCGGGAGGGTGTACTCTCGGGTGGAAAATCAAAAAAAAAATGCTCTAGTGTTTACCCACCTTTAAACATTACTTACTATTATTAATGATTTAATTTCAGATAATTGAGATTTATCGCAATAGAAACTGATTAATTGACCACGAAACATCGTCACTAAGTGCTGTTTAAATAAGCCTTAGATGACTTTGTGTACCATTAACACAGTAAAACACTTCTACAGCTATGTAAATCATAGTTGTTACTCAAACTAATATATCAAATTACGTAGCCTATAAACCATACATTTCCTTATAAAAATATTATGTTAGTCTCAACAAAGAAACGGCGAACGGCCCTTGAATAAAACATATTCAGGCGTTTGAGGATAAATTTACAAAGAGAATATTTCTGCATATATCTTTGAAATACTTTAAAACGTTAGATGGTTCAGTTATAATGTAGTTAGTATTGAGAATATACTTTGAAAATATGAATATTGAATTTTACTTGAGCAACAAAAGATATCTTTTATGTCCGCAAAATGTACTTTTAAATGAAACTTATCTTTGAAGGGAATCAAAAGATCTCCTCTCAGATTATCTCCTCAAAATGCAGTCTTCTACGAGTGTCGAATTCATTGTTCGTACATACCTGAAAACAAAAAAAAAACACATTATAAAACATTAGCTGTCAGTCAATATTAATTAATGTGTTCTAAATATATTAGTAATTGTGTTTTAGTAATTTCCCTGTTTTCATATACTATTAAAATTCTGTGTAAACTAAATACTTTTCTAGCAATTCCAAAAAAAAATTAAGTAGCGACACTTTCCAGCAATAAAAGAAACTTGTCAAAAAGTTCAAAAGTACCAGGCGATCATAAACGTAGACAGGTTTGTGTTAGCTATAAATTTTCCACACAACTATGTCGACAGTTCGTATGATATATACACGCGTTAAAATGTACTAAGACGACAGACATAAAACTAGATTCATAACACTAAAATGGAAATAGAATTAATAGGTTTTTTTTCAAATTTCTACACTTAATGAGTGAATTATTCACCTGTGCTCATTTTAAAACATTGTTTTCATAACATACTACCAATTAAATCTATAATTGCATTGTTACGCTGTTAGACGAGACATTAATACCTCTTGAGTGTTTTATTTTTTTTTATATCACAAGGTGGCAAACGAACAAGCGGCCAAATGAATTCGCTGAAATATCGTACCGCTTCCTAGACATCGGTAATTACAGATGCCTTTAGACTAGGTGAGGATTGTGCAGAAAGATGATATATCCATCGTCCATCAAATACTCTTCACATTCGAATTCTTTCCTTATAAGAAAAAGGGTGAAAAGGAAAAGGGACTAAAATGAGAGATCTCCAGCATGCATATTCTTCAGACCAAACAAATAAACTCCCCTTAACGCCTGTCTTCTTTGTGGTCGTGGTATTGCACCGGGTGAGCCGATCCATTCGTGCAAACTATGTTATCGTTACTGACGTCTACCTGTTAATTTAATGATTTAAAAAATAGGACACGGAAAAATGCAGAGCTTCCATAGAAAAAGCGCAGAATGACTTAGCATTTAGTGCATGCTACTTGCATTGCAAAGGTAATAACACACTAGAGTGTAATGAGCGTGAGCGAACGTATCAGCGAACGCTCGCTTTATTTAATGTAACATAATTACCTTCAGAACATTTGAATTAAACGCTTGGGAAAATGTATAAAAGAAGTTTTTTTTAGTCTGGTAATAGAAATTAGTTATTAGGAATATATATTTTTTTTTTTAGAAAAAGGGTAAAAGTTACATAACTTGTTTTTATATATTACACGTTTATATAAAATGCAAGATATAAATAACTTATACAAGTTATAAATACAGAAAGTAGAAGGCAGGCAAAATAAACTCGTTGTGCCCAACGAAAACCAATAAGCTGCCTGGCAACTTTCGCCAACAATGAGATTTTGAACTTTTCAAGTTATATTTTAGTTATTAAAATTCAAGTCACAAGCTGAAGCGGAAAACCAATTATAATAATTTGTCTTAATCCGATAATGCGTAGAACACACATGAATTATTGCTTTTTTTCGTATGAATCAAAACAAGTGAAAAACAACAGTTTGTTTATACGTGGTTAATCAAATTAGAGTTTCACTCCCGTCTTTTTACTCAAACGGACCTTACACAACTTCAATAATCGCTTTTCACTTATCGATTGTACCAATTCGAACCTTGCTTCGAGAGTACAAGTTCGAGCACTACAAAACCCGTTCGCTCGTGAATACGGTCAGGTCTAATTAATTCCCAACTCTTTGAGCCAGTGCGCTGCATCCAATAGGAAGATATTCTCAAATATGCTTGAGGCTCTTTATCGCAAAACTTCAAGATGAAGTTAAGACCACTTTTCAACTAAGCGACTAGTCGCACGACTTTTATCTTTACAATCGGGGGCTCGCCAGTGAAATTGATTCGTACATTAATAATGTAGTCTCTTCCTTGTCGCGCTGGTGGAAATGAGGTCTTTCTCGGAATGGAATAGAGTTTAACGAGGTATCGAACGACCTCGTGAATTAATTCGGATAATTAAAGTTTGAAAACTTTGAGGCAGGTGCAAAACTATGGCGGAATGAGATGGAAAAATTTCTCTTTACATTTTGTCTAATTAAGACTGTAAATAAGTCGAATAAACTTTTTCTTAACTGGGTTATGGCATAGAAATTCAAATGTTTTTTTGTGTTTATTAAGGAATAATTAAGGAAAAATTATAACGTATTAAGGAATAATTAAATAAATATAGACTAACCAAATTCAATTAGCATTAAGTTAAAATACGATTACAAACTATCTTTAGAGATAATCTTACTAATATTATAAATGCGAATGTTTAGATGGATGGATGTTTATTTGTAGGTATCTCCGGAACGGCTCAACGAATCTAGGTGAAATTTGGCATAGACGTAGAACGTAGTCCGGAAGAACACATAGGCTGCTAATTATTATTTTTTTTAAATGCCGCGCGGACGAAGTTGCGTGCGACAGCTAGTAAGATTACCCTCATAAGATTAACTAGCGAATTCTAATTATAGCGTTTACTATCTTTTTTTGTGTGTAAAAAATCATACAAATTATCGACCTATGTATAAAAAATTTATGGTACTTATAAAACTTCCAAACCACGGAAACATAACAATCGGAAACTAAACTAATAAATATAACCAAAAGCATTATTAGACCAATCAAATTTACATATCACAAACATTGGGCCAAACATTTGGCAATAAAGTAACATAATCGCGGTAGAGCTTAACGTGCAATATCAAAACAAATATATTAACATATGCAAGATAAAGTTTGGCGAACATTGAAGTTCATTGAATTTATTCGATAAGTCAACATTTGTTTGCGTGTGGAAATTCAAAGGCTTAATATAGAAAACACTTGTCGTATAATATTTAAAAACTTTAATCAGTGTTAGTAATTTGAAAATTACTATCATAAATTAAGATAAAAATGGTTTTAGAGTGAGTTTTCACGACACACTTATAAACAAAAAAAAAAATAACTGTGACATAAATTTCCACATCTGCAATGTAGACCTAATACGTAATACTGTCCCCGGTCGTTCTATCTTACTAATCTTACTAATTTTATAATAGTATGGACGGATGAATGTATGGATATTTGTTTGAAGGTATCTCCAAAATGGCTGAACGGATGTCGATAAGATTTGGCATAGATATAAACCATAGTCTGGAAGAACACATAGGCTACTAATTGAGTTTTTTTTAGTTCCGCGCGGACAGAGTCGGGCGACAACTATTTAATTATAAATGCGAAAATATACAAGAACCTATGGATAGATAGATAGATGGTTGTTAGTAGGTATCCTCAGAGGTCAACGGAGGATTAAAATAATAGTCTGGAAAAGCACATAGGCAACGGTCGCTTTATAGCGAATCAGATGGCCGCTTGCTCGTTTGCCACTTTGTAACTTAAACAAAAATACACAACCAAAAAAAATGTTAAATGTAACACACATAAAAGAGTGATTAAAAATACTACAGTGTATCAACACCCTTACTCCTGGCATGAATCCAACAGAGCGCACGCGCATACCTCATACGTAAGCGGCAAGGGGCTGAGTCAGCGCGGCGCTATTCAGACTCGAGTGGACCAGGAGATAGCAGTCACTAGTGCATGCATGATTGAAGACAACTTGATCTATGACATATGGGATCTTATTAACGATACTGGAAAATTTATAATCAAAGATTTTACAATTAAAAACTAGCAGTTGCCCGAGACTTCATCGGCGCAAAAAGTAGCCTAAATTACTCCTGCACATAAGCCACCTTCCAAAGAAATTTACTTGGAACAAACATGGATTTGCAGAGACCAAATTTAAAAACTGGTTGTTCGTTATAAGCTTTTAAATACATAATAACCACGCTGGCGGGTTGGTTGACTTAACACATATCTTTGAATTTCTTCTCAGATATGTGCAGGTTGCATCACGATGTTTTCCTTCACCGTGAGAACATCGGATAAATGTACATATGTATATCGAGAATCGAAAAACACTTTGGTATATGGCGGGATTCGAACCCAGGACCTGCAGATTGCAAATCAAGTGCTTAACCCCTGAGCCACCGACGTTCCCCTGCGAAAAATTTAACTCCGTGATACTTAATATTAGTTGATATTCAACTGTAAGGTTGGTTTCCGAGATCATAATCTGATCAACATAAAACATATCGTCATCCCTGACATTATCATTGACATAACAGGTATGAAAATGAAAATGAAAAATTATTTATTGTCATTCAAAAATACAGTGAATTATCCAGGATCGTCGCACTAGGCGCAGCCTGTATCGCGAGGACCCAGCTCAGTGATTATAACAACATGTTTTCAACAGAGATTTTTGTCTCAGAAACTCACGATGAGAGTTACATAATATTGAACTCTTACATAATATGGGAAAGGTAGAGCAAATATTGCGCTATACCATGCCAATAGGTGCAGCCAATTTGGCACGCTCACTCGAGTTTCCTATAAGATCAAATCAATTTATATGATAACGATCAAGTTTACAAGTGCCACATTCAAAATATCGACGCTGGAAAGCGTAAACGCTGTAACCCCGAAAGTATGAACTTTACAGGAGAGCCAAAAAATGATAACTCGTGAGCTGATACGCCTACAAGCATGCGGTATTTAGCAATGTTGTGTAGTTTGTGCTAACCTATAATAAAATCATTATCGTTTGATAATGGTTGAAATTATTAACGTGTGAAAAACATATTCGCGATTTCAAAGGTTACAGCGTTTATGCTTTCCAGTGTCGATATGTTTAAACTTATCGAACTTTATTGCAAATACTGCATTAGTAGGATAATCTCGTCTAGGAGTACGTAATTAAAATTTAAAGTTGTTACTAATTACGTCTACAATTTAATCATCTTTCATGAAGTAACACAAAACAAAAACACAATAACTTTGGACAAGATAACTGTTTTCATAATTTTATTTATACAATAAAGTGGAAAACGAGCACGCGGCCACGTGTAGTAGCCTAAATAGCAAAGCGATCGCTGTTCATAGACATCCGCAATCGCAAATGCGTTGCCTATCTTTAATCGACGAAGGATGGGACGCGCTTAAAGAAAATAATTCCCCTTCATATGCATCTCCTTTTCCGTCAAATCCACTACCCCTTCCCATCCTTTCCTTATAATAAAAGGGTAGGAAGGGAAAGAGGACTAAAATTAGGCCTGCGACACGCACACTCATCGGACGAAACGCGCAATTGCTTCCACTTGAGGCGTCTTCTGTGTCTTCGTCGGTCTCACTCGACCCGGACCATTCGTACAAAAAATTGCTGCTGTTGCTGGCGATCTTTTCTACCACTGTTCACATTTCATGATAGTTGAAAATAGCCAATGTTTTTCCATTGCGATCTTTAGATAGCCAAAGGTGACATGACTAAGAAGGGAGGGACTACTCATCGATCTAAAGGAGAATCCAGCAAAATTTTACCCAAATAGATAATAAATGTTAATTTAAAATATACTACAGATAAGTACAAAAGATTCGAGATCGAATACGTGTATATATTTATAAATGATTAACGACAGCAATAACCTCGGGAACAAATACGGATACCTCAATGAGAGCATCCAATCGATTTCCATTCGTCTTAGGAAGCAACCAATCTGGCGCGATAGAGCTATGAATAGAACAGACCTGACCAGTTTTGAAAAACAACGATTTTAATCGTGGCATTCTCATTTATCAATCAATTACAAAATAACCAAAGTTTATTTGACTTTAGCAAAACCTTATTTCAATATATGTATCTTACTAATATTATAAATGCTAATGTTTGGATGGATGGATGTTTTTTTGAAGGTATATCCAGAACGAGTCAATGGATCTCAATGAAATTTGGCATAGATGAAGATCATAGTTTTGAAGAACACATAGGCCATCCATCCATCCATCCAAACATTCGCATTTATAATATTAGTAAGAAGTAAGATTATAACTAAGTAAATATTAATTCTAATTTCAAAAGCCGGATTGTGTGATGCTGTTTATTTGAAAAAATGAATTTCTTACCGCTCTGTAACATTATCAACTCTACATCCGCAGTGAATGCGTAGGCGCCACCAGTCTGAACAGTTTCAAATCCTTTGTGATCCGTACAATGTTTATTTTGAGAGTTCAAATGTTTGGTCAGAAGTAGCATCGCATTGGCAATAGTATAAGCCGAACGGTTGACTATTACGACCCATTTCTATCTTACGATATGAATTATTTTCTACTTGAATATATAAGACTAGCCATCGCCCGCGACTTAGTCCATGCCGAATTTAAAAAAAACTTAATAATTACTAAAAACTTAAGATTACATCGTTATAAAGGTAAAATTGTTTTGATTGGTTTGTTTTTATCATTTTTTTCATTTCATTTGAATTCGACTATAGATTACTTTACTGTTAAATTAAAAGAATGATTTAAATAGTTCATTGTTTATTGCGATAGATGTCGCTGTTTAAAAGATATTCAACGCTGTTAAAATTATGGACATTATTATGTACTTAATACTGATGATCGATTAAAACTTCGACTTGTTCGTTACCAACATTGTACTAAGAAATCTAAAAAAAATTATTATTGTCAACAAATACTGTGACGCATTAAACAAGCTTCAAATCATCTATTTCAAAATATGTATAATAAAACGCGTCGGTCCATCAATCAAACAAAACGGCACAATTACGTAACAGTCACTTCACATTTGACAGTTGTTTATTTTGGCCCATCCTATAGACGGTAGTCATCGGTCTACCATTAGAATCGTCTTGATTCTATTTTAAAACATTTTATAACACCTGACCCTGATAAAAAATGCTTAAATTTTTTGATTGCTTATTATAAAAATAAAGCTCTAGTACCCGCATCGCGCCCATTATCACCTTTTCCGGTAGCCCGGAAAAATGTAAATTATTTGTGACAATGAAAACACCATTTCCACTAGCAGCGACTACGACTATCATTCATACAGCACTAGCAAATGGCCAATCTTGCGGCTAGTCACTCAGTGGAAAAGGGAATGCTAGCTTCTTCACAATTAGACATTGTTTACGTTGCATCGATAGGCAACGTCACTGAGTGTTCCGAATATCACACAAATATTGTCACATAGATAGATTTTGCATAACAATTGACATAATTATATTGACGGGAAACATTTGAGACCAAATTATCTTGATGCTTTATATAAAATATAAAAAATACATACTCAAAATACAGATAATTTGTGTATCTTAAGATGGGATTTCAATGCCAAAAAATTCAAAAGAAGTCCAAGGATTCTCTTCTTCTATATACATTAATAATCAGAAATACTAGTCTTTTGTAAACTGACCGATTCCGTAGATTCGTCTTAAACGTACCATACCAGCAAAAAATATCAATTCTCTTTAATCCATATTCTCAAATGATGAGATAATCTATTATCAAATTAGTGAAATCCAAACCAAAGTTCATATCACATAGATCACGAACCAAACTCGTCTGACAAGTTAGACAATTTCATCCTAACTATAGCCATCGTCGAGTAGAAGGGGGAACGTCCTAGCTTATTCTAGACAGTCTAGACATCTAAAAATGAGCTGCAACTCTCAGGTCATATACCAATTTAACTATTTAAAGATAGTCTCAAAATGCTACATTTTCTCTTTGTCTTCTGTGACTGTGAAAATTTAGACATAGATTTGATAATCTTACAATGTTTTAAAAGGTTAGAAATTGTTTCAGTCGTCTATTAACATCAAACTATTACAGTGGTAGATCCCGCAACAACAATATTTGTTGGGTTCACGAATGGGTCGGCTCGACCGGTGAAATACCACGACCACATAGAAGACAGACGTGAAGTGGAAGCAATTCCGAGTTTCGGCTGATGAGTGTGGTACCGGAGGCCTAATTTTAGTCCTCTTTCCCTTCCTACCCTTTTCTTATTAGAAAAGGATGGGAAGGGAAATTGGATTCGGCGGAAGAGGGGACGCATAGGAAGGAGAAATATCCTCTTTCTGTACATCCCCTTCTCCGTTAATTAAAGGTAGGCAACGCATCTGCATTTGGGGATGTCTATGTGGCCGTTTGCTCGTTTGCCACCTTATGATATAAAAAAAAAACTAACAAACATCTTAACGTGGATTTCCACATCTGAAATCTGTACAAAAACACATAATACATCTCACTTTTATCCTTTATAAAAAAAAGAGAAACAATGCGTTTTTTCGCATGTGTCTCCGCGGTTTAAATCCACACTTAGTATGCGATACGACATAATATTTATGTGAATTTATTTTTGTGCGATCCTTTAGTTTTATCAGATTGCAATAGACTTTGTTTGGGGTAAATTGGAATTGCAAATTAGTCAAACAAAAGGTCTTTACTAAACACTTTCTTGGCATTTAAAACAGATTTTTTTCATAAACGATTACATCATTAGTACAAGAGTTTTGTGTTTATGTGTAACTAGAGTGATAGAGCCACCCTTCGCGAGGTGGTCAATAGGAGAGGTCGCGACCCTCAGGAGTGAGGAAACGATGCGCAGAGAGAGAGAGAGAGTGGTAGATTTTTTATTACTTATTTATTATTTTTACTCAATACAATTAACATTGATAGAGCTAACAGCATCTATTGCACGAATGAGCAGACTTGACCTGTGCAATACCACGACCACACAGAAGTCAATCGTCAAATGGAAGTCATTCTGCGTTTCGTCTGATAAATGTACGTGACAGAAGCCTGATTTCAGTCAATTTCTCTTTCCTATCTATTCCTAATAATCATAGTGTGGGAATTTGAATCTGTAGCGGACGAGATGTACAAGAGGATTTTTTTGCATGTACCCTCTATCCATTTAGAGTAGGAAACGCATCGACAGCTTGTTGAATGTTATTGGGTAGTGATCTCTTAACTTTTTAAGCGAAATCAGATGGCCGCTCATTTGCAATCTTATACTATAAAAAAACCTCTATTATCTATTGTTAGGACTGTTGAGGGTAGTCTCACAAAAGGTTTTATAAGGAAGCATGCGCTTCTGCTCGAGGCAGTCTCTTTCCATCTGTCATTGCGGGACGTCTGACATTTTTGTTTATTTACGTTCGGTTTGACTTTATACTACAGCAAGGATTATTATGAAGTAGAGTTAAATTCATTATTTCGCTGTTAGTTTAATTCTTTTAAAATACTTTTGCACCAAATATCTAATACTATATTTATTTGGAACAATATTGTAAATCACACACTCAGTTTAATGATTACATGAGTAGTCCCTTAATTCAGATTTCTAATATTGAATACTCCTTAGTGACGATTAAGCAATTCAGTGTGCATTCGTAACATTCTTAGGCATTTGGCATGTATGACTATATACCACTTCAGCATAATATATAAAAGCTATAAACGTTTCCGTTCGCGATAAATAAAATGTATTTCTGGCAACAAATGAAGATGACCAGATGATAAACAAATGGTATGATGCATCTGTTATACTTAAGTTATTTTTCATATCAAAGTTTATTTACCTCGGTAATGTAATGAACATCGTGAATTATACAAAGAAATTCTCAATGATCAAGTAATGACGTCATAACAAACCATATGGTGACGTCAATAATTTCAAATTAAAGAAAATAGGACTATTAAAATTTGTTATATTTTATAACGACTATACCTACAAGAGAGGAAACTAAAAAAAGGTAAACTAAAGAATGTAATAAACCGACTTAGGAGGTTGGTATTGGATGCCATACACGGTCAGCAGTAACCGCTACAAACGCAACCATACACCAACCGTTTCAAACAAACTGTGTTGCCCTTAAGAGCTATAACTTTTAAACAAAAGAACATTAATAATATTAAACCAATAAAATCAATTTATTGATGCTAAATCTGTCGCAAGTTATTACGAGTGCATCGTCTAGCGTGGGTCGATCATCAATCGCTAACAAACCGCACCGCAACACATACACTGCGCGCCGAATAACTAGATTGTGTAAAGGTCAATCTATTTCCGACGCAGTGGACAGTGACGCCGTGATTTATTCCTATTAGTCTTTGACTATAGAAAAACGGACTAGGCAAGTAGAAGCCATTGTATTAATTAGATTCTGGTCATTGAGTTCTAATTACTTTTTTAGTCTTTATCAACGCAAACAGATTCAAAAATTTACACACCTAAAACGATTTGTTGTTCATTTTCATCTGAGAGAGGAACGTGGTTGACACGTCCTGTTTCTTAAAAGTCAAAGGGGTTAATACGGGAGACGTAGGACGCGTCTTCCGGTGAACGATGAAACGTTTTCAATGAATCACGAAAATAAAATTTCACTTCAATTACGTGCGACAAAATGTTACTGGGAATTGATGACAGTTTATTTACCTGTCGTTTTTTTATTGCAGACACATCAAACTTGAAATATTTATAACGGAAACGTTTAATACTTAAAATTAAGTAGTGGATTTAAAGGAGATTTTGAGTATTAAATTTACGTGGACTTTCGTAGAAATTATCAAGATGTATCAGTCATGTAACAAAAGACATGTTTATATTATTTTGAACTCTAAGAAGTACACGACCACTTTGGCAACCATTCTCTCTCTCTCTCTTTCTCAGCTTAACTGGTATCCCATACGATGGTAGAATCAGTTTTCTTGATAAGTCTCTTTCACTTCGGTCTGTCTTCGACGTCTTCATCTGAGACTTGGCAGTCACCAATCTATTTGAGCACTCCGTCTCTTCACCTTGTTTTGGGTCTGTTCCTGAATCTGCGACCAGTAAAGAAAAGTTGCAGTGCCAAATTTCCGACGTAACCCGACGACCTCCTTCTTACTTGATTTTAGAAATTACTGTTTTATATAAAAAAATAAAAATTAATGATTGTGCATCTTTCCCCTGTGTGCGACAGTCTTGGTCAGTTGTTAACTAGGTAACTACCTAACTTTCGTTGGTTAAGTAATCATAGTACGTTAGAGTTCTGTGTTGAAAATAATCTAAGTAATAAATCACAATATAAGGCAATCGTCGCTCCAAAAGTACACCAGTGACTTTTGGCTGTGTAATAAACTGCACACTGCACGCCAACCTTTGCGATGGAATAAACTTTCAGACACTATAGTAACCTTACGTTAGTCAAATATAAGGAAATATCCCGAATCCAATTTGCCATTACTTTTCCGTACAAAATCAAATATTATCGTAGTTTTTTTCAAAAAGATATACTGAGAGAGATTACAACAGAGAATATACAAGATATATTCCTCTGTCTGTCTGATAGACTGTCGCTGGTTCATTAATTTGGCTTCCTTTTGCCACACTTTTACATCAAATCTGTGCCTTGTACATGTGTGGTAATATTTTTTTTTCTACATAGAAATCGTCCAGGTTACATCGTTTAATATTTATTTAGGTTTAGAAATAAAAAAAAACCATTATCAAATTGTAAACTGTTTAACTATTCCAATCTTTATCACGTCAACAAATAACCGTAACAACCACCATATCATTGAAATCAAATCCTAATTTAATATACTACTAGACATAGGATTATCCCAATAAATCAAAACATCTGGTTACTACAATCACGTGCAGGTAATAGTGCCTCTAGCCATTACTACTGGCTACAGACTGCAGATACACTGTCATACCGCCTCCACTAACAGGCATTGTAGCACGAAATTGCCTTTAAAAGAATCAGAAATGTTTCCACTGCTTAATAAAAAAACAAATCCAACAATATTTCATTTAGAATGAACATAGAGAAGACAGGCGTGAAGTGGATGCAATTCCGCGTTTCGTCTGATGAGTGCGTGACGGAGACCTAATTTTAGTCCACGTTTCCTTCCCATCATTTCCTTCTAAGAAAAGGATGGGAAGTGGATTTAGCGGAGAAGGAGACGCATAGGAAGGGGAAATACCCTCTTTCTGTGCGTCCTCTCCTCCGTTGATGAAAGGTAGGCAACGTCCAGGATCATCGGAAGAATTCAGATGGCCGTTTGCTCATTTGCCAAAGTACATAACATAAAAATCTAAGATCTCCAACTTTAATATCTATTAAATATTCAAAAACATTCAAGACTCCAAAAAGGTAACAAGTGGTGTCATTCTCCTGATGTCATCAAGACATGAACTATCAAAATAAACAAACCTTAAACCTAACTTCAAACTTTCGTGATTTTTTCTAATATACTGTTCGTAAGAAACGGGATTCTTACCACGATTAGGCTGTTGGCATGCAACTGTGCCGAAATATCGGGAGCTCAAACAGCCTAATCGTGGTAAGAATCCCGTTTCTTACGAACAGTATAAACCTTAAACCATCTGCTGACAAACAGCATTGTAATATTTAACACTAACATACCTTAGACCTCTTTTTCACTCAGCCGTCGCGCACGACCATTTCTATAACCTACATAATTTTCGCTGTTCCGACTATAACTGCTGAATATACACCATTGGAAAAAGATCTTAGTTTTCCCTTAATTACTTTAGCTTCCATTAGTAACTTCTTACTTATATCCTCTTTCAAACAATCCATCTATACTTTCTTCAGTATTGCACTACCTACGTAGCTTGTTTTGTACTTATAAAATGGATAGATCGATCTGGAGAACTAAAAAAAATAGTGAAGGATAAGGACAGGAAGATGACGATGATGATATTGGGTGATGATAAGTCAGTCTTACATATATACTATTGATGAAAGTGTTGGTGATGTTGATAAATAAGACGTACATTTGGCACTTGTCCATACAATTACCCGACCACTGTACATTATCACCTCGAGAATACATTTATTATCTTTAATAAAATAGATTACACTTTTAAATTGTAACGCCATTTAAATTCTTTATAACGGGATAGTAATGACTTACCGTGGGTTTCTGAGAACAAAACTGTTCTGTCAAAGATGACAGGGATGACGATATTTATTTTTTTTATAGGAGAAGGGGGCAAACGAGCAACGGACCGAAAGTTATTTGATCCGACGCCCATGCACATCCGCAACGCCAGATGAATCGCAGATGCGTTGCCGGCCTTTAAGGAAGGTATACGCTCTTTGTTATGTTTTATACATAGAATTTTGGTCTTAGAAACCCATGTTTAGTGTAAATATTTACTATTACAGTAACACATGTACGAGCACTTATATTGCTATCTTTGTTGTTTTCACACAATATGAAAGGGGTGCCAATATTGTCGTATTAAAGGTGTTACAATAAAACAAATGAACATTTGAAGTGGAAATAGAAATTAATCTGACAGTAGGAATTAATTTAGCTATTAGTACTATAGAACCTATTACTCCATTTTTTTTTTAATAGAGGAACTCAGATGACATTGTAATCCGCCAGTGAAAACCGGTTACATTTAACTATGTTACTACCACAACAAACTGAAGCGAAATTTGTCGAGACACACGCACCTCTATTTATAAACTTGCGCATCCAATACTGTCTGTTGATATAAATAGTGTGGCCAAATTATTTCAGTGGACATTTGTCAAGACAACTTCAAAATCATCACATGCCATCTTTCAACTATTTCAGGATACTGAAGCTCAATGTCGAAATTAACACAAGAATGAACATTCTATGATTCACTATTAACGTCACCAGCAAATCGTAAAAATCGTCCGTTTGTAAATTGTCTGAATCATACATGTCACATGAAACGCAATTAGCGGATTCTTTATAATATGACCAGGCAAATTAAAAATGGACGGCATTCATTACTGTTATGTGACATTAACATAACAAATGAGAGCAAATGTTGGACCGAAATAAAGTCATTGCTAATTTTTAAAAATCGTAAACAAATTTTACACATAAAAAATCACAATACGTAGTGCATTTATCCGAATGACTAATACTTATTGCGGATAGATGGAAAAAATAAAAGGAATTCACGCTCATAACTCAGAGTGGTAGACAGAAACACGAATTTTACTTTGACACGCTTAATCTACGTCATTATCTATAGTCAAAAAAAAAATACATAAACAAAATGACTCAACATGCCTTCGATACGTTTTGACAATTACAAGTGTTGATTTATTTTTAACTAGCAATGATGTTTTACTTCAACACTAATATACTGTGGACACAACTGTCTAACTATACGTTACCTATTATTGGAATGAAGTTCCTTATCGCGCGTTGTGAAAGGGGGCTAGACGGAAAAAAATTCTTACGAAAAGTTGTCACGACACTTTTTGCTATAGTAGTAAGTATGTTAACGACGAATGAGCGCTACTTCACCATGGCAACGACGTGACAATATATAACGAAAATTCATAGAAATAAAATGTACTTCTTGTGAAGACTTAAGTTTTTTTATTCATAGAATAAACATTGGTTCCTTCACTAATGAATCGAAAGGAACCTCGTTCCATCACGGTGTCCCTTGACACCTCTCAAGTTTTTTATGTCTTACACTCTCTACGAAAATAAATAGACAACAAGAGTCAATACATATTCGTTATCTATTTCGAGAATCAGTCCTTCATGGATAAGAATCGTGATCAGCATCAAGGTTAGTTCTGGAGTAGATGATTCCACCGACTGCGTAGAAATCATATGAAGACTGGTCCTTCATTTAGTCGCTCAATCTGATCGGTGAGCGGCCACGAGATCTCCTGCCATCAGTGTTCCTGACCACTGTGAGCTTCTCTAGGCTTTCATCTCCGGTAGTAATCGATGCTTAATTGGTTAACCAGCAAAACATTAAAACAGATATTTTTCGAATATCTTGGCGGCCCAAGTTGATAAACTCTGTGCGCAATACCCTCTCTCCAAATCCCGCTACGCCCCGCTACACCAAACATTGCGTTCTCAGCAAGCGACTTTCACGAAGTTAAAAGCCTCCGAGATATCTAAAAACTACTGGACTATGAGAACTTAGTGCACGATGTTAACACAAGACTGGGAATAAAATTATTAAGGACCGCTATCCACAGACAATTAAACAGTTAGAGATATCAGCAATAAACGATACCATACACGGACTACATTGCATGACAACGGACTTCTTTAATCTGGTGTATCAACACTAAGGCAACACTGACATAAATCTAATAGTCCATTTTGTAACCTATCAGACTATAGTGGGAATGGCAAGACGATGTAAACTAGGACGAATAATATCGCCCACACGTCGGCTTATAATCAGCTCAGCAGTATTGGTGTTAATGTCCGATTACAAACTGTTTACCTCGGAGATAGTTAAGTGAATAGAATATAAACAAGGTTAGTGATTAAGAATATTTTATAAGTAAACTAACAAAACGAAATATATGTAATATAAGTTGGTAACACGTGATTTTTAGTCAATGGTTGGGGAATTATAACATTTTCGAACGGCACGACGCAACAGTTAACGAACATTTTTTAATCAGTTACTATTTGAGCGCGGCGCGGTAATACGGCTTGGTACGAGGGGAGGTCCAAAAGTTCGCGGAATGAAAGGGTTGTCAATGAAATATAACAATAAATTTATTTTTCCTTTTCAATATAATCACCCTTAAGTCTAATACATTTATTCGATCTATGAATTAATTTTTCTAAACCATCGAAAAAATATTTTTTGTCTTTGGCCTCAAAATGGGCCGAAATTGCCTCCTTCACTTCATTATCGTCGGAAAATTTCCTTCCCCTTAGCTCTTTTTTTAAATTTGGAAATAAATAAAAATCGCTAGGAGCCAGGTCTGGACTGTAGGGTGGGTGAACAAGTGGTTCGAACCCATGTGTGTGCAGAGCAGCCATGGCAACTCGGCTCTTGTGAACCGGCGCGTTGTCTTGCAAAAGCAACACACCCTTGGCCAATTTTCCTCGACGTTTTTCTTTAATTGACTCCTTTAACTTTTCTAATATGAGTGCGTAGTATTCTCCGGTTATAGTGGTACCTTTTTCTTTATAATCAATGAGTAATATTCCCTTACAATCCCAAAAAACAGTGGCCATCAACTTTCCCGCCGATTCTGACACCTTGAATTTTTTGGGAGGTGGTGTACCCTTTTTGTGCCATTGCATGGACTCCTGTTTGGACTCAGGTTCAAAGTGATGAACCCATGTTTCATCTCCAGTAACAATCCGCTCCAAAATCTGCACGGGCTCGTCTCCACACAACTCCAAAAAGTGCTTAGACGCGTCGACGCGCTGCTGTTTTTGAAGCGGCGTGAGCATTCTCGGCACCCATCTTGCACTGACTTTTGTCATGCCCAGGTGGTCGTGCAGGATACGCAAAATAGTTGTATCTGATACTCCAACAAATGCAGATAATTGTTTCTTCTTCAAACGTGTGTCTTCGAGTACAAGTTTTTCGACTTTTTCGACGATGTCTGATGTGGTGGCGTCAGCTGGCCGCCCAGAGCGAGAGTCGTCTTCAATTGAATCTCGACCATGTTTAAAAAGACCATGCCACTTATAAACCATTGTTTTACCAGGGCACTGATCTCCATAAACGGCTTCCATTTCATTTAAAATGGTTTGAACGTTTTTTCCTTGCTTGGTAAGGAATTTTATCACAGCGCGATGTTCAATTTTCTCCATAGTTGCAGTTTGCTTCCGGATTGACTTGTTCAGCAGGCGAGTACTCGTAAACGAATGGCACTATAGGGTTGAAATGTTATATATATACTAATTATGAGTGCCCAATTAGTATGACACTAAGCGAGCTACCCTATCCCCACTCCATCCCCTCCATTCCGCGAACTTTTGGACCTCCCTATGTAAGTTCAGTGACAGTTCTTTTTCTAACAGTAGTATATCTACTTAATTAGCTTACAGTTTATACTTTTGCCTGGATGAAGATATTTATATAGGCTCAACCAATTCTACTGAGTGAAGCGTCCAGTTTTTTAATTTGAAATAAAAACTGTTCATTAACAGCTATAACAATCATTCCCTGAATAAAATAATGAGTAAATCAATAAACAAAACGAATTAATATCATTTTCATACGTTATCGTATAAAAATAATAACTAGATTACATTAAACACGCTTTTAATCTGATAAAATCGTTCCATCAAAATTTAATTGGCACCAAAACTAGTTCGCAATCAAAAACTCATAAAATACATAATTAATTAAATTTTTATTACACATACGAATTAATTGCTTTATACACCAACTAACATTTTTACGTTTTGAAAAAGTTTTTTTTTAAATATGTAATATCAATATTAAACAACCACTGTGCCGACCCTCCATAGAGATAAGGTTGATGATAATTAAACAATGAATAAAATAAATCATAAAATACCTAACGTAACGTAAGAATGTTGTTTAAATTTACTGCCTAAAAATGTAGTCTATTTCAGTAAAAAAAATCTTTGTACTAATGAATCTCACGTTCAGACATTATCATTCAATATAAACAAAGGTGCGATAAAAAATCCTAATAGAAATACCCAAAAAATTCATCTCCCTGGTCCTACCCCACTCACTTGGGGTCGGGAAGTTATGACATAATTTTTTACAGCCGTCCGCCTGCCTTTCGTCAACCTTACTTGGGAGGAATATCATAAAATTAAACGAAACTGAATAATAAAAAAAATACTTTTAAAAGAACACCACCAATAAAAATGAGTAATAACGAGTAAAACTTATAAAATACGATAATTTAACAACCAACTAAAGTTGTTAATAATTAATGCAAACAAGATTCGCAACCAGCTAACATGCAAGCAGCACTTTCGCAAACTAAATCGCACTATTCAGGTTATAAAGCACTAGAGCGGATGAGGCAAGTTCTTATCACGTTGGTACACTCCGTAATAAGTTGAGGCTAAGTTTTTTCACGGTATTACCTCTGAGATAGCGAGGGAATAGTGTGTGGTATAAACTATAAGTGGAAAGCGAGATTTTAAACAGATTTTCATCGAAAATCTAACTTAATAATAAAACAGGAATTAAGATGCTTAATTCTATATTTAGTACAATAACAATAATAATTTAATACCATTTTTAATTTTATGATAAGAGCTAAAAAATTATTTACAAGATGGAGTCGAAAATTTTTATAAGTAAATATTATTATTGATTAGATGTGTTACCCTTAATTATTTTTATTCGCATTTTAATACTGCTTCAGTACTTACAAGTATAAGCTATGCCAAGTAAACTGTTTAATTCATAAAATGATAAATAAAATATTGGGAACATTATTTGGACAAGTACCAAGAGAGAAGTATAATAAAAGAACAGTTTTGAAGTCTACATCAAAAGAATCATACCAATAAATCTATTATTCAATAGACCAGTTGATTGTTTTATTACTAAAGAGAACCTTTTGATTTAATAAAACACTTCATACAAAATTTTATTTAACCCCGCTATCGCTTATCACATATACCGTAACCTCACTACGTAGCCCACAACAACTCTAATATATTTATCGAAACTTTTATGAAAACGGCAAAATATTCCCTAATGGAAATGTTGATCTTTTATAACATGAAAGGGTGATTTATTTATACCACCTCTTATCTGTCAAGTTTGACATCACAGATAAAAATGAATTCCAAATTATTTATACCTTTTATTCAGTATTTTCAGTTCACTCTTTATCTGAATTACCATCTTTCTCTTTCCTTCTTCATCCCGTCTCTTTGTCACCCAAAACTATTTTAATTAAAGCATGTTACTAACTTAAATGGATATAATGAGGCATTATAGCCGGACCGGGCATTGTGGCAATCGATGGGGGAGGCCTAGGTACAGCAGTGGATTCACTCAAGCAGATTACTATTATGATGACTGACTTAAACAAGTTTTTAATATAAAAAATTCGGCCGACTAATTCGCACTAGAATTCTCGGGATTAATAAAAATCGTTAGATTACTCGTCAATATCGACTATTCAAAAACCCATATTTACAAATATATGCTTACTATCCCGCAAAAACCCTTCGCAATCAGAGAAAAGAAGCATAATCTTATGGGCGATAAACTATGTCCATTATCGAGATTTAGGCGTGGTTATACGATAAACATCGGTTAATAACATTAACCACACGCTTCCAATCTCTAATTAAAGTACCTGTCGCGGTCACAGGTGCAATTATGACGTCATATTACATTTATTATTTGATACGACGATCCACACTACCAATGGATACAATAGGTAATCCATTACCCACAATGTTATGGGTATAAATAATGTAGTCGTTGTATTATGGGTCAGTGGGAGAAAATGTCATAATAAATCGAGAAGTAGAATACGCTTTAAGCTTTAGGTTATTTATTAAAGAAATTAATTGCTATAATTTAAGACTCATCCTTTACTGTTCTCTATATAAATACTAGCTGTCGCCCGTGACTCCGTCGAATGCGACTGTTTAGATGAATGGATGGGTGTTTGTTTGTCTGAAGGTATCTCTAGAACGGCTGCTTGGATCTGGATGAAATTTAGCACGGATGTAAAACATAGTCTGGAAGAACACATAGGTTACTTATATATTTTTTTTAAATGCCGCACGGACGGAGTCGCAGGCGAAAGCTAGTATTACTATAATATAGACGTAACATTATGATTAAATGGTAGTCTAAGCGATTTTGATACGCATAACATTATCCCCGACACACGCAAACGTGTTGAACTATAAAAACGTTTAATATATTCATCCGGCCGTCCATTGCGCGCTGTTTAACGGCGTATTACATTTAATAGTGAACATAAATAGCAATGGAACGTCAAAGTGGCGATGTGATGGCTCATAACGATGCGGGGAAACGAATCCGAGAGAATAAGCGTGAAGTTGAAGAGATCTAAGGAAATTGAGACACGCAACAAATAGTTGAAAGCTTTTTTAATATATTTAAACATATAAAACGTTAAGAATAAATTAGTAATATACAAAATTATTTCTAGATTATTCAAACTTGAAAATCATACACAAAACTGCATAATTTTTACAGCATTGTTGAAACATACCTGAAACAAAAAAAAAAGATTTACTATAGCAAAACACATGTTTAAAAACAATGACTTTCTAGAAAATAACAAACATGAAAAGTTGCCTTTGTTTTGACAGTGGAAGCCCACACTAACTAAACAACGAGCATTTAAATAGACGATTATATAAGTTCCAAGACTGTGCCAATAGGCATCATCAAACACCACATCCATCACGAACGTAATAAACTTTAGCAAGATCAGACTAATTCAATATTCACTAAAGTTCAAAGTTCCTGTAATTAACAGACCTTTGTATCAAACTCAATAGTATTTACCCACGCAACAATTGTCTAATCAATCTTGCGGGAGATAATCCCAACATAATGAAATTTAGTCGAGCGTTTTTTTGACAAATGTCCCTTTTCCCTCCTCAACCCGGGCTAAATTTTACATTGTAATAAACTTAAAAGCGTCACTGAAAAAAGATCGTAACCTTTTTAATGAATTAATTTATAATTAATGGTCCGTTAATGGGATTGTAATTTGTATCTTTATACGTATAAGTTAAACCCAATAATCTATCCTTAAGATCGATCGGAAGACTATTTTAATTTGTGA
The DNA here is from genome assembly GCF_912999745.1 of Papilio machaon. NCBI lineage: Eukaryota > Metazoa > Arthropoda > Insecta > Lepidoptera > Papilionidae > Papilio > Papilio machaon. The sequence goes on along the minus strand of NC_060012.1, from coordinate 4,416,165 downwards.
AATACGTGCTAGTCTACATAAAGCTGTATATAAAAGAAAGTTGTGTTAGCTACATGATTTATAACTCAAGATTGGTCGAACTGATTTAGCTGAAAACTGATGGGGAGGTAGCTTAGAACTAGGAGACGGACATAGGAACTTTTTTATCTTGTGTGCATTTTTTTTATTCCGCGCGGTCGAAGTCGCGGGTAAAAGCTAGTAAAGCTATAAGTAGCAAAAACAAAAAGGGATCGATCCCAATCTAAACAATAGATCAAATTTTTCTATTAACAACGAACTTAAGATCGATTAAATTTGAAGCACATTGATTAAAAATGCTATCTTAGATAACGGTTCGAGATAAATAAAATATCAAATTTTGTTTATACTAATATATACAACAATATCTTACAAAATCAACATGATTTCTTAACGACAATAATCATAAAATTTAAAATAAATATTCATAAAAAAAATTACGAAAAACATCAAAGTTTATTTAGGGTACATCATTCCGAGAACATCTCATTTATTTATGAAATTTTATTACAAATTTCAAGCAATAAAAACATTTAAAAAGCTCTATAAATTACAACATCATAATCATATTTAAAACATATGGTAAAAGCTGAAAGCACTTAAACTTATTTATAACTACGTTAATATTTTCAATACTTCAGTGCGCCTATCATGAATATTTGAGAGAATCGATTACGTATCGACAATAACATTTTTGTCGTTGTTTACGCACAATAGGGCCGAGAAGATACCGTAAGCATTGTACAAATTATTTCTACAATAACACTAATATTTTTAACTTTGTAAAACAAATTAAAGGACGAAAAAGAGTATATAAATTCAACTAAAAAAAAAAACTGAATAGCAAAACTATTCCCGTACACTCTATTGCAACTTTAGTGAATACAATTTAACAACTGACAACGAAGCGCCAAGTATAAAAAAGCATGATTCACGGTGTGATAAATCATTTATGACAACTCTAGCGTAGGAATTCCTCGCGTCGTGTCGCTCCGAGTAAAATAGAAACATCTGTTTCCAGTGCCCCTACAAAATACAAGCTATAGGAAACATATATTTTAAAATCTGGTAACACTGGCACAGTTCTCTTTGGCACAATTTTTTTTTTAAATATTCTTTGAGTTTTAGACAATCTTGAGCTGTGTCCTGTGTCCTAGAATCACCTTGACTTGAGAAATAATTGATAGGTGTAAACTAGCTGTCGCTCGCGACTCCGTCCGCGCTGAAAACATTTTAGTTGCATGGTTCTCTGACAAATTTCATCGAGATCCATGCAACCTTCATCTGGAGACAACAAACATCCATCTATCCATCTAAAAATTCGCCTTTATAATATTAGTAAGTCGTAAGATTTCATACATATTGAAATGCTTTTCTTTTTTTTTTAATTATCAAATCAGTGACTTTTTCTAGACAAGAATGCAGTTACTAATGATTTAAGAACCCAAAATCTATTGTGCACATCCAATGATTGAGGTAAGGTCAGAAAAATGATAACATTACTGGTAACAATTAAGTATGTTTGTATGGATGGATGTAAAAAAGCGAAAGAAGTGTGCCAGCCTCTTGACACATACAAAGACGAATAACAGCCAAGGTGACATTAATTAAACATATTCAATTAGAACTGATTCAATAATTTGAGATTTTTAAGCGTACCTGATTGACAACACATGTTTGCATTGTATTGTTCACTTTAATACTTATGTATTGTATTGCACTTGAAAAAGTTTGCTTAATATTTATACGGACAATATTCAATCGAACAAAACAAGTATTATTATCTTACTCAATATTATAAATACGAAAGTAAAGATGGATGGATGGATGTTTGTTAGAAAATATCTCTGAAGCGGATCAACGGATCTTGGTGAAATTTGGCATATATATATATATATATATATATATATATATATATATATATATATATAGGAACATAGTCTGGAAGAACACATAGGCTATTAATTAAGTTTGTTTTTTAATTCCGCGCTGACGTAGTCGCGGGCGCAACTAGTTTTTTTATAAATCTCTTAATTCCGTATTTTTATTACGACGGACAATTTCCTTTAATTACAGTAATAAAAATCACATGCGTGGTTACAGCTTCTAAACAAATTAAAGTAAGGAAATGTTACGTTTCCAGAAGCGATATCAGCCATTTATATAGGTTAATTGAAGCAGTTTCAAAAGCTTCCTTTGGCCTTGTATCCTGAACGTTTCAAAGTCAATAAACGTTACTTTTAATAGAAATTAATGAATAAGCTAACTTCATATTCTAATCAAATAAAAAGCACAATACGTATATAGGTGATTTAATTAACCGATAACAATTTCGTTTATTATTTACTAGCTATCACCCGTGACATCGTCCGAGCGGAATTAGAAAAAACATGATAAGTAGCTTATATGTTCTTCCAGACGATGATCTACATCTATGCCAAATTACAGTGAGGTCCATACAGATTTCCTGGCGATACCTTCTAACAAACATCCATCCATCCAAACATTCGCAATACATCACAACATATTAAGATATAAAAAGAAATACACTATAATTTTTGTCATTTAGTGTAATAAATTTTAGGGTTGCCAGTTTATGAAAGTTATTACTTTAGGAGTTAACTTTTAATCTATAATTTTCACAACCCTATTAGTCCTACTAAGGATCATTATTTCAACACTGGTCTACTTTTACATAACAATTTTTATTTATCAATATTTTAAGGCGTAAGTGTATTTGACTAGCATACATTAGTTTCGTGCGTGAAGGGTTTTTTATTGTTTTCATTTATGACTTCCACGCAGTATTATAGCGTGTTATATTTCAGTTAACGTGTCTTTTGGTAATTAACGCGTTTTCATAAATATTTAACGTCACGATTGTTGAATTGCTTAGTTAGTTTTTAGTTCATAAATTCCCAAAATAGTAAACAAAAAGCACTAAATATTATGTTAGGATATCCAACAGGTGTTTCAAAGAAGTCTAATAGTGGTTGAACACAAAAGCTAATGCAATGAGCTGGCTCGATTGGTACAATACCACTACCACACAGAAGAAACGCGTCAAGTGGAAATAATTCCACGTTTCGTCTAATGAGTGTGTATTCCGGTGAAATTTCTTACCTACTTATAAGTGGATTCCACAAAAAAATGTTGTTTTTCGTTTTACGGCTGCATTTTTACTAGTTTTAAAGCTTTTACATAGACTTTTATATAAAAGTGTCGTAAGAAACGTCCCCAACAATTGTATTATTTATTTTGTCTAATGAATTTTAAACGCCCCGCCTAGAGGGCGCTGAAGGGCCATCAGAAACGCTCCAGTACCGGACCAAATTGAATTACGCTTCCACAACTTTCCACAAAATGGCCATAGAATATTGTTCAACAGGCGTTTTTGTATTGGACAGTTTTGTGATTACAAAAAAACTTCGTTCAGTATCCCTGATAGTCTTTTGTTATTAGAATTTCATGAAATTTTATTCCGAGTCGAAATTTTTACGTTTGATGTATTTTTATCTTTAAAAAAATTAAATAAAAAAATTCGTTGGTTTTTTTTTAAATTTAATTTAAACCCTTTGCGGGTTTGGTACTATTACATGAAATGTAACATCATTTAGGTTAGGTATTCAAAATCTCAATGATATTCAATGATATGTGTGAAGTCAACCAACCCGCACTTGGCCAGCGTGGTTGACTATGGCCTAGTCACCCCCTAACTTGGGGTATGCTCCGAGCCCCTCGGTGGGGACGTATAGTGAGCTGATGATGATTCAAAATCTCACCAAACTTCGCCAGAGGGGAGGTGGGGTCAAAAAGATGCTAAAAACATTTGCCAACCAAACTATTGCTCGACTAGCTTACAACACAATCCCTACAAATTCAGTAAACATTGAAAATAGTACTTCCCAGTTCACTACGTACTTCCCAATCGACCCACACAAACTAGGCCGAGCCTATTCAATGCACATCGAATGATCTGAAAGTAATTTTTGCGTTGGTAAGCTTAATTAGCACAATACTTAAAGTTAGAAATCATCGTCAATGAATGCAAGTTTCATTTCGATTTCGAATTTAATTATTTGGATGGTATCATCCAATATGTAACTTATATCATACAGTTATTTGAGAAATCGTATTAAGTGAAATATTTCGGTATCTATTAAAATAAATGTTAATTTAATCTTTGACAATATTCAGGATTTTAGTTAGAATAAAAATTATAAATCTATATATCTATATATATAAAAGAAAGTCGTGTTAGTTACACTATTTATAACTCAAGATTGGTCGAACTGATTTAGCTGAAAATTGGTGGGCAGGTAGCTTAGAACCAGGAAACGGACATAGGATAATTTTTACCCCGTTTTCTATTTTTATTCCGCGCGGACGGAGTCGCGGGTAAAAGCTAGTCTATATATATAAAAGAAAGTCGTGTTAGTTACACTATTTATAACTCAAGAACGGCTGAATGGATTTGACTGAAAATTGGTGGGCAGGTAGCTTAGAACCAGGAAACGGACATAGAATAATTTTTACCCCGTTCTCTATTTTTTTATTCCGCGCGGACGGAGTCGCGGGTAAAAGCTAGTCTATATATATAAAAGAAAGTCGTGTTAGTTACACTATTTATAACTCAAGAACGGCTGAATCGATTTGACTGAAAATTGGTGGGCAGGTAGCTTAGAACCAGGAAACGGACATAGGATAATTTTTACCCCGTTTTCTATTTTTTTATTCCGCGCGGACAGAGCCGAGGGTAAAAGCTAGTATAAAATAAAAATCAAAGACGCATAGATTGTTAAAAAAATTAAACAAAGATTTCATGAAACGGATCTTAAAAGCCTCTAATATAGGCGCCATGACCTCGTGATTCAAATTCAAATTAGAGAGGGCATATCACAATTTTGCATAATCCAATGACAAACGTTTGCAAACAAGTCGAACTGTCTGTTTGTTTTGTTAATAACTTGGCTCAGACTTGAGGTATTGTTCAATATTTATTACTAATTGATTCATACTGTGTTCTCTTAACAAATATCCTGGTTAATTTACCCTTGAACAAATGCTTTTAAACAAAAAAAACAAGAGTAAAAGTAAAAATATAAGTTTTCAGTTCATCATCACTACACAAAACATACCGACGCTGGAAAGCGTAAACGCTGTAACCCCGAAAGTATAAACTTTACAGGAGAGCCAAAAAATGATAACTCGTGAGCTGATACGCCTACAAGCATGCGGTATTTAGCAATGTTGTGTAGTTTGTGCTAACCTATAATAAAATCATTATCCTTTGATAATGGTTGAAATTATTAACGTGTGAAAAACTTATTCGCGATTTCAAGGGTTACAGCGTTTATGCTTTCCAACGTCGATATAGTTATCTATTTTTATTTTTTTATTAAAACTGATAATGACTATTTTGTGCTATAACAACAATGTACAACTTGCAAAGATTTCTCTCGACAATTTTTTGTCTATAAAACGACTACTTTATTTCTAAATTTATTTGCCCCTGTTACTGTGAAAGGTTATCATGTGGGACGTTTCAAGGTCCCGCACGTTAGAGCAATATTTACTGAACAAAAAGGGTCCATCGGGCAATCCATAATACTTAGTACTATCGTCAAGAATATATTTAAGAAAAAGGTTTTTGTACAGTTTAGCACATATCAAATAAAATGGTCAAAAATTGAAACCAATTTTTTTTATATTACAAGGTGGGAAATGAGCAAGCGGCCACATGAATTCGTCGAAATGGCGAAGCGAACGCTGCCCATAGACATTCGCAATTGCAGATGCGTTGCCTACCCCCAATCGACGAAGGAGGGGACGCACAAAAAGAGAATATTTAACCTTCCTATGCATCTCCTCCTCCATCAAATCCACATCCCCTTCCCATCCTTTCCTTATAAGAAAAGGATGGGAAGGGAAAGAGGACTAAAATTAGGCCTCCGGCACCACACTGATCAGACGAAACGCGGGATTACTTCCAACGAATTATAACACTAGCGATCGCCCACAACTTCGTCGGTGCAGAATTAACTAAAATATACTCGCATCCATCAACTACTTTTCCGTCAAAGTCCCTTCAAAATCGGTCCAGCCGTTCCGGAGACTACCCGGAACAAACGCGTCCTTGCGGACAGACACACAGACAGATGAGTATTATATAATTTTTTTTTTCATGATCAGCAATTCTGCTGCATGCATTCGCATGAAGTCAACCCTCAGTGGGCCAACGTGGTTGACTAGCCTCAGTGGGGACGTATAATGAGCTATATGATGGTTCCAATTTTATTAACATTAGATATGCCGAAGACAGGACGACGTAGAGGCAGCTGGTAATGCATTAAGACATATCATGAAGAGCACGACCTTTAGTAATTAATTATAAGAATAAGAAGAGTACAGAAAACAATAGATACATATTTTAGGTCAAATCAACAAAATACAAAACCAAATAAAACAAACAACACTAAATAAACGAAGCGTATCGTATATCTCATCGGATCACCAAAAAGGATTACCAGGGCATTTTATATCTCCAATATATGTACGCGGTTACAAACGGACAAAAGGATAAATATGGCAATTAATACGGTTTACGAGCTAAGCTATCCTTCATTTCGACAATAACAATAACGACGGATAATAAAAAAAACAAAACATTTTGTATTTAAATCGATAGAACACTTACGTCATATTTAACGAATGTGTATAGTTCGTTTCAATTTAAAATACTATCGTCAATGACGTCAAAGACGTACAAGCCTAGAGAAGAACATATCCTGTCAGAATATTGTGAAGGAAGAAGCTGGAAAATGTATAGTCGAATTCCATTGAAATGTGAAACTATAACAATCCTATCTAAACACCTTTATAAGGCTGTAATCATAGAGTAATTACAAACAGACATGTTTCTATTAAAATTTTAATTTTAAACACTCCATAAAGAAATTCATAGACAATAAAGAATATTATCAGCTAGTGAAATGTGTAAAAATAATACTCATATCCATTGAATTCTGCTTTACGTATGACTATTATTTAAATATTAGCTTTCGCGCATAAGTAAGTCTGTAATTAAAAAAAATAAATAGTAGCCTATGTGTTCTCCCAGACTATGTTCTATATCTCTGTCAAATTTCATCAAGATCCTATCTAGGAGATACCTTCAAACAAACATCCATCCATCGATCCATATAAACATTTGCATTTATAATATTTAGTAAGATTAGTAAGATGTGATGTAAATGTTTGTTTGAAGTTATCTCTGAAGCGGTTCAACGGATCTTGATGAAATTTGGCACATATGTAGAACATAGTCTGGAAGAACACAAAGGCTACTATTTTTTTTTTTAATTCCGCGAATATATATAGAAGTTTTTTTTGATTCCGCGCGGACGGAGTCGCGGGCGATAGCTAGTATATAATATTAGTAAGAAGTAAGATGTTTACTTGATGTTCTGAGATTCTATTTACCAATCGATACTATAAATTTTGCTTTGGATCAAGAATCTAGTGCAATTCCATATTGCGAAATGTAAACCCGTATGTCTTAACGCCCATTGAAAACAACGATATAAATCAATTTTACAAATATACACCTTGTTACTTTAAAAATTAGATACAATTTCTTTTGAAGACAAACGTACATTCGCGTTCAATCACTACGAACAGTACTTCTTTTGTTTTAACAGTTGCGTTAAAAAATGTATACAATAAACATTTTGAATTTACTTATTGACGCAATATGTATTGTTGAAATATATTACATAGACAACATTTTCTATCCATAAACAATCTAATCTTATCTATATATATAATAAATAGAAATATTAGAATGTCTGTTACTAGGTATCTGCAAACGGCTTCATGGATATCGATGAAATTTGGTATTGAAATTCGGAGTTGTCGAGGAAGTTAATTTCCTACCCAAATTGTCACAGCAACACATATTGCTAAATAGCTCTTATGGTAACAGTTTGCTATATATAAGCCTCAGTGGGAAGTAAATTTAATCCTTAAAATACAGACTTCGCTTCAGAACGTTCTCGATCTATTTTCACCATAAGCTGAGCTCAGAATATTAAAGTCGGGATAACAGTACGTCTGTGCAGAATCAATACACTGTCAGTTAGGATTGCCTTTACGTGTTACATATTAGAGTAGATTCTAAGAATACTTACATATTTACGTAAGAGAATCTAACGAGCTTACTATTGCAAATGTATTGCTTACTTATACTTGTATGTATACTTTATAACTGTCGCGCTAGACTCTGTCCGAGCGTAATTAAAAAAAAACTTAATAGCTTATGTGTTCTTCCACACTTTGTTCTACATTTTAGCCAAATTTCAGCGAGATCCATTGAGCCGTTCTGGAGATTGTAACAAACATCCATCCATCTAAACATTCGTATCTATATATATAAAAGAAAGTTGTGTTAGTTACACCATTTATAACTCAAGAACGGCCGAATCGATTTGACTGAAAATTGGTGAGCAGGTAGCTTAGAACCAGAAATAGGACATAGGATAATTTTTACCCCGTTTTCTTTTTTTTTTTTGTTTTGTTCCGCGCGGACAGAGTCGCGGGTAAAAGCTAGTTTATAATATTAGTAAGATTTACAAGGCAGTATCCATCTGGGATCCACAATTAAAATCGCTGTACAATGAAGATAATATTTACCTAAAGGAGGTAAGAGAAAAAATACTACTATCAAAGGAGTTTTACGAGAAAAAAAAACATTTAGAAAATAATCTTTTGAAGCAATGTTGATTAAGTTAGTTATAGACAGACATAAAAGACATTTACTTCAAAAAATATACAAAATTCAAAACAGCGGTCCTAAATAGATTCTCATACATCCTGTAATACCTTTAGATTTTAGACTATTACCACTGAGTGGTTGGATCAACAATTACAGATCAATACAGCTTTGATGCTTCTGCAAAACAAGCTACACGTTCACTTGCCTAGTATAAAGGCGTAACTGTAAATTTTCTATTCGATACGATAACCAATAGCAGACCTGAATGTAGGCGGAGACACGCCCATTTGGCAAAGGGCCGCAAATGCGCATGATTCACGCGGAAATGTCAGATACGACGACGTATTGACGGTTGGTGAAAAATTTCAGATACGTCATTTTGGCGGTACGCGCTTATTTAAAACCATTTGATGCAAGTGAGTTCACTAGTTGGTTTTTTAATGATTAAAAAACAACTAAGGAGGTTATATTTCATGTTTACCATCAAATAGGTTATGCGTAAGAAGGTAGTGAATTCAGACATTACAGCTGATAGAGGTGTATGGAAGAGTACATAATATGCCGATACTAGCTAGGCAAAAAGACTGGTTGATCATAATGATGAAGGTAACAATATAAATAAAGAAATAATGCATGCTACAATCTAATTATTACACTAGTGTCCTATGATTAAAAATGGGAAGGGGATCTATAAATTAAAAACAGCAGCACGTCAGCCTTTTTGGCTACTTTTAACTCCGTTGTTAAATACTTATTCAAACACTATATACTAAAATTCCATAAGACTCTAATAATTATCACTTTTTTATATAAGAGAAGGGGGCAAACGAGCGGCGGGAACACCAAGGTGATCATCGACGCCTATGGATATCCGCAACACTAGAAGAACTGCAGATGCGTTGCCGGCCTTTAAGAAAGATATATGCTCGCTTCGTGACGGACCCAAAGTCGTACTGGTTTGGAATACATTCGATCATTCCGTTGTTAACACACTTTCCGCGAGATTCTTCTACTTTTTTCACCTATCTTTTTCTAAAACAAAAGACAATGGTCTTGGTAGTATTATGCCACCTCTTTGGAAGAATGCAAACTACTCCTTATCTACCAAAGAGATGGGATATAAATTGTTCACTCAACAGGAAAACAGTTTTAAAACAAAAACAACGGATAGAAAATGATAATACCATTTTTTATGTTTGTCCCCTACTCTGTCTTTACCTGTACGTACGGACAGTTTGATCGACCCCAAAAATAAAATATTCAATTAAAATTGCAAGATTTATATAGAATTGCATACAATACATTCGGCTAACAAATGATTTTTTCGACCTTGTCTGTTGTTAAAATTTCAATACTTTATTCGTATTTCTCTAGGACGTCATAATATAATTTATATACATACAAACCCACATACATGTGTTATTATTACCGTCTTGCCACTTAAGCCCTCAAGTATAGAAAGTTTTCCTAGAAGATTCTTAAGTTATAAATAGTTATCAACGAGGTACCTTTTCATTGTAATAAAGCACCAAGTTTACTCTCGCGACGGCAGCGCTTATGCTTATTATAACTTTGTTATTCATTAAGTTACATCACGAAAGTTATCAATACCGTACTCATAGACATATTAAGTAATGTTAAATTAAAAAATAAATTTTTTCATCACGCGTCACAAAACCCTGGAGGCCTAATTTTAATCCTCTCGCCTTCGCACCCTTTTCTTATTATGAAAAGATGGGAAGGGGAAGTAGATTTGGCTAAAGAGGAGACGCATAGGAAGGGAAAATTTCTTCTTTTTGTGCGACCCCTTCTCCGTTAATTAAAGGAAGGCGATGCATCTGCATTTGTGGATGTATATGAGCATCGGTCGCCTCGCAATTTCGGCGACTTCAGGTGACCGTTTACTCATTTGTCAACTTTCCATATAAAAAAAAAACCTAAGACACTCCCAAAATAATTACCTTCTCATCAAAATAGGAGGACTCGACTTGTAATACTAAAATACACAAAAACATTTTCGTCAGAGTTTAACTCCAACACCATCAATCTAAAATAATCCAACTGGTACATAATTTTAATATCACGTTCAAAATGTTCAAACTTCCCTGCAATATTCACGCAAACTTTCATACCCACAAATCATTTAACTATCGACAAATATTGCCGATTCGCCAAACTCCAGATATAAAACCGATAAACCGTCAACTTTTCGACTTATACCGTAACATTTGGTACAAAGACCGCATCTTTGAATCGGTAACCGTTTTCGTTTGGATTACGTAGAGTATTCGGCTATAAATGTCTCATTCGCTTTGTTTCGTTAAATTAAATGTGTCGATTGTGGGTATTACTAAATTTATAGCTCATTTCAAACATTACGATATCCTTTGAAGTCAAATACAACAAACAGACGTTTGACCATGAAACTTAAGACATGCTTGCAAAGATATACTCACGACAGTAAATTGGATGGGTAGGCAGAGATTTTATATACACATACATAAGCTAGAGTTGTTCATTGGACTGGCAGAAAAATATCCTTACGACAACTAATAAAAAGTAAAATATGCATCATTCATATGTCTACCTGTGAGTTTTCACTGTTGAAAAATTTGTATAACAACTTTTTATCATCTCACACATTCTAATTATATTAGGATATCAAAGCACTGTATTATTTATCTAATTCTAGCTGTCACTTGCAACTCCAAACAATGTCAAACATCCATCCATCAAAACATTCACATCTATATATATATAAAAGAAAGTTGTGTTAGTTATACTATTTATAACTAAAGAACGGCTGAATCGATTTGATTGAAAATTGGTGGGCAGGTAGCTTAGAACCAGGAAAAGGACATAGGATAATTTTTACCCCGTTTTCTATTTTTTATTCCGCGCGGACGAAATCGCGGGTAAAAGCTAGTTATAATATTAGTAAGATTAACATGTTATTCATTACCATGAAATACATGTTACAATAATGTTGTGTCAAAGAATGAGCGGGTAAACCATTTAAAAAAATGTTTAACATTGAAATCCCACACTTACTATACTCCAAAATTAACATATCAAATGTATCTCCATACATACAATGTATTATTCTATTATACTATGTTAAATACCTTTTTTACTAATAACTACTAAATATGACAAAACAGTAGACAAAATTATGATTTTACAAAACATAAAGACACTTTTAATTTAAATTATTACCAAATGTTGTATTTATTTTTAAGTCAGCTTTTATTTTCATTTACTAGAGGTTAATTTACTCATACAATGGATATTTAATTTAAATACATATCTAGGAATACAAAGCAGTATAAATAAATACTAGAACATATCAAGGAATTAGGAATTGCAATTCTACATTTTGAATAAATTTTTACATTGCCACATTTTAGTGATTTAATGCTATATTGAGCTCCTTTTTGTACATTTTAGACATCCCGCAGTCAACAAATGGCAAACATTAGATAACCAACAGCTTAATATTTTAATAGTATTAATCAAAGGTATTTTCAACTTTATATTTAGTTAGATTATTTATTTAAAAGTGGATAATAGCAGCAAATAAGCACTGCATTGAGAATCGTGAGAAAATTAGTATTTAGAAAAATAAACAATTTATATCACAATTTCCAATAACATAGTGGAGCAATTTCATCTTTGACAAAATAGAGTTGTACTTTATCTACACAGCGGTAATAGAAAATTTACGAAATTACCGATATGTACAATTCAAATAAATATGACATTTGTTTTCGTATTTTATCGACAATATTGAGTAACAAATTTAAACGGGCCAAGGTAACCATTAATTCGATAATTTTACGAACACTTTAAATATTCAATGTAGTAAAAATTATTCACGAAAAATCTTTTGTACATCACAAGAATTGAAAATTTCCCGCCAGTCACGCTCATCTAATGACCGAGCCGTGTCAATCACAATAATTGACAAACGCTGGCATCTTAGTTATTTTCGTGCTTACCTCGATGAGCGGACTAAAAACTAACACAACCCAAGCAATACAATAAATATAACAGATTTATTTGTCACCTGTCAATATCGTAACCTCAAATTTTAAAAGATCAACAATAGAACGTGTAGGTGACAAGAATTCTAACGGACTTTGTAATTTGTTATCTGGTGTTTTGATGTCATTATATAGCTAAAGGACGATGTACAACATTGTATACTTCAGCGTTTTAAAAAGGAAAACATGAAGACAGTTTCCAAACACGGCCATTTTCAATAGAGTAACTGTACGTCAGTTCGTAGGTACAAAATATAACTTACCCTTTCCACGTCCACGTCGGTTCCTGTGCACAGTCTCTTGCCACTACTACCGTTGTAAGCCATGTTACACCACAATACAAAACACAAAACACACCGTAACGCGTTAAAATAAGACGAGATCGAGTAATCCTCCCTGTAGAACGGTCGCGGCTAGACTGATTGAACGAATGGATTGCAATGTCGTGAACGAATGGAGTTGGCTACGCGGCGCGTAATTGTGCATAGACAAGTTTTGGAATGAATGAAACCATAAATTTATACAGATAAAATATTACACAGGTGAACTGTTTCCGTAAAATATTTTACGCAACTAATGTTTAAGATGCCACTTTTTAAATAAAAATTAGAAATAAGTACTACATAAATATTTATTTAGATCATTAGTTATATCTGTACAATTTCTGAAATAACGTAGATAAAAAAATGTTGTTGAGTTGGTAGCATATAAAATTGTTCTTTCCTTTAGACATTTATTTAAATAAAAGATAATTCCTGTCACCTTTTATATTCCCGAGAACATAAGACGAATTGAAACTAAAAAGAAATTTAGATGAATTGATTTGTTACCTTGTCTTTTGAAAGAAACTCATTGTACATCTCCTGTAATAAACAACATGTAATATTTTAAAATACACTGTATTTTGTTCTTAGATACAACTGGATGCTTACATAATTATTTGTTACGGTTGTTAAGCATAACAAAAACATTTTAATTTTTACATCACATTATGTTACATTTTATACTACACTACATATCTTCATCACAGCTAATGAGGTGCGGGTTTGTGCCCATCTACATAGAAATTTCTTGTTGCTTTTGGTAATCTTAATTCCATACCTTCCAACTCTTTTGTCAAAACAATCTGGCAACCTGCAAAAAAATGTCATTAATTTATATTCAAACTATGTATTATCTATGTTTTTTTGTCAATTGATTCTTTTTTTTTAATATAAACAATTATGTTACTGGCACAACTACAAACCTAATCTAGAATTTTCTTTAAGGAATGGTGCCATATCTAATAAGTCGTCCTCTTTCTCTTCAGACATGGGTAATTTGTCAAAATAATCTTGTTGTACGTAAACATGACATGTTGTGCATGCTAAAGACGCCTCACATGCACCTGAAAGAATAAGTAATTAATTTTGATTATAATTTAAATAATGAGAAAGTTTCATGGAAGTATGCATGGAAAAAATTAGCACCTCAAAAATTAACATCAGAAGAAAAAGTGGCAGTTTAAGTCTTTTCATTAATTACGAATAATACTTGCGAATTTTTATATCTTTCCCATATAAGAATACACAAGCTTTTCTGAACCCCCCTAAACTTCAGTTTCTTCTTTCAATTTTAAGATCATTTATGAACATCTGTTTCTGCTTTTAACTTTAACACCCTTATCATTCTAATATTATAAATGCAAATGTTTCTATGTATATATGTATCGATGCATTGATGTTTGTTAGAAGGTTTCTCTAAAACAGCTGTATGGATGTTGATTAAATTTGGCATAGATGTAAAACATAGCCTGGAAGAACACACAGGCTATTATTAAGTTATTAATAAGTTTTTTATTAGGCGACAGCTAATGTTAATATGAAATCAGTCAATAATTGAATCATACCTTCCATTTCAATCCCATATCGGTGAGCCAAATAAAGTACATTATCACCAACCTTGCCTCTTACTTTTGTCTTTTTGCCATCTTTGTCAACATATGTGATGTTAACACTGTAATATAAAAAACATTAAAACTTAAAGTAATCAAATATTCATAGTTATGAATGTAGAGATAGATGTGCAAGTACATACACTTCATCTTCTGACTTTGGATCCTGCCATTCATATTCCCCATGTCTTAAGCCTGCGCAAAGAATAATATCAGAATAAAAAATAAAGAAAAAACTATGGTTTAAAGTCAAAAGATACTTTTACCTGAAGTCATATGAATTCGTCTCACGTTATAATTTAACGGAGATTGAATAAATCGTGGTGTAGTAATTGCTACACATAATTTAATAGTTCGAAGCATTTTTTCTAAATAACGAATATTGTAGCCATAACAATTATTTATTTTGTTGTTTTATATTTTCTAGGTTATATTTTTATAATTGACAAAATAAATTGACATTTGACAATGACGATCACTGTTTGTAAATTAAGAATTTAAGAAGTAAAGGTTTTTAGTGTTAAGACTACAATTTTTAAGCCAACGTAATTACACTTTTTATAAATAACACTACGAATAATAGTTTATTTCCAGCAAAAAAAAAGTATAAAACATTGCAACATTGGATTTGTAGTTTTTAAAAGGAAAAATATAATAGTAACACTTTGGTAAATGTCAGTGAGAAATACGTCAATAAATCCAAGTTCCATATTGGATATAAAATATGAAATGATAATTATAATATAGAATTATTGATTATTGTAAAGTGCGACACGCGCTGTGATAGACTTGCCATGATTGGTTTACTCTAGTGTTAGCTTTTATATTTAATTATATAGTCATAGTATAAATATGTTGTGAATTTCGGTGTTAGGATTTATTACAGATAAGAAGGTAAATTTTATGACAAAATGACGTGTATTTAGTAACATAGATAATTTGCTTTTTGCCTAATGTTATCATCATGACGTTCCTATAAAGAACAATCATAAACTACTTGAATTCTCAAACGTTAAACAAAGGCGAGGGAAAATAATCTTTATGAAATGTATTCCTTTCAGATTACTAAAATAGATATAAAATGTCTGAACTGAATGATGTCGAAGACTTAACAGGGAAAAGACAAGACCCTACTTCTTTTTTGCCGGAGGAAGCAATGTCATATGAATTGAAACCAAAAAAGAAAAAGAAAAAAAAGAAACATAATCAGGAAGATCCATTCAAAGATTTAGAAGAAGTAACTAATCTACCAACAGAAATAACCCTTGATCCTGAGGTTAATATTAAAGTTGAGAATATTGAAGTTGAGTTGGATTTTAATGATGTAAGTAATGAGATTATTTGATAATAAGATTAACTTGACTGACTCTCTATGACACTCAAGACAAGAATACAACTCAAATGACACCTTTTTTTATCAAAATTGGTCAAAGATTTAAGCCATCATGATGGAATCAATCTATCTATATATATAAAAGAAAGTCGTGTTAGTTACACTATTTATAACTCAAAAACTGCTGAATCGATTTGACTGAAAATTGGTGGACAGGTAGCTTGGAACCAGGAAAAGGATGTTGTTTTCTATTTTTTATTCCGCGCGGACGGAGTCGCGGGTAAAAGCTAGTTTACAATAAAAAAAATTACAAAACAAAACCCACAAATGCAAAACACAAACCCACTCTTAACAGTTGAGTAAAAAAAAAATTTCTTAACTTTAGATACCCAACCCTTATTATTGTATTCATATTTCTGTTACACAATTATTTATTAAACACAAAATTATTAGATAAAAGAATCATTACAAAAGTATTCAAAATCACAAAGACTGAGAATCTAGATTTTCCCAGGTGGCTAAAAAGTACCATATTTTTTAGAAGGCTTGTAGTCCAGTCTATTTTATGTCACACAATACATTATTTTTCACACTTGTATCATGTCTAATTATCGTAGATTTAGTCAGATTTTCTATTTTTCAGTTTACCAATGACAATGGACTTATGCTTGAAGGTATTCAAAGTGAAGATAGTCAGGAACCAGTAGTCAAATTGGAGCAACAGAACAGAGAAGCGGTAATTCTAACATTCGAAAATGTAGTCAGTGATAAATCAGTGTTTAATTATATCCAACCAAGTGAAACGAAGATCTTAGGACCGACACATATGTGTAAAATATGTCATTTAATGTTTCAATCAATTCGTACGTTAAAAATGCACCAAAAGAGAAAGCACAAAGTATTTAGACGATTATTTGAACATGTCTGCGATAGTTGTGGAATGGCTTATGACCAGAAAAGCAGTCTAATTGCACATATAAGAAGAAAACACGGCCCAAATTCATTACCTGATGATAGAGAGGAAAGAACTTGTGATATATGTGCACTCGTCTTTAAAGGTATGACAAGGTTACGTATGCATATGCGAAGGAAGCATGGATCTTTCAAAGATTCATTCCAACATGCATGTAAAGATTGTGGTCTTACATATGATAAATATAGGAGTTTAATTGTACATATGCGGAGGAAACATAATGTTGATAATCAACCTGTACCAGAGCAATGGTATAACTGTCCATTTTGTCCTAAAGCTTTTACTAAACGTGAGACATATGCAAGACATGTGCAAAGAAACCATAACGAAGATGAAGACATGGATAATGACGATAAAATTTTATTAAAAAATGCCACAAATGAAAAAACTGGTGAAGTCTCTTGTAAAGAGTGCCCTCTAGTGTTTTCTTCGTTAAACTATCTTAAATTACATATGAGAAGGAAACATAATGCTTTGAAAGATAATTTCAGACTCAAATGTAAATTTTGTAATTTATCATACGATAAAATAGAGAGCTTAAAGCGTCATGTTCGAAGGAAACACGATAAAGGATCGTATTGTGAAGTGTGCAATAAACAATTTGATACAAGAGAGTTGTATTTGAATCATACTCATGTAAAAATGATAAGGGAATGCTCAATTTGTGGTTTAATATTCGCCTCTAAAGCTGGTTTGGGCAAACATTTACGATGTACCCACAAAATTGATTCGCCTAAAACAATATTTTGTCACATATGTAATACTGGATTCCATGACAAAAGGCAATTGAAGCCACATTTAATGAAAGTGCATTTAAAAGTATCGTACACTTGTATACATTGCAGTAAAATATTTAAATGCAAAGAGAGTTATAGACGGCATATTTTATTTAAACATCCAATTAAAAATATCAATCATAGTCAATTACAAAAATGTGAGCGTTGTTCAGAATCTTTCACAGATGAATTAGAATTGTCCAAACATGTTAATATAGCACACGGACAAGAACCAAACATGAATGAAATCGTTGTTAAAAAAGAGGAAATTGATATTAAAGAAACATTTCAATGCTCAAAATGTACGGAAACATTTATAACTTGGGAACTACTTAAGTTACATTACGCACAAAATCATCATATAATCAAAGATACACAGTGTCAAGTTTGCGGTCAAATATTACCAGATAATGAACTACAAAAGCATATGAAAATCAAACATACAGAAATAATAACTTTACAATGTAATTATTGTGAATTTAAAACTAAATCACGTGGTAGTTTAACACAACATATGTTAAGACATAAAAATGCTACGACGTTAAATTGTGAAATGGAAGGTTGCAGATATAAAACATTCTACGAAGTAGCTATGTTGAAACACAAACAGAAACATACAGAACAAGGTGTTAAATTACAATGTTCCAAATGTTCATTTCAAACTATGAATAAATATATATTAAAATATCATGAAGAAGCACATTTAACGGGTAAAAAGAAATATGCATGTGATAAATGTGATTATGCAACAATATTACCAGCAAATTTGGTTCAACACAAATATAAGCATTCAACGGAAAAGAAGTTTAAATGTGAGGTTTGCCCGTTTGCAACTAAATATAATACTTCGTTACGATTTCATGTTAAAAAGAAACATTGTGATCTCCCATCTTTCAGTTAATTGTTTTTATTTTTATTAAAATTTGGTGTTATGATACATTGGTTTTATTTTAAAATAGCTGTAGCTCGTGACTATGTCCACACGAAGCTACAAAAAAGAAAACGTAATAAGTAGCATGTGTTCTTCCTAGGGTTTCCAGGTCGCCAAACTTACTAGCCGGACAGACCAGCCGGTTTGGCCGGACATTTGGGTAGAAAGGTTGGACACCCTATATTATTTAGGATTTGTCTTAGTATTAATAGGTACACTCTCGTTTGGGAAATGTAAAAAGCCTAAGAAAAATCGGAAAACCGTTTATTTTGCCAGGCAATCAAAAAGCCTACCTATGTCCGGTTTTATCCGGACGCCTGGGAACTATTTCTTTCAGACACTGTTCTACATCTGTGCCAAATTTTATCAATATTTATCGAGAACTTTCGGAGATACCTTCAAACAAACATCAATCCATCCATCCATCTAAACATTCGCATTTATAATATTAGTAGAAGTATGATTATCAATGAAATGTTAATCTGTCACTGCTATATCTGCAATGCTGCAGTAATATTGGGTAGATAATTCGTGATTATACAAAAAACTTTGCTTTAATTACTTAGTCAATAGTAGACGAAGACCTTATTTTAGTCCACCTTCACTTCGCAACGTTTTCTTATAAGGAAATGATGGGAAGGGTTAGTGGATTTAACTAAGAATGAGATGAAAGGAAGGGGATATATCCTCTTTCTATGCGTCCTCTCGTCCTTTGTTTAATGGGCAGCGGTATCTTAGCTACTTCGGCGAAATCAGGAGAATAAAATAAAAAAGTTTTTAATTTGTATTGAAACTTGTAGAAAATTAAATTACATGTTTTTGGGAGTGGTTAACATTATTTGCGTATTTTAGCCAAACAAGTGCTTGGATTAAAACTGCACCAAGCAGGCCAAATAGGTTGTGCTCGTATTCCACGTAAAAGCATGCGCCATCTGTAAAAATGCTACTCATAATATGAACAGAACTTTTGCTAAGTAAAATCTTACAGGCGCTTACAAACAGTAATTTAATTTACTGTCAAACGATACAATGAAGATTTTTCTTTAATTCATGAAAAACGTTGAAATTTTTATTATTAATTTCGTTAATATTAGCAATTAATTTTAACATTACATTACCTTTGCCTGTCTAATCGCATGTAAACATATTTATTAGCGGTAGAATTGGCTATGGCGTCTGACCAGAGTCTTTCAGCGACTGCGGTCGCTCGAGGCCATAGCAAACTGTCGATATTACCTGCAAAATTCATTCCGTAGCTGTATTATAAATAACATTAAAGAAAAGGAATCTCTAAAAGTGAAATATTATTTTTAAACTAGATGGCGCTTTTTTCAATCACAAACTTATCCTTACCTTCATTAACAAGATCAGTCCAAAGTATTGCTTCGCCTCCTTCTGTACAGAATGATTCAACGTTACGCCACATCTTCCAAGAATACATTTCCTGCCAAGATCTGTGAAATTAAGTACTTCAAATAGATTTAATAGTGTGGTAAGGCTTTTTATTCGTCGAATTTAAATTAAAGGAAAAGTAAATTATTTCGTTTTTTATTTCAACAGCATATATCTTCGATTTCTTTATTGCACTAGCCGTAGTTTAAAGAATTGATTATTAAATATATTTACCTGTATTTAACACATCTTTGTTTTACAATCTTGCATGATAGATCCCAATTAGTTGAATGTATCACTCTGAATTTACCTAAATAATGTTCTCCAGGATTAGGTTCCCAATCCGTAAGCTGCACTCCCATCCTCTCCCAGATCTTGGCCTCTGAATCCTTCATTAAATGTGGCGTAAACCATACTATAGGCAACTTGGGTAGATTACCTTTATTAGCAAGTTTCAAACGATCTAAGGCATTGTTTAGAAAACCATTTCTATCACTGATTAGTTCATAGCAATTTGTAATAGAGAACATTCCGTCGCTGAGATGAAACACATCGTTAACTCCTGTCATTTCTATAATCTCCGTATAAAGTATTTGTAAAGTATCAAATACTGCTTTATCCATAAGTAATCTAGTACATAGTATATTCTGACATGTATAATTATTTGTTTTAAGAGGGCATGTTGATTGAGGGAACCATGACCACGCTCTACCAACAGGTCCAGGCGCAGCAACCTCTATAAGTACTCTAATACCTCGTAAAGCTGCTTTCCTTACAATACTTTTCACATCAATTTTAGTATAAATCATCGATCTGTCGTAAGCACCGTAATCAGATAGATAAGGTAGTTTAGTCAGGTACAATGGAAAGCTAGTTTCACTAGAAATTCTCCAATGGAATGTGTTTAATTTACAACTAGCCATACCATCTAGAATTCTCATGATATTTGACACAGTGATATAGTTCCGTCCAGTATCTATCATTAGACCTCTGTATTTATAACACGGTCTGTCTTTAATTGTTACATTAGACAGTGTTATTAGGTAACCAGTGTCTTGATCTAGTAGTATTAATTGACTTGCTGTTTCTAAACCATGTCTCACTCCACAAAACGAATAACCTGACACTTTAAACAGCACCCGATTTCCGATTGTGTTAATTTGTATAGTATAAGATTCGTCAGTATCCAATCTTAATCTAGGATCCGGATCATTTTCTACGTCTATTTCTATACTGATCTTTCTGATTGGTAGATCGATTAACTCAGTACTATTGTTCGGTTTCTTTCGATCTTTTTCTAATTTGAATACATTCTTTAGGAACAATTTGAATGCACCGGCTAAATAATTGTGTACGACTTCGGAGGGTACTGATTGGAATTTGTACTCTAAGTTCATAGTGCTAAGGGCCACAATTTCTTTGCTGTATTGCGTATAGCCGATAGGATGCGGCCATAATTGAGGACCCATACATAAGAGTATACACCTACTAAGAGATTTGTACATTGTTGCGTTTATATTAACAGTTGATTTGAGACAAAAGTTGTTCTTGCATTGCCATTGTATCTCAACAACTGGTAATCTGAAAACATGCAAAAAATTTCATACAGTTAAAGTTGAACTTGGATAAGCGAAATTCTATGGGACGACGACATATTTCTCGCTTGTAGAGGAATCTCTCTAACCAGAGCTTCTTGCTCATGGAGGTTGTTCGTCGGGACCGAACAATGAGTCGACTGTATTAGATTTAGAAATATCTTAATGGTAAATTGTAAATTTAGTCTTGAACCAGTTTTGTCTAAAGTTTTAAATCAATTTCCATTGAATTTTAGTGGTCTAAGAATCTAAATAGCAGTAAAATTTACTCTTACTAAAGCGTTCTATTCATTTTTATACTCCCTTTATACATATGCGCGAAAGATTATAGTCAGTTGTTAAAAATTTTTGGTTGCTATTTGTTTTTTTTATATTATAAGGTGATAAACGAGCAAGGGACCACTTGAATTAGCCGAAATAGCGAAGCGACCGGTCCATATACATCTGCAATTACAGATGCGTTACCTAACTTTAATCTACGGAGAAGGAGATGCACAGAAAGAGAATATTCCCCCTTCCCATGCGTCTACTCCTCCGTCAGATCCACTTAACCTTTCTATCTGTTCCTTATCTTCTATTTATATAAAAGAAAGTCGTGTTAGTTACACTATTTATAACTCAAGATCGGTCGAACTGATTTAGCTGAAAATTGATGGGGAGGTAGCTTAGAACTAGGAGACGGACATAGGAACTTTTTTATCTTGTGTGCGTTTTTTTTTATTCCGCGCGGACGGAGTCGCGGGTAAAAGCTAGTAAGTTATAAGTTTGAATTTATGATCGTTTAACTTGAATTTAATAATTACAGTATAAGTGAAAATCAAGGTTATATTGTGGTAGTCAATTATAATAACAAATGGCAAAAATAAAACTGTCGTACATTTGATTGGTGCGGAATTCCCAAACGGAAATATGCCGCCATCTTGTTACTTGATTTATTGCATTCATTACTTTTGTTTCAACTATTTTCCGTTCACAATATGTTAATTATTATTCCTAGTAATTTTAAATAAATTGACTCACGAGGGAATTAAACTTTAATATATGTGATTTTGTATATATTTTAATTCCTTAGTTACTATATTTAGCCAAAATAACTCAATTTATTTTAATGTAGTCATTAAATTCATATTCTTCTTCTGAGTCTAACACGAGTACATTAAATTAGGTAGTTTCTTTAATTAACAAATAGTTGTTATTTCTAACAGAAATTTGACGGAAACTTTCCGTCAAAATTTTATGGGTATGTCAAATTTTGTGTTTAGTGAATTGCTTGATCAAAGTGACTTGTCAAACATGTTTGATCGTTATCAGACGACTTTTAGAAGTGAATTTCAGGGCTGTTTTATAATTCAATAGCCTTAACGAATGAATGAAGTATTAAACTCGTATCTCTCCTTCATTTCAATGGACGAGGATCCAGAGGAGATCAAGAGTTATTTTGTGAAATCTTACTAATATTATAAATACAAATGTTTAAATAGATGGACGGATGTTTATTTGAAGGTATCTCTAGAAAAGCTCAACGGATCTTGATGAAATTTGCCATAAATGTAGTACATAGTCTGGAAGAACACATAGGCTACTTATAAAGTTTTTATTAATACCGCGCGGACATAGTCGCGAGCGGATGTTGTAACATGAAACATGTTGCAAAGTTTTATGAGATAAATGTATCACCAGAAATATTTTCGAGTTTTAAAATTTGTTTAAAATTTCGTGAGACATAATAATAAATTAATTAAGAACGGCCTAACTCACGTGTGATTGTCCGGTGACGGCACCGACTAGTTTCGGACCCGTCGGAGTTCCATCTTCAGGGCGAGTGTTTATTTTGAGGACTTCGCGGTCGCGTCTCGTCCCGCATTCGTGCCGTCACCGGACAATCATAGTGAGTTAAGCCGTTATTAATTAATTTTAGAATTTGGGTTAGAATCCGTTATCCGTTAATTACAAGTAAATTAAACTGACCCTTCTCTTACAAGTCTCTTCAGTTTAACAGTATTGTTGTAGTATTCATCTACCAGTTCGACATCGTTCGTTTTCTCCCCTCGATTCAAAAGTGTGAGGCTGCAGAGGATGACTATGATGACCGCTAGAAGCACCATGCCTCCGAGCGCACAGTACAGGTTCCATCGGATCACGCCGGAGTTGCTAACAGAGTATGCACTACTTCTGAAATATATCAAACTTGAGAAGGCAAAAGTAGCTGAGATTAAACACACTGTATAAAACATATCGTCATCCCTTTCATTTTCTATATATATAAAAGAAAGTCGTGTTAGTTACACTATTTATAACTCAAGAACAGCTGAATCGATTTGACTGAAAATTGGTGGGCAGGTAGCTTAGAACCAGGAAACGGACATAGGATAATTTTTACCCCGTTTTCTGTTTTTTATTCCGCGCGGACGGAGTCGCGGGTAAAAACTAGTCTTTTATAAATCAGAGATAACAATATGTTTTAAACGGGGATTTTGGTCTCAGTCAGTTTATGAAGTGTTTCATGTAAGTATGACGTCTAATCGAGAATCGATTTTCGGAAAATGTCAGGTTAGGTTAGTAAACGATAAAACTGAGGGAATTTACACCAATTTAGGTCCTCAGGAGGCGTTTTATTTCTCCTCACTTTTGTACCCCGAGTCTAGGTTAAATATTTATGAGTTAAATAACATGTTTTTGTATGGATGTTTTCCAAGTGGGAACTGAAACATTGCAAAGCTGGGCTTGATTTTGAAAACTAATGTTGCATGAAATAAAACATATTGTTTACTATCTCTGTCTTTTTTAAAGAGTATAGCTGCATGACAATACAATGTTTTATACACATGGTTCCCCAGTAGAAATCTAAGATTAGAAATGCTTAATAAGATGGTTCGGTACCTAAAAATGCTGCGATGGTCGATAACAGGGATCCCCAAACTATTTTGGACAAGTGACCCCCTTTTTCAAAATGAACCGTTACCACAGACCTCCCATGGCCAAATTACCTGCTTTTAACATCAATTATTATTATTATTATTACTTTTTATTCTGACTTAGGTCAATAGAAGAAGACAATGCTTTAAGTCTGATATCGAACTTTGGGAATCCCTGGTCTACAACAGTGATTTCCAAAGTTCTCCGGTTGAACCTCCTTCGTAAGTTAATGAAAAAACTTAGCATCATGATCTAAACCAATAAGCTATTGACAAGGATGTACGTGAAAAAAGTTTGGGAATCGCTGTATACGATTTCATTTGTAACAAGATATTATGATAGGATAAAAAAATTTACTTTGTAGCATCTCCAGAAGAAGACGGCGATGAATTCCGACCTCTCTTCTTACCGAGGTACCTCGCAGCCAGCGACGTCTTCGATGACAAACTGTAGCTCATACATGGAGCTATAGAAATTATAATTTTTTTTTATATCATAAGGCAAACGAGCCTACGGCCACCTGGATTCGCCGAAATAGCGAGGCGACCGTTCCCATAGACATCCGCAAATGCAGATGCGTTGCCTACCTTTAATCAACGGAGAAGGGGGCGCACAGAAAGAGGACATTTCTCCTTCCTATGCGTCCCCTCTTCCGCCAAATCTACTTCCCCTTCCCATCCTCTTCTAATAAGAAAAGGGTTGGAAGGGAAAGAGGACTAAAACTAGGCCTCAGACATCACACTCATCAGACGAAACGCGGAATTGCTTCCACTTCACGCCTGTCTTCTGTGTGGTCGTGGTATTTCACCGGTCAACCCGACCAATTCATGCACCCAACAAATATTATTGTTGCGGGATCTACCACTGTAAAATAACTATCTGTATAATAATCCATATTAACTATTAGCAGAGTTAATGAATTATTCAAAGGCGTTATTTCATTATTGAGGGAACCCTAAGTGTAGATTGCTCACTCTAAGGGATACTATACAAAGGATCTAGGTGCGATAGTTAAACGAATATTCGGCTGATTTCGACCTGATCTTTGACCGCCTATAACCTAAAAACTTTACCTATTTTAACCAATGAGGTGTCATTCGTTTAGGATTTATTCTTCGAATATCATAAGGGTACAGTCAAATGCTTTTTTTTTAATTAGGAAACTACGTTATTTACCGTCTTCATTTACATCCATTTCCAACAATCCACTAGATGGACAACTATCAGTTTGTATTTTAGATCGTATACGTAATTCTGAATCTTTAGCTTCTCTAGGTGGTAATAAAGTTTTTAATTCATGTGATGATGTTTTTCCCGCAACTTTGTCAGTTTTACCACATTTAGTACAAGACGGATTGACTCCGACTATTTCTTCATCTGGTTCCTTCTTTTGTGGTTCTGTGGTTTTTCCTTCTAGTTTTTTGGTTATCGCTGAACTATATGTTTCGATAAATGCAGCTGTAATTGCAATTAAATAATCTTACTTCTTACTAATATTATAAATGCGAATGTTTGTATGGATGGATGTTTGTTTGAAGGTATCTTTCGGTTGCATAGATTTCGATGAAATTTGGTGTAGATGTAGAACATGGTCTGGAAGAACATATAGGTTACTACCAGCAGTAGTATTAGTAAGATTAATGCAGACATTGTGACAAGAAATATAACAACCATAAAGTAGTATTTTGAAAGTAAACCATAGACGTAAACTCAAACAGAAAAAAGTTTGAGAGTTGAGTTTAATTACCTTTAATAGATGCTTCAATATTTAATTCCGTCATATCAACTGCTTTCAAACATTGACACATTTTCAGTATCATCTGTAATTCGTGTTTCTGCAGTCGTTTACATATTTCAATGGCCGCTTCCCTAGATGTTTCATTCATACAGGCCTCAAATAAAAATACCGTGATTGCTATGTACAATTTCTTGAATTGATACTTTGAATCGTACACTCTTGTCAAATTTCTGAATTACAAAGATAAAGGTACTATTAAGAGGTTATTTTTTGTAAGTTTGTTACGAATAAACTAAAAAACTACTTTTTTTTTAATTCTTTCACCATTAAAAGTTATAATTAACCCTGAAATAACATTAGCTATATTTAATACTGTTAGTATTCTTAAAAAAATGATTCGTTGTAAAAAAATAAAAAGAGAAATGAAATGAAATGAAATGGAATGGATATCATTACAACAGACAAAATTATGTAAATATGTTGCAGATAGATTTTTAACAGGCGCCAATTCAGGATTATTATTTTTGGGAACTTGATCCCTTAGGTGGTGTTAAACCTTTTTAAGGCTTATTTTACTCAAGATAAAAACGAAACACATCATACCACCTTTTACGTAAGCTGTGATAAATCTGGTTAAAGCATATTATTTAGTTTTGAGCACGTTTTTTGATCAATCTAAATTTATCCTGACTAATTACTGTATTAACTACCTTATTTGTAACGTCGGATATCTTCTTCTCAATATAGCCTCCACGTCGTCTACACTGAATGCGTTTATATTAGCTTTTGTACACATTCTTTTGTCGTGTTGTTTTATAACATCCAATAGGCATTGTAAATTTAATTCCTTTGCATCCAGACATGGGTTCACACATTTATTTATCTATATATATAAGAATGAATTGCTGTTCGTTAGTCTCATTAAAATTCGAGAACGGCTGAACGGATTTATCTTATCTTAGTCTTGAAATGTTCGTGGAGGTCTAGGGAAGGTTTAAAAGGCGAGAAAAAAATCATACCGCTAGTAAGTTTTTTTTAACTGCGCGCGGACGGAGTCGCGAGCGACAGCTAGTCTTGTAATATAAAATGATGTATGTTAAATTAAAGTAGAAATTATAGAAGACATCGTTTAACACGACATTAGGATATATCTACCGATACAGATGTTAGTAAAAGAGGCAGATAAGATTTATGTTTAAAAAATATATTTCCCCTTCTTATTAGAAATGGGTGGGAAGGAAAATAGGACTGCAAATATTAAAAACACAAAATAGCAGCATACCCAACTAAGTAATACATCGGCCCATTTGCTTTCAATAGTTTCATTGCTAAAATGTTTAGCCAACATCTCTTCGACTTCAGTCATTTTGATAATTTATTTATAAAAAAATTAAATATAAATAATATTGTTACTATTATAATGTCAAACGAAAAATCAATACAAAGAGTATGTGAACTACTTCATAGTACTTCGTGAATCAATATTGAACCACAGAGTACTTCATACATCACAGATCTGTAAAAATGGATAAATCTTTGCAAAGAAATGACAGCTTTTGTTTAGTTCCGAATTAAACACGCCTGTTCATGTTATTGATATTTAATTCTATCTCTATTTATTATTATTACTAAACCTTGTGCGCCGATGTAAGTGGGATAAAGCCAGGGAGATGAATTCTATTTCTATTATTAGTACGAATCCTCACCACCACTACCAAAGTCAGTCAGCGCCAAGATGGTGGAAATCAAATAGGCAATAAAAAAACGTCTTATAGCCTGTCTTTTTATAGAGGCATAGGTAGGCTTACCATACGTCCCGGTTTGAGATCCCAGTCCCGGCGTCCCGGTCAAACTTGAACAGCACCGACACCCCAACCAATCGTTCCCCCGCGCCGTTTTTTTTTTCAATATAATTACGCGTTTTCAATTCATAATAATTTTGATTCCACTTCAAATATGAAAAACACAAATTAAGCGAAAAGCAAAATGAAAATGAGCCTCTTTCCTTCTGCGACCCGGTTTATCTCTTCGTAATTATGGTAAGCCTAGGTATAGGTTCTTATTTATTGATATAGTAGGCCTTGCAAGAATATTTGTGCGTTAGTGACAATCGCCATCGTATCGTCAGCGACAATATTTGTTCATTGTATCGGACGTAAAGTACATCAAAAATCTCATACTGATTTTGACATAATTGACCATGACGATACGAAGGCGATTGTACAAATATTCGTGATAGGCGCACATATAAAACTTATGTAAAAAAAATAATTTCATCATCTTATCTTAAAGGAATACAGAATTCAGAATGATTTAAAAAACCTATTGGACACAAATCCCAACAGCTGTACTCTTATGAAACAGGAAAGAAAAACAAGAGATGTTTCCGCTCTACCATTTTACTTTACATTTCAATGATTTCTTAAACCCTCTAACTCTATAAGTTAGACTCTTTTTAGCCGACTTCAAAAAGAAGGAGGTTATCAATTCGACTGTATTTTTTTATGTGTGTTACCGCGAAACTCCGCCCCTGGTGCTCCGATTTTGATAAAAAATATTTTAATCAAAAGGAAGTGCTTGCAGATGGGTCCCTTTTTTTTTTTGCACTAGCGCGATTAGCTCCTCGGCTGTAAAAAGATTATAATGTAGCTTAAGCTAATTGAAAATAGTGTAAAAGTTAGTTAGTGTAGATATAAAACTTTGTTAAATAACAAAATGGGAACAAAGTGGCATGGTATCGCGTGCTATTGACAGACAGTTATTATTCTTATTACAGAATGGATCGGCCGTGAATTGTAATGAAAAAGTGAGTGTAATTTTATGAATATCGGTCAAACCTCGCGTCACGCTTAATGTTGTAAATTATATAGTTCTATTGAAATAGAAGTTAACTTGCTGTTGCTATCTTACTAATAATATAAATGCGAATGTTTTGATAGATGTTTGTTAGAAAATATCTTCGGAACAGCTCAACGGATCTCGATGTAATTTGACACAGAACATAGTCTGGAAGAACACACACTAATAACATGTTTTTTTAATTCCGCGCTGAAGGAGTCGCGGGCGACAGCTAGTAATATTATATTAATGGATTATATAAACGAATTTTTATTTGAAAATCGAAAAACACATTGGTACATGGCGGAATTGAAATCCAGGACCTGCAGATTATAAGTCAAGTGCTTAACCCCTGAGCCACCGAAGCTCCCAGTTTACAACTACGAGTACAGTTACATTTTTATTTACTATATATTATGACAATATAAAAAACCATAGCGGACAGAGAAAGATTTTTGCTATCAAGAATCAGCATCCAAAATACATAATGTACGTGAAATATTATTTTTTGGATATTACATATATACACAACAAACATATTAATTTTATAGATAGTTAATACAGTTCATAAACCTTAATATACTAAACAAGCTACACGTTTTCATTATCAATACACAAGTAAAGTTTGCGATACACTTTGACCTATCTCCTTACTGACATTAATGTTACGATTTAGACTAAATGTTAATAAATGGCACAGTTATATTGTTATAATAATTGTTCATTTAAATAAACTTTTAATACGGAATTGTTTGGGATGTCGAAAATGTTACCAATCGGCTTGACTCTCTGGCCTTGCAGAGGAACGTCATTTTTCTTCGCTTTGTCGTATTTACCACGGGATGTGTTCCGCGTAATTATTTCAAACGATATCTGCCACTGAGTTCCATTACCGGATGACACGACAGAAAACCAAGTTACATCTAAATTCAAGGATTCAAAGGGAAACAACCGCGTTGTGGTTCGGTCTGTCCTCAGCGGTAATTCCAACCCAGTACGACTTAGGGTTTATCAAGAAATAAGCATATCTCTTTCACAAATGCTTCATTACTTTATGAAAAAAAAAACACAAGGAACTTCACACATCACTAAAACGGCTTATTGAACATTGTACATAGATCCCCTATCCCTATCCTAGTCTTAAATTTTACTTCTTATTGTCTTACTATTTATATAATACGAGTTTACAATATTATAAATGCGAATGTTTGGATGGATGCATGGATAGATGTTTGTTTGAAAGTATCTCCGGAACGGCTCAACGGATCTTGATGAAATTTGGCACAGATGTAGAGCATAGTCTGGAAGAACACACAGGCTACTTATAAAGTTATTTTTTTGATTCCGCGCGGACAGAGTCACGGGCGACAACTGGTCTAAGCATATTTCTCATACTTTCTAATATTTTTTCACTTAAAATTGTGCAATTATAATCTTAATTGCGTAAGACAATAATTATCTAGAGTTCAGAGGTGGTCCTTTATCACTTCCTAGACCATTTGTTGGCTTTGTGATTAAAAAGCACGATTTTTTCACAAAGTTTTATGTTGCTATCTTGACCTTTATAACCTTGACCTGATACAATTTGTTTGTTTCTTTCAATGGAATGATATCTGTTATAAAACTAACTAATAATGAATTCCGCACGAGTTTCCTTCGGACTAGGGTATGTACACTAGATCGTAGGCAGCTGACTTTGTTATTTCACTGCCAAATATTTAAAACTGATGTTCTTGATCTTCCGCTTCAGTGTCGGTAGTTCAAGTTTTAAATAATTGATTACAGGTCCCGGGTTCGAATCCCGACATGTACCAATGTGTTTTTCGAGTGTCGATTTACATATGTACATTTATCCGACGTTCTTACGGTGAAGGAACATATCGTGATGCAACCTGTATAAATCTGATAAGAAATTCAAAGATATGTGTAAAGTCAACCAACCCGCACTTGGTCAGCGTGTTTGACTTTGGGCCTTGTCACCCCTATCTTAGGGTAGGCTCCGATCCCCTCATTGGGGATCTATAAGCTGATGATGATGATCAATCTAGAAGACTAAAGACTAATGCGTCGACTTGCATATAAGCAGTTTAAGGACAGGAAGATCGGAGATTTTCAAGAAACATGAAATTAACTAACTAATAAAAAAATACATTGTATATCTTACTAATATTATAAATGGGAATGTTTAGCTGGATGGATGGATGTTTTTTTGAAAGTATCTCCAGAACGGCTGCATGGATCTTGATGAAATTTGTCACAGATATAGAACATAGTCTGGAAGAACACATAGGCTACTTAAAACGTTTTTTTTTATTCGCGCAGACAGAGTCGCGGGCCACAGCTAGTTGTTTACATATCTTTAATTACGTTATATAATGATGTAGAATATTTTGTTATTTCATATCTTATCACTTATATAAATACGACATTAGAAACACAATTAAATTGACTTTTTTGTATTGAAAATCTGTAACTTATTACTTATTTATAACTAGTTGCCGCCCGTGACTCCTTCCACGCGGAATTAAAAGAAAACTTTATGTGTCCTATGCCTATATGTTTTTCTCGACTATGTTCTACATCTGTGCCAAATTTAATCAAGATCCGTTAAGCCGTTCTGGAGATACATTCAAACAAACAACCATATTACACTTATTATAGACTTATGACAGACTTATGGCGCCGCTTTGCCACCGCCCCTGGACCGTCGACCAACCGCGCCCTACTCTAATGCCGGCCCTGGTTAGTCAGAAAAACTGACGATAGCAATATTTGCAACCGTGAATTTCAAATGCCGTACCACTTTAAACACATTCTAGTATCTATAATGGAAGTGTGTGACAATTTTTTTTACTAATGTCTGACCAGTTATAATCACGTTTTAATTGACGTGATATTCTCAATCTTAATATATATAAATCTCGTGTCACAATGTTTGTCCTCAATGGACTCCTAAACCACTTAACCGATTATAACAAAATTCGCACACCATGTGCAGTTCGATCCAACTTGAGAGATAGGATAGTTTAAATCTCAAATTATAGTCGCAATTTTAATTTATTGCTAATTACTTGTCTGTTATTATTTGACAGTCACAATTATCTGTTAACTCCAAATGATTCTAACAGATGTCGATACCTTTCGACTGGGTTGAGTAAGTAATCAATAGATGGCGCTGCTATGGTAAATCTACGAACGTGTCATATAAGCTTATTAACTGCGCGCGGACGGAGTCGCGGGCGACAGCTAGTTGTGTTATAAATAAACCATGATTATGTCGTGTACGAAATAGTTTTTATCACTACAACTATGTTAAAAAAAAACTAGTGATAGTGATATCTGATATTACTCTTTTATTATTAAAAAAAAACTAGTTGTCGCCCGCGACTCTGTCTATTGAAAAAACTTAATAAGTAGACTACGTGTTCATTACAGCTAAGTAGATCATAATCTGTGTCAAATTTCAACGAGATCCGATGAGCCGTTCCGGAGCTACCTCCAAACAAACATCCATCCATCCATCTAAACATTCGTATTTATAATATTAGTAAGATTAAATATACAAAGGGTACGTAGGTCAGGATTCTAACGCAATGATGTTTTTAAATTATATCTTTACCATGAAATGGAACCGAGCCTTGTTGTCACGTCCAATCTATTTTTGTTAGTGTGGTTTTCCACTGTGACTATTTATTTTATTTATTTAGCCTTTTTATTCCAATATTTGGACTCCTTCCTGAGTATAGGCCTTCTCCAATCTTTTCCACCTGTCCCTATCTCTTCCCTGTTTGATCCAATCTCTTCCCACCTCTTGTTTTGGTCTGCCGACTTTTCTTGCACCTGATAAACCTTTCCATTTGGTGGTTAACTTACCACTGTGACAATAGACGTATCATATTAAAATTAACAGTGGTAGACTCCAGCAATAACATCTGATACACGAATGGGCCGGCCCGCCTGGTGCTACGACCACACAGGAGACGCGTTAAGTATGCGTATCGGAGGTCTTTTTTTTAAGGTGACAAACGAGCAAACGGCCACCTGAATTCGCCGCAATAGCGAGGCGACCGTTGTCCATAGACTTCCACAAATGCACATGCGTTGCCTCCCTTTAACTAACGGAGAATTGGACGCAGCACAGAAAGAGGATATTTCTCCTTCCTATGCGTCTCCTCTTCCGCCAAATACACTTCCCCTTCCCATCCTTTACTATAAAGAAAAGGATGGGAAGGGAAAGAGGACAAAAATTAGGCGTCCGGAACCAAGGTCTTATTTTTATACTCTTCCTCTTGGCAGAGTAGGGGACACAGAAGTTGGAAATAACTTCTTTATGTCCGTCCTCTGCTTAGTCGATTGAAGGTAGATAACACCTTTTTGGTCCCGGTGTCTATTTGCAGTCATTTCGTTATTTGGTCAAATTTAGATGACTATAGAAGACCTTGTACTATAAAAAATATGTAAGTTTTTTTTTTTTTTTTAAAGTATAGAAGAGAATATGACGGTGATTTCGTTTGTTTTTTTAAATATGTGCTTTTGGTAATACACGTTCCTATATTTAGAGACAGCTATTATGACACACTTACAATGACTAAAATAGACTTTTTTTTAAATTCTTAATCTGTTTTCGTAATTCGTTTGATTACACCATAATGATAAAGAAAAAAGTAAATCTTACTAACATTATAAACTAGCTTTTACCCGCGACTCCGTCCTCGCGGAATAAGAAAATAGAAAACGGGATAAAAAGTATCCTATGTCCGTCTCCTAGTTTTAAACTACCTCCCCATCAATTTTCAGCTAAATCAGTTCGACCGATCTTGAGTTATAAATAGTGTAACTAACACGACTTTCTTTTATATATATATACTCGTAGATAAGATAGATGCGAAAGTTTAGATGGATGGGTGGATGTTTGTTTGAAGGTATCTCCAGAATGGCTGCATGGATCTCGCTGAAATTTGACATAGAGTATAGCTTGGAAGAACATAGGCTACTAATTAAGTTATTTTTTTTATTCCCAGCGGACGGAGTCGAGACGATAGCTAGTTTTAAAATATTTTGGCGGTTTTTTCCCAAGGCTAAACGAATGTTATTTTAAAAATTCTAAGGCTATATTGCGAAATAAAATAAATCAATGCTGTTTAAAACTAGAATGGTAATTTTTAGAGTATCTATAATATAGTTACGCCTTTACATCAGAAGGGTGGGATAGGATACAAATATCAATTTCATCCTATTCACATTATCGAAGCTTTTTTTTCTATAACATATACTAATTTATAATTGTAATGAAGTTGGTCGATGGCCTAATTTTAGTCCACGTTCCACCCTTTTCTTATAAGGATGTCTATTGGCAGTCCCTTCGCTATTTAGGCGGACTCTGGTGACCGCTTGCTCGATTGCAACCTTATGATATAAATAAAAAAAAAGTTCAGAGTTTGTAAGTGTGCTCCCTACGTGTTCCTAAACCATTGCCAATCATCATCAGCTCACTGTAGGTCTCCACTGAAGGGTTCGGACCCTACCCTAAGTTAAGGGTGAGTAGGCCACAGTCAACCATGTTGGCCCACTAAGGGTTGACTTCACACATATCTTTAAACTTCGTAGATATGTGCAGCATCACGATGTTTTCCTTCAACGTAAAAACGTCGGATAAATGTACATATAAAAATCGAAAACCACATAACACTTGGTGGGATTCGAACCTAGGACCTGCAGATTACAAGTCAAGTGCTTAACCCCTGAGCCACCGACGCTCATTCATTGTACATATTTTATACTGTAATGGTTTTAGATGAGTATTCATAGAAAACAGAAAAGGTTTTGGGCACAAAACTAGGTTCATACTTAACATCTATCGATCTGTAAGTCTGTTTTTTCCATTAAGAAATATCACTTGAAATATTTATTACTTTTGTATTAATTTTACAAGGAAAAATTCTAATAAAATTTCCTCGCAAAGAATCTTCCTATACAATGTGGTTTTTTTTTAATCTTTCCACAAACTTGTTACTCATTGTTGGATTAAACTATGAATGTGACATAATTTGATTGTTTTTTTTAATTGTGTGCATTCGTCTCTTGCGAAAAAGTAAGCGGCAAAAATATTTGGTGCGATCATATAATGCGACAAACTTGTTTGGCCCGGTGAGGTTTTTACCGTTTAGTTATCTCAGAAAGTAAAATATACTTTACCTACTAATTAATCCCTAGAAAATAAGATACACAAGACAAGACATGACAAGACTCCACAGGCCGATAAAGATATTGTAAAATTTTCTTAACACTGACAGGGTAGGGCTTATGACCTATAAATAATTATCACCTTTGTCTATCGGATCAGATAAGTTATTTTGTTAATGTAAGGTGGCAAACGAGGAATCGACCACCTGAATAAGCCGAAGCGACATCCGCAATTACAGATGCGTTCATCATCAACCTGCCATTATCTCTATAAGGGTTCGGCACAGTATGTACTACTCCTCCATACATCTCTATCAGCCGTCAAATCTGGATTCACCTTCTACTTACGCATATCCTATTTCACACAATCGATCCACACTTTCTTTGGTCTTCCTCTACCTTTGTAGTCATCCACATTTAATCTCATTACTTTTTTGCCTGAAACACGGAAAAAGAGTATTTTACCTTCCTCCTCCTCCATTAAAACCACTTCTTAAGGGGAATAAAATAGGACCTGCGACAATCACAATCGTCAGACGAAATGTGGAATTACATACTTCCAATTGACGCATGTCTTCTGTGTGGTCGTGGTATATCACCGAGCCGGCCCATTCGAGTAACAGATGTTGTTGCTGCCGTCTACAACTATACTTGTTTTGTTTTTCACAATTAATTGAGCTATCACATTCATATATATTGACAATTTTAAGCCGTGGAGATGTTGCAACTTTTTTTCAACTTTTAAGCAAAATTTTGTTCGAAAGCCCTTCCAAATTTAATGCAAACAAACATTATTCAGTTCAACTTTACAGTTAAGATAAAATGTTTATTTAATTATCA
This sequence comes from Papilio machaon, assembly GCF_912999745.1. Taxonomy (NCBI): domain Eukaryota; kingdom Metazoa; phylum Arthropoda; class Insecta; order Lepidoptera; family Papilionidae; genus Papilio; species Papilio machaon. Next base: position 4,379,883 of record NC_060012.1, on the reverse strand, counting down.
GATAAATAAATAAATAAAAGTAATAATTTGTGTAACTTTGACAGTACAGCATTCCTATTTAATCTATATATATAAAAGAAAGTTGTGTTAGTTACGCCATTTATAACTCAAGAACGGCTGAATCGATTTGACTGAAAATTGGTGGGCAGGTAGCTTAGAACCAGGAAAAGGACATAGGATAAATTTTACCCCGTTTTCTATTTTTTTATTCCGCGCGGACGGAGTCGCGGGTAAAAGCTAGTTTGTAATAAAGTTCACCAAAACTTGTAATAAATTTTGAGTGTAAGGTTTACTTTTTTTTTTTGATTTTCGAAATTTTAAGGCCATTTCGATAGATATTATTATTAACCTATATAAAATTCACGTTTAAAAGTAAAGCCGATGTTGAATATGTCAATGTTAACGTTGGCTATAGAAAAGAGATGACCAGTTCAAATTTTATGGGACCTAAAATTTTATAGAGATGTTCTGAAAGGAAACATTTTCACACTTTATAACAATAAAAATACGAGTATGTTTCTACTGGGAATTACCTATAACATATTTATGTATAACAAGGTCGACTTCCAAGATTTAGTTACTAAAACAACTGCCTATACGTTTTCCTAGTTCACCAGAATTATACCTTGACTTTTAATAAAAGGATCTGTCAAATATGAGCAACAGAGTACACTTAGTAGTACATTTAGTAGTTTTGAGTAGCTTTGTATGTGTCATCATGATATGCATATTTATGAATATCATCTTTCCCTCGCACTCCGCGGAAAGTGGTATTTTTTAGTAAAACATCAGCTCTGCCTAGTCCTTTTCTCTATAGTCAAAGGAAATATACTATCGTGTCATCAGTGATGATCACGTAAGCTTTGCTGACACCGTAATGTCAAGGTGTCAACTAAGTTTTTACTAACAAAGTGATAATGATTTCCTTAGTTTTGTTTCATTGATATTAATGAAAAAGAACGTCGGTGGCTCAGGGGTTAAGCACTTGAATTGTAATCTGCATATCATGGGTTTGAATCCCGCCATGTACGTGTTTTTCGATTTTAGATTTACATATGTACATTTATCCGACGTTCTTACGGTGAAGGAAAACATCGTGATGCAACCTGCACATATCTGAGAAGAAATTTCAATGATATGTGTGCAGTCAACCCGCACTTGGTCAGCGTGGTTGACTATGGCCTTGTCAGCCCTAACTTAGGGCAGGCTCCGAGCCTTTCTGTGGGCACGTGTAATTTTATTCTCGGATAGGAAAAGTATTTAAATATGAAGATAAGTCCACTCCACTTATTAATCACTAAACGGAGTATCATTTTAAAGAGTGATCAATTGATTGTTTTTTTTTCTCGGAGCGTTGTAAAATCAGTCATGCTTATTCGTTTTTTAAATAAATGAAATAAGTAATTGGTATTGAAATTTTATTATAAGATCATAAGGATCGACATACACGGACTATGTCAATGCCGAGATCTTCAAATGTTCTGCTCTGGACGAGTAGCTAAAGTTTACCTCAGTTTGCAGTCGTTGTTATTGCTGGCAGGTACACCGTAGCACTCCGTTTCAGCAGTTTGCGGTTGTATTATACTCATCTTAAGTTAAATAATTGACCAGTCTAACATTCGGGATCGATTCGAATTACATCCGGACAGTGTGGCCTTGCTTCGGGCGTTCTAAAATTTACAGAGACAGCATGAAAAAACTGCTCTAATGACTTTTAAAATACTCTATGGCAGATACTAATTTACGATTTAGTATTCAAAGAAGTTATTGCGAGATTTTATACTTAAAAGTAGCAGATGTGTTGATTACGTACACAGGGAAGGGAACTTATTCAAGGATATTTCTCTTTCTAAAAGTCGCCTCCTCCGCCAAATCCACTATTCCTCTCTATCAATAAACTCTGTTACATTTGTTAAGATATATGTAATTGAATAATTTCTGTCTAGACTAGATCTTTTAAGTCTATTAAATGGTAAATAATTCAGACAATGATTTATTTTAGAACAAGGTGATATTCCGTTTGATTTCTATCGTTAAAAAATCTGATGCAATCACGAAACAAACTACGGGACTTATCAACTAATTGGTCTTAAAAATTGTAAAAAAAATAATAATAGATAGATCAGTTATTTCTATTATCTAACATTATTACACAATATTTAATTTAATATAAAATGAAGTACAGCAAATTTTTGTATAAATAAACGTGATAATTGTGAATCGCGCCATTTTTACTTCAGAGACCATAGACATAACTCGTTTGAACTTAACTTTTTAATTGTCCGTCACCGACAATACTGACGTTCAGCGTAACAAGTACAACTCATATTTTTATTCCAACCGCGATTACCTTGACCGTAACTTAAACACAAAAAAAAAACTGGTTCTTGCTCCAGTAATTATCCATTTAAATATCCTTCATTGCCATTTGCAAAGTTATAATTTGTGTAAAGTGACGTTTGAAAGCGCGCGAAAATCGCTGCACTCCCGCGCTCTTTCCTGACGGTTCTTTTTTTTAATTTTCAACAATGAAGGAATTAACGGTGTCAACCAGCCAGTGCTTGGAGCAGAATGGAAGTCGCATCATTGCGAAGAACGGAAAGAAATCTGATAATGGTAAGAATTTCGTCTATTATATTAATTTCTCAATTATTTAGATAATAATTTTTATTTGAAATTCATATATGATTTAATTTTTATATTATTCACCTAATACGCCTTACAAATACTCTAAATCTAACGCCTTACTAAAACTAGTAAAAAAAAATTAAAAAAAAAGTTTGCCGCGACACCAATTTATAACCTCCGCCTTTTGTAATTGAAAACAATAAGTCGGATTATGCTGCAAAATTGTATAAACTAACGGAAAATTATATTCAATTTTAATTCGGACACTTTCTGATAACTATGTAGTTATCACTTAAAGTAGCCATATTAATTTGACCTATGTATGGAGTCTTCTTATACGTGGAAGGAGATCGTTGGTGGCTCAGAGGTTAAGAACTTGACTTGTTATCCGTAGTACAACTATGTTTTACGATTTACATATGTAAATTTATCCGATATTCTTACGGTGAAGAAAAACATCATACAATCTGCATCTATCTGCGAAGAAATTCAAAGATAAGTGTGAAATCAACCCGCTCTTTTCCAGCGTGGTTGACTACGGTCTAGTCACCCCCGACCAAGGGTATGCTTCGAGTCCAGTGGGGACGTATAGTAAGTTGATGATGGTGATTATGATTGTATCTATATCTATATATACTCGTATATAGAAAAAAGTCGTGTTAGTTACACTATTTATAACAGACAGACGAAGAATTTTTAGCCGACTTCAAAAAGAAGGAGGTTATCAATTCGACTGAATTTTTTTTTTATGTGTGTTACCGCGAAACTCCGCCCCTAGTGGTCCGATTTTGATAAAAATTATTTTAATCGAAAGGAAGTGCTTGCAGATGGGTCCCATTTTTTTGTTTTTTTTTTTAAATAACTAGAAGACTAGTAGATTTTATTTAATGTTTTTGATGTTTTTTCACTTTGTGATTGCATGAATGCCGGGTTCAGATATGTATATTGAAAAAAAAAAATTATTGATAAACTGTCCGTAGCAACTTTTATCTGTTATTATTTCAGAGGCTTAGGGTCATGGATAAAGTTTAAATTTTTTTTTCGCCAGCTCAAAACATGATAAGATAAATCGAAGATTCTGTTCGTATGTTTATATTATTTTTATATTATCTTTAATTATACGTTGTTTTGTTTCCTTATTAGCATTTTGTATATAAAGTTTTTATCTCACTTATTATTATTACAAACTAGCTGTCACCCGCGACTCCGTCCGAGCGGTGTTAAAAAAACGTAATTAGTAGCCGAGTGTTCTTCCAGACTATGTTCTACATCTATGCCAAATTTTATGGAGATTCATACAGTCGTTCTAGAGATACCTTCGAACATACATCCATCTAAACATTCGCATTTATAATATTAGTAAGATTAAATTTGAAAAAAAAAACTATCTGGCTAAAATTACTTAAAACTTTCGCATTAAAAAAATATATATATTAGCCAACCAGTATCTATCCTAATATTATGAAAAAAAAAAACAATTTCAAGAAAATCCTATTGTATTCATCATTTCTCTCGTCACGCAATATTTTACTTTAAGAATCAATTTAATATTTGCTAGTATACGAGCCTTGGACTTATTTTACCGCTCTGTTTAAATGAAATAATGAACCTTGTCTATGCAATAGTTTCCGGTTTAATCTAGTAGTTATCCGCGACTCCGTCCGAGCAGAATAAAAAAATTAACAAGTAGCCTATGTGTTCTTCTAGACTATGCTCTACATCTGTGCCAAACTTCATCAATATCAGTTTAGCGGTTCCGGAGATATTTTTAGCAAACATCCATCCATCTAAACATTCGCATTTATATTAGAAAGATTATATTTTTTACACGACTGATAAAGAAATGGGTAAATTGAAATGGCGCCTTTGTAACACACAATTTTGTTATTTTTGTTTATTTTTAACTATCTTTTTTTTATAATGTAGAGTAAGATAAATTACTAGTTTAAAATTCAATTTAAACTAGTGTGTGTTAGTGTGTTTCTGTATTGCATGTTTAACGCGGCTTTAGAGGTATGACAATTCTATTGTCACTGTCTATAGGCTCAACGACTGAATTTTGACAAGTGACCAGTACGACTTAGGGTCCTTGAAGAAGCGAGCATATTTCTTGCTTATAGGCCGGCAACGCATCTGCAGTTATTCTAGTGTTGCGGATGTCCATGGGAGTCGATGATCACCTTGGTGTTCCCGCCGCTAGTTTGCCCCTTCTCTTAAAAAAAAGTGACGTGTCAATTCGTAATATTCCCCTGAGTGTGTCAGGTGTTAGTCAGTCGGGTTTTTTTGGTTGTTTCATATATAAATAGTGTTGTTTTGTTGAGCGTCGGTGGCTCAGGGTTTAAGCACTTGACTTGCAATCTGCAGGTCCAAGGTTCGAATTTCGCCATGTACCTAATGTGTTTTTCGATTTTCGGTTAAGATATCGACGCTGGAAAGCATAAACGCTGTAACCCTTGAAATCGCGAATATGTTTTTCACACGTTAATAATTTCAACCATTATCAAACGATAATGATTTTATTATAGGTTAGCACAAACTACACAACATTGCTAAATACCGCATGCTTGTAGGCGTATCAGCTCACGAGTTATCATTTTTTGACTCCTGTAAAGTTGACATTTTCGGGGTTACAGCGTTCACGCTTTCCAGCGTCGATATGTACATTTATCCGACATTCTGACGGTGAAAGAAATCGTGATGCAACCTACGCATATCTAAGAAGAAATTCAATGATATGTGTGAAGTCAACCCGCACTAGGCCAGCGTGGTTGACTATGGCCTAGTAACCCTTAACTTAGGTTAGGCTCTGATCCCCTCAGTGGGGACGTATTGTGAGCTGATGACGATGTTGTTTTCAAATGTCTGTCGCGAATAGAATTATGAATGGTAGTATCTAGTAGTATAGATTACGTAACGTTTCTTAGTAATACAATGATCAGAGGAAAATACCGACTTCATTGTAGGAATTTTATAGGTTATTACCCGATCACAATAAACTTCCTGAACGGTTTCGATTGTTCTTTTAGTTTTGATTATTTCCCTGTTTGTTCACACCTTATTTGTTTACGTGATTGGACATATGACTGATGACGATCACATATAGACGAACAAGTCTATAGGTAGTCATATAGGTTAACCAGTTTTGTACTATCGGAGCAAAAAATGTGTACGGCGAGCGCACGGCAAGTTACATCTTTCCTAGATTAATGAATGAATGAAGGTTTGGTAAAATGCATAACACAAAAAAACATTAAGCGCAAGCTAAAACATTACTTATGTACGCAAGGTCACTTCAGCGCTAGTGACAAATCACTGCGGTTTATATAGCGTTAATTATTTGTAATATTTTTATTATGAAATTGTATATCCATACATATATATAAAAGAAAGTCGTGTTAGTTACACTATTTATAACTCAAGATCGGTCGAACTGATTTAGCTGAAAATTGATGAGGAGGTAGCTTAGAACTAGGAGACAGACATAGGAACTTTTTCATCTTGTGTGCATTTTTTTTATTCCGCGCGGACGGAATCGCGGGTAAAAGCTAGTTTGTAATAAAATTTAAAAAAAATAAAAAAGTATATCGAATCCGGTTGGCGTAAGTCAAATTAAATCATGGCAACTTACTAGCGCCCCCCTTTCAACGACAAGTAAGTGTCACAATATCCTTTTCGTAATGTTGCTGTCATACTATGTCCGCGATAGTAGCGCCCCTCTCACTGACTCAGATTATCCTTGTTTGACGATAAACAAGAAAGTATTTACATAAAACTAACTTGTACCCGCGACTTCGTCCGAGCGGAATAAAAAAATAGAAAACGGGGTAAAAATTATTCTATGTCCGTTTCCTGGTTCTAAGCTACCTGCCCACCAATTTTCAGTCAAATCGATTCAGCCGTTCTTGAGTTATAAATAGTGTAACTAACACGACTTTCTTTTATATAATACTAGCTGTGGCCCGCGACTCCGTCCGCGCGCAGTTAAAAAAAAATGAAAAATAGATGTTGGCCGATTCTCAGACCTACTGAACATGCTCACAAAATTTCATGAGAATCGGTCAAGCCGTTTCGGAGGAGTACGGGAACGAAAACTGTGACACGAGAATTTTATATATTAGACTAGCTTTTACCCGCGACTCCGTCCGCGCGGAATAAAAAATAGAAAACGGGGTAAAAATTATCCTATGTCCTTTTCCTGGTTCTAAGCTACCTGCCCACCAATTTTCAGTCAAATCGATTCAGCCGTTCTTGAGTTATAAATGGTGTAACTAACACGACTTTCTTTTATATATATATATAGATATAGATAGATGTGTATTGTTACATAGGTAGAGGAAGATCCAAGGAAGTATGAATGAATTTTGTGAAAGACGATATACGTAAGAAGGGAGTAAATTCTGATATAAAATCTGATAGAGATGCATGGATTACGTAGGGTACCGAAGTTACGTAACAAAAAAGACAGGCAGACGATAATGATTCACGTACAAAATCATTTTAAAACAAAACTATCTAAACGTTTAATACTCTTGTAAACTAGTTACATATATCTATTATTTAATGAATAGAGTTTCGTTCAAGTAGCACGCCAATGACCCTGCCTGTTACCGTGTCTAAGGCCGAGGTGAGACATGAGGTCAATATTTATGTCATAGAACACGTAACTTGAATTTTTGCAATTTTGTTATCTCTGTTTTTTTGTAGACTATGACAGGAATAGCAATACTTTTGAAATGATTTTACGACTGTAGAGATTTACCATCATCTTACGTTTGTTTAGATGGATGGATGATTTTTGAAGGTATCTCCGGAACGGCTCAACGGATCTTGATGAAATTTGGCACAGATGTAGAACATGATTTGAAAGAACATATAGACTATTTACAAAGTTTTTTTTTAATTCCTCGCCGACGGAGTCACGGGCAAAAGCTAGTTATTTACATTTCATTTTATTGCAATGTCTAAATTATGTCAAAAAATTAACATCAAAAACGTGAGTTTAAATGATATTATATTGTAAAATATGGAAAGTTTATTTTGTATTTTTCTAACATCAGGTAATTTACTGCCGCCCGCAACTCCTCTTGCGGAATTGAAAAAAAAAACTTAAACAAAACTAAATGCATGTTTTTAACTAAACTAAAAAGTAGCTTTTAACAGAAAAAAGTAAAAATCGTCAATTTGTTACTTTAGCCCATATAGATAGGACACATCAAAATGTATCGTAATATTCAGCTTATAGAATATTCAGCTTTGGATTGGAACGAATTTTTATATATAATACGAACTTAATATTGTTAATTCTGTACAGAATAGAAGTTAAGGCCCTAGTTGTCAGTAAGTTTCCGGTTAGTTAGGCTTTGTGGTCTGTTTACCATCAAGGCTGAACGATTCTTAACTACATTATAATGAACGCCTGCTGATTGCATACGGTGACCATGAGTTTGCAATTGTAATTTAAAAAATAATTTATATTATAATTATAATATCTACGTTCCTAGAAGCCTTAGTTCGAAGCACTAATAACCTAATAGTTAGTGTAACTTATATAGGAACGGTTATAACACTCTCGTATATGTATCCGGTGTCGGCACCGACTAGTTTCGAGCCCATCGGGGGCCCTTCATCAGGGTGAGTGGGACTGGTATTATTTCGCGGACGCGGCCCTTCGCTCACTGAGTATGTACCCCCGATGGGCTCGAAACTAGTCGGTGCCGACATCAGATAAATATACGTAAGTGTTTTAGCCGTTCCTATATAAGTTACTGATAATGTCTCACGAAAGTTTGAATGGTTAGTGTACTTATTTCGTCTGGAAGAACGCATATGTCACGATCACGGAAATGTGTACTGTTTCGGTAAGATGCGTTTGATTTATATACTTACTTGATATCTCCGCAACGGTTCAATACATCTTATTGAAATTAAGCATAAATATAGAACATAGCCTGAAATTAAATATGAAATACTTTTCACATTTTTTCTATTTATGCGCAGACGAAATCGCGTTCAAAAGCAATTATTAACAAATAATAAATTGTCCATTTAAAATCTTGGTCACCCTAGTTATACAATTACTTCCAGCATAACTTTAGTTAATTAAATAACAATTGTAATTAATTGTTGTAAATACAATATAATAAAGTTTATATGTCTCATTAATATCTTACAAAACCTTCGCAGTTTTAATATAAATATATGAATTTCGTAACAAATTAATCAATAAAATGCCTCAAAATAAATAAACAAGGGGTTTATTGGACCTCTTTGTATTTTTTTTTAAATACTAGCCGTTGACAGAGACTTGGTCCACGTAGAATTAAGAAAAAATCTAGCTACAAATATAGGCTATGTCACCCGATAGTGTAGCTTTCCAACAATGAAAGAATTTTTCAATTCGTTTCAGTAGTTTCAGAGTTAATTCAATGCAAACAAACTATCAAATCTTTCCTCGCCTATTATTCTGAATTCGAACATAAGTTCACATTCATCTATTTACACAAGGTAACTAACACTACTAATACTAAGGTTAATAAATAAGGTTTTTTTATTCCGGCTTGGACGAAGTCGCAGACGATAGCTAGTTTATTATTAACAGTTGAACCTGGATAAATAATATTTTTATCCTTTATTCAAGTTTCTAATTACCCAAGTAGGGATTGCAATCCGGAAAAACGGATCCGGTAATCCGGCGGATCCGGCATCATTTAATGGTTACCGGATCCGGTACCAATATACCGGATCCGAAAACCGGATCCGGTGCTAGCAGTTTGTGGGAAAATAATATAGCTGTTGCATGAGTAGGTACTTATTTATCGTAAGTTGATTAAACTAAAGAGTTCTAAACTCATTATTGTGATAATTTTTGCCATTCATTCGTTCGACAGATTCATCAAATCATGATGGTATCTGTTTTAATCATAAATACCTATAAGACTTATTTGTTAGCATTCTCAAATACTTTAATAATGATTTTGATCTCATTTCAGTTAAATACGTAAGGTTAATTGTATCTATTAGATATTATAGTTACTTGATAATTAATATTGTTACTTATAAATTGATCTATCTGTGAAAGTGAAATCTAGAAAGACTAAGCTACTCGTTACGTCGTAAAATTATTACTAGTTACCTAGACTACTAAATTTTAATTGTTTTCTTGTTGTCTATTTGTCTTAACATTGGTTAAGAAATAAAGTCGATTTTATATATTTGTGATTTATTTTTAATAAACTACCTACATATAAGTGCAGTGACACTTGATTAACTTACTTATTTTGTACTAAAAAGCGAAAATCATCTAGATTTAATCAATCCGGTCGGATCCGACCGGACTGAAAATGACGCCGGATTGCAATCCCTATACCCAAGTTTCTTTTATGGAGATGTCCTTTAGGGCCGGACAATGCCTCGCTTATTCAGCTTCGACAGTAATGATAAATTGTATATCAATACAACAACTGTACCATTGACTACAATATTAACAATATCTCATTACATATTTGTAATCTTATGAACTGACGAAATAAACAACAAAATAAAACCACAGATTTATTAGAGTTCTGTGGTTAGTAATAAGATAGTATACTAGTAATTTTAGTTTCTAAACTATTGTACTAACTCCAATGATTTCTTTACCTTATCTTTATAAAAAAAAGTCTAATGGTTAATTTTTTTTTCCTACTAGCTGTCGCCTGCGAGTACGCGCGGAATTTAAAAAAACGTAATCAGTAGCCTATGTGTTCTTCCAGACTATGTTCTACGTCTGTGCCAAATTTCGACAAGATCTGTTGAGCGGTTTCGGAGATACTTTCAAACATCCATCCATTTAAACATTCGCATTTATTATATTAGTATGATACAAGTAAGTTTTCAGTTAATTTCTATCTTTATATATATAAAAGAAAGTCGTGTTAGTTACACTATTTATAACTCAAGAACGGCTGAATCGATTTGACTGAAAATTGGTGGGCAGATAGCTTAGAACCAGGAAACGGACATAGGATAATTTTTGCCCCGTTTTCTATTTTTTATTCCGCGCGGACGGAGTCGCGGGTAAAAGCTAGTTATTGATATAGATAGGTGATAAGACTTTCTATTATAAATTTCGTTTGAGTTTCCATTCTCGAAACATTGACAAAAAAAGTGATGTAAAATTTTTTAGATTAAGGAAATAGCAACATGTTTTATGATTAACTAATACACAAATATTTACTTTATCGTGGGTTTTCATTCCTAAAACACGTGTAAAATAAACAAATCGTTATCTATGTATTTCTTTTATACGTTCTTTGCTATCACGCGATATTCAAACTTAAAATCAACAATGCTTATTGTATTTTTTTGACCTTCCGCGTTTATTCAAACTACAAATATAAAGATGTAAATAATAACTAATTGTACAATGCCATCCAAACTTTATGGCGGCTCGGAATTACGCACAAGACACTACGAAATGTCGGGGAAAGGTATACCGGTGGTTTCCTCGAACGAGCTGACATAAAGATTGATTGATAGTTGTTATACCCTACGACAATTATGGAAAGAATGTGAAACAATAGACAATTTACTTTATACCTCTATATATGGACAGGTTATAAATCGTGGTATCTTGTGCCTATTTGATTTTTGCCATTTTGACTGGTAGCGGTGGTGAGGATTCAAACATCGACTAAAGTGAATCGAACTTCAAGTATTTAAAAAGAAAAAGAGTTTATTGACGTAACATTGTAACGAAGTAAGATTGACATTATTGCAATAAATATTTTTAACTAATCGAAGTTTAAAAAATGTAATAAGCGTGCAGTTCTAACTTCAAAAAAATAATTAATATGTTATGCCCGCCGTTACAAGGTTACGTTTTTGAATTTTAATAAAGTGTCAAATGTGACCTATTAAAACGGCCCACCTATAATAACAGTCTTACTAATATTATAAATGCGAATATTTAGATGGATGGATGGATTTTTGTTTGAAGGTATCTCCGAACGGCTCAACTGATTTCGATGACATTTGGCATAAATAACAAACATAGGCTGGAAGAACACATAGGCTCACACTCACACACTCATACTCATATAGATTTTTCAAGATGTCAATTCCAAGTTATGACAAATTTGTTGTCACTATTTTTTTAATGTAATGGGATTATTAATATGATAAGATCACTGCAGTCAAAACCCATTTTCACTGGCAAAAAAACTAATTTAAAACGCAATCGAATTTCATGGATTAATAAATAAATCGAAAAAAATGTTTAATTTGATTTACTTTGACATCTTTGAAGATACTATTAAGTTTAATTGCGGTTACTTTTATGAAGGCGCTATAGGATAAATATTCAATTATGGCCAAGATATGTTTAGATGAATTTAGAATTCAGTGAGATAAATATTGTTTATAGAGATCTATCTAGTTTATTACAGAATTATATACATTCTGTAATAAACTAGATCGTCGTCACTCATAGTCAAAATCTGACCATAATTCATTATCACAGATTTTTTTTTACAAAAAATAACGTTACACATTTCTTCGACAGTACACCAGGAAAGTATCTATGCAAGTTTTCTTCACTTAAATATTGGATTATACCGTATTAACTTACGATAGAAATTACGTCACGGCTTAGGACATAATACAGTCAGCAGAAAATTGGTAAAAACAAAGTATTGTTTTTTTTATTTCTAGTTTTTTTAATAATGCGCCGACGAAGTCACGTGTAACTGCTATATTTAATAACATGGAAAGATACTTAGTAAGTGACTATTTTGCACTAAGATTTCGTTTTTGATAATTTAACTTAACATGCTTGAGTCATCATTATTTAAACGACTAACCGTTGCTTTCTGAAACCAAAAATCTAATGTATATAAAATATCTTTGTCATTATCCTTACAAAAAAAAAAGATAACAATATATGTTTTAAACGAAAATTTAGGTATTACAAATTCAAGGTTACTCCAATATATTTAAATTCACCTTCATTTTTAACATAATCTGAATGTGTTTTGTTGACGTTAGTAACATGCATATTATGTTTAAATATAAGTTATGTTTATACATATAGAGTACGGTATTATTGCACCATAGATCCAAACACTGTCTATGACTCAACTGTTAATATTATGGGTTGTATTAAAATTGCCAGGTAAATGTGAAATCCCATACACATAGAAATGAGGAAGGAAATAAAGTCATTAAATTAAATATTATTCTTCGAATTTGTCTGTAGATAGTTAAAAAAAACAATTATTACGTAATTTATGTTATCTGTAAGAATTAATATAATTTGAAATACTTGTTGCTAATGCAGAAATACTCGCATAAAACATGTTGTTTTACATTTTTTTTTTTCAATAAGAGTGAGACCAATGACAAAATGTTTCTACAATGTAAACCTACTGCCATAGTCAATTGGGTAGATGATAGAAGAATGGTTTATTTGGAAAATCTAATATATAAAATTCTCGTGTCACAGTTTTCGTTCCCGTACTCTTCCGAAACGGCTTGACCGATTCTCATGAAATTTTGTGAGCATATTCAGTAGGTCTGAGAATCGGCCAACATCTATTTTTCATACCCCCCCATTTTTTAACTGCGCGCGGACGGAGTCGCGGGCGACAGCTAGTAATAAATAAATATAATGCATATTTTCTCTCATTCATACACATTCGTTAGTTAATCTTTTTTCTCTCTCGCGTAACGAAATTCAAGTAAAAGTGATAAGTCTAAATTTCTTTGTCATAAATTCAAATACTGAAAAAGTTTAGTTTAAATTAATTTACTGTCATCTATATCTATATCTATCTCTATATATATAAAAGAAAGTCGTGTTCGTTACACTATTTATAACTCAAGAACGGCTGAATCGATTTGACTGAAAATTGGTGGGCAGATAGCTTAGAACCAGGAAAAGGACATAGGATAATGTTTACCCCATTTTCTATTTTTTATTCCGCGCGGACGGAGTCGCGGGTAAAAGCTAGTCTATATATATAAAAGAAAGTCGTGTTAGTTACACTATTTATAACTCAAGAACGGCTGAATCGATTTGACTGAAAATTGGTGGGCAGATAGCTTAGAACCAGGAAAAGGACATAGGATAATTTTTACCCCATTTTCTATTTTTTATTCCGCGCGGACGGAGTCGCGGGTAAAAGCTAGTCTATATATATAAAAGAAAGTCGTGTTAGTTACACTATTTATAACTCAAGAACTGCTGAATCGATTTGACTGAAAATTGGTGGGCTGGTAGCTTAGAACCAGGAAACGGACATAGAATATTTTTTACACGGTTTTCTATTTTTTACTCCGCGCGTAAAAACATTAAAAAACTTTCGTACTGATATACCATTATATTAAAAAAACTGGTCTCTGGTTATCCCCATGGTAACAAGACGTTTGAGTGCTCACTATAAACCAGATTCAAAGCTATGCCAAAGGTTTTCCCGTATGGGAATCCCAGGTGAATTAACAACATTAGTATGTTTCCACTGCCGTAAAACATATATTAAAACATACTATTGCCTCAGTTTTATAAAAGGAAATTAAAGAGCTGAAAATATAATGTTGTGCAAGTTTTTAACTAGTAAAACTTTACAGTTATCAACTATTTGGAGAGCACTTAGAAGGTAAACTATAAGTAATTTTATTAGGACATATTTATTAATACTTCATTAATATGAAGTCATCAAGAATAAGTTGGGTTGGCACGAGGCAGGCGGCCTGCCGTAAAAACTTAAGCCAAAACTTTAAGGTTTATAAAACCTTGTGCGCTGAACCCACGTGAGTGGGAAAAGGCCAGGGAGATGATGATAAAGAACAATTATAATTAAATATTAATTTTTTTCGTAAAAAAAAAAATCACAATACAGATCAAGAAATAAATAAAATGTATTTTATTTTTAGGCGTTTTTTAATCAAACCTTTTTTAAAATTAAATCATGTAACCTCAAATTGTAAAAACATAGCTTTTTTTGCTGTCTGTACTATTAAGTCATTCTTTCAAACCACATTTCTTTATCCTTTCTTTATCTTAAGTTATGTAGAGTTCTTTTATTTAAGGAAATAAAATATCTACTCACGTACTTATAAGTCGTTTTATTTTACGCTAAGGAAATATATTATAGTTGAGTCAGTGTCCTACTTTTATTGTTATTATAATATAGTTTATTAGACATAGTAATTGTTATTTTTATATATTATAAGTTGGCAAACGTGCAAGCAGCCAACTGAATTCGCCCAAATAACGAAGCGACTGCCAATAGACAACCGCAATTGTAGATGCGTTGCCTACCTTTAATCGATGGAGGAAACACACGGAAAGGGAATTTTTTACGCTTTATATACGAAAACTCCTCCGTAAAATCCATTATCAAGGATGGAAAGGAATAAAATTAGGCCTCCGGAACGTATTCATCACACGATATACGGAATGACTTCCCTTTCACGCTTTCTTTGTGGTCGTAGTATTGCACCAGTCGAGGCTCATTCGTGCAACAGATGTTGCTGGCGTCACATTACTAACTCTATGTGTGTTCATCCATCATTTCAATCGTATATCTAATATATAAAATTCTCGTGTCACGAGGTTCGAACTTGAACTCCTCCGAAACGGCTTGACCGATACTCATGAAATTTTGTGAGCATATTCAGTAGGTCTGAGAATCGGCCAACATATATTTTTCATAAACCCCCCCCCCCCCCATTTAATTTTTTTTAACTGCGCGCGGTCGTCGTCGCGGGCGACAGCTAGTTTATTTATATGGATGCTTTTGAGTTAAACACTATAACAACTTATATTTTTATAATTAATGTTTTACCTTATAAGGATAAGGACCTCATAAAAATATAATCCTAAATTTAACGCGGTCGTTGATATTTTTAAGTTGTTTAAGGAACCAAAAAAACTGTATATAAATTTTAACATGCACTATAGTGATACAGACTTCATTGGCCTCGTAAGAGGTACTGTTGTGGAATTGGCAGGATAGGATAAGATAGTTCGACAAGAATTGTCATACTTTTTTGTCATTGACAAAAGATTTTTGTAGTGATTAATAGACTTCAAAAAGGAGAAGGTTCTCAATTCGTTTGTTTGCTTTTTTTGGTTGACGTATACCGGGTTGACTTAGTTCGTCTGTCTATACGTGTATTCTTACTAACAGTAGGTTCTCACAGCAGTTACACTTGTCATAATGTCGTCTCTATATAAAACAAAGACTATAATAGGTAGTCATTATTGGTACAGTAATATTTTCGTGTCATTATGATCCGAAAAACCCCGTACCAAAGTTTCTAAGTTCTGCAAACGTCACATGATGACGTACAAGTGTACCTATATCGATTTCCCGAGTTCACACATGCGCAGTAGAGGCCGCAGTAGGGTGCATATATTGTTACTATCTAATTAGGATAACCTTATTAAGTTTACAGCTAGATAACAGAGAGGCTGAGATTCTTGATCGATTTTAAGAAGTTCAATTTGTTTTGTTTTTTTAGTCTATTTGCTACAACATAAGGTCAGCATTATATGGACTATTCGTCCTTTTCATAAGCCGCCATATTTGAATTCGCATTATTAAATATATCTTTTATACAATCCATACATACTTTCTTACTTTTAGACATCCACATTGAATGTTATTACTTTATGTTTATATGCTTTATTCTCTCAGCACATGGACAGTCCTTAAGATTGATAAAATTTTGGTGAACGCATTTGCACGTACAAAATCATCTGTTGGTCGCGATATCGCTCAGTCAGCCATAACACCAAGACGCGACGGCGCGTTACATCGGCCATCTTTGTTTTTGTTTATTTCTTGCTTTTTAAACAAATATATTTTAACAAGTACGTATTAAAAAATATTTTTTAAGTATAACGTATTAAGTTCGATGTGTGCAAATGCAAAATAACGTGCGATGTGGTTACAGTGAAAAAAATAACAGTAAGTCGGCAAAAATAAACAAAACATTCGTTTTTTTATCCTTGCGCAATAAATACGGTTATAACTTATTATAAATGCGAAAATTTAGATGGATGGATGGATGTTTGTTAGAAGGTACCTTTAGAACGGTTCAACGGATCTATATTAAATTTGGCATACATGTAAAACATAGGCTGGAAGAACACAGGCTATTTAAAAAGTGTATTTTAATTCGCGCGGACGGAGTTGCGAGCGGCAGCTAGTAATATTATAAATGCGAATGTTTAGATTGATGGATGAATGGATGTTTGTTAGAAGGTACCTTCAGAACGGCTCAACGGATCTTGATGAAATTTGGCACAGATATAGAATAGAACATAATCTGAAAGAACATAATATAGGCTACTTATTAAGTTTATTTTTAATTTCACACGGACAGTGTCGCGAGCAACAGCTAGTTTTGTTAATAAAAAAAACTGGTTCAGTTTAACTTAACGCAATTTGATTGTAAAGCAAATGTTTGAGTATAACACAGTCATCAAAATTAAATGTTGATTTTATTACACGAATGGTACAAGAGGGATGTGGTTTTCTCGTACAAAAGTTTTTATATATGTAGCTTTCTATGAAAGTTCGACTATGACCTGTAGCCTAAACGATTGGACCGATTTTGACGAGTTGGATGTCATTCAATTCTCGAATTAGGGTATACAGTTATTATGATTTTTTTAATTTATAAATTTTAAGACCAGTTATTGTCCTTGAAAACAAAAAGTAACTTCGACTTTATATGTAAACAATTTTAATATCCTATAACTTGTCAAGTAACTAATATGTTTTACAAGGTTCAAACTTTTTATAAAAGCTTTATTTATAAGTAGCAGTTGCCTACTAATTTGAGTGAAATTAAAAAAAATATTAATAAATATAGCTTGTGTGACGCGGGGATATTGTAGCTTCAAAAACAGTGAAAGTTTTCAAATCGGTTCAGTAGTTTCGTAGCTTAATCAATGCAAAGACAATGAAATCATTTCTATTTATAACCTTATTTCAAAGTATTGCATTGCAAAGTTTTTTCTTAATTCTTTTTTACTTCCCTAACAGTTAGCTTACTAATATTATAAATGCGAATATTTAGATGGATGGATGTTTGTTAAAAGGTATCTCCAGAACGGCTGCATGAATCTCGATGAAATTTAGCATAGAGTGGAAGAACACATAGGTTACTAATTAAGTTTTTTTTTTTAATTCCAAGCGCACGGAGTCGCTGGCGACAACTAGTTTTAATATAGTAATACAAATTTTAGGGCCTAGAAAACTTACAATCTAGGGTTCCGTAAAATATCTAGTTCACTTCCCAAAAGGTTTTTCAATTCAAAAATGTGTGAGAGCTGTTGAACTAAACTAAGAAAAAAGGTTCAAAAAATTCACGCTCTCAACAATTAAATGAA
The DNA here is from genome assembly GCF_912999745.1 of Papilio machaon. Classification (NCBI taxonomy): domain Eukaryota; kingdom Metazoa; phylum Arthropoda; class Insecta; order Lepidoptera; family Papilionidae; genus Papilio; species Papilio machaon. The sequence continues at coordinate 4,361,873 of NC_060012.1, read as the reverse complement.
ATAATTATTTAATATATATTCTTTATTCTTTGACATTTATGGTTTGACATTTCACTTTCCCGGGAAATAACCGTTCGATTGATCTAATTTAGCAATAACTAACTTCGGTTTCTAAACGTGTTATCTAGATTATAGACTTTGCAGCGATAATTTGAATAACGTTTACACAGTTTCGGTAAAGATTTTTAGTATCATTTATTGAAATTAAATTGTCTTTAGTATTTTTTATATATTTATTTATCTGGCAACATTTACAAAAGTCTATGTTATCTTTGACTGCAGAGGGGATTCCAATTTTAAATTTTTTGATTCATTGCAAATATAAGTAATTCCATGTTGTGTTCTGCTTTATAATGGAACAAAATCCTCTCTTTATATATCTTATATACTCAAAAACTACTAGATTGTTTTAAAAAATTATTTTGTCATTAGAAAGCTACATTGTCACTGACTGACATAGGCTACATTTTTGTTACACGAGTAAAATATTTAAGAAACAAATGTTCTCCCTTGCGAAGTGCGGACGAACCGCTAGTTTTATTTAATTGTATTTTGAAGTAATTAACAATAAATCTTGTAGCTACATTTTTACTTCAAAAGACAATGAGCTTTTAAATTTAACGAGTATATTATCTAGTTGTTACTAAAATTTATAGCCATTCTAATCATACTAATATTATATGTGAAAGCGAATTTTTAGATGCATGGATGGATGTTTGTTTGAAAGTATCACCGTAACGGCTTCAATGAATCTTAATGTTTGACACAGATGTAGACGTCTGGAAGAACAAATAGGGTACTTATTTTTTTTTTTAATTCCGCACGGAGTCTCAGGCGACAGCTAGTAGTATATACTCGTAAATGATTTTGGCGTCGATTGTACTTAAGTTAAGGACATGCGTTCACTTTTGTGGAGGCAAGGACATTTCTGGCTTGTTCACAGTTATAATTTAATCTTGATATTATGTTACATAACATTCAAAAGTAATCCAGTTTTGCATTCACAAATATTATTTACGATTTAATGATACACATAGAAATGTTAATTGGTTACTAAGGGAAACATTTAGTTGGATATTTAGTATAATCAATTTTTTGCCGACTTCAAAAAGAAGGAGGTTATCAATTCGACTGTATTTTTTTTATGTGTGTTAACGCGAAGCTACGCCCCTGGTGGTCCGATTTTGATAAAAATTATTTTAATCGAAAGGAAGTGCTTGCAGATGGGTTCCATTTTTTTATTTTAAATAACTAGAAGACTAGTAGAGTTTTGTTGTCATACCTTTGTGTTTCTTGCTAAATCTTTTTTCGATGCTTTCATGTTAACTATTAGAGTTTGTGTCTGGCATTTTGTGTTTTTTTAGTTTAGTTTAGGTTTTTAAACGGTTTTATTTAACTTGCTCTATTTATTTGGATCAAATCTAGACATGACACCTATTTCCTTTTTATAGATTGATCTGTTTGGTACATACCTAACTAATATTATAAATGCGAATGTTTAGATGGATGAATGGATGGATGTTTGTTTGAAGATATCTCCAGAACGGTTCAACGGATTAAAAATTCGGATTAAAATTTGACATCTAAGTAGAACATAGTCTGGAAGAACACATAAGCTACAAATTAAGTTTTTTCTTAATTGCGCACAGACGGAGTCGCGGGCAAGAGCTAGTTTTATTACAAATATCCTAATTTATGTTTGCAATAAAATTATCACGTGTAAATAATTTCTTGTGATAAAAATCACACGCTAATGGTAAAACAAACAATGATTCATAGTGTATTAACTGCGAGTGTTGCCATGTTTAATTACTACCAATTATAGAAAAAAAAAAATGGTTTATAAAAGTGTGTACGTGTACAATCAACATGAATAATTATTGATTAAAATCGTTTAGGCAATATGAGCAATTTTCTGAACAAAATAAGTAGCGTAAAAATACATGAGAATTCTTTTTTAAAATTAAAAAACGGTGAACTTAAAGCAAAAAAAGCAATGGCACAATTTAATATTTTAAAGATAGATTAAATAATACTGGCCAATTGTATTAACTCTTTAAGACGGTGGTAAAAAAAACATATTTATTTTCAGTAATCTTGTAAACAGTGGAAAATTTTACTTGAATTTAATTAAACGTTTTCATTATTAAAATCATTTAACATCTAAATCAAAAATGTTAATTTATTCTAAACTAGCTTTTACCCGCGACTCCGTCCGCGCGGAATAAAAAAAAAAAACGGGTTAAAAATTATCCTATGTCCTATTCCTGGTTCTAAGCTACCTGCCCACCAATTTTCAGTCAAATCGATTCAGCCGTTCTTGAGTTATAAATGGTGTAACTAACACAACTTTCTTTTATATATATAGATATTAAAATTTTAAATTAAAATGATTCGCTTCTTAACTTTATTTATTTTTTTATTCAATCTTTGTACACAAAAAACAATGTCGCACAATGTGCCTTATGTACGAAGGGCCTAAGAGCTATTTAACACATTTTTTATCGAATTGAATTGATCGTCAAATCTTACTAATATTATAAATTAGCTTTTACCCGCGACTCCGTCCGCGCGGAATAAAAAAAATGCACACAAGATAAAAATAGTTCCTATGTCCGTCTCCTAGTTCTAAGCTTCCTCTCCATCAATATTCAGCTAAATCAGTTCGACCGATCTTGAGTTATAAATAGTGTAACTAACACGACTTTCTTTTATATAATACTAGCATTTACCCGCGACTCCGTCCGCGCTGTATAAAAAATAGAAAACGGGGTAAAAATTATCCTATGTCCGTTTCCTGGTTCTAAGCTACCTGCCCACCAATTTTCAGCAAAATCGATTCAGCCGTTCTTGAGTTATAAATAGTGTAACTAACAGGACTTTCTTTTATATATATAGATAGATTCGAATGTTTAGATGGATGGATGTTTGAAGGTATCTCAAAAACGGTTCAACGAATTTCGATTAAATTTGGCACAAATGTAGAACATAGTCTGGAAGAACACATAGGCTACTAATTAAGTTTTTTTTTAAATAGGCGCGGATGTAGTCAAGGGCGCCAGCTAGTATTTAACGAAAACTGATAGGAAATAAACGTCCTCTACTGTATTTCACGTTGGTTTCTGAGACGAAAATCTCTATATATAATATATACTCATCTCTGTCATTATCTTTAACAAAACAGAGATAACAATATGTTTTAAACGAGGATATCATAGTCCTTATTATAACGTAATTAAATATTTAATTACAATGACCATTTTGTAGAACTTTTGTCCATCTTCATACATGTAATTGTTACACAATCTTTCGTAATATTCTTGTATTTTAGGGTTTCATTTTCTAATCATCAGATATTTGTTATAAAATTCTTTTTCTTGATATTTAATTCGTTTTTAATGTATATTCATTACGTGTAAATTTAAAAATGTGTTTAGATGAATAATATACTTGTTTAGTTCATTTAATTGTGTGTTTTAGTTTTTTTTTAATACAACATTAAGTAACTACACTAAAATAATGTAGAAAAAATTGTATCTAAAATGTAAATTGTACGGAATCAACAAACATACAAACACGATAGCTTACAAAACTTGATATGTTTGGAATTTTAACTATATTTAAATATCGAACTAGATTTGTTTGGAGATCGTTGTATTGTAACAAATGAAAGTGATCCACTTTCCATGCTCTAAATAACTTTCTATGTTATTTTCTAACATTTAATAAGGATATTTATATACATACTAGCTGTCGCCCGCGACTCCGTCCGCGCGCAGTTAAAAAAAAAATGAAAAATAGATGTTGGCCGATTCTCAGACCTACTGAATATGCTCACAAAATTTCATGAGAATCGGTCAAGCCGTTTCGGAGGAGTATGGCAACGAAAACTGTGACACGAGAATTTTATATATTAGATAGAAAGAAAATAACGATTATAATTCACTAGCTGTTGCCCGCGAATCCGTCCGTACGGATTAAAAATAAACTTAATTAGAAGCATATGAGATTGTCAATTGATTTTTATTCTTATCCCGAATGTCATCCAGTGAGTCGGGATTATAGTTTTTTTTTAAATTTATAATTATCTTACTAATATTATATATGCGAATATTTAGATGGATGGATGTTTGTTTGAATGTATGTACAGAACGGTTCAATGGATCTTGATGAAATTTGATACGGATGTAGAACATAGTCTGGAAGAACACACTACTTATAAAGTTACAACTAGTCGTTCATATTTTCAGTAATAGTGGAAACCATAGTACCTTGACACACGGAAGTGATACAACCTTATTGATTCAGATAACCCTATCATTGACAAGGCAATATTGTTAATAAAAATAACCAGTTCAAATGGTTTACACTGTTTATTGAAACAACATAAGCAATCGACTTTAGCTTAGATTGCGTTGATAAAATCAAATCTTACTAATATTATAAACTATCTTTTACCCGCGACTCCGTCTGCGCGGAATAACAAATAGAAAACGGGGTAAAAATTATCCTATGTCCGTTTCCTGGTTCTAAGCTACCTGCCCACCAATTTTCAGTCAAATCGATTCAGCCGTTCTTGAGTCATAAATAGTGTAACTAACACGACTTTCTTTTATATATATAGAATATTACATTGTTATAGTCCATAAACTTTGTGATACCAAAGTTAAACTTAAAAGTTTTAAATTTAGTTAGTTAGTCTATTTGTAAGATCTTAAACTTATCAGAAACCTTGTATGTGAACTATTTAATATTGATAAACGATTAACCTTCATAGTAACTGGGACCTTAAGTTACTAATATTATGTTGTTTGACATTTCCGATTACTTGAGGCTAGCTAGGTGCTTTATAAAATAGATAATATAATTGAAAAGGTTATTTATCAAGTACGAACACTTTGTCCAACCGAATTAAAATAGTAATTTCAGTTGAATTCATCAACTTACTTAATTTTACTTACTTACTTAATATTAAATTACTGTACGAGCTAGTGGCCACCAGAATACGCTTTAATAGCGAAGCGACTCCTGCTTCATAGTCATCCACAATTGCAGATGCGCTGCCTACCTTTACTCAACAGAGGAGTTGACGCAAGAAAGAGGACATATCCCTTTCTATGTTCTCCCTCCTCTCTCAAATGCGCTTCCGCTTTCCATCCTTGCTTTTTTTGGTCAAAGGGAATAAAAGGGATGCCAATATGTATTAAATATAAATTTTGCGACAGTGGAAATCTACTGTAAAACCCCTGTATTGAGGTTTATGCTTGAAAAATAACTTATTCAATTATATTATAAATTATGACATTATCAAATGTAAATTTCTAGTATAATTATTTATATTTATTTTCGCATTTTACTCGAAGTACATTAAAAATAAAACTATAATAGAACGCGAATTACACATGTTTGAATGTTTAAAGTACTCTCGTATAAAATTATCCTTTTACAGTTACTTAAGTTTACGTAGGGACCGTCGAAATATCAAGCCTCGTCTTTGTTGCTTGCTTGTTATATTTAACGATGTAACATTTAATTATCTATCCAATTAATAAGTAATTTTCTTAGCTATCGGAAGTAAAACGTGCGTTATTATAACACGATTGCTTTAATCTTGGTACTGAAAACATTGTAGTGAGCTTTGATAACCTTCTACGGGTCGAAGAGGTTAACAAATTGCCGTTCACTCACATAGTATCTAGCCGACATTCGCACACATCGAACGTTTATTTGTAAAATAAAATAATATTTTAATTTATATAAAAAATATTTCAGTTTAAAAATAATTGCCCATTTAAAATGGCAACAGTGAACGGTAAAGATTTAAATATGGAACAACCAGCGGTGCCGCCATCTTCTTTAATTCGACGCGTCAGTTCGCGTTCGATTCGAAATTCAATTTCAGAAGACAAAGAAAATGGCGTCGACAATAATTCGAAAGGTTCTTTCGTCAGCAAATATAAAAAAGCACCTGAAGCATTTAAGAGTTTCCATTTAAATGATGTCGATAATGAATTAGAAGTACCCGGAACACCAATGACACCGCGGACATCGACTACACCTGGTTTGTTTGTTTTTTAATTAATAAATTAATGGCAAAGGAATTATTTATAATTTAGCCTTATTTTATTTTTAATTTGATTACGTAATTTTTAAAAATGTCATTTTATTTTTTATAAAAGTATTATTGTATAAATTGGTTTTGCAACTGTTAAATCTAAATCTTAAATTTATCATAATTGTTTTTTTACTGCAGTGTACATATTTTTATTGTAGTTTATTAATTATACTTGTTACGATATTATGCATTTATGGTCGCAGTAAAAAATCGTAAAATGTTTAAATTCAACACTGGCTATTTAAAAAAAAATTAAATTTTACAGAATAAATAAATATAAATTACACGACCTTGGTATGACCCGACTGATTTACAAGGGTGATGTTTTTTATGTAAGTTCCACGTTCTCCGATTTTAACGAATGAAGTTTCATTCATTTGTATTCTTTCTCGGATTTATTGATTTTTAATTAATACTTTAATAGTTTTAATCTACAATTATTATGAATTCAACTTATGACATGGAAAAATAACTACGAAAAATTTAATGTTTTTAATCCATCGTTATTCATTAGAGATATGAACGAATCTAAAAATCAAGAATTTGTCCATCAAAGTTCAAATTTTGATCTGACGTGACATGACTTTAGATTTTAGGCGCATTTAGTTTAAAAAAAACTAAATTGATAACCTTTGTGCTACTCCAGGCTCATTTATCTTTGTTGCTAATTTCACACCGATCTGTTGAGTCGTTCAGTGGACCTAGCACGAATATTTGTGACCTCTTCACCAATTCACAAATTTGTGCAGCGGAAATTATACCAAAAACTCATACTAATTTTGACATAATTAACGATGACGATACGAAGGTAATTCTCACAAATATTCGTGATAGGTATTACATAGTAACGTTCATCTTATCTAATACTAGCTTTTTCCCGCGACTCCGTCCGCGCAGAAAAAAAAAAGAAGACGGGGTAAAAATTATCCTATGTCCTATTCCTGGTTCTAAGCTACTTGCCCACCAATTTTCAGTCAAATCAATTCAGCCGTTCTTGAGTTATAAATGGTGTAACTAACACAACTTTCTTTTATATATATAGATATGACCTGTGCCTACTGTTCTTAATTAAAATGCTTTATGTATTAAGTATATGAGACGTAGAAGGAAATATGTACGATAAAAACTATATAAACAAGTGCAACATTGACCGAATTACACAAAAAAACATAACCTAAATGATAACTTTATTATAAAATGCATTATGTACAGATAAAAAATCCCGTAGTTAAAAAAATTTAGCAAAAACACGTTTCGTGCACAAACGTAGTTAACCTCAACCTTTTTAATCCAAACGATAAAGACCTGACTGAATATACAAAACGTATTGTTATAAGATTCTGTAGATAATCGTTTGATTATCGTCATTACGTCCTTCTCATTGATACATCCATACATCCTTCCATACATCTCTATCAGTCGTCATATCTGGCCTGTCATACATCCTCTTTTACGCAATATAAGCATTTATAATTTTAATAAATCACTCCGATTAATGTTCAAAAGTAATATTTTTTGGTACCTAAACCCGACATGTTTTGCAATGCGAAAGTCAAAATAAAGTCACATAAAATCTATGTAACCCTTTCTTAAGGTACAAAAGATTCAGACCAAAGTTTCAATTCAAATCTGTCCAGTGGTATATGAACGCATATGAGAAAAACAGATAGAAATTATTATTTATTTATTTACATTGTTTAATCGTAAAATAATTAAATTATTCTGTGTGAGGGTAAATGTGTTCATATGATGCTAGGAAGCTCTTATTTGCTTAGAAGAAAACACAGTTTTATAACCTAATAGTTTTAGCCGCGATTTCCGCGTGAAATACTGTCTTCGGTTATCATTTTTAATGACTCAGTCTAATTGTTTTATTTCATATTATAAAATATTCTAATAAAACACATTAAACTTACAAAAAATTCACATAACTTTACATAGTTCCATACAAATTTTAATCCCCGATTACCTATTGTTATTTTGCACGCTTAAAAGGAAAAACTTTTATCAAATTAATAGCCTAAAAAATAAGTTTCTAAGTGAAACACACCCCCACATTCAATCCCTTATAACCCTTTTTTCGCGTTAAAGCCGATGACCTTTCATAGGTTAGACTATTAGTGTACCAAATTTCATTTAAATCGGTACATTAGTTTTGGCGTAAAAGCAAGAAAGACAGACAGAGTTACTTTCCCATTTATAACATTAGTAAAGATAGTAAGAATAAATACCTAATCTGGAGCACAAATGTGAGACGAAAAAGCCTCCTTTTATTGGAATAAATTCCCTTAATACAGTAAAAAATTACGTTACAAAACTGACTCTCCATTACACGTCTAAGTATTAAACACTCCATCTATATGTGTCCACATATATCTGCGCAGAACATATCTTTAGTAATACTTGCTTCTCTACATATGTTATTTGTTTTTGTTGACATAGTTGCTACGTAACAAAAAGGTTCTGTTTGTAATTACTTGTTTTTTTACACACATTTTTTTATTGTTTTAACAATTAATCGAGTTGACTATTAACGATTTTTTAATCTTTTTAGTCTTTACATGTACTGATAATTACGCATTAAATTTAACAACAGACTATCAAAATATAACGTTAAGATAATAAAAAATAAATTATTTTATAGAAACAAACTTTTTTTTTAAGACTCAGGTATTGATTTGGGATAAATTGTAGCCATTTTGTTGGAAGAACACTAGTTATAGTGCCACGAAATTATCTAGCCCAATGGCCATAACAATTTCATATGGATCAAGTAAATAGTATCTCAAAAGGCTTGTGGTAGCTGTCTTCTTATGTCATGTGTTGTCACCGGGTCAGATTGGTTTATCGGACTATAGTTTAAGTATTTGGTAGAGTAAAATGATTGAAGGTGATATTGTTTCGTTGTGGAAGTGTGAACGTGATTGAAGAGCTAGGGGTCCGTAGGGTTGCCAACATTTAATAAATATAGACCAGAAAACTGACATAAAAAATATAAATAAATATCAACCCTTGATCATTAGTGAACGACGAAAAGAAAGAACAGAAAAAAGTCATCCTTAGGTATGACGAAAAAAACGACATATGGTGATTTTTGATGGCCGATTGTTGGTTAGTTCTTACCATCCATAGACTTTAAGACGTTCATGTCACATCTGTAGTAAATCGTGAAATTCGAAAACTTCAGTTAAACCAGAAGTATTGACAACCCTAGCTCTATGACATCTAGGATTCAATTGAGGATGTTGAAGTTACACAGTTTTCGTATTGAGATTTAAAAAAAGACAAAGATTTCTTTAGGATTTTAAGTTCTATTCGTTTATTTGTTTAAACTTTCGTGAGACATAGTAATAAATTAATTAAGAACGTCTTAACTCACGTGTGATTGTCCGGTGATGGCACCGACTAGTTTCTCGCACTCGAGATGTGACGCGACCGCGAATTCCTCAAAATAAACACTCGCCCTGAAGATGGACCCGTCTGGGGTCCATCTTCAGGGAGTCGTTCATGTAATGATGTATATGTACTTGGGTTGTATGTAATTTATATAGTAACCTCATATAGTTGAAACGACTGATATGATTTTAACGAGTAAGGTGTAATTTGATACGTATTCTTACCCTGAGTCAATCAGGTATTTCGTTTTTTTCTATTAACGATGTCTATGATATTAATAACACTGAGTTTATCTTTTGTCATCAGGTCATGAGAACTGCACCTTCCACCATGACTTGGAGCTGGACCACAGGCCGCCTACCAGAGAGGCTCTCTTGCCCGACATGGCTAACTCATACAGACTTCTACTCACAGGTAATTTAGCTTTTTAAAATTGGTAGATACCGCAGCATTAGCTACACAAACAAATTTCCAGGTCTGTAACAGCTACTGCTGTTAAAGACCTGGAAATTAAACACACAGAAGACATCAGATGATTGCAGACTTTATCCGCGTTTTCACTAAAGAGTGTGTTTGCCAGAGACCAATTCTAGTTCTTTTCCCCTTCCCAGATTTTTTAATAGATAATGGATTGGTGGAAAGAGAATCAAAATATTTAATTTCTGTAGGCAATGCATCTGCAACCTTTGAATTTGTTGCTGATGTCTATAGCTAGTGTTTATTTCGCTATTTTAGCAAAATCAGGTAACCGCTCATTTAGAATGTTATCCTATTAAAAAAAGCAATTAATTAGATTTGTTTTATTTTCCAGGCCTGGGTGAGGATCCAGAGAGACAGGGTCTGCTGAAGACGCCAGAGAGAGCAGCAAAGGCGATGCTGTTCTTTACTAAAGGCTACGACCAGAGTTTGGAAGGTATTATAAAATTCAAACTTTTTGCCGGCATGTGGTTAGTTACGAGTTCAGCGACTGGTATTATATTTCAAGCCACTATATTTGGATGGATGGATTACACCACTTTTGATATAATAAATAAATCGAGTCATATTACAATAGAACTGAGTATCACGGTGTAATAAAGCAAACTTTAAAAGCAAATTTAATTTAAAAAATCTGTTAAAATGATTTTAGTAATAAGTATTTTTTTCTCTCGCAGAGGTCCTAAACAATGCGATATTCGACGAAGACACAGACGAGATGGTGGTCGTGAAGGATATTGAAATGTTCTCGATGTGCGAACACCACTTGGTCCCATTCTATGGCAAGGTTTCTATCGGTTACCTGCCTCAAGGCAAAATACTTGGCCTCAGCAAGCTCGCAAGGTAAATGCACTATTGTTAGTATGAGTAAGTGTGAAAATACAGATATTTTGACGTACTTCTATAACGTGATAGTTGCAGAAACAAAGCCTTAATATAGCACTACGAATAGATTTACTAGACACTCCTAAAAGTCCTAAATTACAAAATGTTTACAAATGTTCAATACCTTTTATATAGTTAAAGTTAGATTTCATTATTCTTTTGTTATTTATTTTATCCATTTTGAGTCATTAATTGTTAATGGTTCAGTTTTTTCGAACAGTGTAATTTTTGTATTTAATAAACAATGATTTCTTTTTACTCTGAGCATCGTCAGCCGATAATCTAGTCTGGGTCTTAGGAGGGTAGGAAGCTACCATTAATATGGTCTTATTCGAAGTAATTTTCATATCTATTTTGCATTTTTAATTCTCGGAGACGGGGGGAACTGCCCCACCCTACCTCTCCTGTGACCCCAGTACGACTTACATTGTTTGTAAATTTTCAATTCATTGAAATAACGGAAGATAGATCGATGTAGAGAAGGAAAACCTTTCTTGTTGTGAAATTGCTATTCTAATATAATGTTCTAATTGCAGAATTGTAGAGATCTTCTCCCGGCGACTACAAGTGCAGGAGCGTCTCACAAAGCAGATTGCCATCGCTGTCACTCAGGCGGTCAGACCGGCGGGCGTCGCCGTCGTTATTGAGGGAGTGTAAGTCACAAAAAAGACCGAAGAAAGTATGGATGGTGTGAAAGAAGATATGCGTAAGAAGGGAGTGAATATGACGTCTAATAGAGATGTCTGAAAGAGATGAGAAAGAGATTACAAGAGATCATGCTGCGCTAACGCATGCTCTCTTGTAATTACGTAGGGAAAAGGAAATGATGATGATGAAAAAAGTACATAAAGAGGGTATTTCCATTTTAAACATCTTTTCTTCTGTCAAATTCATTTGCCCTTCCAATCCCCTCCTTATGAGAAAATGGTAAGAGGGAGGAGAGGATTAGAATTCGGTTTCTAGATTGTTGTTTTATTTAATTTAAACTTTTCAGACACATGTGTATGGTGATGCGCGGAGTTCAGAAGATCAACAGTAAGACAGTTACATCGACCATGCTGGGCGTCTTCAGAGATGACCCGAAGACCAGGGAGGAGTTCCTCAATCTGGTACACTCCAAATAAAACCGGCTGTAGATTTCTTTTTTTATTTTAAATTAGTCAGAGAAATGTTATAAAATGAAGATTTGATTTGCTTGAATATTAAAGTTTTTTTTTAATAGTTTTTTTTTATATTTTATTTAATTATTTATTCAACTTGTTAATATATACTTTCATGTACAAAAATACGTAATTATTTCGGAAAAAGATTTTCTCTTCGTTATTTTTTTCATGTTTTTGAATATTTTACTTGAATAAGAATCATCTTCAACACATAACATTTCTTTGATTCAAAAATGTTTTGTGTTCGTAATTTTATTGAATATAATAGAAATATTATTTTGTTTTCTAATTAATTTGCTATTTAAATAATAGTAAATTATTTTTCCACTCTTATAATTTTACAGCGTACAAAATACTTTATTATAAATATATTTTTGATAATCATTTATTTTGTTTACTTACGTGTGAAAATAAGAAAGTTATATTTTTTATTATTTGTACAAATAACGTAATGAATTATAAAAGTTATTTAATTCATTAATTGCGTTCGTTCCGGTAACTAAAAATATATTTAAAATAGAAAATAAATGTGAAATTAATTTTACAAAAACAATGAAATAATAATTTTTACAGCAGAATATTTTCAGTGGTTATATTTACATTAATCTACGTGTATTTATTTTTAACGTATCAAATAATGAAAACGTTCCTTTACGTTAATATTTTTTAAACTGCCCTTTGTTAGTGTATTTTAATCTTTATTTTATATAAGTTTATAATTTAAATCAAACTTGTACGTTCTATTTAGACAATAATAGAAATTAGTTTTATTTTGTATCGAGAAATTCGATGACGATTTATTGCCCACGTCATTGTATTTTTCGATTTTGTTAAAACTTTTTAGTACAAAAATATATATGAATTAGAAATTGTTAGTTAAAAGTTGCCTGTTGTAAAAATCTCGAGCATTTTATGGCTGATGTTCGACATTTTTGCGATGTTTTTTTTTTGATAACATTGGTTCATATTGCCCGGACCAATATTGATAGTTGCCTTATATGCGATTATACGATTTTTTTATATGTTTACTATTATACCGAATGTATAATTGAGACATATTTTATTTTATAAATAAAGGTTTACATTTTTAAGTTAATTTAATGCTTTTTTATTTATAAACCCTAACAATAATACACAAACAATTTAAAATTAATGATATTACGAGTATTCCAATATATTTATTTAAAATCAGAGTTGGGGTTTGAATATATGAAAGGGAGACTAGGACAGAGGAAACTTTTTTATTTTATATCGTGTTTTGAGATATTCAATGAATCATTCTAAATCGCTAACTTAGTGAATTATCATAAAAATTTATAGTTGAACTTCCTGCAGGAAAACTTTGCAGAGAATCTCTCCCAATATAACCTGTTTTGTATGTTTTGTTTTTTAAATTTGATCAACAAATGTCAGTAACCTTTGGAAACCTGTTCATAAAGTTTGACATCCATACATGTATGTTAAAAATCTGTTCTCCGTTTATGTGTCCTGTGATCTTAACAATAATTGATGCAAATAAACACTTTTTAGCCGACTTCAAAAAGAAGGAGGTTATCAATTCGACTGTATTTTTTTTTTTTTTTATGTGTGTTACCGCGAAACTCCGCCCCTGGTGGTCCGATTTTGATGAAAAACATTTTAATCGAAAGGAAGTGCTTGCAGGTGGGTCCCATTTTTTTGTTTTTTTTTTAAATAACTAGAAGACTAGTAGATTTTGAATATAGCTTCAAAATTTGTTGCGACAATTAGGGACATTTTTGCTTTCAGCGCTTACGTAGGCTAAACTATAGGACCTACATAAAAATGATGTGTGGCGAATTGTAGCTCTTTAAATGTGCTAAATAAAAGTCCGCGATAGCATATATCTATCTTTTATAGTTTTCTCACAATAACCATTTTTTTCTTCAGAAACTTCAATTAAATTCAGGCCCTATTTCCGACGCTATTATTCGAGTTCAGTATTAACCCTTATGTAAATAAACATGTTCATTATCAAGAGAATTTAATGTAGATTATATTTGCAATTGAAACTATATCATTCTGTCTAATAGTTTAGGAGATATCGTAAGAATAAAATTACGCGGAAACGAAAAATGCTACACGAAAAGCACAATTTTGCTTTCTGGGCTTACGTAGGTCAAACTATATGACTTACATAAAAATGATGTATGGAGTAATTATAGATCCTTAACCTTTAACTGTGGACATCAAAATATTGTAACACTACCATGGACGCGAGGTCTCACGGACCGCTATAATTTCAAGTAATATTTTTAAGAAAACTGCCATTTTATTTAATTTTTTTATTTTTGACGTACCTAAAGATTATCAAATTAAAAGATTATAATATGTAATTTAGCTTATATTCATTTATTTTCTTAATAATGACGTAAATCACATTTAGGGCACTTTTCAGACTTAAATTGCCTTAGATCAAATTAAAGTCTACAACTTAAAAAAAAATTACTTCTTGAAAAAAAAACCACATTAATCTGTAAGTATATACTATACCAAACATAAAAAACAAAAAATCAACTTCTAAACTTGAAACGTAAAAATTCTGACAACGGTCCAATATCAGTAAAATTATTGACAGTCATTGTACAAAGGCTTAGAACACTGAAGGCATATAGCTTTTTTACAGCCAACAAAAGTGTAGTTAGTCTTCCTCTTTAGTTTAGGTAGACAGATTGGGTAGGTCTTTCGTTTCGAACACTCGATTTCTAAAGTAGGGGGCTCCGCAATAGGCAGATCTGCTCCTAAAACGCGCTTCAATGTCATATGCAATTCCTTTGGCAAATATAAGGTTTAAATGGATTACACATCTTTGCATATGTGGTACGACCAAGGAGGCTAATTTCTTAAGAAAATTCCTTCTTTCTATTGCTTTGCGCTGATGCTGATTATGTAGAATGTGAGCATTCACTGCACACAAGTCCAGTATCCTATAGAAAATGACCATAGGCCACCTTCTTGTTCTACGGCTACTACTATATATAGAACATTTCTTGTCAGTCTTGTCTACTCCTCCTTTAGTGGAGTTATAGAAGTGAATAATTTCAGGTTTGATGTCTACAGCAAATGCTAAACAAACGGCAACGTTGTTTTCATCTTCAGATTAATCTGACTCGAAAAGCATTTGATTAACGTCAACGCGTTTTTTTTTTGACATCTGTTGGGCCGTCCCACGTTGACCTTGAAGTTAGTTTAGCCGCAGAAGTACTCGGTTTTATGTTTTTTGATATTTTTTTTGCTTATAACCTATAAAAAATATAATCGCAGTCAATAAATATTTGTATTGAAAACGTGGACTCGCGGTCTCACAGACCGCAGGCGAAATTTAAAACAAAATTTCTCAGCCAAATTGCAGCCAGCGATGCAACTTCTCCTCTTCACAGTCGTTTCGCCACTAAAGTCGAAGCTACTAAACGTCACAAGAGCGAGGAGTGAGGGGAAGTAGGGTAAATACAATTTTCAGAAACGAGAGCGGTCTGTCAGACCGCGCGTCCATAGTTAAAGGTTAAATTTGCTAACTAACAGTCTTCGGTGGCATATATCTATCATCTATGGATGTCTCACAAAAACCATGTTATTGTGAACAAACTTCGATTAAAATGCACACGAAAAACAGCGTCGTAAGCTTACGGCGCTATTATATTACATTCGATATGAATCCTTATCCAAATAAATATGTTTGATGGCTAGAGTATTAAATGCAGATTACATTAGCCTTTAAACTATGTAATTCTGATCAATAGTTTGGGAGATATTAAATAATTAAAAACTACGCGCATTCGAAAAATGCTAGTGCGGCGCGCGGCTGGACAAAATTAAAGGCACGCTACGATGTATTAGTTCGTTAATTTTCAATTTGTATACCGATTTTGATAATTATTTCATTGTTTAAAGGATAAGTGGTTATCTGCTGCATTCTAAATTAGTTTTTGAATTGAAGTACACACATATCAAATAGGAAAGTCCTTTTCTTTATTTGTCTTATTTATGTCTTTATATGTATTAAGGAAATTTGTAATTGAACTTCAAATTCACTAAAAATTGTGAAATAAAACAAAAATTTTAAGAAAAAAAAATAGCCGACTTCAAAAAAAAACAATCTCAAACAAAATGCACTCAAAAGTAACCTAAAAAAACCAATTTCAAACAAAATGCACTCAAAAGTAACCTAAAAAAACCAATTTCAAACAAAATGCACTCAAAAGTAACATAAAAAAACAATTTTAAACAAAATGCATTCAAAAGTACCATAAAAAACAATCTCAAACAAAATGCACTAAAAAGAAACAAAATAATGACATGAAAACTTCTTTCTTTCTTTCTTCTCTCTTTCAAAAACCCTCTAAACTCTAAAGAAAGTTCTCTTCTTTCTTGTAACATGTCTATATTGTATAATTATTGTTATTTTGGAGTCGGTTTCGGCCTAAGTAGGGACATAAACGTAAGTATGTCTCATACATCTCAAATAAAAAATGTATAATATTATATTTACTTCGGCCGACACCGACTGCGAAATGACAATAATTATACAATATAGACATGTTACAAGAAAGAAGAGAACTTTCTTTAGAGTTTAGAGGGTTTTTGAAAGAGAGAAGAAAGAAAGAAAGAAGTTTTCATGTCATTATTTTGTTTCTTTTTAGTGCATTTTGTTTTGTTCCTACCCACTTATACAATTGCCACTAAGGAAAATAAGAGATGAATGCATGCCAAGTCGCGAGCAATATCTTGTTATGTTTAAAACCAAAACTGGTTAAATGTTTCAGGAAAACCGAGATTCAAAAGTAAATTATATATTTTGCTTGCTATTGATTAAATAACGATCTTCCTTGTACTGAAACTTCTGTCTGAAGTGTCTACAAACACTTCAAAATAGGTACTGTTTAAATATTTGCTATTAGGGCTATTTAGTTTAAAAAAGTTTGTATTCTAACTAGACAGTTTAATATGCGTAGCCAAGGATGCGCTGATCTGTCTAGAGCTAGAGAATTAAAATACTTCGATAAGGTAAGTAGAATGAAGGCACCTAAGTAAGGTGCTTTTAGTTCATGTAGACATAGATAGATAACTCAAAAACTACTTGTCAGTTTATCTAAAAATGAACCTCATGTTGAAAAGCATCTCACTGGGGTAAAATAATTTTACTACCAGTCCACCCTTTGATCATCGGCAAGTGGCTAGGTTAACAGATATTTTTGCAACATTCATACTAAATTTAAACATAATAGGAATATAATTGCATTTTATTCAGTAAACATACAATAAGGAATCCTAAACTAAATTAACAAATCCTAACAACGATATAAGCTCGTCTCCAAGGCTCAGATATTTAATGACAACTCTGCCTAAAAGACCTTTAATTCCATGGATAGATATATCAAGAATATCAAATTCATATATATTTTTATCCTTAGCATAATAATGCATCAGTCCAGCTTCCATAGCATATGCACTTGGTTTACCATCAGGACCAAATTCAATATTATTAAACACCTCAGCTTTACCACTGTCGTCTATCAAATATAATTTTTCATCAACAACTATTGGTACATTCCCATCAGAGGTCACAGGTGGTTTTAATAATTGAGCATTAGATGCAAATTCTGGCAAACCATTAATCTTTTTAATACCAAGATAATTGTAAACAAATACCTGTTTATCAGAATCCAAATAATAAAGATTATCATCGTAATCCAAAACTATTTGTTCTGCATTAACAATATCATTGATTCTCTCTTTTTTGTTTCCATTTTCACTGACTATGTATACTTCTTTGTTCTCAGTTAATATGTAAATAATGTCATATTCTAAAGGTTTTTCAATTCCTATAATGCTATCAGAGATTGAACCGTATTTCTCCACTGATATACTTTCATCATTGTATAAGTAAATACCATCATTAGCTCCAATAAACGCATCTTTACTTTCATCAACGGCTGCAGCAACATCTCTACCATTGTCTAATAATTTCTTAGCATTACCATCCTTGAACACATATAATCCTTTATCTATCCTTTTTCCTTCCTCATCTCTATCTGCTTCGATGAAGAAAAATAAATATTTACTGTCAGCGTTGTCGCCATAATTCAAATTATTTAAAGGTACTACTAGTTTGACAATATCATATTCGCCAGAATAAACAATGTATTCTTCGGGATAGATTTCACTTGTTATTAACAATTTGTTTTCTTGAGAGATTGGTACGGCGCTTGCTCCCGCCAAAAAAATCAGAGCTAATACTCCGAAATGCATTGTCAGATCTGGGAAATTGAAATTATGTTAGTAATCTTAATCAAAAAAGATACAAATACAAATACAAATACAAATATACTTTATTGTGCACTATCATGGAGTTACATAAAAAGAAAGTACAACAGGATTTTCACAAAAGGCGGTCTTATCGCTAAGCAGCGATCTCTGCCAGACAACCTTTGGGTAGAAATTAAGCTAAGTAAACCAAATCGGTAGGGTGCACATGAACAGTGATAAGAAATAAAAATAAAAACAATAGAAATATTAATAAGAGAAAATAAACTAATACAATATTTCAGCAATATATAGTCAAATTAGAGCTGCAGATAGTGATCTTTGACATGTTTTTTAAATGATTCAATACTTTTACTGTATCTAATAGAGAGAGGTAAGGAGTTCCATAGTTTCACAGCGTAAACCGTGAACGATTTTGAGTAGAAAGAAGAAGTGTGTGAAGGAGTAAGAAGAGAAAAGTTTGTACTAGAACGCAAGGTGTGGTCATGGGTGAGATATGTAAACTTAAAACGTTCTTTCAAATAATGTGGAGCAAGTGGATTGAACAGTATATTATATAAAGTAGAAAGAATGTGAGCATTCCGGCGAAGACGGATTGGGAGCCACTTGAGCTTTACACGATATTCGGATATGTGGTCATATTTGCGTACCCCAAATATAAACCGTATACCAACATTTTGAAGGCGGTCAAGTTTATTTAATTGCTCCTCTGTGAGATCAGGATAGCAAATGTCGGCATAGTCAAGTATAGGCAGAAGTAAGGACTGAACAAGCGCAACTTTGGTAGGAATCGGAAGAAAATTACACAAACGTCGAAAAGAACCAAGGGCTCCGAACAATTTTCGACTCAATTCCCGTATCTGCGGTACCCAACATAAATTACGGTCAATCAGCAGGCCAAGATTTTTCACAGTGTCACTGTACGGGACTATTATGCCATCAAATATAATAGGTGGTAGTTGATGCCAGTCAATTTTACTAATAAGACGCGAGCTGCCAACAATGATAGCTTGCATCTTAGCAGGATTGACTTGCAAACCATAAGATTTAGCCCAACGCGAAATACTGGCCAAATCCATATTAGCTATATTTATAGCACTTGGTAAATCAGCTAAAGTCGACTGGTTATATATTTGGAGATCGTCTGCATATAGGTGGTAGAGAGAAGATATTTGAGAGCTTATAGAATTAATGAAAATTGCAAATAGAAGTGGGGACAACACGCCACCTTGCGGTACGCCGGCATTTATGCTACACCAAGAGGAATAATTATCTTGAACTCGCACACGTTGCCGACGCCCATACAAGTAACTATGAAACCAGTCAATAACAGCCGGAGATATGTTAAGAGAGCGCATAATTGCAAGTAAAATATCAAAATCCACAGTGCAGAAAGCATTGCTGAAATCCAACAATGTCAGCACCGTGAGCTTTTGATCATCCATTCCTAATCTTATGTCGTCAGTGATTTTCAAGAGTGCAGTAGCCGTACTATGGCCAGGACGGAAGCCAGATTGATATGGATTTAAAAGATTGTTGCAGGAGAGGAAGGAGTTAAGTTGTTGATGGACAAGGCGCTCTAGGACTTTGGACAAAAACGGAAGTATGGATATTGGTCGATAGTCCGACGGAGAGGATGGTTTGGACTTTTTGGGTAGAGGAATTATTTGTGCCTCTTTCCATAGATTGGGAAATGACCTGGTGGTAATTGAATAATTTAGGATGCGTTTGATGATGGGAATAAGAATATCAAGTAAAGGAATGACCATCTTACGGCTAATGCAGTCACCGCCAACAGAGTCAGAGGAAATGGATAGAATACTCTTCTCGACATCACGATCTGTGAATTGACTAAAATTGAAAGAGCAGTTACTGGAGTTGGGTATACTAGAAAGATATTTTAAGGTGTTCGATTTATCTATGTTACTTATGAACGATGAAGAGGAAAAATGGAGATTGAGACCATTTAAGTCAGTATTATCTGTTGGAGAGTTTTGTTGCTTACCAACTCCAAGTTTTAACCAACTAAGAATTATCCAACTAAGAAATTTCCAGACCTTGGCAGGATCTTCATCTTGAACAGATTTATGGATATGGCGTCGTTGTGAATCTCTACACGCCATATTGCAGCGATTTCGAGCTATTCGAAGCTTTTCACGATTTTCATCGCTGGGATTGGCCTTGTATTTAGCCTTGGCTTTGTTTTTTTTGTTTATTAGATTTCTAATATCTTCAGTTAGCCAAGGTGCAGGTGCGTGGCGAATTCTCACTGGACGAATAGGAGCATGGATATCGAATAAGTTGACTAATATTGAATTAAATGTGTCCACCTGTTCATCAACTGTCTCGGCACTGAAAATTACGTTCCAGTCGGTGTTCAGGGCATCCTTTCTCAATTTATCAAGATTCATGTTCGCAAAGTTGCGCTGAAGTAGAAATTTTGACTTTGCCTTAGAAGATACCAGAAAGATTAAAAGTTACGTTAGTACAGTTTTTCTTTTAAAATATAAATGTTGTTTCGGATTAAACAACTTTCATGCTTGTTCTTTTCTTTTGAGTTAAATCTGGTAATTTAAATAATAGCCACTTTCTGTTAATAGATTAAGCCGAAATACACATCTTTATATCACACCATGATGATGTTTATGATCATAAAATGATCATAATAATGCATGATGTATATTTGTTTGAAGGTATCTCCGGAACGACTCAACAGTTCTTGATGAAATTTGACTTAGATATAGAACTTAGCTTGGAAGTCTATCGCCTGCGACTTCTTCCAGTGTGTTGTTCCAGACCACGTTCTACATCTGTGCCAAATTTTATCGAGTTCCGTTGAGCTGTTCCAGAGATACCTTCAAACAATCATACATCCATCTAAACTCTCACATCTATATATATAAAAGAAAGTCGTGTTAGTTACACTATTTATAACTCAAGAACGGCTGAATCGATTTGACTGAAAATTGGTGGGCAGGTAGCTTAGAACCAGGAAACGGACATAGGATAATTTTTACCCCGTTTTCTATTTTTAATTCCGCGCGGACGGAGTCGCGGGTGAAAGCTAGTTTATAATAATAATAAGAATATAATGATAATTTAATTTATTAATGATACAAACTAGGCCGAGACTCAATCTTTGTTTACGTTTATAAGAAAAAGTACTTCAGCAAAATAATAAAGTAACTTACTTGGAATCCAATTAGATCTGAATGATGAGATTTATTCTATTAACCAACTATTTATACAAATCTAAATAATCAATCAAATGATTTCTAATAGATCGATAACGCTTTGAAAAATCTAATTTTTCTAAAATGAATTCTAATACCGTTGAATAAAGTATAAAATGTATTAAAATAATTATATATACTTTTAATCGATAGTGAAATTAAATAAATCATTTTAAACATTAAAATGTACTTACTATTACCAAAATGACGTCTGTAGCTGTTTTGTTAACTAATAGTTAAATTATCCGTGTTTTCACTATCCAAACATGTCTAAATACATTATCTCTCCTCGCACTCTCACCCATATGAAGTGACAGAGATAACAAATATGTTGTTAGCTGAAAGACGGTAGTAGAAAACAATCCGATTTAACTTTAGTCCAAAACACTTAAGGACAGAATATTAATCGATAAACACTTCACTCATCAGTCTAAGTCAGTAGATCCCAGAGTGGGCGATAACACCCCCTTGGGGGCGTTCGAAACCTAGGAGGGGGCGATAAGGGGCCCAAAAAATGGGGGGCATTGAAATTAATTAAAGTAATGAAATTGTGGTTTTTAAGTTTTAGGGCTGAATAAAAATTAGGGGGCTCTGAAATGTAATTGATATTCAATGGGGGCGGTGAAAGAAATAAGTTTGACAATCACTGGTCTCAGTTATAAATAAGTATTGCAAAGTATGTGATATAGTAACATACAAGCAAATAACATAACCCATCTGTCACTCGTGCAAAACACAATCTACAATGGCGTCAAACTGACACAACATTTGATTTAATTTTAAAGAAAGAAAAAACGTTTATTGTCACACAAAGAATATAAAATCAAAACAAAAAAAATTGGTTCTTTTAGGAAAGCAAAAAAAAAAAAAACTTAAGACAATTCCAATAAGAAAATGAGTAACAGATTCGTTAGCTACATTTCTTTTATATAGAACCTGAGTAACTTCATAACGATAATAATTGAAATAACATCAAGATATAAGTTAAAGCGTTAAGTAAATAAGGATCCTGGTATATCCTTTTCTCAGTATCCGTTTATATAAATAAAGGATAAGTTTATAAAACACGTTTAACAAGTAATGTTGATTACATTCCGAACGAATTTATTTGAATCCTTTTCATCCCTTCTTCCTTTACTTTGCCTATAAAAGTGAAATAATCCGCATTATATTGTTGATGAGTTAGATTTTCAAACTAGAGTTTGTTCTCTACATAACATAATTGTAGTGCATTGAAAGATTTTTTTTGTAATTTCAATCAGAGCCCAAAATAAGTGGAAACATTTTTTCCGTCTGCATTCCACAGCTATTTATTCCATTCCATTTATTATATTCCATTCTAATTTAGGCAATTTTAGGAAAGAATAACGGCATTAGAAATTGTTATTTTACTAAAACTCTAAGCATCCTGTGTTTTTATTCAAAATCGAATTCATGTTTATTTTTTTAAAACGGTAAGCACATGTTATATGTTTATTCTTTTAATGCGTAAAATAAAAAACACAATTAACTATTTACATCTTATTTATTTGTGACGTTGTCATAGCAACAAGTGTGGACACATCAACATATGAATGATTATTTTTTTACTAGCTGTAGCCCGCGACTCCATCTGGTTGAAATTTAAAAAAAAACTTAACTTACTAGGCTACTGCCTATGTGTTCTTCCAGACTATTATTACATCTATGTCAAATTTCATCAAGATCCATTGACCTGTTCTGGAGATAACTTCTAACAAACATTCATCTATCCATTCATCTAAACTTTCGCATTTACAATATAGGTATACTAGCTGTCTTATTTTTAAATATTAATAAACACAAAATAGCTTATTTTACTCTATCATAACGTAGAAATATAATAGTGAAAGAATTTTTAAAATCAGTTCAGTAGTTTTTGAGTTTAATTGTTATAAACTACTTCAAAACTAATTTCCTATTTACAACATTAGAACAACTCTGCAGTGACACTTTTATACATATTTTTATCTCTCACACTTTTCAGGAAAAGTGAGACTACAATCTATATATATATAAAAGAAAGTTGTGTTAGTTACACCATTTATAACTCAAGAACGGCTGAATCGATTTGACTGAAAATTGGTGGGCAGGTTAGAACTAGGAAAAGGACATAGGATAATTTTTACCCCGTTTTCTATTTTTTATTTCGCGCGGACGGAGTCGCGGGTAAAAGCTAGTATGTATTAATATAATCATCACTGCAGTCATCTAAGGTAATATTAGCTTAGAAACGGTTTTTTTTTTCAGATGAAATTATGCAGTTACAAATAGCTTTCACGCTAAGTCTATTGATAACAACTAAAACAGATCCTAATTCTGAAGAGATAGACAAATTGATTATAACAAATGACATCTATCCAGAAGAATATAGCATATATACTAGCAAATATGAAATTGTCAATATCATTGTGCCATTAAATCAATTGAATTATGGTGATAATCCTAGCAGCAAATATATATTTTTCTTCGTTGAAGCCGATCAAGATGAATTTGGAACGATTAGAGAAAAAGGTTTATATATTTTTAAAGATGGTAGCCCTATTAAATTATTGGACAATGGTAGAGATGTTGCCGCTGCAGCTGATGAAAGTAATGTAGCCTTTATTGCTGCTGGAGATGGTTTATATTTATATAACAATGAAAAGGTATCACTCTACAAATACGACTCTATATCTGAAAGTCTTATTGGAATAGCTAAACCAACACAAAGTGATATAATTTATATATTAACTGAAGATAAAGAAGTATTTATTGTTAGTGGAATTGATGATAAGAAAGAGAAAGTAAAAGAAATAATAAACGCTGAACAAATCATTTTAGATTACAATAATAATCTATATTACTTGGATGCTAATACACAAGTGTATTTATACGATTTTCTAAGTGTGACGAAAATAGAGGGATTGCCTGATTACGCATTTAGTGCTCGACTTTTGAAACCACCTGTAACAACACAGGGTTTTGTACCATACGTTGTTGATGGTGAATTATATTGCATTAACGCTAAAGGATACGCAGAGTTATTTGATAAAGTGGAATTTGCAGGTAATGGTACTCCTAGTGCTTACGCAATGGAAGATGGTGTGGTACATTATTATGCAATTAACAAAAATATATACGAATTCGATATTTATGATATAATACATAATGGTGCTAAAGGTCTTTTAGGAAAACTCGTTAAGAAATCTGTCGCTGATGAAATTCTTACTTTAATAGGATTATTAGTGTAGCTTAATTCAGTAAATGCTTAATAAAATGAAACGGCGAAAGAATATTGATTTTTAATTTATAATATGTTTGAATGTTTCCCGTTGAGACCTTCAGTCTTCTGATTAATCGGCCTATAACTTGTTTCCCTTTAGGCCGATTGAATCCATAGAATCAATGGGGTAATCCGATCAATCGGTTCAACGGTAAACAAATATTTCTATGATTACATAGAAAGAATATATACTCGTAAATAAGAAATTGCTTCTTTTACTTTATTTTACATTATTAACGAGAATACCTGCTCGGAGTAAACTAAATTGAATTAGATAATCTTGTAAGATGTGTGGTTGAAAATTGACATATTTTTTTATCGTAGTAGCCTAATTAGGTATTTGCATTGTTTGTCACTATTTGTTTTAATGCCTCTGGAATAAATAAAAGCTTGTATACTACACTGGTAGACGCCAGCATGAATGGGTCGGTTGTCTCGCCCGGTGCAATACCACGACCACACAGAAGACAGTTTTCAAGTTTAAATAATTCCGCGTTACCGGAGGCCCAATTTTACTCCGCATTCCAGTGATGGTAGGCAACGCATCTGATTGCAGATGTCTATTGACAGCAGTATGAAAAATATTATTTATTTTTACGACATTAATAATCGATATTAGAATAATGTGTTAAATGTCTACGATAACTGTGCTTAAAATGTACTAGATTCTACGATGTTGTAGTATACAATAACTTTTAAACGGTAAATTTTATCGCAAAAAGCATTCAGATCTTTTTTGAAAAGCGTTAAATTTCCTATAAAAAACAGCTGTCAAAGTATTTTTAGCTACATTTGTTTCGGTGGAAAAAATTGAACTGCTAAAAGTGCAAAAATCCCATGTTATTTAAATGGGATTATTAAAAATCCCATGTTATTATGATTTAGGCACGGGTTAATGTGAATATTAAGGGCAGGTTCGGGTCTGATATTTTTTTGTAGGTCATAAAAATAAAACTAAAAATTTGAGGGGCGTTTGCAGAACAAAATCCAATTTGGCCTGAATAAAAAAAAAGAAGAATAAACAGTAATAAAATAATTTATTAAATAAAACATTCCCTGATTCCACAGAATCTAAAAATGATGCATTAAAATATTATGCTCAATCAACATTGTACAAAATGATAACAATAACGGCCATTTTGTTTATAACAGAGCATTATCGTTCTACACTCCAGTCCTTGTAAACATTATCTTTTGCCGTTTCAACAATTGACATGATTATCTTAGTTACATCACTCGGCCAATGTGATACAACCCCGAACATAGATTTTAATAACACTTCCATGACATTAAACTCGTAAATCTTTCCATTTAATGCAGCAACGAGGTATAAAGTTGCATCAATACTGTACGCAGTCGGCCTCTCTCTGATATAGAAATCTTTCTTCTCACTTGTACCATTAGCATAAAGGATATAAAGTCCACCATCAGCGAAAAATGGTACACATTTATCCATAATAAAAGCAGGTCGTAGTAATTTTATTTCTTTGAAATTCTCACTAACAGTTGTCACATAATTTATATAAGTACCGTCATATCTAGCTATATGAGGCATTCGATCATCACAAGCTATATAATATATATTATTTGATGTATCCAAAACGAATTCTAAAGCGCATAATATTGATTGAATCATAGTTTTTACTGTACCGTTTTTTTCTATCTTATATATTTTTCTCTCTGAATTCAATATGAATATTGCATCAGTGTTATTAGCTTTTTGTAATTGGGTTATATCGTCATTGAAGGGTCCATATTTTCTAGCTGATAGTGTATTACCATCATAAATATAAAGTCCATCTCTGGCACCAAAATAAACTAATTTATCTGAACTATAATCAGCTGTGGTATCTCTACCACCTTCGAGGACTTCGTAAGCTGCTAATCCTTCAAGAACATAGATACAGGAACCACCTTCTAATTTAGGATTTGATATTGTAAAAAATATTGATGGTATATCAGCCACATCTGCTGGTACATATTTGGTATTATCTGCTGGTACTAGTATACTAGTTATATTGAATTCTGATGAGAATATAACTTGCTCTTCTCTGAATATTGATGTATAACTATTTGGTGATCGGATTAATTCTTTGGCTGGTATTATTTGAGCAATGTAACAACACATTGCTAATTTCAACCACATTATTTTTGAGTGCCTGAAACAAAACATATATTAGAATTATTAATAACATATACACATCCTAGTCCTAATACAAGTATCAAGTTTAGTTGGTTTTGTTAAAAGAAATCTTAGTGAATTTCAATTAATTTGCATATTTTATGCTAAAATTTCTCAATTCAACACTAAAATTAGTGAACAGAGAAACGTCAAATTTCAAACATGGCAGCCATTTAGTGGAATTAAAAAAAATTTCAACAATGGTCTACCCGTTTTTCTATATCCATATGAATTCACTACCTTCTTACGCATATCTTTAACACAATCCATCCATAATCTTACTAATATTATAAATGCGTATGTTTAGATGGATGGATGGATGGATGTTTGTTTGAAGATATCTCCCAGAACGGCTCAATAAATCTTGATGATAATTGGCACAGATGTAGAACATATCCTAAAAGAACACATAGTCTACTTATTAAGTTTTTTTTAAATCCGCGCGGACGGAGTCGCGTGCGACAATTAGTTTAGATATATTTTACAACATAATTAAATTTCTTAATTGTCTTAAATCGTTTATAGAAAGTGATAATGAAGAAAGTAAACAAAGCCGAGGGATACATCTAAGTTGCATAATTCTGTTGTCCAACAAAAACACGCGATGTGCAGTCACGCGTGAACGAACACGTATCCATTGTAACACGATACGACATTTTTTTTATAACTGACCAATACTTTATTCTAGAACTCTCCAATTACACAATTCAGAATGCTTTTTGAAAGATGGATGCAACAATTATAAGGAGCGGTTCATCAGGCCAGATAAATTTAACGCACTATACAGCAAAGTACCATAAATATAAAAGGCAATAAATGTACGTATATACGAACTATAAATGTTTTCAGAAATCTTGGCGGTTCTTAACTTCTTGCGAGTCAGGACACGGTGGAAGGGCACTGTGCAATGTGCCGATGACCTTGGATCTCCAAGATTTTTTAAAATCAATAACAATTATGTAATACTAGTTGTCTTCCGCGACATCGTCCGCGCGCATTACAAGAAAGAAAACATAATAGTTATGTGTTCTTCCAGGCTACGATCTACGTCTATGTCAAAGAACAATGGCAGAAAAATAGTTGAAAAAAAAATTAGCGTCTAGAAATGTCATATAGATACAATTAATTTACATATTTTTTTAATAATTTACGCAAATAATTCTATTTTTGTTGAAGCCACAGAAACATTATAATAATTTAAAGAATGTATATTGACTAATCGGATTATCACCCATTAAAGTGTTCCCACCATTTAAAGAATGCCGTTTTTTCGGAATTATATTTAGCAAAGTGTACGAATTAGAAATTATTATTATGTATGATATTCCAATATTTACTTTCAAATAGATACTTATTATTTATATTAGGTGTATACATAGTGAAAAAAGATAGTTCTTTGGTCTTCAGGCATTTTTAAATGAATGCAAACCGCACTATGTTGTAACTATTCGCTTTTATGGTTATGGCAACATTTAAAATGTCACGCACGTCACAAATACTCCGCCTTGTGTCGGTTGAGTTCGTGTGGCGCTCGTAGCAAAGAGTACCAACATGCCGCGTGACAGCTAGTGGTACTCTTATATTTTTCGAAATCAGCCACATAACTACTCGTAACCACCATCTGCCTGATTTATAACGATACAGTTCTGATTTAATATACAAAATAAAATCACGTACTAGATATTTACTTAAAAAACATCCTTCATTGCGAATTTTCTCAAGCTGTCATTATGACGTAACCTTAAAAAACGAAAAATTAAAATCAAAATATCTATTTTTTGCGGCTTCCTCGGGCCGAAATTCTTTCAGATATTTGCTCCGCAACTAATTCTTATCGTTTTAAGATATTTTTCATGCTTAGACGCTATCATTTAGCCTCAACTATTTTGATGTATAGGCGGCTGCCATTGTTCTTTTATCGCGATCCGTTGAGCCGTACTGGAGATACCTTCAAACAATTCATCCATCCAAATATTCGCATTTATAATGTTATATGGTAAGATTTTATAATAAACTAGCTTTTACCCGCGACTCTGTTCGCGCGGAATAAAAAATAGAAAACGGGTAAAAATTATCCTATGTCCGTTTCCTGGTTCTAAGCTACCTGCCCACCAATTTTCAGTCAAATCGATTCAGCCGTTCTTGAGTTATAAATAGTGTAACTAACACGACTTTCTTTTACATATATAGAAGATCACTATTGTCAACACTGGAAACAGTTTCTAGAAATCCATACAGGTGACAATAACAAAAACAAAGGTGGGACAAACATCGCGCGGACAAAAACTCTAACATTATACTGCTATGAGATGTTACATTGGTGTTATTGAAGTATTTGGTGACGTCATTGTATAACCCTCAACCCTTTTACAACATAATTTTGCTGTAATAAAGTTCTGAGCCTGGTTTTACATCTATAAAATAAAAAATCAGATTTTTTATTCGGCTATAATTACTTCTTATTATGACCTAGGTAAATAATATCAAATACTAGCTTTTAACCAAAACTCCGTCCGCGTTGAATAAAAAAAATGCACACAAGATAAAAAAGTTCCTATGTCCGTCTCCTAGTTCTAAGCTACCTCCCCATCAATTTTCAGCTAAATCAGTTCAACCGATCTTGAGTTATAAATAGTGTAACTAACACGACTTTATTTTATACTCAAAGATCAACATCGAAGATTTTATTATTCTAAATTTAATTTCTCTGTTAAATCTATAATTACTTTATAATATAAGAAAGTGAAATAAATATTTAATTTTTCATTTATTTTAATCGTTTGATTTAATGCTCTATTTAAAGATATTTATTGTTAAATTAGTGTTAGATAAGTTATAAAATAAAAGTCTTCTAATTTCTTCGTACAATGGAAACACACAACACTTCCTTCCGCAAACAAACTTAATATAAAATGTATTGGTACATAATAAAACTCTGCAATCAACATTGGAACAAACAAGATACTAAATCTGTTATTTTAAAGAAGGAACAAAGGCTTTTTTTCGATTATTTGATCCAATTTAAGTGCGTTGTTCTGATTTGATAGAAGTTCGTTGCTCCCAACGATGTGGTAGAAGGAACGCATTCATAATTGTCAGTTAGTATTGTGAATTAGACACCGATAGTCATTGGATATCGTGCTATTTAACGTAAGTATCTTTTCTATTTCACCACATAAGTATTAATTAAAAAGTATAAAGAAAAAAAAACTTGTAAAAATAAAACGTAACATTATTATGTAATTGTAAAATAAACACTTATCTAATTTAATTTGTTAATTATTTTAAATTTAATTTGGTGTCAAAGTTGCATTAAATTCACGCAGATTACACAAAGAGATAGGCAGAGCATAAATATATTTGACTTCATATTTCTAACCATGAAATTTCACTTATTGACATATTGATGTAAGCAAGTGCATTCTCGTTTAACCAGATTTATTGTTGTATGTTTAAATTCAAGTTTTTTGAGTACGTAACGTTATGTGTTTTATAAACAACAAAAACTCACTAAAACAATAACGTAAGGCATGCAGTGATTCCGCGGGGCGCAGCGGAGTAATGCTTAATACTCGTAGTCCGGATAATTGTGAATCCGGACAACTGAGATACGGATCATGTAGTTTCTATGTTTCAAAAGCAACCTACAAATATTATATAAATAAAGATACGATAATCACATCCTTAAAAACCTAATAATCAATAAAAAAATGTTACAATTATTGCAAATTAAAGTTTATTTTAATCCATCTAAATAACTATTGTTTTTTTTACAGAATATAAGAATGATAACAATTCTCATATTAATAGCAGTTACATCAGTATATGCAAATAATTGTTCATATATTTACGATGATATATATTATACGAGAACATCGGTATTGACAATTAAGGGATTACCAACAAACTTGGCTTACAATCCAAATAACAATGACTTACATTTCACATTAATCGACTTAGAATCATTACACGATGATAATGTTCAAACTAGAATGGATCAATATGTACTTAGAAATGGGGAACCCATTTTAATTGATAATGTTAGAGGACAAGCATCAGCTGTTGATGTTAAAAATAACAGAGTATATATCGCCAGTGACGATGGAATAGGAATTCTAAATGCAAGTGATAAAGTTCAATTTGCAAATCTAAAAGATGAAGACGTAGTGTACCTATACAAACCGATGAATAGTGAAGATTTGTACGCAGTAACATATCCTAATAACGAAGTATTCGTTATTGATACAAAGAACAATGAAAAGAGAAGAATCGAATATGTTCCTTGTGCATTTATTTTAACTGTGGATGCGGAAAATAATATATTTTATGAATGTGATTCTAAATACGTTAAAGTATTACTTAAAGACTTTCAAGAGCCTATTGAATTTGTTGGCATCGCTAAGAATTCTGCGAGAGCGTTAACAATTGATGAAAGTAATAGAGTTATTTTGGCGGCAAATGATGGTTTATACTGGTTGAAACCAGATAATGTTGTACCGAAAAAGTTAATGAATTTAGATTTCGTGCCATCTGGTATCGTTCTAAATGAAGATGTTGTCTATTTAGCAACGAACGGTATTATTTATAAATACACTAACGATAATTGTGTTTGAAATGTTAAAGTGTGGTATTCGACTACCGTGATATTTTATTATTGTCCCTCTATCAATGTGAATAAACTTGCTCAAAAGACAACAAAGGCCATTGGCTGAAAATTACCGTTACCATGGCAACCGTTTTTGCTGCTATTAGTTTACAATTTGTGTGACTTTTTCGCAAAACAATTTTTTTCAGTTTACTCAAACCCTATGTTTAACGGCGTGTAAATATATAGCCTACAGCGTATCTTAAGAATAGGGCTATTTATTACTAAAAGAATTATTCAAAAACATTCCGTGATTGTTAAGATTTTGTGTTATAAAAAATGTGTACGCTTCATCATATTAGTATAGATAACAATATGTTTGCAAGCATCACTGCAGTGGTAATATCACTGCAGCGGTGTATGTCTTATGTGAAATGAATAAAAATACAGATGTTGAATAACTAAAAGTTGTTTTAATTTTATAAATAATAGACCACGCAGACTAGAGACTTAGTCGCCCGATAGTTTGACCGTGTGCTTAATCAATATGGGCATGTATGGAGGTGCGCACACAACAACGATTTGGTATTAAGTGAATAAAATATTGAATGGACTCCACGATTGTCTTCAAACTATATAATCGCCCAAATATCACACATGTGCTTTAATCGTATAGCGTAAAAAGATTCTGATCTTAAACTAACGCATAGATCGTTTGGAACTATTGTAAGTTCTTCGTTGTAGAATGTTTAGTCTGGTATATGTTTGGTTTAATCTGTTTTGTATTTATGAAATAAAAAACAGTAAACTTATGTATATTGTTATGTCCCGGTGCGATCCTTTGGAGATATCTGAACTCTCACCAGTTGCATTTGAGGATGGCCACCGAGGGAATTTAAGTCAGTCGAGTCTCACATGACCTTGTCTTTCCCCCAGAATTCAGGGTATCTATTAAAGATACCCCCCCCCCCCCCCGAGAAAAGGTATATTGTTATAAATCCATTAAATGTTTTTTATGGTTGTTTTTTTATGCCAAAGATTTATCGCTTGTCTTTTGTTCATAAGGAACTATTTTCGTTTCTTTTACTAGCAATCGTTTAAATAGCTTGGTACGGAGATTAAAAGCAATACAGTTTAGTAAAAGTTGAAAACAAATACATTTATACAAAATTTTTCATCATCATCGTCATTATACATCATCTATACATCCCCACTGAGAGGCTCGGGGCCTATCCTAAGTCAGGGGTGACTAGGTCATAGTCAACCAGACTGGCACAGTGCAGGTTGACTTCAACATATCTTTGAATTTCTTCTCAGATATGTGAATTTTATTTACTTAAATGTTGAATTTGACATTAAAAAATTTTGAATTTGAAAAAAATTATCACTAGCTATTGCCCGCGACTCCGTCCGCGCAGATTAAAGAAACATAATAAATAGCCTATG
This sequence comes from Papilio machaon, assembly GCF_912999745.1. Classification (NCBI taxonomy): domain Eukaryota; kingdom Metazoa; phylum Arthropoda; class Insecta; order Lepidoptera; family Papilionidae; genus Papilio; species Papilio machaon. The sequence continues at coordinate 4,328,826 of NC_060012.1, read as the reverse complement.
TGTTCTTCCAGTCTATGTTCTACATCTCTGCCAAATTTAATCAAAACCCGTTAAGCCGTTCCGGAAATAACTTCAAACAAACATCCATCTTAACTTTCCCATCTATCTATATATATAAAAGAAAGTCGTGTTAGTTACACTATTTATAACTCAAGAACGGCTGAATCGATTTGACTGAAAATTGGTGGGCAGGTAGCTTAGAACCAGGAAAAGGACATAGGATAATTATTACCCCGTTTTCTATTTTTTATTCCGCGCGGACGGAGTCGCGGGTAAAAGCTAGTAAAAGCTATATTAGTAAGATAAGAAGTAAGTTTTAATGAAAATTTTACTTACCACAACCAAATGTAATTATTTTTGATTATACCTCTATCGATATGGATTACTGAACGTCGTGTGATGTCTACCAATTGTATATTGATAGTTATTCTAACAGATAATAGGGATTACATCAAAGGGATCTTCTTAGAATAGATTATATACAGGTTGATTTCTTATTATTTTTAGTACAATTAACATTATTGTGAGATTATGTCATTGTAGTTTTTTTTTATAAGAGAAGGGGGCAAACGAGCAGCGGGAACACCAAGGTGTTCATGGACATCTGTATTACCAGAGGAATCGCAGATGCGTTGCCGGCCTTTGCGGTATCAGCTCACGAGTTATGATTTTTTGGCTCTCCTGTAAAGTTCATACTTTCGGGGTTACAGCGTTTACGCTTTCCAGCGTCGGTATTGTCATCTCAGTTTTGTCTAAGCTTGACAGGGATAACGATACAGAGGTTTTGGTCTCAGAAACCAACGGTAAGTCTAAGATCTTCGGTCACCATAAATAATCTTATCTTCTTATATATATAAAAGAAAGTCGTGTTAGTTACACTATTTATAACTCAAGAACGGCTGAATCGATTTGTCTGAAAATTGGTGGGCAGATAGCTTAGAACCAGGAAAAGGATATAGGATAATTTTTACCCCGTTTTCTATTTTTTATTCCGCGCGGACGGAGTCGCGGGTAAAAGCTAGTAAATAATAATATTTGGAACTGTTCTATAAAACGGTATATTAATTCGATATTGTATTTTGTCATAATAGTTTTCTAATTAAAAAACTAAAAAAAAAAATACTCACATGTTCTATTTTTAAGAATAATGTATCACGCTGTATCTAGCTAGATATAAAACAAACATCATAGATCATATTTATAAACTCTCTCTCACAATAGGAGCCGATGTTTTATAAAGTGCCTACATAAATCGCGAAACCACACTTCAGTTAACGACTTCCTATAGAGGTAATTATAAAATTTCTTTTATACATAAGATTACTTACCCTATTTTACTCATAGATGTCTTAAATTTTTTTTATTGATTTTTGTGAACACCCTGTTTAATTTCTTTTTCAACTTGTGCATTCAATTTTATATTTTAACACCCTCTTTAATTAGCTTTCAACTATTACTAGCAGTTGACGGCGACTTCGTCTACGCAGAATAAAAAATCTAGTAATAAATATCCGACCGAGTCTCGGGCAACAGCTAGTATTTTATATTTTAATCTTTTAAAATGTGCATTACATCAAAACTAATCATAAGTATAAAAAAAATTATAGATGTCCTTTGAAAGCCAATTACTTACTTATCCTTAAAAAAAAAATTGAAACTTATTATATAAAACTTTCATGTTTTTTTGTTACCATACTCCTCCAAAACGGCATGAGCACATTTTATGAAATTTTATAAAAGAATATGTATATATTCAGTATTTATTTTTCTTACCCTTAAGTGATGAGGTATATAAGTTTGGCACAGATTTAGAACATACTCTAGAACAGATAGGCTACTTATTAAGTTTTTGTTAATTGCGCGCGGACAGAGTCGTGGGCGACAGCTATACTTCTATCACAAAATACCTTATATTTCCAGATATCTCATCATCTGTCATGAATTCAAAATGTACATAGCTCAGTGGATTATCGCTTCAATGATCATCTGCAGTACAGCAACAAACGATGGAGAAAAATGCGAAAAAATCAAAATAGGCTCAGAATTTTACAAGAGACAACTGGTCGCTACAATAGATGGCTATCCTACAGGATTGGTTATGGATCCAAGAACTGAAAACATGTTTTTCCTTTTACATAAAAGGAATTACACAAGAGGTATACATATATTAAGATATGGGGCTTTAGGTGTTCAAGAAATACCTATATCTGATGATTTAACAGGTCAATGCGTTGGTATTGATGTATTTAATAACATTATATATATTGGCACCAATCAAGGTATTACTACTTATAACAAAGATAAAAATCAAATCACTTCAGAAAGACCAATAGGTGACGATGATGTACGTAGCATATTTTTTGACAAACGTGACAATTTAATGTACATAACAACAGGGCCACAACATGAAATATTCAAGTTTATCAATGGTTCCGCAGCTGTAAAAAGATACGAGAAAGTACCAAGAGCTTATAACTTTATTCTAGATGCAAAAGGTAACGCATTTTATGAATACGTCGATGGTAGATTGTATTTTTTCTCCGTAGATCTTTTTGAACCGATTCAATATAAAGGTTTTACTAGAGAGTTGAAATATATTTTGCAATTAAACAATTTTGACGAAGCAATCCTGGCTGTGAAAAGTTCCCTTTATCGTCTAACTACTAGTAGTATTTTTCCGGAGAAAATAGCACAATTAGGAACGAAAATAACAGCTCTGTTCTTTGATGCAAAGAACAATATTATAATTGGTACGAAGGGAAAGATTTATAGATATAAACCAGTCGATAAAAACGACCCATGCCCCCCCGATGATTATTTTATGTCTAGTATTTAAATGAACTTGTATTCTTGTACCTTTTTAGTTTATAACAATTTTTATTTTGGGATTGTGATTTCATTTTATTACATATTGCAAGAAAGAAATAAAAATCTTATATTCTACTATGTTGTTATTTTTTTTTTATTTATCCATGAAGTACTGCTGCACATTTAATTTGAGTACTTTGCAAATTATAGAAAGACTAGCTGTCACCCGCAACTCCGTCCGCTCGGATTTAAAAAAAAATGTGTTCTTCCAAACTATGTTCTACATATGTACCGAATTTCATCAAGATCCGTTGAGTCGTTTGGGAGATATCTTCAAACAAACATCCATCCATCTATCTAAACATTTGCATTTATAATATTAGTAAGAAGTAAAATGTATTCTCGTCTACTTATGTCTGATAAAATAAGGGATTTATAATAATAAATAAAATATCTAAACCTGAACTTACTAATTCTTCCTGTGCATTTCCTGTTGCAATTGTTGAAACGGAGTCTGAAAGCGACCGTGGTTTACAAACGATTCTTCAAACAGAGAATACTTTTCAAAAAAGCATTAAATTAAAAGTTCCCTAGTATCACTCATACATATATGATGAAAAAATAATAATTTAGAATGATATATAGAATTGAATTACATTTTAAATCATCATCATCAGTTCATTATACGTCACCACCGAGGGGCTCGAAGCCTACCCTAAGTTAGGGGTGACTAGGCCATAGTCAACACTGGGCCAGTGCGGGTTGACTTCACACATATCATTGAATTTCTTCGCAGATGCATGGGTTTCATCAGGATGTTTTCCTTCACCATAAAAACAGCGGATAAATAAGGTAACTTATGTAAAGAGAAAAAACACATTGGTAATATTTATTATCTCTTAATATACAGAAGACATAGAATATAGTAGAGTATATGTACTTTTTTTTTGTAACTCCATGATAGTGCACAATAAATTATACAGTCAAAATCTGTTATAACGACATCGAAGGGACTACTCATATTGAGTCGTAAAAACCGATAGTTGTAACAACCGGTGACAGGTATTAATAGGAAAGATATGTATAAAACATTCAGCCAGGACCTTTGATTTTGGTCAATTTAACCGGTATGTTGTTCTAAACGATGTCGCTATAAACGGTTTTGACTGTATTTGTATTGTATTGTATTGTATAGATTAGAGAAAAAACTTTGCTTTTTTTTGCTTACTTGGCTTTAGAATTAATTGGACGCAAACGGCTTCGTGACTGAGTTGACATGGAACGAATAGCATCGGATTTAGTTTCCAAAAATTCTTTCAATTCATCAATAACCTCTGAAAAAATCAAAGCTAAGATGTTATATTCGTAAATCTTTTTATTATAACCGTAGTATTGGATGAGAGCTGCTTCCATACTGTATGCTGTCGGCTTTGCATTGGATTTGAAATCGAAATCGCTTTTTTCACTAGTTCCATTCGCGTATATGAAATAAAGATCATTATCGATCACAAATGGTACGGAATCCTCAAGAATGAATGGTGGCTTTAGCAGACGAACTGATTTAGGATGTTCAGGAAGACCTTTTATTTCCTTAACACCTTCACTGTTTAATACAAACGGTTTCATATCTTCACCGTAGTAATACAAATTGTTAGAATTATCCAAAACTATTTCACGTGCGCCTACAACTTCGTTGATTTTCTCTTTTTTGTCACCTAATTCGGTCACTTTATACAAATCATGATTTTCCGTTAATATGTAGATTAAATCGGATGCATTTTCTTTAGCAATGCCGATTATACTGTCCGTTACTGATCCGTATTTGATTGCGGTACTATCATTTTTATTGTAGACGTAGATACCGTCTTTAGCAGCAAAGAAAACGTCTTTACTATCATCGCTAGACGCCGCTGCGTCTCTGCCATTGTCTAGAAGTTTCTTCACTTTACCATCTTTAAGAACGTATAGACCTTTGTCGATTCTGTTCCCATCTTTATCTATGTCGGCTTCGACAAAGAATACTGTCACTCCATCGTCGTCGTTCGTATCATTATCTTCGTCATCATCTTCGAAATTAAATGAATTGATGGGAACTAGAATGTTTACGATATCATGTTTGGCTGTGTACACCACAAATTCATCAGGGAAAAAGTCTCTTGTGATAGTAATTTGATCACTTTCACTGCTTTCTTTACTCTCTTTACTTTCTTTGCTCTCTTTACTTTCTTTGCTCTCTTTACTTTCTTTTCTTTCCCTGTTGTGATGATGCCTGGGAGCAGCTACAGCCAGTCCAATTAAGAGGCATAGTGTTAATGCTTTTAATAATCTCATAATTGCTGCCTGAAAAGAAATAATATAACATTTAATATCACAAATATCGTATACATAATTAAAAAAAGAAACTTAATAGCCTTTCGTCATAAAATAAAAATAAAAGAATTAAATAAAGGAGAAAATAAGAAAATATGCTATTGTATTTTTAGATGTACTCACCTCAATCCAACAAGAATCAACAGTAAATAATATGTTTTGAGACCTCAAATTATATACACTCTCCAGTATTGATAACATTAATTGACTGTTGACATTCCTGACCTTACGACATAATTATTAACCATTGGAAAATAACCCATATTGCTATGAAATAAAGTCTAAAATAGATACAAACATACATACCTTCCAGAAAATAAAGTGAATTGTTGACAATGAAGTTTGAGATAAATTTAATTGGTAACTATTTACTCGAAAAAAATACAGTTGTACACTATTTAAACACTTTTTTGATCGTATCTTCATCAGCTCACAATACGTCCCCACTCGGCGCCTACCCCTAGTTAGGGGTAACTAGGCCATAGTCAACCACGCTGGCCCAGTGCTGGTTGACTTCACACATATCATTGAATTTCTTCTCAGATATGTGCAGGTTGCATCACGATGTTTTACTTCACCGTAAGAATGTCTAGCGGCAGGTCTAGCGTGTAGGACTTACCCACCAGGAGGGGGCTGCCAGAGGTGGACCATGTAGGGTGGTACCACCTCGGAGCACGCCCAACGCGGGGTCGCACCGCAGATGCAACGTGGTGGGGCCGCGGGGGGTGCAGATGCGTACTGGTTTATCCTGCCCCCTGCAGCCCTCGTGGCCGGATGTGTGGTGGGGCCATGGGGGGCGGTACTGGCTTACCCAGCCCAGGGGCTGGGGAGGCGGGAATAAAACCCCGCCTCTCCGGCTTCCATAGCCCTGTGGTGACAGGTTCGGGGGGTCCTGTCACCCGCTTCAAAGGGCCAAGAGGACGGCGCGCCTTCGATCCGGCGCGCCTCCCCAAATGAGATTGGTGGGCTTAGCCCACCCCTAGTGGTGGAACTGCTGCGGCGACTAGCGCAGACGGGGCCGCGGAGGAGTGCGAAAGCGTACCCGTAGCCCCGTCACCATGCGTAGGAGGAACAGAGGTGGTTTAGTGGGTATGCTCCCGTTTAGGGGAGAGAATCCCACATAATTCCCACATAACTCCTGGGAAACGGCGTATGCATAAAGCATTCCCCTATTTTCTTAATATTGTTTTTAAAATGTTTAACAAATAAACTAACCGGTATAATAATAAAGCATGTCCCAAGTAGCAATAAGTATGTATATTTTATCAATTATAGTGAATAATGGTCACCTAAATGAAGTATTTTATTATTGGATTATTTTTATTACCGTCATATTATTTTATCTGTGCTCTGCTCATACATATAATAAGCTTTAGACTAGTTGCTAGCTTTTGTGTACTAGATGGCGTATCACGTGCACAATAAATTTATAAATTTTAATGCCATCTAGCGGTGAATAGGTGCATTTTATGTGTATGTGAACTCACTGCCACATATAGTAGCAAAACAATTTCATATTTTTCATAACAACCATATCACATTTATCTACAGTTTAAGTATTAATATAAAAGTAAAATTTATTTTAAAGAATTAAAAATTTCAAAAAGGTTGTTATGGGCTCGTCCGGGATTTGAACCCGGGACCTCTCGCACCCTAAGCGAAAATCATACCCCTAGACCAACGAGCCGGTGACATGATGGATGAAATTATATTTTGGAAATTACAATTTTTAAATCTTAAAATTGCTATTATTTTTAAAAAGGAAAAACAAGTATATAACGCTAAAGGAGAATGGGCAAAATGTATGAACTTTGGTCTACCTACTCAACACTACATACATGTTTATAAACGAAAAACATAAAAGTACTAAGGGATAGCAAAATTTAGAAAAAACAACAAACTATATATTCAATTTTATGTATTAAAATATTATTACTGTAGTTTCATATGATGGTGTGAAACCTACTTGACGGCGAGCCCAGCATAAGTACCACAATATTGATATGACATGTGCATACCTCTTTCACAAAACACTGTCGCGATGTGAATGTAAAACCGGTTTAAAAATGAGGAAGAAGAAATCCTTACACTTTGCACTTATTTCGCGTAGAAATCGCGAATATGTTTTTCGCACGTTAATAATTTCAACCATTATCAAACGATAATGATTTTATTATAGGTTAGCACCAGAGCTGGGCATTAACTCGTTAATCCGTTAATCGTTAATTAACGAAGTTAACATTTTGCTTAACTGATTAACTTTTAAGTTAACTTCAAAAAGTGTTAACGCTTTTGTTAACTTCCGTTAAACTCAACTTCCGTTAATAAAAGTCCGTTAATCGTTAAATTAGAAACTTGGAGACGTGCTATCGTTTTGTTTAAATTATGTGCCACGGCACGCTCGTAGGTTCAGCTATGTTGGACGACTGTCGAATGGTGAACGAACGAGTTGATAATTAATATATGTGAAGTTCGCGTGCAAGTGTGATGCGTCAGAGCGTCCGAGAAAGACGTGACCAACAGGACAAAATCAAAAGAAGGTTCGAAATAGTATATTTCATTACGAGTATATAAAAGCACGAGTATGTAATAGCCCACATTCCGAACGCTCTTCGTCCCTGCAATACGCCACTTTTAGAGCAACTGTATTAAAAATCTTTTTTACTCGTGCTTTTTCTTTAGCTTTTCCAAACTCGTGCGTTCTCTTTCCCAACTGTCAAAATAATGTCTGTTAAAAAGAAAAACCAACCACGAAGTTTTTACAAAAAAAAATCATTCAAGTTTTTATGATTCATGCAAATATTTCTAAAAAGAAGCTCCTAATTTGTTACAATATCAAATTTAATGATTTGATTCAATGAATTAGGTTAGGTTTCATTTTATTTCATCTCATTAAATTTAATTTTCATTTCATATCAATAAAAACATCTACTACTAATAAAATCTGTGTTTGTATTCTTTTACGGTTGGAGCCATTTTCCAAACATTTTAGTTAGTTGAGTTTATTGTGTTTTTATTATTCTATTAAATTGCTTCATTTTTTCGCAACTGTATCAAAAATAGTTGTTTAGTACACGTGCGAAACTGTCATTACAACTTGTTCCAACTGTCAACTTGTAGACATTTTTGTCGGACCTCTGCAATGACAGGCTTTCCGCACTCGTAATGAAATATACTATACTGCATTCAAACTTGTCTCTAATACTAATGTGTTATAGAATGTATAGTCAAATTATTATTTTAAATAAGTGTCGCCACATACGTGTAAAATTAGTATGTATAATTTTGTATGGTTAACTGTTAACGATTAACTTTAACTTGCGTTAAATTTTCGAGAATTTAACGCTTTAACGATTAACGAAGTTAATTTATTATTTAACGAACAAACGATTAACGAAGTTAACTTTTCGATTAACTGTGCCCACCTGTGGTTAGCACAAACTACACAACATTGCTAAATACCGCATGCTTGTAGGCGTATCAGCTCACGAGTTATCATTTTTTGGCTCTCCTGTAAAGTTCATACTTTCGGGGTTACAGCGTTTACGCTTTCCAGCGTCGATATAATTAAATCATGGTGTTATGTTTAACAAATATTAGCAGTTTTAATGGTATAGAATTTTCACTTAATTATTCTAAGCTAAGCTAAGCACAATGCTTTTTCTTTTTAATTATTAACACATAAACAAAGCACTAGTTAAGTTTTAAAAAAAGAGTAACCAGAGACAAACTATAATTTTCTTTATACGACACAGAATTCGGTTCATATGCCCCTGTAGACACAGCATAAAATGTAATACCTTTCCCGCCATTTCTTAGTCGCGTAAAATATTTTGCCGCGCAAACATGTGTCAGAATTTTTAAACGTATTTTTATTTATTTGTTGCCAGTTTCGTAGATGTTTAATTAGTGATTTGATTTTATATTGATTTATTTTTGTGTATTTTGGATGTTAAAAAATTTTGTAAGTATATTTTTTTAATTATAAATTCAACTACTCATCTATGTATCTAATCTTGAACTTTTTTTAATTGTTTGCAAAGAAATTGAAAAATGGTAAATGTCTTTATTTTTTTAAAGATTGAAATTTAATTTCTTACAAGTTTAACAAAAAATTACCTTAAATTAATTTCACAAAAGTACACAGAAACACATAAAGGTATAGAAAAACATAAACATATTAATATTTAAACATTACTAAATCATACTAATGTTATAAATGTGAATGTTTAGATGTATGGATGGATGGATGTTTGTTTGAAGGTATCTCTGGAACGGCTCTACCGATCTTGTTGAAATTTGGCACAGATGTAGAACAATTTGGAAGAACACATAAGCTACGACTGCAATCACGTTTTTATTACCACTAGCTGTCGAGCGCGACTTTGTCCGCACGGAATTAATAAAAAAAACTTAATAAGTAATCTATGTAGTAGTGTATTCCCAAGATTAACAACGTATTATAATTAAATAATTTAATTAAATAAAAATAAAAAAGTTTTCTTCCAAACTATGTTCTACATCTGTACCAAATTACATCAAGATCCGTTGAGCTTTTCCGGAGATACCTTCAAACATCCATCCATACATCTAAACATTCGCATTTATAATATTAGTATAATTGTAGTCTCTCTTTCGACAAAGAGAATAAAAGAGACAGTGTTACATGTTTCAATACAGTTGTCACAGCAATAGAGTCTAACTGTTTACAAGTTCCTTATGTATCAGGAAGTTTAAGTCTTGATAATTGTTCGAGATATGTTGTTTTCGTTGTTAACAGAACAAAGGCGATTAATTTGATAAGTATATTTTGCTAGTATTTTTGTTCCTACCGCTTCCTTTGTTATTGAAATGAATTTAGGAAACTCTAGTACATTTTTCATACAGATCTTACTAATATTATAAATGCGAATGTTTAGATGGATGGATGTTTGTTTGAAGGTATCTCCTAAACGGCTAAACGGTTCTTGATGAAATTTGGCACACATGTAGAACATTGTCTGGAAGAACACATAGGCTACTTTAACAGTTAAATTTTTAATAAATTTAAATTTAAATTTTAAATTTTATTTTATTTGTTTATAAGCTGCAGAGAACATGTTGACTTATGACTTTATTAGTTACAATTTTCTGTCAGTTTATAATATGTCTAGTTACATTATAAACTTATAAAGTTCACAATTAGTGAAAGTATTTTTTCTTCCTATTCAATTTCTTACCGTATTTAAGAGTATTTGATTATTGTAACATGACGTACTTAGTATCGGTCGTAACGGAGGTAAATATTGTTATCTCAACTTTTTCTAGAAGAGTAAAAAGGATGAATATATGTTTTTATACATGTTTCGACAGTTAACCATGAGATGTAACATTTACGTAATAAAAATTGTGTACCCAACACAAAGGTACATTGCACGGTTGGTTACAGATGACCGCTGATTGCATTACGTAACAAATTGCAGGAAAACGGAAGCTCATCCGATATTACCGGAAATTAAGTTGACTATTAAGTTATATATATGTTTTTAACTTATGTATGAACGTTGATTAATTTCTTATAATTTATTATCTTCTTATTCATTTAGAAAGATGTGTAAATAGAAATCTTTATATTTGGCTTGTCCATTTTGGTTACAAAATGTTACAGTAAACCAGAAGCACGAATGTATTTAATTATTTAGGTTTATAAACTTATGTAATAGTAATTATAATTAAATCAAATTCAGGAAGTTTTTAATGAATGAGGTTAACAGTACGGATTAAAATTTTATTTTTAATTGTTAGAATTCATAACTCGTATAATCTGTCTACACGCAAGGTTATGTAAAATTTCACAACGCTTGCTTTGACTTCTAAGCTATCACTTCCGGATTTCGAAAAGATATCGTTATTAAACGACATATTATGACATTCTTAACGTCGTGACGAACGTCGTAACGACATTCTTTCGTTTCGTAATGTCAACTATCCAAAAAAATGCTGACGTTTTAAAAAAATGTGAGCCGTCATGGGATGCCTGGCAGATGTGAAACATCGTGTGTGTACAAGTAATATGCATAAAAGATAATATTATTAAAATAAAATATATATTTATGTATACCTCAGTATAGCGTGGCGACCCGTCGCCACACCGTACACTCTACTACACATAAAATATATACATATATGTATACCTTAGTATAGCTTGGCGACCCGTCGCCACGGCAAGCGTCGCCACGACAACGATTCGGTTTACAAGTGCTCCTATAGATGTTTCACATCAAAAGAAATTACTCAGTGTAGTCATGACAGGCTAGAGAAACTTCAAAAGCCGTCAAGATCGTAGCCCCCAAGACGGCTGCCATCAGCCTCACCCTTAAAAAGGGGGCTACGATCACAACAGCGGAAGGCCAAGTCACTGAGGCCAAGTACGCGGAGGTCTTAGCTAAGGCTAAGGCCTCCATCAAACTCAGTGACTTTGGCCTGGAGACGGTTAGGATCCGGACAAGTATGACCGGATCCAAACTAATGGAAGTGGGGGGGGAAACCCCGGAAGAGACCGCCGACCGCCTAGCCTCCGAGCTAATTAAAGTTATCGGAGACTGGGCGGACGTCGCCCGCCCGTGCAAACTAGCAGACCTCAGGGTCACCGGCCTGGATGAGACGGTGACCCGTGAGGAAGTGGCGGCCAAGGTGGCGACGGTTGGGGGCTGCTCCCCCAACGCGGTCAAAGTGGGCCTTATCAGGTCCAACTTCTGGGGTGGCGGCTCTACTATTGTAAAGTGCCCCGCGACGGCTGCTAAGGCAGCCGTCAAAATAGGGAAGGTGGCCATCGGTTGGACCATGGCCACCATCAACGCGGTGCAGGCCCGGCCATTAAGATGCTTCAAATGCATGATGCTGGGCCACACGCGCGCCCTATGCCCAACGGAAGCGGAGCACGGTCTACTCTGCTTCCGTTGCGGCGAAGCGGGGCACAAAGCGGCCGCCTGTGAGGCGCCCTGTAAATGCACAGTGTGTGCCACCACAGGGCGCCCGCACACGCACGTGATGGGGGGCGACAAATGTGTACCCCCCACCGTGAAAGGAAAGATGCCCAGGCTGCGTCCTAGCCCGCCGCAGCCTAGCCCGCCGGCCGAGGAAGCTATGCAGGTGTCTTAATGCCCGGACACCTGCATAGCGAATTCCTGCAGACCAACGCCAACCACTGCGCCCGCGCACAGGACCTGCTCATGCAGGTTCTGGCGGAGTGGAGAATTGCCGTTGCGGTCGTGGCCGAACCCTACGTGATCCCCCCCCACTCCAACTGGGTTGGGGACACGGAGGGTCTGGTCGGCATAGTGGCGCCGCCGGCGGGCCGACAACGCCTCTCCCTCAGGGAGAGGGGTGCCGGCTACGTGGCGGCAAACTGGGGGGAAGTAGTTCTCATCGGAGTCTACTTCTCCCCAAACAGGAACCTCTCGCAGTTCGAGAGGTTCCTGGATGGCCTGGAACCGGTGGTGCAGAGGGCATCGCCGGCCCAGGTCATCGTGATGGGGGACCTCAACGCTAAGTGCGCGGAGTGGGGGTCCTCCATCACCGACGCAAAAGGGGCGCTTCTCCGGGACTGGGCTACAGTAATCGGCCTAGCCCCGGAGAACCAGGGCACCGCCTACACGTGCGTGCGCGGGCGGGGTGGCTCAGTGGTGGACGTAACGTTCGCCACCCCTGCCATCGGTGCACGCATAACGTGTTGGCGTGTCCTGGAGGAGGTGGAGACCCTGTCCGACCATTTGTATATCCGGTTCAGGGTCTCCAACGCGCCCTGCGGGCGTCAAACCCGGGCGGTGGGCGGAAGAGGCGTGGGAGGCTTTCCGAGGTGGCAGCTCTCACGCCTCGACACGGACCTAGCGGAAGAGGAGGCCGTGGTCCGCGCATGGTCGGCGGACCCCCATCAAGGATTGGGGGTCGAAGAAAGGGCCGTCGGGTTCCGCCGGGACCTGACGGCCATCTGCGACGCTGGGATGCCCCGGGCGCGACGCTTCGCGCCCAGGGAAGGCGTATACTGGTGGACGCAGGACCTTGCGGTCCTGCGCGCTGCCAGTAACGCCGCACGGCGCGCCTTCACCCGGTGCCGAAGACGTCGGCATCGGGTTGACGGCGAACTGGAGCACCTTCAGGCTGAAGTGCGGGCAGCCAAGAAGGTGCTCACCGCCGCCATAGGGGCCGCCAAGGACGCTGCTTATGCGGAGTTCTTGGCGACCCTTGACGCGGACCCGTGGGGGCGCCCGTTCCATATGGTACGAGCTAAACTGAAGAGGGCGCCCCCCACGGAGGATATGGAGCCGGCCGTCCTCAGCGCGGTGGTTGAGGGGCTGTTCCCTGACAGCCCCCCATTCGAACCACCGCGCATGGCACCGCCAGATGCGGAGGAGGAGGACACCGCCCTTGACGCTCCTCTGGTAACAGAGGAGGAAATGGATAGGGCGGTTGGCCGGCTCAGGGGCCGGAAGGCTCCGGGACCGGATGGGGTGCCCGGCAAGGTGCTCCCCATCGCCCTCAAACACCTCGGGGCCCGCCTCCGCTGCCTGTTCAGTGATTGTCTGGCAGCGGGGCGCTTCCCTGGGGTGTGGAAGGAGGGACGGCTGGTGCTCATAAGGAAGGAGGGTCGACCCGCACACTCTCCTTCCGGGCACCGGCCACTCGTGATGCTGGATGAGGTCGGGAAGCTGCTTGAAAGAGTAGTGGCTTCCCGCATCATCCAGCATCTGGAGAGGATCGGGCCGCAAATCTCCGAGAACCAATTCGGGTTCCGGTCGGGGCGATCGACCTTAGACGCCCTGACCGCCCTGAAGAGGTTCACGGAGGACGCGGCCCAGAGGGGGCAGGGGGCTATGGCGATATCTCTGGATATTGCCAACGCCTTCGGCTCCCTCCCCTTCGCAGTGATAGAGGAGGCACTCCGATTCCATGGAGTGCCCCTCTATCTCCGGAGGGTTGTAGGACACTACCTGCAGGGGCGGGTAGTGTCCTACATAACAAGGCGAGGAAGGGAGGAAAGGCGGATGGCCTCCGGTGTTCCCCAGGGGTCTGTTCTAGGACCCCTGCTATGGAACATCGGTTTTGACTGGGCCATCCGCGGAGAGGTGCTGCCCCGGATGGCGGTTATCTGCTATGCAGACGATACGATGATCGCCGTCCGGGACACCACCTGGAGGAGATTGAGGCGGAGGGCTGAGGCCGGAGCCTCCCTGGTGACCCGGAGAATCGAAGCGCTGGGCCTCCGGGTGGCGCTCTCCAAGACTGAGGCCCTATGTTTTAAAGGGCCGAGGTGGAGGGTGCCGTCGGGGGCAACACTCCGGGTCAACGGGGACGAGGTCGGGGTCAAGGCCAGTATAAAGTATCTGGGCCTTGTCCTCGACGGGGGGTGGCGTTTTGGGGAGCATTTCCGGTCGCTAACCCCCCGGCTCGTAGGCGCGGCAGCAGCCCTCTCGAGGCTCCTTCCGAACCTGAGGGGTCCGGGTGTACAAGCAAGGCAGCTGTACACCATGGTCGTCCGCAGCATGGCCCTGTACGGCGCGCCGATATGGGCAGAGGCCCTAAACGCGTCGAACAGGGCCCTCCTCCGCAGGCCGCAGCGCGTCATTGCAGGACGTGCCTGCAGGGCCTACCGCACGGTAGGCCACGCGGCGGCCTGCTGTCTGGCCGGTACTCCCCCATGGGAGATAGAAGCGGGAGTGCTGGCTGAGGCATACCGGGCGCGGGTTGAGCGAAGAACCCGGGGAGAATCTCTCGCCCCGGAGGAGCTCGCCCACGCCCGGGAGAGGAGAAAGCGGAGGACCATGGAGCTCTGGGTGGAGGGCCTAGCGGACGTCGAATATGGCGTCCGCACAGTAGAGGCCATCCGCCCACAGCTCCCGGAGTGGTGCGGAAGGGGCCACGGGTCCCTCACCTTCCGACTCACGCAGGTGCTGTCCGGACACGGTTGTTTCGGACAGTATCTGCGTCGGATCGGAAGGGAGGAGACGGCGTCGTGCCATGGGTGCGGCGACGACGAGGATACGGCGCAGCACACACTGGAAGTGTGCTGCGCCTGGACAGAAGAGCGCCGCACCCTGGTGGCGACGATAGGTGGGGACCTCTCACTTCCTGGCGTTATACGCGCCATGTTAGGAAGTGAGAGGTCCTGGGACGCCGTTGCCTCCTTCTGCGAAGAAGTGATTTCGCAGAAGGAGGCACAGGAGCGGGAGCGCGAGAGAGACCCTCTGGCGCCCCCGCTCCGACGCCGTAGAGTGGGGCGAAGGAGGCGGCAATTCGCCGCTGCCCTTCGCCCCACAAATATGTGAGAGGAGCCCCCCCCCGTGGGCGACAACGCAGGCGGGGTCACGGAAGTAAGCTCACGCGTTCCCGTGGCCCCGCCATAATGCGTCGGAGGGCAGTCAGGTTTTAGTGGGTATTCCGGTCGCCTTCTGCGGCCGGCGAGTCCCACACTCCCTACGCCATTGCACAGCCCGGCGTAGGGGTGCGTAAATGCATTTCCTGACGTTAAAAAAAAAAAAAAAAAAAAAAAAAGGCTAGAGAAACTTGGAATAAAATTATTTTGTATGAGTTTGGCGGCGTTTTCATGGCCGCCATCCCTTCTCACTTCATCATTACGTTAGTTACATACTCTTTGTGTCATGATGTCAATTATTCGAACGATAATTTTGACGTTTTAAAAATACATCTTACTAATATTATAAATGCGAATGTTTAGATGGTTGTTTGTTTGAAGTTATCTTCGGAACGGCTGAACGGATCTTGATGAAATTTGACCCAGATATAGAACATAGTCTGGAAGAACATATAGGCTACTATGATTTATTTTAGTGGCACGCGGACAGAGTAGCGGGCGATTGCTAGTTACACTATATCTTCTATGTAACGTCATAAAACGATTTAATATCTTTCATTCTATTTGAAAACCTGAGAAAACTTGAATTAACGTTTTTGTTTATTCTCTTAAAACAATAGAAAATTTTCAATCAATTTTGGTTCATAATTCCAAATAAAATCTTTCTGAATTTCACTTTTATGAACTTAATGTTTCGTATGTAGTCACAGTTAAGTTAACATTTAAGCAATCCGCAAATTACTTAGCCTGTCGCAAGTTGTTCCGCTTTGTTACAATAGCAATTACACACGAAACCTGTCACAATCCAATGTCATGGATGTTTTTTAATGTTAACGATGTTTTTTTAAACTTAAAAACCAAGGTCGTCTAAGATGGTTTACAATAGTAGAATACCGATTAGTGGAATACCGATTAGTAGAATACCGAATAGTAGAATACCGAATAGTAGAATACCGATTAGTAGAATACCGATTAGTGGAAAACCGATTAGTAGAATACCGATTAGTGGAATACCGATTCGTGGAATACCGATTAGTGGAATACCGATTAGTAGAATACCGATTAGTGGAATACCGATTAGTGGAATACCGATTAGTGGAATACCGATTAGTAGAATACCGAATAGTAGAATACCGAATAGTAGGATACCGATTAGTGGAATACCAATTAGTAGAATATCGATTAGTAGAATACCGATTAGTAGAATACCGAATAGTAGAACACCGAATAGTAGAACACCGAATAGTAGAATACCGAATAGTAGAACACCGAATAGTAGAATACCGATTAGTGGAATACAACTACACCATGTTTCATGTTTAGGTAAATATCAATATAAAGTTATTAAATAGCTATATTAATATTTCAACAGACTATATATTTACTATCTTGATAATTCGCTTTTTACAGTGACCCTGTTTAATGTAAGTGAACGTGTCATTATGTTAAAGTTCAAACTTTAAAGTCGACTTCAAAGTTTACTAAAACTCTGAACGAGATTTACTTTTACCCTTTTAGTGTGTTATTTATTTACTTATCTTTGAATTCATTACCGTTCCCTTGTTACCTATTGAAACGGATTAATCTATTTTGAAATGAGAGACGTCGATTTTATTCTTTCGTACAGCAACAAGATAAATCACGCCCTAACCCAGAGGAGAAGGGAGAGACCACGAACCTAAGTTTGGCGCGATCCTGACACATCTCTCGCTTCTCCTACATTCATACAACTATTCGGTTTCGGGTGCTATTAATACAGTCCTTCTTGAGTTAGTTTCAATTTAGACGGTATAAGTCCGTCTGGGACGGCTCCAATCGACACTGCAGCTTATCTTCGAGCCATGAATTTCCTTTGTTTACATTTTTTTCAACTTTACTCATAACATAATTTCCTTTAATACATTTAATTCTTGTCAAATAAGTTATTAATTTCTTAAATTTAATTAATTTTATTGTAAAGTAATTACTTCAACAATATCGTACTTAAATATCGAATTCCAAACGTCTCCGGCTTCGAGGAATAAATATATCGTCACCGGATCGTAGATAATACGGGTGTGTCCAATGCTTAGGCATTTATCCTTTAACAAAGTGAACGGAAAAGGACTAAAATACACGGACTTGCTTCAAACGGTTGGCCTACAGCCGGCAGTATTTTTTACAAGTTCCAATGGCCAACGTCAATTGTTGGCCATTCAACGCCGATCGATTGAAGATCGCGTGTATACTAATCTAGTCTATACTAAAATATTAAAGATTTGTTTGTATGTTTGTATTAAATACGCTCAGAAAATACTGAAACGGTTTGAAAAATTCTTACACTGTTGGGAAGCTACATTATCACCGGGTAACATAGGCTATATTTATTACTAGTTTTTTTTAACTCCGCGCGGGCGATTTCGCGGGCAAACGCTATTGAAATGTAAACTCGTAGTTGGTTATTGCAACTATTCAACCTTTTCGGTGTTTAAAGAGTTTTTATACTGCCAAAGTACTGGCCACTAAGAAGATTACATTTTGAATTTATAAAAAAAGCGGTCCGTATATAGCACACCCAACATTTTGTAACTTAACTGACTGGTTAATTTGCATTTGCACGCACTTCGCAAACGCATTGAAACATTGTTCAATGTAATTTTATAAAGCGTTATTAATTTTTAACTTCTATAATATGATTCTATATATGTATGCAAAAAGTATAAGATTGCGAACAAAAAAAGAATCACCTGATTTCACTGAAGTAACTAAGTGACCACTGCACATACATGTACATTTGCAACAAGTTAAAAGTTTTATATAACAAGTTTAGTGGTAAGGGACATACTTGATGGCCATTAAGAGATGGATTACATTGTTTTTTTTTCGTGAGACTAGTGAAACTAATTAGCTGTAGCCCGCGACTCCGTCCGCGCGCAACGCGGACAACAAAGTTAATATGTGTTCTATATCTGTGCCAAATTTCATCAAGATCCGTTCAGCCGTTCCGGAGATACCTTCAAACAAACATCCATCTAAACTTTCGCATTTATAATGTTAGTAAGATTAAGATCCCAAGGGGCAAGGTGTTCACGGCGATAGCGTGGAAGGATACTCCGACGGTCTGAAACTAATCGGTACCTCCACCGTGACACTCAGTAGTTCTAAAGGTGCAGTTACATAAGTACAAAACTCGGCCGTTATACAGGATGTGAAATACGACAGATTTCTTGTTCCCGCATGCCATAGCATTTGCATGCAAGAACCGTTTTCATTAGTCGTTAACGGGTGCTTAGGGCGATAATCTTTATATCCTTTTGTTTAAATTGCATTGTACTTCTTCAGTTAAGGCCCTTGGTTGCACGCACATTTGGTTTTACATAGACTGAGATATATTTATCAGTCGTTAGTCTGTATACGTAGGACATCCCGCATGCATTTTGAGTGTGGTACCGGAGGCCTAATTTTAGTCCTCTTTCCCTTTCCACCCTTTTCTTATTAGGAAAGGATGGGATGGGGAAGTGGATTTGGCAGAGGAGGGGACGCACAGGAAAGAGAAATATCCTCTTTCTGTGCGTCCTCTTCTCCGTTCTGTAAAGGTAGGCAACGCATCTGCATTTGCGGATGTCTATGGGCAACGGTCGCCTCGCTATTGCGGCGAATCCAGGTGGCCGTTTACTCATTTGCCACCTTATGATATAAAAAATGCTGTATAACGACCGAGTTATCGACTAATTAAATTGCGCTCTTTATAATCGAGTGTAGCTATTATCGAAGTTTAACTTAAGACTGGTGACGGGTTGACAATAATCTTACTAATATTATAAATGCGAATGTTTAGATGGATGGATGTTTGTTTGAAGGTATCTCCGGAACGGTTCAACGGATCGTAATGAAATTAAGCACAGATGTAGAACATAGCCTAGAAGAACACGTAGGCTTTTTTAGTTTTTTTTTAATTCCGCGCCGACGGGGTCGCGGGCGACAGCTAGTTGTTATATATACATAATGAAAGTCAGACCGTGTGACTGTTTAGATGTCATTGTACAAAATACAAACGTATTGTAACGCTGTGAACTTTCATGGTCATATTATTACGTGCTAATTATCTTTGTAGGTAATAAAAAAGTTAATAACATTGTTATTTTTCAAGGTATGTTACGAAAGTGTGAATATATCTGATCTTTTTAATTGGTCGTTATAAAATAAACAATATCAAATAACTTTGAGGTTTTATTTGTTGAAAAATATTTACTAAAATATAGCTGTATTTTTTAATGTTAGAAATTAATTTAAGCCTTCTTAAATTAAATAAATAAAATAATGAATGAAATAGCATTTAAACTAGCTGTCGCCGGCAACTCCGTCCGGCGCAGTTAAAAAAACCTTAATAGGGGTATGAAAAATAGATGTTGGCCGATTCTTAGACCTATTGAATATGCTCACAAAATTTCATGAGAATCGGTCAAGCCGTTTCGGAGGAGTACGAGAACGAACATAGTGACACGAGAATTTTATATATAAGAAGAAGTTTTTAAACTTCAACATCAATAGCCTTCATCTAACTTGATAACTTAAATATTAATCCATTTGCTAAATATAGTTTCAAATAGTCTTAGTTAACTTAAGTAGGTTAATTAGGTTTAATTCGATATGTCTATATCATTAAATTAGACTTGCAAATTTGTCTGTTGGAATTGTAATTTTTTAATAATTCATAAAGACAGACAGAAAGTAAACATTTCTAATATAAACAATGAAAATAACATAACCTACAAATTCTACTTTTCTATTTATTATTAAAATTATCAGACGCCAGCGACTAAATCTGCGCGGAATTAAAAAAAAACTTAATAAGTAGCCTATGTGTTCTTACAGACTTTGTTCTACATCTGTGTGAAATTTCATAAAGATCCTTCATCCATCTATTAATTATAACAAAAAATCTTATATGTAAAATTCTCGTGTCACAGTTTTCGTTCCCGTACTCCTCCAAAACGGCTTGACCGATTCTCATGAAATTTTGTGAGCATATTGAGTAGGTCAGAGAATCGGCCAACATCTATTTTTCATACCCCTATTAACTTTTTTTTACTGCTCGCAGACGGAGTCGCGGGCGACAGCTAGTTTTAATATAATTGTTTCTCCCCACAAAACGCCATAAGATCTTTGTCTATGGGATCAAGACATTATTGTATTAATTTAGACTACTCTTACTAATATTTATTTGGTGCTATTACATTGGGAAGATAATTCTTTGATATTTGGCGCGAATTACAATCTCGTTATATTTCGCGCCACATTCTCTACGGAAACAAAATGGCGACTGTGCATACGCGAGTACAAAGTGAAATTACTTCCCATGGTTATGTAATGTTCAATTAAACATTTGCATTCCTGTACAAAACTTGTTTAAAATTTACAATTTCCTTTTCAAAGTAATCTTTATTTTCTATCATTAAATCACTAACTATTGTACGTGACATCGTCCACATAATTTGTTAAATAGCTGATTTTTATCGGATTTGACTATATTAAGAAATAATTATTTTTATATAAAAGTACAGTAAATATAACAATTATAATAAAAATTGGAATGTCTGTATGTAATGTTGAAAAAAAATGTATTTTGCTGACAATGAAAAACCAATTTCACATTTTTATCTATCTGTGTACCAGGCCGCGTTTGTTTCGAGTAGTCTTCGGAACATTTCAACCGATTTTGACGGGACTTCGACAGGAATGTTGGTGATGAAAGCGGGCGTATTAAAGGCTATTTTTTTCGTGAAGTGGAAGCAATTCCGCGTTTCGTCTGATGAGTGTGATACCGGAGGCCTAATTTTAGTCCTCTTTCCCTTCTCATCCTTTTCTTACTAGGAAAGGATGGGAAGGGGAAGTGGATTTGGCGGAGGAGGGGACGCATAGGAAAGATCATCCTCTTTCCGTGCGTCCTCTTCTCCGTTGATTAAAGGTAGGCAGCGCATCTGCATTTGTGGATGTCTATGGGCAACGGTCGCCTCGCTATTGCGGCGAATCCAGGTGGCCGTTTGCTCGTTTGCCACCTTATGATATAAAAAAAAATTCTACGCTGACAGTCTCGGGCAACTGTTATAGACATCCATGTTGGTGTCTGTCCTTCATGTTTGCTTGTATATTACGCAGACATTTGATATTATTTTTATTATTTAGACTTTTGTATGATTCAGCTAGTTTATTTATAAAAGACCTTGCTTCCAAAAATATTTCAGTTTGTTAACCGGTTTTGTTATTTTAAGTTTTACAAGTAATGCCCATATTTGTAGAGCATAAGGACATTATGATGTTATTTATAATAATATTGACTTTCATATTAATTAAATATTGTAAATTAAATTTTAAGGTGGATTTCCACTACCGAAACATTACTATACCTTAGTTTTTTCTAAAATATACTAGATAAAAATTATGTTTTTGTACAAATGCATAGACAGTTGAAAATCATCGTAAATAGAAATATGTTTCACGGTATTTCCATTTATTTGCTGGCGTTTGTAAATAAAAAAAAAGTTTGCATACATATTTTTCGAGTGAAGAATTATCTAACGCTTCTCTTTGGTAGAACTTTGCGTTCTGCCAAAGAGGTATCATAATGCCCACTAAGACCTTTGCCTTTTTCATTAAGAATAAAATAAGAACAAAGAAGAGAATTGCACGGGAAGTCGATGAGTTAACATCGAAGTTTATTCGTGAATATAGTTAGATGAAATTTTCAGTGTAAACTAATATTATAAATGCGAAAGTTTAGATTGATGGATAGATAGATGAAAGTTTGTTTGAAGGTATCTCCGGAACGGCTTAGTAAAACTTGACAAAATTTGACACAGATACAGAACATAATGTGGACGGAGTCGTGAGCAAAAGCTAATATTTAAATAGTTTTATTATAAGGAATTAACAACGAATTAAGAATTCTTCAATTTATACATATTTTTTGTACGATCAGCGGACGGACGAACGGAACCGGTTGCATATGTATACGCAGTGTCAGTGAAAGTGTACCTCATGGCCGTTGATGCGAGTACAGTCTGAAACAAAAGTGTCAAACTAAATGTTAAAAAACTTGTATTTAACACGTTGCCATCCCGCTCATTCGCTTTGAAAAAACAGGGACAATTTAAAAAAAAATTCGGCGGTGGAATTTTACATTTAGATAAGTTATTTAATTATAAGCAATGCTTATTTATAACTTACTAGCTTTTACGCGCGACTCCGTCCGCGCGGAAGAAAAAAATGCACACAAGATAAAAAAAGTTCCTATGTCCGTCTCCTAGTTCTAAGCTACCTCCCTATCAATTTTCAACTAAATCAGTTCGACCGATCTTGAGTTATAAATAGTGTAACTAACACGACTTTCTTTTATATATATAGATGTTTACTTAATAACAATAATAACTGTTACAAAGTTACCTGAACATTGTCTAATTAATTCGAAAATTTAATTACATAATACATTTGTGAATTGTTCACTTCTTTACCAAAATAGCGACATCATTAAAAAAATAACAAATTGATGTTAAATTTAATGTCAAAAACTAACACCATTCAATAATCTTCTTATCTATATATATAAAATAAAGTTGTGTTAGTTACACTATTTATAACTCAAGAACGGCTGAATTGATTTGACTGAAAATTGGTGGGCAGGTAGCTTAGAACCAGGAAACGGACATAGGATCATTTTTACCCCATTTTCTATTTTTTATTCCGCGCGGACGGAGTCGCGGGTAAAAACTAGTTTGAGATAAGAATTATGTCTTCGATTGTACAGCAAAATCGTTTTCTATTACATAATGATACCACACGGTCAATAGCTTCATTAAAACTGTAATATGTCAATAATTTTGTCGTACACTTCTCTAGTTAACCTCCACACATGTGAAAGCTAAAAGTTACTATAATCTGACAAACTTGTCTGGCCCGGTGGACATAAGTGACACTAAATTGTGATATTTGGCCCCATGAGTGGTGCTGCTATAGCAGTTATTCCTGTCAGAAAATTATTATAGGAAAAAAACATGTCATGACAGAATCACAGGACAAATATCCTTGTCGGTGTATACGACGAAAAATAACAGAAAGACAAAGAAAGTCCCATAACTTTTGGAACGAAGTTCCTTATCGCGCGTTGTGAAAGGGGGCTAGACGGAAAAAATTCTTACGAAAAGTTGTCACGACACTTTTTGCTATAGTAAGTATGTTAACGACGAATGAGCGCTACTTCACCATGGCAACGACGTGACAATATATAACGAAAATTCATAGAAATAAAATGTACTTCTTGTGAAGACTTAAGTTTTTTATTCATAGAATAAACATTGGTTCCTTCACTAATTAATCGAAAGGAACTTCGTTCCATCCTGGTGTCCCTTGACACCTCTCAAGTTTTATTGTTTTATATAGGTTTTACATTTTTTATAACAGAACTACAATATCAGTGCCTCTCGGGCCAGAGAAATTGACAAACTATATAATAGAGTCTATTTGAAAATATATATAAGGTATAGTTAAACCTCTTTTAAATGTTTCACAATATAACCTTGTGCCCACGATAGGCAGATATTGAAATTTAAAAAAAAACCGGTTGAATAAAATAAATACATAAAAATTAAAACACATTTCCGTTGCAATATCCTGTAAAGACGACAAATTGCGAAGATTTCGAATAAATTAACGTAATTAGTTTAGAAACAGTCACAGGGTTTAAAATTGTAGAGAAAGTTACGGCCTAATATAATCTTACTATCTTACTAACATTATAAATGGGAATGTTTAGATGGATGGATGGAAGGATGGGTGGATGGATGGATGTTTGTTAGAAGGTATTTCTAGAACGGCTGCATGTGTCTCGATGAAATGTAGTATAGATGTAGAAAATAGTCTGGAAGAAAACATAGTTTTTTAAATTCCGTTTTTTACATTCCGCGCGGACGGAGTTGCGGGCGAGATCTAGTCAATCTATAAATTTTATACATATTTTATTACATATTATATTAAGTTAAGATTAAATAGTAAAAAGCGACGATTTAGAAAAACTGTCAGAATTACTGTATCAAAGCCCACATCTGAAACTCAAGCTCAATTCTAAGTAAAGTGTACTTATAAAAAAAAACTGTGAACATTTTGCGACAGCATAGAATCTCTCCGCTTGTTCTGATTCCTGATTATTCCATTTTAATTATTGAAGTTAATTTCTACTTATTATTTTATCAAATGGAATCTTAGATGCTACAATATTGATGAAGAAGACATAATCAACATTTTCTTAAATGGAACGTATATAATTTAACAGCAACATATCGCAACAGAGCGTCGATGGCTCAGGGGTTAAGCACTTGACTTGCAATCTACAGGTCCTGGGTTCGAATCCCGCCATGTACCAATGTGTTTTTCGATTTTAGATTTACATATGTACATTTATCCGAGGTTCTTACGGTGAAGGAAAACATCGTGATGCAACCTGCACATATCTGAGAAGAAATTCAATGATATGTGTGAACTCAACCAACCCGCACTTGGCCAGCGTGGTTGACTATGGCCTAGTCACTCCTAACTTGGGGTAGGCTCCGAGCCCCTTGGTGGGGATGTATAGTGAGCTGATGATGATGATGATGATATCGCAATGAAGTGGCTTTCTCTAAGTTTCATTTCACTACTTTATTTATTTTACTAATACTTTTAAAAGGAGAACTGATATTAAAAGAATTCAAATTAAAATTATATACGAATTGATTGGACGTATATGAAATATTGATTCCTTTGTTATAAATCGTTTTTTTTACAGATAAAATGGCGCCTTTAGGATACATCAAATTAGTAGTCGCAGTGCTATCAGTTATAATACAAATATCAATATCAGTTAAATCAAACGCAAGACCTGTATACGAAGTAATAAACGAACAATCAAAAGCAGAAGAGAGACAAATTAAAACAAGCGCAATCGCCAATTTACCATACGGGAACCCTTTAGCTGGTAACTCACAACAAAACGCAAAATTACACGCACACAACCAACAAGCAATGTTCAACGCCGAAAAAGTTCGACAACACAAAGCACAACTGCAACAACAACAAAGATGGCTGAAGACACCTCAATTAGTTCATAATTATATGCGAGCTTATCACGAATCACAAGAGAATCATCAATTAGCATTAGAACAAGAACAAGCTGAATTTAATGATGACACAACAACAAAAGAACCTAAAAAATATACAAAGGATACAGATGCAATAAATTTAGAAACTGTCAAACAGGATAGAAAGAGAAAACACAGATCACATGGTTCTGTTGAATACCACACTGCTTATGTACCAGATAATGAAGCAATCAATGAAAAACCGCAAGTTTCTAATACTGAATTCATTTATCCACAATACTATCCAACTCAGAGTTACCAATCAGTTCAAGATATTGAAATACTTAACTCATTACTTAATAAAAACCCTAACGATCAATTGACTGAATTCAATGCATTATTAAACACACCTAAAATCAATATTAATCATGGTAAAGAATTAGAAGCACCTATTGATTTATATTTTCATCTAAAAGGACCATCAAAATTCCCCTTACCCGTATATTATGTTACAAGCCCCCCTCAAATACCTTCTATACAAGAAATATATAAAGAATTTACACCAATTAAAGAAGAAGAATCAGAAGTACGACATAAAGTACAACAAACGCTAAAACAACCAAGATATATAGAACCAGTAACAAAAAACATAGAATATATCAATACAGAACTAACAAATCATATAGTTAATGCTGATTATAATCCATTATATCAAGAAGAATATAAAATAAAAGAAGAAGCGGAAGAAGAACCAAGATATCAAGCATTTTATGTACCTGTTAATAACCAAAATGCAGATAAAATTGAAGAATTAAGTGACAGATATTTACATAATACTAATGGCATTCAACATTTAACTAAAGATGGCTCTGGTGTGTCAGCATATGATGAAAAAGTAAGTATAAATATAGACATAATACGTTCAGATAAAAGACAGAAAAGATCAGTTTTAGATACAAGTCCATTCCTTTTAAAGAACGAAAATAAGTCTGATACTATCGATGATCAATTTTCTAAAAATTCTACAGAATTACCTAGACAAGAATCTCTTATAAGAATTGATTTGAATTCTAAAAGAAAACGTGAAAATTTCGGTACATTTTTAACTACACCTAAATTTCCTATTGGCGAAGCTATAGACTATGGTAACAATGATTACGAATTTCAAGTATCACGAAGGCCTAATCCTAATTACGGTATAACGGAATATGATCAAGATTATTATGATGATTCTTCAATCGATTATGAATTCGAAACACATAATAAACAACCAATACAACGTCAAAAACATTTTGATACTTTCCAAACGTATGCACCATCAGAATCTTACAGTCATACTGTAGATTTAAAAAGCAGTTACGGAAATTATAGACCTTTAAAACGACTTCCTGATGTATCAACCAAGATAGAACCAGTTTACAGTTCCAATTTAGCATTTTCACCATATGTTCATCAAAATTATGGCGTTCCGTACACACAATCTTTACATTTACCCGAACCTGTATACTTATTAACACAATCACAAATATCAAAACTAGTCGGTCATCATAATTTGAATATAGAACATTTAGATGTATTCCAACTGTCAAAAGATAAACGAAATCATTATCCTAGGAAATATAAGAGACCTCATAACAGAGATATAAGGAAAAATCTATTGAAATTACATAAATTGCATCTTATTTAATTAAACTTATTTAAGTTATTTATCTATTAATTAGGAATTAATATCTTTATGGAATGTATCTTGAAGATTGAAGATATATGGTAAATATCTTTGTTATGTATAATTTTAAAATTATTTTTTAATTACGATAGAATGATTTTAATAAATAAAAAAAATATGTAATTCTTTACTTCATTTATTAAACGGACACAAAATTTAAAAAAAAATGTAAGTATATTACAATATAACCTTAAAACGCAATTTCTACATCAGTCTTATTACGTTAAAATACTTTTATATTAATGCTACAACAGTAAATAATATTACTTATACAATTTTAGTTGTTCGAGAAAAACATAATCGTTTAAAACAGATTCTGGAGTCCGTTGCTCCGGCCTGATTTAGCTGGACCCGTACAAACAACGTTCGGCAGTCGCTTCAGAGCGAGACAATACGATTTCAGCGTATGTGTAAATTAACTCTAAATTAAATAAATACAAAGACGACTTATCACCACGGAGCATCCGTTCACCGCTTGCCTGTCTGATGTCAGTTGAGTCAATACACAGCAGTGATTCTGTCTTGATAGAGCTCATATCTAATGCCTACGCGAGTAAAACTTTTATAACATTTAACGTCTGTAACATCTTTCAATGTCCATATTGTGAAACGAAAAACCCCGTGACACTTTACACAAAAACATCTGAACAAACTTCGAACATTCCCCGCGTAATATCGCGCCTGTCGGCGAAAGTTTTCAAACTACCCACTTGTACGAGAACACTATAGACAAGTCGGTGTACCGAACAAAAAAGTTTTATTTAACTCAATGACAGCGATCTTAGATGGCAACTCCACGTAAAACTGACATTTAATAAAATCATCTCCATATAAAAGGGCAGCTTTTCCCGTAGATGCACTCTTCTATACATCTACCTATGTATCCATCCAAATTCAGTGTCATTTATTCTCATACATTCTTAACCTTAAAACTCTTTCTTTCAGCTCAAATACGCTTCTAGTTACGAGTTCGGTTATAGAGTGCGTGACACGCATAGTGGGAATGATTTCGGTCATCAAGAAGAGAAGAAAGGAGAAGAGACGAATGGACAATATCATGTTCTCCTACCGGACGGAAGAATGCAAAATGTTCGATATTCAGCAGGTCCCGAAGGTTTTCATGCTGATATCTCTTACGATCATTGATCACTATAAATGGTTAGGTCATCGTCTTAATCGACGGCCAACAAACGCAACCGTCAAAATGGCGGAAATCAAATGGGCACGATATACCAAGGTTTATAGCCTATTCATGTACAGAGGTCAGTGTTTATGATGGTAGAAAATAGAGTATAGAAATGTGGAAAAGATTGTAAAGATTTAATTTTTTTTAAAATATCTTGAGGCTTTTACGCATTTGTATCTACAAGACTTATGAGGTCATGACTCGTTATACTTGATTAAAGATATCAATTGCAACCAAGTAATAAATCACTGTAGTAAGCCATTCCACGCTTATTTACCCTTGTACAGGAATCTAGTTTTAGTATTACCAAGCAAAAATGTGGCTACATTTTGTCGTAATTATGTCTTGAAATGGTAATAAAATATTTATATTTCGTATTACTTACAAATCATTATAATTAAGGCTTAGTAATATTAATAAATAATGCATTAAATGTGTTCAATTTTACAGGAAAGTAAATGAAAAACGAAACAGTTCGAATATTTATTTATGACATTTAGATAAATCACATTTAACACTAAATATACTTAAATATTAAAATTAGAGATAAATATTTTATTGTAGTATGGATACAAAATGTAAATAATATAAAATATTAATTATTATTCTTAAAAATACTCATTCACAATAAGTTAAATTGTAATACGAATAACGGAACGTTCCAAACGAAGTTTAAAGTCAAAATGACGTCTATGGATTTCACTGCGAAAATATATACGCTGTCACGCTGTCAAATTTCCCGCGCGATTTCAGAAAGAGAAATTTTGTTACAATAGAAAGTGATTTACGAGTGTACTTTAAATATCTTTATTTTCACTTATCATTGTATAAATTGCATAAGTATGAGTTATTTGTTGTTAAGTACGTGATTACTTGTGATATTTCACACATGTATATAATAATAGTTTGGTTTTTGCTGACAAATGTTTTCAGTTACACTCGATTTTATATAATGAGATTGTTATTTCTTATACTTTCTATTATCTGAAGTGACTGAGTTTTAACGATTGGAGAGTCAGAAATGTAAGTCTGTTACTTTTGAAGTGTACAATTTCTAGAAATTATATTATGGATTTTAATTGAAACAACAAAAAATGTAGTAAAGGGAAGAGAAACAAGTCTCTGAAGTATGTTCAAAATCCTTGATTATACATCTATATGTTTTCTGTGGGCAAGTGCAATCATCGTTTTGGCTAGTGACAATATTTTTAGTAGACATCTTTCTATTGTGTACTAAATATTATTAGTTTTGATATAACCAAAATATATGAAAGAAACATTTTACATACTATTTTAATCCTATAAGCACATATGGTCATTTTGACCATAAATAGACACCAAGGGAGTAATATGATTGTTTAAAGCCATCTTAATTAATTATTCTTAATAGATTTTTTAGGGGGGTGGAACAGCTGCAACCCCTTGCCCGCCTTGAAGATGTCTAACGTGAATTATACTACAGTTAAATCTGGATACGAGAGAAACTTCTATAAGTGAGAGTCATTGTCCCGTTCCAACAACCTCCATAAGCGAGAAACTCCAGTATCTCTTGGACTCTCACTCATCCAGGTTTGAATGTATTTCAATAGACTTAGAATGAACAATATTTTATAGCTATATTGAACATTAATAAAAATATGTTTTTAGTTATATTTCTACTAGAAGTAGAATAAAAGAGTTTTTTTACTTTATTATATTTTTATTGCTTGCTATTTATGTATATTTTTATTTAAAAATTTAACTGTCAACACAATTAAATTTAATTTATATAGAATACATGGCAGTGTATACTAATAAAGGTAATTTATATATATTTTTTAATTGTTATACTTTTTTAACTATAGTATTCATACATCTTTATACTGTTATACTAAAAAAAAAGTATATAAAGGAATTTAAACTCGTATCTTACATTATAATAAACAACAATGTTAGTGTCAATAGTATAGTTGTTAATTCTAATGTCATTGGTATGGTTTGGAAATGATTAACAAAAAATATTGTTTAATGAATGTTGTCTAGTATGTTTTTTTATTAAATATAGTCGAACCTATCTACGCGAGAAACTTCTCTAAGCGAGAAAAATGTCGCGATCTCGTCGACTCTCTCTCATCAAGGTTCGACTATATTTATATTAAAAATCAGATATTGAATTTATAACATAATTTACCCAAAAATAGCTAAAATAAATTCCAATATGGTTGAAATGAATTTTATTTATAAATTTGGCACTACCTATAAGCCTTGTATAAATAGAAAAAAATCTGAATACTAACAGATTCTAAAATCTGCGAAGCGTTTTCTAATAAAAAAAACATTATCCTAGTAATGTGGGTAGATTTTTTTTTTTTAGAGATTTCAGTTAATCTATTTACAAAATTGACAAAAGCTGAACAACTATAAGACACAGAGATGCCATGTTTTTTTAATTATACTATTTGAGGGTAGTCAGACATTTTTAACTTACAACGCCATCTATTGATAACTATCCAATAATATTAAAATACGTTCAAAATAATGCGTTTATTTTATTGCTGACAATTTTTCTAATTGTCTAAAAAAGGCAATGCGTGATTTCGATATGCAAAAATTTGACACTAAAGTCGCTATATTAAAAAATATTATATAGAAATAACTATAATTCAAATACTAATTTAGATAAAAGAGAAATCTTAATTTCAACTTTCCCAAAATGGATAAAACACACATCTCACAACAGATAAATAGCCGAAATGTTAAAATCTAATCTGAGAAACACATTCGGAACAACGCCATCTATCGGATGAACACTTTTCAATATTAATAACAACGCCATCTATCGGATGAACACGTTTCAATATTAATAACAACGCCATCTATCGGATGAACACTTTTCAATATTAATAATAACGCCATCTATCGAACCATTTCTTAATCAATAAATTTAATTATTCCATTCTCTGCTTCTTGGGTGTAGGTTCTCCATAATCTTGACGATTGATAGCTCTCTTCGGTTTTGATTCCAAACTCTTAGATAAATTATTACTTAGGGCTGTTATTTCGTAAGCTAGACCTCTAATCCTGCCAATAGCTGTCTGAGACCTAGTTCTAGTGCTTCCACTGCAGCCTGAAGTGGAGGGGGTGGGGTCCTCTTTCTGTTCCGGAGATTCATCGTCACAAATACTGGGTATTTTTATTTGAGCTTTACGTGGTTTTATATTTGGAAGTACTGTAATAAAATGTATTAATATACTAGCGGTCGCACGCGGCTTTGTCAGTGCAGAATAAAAAAAAGTACTCTATGGCCGCGTACATCAGCCGTTCCGTAGATTACACGAAAAAATCGCAACGTTGCGGACAGACAGACAAAAATAAATTTTAAAAATAGTTTTTCAATCTCAAAAAAGAGTACGAAATTTTTTTTTTTTTCACCAGAGCAATAAATGAATTTGATAAAATAACACTAAATCATCTTTTTTGCCTTTTTTGGTATAAATGACATATTAATCTAAAAAATCATGTCTATAACAATATAGAAGACTTGGTGTTATTCAATAGGTCGCTATAACCGATG
Source organism: Papilio machaon (assembly GCF_912999745.1). Taxonomy (NCBI): domain Eukaryota; kingdom Metazoa; phylum Arthropoda; class Insecta; order Lepidoptera; family Papilionidae; genus Papilio; species Papilio machaon. Next base: position 4,296,744 of record NC_060012.1, on the reverse strand, counting down.
CATTAAGCTCGGTTTCCACTGTTTACTTACGTTTTTGATTTAATTTAGAATTCCCAATCGGTAGTAAAGATAGGTCAAGTTTAATTTGACTTCCGAAATGTCTCAATGATTGTGACTTTGTACCGGTCACAGAAGATTCTGGAAAAAAAAACACAAAAATGTTACTTATTTCTAAATAATGTGTGCTTTTACAAAAAATAGTATAAAATTGGAAATTAATTCAATAAAAAATAATTTAAATCTGTCGGAAAATACACTCAATACATACGAGAATAGCTATTTTGTAATTTTTTGAAAAATAACTCGTATGATTTTTTTTTTTGCAAACTCCGAGATATCTTAAAAATTTATTTTTTTCTCAGTGTATATTTTTTTTGATGTCGCAATGTTAAAAAGGTATAAAAAATAAAAAAAATACTTACAAAAATTATTCAAGCTCGGAACACGAAAATAGGACATAAAATTTAATTTAAAGCAAAATATTAGCCATATTATAATTTAGATACTGTCAAATTTGTATGAAACAATCCAAATTCACTATTTTCACTTAATTTTTAATTATCTTTAATTATCTTATCTTATTAAACATCTTTCTAAAAACTTCTTTGCGAATTTTTTGCAGCATAAAAAATTCAAAAAAAATGCAAAAAATTTGAAAAAATCTTGCAATCGAGTTCTAATTTCGTGCTCCCAAATTACATTCCTTACCTGCTATAGACTTTCCCCCCACTGCCTGGTTTGTATGAGTTAGTTCACTGTATTTTACATCACATTCATCCAAACGCTTCTTTAATTCACCTGAAAAAAATAATAAAAACAAGGAAAAAATTAAAAAAAATCAATTAAATAATTCATTAAGACTATATAAAAATATTTTTATTACGACCGACTGATAACCTTTAACAATACAATTAGTAGAAAAAATTTTGACTATATGTCAAAATAAATCATTTTTTAATATTTTCTATATTTTATAAAAATACCAAAACAAGAGAACAGTGAAAAAATGAAGTAGTTCGAGTAGTTTTTGAGTTTTTTTTTTTTTTCATTAAAATCATACAAAAAACCTCACCAATGGCGGCCTCTTGTTCTCTCTGTCGTTTAGACATATCTCTGATTGTTTTCTTCTGTCGCAGAGCAATACGTTTGTACAACATCATCTGAAATTAATTATAACTGCGAATCCTGCTCCAAGGACCAAAAACTGTATAGTTCAATTCAATAGAAATGAGAAATTATTAGAAAACTATCCAAAAAAACTTTGCATTGCTTTTTTCCTTTTTTTTTTTTCAATAAATAACTAATAAACAATCTTTTTTTTTTAAAAAAAAAACTTGATTTTGATTTTTTTTTTAATTTAACGGAAATCGTCGTCTATGTCTACAATCCACAGATTACATTATACTTTGTATATAAAATAAAGTGTTTTTTGTATATCTGTGGCATATTTAATACTTGATAAAGCATCTATAAAGAGCAAACGGCATCATTTCTCTATACAAAAGCATACAAAAACCGGTATCACAACATGTTTCTGCAACTTGTCTCACTAACCTGTTTATAAAACATCTTATATTGAGACGAGAGGAACAATGACAGTTTAGCATTAGCCGTTGACATCTGACGGAGATGTATGAACTCTTGTCTTGTCGCTGTAGACGATATTGTTGTCACTAGGAAACAATATAGAACTCAAATACAGAAAACAGACTAATTAAAGCGACATATTAATAATGCGTAAGTGATTCAGAGGTTAAGAACTTGACTTGTAATTTGCAGATCCTATGTTCGAATCCCTTCTTACTGTGAAAGAAAACATCGTGATGCTGCACATATCTGAGAAGAAATACAATGATATCTGTGAAGTCAACCCGCACTTGACTGTGGTTGACTATGAATAGGCTCCGACCCTTTCATTTGGGACCTATAGTGAGCTGATGATACTTACCATGTACCGGTCTAGGTATTGGTATAGTTACAGAGATATCTTGTAATCGTTTGCGGAATGCTGGTGATATCTTATCATCAAAATGTTCAATAGCCATGCTGGATATATCTCTCAATTCTTGGAGCACTTCATGAGCACGAGGTGGACTTTTACATGTCTCTACTATTTCCAGAATTCGTTGTATTTCATCTATAACCTAAAATAATTGAAAAAAAAATATTAAGACAAAAAAAAATATTCGAGAATAGTTGTCGAATTAAAAAAGAAAAATTTAATTTGTTGCCTATGTGTTCTTCCAGACTGTGTTCTACATCTATGCCAAATTTCTATTTCATTAAGATCTGTTAAGTCGTTCCGGATATACCTTCTAACAAATATCCATCCATTCTTCTTAACTTATACATAATATTAGTAAGAAGTAAACTTTAGTTATATACTAGCTTTTACCCGCGACTCCGTCCGCGCTGAATAAAAAAAAATGCGCACAAGATAAAAAAGTTCCTATGTCCGTCTCCTAGTTCTAAGCTACCTCCCCATCAATTTTCAGCTAAATCAGTTCTACCGATCTTGAGTTATAAATAGTGTAACTAACACGACTTTCTTTTATATATATAGATTAGTAAGATTAAAAAAAAGATAATTAAAAAAGTCCAAACAACATTGAAAATTACCAAACCTAAATACAGTATGGTATCAGATATATTGAAGTGAAAAAAATTACACACTAGACAAAAAACTAGTTCAGTTTTTAATCAACTACCATACCAAATAATTTTGCCTTAATAAAATCTTTCAATCATTACTTTTCAATCCTTTTTTTTAAACAATATAAACACATTTCAGAACATTAAATATCTTTAAGTGGGGCATTTATGAATTGACATAATTTACAATTTCACACTAACATATAGAATGTAACTCACCCTTCCAGGTATAAAGCAACACATGCCACTATCAATAAACTTGGAATATGTCATATTGAGCATTGATATCCTAGTCTCTATCGACGTTAGTATATCGCAATGACGTGCTAACGGATGATACCTGAAATTAAAAAAAAATATAAGCTACTAGCTTTTTCCCGCGACTCCATTCGCATAATTAAAAGAAAAGGAATTTTAAAAAGCCTATGTCTGTCTCCTGATTCTAAGCTACTTATCCACCAATTTTCAGATAATTCGGTTCAAGCATTTTTTATTTATAAATAGTGTAAATGGTATACTATAAAGTAAGAGTTCCCAACTTTCTAAAGCTCAGGAATAACTTTTATGTTATTCTTTAGCAGGAACTATTACGTAAGTGTAAAAAAAAATCAGTAGTAATTTTCTCTAATTGAAAACTCAATAGGAAATTACTAAGAAAGAACTAAAATATATTTAGGATAATCATCTGAAGGGCTCCGAGCCCACCTAAAGGTGAATAGGCCATAGACAACCACACTGGCTCTATCCGGGTTGGTTGACTTTACACATATCTTTGAATATCTTCTCAGATATGTGCATTCATCACTGTTTTCCTTACCCATATGAACATTCTGTAAGTGCACATTCGTAAATCGAAAATCACATTGGTACATGGCGGGATTCAAAGCCAGGACCTACATATTGCAAGTCAAGTGCTTAACCGCTGAGTCATTGACACTCTATTAAGGATAAGCTTATTGAATTTTGTATTAACAGTATTCTGAGCTAACATTTTCTTCACAAGTTCGAAACAAGACAATTTAATTTATTTAATACTAAAATATAAATGATTCTCGGACCATAATTTGCCTTCTACGGACCACTTGTTAGGAACCATTGCTCTAAATATACAACTATCTCTGGCTTTCTCAGAATATGCAACCAAAATAATCATCTAAATTTGTTGTTGAATACAATATACTACACATTTATTTACGTAGAACAAAACATTTTCCTGACAATTTGATGACAACTTACAAGAACAAAGGTTGTTGACTTTATTATTAACATCAGCATAATATGATGTATGACATCATACAATTACATTAGCTTATATAACATCTAATGCAGTCTTCGTATGAGTCATACAATCCTAGATAGTTCTAGTAAACTTTATTTATTCACCTTTTATACTTCTCAATTTGAACTGTATTTGTAAAAGTGAGTTTGAAGACAAGTATTATTTAAGTTTCAGTACAAAACTTTCAACAAAAAGTTTCAAAGTTCTTGGATAAACGAGAGTCCAAAGGACTGACATATTTTTTCTTGCTACAACTTGTATAAGCAAAAAACCTCTATAAGGGAGAAAAACATTATAGTCCCTTGGACTCTTATTTTATTTTATTACTAGCTTTTACCCGCGACTCCGTCCGCGCGGAATAAAAAATAGAAAACGGGGTAAAAATTATCCTATGTCCTTTTCCTGGTTCTAAGCTACCTGCCCACCAATTTTCAGTCAAATCGATTCAGCCGTTCTTGAGTTATAAATAGTGTAACTAACACGACTTTCTTTTATATATATACATAGATAGATAAGGAGTCTCTTTAGACAAAATTCCGAAGATACTGGGAGCGTTCTCCCTTTGAATAGCTAGCTCCTTTGTTTAGCTATTCAAGGGGGGAATGCTGACAGTATCTTCAGAACCTTGCCTAAAATGACTAAGGGCCTAAAGGGACTCTTTTTAATGGTATATACTATAATTTATATTTAAGTTTTCCAGATTGTTGTATATATATTTTATTATAATAAATGACAACTTATTTTTAATTTGATTTATTACTTTCCTGGACTTTTGCTTATCCAGGTATGACTCTCTAACAACGTTTTTTTTACTAGAATCTGGCAATGGAAACCTTAATATACATGTACTTTGGAGTAGGGACAGTTTATATGAAATAACAAGTGTAAATTACATTAATAATGGTGGCATAAATAGGCTTTCTTCACATTTCATCATTGCAAACAATAAACAAAATATTATAAAGTTTTCATTACCTTCGTTCAGATTCTCTGCGAGGGAGCTGTGCTTTAACAGTCTTCAGAGCCAAGGCATGCCTCTTTTCGATCATGTGAAAACCTCTTGTTAGCATTCGCATACATATCTCATTGAACGCTTTTGACACCTGAAAATTGTTACAATAATATAAATCAAGGTTTAAAGGTTGAATTTATTATAACAAAAGTTTTAAGCCATTTAATTACGTTAATTTAATAATTAGTTTTATTGTATCTTCCAAGTAGGGTTGGTGATAGGCAGACAGTCAAGACAGCAGTAAAAACTTAAGCCAGAACTTTAAGGTTTATAAAACTTTGTGAGTGGGAAAAGTCCAAGTTGATTAAATTATTCAAACTTTCGTGAGCGACGTGCCGCGTCCGCGTAATAATACCAGTCCCACTCACCCTGATGAAGGGCCCCCGAAGGGCTCGAAACTAGACGGTGACGACACCAGATATAATATATACGTGAGTGTTTTAGCCATTTCTATATAATTCAAGTTGATAATATTTTTACTGTATCTCATACATTGTACTTGAACAAAATGTAAACAGTAAAATTCTGCTTTAAATATATATTAATTTATTTTTAATTGTTAATGATAATACCAATTTTTTTTTAGTAAACGTTGATTAATTTATGTTTTTTCAGAAAACTTTATTAAAAGTTAAATTCTTACAACATTAACACAACCTACAATGACTTGTGAGACAAAAGTTTGAGTGAAATTAATTTCTGAATTTTTACGGAAATATAATTCCTTTTTATCTAATGGTTATTGTTAAATCTAATATTTTGATACATGTTTTCTAAAAATAATTTTTAATTGTATAATGATTTGTGTTACGACGTGGCTTTTAATCGAAAGTTAACTATACCACTTAAATTCAGTAATAAATACAAAATCATAATAAACAGTCATTTCTATAAATAAAATTAACTTACCAGTCTATATTTTGCCATTTCGTCGTATGTAAGTTGTGAGATAATATTTTCAATTATTATAATTGGAAGATTAAGTAGATCCATTTTGAAGCCAAAATAATCACCAAATTAAAAACATGAGACACAATAAACTGTAAAACGATAATGTTTACTTTATTAAGAACTTAACAAAGCGGTTATAATTTACGTTTCGCGATAATTCATTCTTGTTCTTCGATTCGTTCTATGGTTCTATGCTGGGTTACCATATGTCAAAAATTTTCCTGTCATTTTGGTGAATCGATTTTAGAACGAATGTTCTTAATTGCACCAAAGGAACAAACGATAAAAGTTCTCGTTCATTTCTCATCACCTTTCATTAACAAAAGAATTTATATGAAATCAATGTAGGTATATTTGTTTTTGCAAAGTTTAATCGTTTTGATAATTAGTTTATTAAATATGGAATATTTCCAAATTCTTTTGCATTAAACTTTAAAAATAATTTTGGTACTGGGGATATTTAAGAATTACGTAGTTTTAACCCTGAAAAGGAGGAAGTCGCATAGATTATAATTATATGTTATTTGTGGCGTTGTCGAGAGAAATGTCAATGTCGAGTTTTTAAAAAAATACAGACCGATAAAGTTACATCTGACTCGGACTCGGTGGACATAATTCAATGTATAGTCCGACAACGATCTTATGGCCCTGTATACTTGTAGACATTCTTCTGACAATGTAAAAAAACTGCCATAAAAATAAAACATAACATCCTTGTCGGACTTTTTACTAACAATGTCTTGACAGCGTCATTTTTTTACCAATGAGGGAGCGGCAGCTGCACGGCTTGATGTTGCCATTATCTTTTATATACTCTTTGGTAGCCATTATCAGTATATCGAAATTCCACAAGTCTATGACACGGTAATAATAATACCGTGAGTGAGAGAGATACAGTTATACACAATTCCTGTGACGTGACAAAGACAGGGATAACTATCTTCCGTCCCTTTCTGCGTACCAGGGTTTGGGGTTTGTTTGGAACAAAGGTTGTCCCCTACAAACAACCTAGGTTGTCCCTAACAAAGTTTGACATTCGTGCTATTTTTCGAAAATTGTGAGTACTTAGTGGCTGTAATTGTGCAAAAATATTTTGATATTACAGTTTTAGTAAGGTAAAGTTTATAAAACATGGTATACTGCTGTATCGTCGGTTGTAAAAGCCGTAGTGAGCAAAAAGAGAAAAACATAACCTTTCACTCGTAAGTACTGAAACTACGCACTTATTCACATGTATTCATACAAAATAAGGAAGAAAATACAAACTAGTTGTTCTTTACAGTCTTTGTAATAACTAATATGTTAAAATACGAGTAAAATCAGCTAAAATAAAATAGTATTTTTCGAACATTATGCGCCCAAACGCAGATGTCATTTGTGTCAAATAATATACTGTGGATCTGGGAAACAAGCGGCCATATTAAACTTCTTTTCAAATTGGTTGGTTATTACCCGTAAAAATAATACCACCATCTTGTTGTAAAAATTACCCTGAATTTAGGGGAAATAAATTATAGTATGTATAATGTATATAAATGAAACAATTCACATTTTTTATACTATTTTCAACAGATTTCAAAAGGAGTTTTCAATTCTGGTATATGCTGTGTTTTTAAATATTTGATACTTTCTTATCCCGTTGATTTTAAAGAGTATGCTTTTTAATTTGTCCCATGTAAATTTTGTTTCTTAGAAATTACAATCAAAATAGTTTAATATTAAGTAGTTTTACATGTAGTGTTCACTGTAATGATATACAGAGTAATTTAAAATTATATGACTATAATATTGGTATGTTTTTTGTAGCTTTTTATGAAGACTTAGGGCTTCGTGCATATCGAAGAAAAATAGGACATCGTTTGAATGCTCGTCTAATGGACCTAAGACTGAAGAGATGCCGCGCTTTGTTGAAGCGGTACGCGGGAAAAGAATATCGGGAAATTCTTTTTTTGGAGTCACTCAAGACATCCTTGATTAAGGCAGCCGCCGATATTGACATGGACCTCGTTCGTGCTGTGATAGACGACTGGCCGAGCAGATTGAAGGCCTGTATTCAAAATCACGGATGTCATTTTGAGTAAACTTTAGTGTCATAAGAATCTATGTTTTGTTAAGTTCATTTTGGTATATAAATGGTCACATAATGAATAAACTTGTTTCAATTATTTTATATTAAACATGTAACAGAATTTATGACCTGACTAAGTATTACTAAAAAAATCTGTTTACGTAATCTTAGTCACATAAACAAAAATTACGCATTGTTTTTTATATTTATTACGTTTATTAATTACAATATAATTGGGAATATATAAATTGGTATATATTAAATGATATCGTAATTATTCATTTTCGGGACAAAACAAATAACTGGTAACCCCAATCCTTTTACTTATATATAGGTATAGTCTACAGCGCGGGAAATTTCGAGTAGGGCGGGTGTTTTTCCTTTGGCTGCTGAAAATTAAATTGTAAATGTTTGGTGAGAGATCAGTGGAATATTTGCAATTTGGTTTTCGGCGGCCAAAGGGGAAGCGCCCGCCCTGTTCGAGGGTTCCCGCGCTTTTTTCCAATAACATGTCTATGGATAATTACGAGGCGCTAATGACTGTAATGAAAGAGATGGCGAATCATAAATAAAAATCATTCTACTTGACGTTGGCTAATGCACAAACCGTGCCAAAGCCAAAAATAAAGAAGAAGAAGAAGGTATAGTCTATAGTACTCTCTATCTGTCCCTTACGGGTGAACGCGCGTGTCATATCTATATAATTCTTCATCTGAGAAATTCCATAAATTTCACGCACAGATAAATTTTAACAGATAGGTTAATTTGCTAATGTGTTTCAATGTATCAATTTAATTACTACGAGAACTTTATTGAAAAGTTACAAATCAATTGCAACTGTGGAAGGCATTGTGAAAGGTATATACCCAACAGTGGGTAGGTAAAGGCTGTTGATGATGATGATGAAATCAATTGCTTGGAGTTGCAACATGGACGAATTTCGGGAGAAGTTATGGTATTTTTACCCAAAGGTAACCCTTAAACTTATAGGGTGATGTTGATGTTAAATAACTGCCATAAGATCTTTTATATGCTCTTTGATAACATCTAGGCTATAACCTAGGCTATAATTATAGTAATGATTGCTATTAGCAACCTGTGACGCTCCTTTCTGTCCAGCGCCCTGGGCGGTCGCCCAGCCGTGACCGACCCTAACTCCGGCCCTGATTGTTACTGTAATAATTATATTAAAATAATTATACTAAACGAATAACGTTTAGATTACTTCTGAAACAAACGAATTTTAATATTCAATTCAAAGTGTCGAAAGTGTTTTTTGGTTTAAATTGTTAATTTGTTAGAATGATAACCAAGAAAGAAATAAAACAAATGTATAATTTAATCAGAGATTTATTAAATTATTTATTTAATTACATAACGGTTACATTTGTAATAATTAAACTTTACAAACCAACGATAAGGATTCATAAAAACCGATATAAGATGAGGTCAGAAATATTTAAAATTTTTGTAAATTTTCCAGAAATGTGTTTTGTTAAATTGATTGGAATGTCACACGAGCGTTGCTTCAACGCAGCGTACGATATCGACAGAGTTACACACGAGATGCTATAACACACAAATAATCCTCTCCACAGCATAACTATTGTAGCTACGCAGACGCAAGTGCTTGTGTGACATCACTCTAACCTCAGTCTGGACATCAATTTTGAAACTGATGGTCCCAAAAATTTGTATATACATAGTTTAAAATATACAGTCCGTATTTAGATATTTACACATAAATAGTACACGGACAATTACAATAATCTAGACCAGCGGTTCTCAAATTTGTTTACCACAGAACCCTTGGGAAGCGAAGTATTTCATGGAACCCTAGATTCTATGTTCGAATATTGTAGGCCCTAGAATTTGTAACTAATTTCGTTGTGTCGTAATTTTAGAGTATTGACAGATTTTCCTCTGTACAGACATTTTAATTATGTCGAGTTCCGATGATTGGTGGACCCTTAGAAAGATTTTGAATAGCCCCAGGGCTCCGCAGAGCACACTTTGAGAAACGCTGGAAACATTAAAATGATTGACGAATTAATTCTTTAGCATTAGTATATGTACCAAAGACGCCGAGAAAAACACCAAAGATGCAGATAAATATCCATTTAAATAGCCTCCATTTCATGAAGCCCAAACCTGGGTACTCCCATTCTACGCATAGTTCGATAAATGCCGGATAAATAAAGCCCATATTTGACAAGCAAAATGAACCAAGCTGAAAAAAAAGGTATCATCTATATATCTATATATATAAAAGAAAGTCGTGTTAGTTACACCATTTATAACTCAAGAACGGCTGAATCGATTTGACTGAAAATTGGTGGGCAGGTAGCTTAGAACCAGGAAACGGACATAGGATAATTTTTACTCCGTTTTCTATTTTTTATTCCGCGCGGACGGAGTCGCGGGTAAAAGCTAGTTATTAAAAAACCAAAAATTAGACTGATTGCATATCTATGACACTCAAGGGTAGAATATAAACCGAATGACACCTCGCGAGGCTTGTAAAATAATGACCTTGTCAGTCATACCCTTAATGGTTTGTTTAGCTTAATTCACCTTCTTAAGATGATGAAAATTTTTAGCTATTAATCCGCTCACCGTTACGAATATCACGGCGATAACCTTGAGAGTAAAGTCTAAATATTTTAACGACATTTCGAACTCAGCTTACTATCAATACATAGTATAAAACAAAGTCGCTTTCGTTGTATGTCCGTATGTATGCTTAGATCTTTAAAACTACGCAACGGATTTTGACGCGGTTTTTTTTAATAGATAGAGTGATTCTTAAGGAAGGTTTGTATGTATAATAAATTTAAAGGTTTCTAATGTGACCGCTGTGAACGTTGTGTATAAGGACATTCTGTAGTAGGTATATTTTGCATTGCACCCGTGCGAAGCCGGGGCGGGTCGCTAGTTATCTAATGTATAAAATTCTCGTGTCACAGTTTTCGTTCCCGTACTCCTCCGAAACGGCTTGACCGATTCTCATGAAATTTTGTGAGCATATTCAGTAGGTCTGAGAATCGGACAACATCTATTTTTCATTTTTTTTAACTGCGCGCGGACGTAGTCGCTGGCGACAGCTAGTTACTAATAAATTTAGGTGGGGGAGGGCGTTTAACAGAGATAAGTGGGACTGTGTAATTCGCAGACCTATGGCACCCTTTTCTGTCCAGCATCCTGGGCGGTCGCCCAACCACTCCCTACCCTAACGCCGGCCCTGCCATTTTCATTACTGCTATGGCGTCATAATTCGAAAGCTGCACAGAAAATGACAGCCAAAATAAACCTTTACACAAATATTTATATGTTGACTTACCAATCCAATAAAAGCTGATACGTTGGGAAAGACAAAGGCAATCAGTGTGATGACTACAACAAACGACCCCCTGTACACTCTTTCCCAAAGCCAATACTTTGAGGGGGGATATCTTTTCTTTATGTAGAACCAGACCAAATCGAATGGAACCCAAAAGTTGAGTGCAAATGTTACGTAGATAATAATCGCCATGAATACTTTCAGAGCAATCGAGAACCTGAAAATAAATGATAAAAAAATTAATGACATCATTAAATCACAGCCTACTGTAAGTTAGGTGACTAGGTCATAAGTCCCACTGCGGGTTGACTTCACACATATTATTGAATTTATTATCAGATATGTGCAGCATCACGATGTTTTCCTTCACAGTAAGAACGTCGGATAAATACATATGTAAATCGAAAATCGAAAAGCACATTGGTACCTGCAGATTGCAAGTCAAGTGCTTAACCCCTGAGCCACCGACGCTCTTGAAACAACGTTTTGTGTTAAATTTCATGAATTGTGTACTAAATAGCGATATAAAAATTTATTTCTGATATTGTTTTCAATCAAAATTATGAAAACATTTCTCAATTATTAGTAAGACATTCAAAGTTTTTCCAACATCGGGTAGACAAGCAATTTTCCATTATAACAGATAGATTTAGCTTTTTTTATATCATAAGGTGACAAACGAGCAAAACGGCCACCTGGATTCGCCACAATAGCGAGGCGACCGTTGCCCATAGACTCAACGGAGAAGGGGACCCACCGAAAGAGGAAATTTCTCCTTCCCATGCGTCCCCTCCTCCGCCAAATCCACTTCCCCTTCCCATCCTTTCCTAATAAGAAAAGGGTGGGAAGGGAAAGAGGAATAAAATTAGGCCTCCGGTACCACACTCTTCAGACTGTACTTGGAATTACTTCCACTTCACGCCAGTCTTCAGTCTTCAGTGTGGTCGTGGTATTTTACCGGTCGAAGCCAATTCGTGCACCCAACAAATATTGTTATTGCGGAATCTACCACTGTCAAGCTTAGTTTACTATAGGTTTATACTGCATTTGGTTTAGAATTATTCAAATTTCACTTACGCCGTGAATGGAAAGTTCAGTGTAACAGGAGACTTGGAATCTTCACCGAAACCCCAATAGCCAAAGGTTCCTATTACGAAGACAATTCCCACAACGACGCTCATACCTGTCATTGAAAATAATATTTATAGTTCTAAAAATACTTTAATAAAAAAATGTTTTTTATTCGATTTTATTTCATGAGCAAGCAATGTATATGTTTGGTTCTATTTGAGTATAGCGCCATCTGTTGCGTCGGATGCGAAAAAAATACTTACGGAGATGACATTTCTTTAATCGTATTTTTTAATCTGTGATTGAATAATTAGCTTATTAGCGCGCCTTGTCAATGTCAAAAAAATGTCACAGGTGATTCGTATTTCACTTGTGGTTTTTAAGATCGAAGAAATCTTAATTCTTACTCTCTTACTAATATTATAAATGCTTAAGTTTAGATGGATGTTTTTTTTTTTGAAGATATCTCCGGAACAGCTCAACAGATCTTGATGAAATTTGGCATAGATGTAGAACATAGTCTGAAAGAACACATAGACTAGTCGCGGGCGAAGCCAGTAAATCATATTTCAGAAAGTTTTATGCGATCTTTTCATAAAAGAAAAAAAATCACTATAAAATGTCAATTGTATCACTGCAATCGAATTCTATGTTAAATTATAGATAATAGCTTACCTAAAGCTAGTACTCTTCCAATCTTCTTTGGCTCTTTCATGTTGTTCTCAATGGCCATAGTTACACCAACGCCCTCCATACTGAATACACATACCCCGAGGAATTCGAATAGACCGGGCATGTTTTTAAACGCAGGCATTTCAAAAATACTCACTTTGGAATATAAACAACCGTAGTACACTGTAGCACAAGCCAGTATAACTGAAATAATTTGTAAAACGAAATTTTATTAATTGGTACAAAATAACGCCATCTATTGGCTGCATTGAAAAATAACTTATTTTTTTTAACTAATATGTCATAGCTCATGCAAGAGGCTAGAAGCCTACACTATTTAGAGGTGATTAGGTCTTAGTCAAAAAGGCTTGTATCCTGAGTACGGATTCTTTGACTTGGTAGATTGATTAAGATTTATTGTTTAAGTAATCTAACTTCTTACTAATATTATAAATTAGCTTTTACCCGCGACTCCGTCCGCGCGGAATATAAAATAGAAAACGGGGTAAAAATTATCCTATGTCCGTTTCCTGGTTCTAAGCTACCTCCCCACCAATTTTCAGTCAAATCGATTCAGCCGTTCTCGAGTTATAAATAGTGTAACTAACACGACTTTCTTATATATATATATATATATATATAGATATAGATGCGAATGTTTCAAGGTATCTCCAAAATGGTTGCATAGATATCACTGAAATTTAGCATAGATACATAACCTGGAAGAATACATAGGCTAACAATTGAGCTTTATTTTAATTCCGCACAGAGTCACGGGCAACAACTACTCACAAATTCCAAGTAAAAAATGAAACTTACGTAGAAACACATCAGCAAGTATAGAGAACGGTGCTAAATATTTCAATGTTGTAATCATACATATCAATATGCAGGGTATAAGCAGCATTAAAATATATACTCTTAAGGGTGGATTTCCTTCGAGGGTAACCGTATCCGTACCCTCAACTAGCTGCTTTATAGTTCTGCAGATCACAACCTGATAGACGCAGCACGAACCGAACAGATCTACACAGATTGTAAAATCCACAGCGTACCTAAAACAATAAATACCTTAGCTATTTTAATTTTAAAATAAACATCGTGAAAATATTTAGAGCAATCTGAAGCCGTTCAGAGGTGATGCTATCGAAGTCATTTCAGTCAGAAACCAGAACGTACTGATACATAGAAAATGACAAGCTAAACAAAATAAACTAAGGTTATTACAGTCCAATAAAGCTCTTGTGACATTTTTTATACTTTGAAGCAGTCGATAATTAACTAGTCAAACAATAATGTCTATCTAGACCGATGAGAAGTGCTGCTATCAGTTAGTTCTGTCACAAAAGGTCATAGATCGATAAGAATGTCTAACCCGGTGGGCATAAGTCAAACTAAATTACGATAGCGCACTAGCGCCCTCCTGTCAATGTCTAAAATGTGTCACAAAATACTGTACTGAATCTGTCATGTTTTTTTATTTTATGAAGATGTAGGTTTCACATATTTTCTTCCAAAACTAACTGCGATAGCAAAGCTCATACGGCCAGATATTCTTCTTTGACCATGTTGTACGAAAAGGATCTTATGACATTATTGACATTGATAGGAGGGCGCTAGTGAACTATCTAATTAAGTTTGAATTTCGCCCAACGGGTCAGATAACTTGTCAGTTTGTTGAATCACTTAAATTTCTTAACAAATATGGCAGAGAAAAGGGAAATTTTTGACAAAATGTCAAACATAATATGTATTTTTTATCAAAATCCTATTTACAATATTATTTTGAACAGATATTGTGCAACCATTTTGTAAGAAGAGGACAAATAAGATCTTTTACCTCAAGCATTTGCTATATTTACGTAATTTTGGAAAGGGACAGATAGCGATCGCCGCTTCAGCGACATCAGGATAAGACATCGTTGAGATGTGCAATCGACCGTACAACCTGTGAGCCGACTTCGCTATCATCTGTAAAGTTACAAAATTTGTTTTTACTGTCCCAAGTTGTAAATAAGCTAACGACCAACAAAAGAGGTAATGGACAGAAAGAGGATATTTTCCACATCGTTTTGTACGTCCACTTTCCCTTCCATTTTTTGTCTGTCTCGTTTTATCGTCATAGGGGGTGATGAAGTTTAAGGCCGGCAATACATCTACGACTACTCTAGCGTGTCCTTGGCGTCCTCAGATAAAGAATAGTAATTATATACTTGGTCCTAGTTGGCGTCGGATCAAATAATTTTAGGCGGTCTATTACTCGTTTGTCTCCTTCTTCTATAAAATAGGCAGTTAACCAGTTAATAAGTTTCTTTTGTCTTTCACTAAGAGTGAAGGATTTACCTTTATTTTTTACCTTTAGACTTTATGGTTCACATGTCACTGGTCTTATGTCAAATAATGTCGTTATAATTTTATATATTACTTACATACATACAGTAACTGATCAGAAATCCTATAAAAATGGTGAGCACCATTGAAGTCCAAAGTCCACAAGCTTTATATGACTCGTGAATGGCCACCACACCTCCGCCCAGACAACTCTTCACCAGGTGACCTACCGACTCTAAGACACTGAAATTGTAACAAATATCTATTACTACCTTACTAATATTATAATTGCGTATGTTTGGATGGATGGATGTTTGTTAGAAGGTATCTTCAGAACGGATTCGATGAAAGGCACATATGTAGATCATAGTCTGGAAGAACACATAGGCTACTTTTTATTTTACAATTCCACGCGGACGGAGTCGCGGACGATATCTAGTTTTGTAATAAAAGAAAAAAAAAGAAGAAAAAAACTTTTATTATGTTCTTCTTTATAAATGTAACTTAATCTTTAAAAAAAAAAAGTCGTCGAAACGATTCAAACGATCTCAAACTCAATGAGGCTGCGTTTCATTTCCAAGTTCCATCATCAGATCAGTACCATTTCATTATAATATTGCAATGTCACGCTATTTACACATATATGCAAAATTTCAACTCAATCAGTAACCAGGAAATGGATCAAATTTAATTTGCAAAATGCAATCACATCAAACGAGACAAACAAACTAAGAAAAAGTTGGAAAATACAAAAAAAATATAATTTTTTTTATGTTTCAAACCAGCAAAGCAATAAAATAGTTACATCTCTAAAGATATGTTCTAACTCTTTTGTAAATTGGGTCGATATAAGTCACATAAAAGTGACGTGTAAGTCACACGAAACTGACTTATAAGCCAGTCTTAAACCACATATAAGTGACATACTTAGTCTTCTTTCCTGGAGGTCTCGCACTAACAAAGTCGTAATTGCCAGCATTAGCAGGGGTGGACTTGATCTCGAATGTTCGCCGATGTCCGCGATGTCCCGAGGATGTGCTGCTATCCTCGGTTGTGTCCGCAAAAACTCTATTCTGAAAGATTATACGATATGTACAGACTACAGCATTTTTTAAATGAGAAAAAAAGACGCAATATTTTTCGAATAAAATAAGTATTATGGAAATCGTACAATCAGGGGCGGAGTTATAGAGTAACAAAAAAACATACAGTCGAATTGAGAACCTCCTACTTTTTGAAGTCGATTAAAAATAAATGTCCATTTAAAAAAACAAAAACTACCTCAGAAAAAAAAAAAACGACAACCATATTTACGATGATTAACGATGTCTACAAAGGTAGAGAGAAAACCACAAAGTATGTATGGATTGTGTGAAAAAGGATATGCGTAAAAAGGGGGTAAATTCAGATATGACGGCTGATAGAGATGTATGGAGAAGTACATACTCGACCCTCCATAGGGATAAGGGTAGGTTGATGATGCCTGCCTTTGAGAGGAATAATAAAAATAACGGTTTTTCGTTTTGCTGTATTTACATGCGGCTTAATTAATCGTCTTAACGTTCATGGGCGTGGTCGCGAAATATCAAATATATGAAGTTATATTGGAGTGCTCTCTAACTACTCTTAGCGGCAGAACTAGCGATGTCAAATTTAACCAGTTTGAACAGGTCAGTTGCGCCCCCTCCTGGCGGCTAATGTGAACAATTAATGCTTGAAATTTTGTCATGTATTTGTGAAACAAATACGATTTTGTACATAGGAACCATCATGATCTGTATCTCTCCGTTTTGATCGGTACAACGGGAAACACCATTTATAATGCTGACGAGAATCTTATCTATATATATAAAAGAAAGTCGTGTTAGTTACACTATTTATAACTCAAGAACGACTGAATCGATTTGACTGAAAATTGGTGGGCAGGTAGCTTAGAACTAGGAGACGGACATAGGAACTTTTTTTATCTTTTGTGATTTTTTTTTATTCCGTGCGGACGGAGTCGCGGGTAGAAGCTAGTATATATTATTTGGCTTTAGAATATATTTTTAATTCAGTAGCTATTGTTTAAATGATACATTATAAAATTGTTAAATTTTAAACTAAATATTATAATGAATTGTAATATTTTTAACAGTGGTAGAGTCCACAATAACCTCTATTGCACGAATGGGTTCGTATTGTGCTAAACTCCGACCATGCAGAAGACAGGTGTCAAGTGGAAGGAATTCCGCATTTCGTCAGATTAGTATGTGTAGCGAAGACCTAATGTCTAATGTGAAAGGAATCTTTCCTTTCACATCCTTTTTTTTTATAAGGAAGTGATGGAAACGGGAAGTATATTTGACAAGGGGAAATATCTTCTCTTCTTTGCGTCCCCTTTTCTGTCGATTAAAGGTAGACAATGCATCTGGAAATGCAGATGTCTATGGTTCACAATCACTTCGCTATTTTCATTGCTCGTTTGTCAACTTTTGCTACAAAGGAAAAAAAATTAAAAAATAAATACTTACAGATATTTGTCCCATCTTTCTGATAAAATTAATTTAATTATATTTAATGCAACTGAATAATAATCTATATAAAATATAAAATAATAAACACATAGTTTTCAAAAACGTAAATAACAAAGTAATAAAATATTTTAAAAGCTTTGTACAAATTCCAGGAACAAAAATTGACAATGATGTCAAATATTCTTTTTCACACAGAAGTATTATCAGACAGTAATATATAAAGACTTTGTGATACTGATTTAGTTTATCTAGCACAGAGGTTTCCAAACTTTTTCGTAGACCCTTTTCAACATCTCTTCTTCAACTGCCCACACCCTGGCGAGTCTTTCGTGGAGAACGGGAGCCCAACTGAATTGGTCTATGAAAATTACTAATTTGTTTACCTCATTAAATATTTGTTTAATTCGTACTTGGAAGAGTTTATATTTAAATAAGATCCTCAAAATTGTGACTTTAATATTTAGTACAGACTACGACTCCGTACGTGTGGAATTAAAAAAAACATAATAAGTAGCCTATGTTTTCTTCCAGATTATGATCTACATCTGTGCCTAATTTTATCGAGCCGTTTCGGAGATACCTTCAAACAAACATCCATCCATCTAAACATTCGCATTTATAATATTAGTAAGAAAGGGGAAACCTTATAGAATAAATTTTCGAGAAAAGTTAATTGTTCGATTTTTAGCTATTATAAATTACAAATTAATTTATAGTCGTATCCTTACTGGGTGTAATAAAATAAAACAACACTTTCTTTATGATTATTTACAAACATTTATTATTTTATTCATTTAAAAAGAAAAAATATCACCTTCCATGATTTAATATAATGAAGGCACATATACAATAAGAAATCGATATCTTTACTATTACAGAAATTAATTTTATTATTAATTTTTTTCAAAAAGCACGTCCTGCGAATTAAAAATAACAATTCATTTCTTATTTAATAACTGTTCAAAATTAAATCAGTTTCAAAATGTGTTAAAAAAATTCTACGACAAAATAAACAAAAATTTATTTTTATTTTCATGTAATTTTATTTTTAAAATAAGAACGCTCGAATTAAAATTGTAAATGCATTAGACCGAATTTTATTGGTAACATTAAAAAAAATACTTTACGGCAATTTAAATAATTATGATTTTAATTTTATTGTACTTAAAATAATTCATTAAAATGAATTTATGCTTTCTTAATGTGAAATTTAAAATACTTTAATGTTGTCTTTGTTTTTTCAAAGAAAGATGACTATATCTGATAATTTTAAGGTATCTATTATAACATATTACAAATATACTATTTATTAACTGTAAATACTACTACGAAAGTATAATTTACCGTTAGTTTCCACTGCAGAAACATGTTCAAAAACAGAATTAAGATGTTTTTATAAACGCGTTTCTACAGTAAAAACTCACGCTAAATAAAATTAAACATATCTATTATTGTACTTATTTGTTTGTTAAATGTACAGGAACTAAAACATTATATTTTCAAACAAATGCCTTTTTAATTACATCGAAATATGTACTTGAATAATAATATTTAGGCCTGAGATTATATGGTATAAAAATATATTTTATACTTAACACGGTGCATTTTAAAACATACAATATAAGCCTCTTTTAAAAGGTAAAAACAAATAAATGTAATAAAAAATTGAAAAAAAATTTCTGCCAAAATATGTACTTTTGTTAAATTGTAAAAAAAAAAGTAGATAATATTGTAATCAGAATTAAATACATAAATTATTATTATAATAATAACGTGTTTGAATTTCGAACAGAATGAGAGAGAATATAAAACATTATTTAAAAGTGATCCGCCATTTTGAAATAGCAATATAATGATGCTGCAGATTAATAACGAATAAAAGCGATCGTAGAAAAGACTAGCGGATATAATTAAGAATTATTAAATAATCTGTGAAAGAATTATTTTTTATTTAATCGTAAAGTTTTAAGCACCTCGCATGGAACTCTTTATGTATAAATTACAGGCACATTTTTATAAACTACATTTAATTCATAGATACATAACCTATAGATATTTAATCCGAAGCATAAAAGTGAAACGATAAAAGACCTCCGCAGTTCTTTTATTGGGATATTTTTTAATTTATTAAGGCATTGGATAGTCCTTTAACCTTTTTATTGGAATAAATTCTCTCAGTGTTTTTATTTTTGATAAAAAATATATATTTTGAAAATAGAATTTCTATTAAACGTCAAATTTTAATCACTCCATCTATAGGTATATCTATGATTTAATTGTTATTAGGTAAATATATCTTAAATACGTGTTATTACTAAATATTATTTATTTTATTTAAACTTTATGGCAGCTATTATTGACTGTTTTTATTTGTAATTATTTTTATATTGAATATGAAAAAAAATATTTTTATTCTTTATTATTTCTATTAGAAAAGATTTACGTCTGTTATTGTGAAGTGAATTTTATTTTTAATTACTGTAATCTAAAGCATAAATTATTTTTAAATATAATTTTTTAATAAGCAATTTTAATAAGAAATAAAAATTAATTTAATGCTAATATGTTACTTAATTACACTTTGGTAATAATAACCTAATATTTTAATACATTAATAAACTAATTCTGAGAAAATCGCTACAAATAAACAAATAAAAATATATAATAAAAGCGAAAAAAAAATGTAAGCTAAAAATTATATCATTTATAGCTAACTAAAAACAAATAATAATTATAATATTTACAATTGAATATGTAAAATAAGGAATACGGCTGCGATTTATTTTATAATTGTAATTCAATTTTTTTAAGTAACTTGGCTTAAGTCGAAAATAATCCGAAAGTATTTTTAAAAATGATAAAAAAGCGAAACTGGGACAATAAGCGTTTTGTACTTAATGATATTATTAAAGTGCTGCGAATAATTATTAATAGACACGAATAGAATACAATAAGAACAGCCTAAACGACAATCACTCTGAGACAAGACACTTTTAATATCTGTGAAATATTTGTCAAAAAAAAAATAATATGTGGCAATAATTAATGATTTAATTTTAAAACTTTTTCACTGGCATTAAAAATTACGCAATTTCGTTAACTGTCAAAGTCAAAAATTGACAGCTGTAAAACATTATAAAATAGTGATGTGAACGACTGTAATATGTCGATGTTTTCTTGTAATTATATAACTTTATTTAATCAGCAATAGTGTTGTGCGTCTTGTCTTCCCTCCATTATATTATCGATACTAACAATAAATAATTTAGGCTATCAGTTGTTTAAAGCATTCGAACGAGGAGGTACATTAGAGTTGTAGAGATTGCGCTGAGAATTGTCGGCCGGATGGAGTTGCCGGAGTTGCCTCGGTATACTGAAAAAAATAAATATTGTCGATATTAATTAAATGCAAATTTGGATTGGCGTTTTTTTGGGAATTTACATTGCTAAAGACGTTAAACAAAAAGTAATCAATCCCTTTAAAGAGGCCAATCTCCCCAAAAAGGTCTATCTTGCAAAATACCCTCAAATAAAATCGATCCCCTCCCCCCAAAAAGGTCCACTCCCAAAAAAATCAATCCCCTAAGAAGTCAATTCCCTTACACAAAATACAATTCTGAATCTAGTCCGCCATCTTAATTTAAATCTAAATGCCAATTGTACAAAATATCTAGTTTAGGTTATTGATTAAATGAAAGCAAAATAAATTAGTTTTGAATAAAAATGATATTAAAATAAACAAAACTAAAGCATTCTTACCTGACGCATGCTGAATCAATTGTGGTTGAGCTTCTAAAAAATAAAAACAAAAAAAAAATCAAAATCAAAAACATGCCATGAAAATTGTGTCTTTCAAGTTGATGATAAAAAAAAACATGATTTCAAATAAAAAAAGCAAATAAAGAAAGCAAAAAATTTTTAAACTGCAATTAAAGTCTTTGGATATTAATTAATATCAAAATATGTACAAGAAAAATATAATATCAGGTAAAAAGACATTCAAGGACAAAAGACATTTCTCCAAACATCATACAAAAGAACATTTTTTCCTTTATTACAGCCAAATTAGACAGAGATATTCTATTTCTGAACATTAGGACATTTCGTTCCAATCAATTTGCATTTGATCTATGTTATTTCTTTCAGATTTTTCCTCATGCATACATTCTTTCTGGTCTCATTCCTTTCATTCATGACTTACTTTTTTCAACAATAACTCTTTTCTTTCATACCTCATTCTTTTCTTACAGGACTAACTTCTTTCTTTCTTTAATCTTTTCTTTCCTGCCTAATTTCTTTTAACTTACCAATATCAACAAAGGCAGGAGGCGTGTGCTGGCTCCAGCTCTTTTCATTCTTCACTTTGACTGTTGCCTCGTATTTTCCAGGCTCCAAATCCTGTTCCGACAGCGGATAGATAATCTCGTATTCATGTGTCCTGATGTCAGGCAATGGTACATTGATCGTCTTCCATTGTCCTTCCTGAAAGTTAAGATTTACTTTGGTTAATGAGCTAAATCTTAAAAATGAGTGACTCTTTCAAAATTTGCCTATAGTCGTAAATCAAAACTAAAATAGCCAGTTGAAAAGATTTAAAATCTGAGATTCCAAAAAAAAAAAGCTTTTCAAAACGATGAGATCTACCTTATGTTAGAGACAAAAATCAACACTGTGCCGGTGTATCGGCGCAGCACTAGACATGTCAAATATCAACGCTTACGTCGCCTCACTACAGCTATCTGTCACTTGGTTTTGGGAACTTTAGCGCGCAATACGCTCGAGATGATCTTGACTAATAATTCTCTAAAACTTATATCTTAATTAGGAATTATAGAAGAAAGTATATATAAGTTAAAAAAGACTAATAATTCACTACTCGTTATCAGCCAGGTGTCAGAAATTTTAGTTAATTGCTTTATTTAAAAATATATCTAAGTTCCATTTGCCCAACAATCAAATCTACAACACACACCACAGAGAGTTCAAATAACCACAGTTATTTGTACAATGAGTGTCACTTACCGCACTCATCTGCCGGAGCTGCAGCTCGATCTGTTCCAGCGGCTGGTGAGAGTGTATGGTCCAGGTCAGCTTGGGTCCATCCACGTCCAGACCTTCCACAACTGGCTCCTGCACCAGCTCGATGGACCTGTTGTGTTTACCCAGATCGTTGTCGGCCTGTAAATACACATCGTAAAGATATTAAATATTTAATTTTAATATTAACACTTAATCGTTAGTAAGTATTAATTCCTACATTAAATATTTAATTAAAGATTCTCAATAATATTTATAATATTTATTTTTAATTAAATGATTATGATTTAAAAAATCAGTAGAAAATTATTTGGAATTCAAGTTGCATTTTATCTTTTTATTGTTTAAATAACGTGTTATTTTATTTTTTCTCCACAAAACAAGAAAACTATTTCATGTGACACATTTTAAAATGGGATGTTCTAAAGAAAGTTCGCTCACCTCACAAGTGAAAGTTCCGAAGTCCTGATCGCTGGTTGGTGTGACTGTCAGGTTGGAGTGATGACCATTTGTGCTTACTGTGAACTGACTGGATGTATCCTCGATCAGGGACCCATCTTTGTACCAGCGGATGTGTGCACTGATTGAAGAAAATAAAAAATAAATTTTGAAATAAATGGAAATTAACTATTTTATTTAAAAAACTTGCTTCTTACAAATATAAATGCGAATGTTTGGATTTATGTTTATTTGAAGGTATCTCAGGAACGGCTCAAAAGATTTTAATCAAATTTGTTACAGATGTAGAACATAGTTTGGAAGAACACATAGGCTTCTTATTAAGTTTTTTTTTTAAATTTCGCGCGGATGGCGTCGCAGTCGCAAGCTAGACATTACAACATTTTAAATGAGACAGAACTGTTGTACGAATTTTAATGAAATTCTGAACAGAGATAATATCTATTCTGAAAAGCCCA
Source organism: Papilio machaon (assembly GCF_912999745.1). Taxonomy (NCBI): domain Eukaryota; kingdom Metazoa; phylum Arthropoda; class Insecta; order Lepidoptera; family Papilionidae; genus Papilio; species Papilio machaon. Next base: position 4,272,898 of record NC_060012.1, on the reverse strand, counting down.
TTAGCCACTTTTCATCCTAATATATGTATGGTTCTCGTGGAATACATTTGTTTTTATTTAATTCCTCGTGAACGAAATCGGTGGCAATGAAGTTTCGTCGTTGTCACTAGTAACTAAAAAGTAATAAAGTTTGTAAACTTACGGAGCGGCATCGTGCACGGAGCATTGTAAAACAGCCTCCACATTGACTGCGGAGTTGATGATAGCTTTTGGCACATGCACATGAGGCTTGCCTGTAAGTAACAAGATTTACATTGAAAAAAATACAATAAATTAATCCAAAGCAACAAGATTAACTTTTAGATCCATTCCATAAAATCAGAAATATTATTTGAACTGCAGACTTGACATTTAATGAGTTTTTTTTTAAACAAGAGCACTAAGAAGTGAATTCATCCCCCTCTATGCGTACGTATCATTAGCTAATAGAAATAAACTTTTTTTTTGCAATATTTACTTTTAACCACAATGGTAATTTCAGCCTGTTTGTTGCCAACTCCATTGAAAGCGTAGCAGTAGTATTTGCCCGCGTCACTCGCCTTCACATTTTTAATATGGAGGCTATTGATAGAAAACTCGCCGTCTTTCTCTTGCAGGCGTTCATTCTGAGGACAGAGAGAGAAATTGAATTAGTTTCACTTCAAGCAATCATAGTCTTTCTTCTTTACATAACAGTATAAAAAATATTTTTTCATCCCTGTCATTCTCTTATAATAAAAAAGAGAGAGTCATTATTCTGTTCCAATTATCGCGATCTCTTCGACTCTCGCTTATTCAGGTTAGACTGTATATGGGATCTATTACGTTAGATAGATAGATAGATAGATAAGCCTTTATTCACTGACCAGTTTTTTTTTTGAACTTAAATTATTATCTTATATAAAACTAAAACAAAACAATTATAAGTACATAACAAAATTTTCAGCATCCAGTTTCCTTGTCAGGTTGTCCTTCGACATAGGCCTCCCCTAGATTCTTCCACACTTCCCTGTCCCGGGCTAATCTTCTCCACCCCTTCGGTAGATCATCTTCCCATCTCTTTACTTGACGTCCTCTTTGTCTTTTCCCATTTCTGGGGTACCATTCCATTACTTCTCTGGTCCATTTATCTTTATTTGTCCTCATTATGTGTCCTGTCCAATTCCATTTCAGTTTTTTGATTTTTTTAGAGACGTCGCTTACTTTTGTTTTCTTCCTGATTTTTGAAATAGTCCATCGATCTCGTAGTTTTATGTTTAGCATGCTTCTCTCCATGTGACGTTGGCAATGTATCAGTTTTTGATTGTTTTTGTACGTAGCAGGCCAAGTTTGGCACCCGTAAGTAAGGCAAGGTAGAATACATGTATTGTATAGTTTAGTTTTGATCGACATAGGGATAATTTCGTTTTTTACTATCTCTTTTAAGGACCAGTAGCGTTTCCAAGCATTGCTTATTCTTCTGTCAACCTCTTTTGAATACTGATCTTTTGTAGATATTATTTGACCCAGATATACATATTCGTCGACGTATTCTATGACTTCCTGATTTAGTTCTATGTTTTCCTTTGTTCCATTTGTCATTAGTTTGGTTTTTGTTGGGTTCATCGCTAAGCCTGCTTTCTTACTTTCTTGGTCTAGTTGCTGTAACATAGTTTTGAGCGTTTCCGGTGTCTTAGCAAATAACACGATATCATCCGCAAATCTCAGGTGGTTTAGGTTCGTTCCATTTATATTTATTCCGAATTTCTCCCAATCCATATTTCGGAATATGTTTTCGAGCACTGCTGTAAAGATTTTAGGAGACAGTGGATCTCCTTGTTTGACTCCTTTTTCGATGGTAAACTCATCTCCCGCTTTTTCGAGCTGAATTTTTGCTGAAGAGCTTTTGTATATTTTCTTTATAAGTTTTATATATTTAGCCTCTATACCTTGAATTTTTAACGTTTCCCAGATATAATTATGACGCAGGGAGTCAAAGGCCTTGCTATAATCTACAAACGCCAAGTAGTAATTCTGAGAATACTCATTGCACTTTTCTATAATTTGTTTCACTACTTGAATGTGATCGATGGTCGAATAATCCGAGCGAAAACCTGCCTGTTCCCTTGGTTGGTTAGCTTCTAATTTTTTACCTATTCTTCCTAATAAGACTTTTGAGAAGACTTTATATATGTTAGACATAAGCGATATAGGTCTGTAGTTGTTAATATCTCTTTTGTCACCTTTTTTATACAGGAGGGTTATGGTAGACTTTGTCCACTGAGTTGGGATTTGTTCACTAGAGAGTATTTCGTTGAATAAGTTGGTTAAGGGTTTGGTAATTGAAGTTATTGTTTCTTTCAGTAATTCATTCGAAATTTTGTCGTCTCCTGGTGCTTTGCCACTTTTTTGAGTTTGAATTGCTCTGATAACTTCTGCTTCTAGTATTCGTGGTATTTCTTCTTCACTAACATCCTCCTTTTCTTCCGTAATAGGCGTTTTATTCGTTTCTGTGTATAATTGTTTATAGAACTCTGTCGCTGTTTTTGCTATTGATGTCCTTCTTACGGTTAGCCTACTTTTTCCCTTCTTAGTTTGAGTTTGTATGTTAGGTATCCATAGTGTATACTCCTTTAGTTGCTTAAGACCTTTTTTAGTGCCTCCCGTTTTTTCAATTTGTTCTTTTAGTATGTTTAGTCTGTCTTCTTTTCTATGCCTTCTTATTGATGTTTGGATTTTTTTACTAATACTTGCTATGTCATTACGGTTTCCTTTTCGATTGTCCAACATTTTGTTTCTCTCTTCCATTAATTTTATTGCTTCGTTGCCTAATTTGTCTTTTTTATCCTTTTTCGTCCGTAGTTTATTTACAGCTTTCAGAGAGTTTTCAAGGAAGTCATATTTACTTTGTAACGTTTGGTGTACTTGTAAGTTCTTTAAGGAGTTTTCTAATTCGTTCAGAATATTTTGTGGTATAGGCTGTGATTTGACAGTTTTGTTAGGTATAATATGTTTTCTTGAACTCTTCGTGTCGATGATCATAGCACCTCTTACCATCCTGTGATCCGTATTGAAATTTAGTTTATTTATAACGTTAACATCGCAAAACATTCCTTTCTCTATTGCCAAGATGAAGTCAATTTCGTTTTTGTCTCTGCCATTTGGGGATATCCATGTCCACTTCCTTGACTTCCCTTTTTTGAAAAAGCTATTCATAATTTTTAAGTTGTGTGCAAAGGAAAAGTCTACTAACCGTTGTCCATTGTCGTTTCGTTGACCACTACTGTGTACACCCAATATGAACTCGTCTTCATTTGATTTGCCGCCTATCTTTGCATTGAAGTCACCAACGACAACTATATTTTTGCTCTTTCTTTGCACTATTTCAATCAATTTGTTGTAGAATTTGTCCTTTTCTATTTTCGTGTCTAGTTCACTTGGTGCGTAGGCTTGAATAATTGTTAAAGGTGTTTTTGAATCACTTAGTCTTATATTGAGAACTGCAATTCTGTCGGATATACCTTCGAAACTAACTATTTTGTCTTTTAGGTATTTTTTTACAAGGAAACCTACTCCGTACATTCCTTGCTTTTCGCCTTTATGATAGAATATAAAGTCGTCGTATTCTCTTATTTCTTCTCCGGATCTTCTAACCTCGGAAAGTCCAATTATGTCCCATTTTATGTCTTTTATAGCGTGTTCTAACTCTACTAATCTATATTCTTCCATTAGTGTTCGTACATTTAAAGTTGCAAGGTATACAATTTTTTTTCGTTTTATGCGTCTTTTTAGGGAAGTATTTGAGTATACATTTTTAGGGGGTAGTGGTCTGTCAACCCCACGGTGACCAGCCGGGTTGGGGTTGTTCCGCTTCTGGTTGCTGATTTGTAGTTGCTATTTACTTTGGTTAGATCTTGTTAATGATAATGAGCTAGATCTTGGTCTCATCATGTCAAACGCATTCTTTCTATTTTCTTTTATAGACGAGTTATTGCTTACTAGTTTCTTCGCGTAATTTTGATTTTCGGGTGATGACGACTGATCTCTCTTCCTTTTCTCATTGTTTACATTACCTTCCTTAACTATAATCTTATCGTATTTTATATAAGCAAAATTTCCTTTTGCACGCTCCTCTTTAACCTTTATTTGTAATTCTCTTCGCTTTTCTAATATTTCTTTCGGAAAATCTTCGGTGATGTATATCTGTTTTAAGTTTCTTTTTTTCTTTAATATTTCACTTCTTTTCCAGATGTTCGTAAAAGTCATAAGAACTGGTCGTATTTTATTTTCCTTGACGGCACCAATGCGATGAACCTTTGATATATCATTTGATTCCAAATTAATATCTAAATCTGATTTAATCGTATTTTGCACTACTTCCAATAATTCCAAAGTAGATTTCTCTTCCTCTTGTATCCCGAAAATAAGAATATTATTTTTTTTCTTCTCCTTCTCTAATTGCTCAATTTTTCTTTCTAATATTTCGATTTTTTCCTTCATCACTTTGTTTTCTTCAATCAAAGGTTCTAGTCGTTTATCCATTTTTTCAAATATTATATTTGTTTGTTTCTCCATTTCAATTTTCATTTGGTCGAAAAGTAATTTAAATTGTCCCTCCATTTTGGTAATTTTATACTGACTGGCAACCCTGCGTCAATCGACGGCTACTATGAATTTGACGTTGGCGTATAACTTTGACGTAAGGCTATGATGTTTTGACGTTGACGTGGTGACAGTTACGTATCGACATTGACGTTTTGTTGTTGACGTTGTCGTATTGAAGCTGAGGGCCAACGTCACCGTCTAATGTAACTCGTGTGACCTTTGACCTTGAAAGTGGCCGTCTTCTTTGTTTGTTTTTGTGAATTGTTGCAAATATTTTGGGTGTTTATATTTACCACAGTGTTCCTAATCACTTTATCTATCACTTAAACACAATAGACGAATTCATAACTCGAATAAACCACTATTTTACATTTAATTTGTCGCACTGATCGTAATGTGTTGTTTACTGTTTGACAACCGGAAGCGGAAAACGTTCTATTCTATAACTATCTATTACGTTAGTTTCATTCAATTATTATCAAACAAATTTCTATTATTAACCAGAGACAAACGTCATTTTCTATTTCATGACGTCAGCAATCAAAATATACAAGTTTATCAAACAAGCCTATTGATAAATCCCACACACGATGTAACAAACAGACGTATTGTTAATAGAAAAAGTATTTTATTACAAAGTCATAAGGTTTATATTAGCTATAGATATTTACAAAATATTTGTTCGCCGTCTATCGATAACTTCTGTCTGTTATGATTACAACACTATTATGACAGTCACAGATTATAAAAACAGAAATTGATAACATCATTTTATCCCTATAACATCTTACGAAAAGAATACTGGAATCAAACTTCTTCCATAGATAAAATAAAAATTACGCTTATATTCGTAAATTCCTAAATATTTCTGGCAAAACACTTTTTCTCACATAAATAAATATCATTAAGTACCTTTATTTTTCGGTCTCACTTAATTTTATCTCATAATTTTTTACAAAATAACTAAATTAAATAATGTCAAATAATCAAAATGGCGGCCATGTATGGAATTTAATTTGCCACTGCTGTGTTCAGAATTTCAAACGAAACGAATATTAAGTGTTGTGTTCCAGATACCTAATATTAGTCCTCTTTCCTTGCCCACCTTTTTTTTAATAAAGAATCAATGGGAAGGGAAAGTAATTTGATGGAGAAGGGGACGCATAGAATGAGGAAATGTTAAAAAGCAACGAATCTGCAATTGCGGATGTCTGCTTGCTCGTTTGCCACAATGTAACTTTTAATTCTGAGAAAACATACTTTGCATTTTTACTTATACTCTTTCTGTGTATTGTATTTATAGGCTTAGACTTTGTTGACACATTGTGATTGGGCTCGAAGATAGATTGCTTCACAATAACTATCAACAAATTAATTCTATGAATTGCGCAAATAGAGTCACAAAGTTGCATTTAAAAATAATATGAATAATAAATGACTATCTTGAAAATCTATATATATAAAAGAAAGTTGTGTTAGTTACACCATTTATAACTCAAGAACGGCTGAATCGATTTGACTAAAAATTGGTGGGCAGGTAGCTTAGAACCAGGAATAGGACATAGGATAATTTTTACCCCGTTTTCTTTTCTTTTTTTTTTATCCCGCGCGGACGGAGTCGCGGGTAAAAGCTAGTTATTAATAAATTTATACTAGTAGAAAACAAGTTTTTAAACAATTTAGATTTATGTTTGAGTTAAAACAAAAAGGAAATAATTGTTGATAGTTGAGATGGTGTTTCTTATATGGTGGCAAAGAAGCGAGCTGAAATTATCGAAATAGTTAAGAGACCGCTGCCCATAGACATCCGCAATTTCAGATGCGTTGCCTACCTCTAATCAACGGAGAAGTTGACGCACAGAAAGCGAATATTTCCCCTTCTTATGCAATCCCTCTTCCGTCAAATCTATTTCCCTTTACTATTCTTTCCTTATAAGAAAAGGATAGGAAGGGAAAGTGGAGTAAAATTAGGACTCCGATACCACACTCATCAGACGATACGCGGAATTGCTTCACGCCTGTCTTCTGTGTGGGATTTCACCAGGCAAGTCGGCTTATTCGTTAAACAGATGTTATTGTTTCTGGAATCTACCATTGTTGAATGTGTTCGAAAAAAAGGGAGATTTTACTTTGGTTATGTTTTATTTTAAAGGTTCAGTTGACAAAAATTATTTTATGTTATCTATAGATGTTTTAATTTGAATCATCTATTGTATAAATGCCAAAATCTAACTGAAATGAAGGCCCAGTAATTTTAATTAACACTCCCCAATTTCTCTCCATTATCTAGAAAGCGAATTCAGACCATAAACCGCTCGGCGGGTACAATGTAATTTATACCGATGAGGTCATTCTGACGCACTTTGTGGACTGAAGTGATGTCGTTCTAAGTAATTAAGTTTAGAATATTAAGGCCGTGTTCACAGTATTTTTTTCTAAATGGCATCTTCTATTTATAACTATCACCATCTATCCGTGTTTTTCACACTGTATGAAATTTTCGTTCTTTAGGATCTATCTTCCGTCATCTCAGTCACTCCCTTCCCAATCATGTACTTCAATTATATTAAAAATGTCATTACAAATAACAAAGACTTACGCCGTTGCCAGTGTCTCTAGACCAGATGATCTGCGGTGGAGGTGAGCCACCAACAACGCAGGTCAGCATCAAGTTGGAACCTTCCACCACTTCTCCGTTGTTAGACGCGGAGAATTCTGCAAAAGGAAATTGGTGATGATGTAACTCTACAGTATTCAGATATTGTTTAAATGACTTATTGCTACTGAGTCAAAGATTGATCATTAAAAGACACAATGTAGATTTAATGACAAATCTAAGGGGATGTTTAAGAAACTTTTAAGCGATTCTGAGTACGGTAGTTAACAATGTCTCAGTTCATATCTTCCTTCCTTTTTTACCATTCTTTCCTTGCTTATCCACTTTCATCTTCAATTTAATTAGCACAACATTTTATAAAATTAATCAAGTTTTTAAGGTTGCCATTCGGCCTACAAACATCTCCAAGTGGTGAAAACTGAAATTCTTCCTATTTAATTATAACAAATCAACAAATTCCAGAAGTAATACTCACTGATTATCTTCGGTTTTTCTTGGATATTCAATGTATGCTCAACCGTAACTCTGTTTGTTTGCAGAACTTCACATTTATAAGTGTCGCTATCAGCTATTGTCACATTTTTGATGAGCAGGTCTGTTGAATTTGCAGGACTGGAAGGAAAATAATAACGATGATAATTCTTAAAATGTGACCTTTAATTTCTATTGCCATCCTAAACTGTCGAGAGTTATTGTCGCCGGCCTATTCATGACCGCATGAACAATATTAAAAGCATAGGACAGGATTCAAAAACATTATTGCTAATGTTTCCCTTGTGGGGACTTAAATGGGCTCAATTACCTCTCCTAAGTACATATGAATAGTCCTGTATACCTTTAGTAGCTGATTTATTTTACTTACATTGATATCAACTGATTCTGAGTGTACGAAGTGGCGTGTTGGTCTTGCGTCTTCATAGTGCCGAAGAAGTACATCGTACCATTTTTAGTCCATTGAACAACTGTCCCATCTGTAATACGAAAGATTGATTTGTAAACTAGTCAAATACTTTTCATGTTAATTTTGTAAGTGCCCAGTGCCGAGAATCTCTACAAAATATAAAGATGATAATATGTTTTTGTACTGATTCTCGACAGTGGAATCCGACATCATCATCATCAGCTCACTATACGTCCCCACTCGCTCACTAAACCTAGTTAGGGGTGACTAGGCCATAGTCAACCACGCTGGCCCAGTGCGGGTTGACATATCATTGAATTTCTTCTTAGATATGTGCAGTGAGTTTTCCTTCACCGTAAGAACGTCGGATAAATGTACATATTTAAATCGAAAAACACATTGGTACATGGCGGAATTCGAACCCAGGCGCTGCAGAATGCATGTCAAGTGCTTAACCCTGAGCCACCGACGCACTTGAGTGGAATCCGACAGCTAATATAATAAATCTAAAGAACAAGAGAATGAATAAGACATTTGGTTTATATATGAGACTGTAATAAGCAATGTGTCGATGAATATAAAGTCAAAAACGCAAGGACTTCTTAATAATGTGTTAATTAAGGTATAATGATCTAATAAGACTAAATGTAATGTTGTTATTTGTAACAAATACTAAAATAAATATTCAGGAAGTAACTCATCAACTTAAACGCTTATTGAGATAAAGATAATAAACGTTAACAACAACAGATAATAAAAGTGCAAACAGCAATTCCGTCGCATTCCGTCCGCCATCTTGTTTGTACAGTTAATCGGAAATGGCGACGCAATTTGGCGCCAACGGAAACTGACGCGTAGTCGTTACGCAATACTTTTTATTGCGTAATGAATCTTTTTTTAAATAATTCACGAACGTTTAAAGGAAGACCATAATGTTTAGATTCAAATGGGTTGCGGAAATGATCCGTCTGGGTCATGGTTTGACAATATCTAAGAAGAAAATAGTAACACGCACATATACATAATTCAACCAAATTTGTGCCAACATTTGATAAACTAAATTCAAGTTTTCATTTGTACTTAAAGCAGAGATGTAATAAAAAGTCTATAAAAGTTGAGAGAGTACGTAAAATTTATGTATTTTAGGAAAATATATGGGAATAAAATTTCTAATACAACAAAATGGGTTACTAATAGAATAATAATGACTTAAAGCCATAATAAAAAATACAAAAGCTCAAGTATTCATCCATACTAATGATTTATTGTTTATAAAAAATTTAAAAAACAACCCTCGTACTAAAGTGTGAATACTGTTTAGACTTCATTTGAACAGTCAAAGAATTTAATTACCTCCCCAATTGGATCGAATATCAAATAGTAAAAACCATAAGAGCTATAATTTAGTACATATGTATGTAGCTTTGAGAAGTTTTCGACCTTATTGCATTGTGAACATCAACTGATTCACTCAAATATAGGGAACCTTCCTTGACTATGTTAGCGGCGTTCTTTCATACATTTGTGATGCTAAATAGCTATGTGATTAGAATAAAATATATTATAATAATATTAATAAGGATGGTGTCACACCTGGCGGATGACAGTACTATAGAAAAGCAATTGTCAATCGACACATTCGTTTTGCTTCAATTTATTGACTGTTAATATATTTAAATCATATTGTAATCAAAAATAAATGTTTACGATAAAAGTGAGATAATTTTTAATTTATTTTATAACTAGCTGTCGCTCTGAAGTTAAAAAAAAAAAACTTAATGAGTAGCTTAAGTGTTCTTCAAGACTATGCTCTACATCTGTGTCAAATTTCATCAAGTTCAGTTGAGCCGTTCTGTAGATACCTTCAAACATACATCCATCCATTTAAACATTCGCATTTATAATATTAGTAAGATTGTATGATTTATGGAAAGAAGAAATGAGTTAATTTTAACGTCCTTTGTCAGTTTTGGAGTGGTACATCGGTTAAGAAGGGAATGACAAGACTAACAGTGGGTTTCTGAGCACAAAATATCTAGATATAGTCATCCTTATCATTATCATTAAAAAAATAGAAATAACAATACGATTTAAACGGAGATTTTTGTCGCAGAAACCCACAGTAAGAACCCTTGCCGTTACTAAAGTCCTGTGTCCTTAGATTTCTCGCTGAATCGTAACTTAATTTTGGTTCAATAAGGTTAATGTCCCTTAGTAACTGTCTGTACCAGTTAAAAATTGACATGAATTGTACTCACCAGCAGGTGACACTTTACATTCCAGTCTGACACTGTCACCAAGTGTGACGTTGTAGTGGGTCGGCTCCGTCAGAATTACCGCTGACACTTCTGGTTCTTCGTCCGCGTCATTGCCTGTGAGAGAGTTAAAATGTTGGAGATCAGAATAGTATGACGATCAACAGATTTTTTTAATCGATGGATTCTATTTATCAGGGCCAGAGTAACAAATTAATGGTTTTTACTTTTTGTGTTAAAAGCTACCTCTCAGTTTAGTTAACAATATGCTCTAAAAAAATACACATTTACTGTTAATATTATTTTTTGCTGAAGTAAAAGGGCATGTGCAGCCTTTTTTCTTATACGGTTGACAATTTGAGGGCTTCTTCTGAAAAGTTGTCAATTTGCATTTTAACCCTTATTAGTAGGAGCCATCGATATATCACTTTATTCATGCCATGCCAAAATTAGAACAGATTATAAATATAGCTGACACATTGAAATGTCAAACAATTGCTATTTTATCTCCTGTATTATTGACAGTGACTTGTCGGATACCTTTGATTTAAAAACAAAAGATCTTTGAATAAACAAATTTACTCAAAGACCATAAGTGATGTTAATTCTTCATTCAAATAAAGAGCTGCGACTTGACTACTATTAGATAATGGATTAACTGCTAAACTGATTCAAAGGTCAGAGGGCCTAGCACGAATATTTCTGACAACGCTTTAGTAACATCATAAACAAAGTTTCTTTCAAAATTTGTGCTCATACTTTTAACAGATTTTTCGATTACGTTACAATGGCACGTGTCGTAAATATTCGTGCTAGGTCCTCTGTAAGTTGTTTACTAAAAGTTAACATATAAAAGTATTATCTTACCTCCATCCCCGTCGTTCTGCGTCTCATCATCAATTGCCGCGTCAGCAAGGACATCATAATCGTCAGTCTGTCGCCGGTGCATCGAGTGCCGCGCTTCTGTAACAACATGGGCATTTAAGTAACTAGTTGGTTCATGCGACTTTGTTCCTTTTATATGTGATGTCAAACAAACTTGCGGCCACTTAAATTCGCGGATAAAAGCGAATGCTGAATTGTCGCGGTCCTTGAATCGACGGAATTCTATTCAACATATTATGTCATGAGTATGGAAAGAAATTGATCATTATAAATAAGAAATTGGTAAAAAATATTTTCGAGACTATTTTTATTTTTTAAATTACATCTTATATATTATATAAGAGTGAAAGTAAACTGTGATAGATTGGATAGAGCCCTACATTCTTTTGTAGAACGAAGAAAAAAAAATTAATAAAGTCACGTAGAGTTTCATTATTACGCTTTGAGCCCAAAATAAAAAAAAAATATATAGAGAGGCATCTTAAGAAACCTTGATATTCCCGTCAATTTTTATTTTTTATTTTTTTAAATGTAGTTACTAACACGTTTTTTAAAATGAGCTTTTTAGTGTACAAGATAAACGTCCTTTACTAAAAATATTTCCTAAAATCCACATCTCTTTACGTACCATTCATAAAAATTTTCCCATAAATGGTAACACCATTAACACGTTAACTTCACATAAAAGGTTTAAAATGGTTATATTTATATATTTCTTGTAATACCCACGTATTTTAAACTAAAAGACTTTGAATATAGTGAAATGGACTTAGCAACCCACGTTGTAATAAATTCTACCATTTGAAGGGGGGGGGGGGGGGGAGATAATAATGATAATCATTGACGAACGTATCATACTAAGCACGTACAATTGTGCGTAAAAAACGTTTTTATGAACATAAATTCGGGATCAAAAAACACACACAAAACAATCACAAAAGCAAGAAGGTTTAGAACTTATTGTTTGTTTTTAATTGACATAGGAATGCGCGTGCTCGACAGGTCCTGTCTCTTAAAAGTCAAAGCTCAATGAAGACATTTACATAAGCATGATTTTCCCATAAATGTCTACTGAACGTTGTGCGGTCTTTCCAAATTTGGTATGGTTGAGACGGCTAGTAGTTTTTACGTGTGTTATAAGTTACGAGTAAAAGCGATTCTGTTTATGTCTCTATATCTAGTATAATCTGATAGATATTAAGCTAGATATAGAGAATTAATTAAAAAAGTATAATTTTTAGATTAGTAAGTTAGTAAAAATTTTTATTTTTATTTTATGTATCGATTAATCTACAGAACGTAAGTAATAATGTTATGGAATCTTTGTTGATCTTAAAAAAGATTTCGGGAGAAGAAGAATCAGTCTTAAAGACAAAATAATATTGATGTACTTAAATTTTAATAGTTTTTGATGTTTTTTATTTGATTGTCGTAACAACATTTCTTTAATACAATTTGCTATAAAGATAAAGATGTCGTTGGTGTGTTTTAAAATTTTAAATTTATTTTAAACTAGCTTTTACACGCGACTCCGTCCGCGCGGAATAAAAAATAGAAAACGGGGTAAAAAATATCCTACTCGTATGTCCGTTTCCTGGTTCTAAGCTACCTGCCCACCAATTTTTCCGTTCCAGCCGTTCTTGAGTTATAAATAGTGTAACTAACACGACTTTCTTTTATATATATATATATATATATATATATATATATATATAGATTCTTTTATATATATAGATTAATCTATAAATTATAATGAAAATAACACACATTGTAACTATGAAGTCGCTTATCTAAATGAAACCATGATTTGAACCAAATCGTTCCCGCTTCTGCCTATCGCTACAGCTTATATTTTACACCATACACATTTGAACGCGTGCCCGTCTCTCTCCTACCTCTATTACCCGGGTAATAACTCAAATTGTTTCCAGATCGTAGTGATACAGCGTGTTTATTTTGTCCTTATAAGTATACCATTGTTAACCATAGAAACTGGAAACATTATGATCTTGGTTTTATCTTGTATACGATAATTATGCTAAACTCTAACTTCATATATTTCCTGCCATATTCAGGACCATTGATTTATTTAATTAAAACTTAGTGTACATTTCTAATACTGAATCTACTCTGAGTGGAATAGTCCCAAAAAATCATTTGATGGTTACAACGTTAATAAACATAAATGGGTAATATTACAAGAAAGGATTTTCAACATTAGCACGATTTATTACGTCATATATACACAACGGAAAATTGACACTTTTTTACTTTTTAAATGAATACAGTATTAATTTGTGGAATTTATATACATGGTGATTTCAAAATTTTGGATTACGTTGAATTAATCTATTCTTAAGAATTATTATTATATTATTAAAGTCATGATACAAAAGGATTACTTTAGAAACCGCACGCATGTTCCTGTCTCTGTAGCCCTCACCACTGGATGCTTGAGTATACTTTTTTATATAATATATTTTGAATTTTTTTATAAAATGTAATAAATTAATATATATAATATTCTTAAGAATTGTAACAGTGGTAGATCCCGCAACTATATTTGTTGGGTGCACAAATGTGCCTCGCCCGGTGAAATACCCGTTAAGTGGCAGTAATACCGCGTTTCGTCTGATGAGTTTGCTTGCTAGACGCCTAATTTTAGTCCTCTTCCCTTTCCCATCCTATATGAGTAAAGGATGGGATGGTGAAGTGACTTTGGTACAGGAGGGGACGCATAGAAAGGGTAAATATTTTCGCTTTGTATATCTGCATCTGCAATTGCGGATGCCTATGAGCAGCGATCGTTTGTTCGTTTACTAACTTCAGTTATACTAAATCTATCCTCAGTTATGGAAGGAAATAAATGTTACAAATGATTACTGTAGACTGTAGTGTAATAATTTTAATTTGCAATTTATGTTCGTGTTGTGTTGCGTATCACAGATGGTATAGACAGAGTGGAACCTTCTGGAATATTAATAGTGCGGGGAAAGACTTGTACGTCGGTTGTCAAATGCACTAAGAATACTGATTGAATTGCATTTTATTTTGTTTTTATATTAATATCTTTTTATATTCACGGTTTATTGAAATGAAAAATTACGCGTAGAACTTGGTTTTCATATAAAAGGTATAACACGAAGTTAACATGAGGTTTATTTATTTTATTTATTTATAATATGTTGACAATAATATATGTACATAACTACCTCGCCAAACCACTTCCGTAGTTTGTAGGCGTCGCACCTTCTTAATCAACATACAATTTATAAAGGCCAAAAGAAAGAAAACGTATACCTATCTTAAATCTAAACTAGGTATACTATACAAAATTTAGATAACAAAGACGTGTGAAGAATTATTCTTCTAAGAATATATTCTTTAGTTTTTTAAAAGTATTTGTTAAATTGTAGATATAAATTTCGAATGTCTGGTCTTTCTTAAAATAAATTTGGTTACGTATGAAAATAAGAACGTCTAATAAAGTATGACTTTTTCTTAATGGAATTATTAATCTTTGGTACAGACCTGAAGAGAAATGTTTGTAATGATAGGAAGGAATTAGAAGATAAGTCAAAAATTGTTTCATGCCGATTCAGTATCTCTCTAATCAAATAATCTTACTAATATTATATATGCTAATGTTTAGATGGATGTTTGTTTGAAGGTATCTTCAAAACGGCTCAATGGATCTTGATGAAAATTGGTATGGTTGTAGAACATAGTCTGGAATACATAGGCTAGTTATAAAGTTTTTTTAATGCAGCGCGGACACAGTCACGGGCGACAGCTAGTATTAACATAAATAGTCGATGAGGAAGTTTTTTTTTTCTTTTTTAAGGTCATTGAATATGGTGTAATTTTTCCTAGACTAGGTAAACCATGAGTCACATTAGTTTCATATGACCTAGTCATTACGGTACAGACGAGCACATAACTCGCCTGTACGTTTAATTGTCATTAATTGAAGTGCCCCGCTTCTGTGGCCTGCGAGCAATCATTCTGTCACGAGTAGACTTCCTATTTGATCATAGAGTGAACGTACAGAGCGGTCTGTTCATACAAGAATAGGTACAATCTTAAATATATGAGCTTATGTTATAAATAACTTACTGAATCTTTATTACAGATCGAGCTTAATCGTAGATAGCTTAATTAAGAAGAACAAATTTTCTAGAAATTAAATGAATTGTAATAAAGAAAATTTAATTAATAATAAAAAAGGCAGAATAAGACAAGTCAACACAGGAAATTTTCTATATTATCTATGAAAATATATAATGTTGTTTCATCATCAAAAATAATTTTTAATAATAGTTTAATATCTATAATTTCTGTTTTTTGCAATAATGTTACTATTTTAGCAATTTTTCGAATAAATTTTACAAATAATAAAAGAAACATTGTTATGAATATAATAATTAATCCTTAAATTGACAGACTAACGTTTCTATTGTCATTGAATGTCAATGTTACTCTGAGAGGCTTGTAGGCAATAAATAAAACAGTGCCGCGTCTGTTTGATGCTTAATCTTTGTAATTAATTGAGTGGCGACATGAAAGCGCGCTGCGTTTTCATTGCTGTTGCACTCGGGTTACATTTCCTTGACACATATGACACCAATGACAATCATTTATTTCGCATCAAATAAGTGTACATACAGTCAAAACCGTTTATAGCGACATCGTTTAGAACAACATACCGGTTAAATTGACCAAAATCAAAGGTCCTGGCTGAATGTTATTACATATCTTTCCTATTAATACCTGTCACCGGTTGTTACAACTATCGGTTTTTACGACTCAATATGAGTAGTCCCTTCGATGTCGTTATAACAGATTTTGACTATATATTTGAAAGCCTTTGATGCATCTTATTACTTTGTAAACATCATCATTTTGCACATTTCGCTACGTATCGGCACATTATGTACTGTTCCATAAATCTCTATCAGCTGTCATATTCTCTCCCTTCTTACATATATCCTCTTTCACTCAATCCATCCGTACTTTAATTAGTTGCCATAGTGACGTCATCAGACAAAGATTAGAAATCCCAAGAGTGCCTTTTGACATATAGATTTAAGACCTTATATCATGAAGTTAAAGATAAAATTCCCTTGTATCGTAAAGAAGAATTAATCGAATCTATTTCAGTTCCCAAGTCGCTAATGAAAATGGCAATAGCCAATTGGACCGCCAATTATACAGATTAGGAGCGGCTTTTACCGAATTGTCCCTGACCTGGATTAGTCCTTATTTATTGCCGAATTTCTATTACTAGTAATAAACTATCGGTTAGTGAGAATGAGACAGGTCACGATAGATTCTAATTAGTAATTAATAATGAAATTGTATTTATCACGATATGATCAAGTGTGGATTACTCATTGGTTTTGTTTGGCGTCTTGGTACGTTTTTAGCCGACTTCAAAAAGAAGGAGGTTATCAATTCGACTGTATTTTTTTTTATGTGTGTTACCGCGAAACTCCGCTCCTGGTGGTCCGATTTTGATAAAAAATATTTTAATCGAAAGGAAGTGCTTGCAGATGGGTCCCATTATTTTTTTTTAAATAACTAGAAGACTAGTAGTATAGTAAATTTTGAATTTAGCTTCAAAATTTGTTGCGAAAATTAGGGACAATTTTTTCTACATTCATTTTGAGTATTTGATATGAGGCGAGGTAGTTCGTGATACGTGTGAACGTGTTCTGTTATATTGCTTAAAATTGTTGCCCCGCGACTAGAATATTAAATGATCTTTAAGGTTCAAGCGTATGCAAGATATAGTGTTTTTTTCTAAACTATCTGAGGGCGCTGCAGTGCACCTCCGAGACAAGCACGGGTTTAAGCTCTTTGTGTAGGTTCTAAAGTTGCATTCTAATAAATTAACTAAACCAAACTCATGAACCATGAACATGTAAGGGAAAGTTCATTTAAAATTATTTTTTGAAAGAGTAGTTTTTGAGTTTGAAACAAATAAGAATGAGTTTAGTAGTACGTTATTAGTGACCTATAAACAATTGAAGTTTTCATACCATTTTCCTTTATTAAAGATTTACGATCTTGATCAATAAATAAACCATAAAACATCATACAAGGTTCGGGGTCGAACTGACCCTGCGGGCGTGATGGAATGCAGCGGTGCGGTTAAAGGGGTCTGCGCTGGATTAAAGAACAGCCATTTATAACCCATCGACGTTTTAGGGTTGACTTGTTCATTGATGGAATCGAATTCTATCAACTGCTATTGATATTCATTATTACGTCCACGTAGTATTCGTAGTAAATTATCTTCAGTTCCACTGCAGTAGTAATTGTACAAAAATTCATTTTTCATAACTTCAGTGTCGTTGAATAAACAGTCAACATATATTTTTAAGCAAGTATATTAGTAGTGGAAAAAGGTTTTTAGTTTTGAAATTTCTCATTCAGTATTTTACTCTAAATGAAGACTTAAGTCTAACAAACTGGATATCCGTGTATTAACTTTAAAAAATCGACGTTATTTCCTTACTGTTAAGTTTCAAAATTATAAATCAACTTAAATAATTGTAATCACTTAATAAAATACTACAACCATCAAAAAACTACAAACAAAAATCAACCTTAAGTAAAAGACTTAAGAATTAAAAAGAGACAATTAAATTTTCGAACCACAGTCTCGTCTGCGACGTTAATCTATGCCCGATGTCAAACAAAAAGGCGGGATAAATCTTTTCTGAGAAGTTGCCAGTATCATTTGGTCTTTCAAACTAAAGATGTTGAAATGTTATTTAGTATCCTTATAAAATTGTCTATCAAATTAGATTGAATATACAATGTCGGAGCTTTTGAGATGTTTATAAAGTTTAGAGTCATTTTGAATTTGTTGTTATAGTTTGTGTTATAAAAAATATTACGTTTTATAAATCGAGTTACATGATAATGTAAATTGAATGAACCATAGCGGTAGCAGATGTATGAATGTCGATTTAATTTTTAACAAATGCAATTAAAAAAAACATTAATATATCTTACTAATATTATAAATGTGAATGTTTAGATGGATCTCTCTGGAAGAACACATAGGCTACTTATTAAGTGTTTTTTAATTCCGCGCCGACGGAGTCGCGGGCGACAACTAGTTTTTACATAATTTATTTAAAGAGTTTTGTCATAAAAAAGCGCGGGAACATGTCACTCACGCGTATGTCACGCGTCAAATTGGCGCGAACATTTTGACAGATGTCTAACGAAGTATCTACGACGCATTCTATTTCCTGTATTTAATGTTATTGACCCAGATTTATTTATAGATTCGAGTGTTATAAAATAATAATACTCGAGATACTTAGTACTTAAGCAGAGTATTAAGAGTATTAAGAGTTTTGTGGGTGTAATTAATAAATCGCTCTCAAGTAACGGTCCTTGAAGATTCGTGTATGAGTCATTTTTGTTGCCATATGTGGATCATTTTGAATCTGTAGCAAGCAACAGTTATATTGTAAGATGATACTTTTAAAAAGTTTTTACTTGTCAGTTTTTAATTTCCAATAGTGTATCAGATTATTTATAGGCAAATGACGTATCCTGAGCGTCGGTGGCTCAGGGGTTAAGCACTTATTAAGGACCCAGGACTTGCAATCTGCAGGTCCTGGGTTTGAATCCCTCCATGTACCAATGTGTTTTTCGATTTTCGATTTACATATGTACATTTATCCGACGTTCTTACGGTGAAGGAAAACATCGTGATGCAACCTGCACATATCTGAGAAGATGATTCAATGATATGTGTGAAGTCAACCAACCCGCACTGGGCCAGCGTGGTTGACTATGGCCTAGTCACCCCTTACTTGGGGTAGGCTCCGAGCCCCTCGGTGGGGACGTATAGTGAGCTGATGATGATGATGATGATGATGACGTATCCTAAAGAGGTAGGCAGAGGACAAGGACCTCCATTTCACGTGATCCTAACACACGTCTCATTCTTCTACATCTACATTCATACATCTACGCATACATATAAGTCGGTTTCGGGCGCTTTTAATACCGCCTTTCTTGAGTATTACATCTCGAACACGGCCGCTCGCTTTCGCTCCATAAATTTATTAATCTCCTTTCAACGTGTCCAAATCACACAAGGTAATCAAATTTCCGTGTTATAAAAAATAATCTTCAAAGTACGTAGCAAAACATAACCCTAACCTAACACAAGTCGACCGACACTTGTGGAAACTTACTGACATAACCGCTCTTGTACCAAACAGTTTGCATTCGAATGTTTGCTTTTCTTACTTTTGTAGTGTACAAGTTATAAGCTAAGAGCGATATTATACTAACTAGCAGTTGCACTTGACTTCGTATGCGTGGAATTAAAAAAAGAAATTGTAATAAATATAGGCTATGTCACCCAGAGATACTGTAGCTTTCTAACATTGAAAGAATTTTTCATATCTGTTCAGTACTATCGGAGCTTATTCAATGCAAAGAAACTATGAAATTTTTCCAGTTTATAAAACTAGTGTAGATTCGGTGCGGTCACTTTGCTGTTCTTACAAAATACGATAGCCGTTTGTTTGTTTCTTCTTTAAAAAAATAAAATTCGAGTTCACCGATTAGTATAAGAGACGATTCATCATTGTTAAAATAAGTTGGTCGCCTGTAACTTGTACCACACACCAACAAACACTTCACAGGTGCGTTTCAGTATTTGCTTTGCTCCCAATTTCATGCGTTCGACCGATGAAATATTGCTTTTTATTACAACTAACAATACAACAATATTTATACATAGCCTGTTCTTGACTCAGATATTTTATTTATCTTTTGTTAGTGTTACGTGTTACGTATGTAATGTTTAAATTTGGAACAATATTGCAAATGACAACATCCGTTAAACATGTTGTGTTACAATAGTATAATCCGACAAATTTGTCTGACCCGGTCATCTAAAATGAAACTAAACTAAAATAGCTCACCGCGCCACCTGTATTGCAAGATCGTTGTTGTAGGTCTAAATAGGTTTTACATATTTCCTGGCAGCACTAAATCACCACCGGGTCAGACAAGTTTGTTGATTTATATATCTATATCTATATATATAAAAGAAAGTCGTGTTAGTTACACTATTTATAACTCAAGAATCGATTTGACTGAAAATTGGTGGGCAGGTAGCTTAGAACCAGGAAACGGACATAGGATAATTTTTTACCCCGTTTTCTATTTTTTATTCCGCGCGGACGGAGTCGCGGGTAAAAGCTAGTTATTAATATATGTTTGTATTGTTAACATAGATATAATTATTCTGTAAACATTTTGCAATAGATATAGAAATTAAGTTATTTAACGAAGACAATTAGTTTATTGATTAATTCACTATGGTCTATTATTTAATTAACCACGAAAGTAACCTAAATCTATGTTACAAAGCTTAATCTACGTTGTAAAGTTCCATTCAACAGTCAATAAAGATCTCAACACACGACATTTTTCTAACTAGCTTGAAGATGCATGATATAAAAGCACATATGTGTTGACGCATCATTTCTCTGAAGCGGATATAGGCCGATCTATTTTAGAACGCAGCGAAAATATTTTCGTTGCTTGTGTGAATGTACCTTTATTTTGGTAACATGTAGAATTGATTAGTCAGATAATTTAGTAACCGGTTGGTTTTTGATACCAAAATCTATATAAAAAACATATCGTCATCCCTGTCATTAACTTTGAAAAAAACAGAGATATCAATATGTTTTAAACGGGTATTTTGGTCTCAGAAACCAACGGTAAGAAGTGAATTTTGTTGAGGGAACTAATTTCAAAGTTAAATCTTAACACTTCAACTGTTTTATTTCAGATATTGCAACAATATTCAATCAACCATACTCCTGTTTCTAATAGAAGAGTGCAAAAGACCTAAGCTCTCTAAGCTAAGCAATTTAACTTCTTGGTCGGATAGAGTCGCGGAAGGAGTCGCGGGCGACAGCTAGTAACTTAATAAATTCACCTTGGTAGTTAATGTGTTAAAACTTAAGCTGCGTAGAACTCTTTCGTCACTTGACACTCAATGGTCAAACGGTTTACTTAAAAAAAGTTAGAGGTCACATACCATATTAAAGTCCCGCTTTTTAACTGTAGGGTTAACATTTCTTCTCATAGTTATAATTAAAAGAAATAACATGACTCATATCTCAGAATAAACGTTGATGACGTCATAACAACGGTTTAGAGTTACTTGACAAGTTCAAAATGATCACACTGGCTGATAACGGTACTTTATTGTTAATGATATAGCATGTGTTAAATTGAATTATTGATGTGACAAGTTATAACATACCTAAATAATTTTACCTTTATAAGGCTAACTTTAAAACTTTCCAAAATAAATGTAAGACAATAAAAACTCTATCAACCTGTGTAATATGAAAATATAATTTCTTATTTCACGATAATTTTGAAGACACATTTATGTTATGTCAACATAATAAATTGACAAGTCATAGATATTTAAAAAAAATATATAGACTGAGTCCTGACGAATTTTCTTTTTGGAAGCATAACGTTTGATTTTTTTTTTGAATAAAGATAGCAACAGATTTTTGTTAATTTAATAACATCTCTTATAGTTAATTATTCCAAATAAGCTCTAAGTACATGGTAATTGATTCACAATTTAGTCGAGTGCAATGATTCGAATACACGACCAATTGAACGGTAGTCCGTACTTAATCATTAAGCCATTGTCACACTTATCCCTTCTCTAATAAAAAGAATGAAAAAGAAACCTTTTCTTTTGATTGTCAATCATTTAATATATTCTTGGTAATCCATACGTTTTGTTGAACCATAATTTGAGCCAAGGTTGGGAGTTGCGACCCAGTTTTGCGATTCGAGCGATTATCTCACACAGTTCGCATCTGCTCGTTGTGTACCAAGGTCAGTTGCAATACTTCCAGAATATTTTTAACTTCAATAATACTCAAGTATCAAGATGTTTGATGCCAGTACGAGTATTTAATTATTTTTTTATCTAATATTTAAATGTAAAGTTAAAAGTTGAAAAGTTTGTCGAAGTACATAGAAACTTCCTACACAAATAGATAGTTGTGGGAATTTTTTTATTAGAGTAAATCTAAAGATTTCAAAAATAATATTTAAAATTGCCATTTGTATTTAATTATTTAAAATACGAAATTAATTTTTCATTTTAAATTAAATTTAATAAAGTTAACACGACAAAAATGAATAAATATCTCAGACAAAGATCGTACCTATTTTTTTTCTACCGATTTTGATTAATATTTTTTTTTTTATTAAATAACTACATTATATATTGTAGAATAATCTAACACTAATATAAAATTAACACTTCAAAACATTAATCCATTAGTGGCCATTAAGATGTGCTTCAAGTAGCCAATATATCTTACACTAGTGTACTCAATAAATCTTCACACTGGCCGGTAATAAAAAGAAAAAAGAATAATTTATTTCAACAGATTATACAATTCAAAAGAGACGACAAAATTAATGATGTCAAAGAATAATTACTTAATAAAGTCTTTATTGTCTACCTTAATATGTCTATGTTAAACAATTTTTAATTTAGATCAAGATTTTTTTTGTAAATTTGTGAATTGAAAATCGTCATAATATTTTAATATAAGGACTTTAAATAAAATAAAAATAATAAGGCCTATATTACATAATTTGAATTATGTTATATCATATTTAATAGAAGAGCTATAAACGTTATCTTAATGTGAACGCTATTTATAATTGTGAATCGATTTTTTTTTTCAAAATGGCGTTCGCGCGTCATTGATGGAAAGCGCGGTAAATTACAGAGCGCCATTTTGCCGCTATCCATAAACATCTCTATGCCATGACATAATATTCTGCCACACCCATGACCTATTTATTTTGTTGGTCCATTAAATCATAATTTAAGGTTGATTTCTAACACGTTCACTGCGGATCAGGCCCAGATCGACCTGCCGCGGAATTTCAGCTGGTGCGGACGAAGAAAACTATGTTCCTCTCACTGGTGCGGTACGACTATCTCATAAAAAATCACGGCAGGCCTTTATCGGCCTACCACGCACTGATGGTGAAAAATATCAACTCGGTGCGGCAGGGGTCTATCGCGGCCCGTCGTCTCAACAGGCGGTTGGCGACCCGATACCGCACGGAGCGCCCCGCTTTGCTAGTTAGTGTTGAGCCATCTCACTGAACGTCGGCGTCGCGTTTTTTCTTTTCGCAAAATTAACGACGCACGATGGCAGGAAACAAAAGAAAAATACAAATTTTGGAAAATAAACTAATTTGCGAGGCAGACAAAAGTGATAGTGACAGCAGTGAGGAAATATTTTCCTTCAAGAAAAAAAATAGATATTTTCCTTCAAGAAAAAAATAGATATTTTCCTTCAAGAAAAAAATAGATATTTTCCTTCAAGAAAAAAAAAATAGGATGTGCACACAAAATCTTTGTGCGAAATGTTTTAAAGACAAGCATAAATAAATAATTAAATAAACTATTTTTCATTTCTTTTCTACAATTCTATTTTATTTTCGATATCTCCTTATTTTTGTCTTTACCATCACTACTAAAAATACTTTCTAGTGCGGTGCTGGTCGATATCGACCCGCCACTTTCCCTGGTTCATTTCTCATTTCCTGTTTGGCAGATCCCGGGGCGAATCAACTCTAAAGAAGGTGGGTTCAAGGTTATTCTAACAGTCCAAAAAGTACACACCTATATTATGTTTTCGCAAAGTTATAGCGATTTAATCTAACCTTATGCTGGTGGGTCGAGAAAGGCCTGCCACGCACTGGCGGAAAAATCATTGGGGGCACACTTTGGCCCGCCGCCGCACCAGACGAAGGTTTAAGATTTTACTTGCCGCAGCTAAGGTGCTAATTTTATGATGTTTTAAGATTGGCCATTTTTTTAACTTTATAAATGCATATTTTGCACGTTATCATTTCCTATTTCTTAAGAAAATTCGTCTAGTATTGAATCCAAATCTTTTGAAAGGCTCTGTTTGACAAAACTTTCAAGTTTAGATATTTTCATTATTTATTTTACTTACTTTAATATTTACTTTATATCTTTTATATGTAAATTAATAAATAAATATAAAATTAGCTTAATAAAGCTACAAAAAAAAAATAGTTTTATTTCACGGTCGCTTTTTTGATAAGAAATAAAAATTTTAACACTACTGGACCTCTTTTAATTGATGCACATGGCCGCTATATTTTATTACTTTCTTTGTAAGGTGAGTGTAATTATAGACATTTTACGACATTAAGAAATTAGGTTAAAGGCACACCGCGCGCTAAGCGGAAATAAAATAATTTTCATTTGATATTTAATGAGTACCTGTGTTCCGGTATTTTATTATTATCAGTTAAACAAGGAAGAAGTGTATTATTGTTTAAATCAATAAAATATTTTAATACAAAGAAAAAAAAATAGAGAAGTAATCGTGACATTGCATATTTTTTTCAATTGTAACTGTTTTTAGCCGACTTCGAAAAGAAGGATGTTATTTTTAAAGTCAGTAATAGTAATTTATTACTTGTTAATGTGCGGAATTAGTACAATTGGATTTTTATTCTGCTTATCTCTTTAGATATAGATATTCCTTTTATCTTTTTATCATAGCTATTAATTTCTACTATTAAAAGACGCCAAATCAATACCTCCCAAGAAGAACTAACCTTACTTATCTAAAGTATTTAAAACAATAATAATAAAACTTTTAATACCGCATAAAAGCATTCATAGTTAATTTAATATTCAAAATAGATAACAAAACTATCCATCAACAAATAAACTGTACCATGTGTGTCATCAACTTTATACTAAGATGTATTTTATTTGCTTTTAACTGTCGTTTGTTCTTTTAGAGGCGAGACATCGTTAAGCATTCAGCGGCAAAAGTAACTTGATATGACGTGATTGCAAATAATGAGGTCAGCATTCAAAGAAATTGAATCACGTATTGTCAATTAAGAATCGAGTTCAATTTATAATCATCATCATCAGCTCACTTTAGGTCCCAACTGAGGGGTTCGGAGCCTATCCTAAGTTAGGAGTGACTAGGCCATAGGCAACCACGTTAACACAGTGCGGGTTGACTTCACACATATCATTGAATTTCTTCCCAGATATGTGCAGCATCACGATGTTTTCCTTCACCGTAAGTCGGATAAATGTAGATATCTAAATCGATAAACCTATTGGTACATGGCGGTATTCGAACTTAGAACCTGCAGATTGTGAGTCAAGTGTGTAACCCCTGAGCCACCGACGCTCTAATACTAATTTATAATGTTTTGGTTAATTATAAACATGTTTTAGTTGATTGATTGAAATTCAATTGATAATATATTTACTTGAAGATAACTTCAACTATTAAAGTTATAAAGTAAAAAATGTAAAAAAGTTAACTAGGTATAGGCAAGTAATTTGCCAATAAACCGAAATCTATAGAAAAATAAGTTCTTCAAAAAAAAAATATTACAAAGGCTAGTTTCCGCGCGAACGCGCGTTCGCGCGGAATTAAAAAAAACGTAATAAGTAGCCTATGTGTTCCTCCAGACTATGCTCTACATCTGTGCCAAATTTCATCAAGATCCGTTGACCCGTTCTGCAGATACCTTCAAACAAACATCCATCCATCTATCTAAACTTTCACATTTATAAGTAAGAAGTAAAATTATACCAAGAATCCGATCCAAACCATGCCACTTCTCTAGTCTTAAGTCATGGTGTTACCTGTAACAAGAATAAAATAATATAGTTAATTTCTCATTCTATATTAGTAACTTTTTTTCCAAATAATAAAAGCAAATAGAGTCATTGGAAAACTAATAAATCGATCAGTGATTCACTTAAATGGCCAATCTGACCTTAAATAAACACATTTAACTACACCACTTAACTTACTGGCCGACAATAAACTAGATGACGACATCCCATTAGTACACAGTAAAAAACTAACACGACTAATTGAAAAACACGAGCTGTAAAAAGAGAAAAAGCTATTACACCCCACTGTGACATAAATATATGACGTAAGAAGACCTAGATAAAATCCAACTAACTGACCGGGTGGGCAAAAGTAACACTAAAATATAATAGCACACTAGCGCCACCCTTCAATATTAAAAAAGCATAATATCTTTATGGCACTAAAGCTGTCATGTTATGTTTTCGCTTTTTATGTATATTTCTTATATTTTCTGCCGGATAAAACGTTGATGTTATTTTTTTATTTTTATATTTTCAGAACTGAACGCGATGACAGCGCCACTCTCATCAAGGCAGACGAGTTTCGCACTATATCTAGATTGTGATGGCATGTTATTTTATTCTGACAAACACTTGGGAAAAGTAGGTCAAAAGAGGTTGGGGACAAACATTTTTCACCCTCTATCTTTGAAATGACACGTCGTTAAAATAATGAGGTTGGTGTTTAAGAAACATATTTTTACAACTAGTATTTTTGCATGAAAAAGTTTATATAATGCTAACACTGTTTAATTTCGTATCTTTTTTAGCGTGGAATTAAAAAATATAGCCTAAGTTACTTAAACATACATCAGCTACCTTCCAATAAACTTCCCGTCTAAATCGGAAGAGCCGATTCGTAAATTATCCGAAACAAACATAGACTTGCGAACAGACAGACAAAAAAATATGCTTTTTTTTAAATATTACCTACATACAGTCCAAAAATTACAACCAAATTTAGTTTCTTCTTCAAATATCATCCATGTATTACTTAATGTCTACATCAAAGATCTATCTTACTAATATTATAAATGTGAATGTATAGATGGATGGATGGATGGATGTTTGTTCCAGAACGGCTCAACGGACCTTGATGAAATTTGGCATATATGTAGATTGTAGATGAGTCTGGAAGAACACATAGGCTAATTATTATGTTTTTTTTAATTCCACGCGGACGGAGTCACGGGCGACATTCACTAATTTATAGATACCTAATCCGGAGTACAAAAGTGAGGCGAAAAAACTGAATATTTCGAAAATCGAATCTCGATTCCCACTTCATATTTACGTTAAAGTTAACCACACTAAAACAAGTTAATCTATGAAGGTAAATAAACGTTTTTCGTGTGGAAAATTCTACACAGAAAGTCCCGTTCGTATGACATCATATCAAACCTTGACATGGCGCAGGAATATTTGGTTACAGAACAAACTCAACATCATTCTAGTCTACATTTCGCTGTCCCATGTTGACATTGTACAAAGCAAAATATAACACGAAAAAGCAATCAGCAAGATGACGTAATAACGAATTTTCATTTGAAGACTACGTTTTTATTTCGTAGACATTTTCAGAATTCATATAAACTGGGTAAAGTCATTTAAAATATATTGTACGCATGATTTAATGCATTGTACACTCAATACTCATCCTCGTCGATTATCCCATTTGTATTAGAAACATGCATTAAATTAGCAAATAAAATGCGACAATCTGACTCACTTTATATAGAAGTAATTAGGTGTGAACGCGGAAAATTACAATATTAATTACAGTAATTAATTCTTTATAAATAAATAGTAAACGGATTATTCTAGTTAATTAATTAAGAAACGGCTTAACTCACGTTTGATCGTCCGGTGACGGCACCGACTAGTTTCGGACCCATCGGGGGTCCATCTTCAGGGCGAGTGTTTAATCCGAAGACTTCGCGGTCGCGTCGCGTCTCGCACTGATTATTCTAGTGGTACATTTGTATCGTCAGAGGAACAATTATCTCTGTTTTTTTTTTCAAAAAGACCGAAAGGGATAGGAAAATGTATGTATGCTTCAATAGGAAAAACCACGTTTTTTACGCTGGCAAACGAGCAAGTGGCCACCTGAATTCGCCGAAATAGCGATGTGACCTGCCCATAGACATCTGCAATTACAGATACGTTGCCTACATTTAATCAACGGAAGAGAGGACGCACAGATATAGGATGTTTGTCCATCCTATGCTTCCGCTCCTCCTCCAAATCCACTTCCCTTTCCCATCATTTTCTTATAAGTAAAGGGTGGGAAGGGATTGTGGACTAAAATTAGGGCTCCGTATGGTTAAACAATAGTCATCATAGCTATTGTTACTTTGTGAAATCGTATCACTTATGCTTTCACACAAGGGCAGTGCTATATTCCGTAAACAATACTATGTCCGTTCAATAACAGTACTGCACTGCCTACTGCTCTGCCTTGCTGTCATGTGAAACTAGCATAAAGCTGTATTAAGGCGTAATAAAATTCACAAAATATCTACAATATAAGATATTACTTAAGTATACTCCAGTGAGTCACTAACCTTAACCAACTTACATATAGTCTTGTTACTTAAAGTTCAATACGCGGTTTCTATGGCCCCTTAAAGATTACTATTTATTTAGTTACCAGAGTGCACTTGGCGAGGCCTTCAGAATGTAATTCGTATGATCCCGACGCAGCTACATACAAATAAATTTGAGACTCAGACGCGATGCGTGACTTTTAAACTGACGTTCAAGTTATATGCTGAAGCGAGTTTACCATAATTAAAAAAAAATCAAACATCTAATTTTAATTTCATAAAATAGACTATAATCAATAAAATGAAATAGACAATGGTTTATTTATTTATTTACACTTTTCTGAAAACCACGATAGAAAAAGTGAAAAAAGAAATAAACTTAACATAAAATAATTGTCCACATAATAAGACTTATACCACATTTTCCGCTACACTCAGAATCTAAGGTGAGCAGAGTTGGAAGACCCTTAATGTTTATTATAAAACTTTACTACCGGTAGTTTGAGTAACATAAACAGCTCATCTGTTTACTTAAATCGCTACTTCTTATGACTTGTAACAGCGGCTAACTCGTTGCCGACTCACGCCGGTACAGTCGCGGGCAGCTTTTCAATTGACTCCCATCATCTCGTGACTCAGCTCTGCGTCATTGAGGTGCACTCTACTTGCTGCCGGGTCATGACACATTATGTGATACATTGTGTCACACTTGTCAAAAAAAAAAAAAACAAAGAGCTCGACTGACTCTTCGTTTAGGTTCCAGTGGGCCAAGCACCATTATTTATGAAAATCCCCATTTTTTCGTAGTCAACAAAATTTGCATTAAAAACCCTATCAGGCGTAGCGTCGCCAGGCGTCCGGATAAAGCCGGACATAGGTAGGCTTTTTCATTGGGTCGCAAAATAAACGATTTTCCGATTTTTATTAGGCATTTTTACATTTCCCAAACGAGAGTGTACCTATTAATACTGAGACAAAATCCTAAATAATATAGGGTGTCCGAACTTTCTACCCAAATGTACGGCCAAACTGGCTGGTCTATCCGGCTAGTAGGTTTGGCGACCTGGCAACCCTAACAGTGCGGTTCTCGCGAAATTATTGTTGCGCACGGCCGCGTTGTGGAATGGTCTGTCCTCGGCGGTATTTCCAAACCAGTACGACTTAGGGTCCTTCAAGAAGCGAGCGTATCACCATCTCAAAGGCCGGCAACGCCTTTGCGATTCCTCTGGTATTGCAGATGTCCATGGGCGTCGATGAACACTTTGGTGTTCCCGCTGCTCGTTTGCCCCCTTCTATATTAAAAAAAGTACATCGAAAATGTCATACTTATATGGACATAATTAATGACGATACATGTCCAGGTCTACAGGTTATAATGGAATTATCATACACGCAAAAAACCTCTTGACAGTTCAATAAAATTGTTGCAATTCTTTCTTCAATAAAAAAAAAACATTCAAATTGCAGTAAAATTATATAATAACGATTCATTTGTTTTGCTATACGATACAATACCATTAAAATTCAATACAAGCCATTCGTGATTAACACCGATACAAAAGGCAAGGGACTTCCCTTCATATTGATTAGATCGCACCTTTGATGTTATGATGACGTAACAATATCTATGACGTAGTTCAATAACAACAATATTACCAAAGAAGCCGTAAGGTAAGAAAGGATATATAATAAATGTCATGTCTAAATTCACTTCCTTCTTATATCTTCTTTCACACAATCCATCCATACTTTCTTCAGTCAACCTTTTTAGCCTAGAACACTGTATACCAATTATATAAATATTAAAACGAAATATTATTTAAATACTGTCGAACCTGGATAAGCGAGGAACCTCTATAGGCAAGAATCATTGTCCCAATGGACATCATCCATAAGCGAGAACACAAGGTGGCAAACGAGCAAGCGGTCACATGAATTCGCTGAAATGGCGAAGCGTCCGTTGCCCATAGACATTCGCAATTGCAGATGCGTTGCCTACCCGCAATCGACGAAGGAAGGAAACGCACAAAAAGAGAATGTTTAACCTTCCAATGCATCTCCTCCTCTATCAAACCCACCTCCCCTTCTCATAATTTTCTTATAAAAAAAGGGCGGACTGGGAAAGAGGATTAAAATTAGGCCTTTATAGGTTTTATGTAATTACTAAATTAATTACAATAAAGATAATATAAATCATTCGAGACCGATTAATTATATTCATAATATGTTAAATGACCTTGTTTAGTAAATTAATTAGAAATTAATTCCCTTTAGGAATAGTCTAGACATTGTTATCTAGTGCTTAAAAAAGCGTGTTGATATTACAAAGGTCAGTTCCCAAGATAGATGTAAAACGTACATTACTTTATAAAATCTCTAGGGTACTTGTCTATGTCGATACTTACATGTATGGAGTTGTTTTTTTCACTGCTAAAAATATGTTACCATCTCTCTTTGAACAACAGATATTTTAGTATGTAAAATGTTGTAAGTATTTGTTCCGTGGGGTCCTAGCGCTAGAAGGCTTTTTAAGGAAACAGCAAAAAGGTTAGTCGACATCACAGGAGACCGAAGAGCTGGCAGCTACCTCGGACAAAGAATTAGTCTAGCCATTCAAAGGGGGAACGCTGCCAGTATCTTCGGAACCTTGCCTAAAGGGACACCTTTTAATGACATATTTTAGTTTTGTATTATGTTTAATCTAATATTTTAACTTTCCTTTTAATTGAATTCCATTTTATTATCTGTATACATAAACAACTCATAGTGATTTGTTTACTTCGCCTTTACCTTAATAATGTACATTTAAATGATAATTATAATGTTTTTTGTTAGCAATGGAAACTTTTTGTGAAGTCGTTTAGATGTTTATTAATCGTATCACATTGTATTTAGAGACATTTTGTTTTGATTTTTTAACTTTCAACTTCCTAGTGTTGCAAGATCATATTTTCATCTCTCGCATTTGCATTAAAAAACAAAGATATTATTGTTGTTGTTGCAGTGTAGTATTCTAAAATTGTTTTTAGTTATTATAAACTAGCTTTTACCCGCGACTCCGTCCGCGCGGAATAAAAAAAATGCACACAAGATAAAAAAGTTCCTATGTCCGTTTCCTAGTTCTAAGCTACCTCCCCATCAATTTTCAGCTAAATCAGTTCGACCGATCTTGAGTTATAAATAGTGTAACTAACACGACTTTCTTTTATATATATAGATAGATTAACCGTGGATTTTGGAGACCGAAATCTCTGTATAAAAATATCGTCATCCCTGTTTATCTTTGGCACAACAGGGATAAAAATATATTTTAAATGGAGTTAATTACAAAGCAATGAATATGTTTTGTACAGTTTTAAGGCTGACGTATTTTTGTATAGAATATTTTTTCAAGTTTTTCGCGATTTATTCGAGGTAAAATAATTCAAGAACGGGTTAATAAATAATTTATCACGCGGCAGCCATTTGTAATTCCGAGCGCGGTAAACACATACAGCCATTGTCCTTTGCCCGTTTCTGAGTTGCCATAATTGTGTATTTTTTATTTGTTAAAAAACTGTAATTTAAGTCAATTTAATTAATATTTCAGGTTACATCTTTAAAGTAATATAAGCTTGTAATATTTGCATCAAAACCTTAATAAAAGTCATTTGAGTTACTTTTTAAAGAATTTTTAATAGGGATAGATAGATAGATAAGGAATTTTAAAGAATAATTATAAGTACAAAACCTGTATTGAGACAAAATTAAATTTACTTATTCAATAAATGTAATGAAGTGTTATTGAATGAATACGTACTGAGTTTCACAAACCACAAACGTATTTACCGTAATTTGATATTTTATCTTATTTCCTGCGATTTAATTCCCTTTTGTAAAAGTGAGCGAAAAAACTTTCGATTATCTGTAAGATAAATCGACAAGAAAGCGGGTTATTGTGTTAACACATTTTAAAATCTTGATAATCAACGATATAAAAGTGCAAATTGCCAGATATAAAAAATTATTTTTATCAAAATAAAATTCACTCGAACAAAACGTGAGTGTCCGAAAAGAGATTATCTTTGCCTTTTAATGTCACTGAACCTTTCTCCTAAAGAACAAGTTTTTGTTTTATTCACCCTATATTGTTGTGAAACTTGAAAATAATGTGAATTATTAAATCCTTTTTTAAAAACAAAGTTGATATTCCGTCTCTATTATTTAGTCATTTTAATCTGTTGAAATTACAATTTTAACATATTTTTAATCTGTATTTAAAATACTTATACTGTATTTTTTTTTCTTCATTCAAAGTAATAAAAGCCCCATATTTAACTGGCAACTACAAAGCGCTTCACGCTACAAAAAAGATAAACTAGATATCAAAAGTATTATATCGGACATTATTAGGGTTGCTACCTCGTAGTTTGACGTAAAGTCTTCTTAACATGATGCTATTAACCCTTATATTGACTATAAATATCCGCTGCTTGGGAACATTGTGCTTGGATATGGAGCCTTTGCTTCGTTCCGACTCAAAAGCGCCAGTTGAATTTACTGCCTGCTAATTTTATATCTATTAGAAATGACAGCTTCTGCTTCCAATTTAAAATAACCGCTACCATCAGCGCTAAAATGACAAAAATGAAATAGGCACAAAATACTACGTCTTATAGCCAGTCCATTTACATAAGGACAGCTACCAACTGACAGTCATAACCAAATAGGCATAAAATACCACGACTTACATCTAGTTGAATATAGAAATCAGTGATTGGAATGCAGGAGAGTCCTCGTTTATTTCAACACGTCTATGGGTGTACATGTAGTTGCCAGCCCTAATCACATCGGACATACAAAGAGTCTGTGACAAAGCGGGCCACCATATCTCGTACGTTATCTTGATAACATTCCCATAAAAGCCTCGGTTGCATAAGAAATTCAACCCGACAAGTCCTCAGTCAACAATTATGAAAGGTATTATGTGACGTATAAATTAATGTAATGAAAATATTCTAGTAAAAAGTAAGTTAAGAAAAGTTTAAAAATTAACTAAGTAAATTAAAGAAAATATAAAGTTTTGTGTTGCTGTATACTAGCGACTTGCCTCGATTTATAAATTTTTAAGTTATTGTTAAGTTAAAGTTATTATTATTATATAATATTTCAATTTACATAAAACTATAATCTTACTTATATTATAATAAATGCGAACGTTTAGATAAATGGATGTATGTTTGAAGATATCTCCGGAACAGCTCAACGTATCTTGATAAAATTTGTCACGGTTGTAGAACATAATCTGGAGGAACACATAGGCTATTTATAGAGCTTTTTTTAATGCCGAGCGGACAGAGTCGCGGGCGACAGCTAGTAAATTATATAGCAAAAGCCTTCTTCCAAATAAATTTATTTATTAATGAACACTGTCTGCAAATTGGTATATAATTTTTGAGTTTATTACGTTAAAACAAACTGTTCATTTTGGGATTCATTTCTCAGAATCATAAACCTAAAATTTAAAATTCATAGATTATAAATTGTTAATAGATTAGTAGATAATCTTGCATTATAATTCTCATTATCAGATTCATTTTAGGTGTCAAAATTACATGACCAATGTCTACCAAAAGAAAAATCAATTCATTAAAGAAGTGTTACTAATCCGTTGACTAAACAACGTGTATTTTCTTTCATTCATCTAATCTCACATGAATGAAACACCTTGTTCCATAATTGGAAAGCACAATGCACTGTCTAGAGTGGACAGACAAAAAATACTTGTGCCAATTCAAAGCGCAACCGGTTGGTCGGCTATCCTGGAAGACTAGGGATGGACGAGAGTTCGAATGTAACTTCAGGATAGGTTGAGATTTTTGGTTTCCTTCTTTCGTGATACGGGAACACCTTTCTCTTGTATCTTTTAATACTAAACTAGCTTTTACCCGCGACTTCGTCCGCACGGAATAAAAAAATATGTACACAAGATAAAAAAGTTCCTATGTCCGTCTCCTAGTACTAAGCTACCTCCCCATTAATTTTCAGCTAAATCAGTTCGACCGATCTTGAGTTATAAATAGTGTAACTAACACGACTTTCTTTTATATATATAGATATAAGATTTATTCATTCAAGTGCTTCTAAGTAAGTTTAAATAGTTAGTAATAATGTAAATAAGTGTCTTGCCATAATTTCAACATCAATTAATAACGAAGTTTTTTTTATCACAATGTTTTTAATATGTCTACGCTCGATATCGATATAGTCATCGCAATGTACATCACTACAGTAGAATGCTGCTCAGTAAGTCTTTAGTGAATGAAAACTTTAGCCGTTAAAAAACCCAAGTCTGAAAGAACATCCCTTCCTAACAAATAAGCGGAAAAGAATATGTAGAAAGAGGATTGTTTTTACTTATTGCCCGACCAACAGGAGGGTTATATGTTTCGCGGATATAGTTCAACAAACTTATCTGGCCTGTGAGAGTGGAGCTTGACATGTACAGAAAATATTGGAAAACCTACTTAACATTAAATGACAAGACAGCTACATTCCGACAATGATCTTGTGACATTTTTTTGACATTATAAATAGGAGTTTTGATTTTTAAAATTCATTACTAAATTCAAAATAGTTCGCAGTGTACCAAACGTTTGCATTATATGTATTCTGAGGTCAAATAAAACGGGACAAAGAACATAAAATGAGACCTTGAATTTATAAGCAATGTGAACTAATGGCCGTGGAATCTTAAATAATATTGCCTGACATGTGCGTACCATTTGGCGTATTAAAGTTGTTTGAATTAAAGTACAGATAAAAAATACTTCATAATAGGTACAGAATACATATTACAAAATATATTAAAACACTCAAGACTAAATTTTTTATAAAAAAAACTACCGTAATTAAATTTTTTTTTTAATGAAATATGTACTCTATTATATAACGCGAGTATAAATATCTCCAAAATGTTCAATAAAAAAATCTTCAAAAATATTTTACATCAAAATCGTCAATAAAGTTTACTGTCAGTGAGTTATAAACGTGTAATTGTCATTTTCGAAAAATTTTGCTTCATTATTATTAAAAGACTAGTTGTCTCCCGCGACTCTGTCCGCGCGGAAATATAAAAGAATGTAATAAGTATAAAGAATGTAATAGTAAGATATATGTATTTAGGTTTAGCTGGAATTGTTTTTAATTTAACTAAGAATACGTGTATATTAATTAATTCAGGTTTATATAGCAAAACACGAGTACACCAGAAACCGGCAAATGTAACCCCGTAAAGCAAGGCGCGCGCGTTGACTCAGGTCATTGATCCCAAAATGGCGCTAAAATAGAATGAAAGAATGCCCGCCATTTCAATTCTAACCTCGAAAATTGTTTCACAGGGCCATCGTAAACAATCATTTTTTAACACTCACTATACTTTACGTACAGGAAACGTGAAGAAATATAAAAAAAAAGTCTTAAAAACTGTGAGTCATTTGTTTTTTTTTTTCGGTGAAAGTGAAAGTTTTAATTGATACACAAATATAATAAATAATCTTTAAATTTTAAAATAACTGGCAATAAAATGCTCTAATTTTTAATACAATTTATTAAAACAGAATTTGTTTTTTTTTTATTTGTTGACAAAATATAAATTGTAGTTAATATTTTTTAGTTTTTAGGCAAAGGTATGGCATTCAGCCACGCGTCATACCAAAGATTAAAAAGACAAAATCAACAAGTGTAAATCAATAAATTATTGAATAGATTTAATCCGATTAAGGATTTCATCCCTTCATATGGAGTACAATAACCTTGTTCAATTGTTGAAGCAATGAAAGTATTTAAGAGTGTGTATGCGGGTTTTTTATTGTCGCCTCTCGCTCCAAGTCAAATGGAGTGATTAACTCGATGACAGTGCGTACTGCAGTTTCACACGAGGACAGAACTAGTGAGACAGACTAGTACACATTGCAATACAAATTCAGTTCGAATGCAAACTGTCAAAACAATACTATTGAACAAAGTAACATAACGATGTCACTAAGCGACATGACAAAATTGTTTAGAACTGACATTAACTTTCAATATATCACGTGCTTGTTACATTTTGTCTATTAACGACAATCACTAGTTGTATGTTACATTGTCTACGGACTAATTACTGTTTTAACAATAGCAGTACTGCACTGTCTACTGCTCTGTCGACTTTTCTACCCTCGTGTGAAAGATGTACGGGAAATACGCATTGTAATTGTCAGAAGCAGTTATGATTTAAGGACGGTCTTTATGATAATTACTGATCTTTTTCGTGACCGATGGCTGGGAATTTTTTACTTTTCAAAGGACTAAAAGTTAGTTCACAACAGGTCAAATTTTTTTTATAAAAATACTTTTGTCTTTTAACCGAAATTTATAAAAGAAGGTTCAATTAAAAAGAAATCTATTTGGTATGTAACTTGGGACACCCAAGTTAGATGAAATCTTTGACAAAAAAGTGTTGAATAAATTTTTTAATTGGGATTAATAGTGGCCAGTAATTTGGTTAAAAAGCTGTCACATTAGAATTTTTACGGCCACTACGCTTTTTTTTCTAAACTCTTAAAGAACTGATGTATGCTATAGACGTCTATCTTATATATGTAGTCAGAAAGTCGTGTTAGTTACACTATTTATAACTCAAGATCGGTCGATCTGAATTAGCTGAAAATTGATGAGGAGGTAGCTTAGAACTAGGAGACGGACATAGGAACTTTTTTATCTTGTGTGCATTTTTTTATTCCGCGCGGAC
Source organism: Papilio machaon (assembly GCF_912999745.1). Lineage (NCBI taxonomy): Eukaryota > Metazoa > Arthropoda > Insecta > Lepidoptera > Papilionidae > Papilio > Papilio machaon. Next base: position 4,235,576 of record NC_060012.1, on the reverse strand, counting down.
GGAGTCGCGGGTAAAAGCTAGTTTTTAAATATATTTCTATCTATATCAATTTCTCCCATACTTAAAAACTTTCTTTATCTTACTAATATTATAAATGCGAATGTTTAGGATGGATAGATGGATGTTTGTTAGAAGGTAACTCCAAAGCTGCTCAACGGATCTCGCTGAAATAGGGCATATATATAGAACATAGTCTGGAAGAACACATAGCTTACTTATTAAGTTTATTTTATAATTTCGCGCAGACGCGGGCGACAGCTGGTATAATTATAATATACTAGCTTTTGCCCGCGACACCGTCCACGAGGATTAAAAGAAACTTTATAAGTAGCCTATGTGTTCTTCCAGACAATGTTCTACATTTGTGTCAAATTGCATCAAGATTCCTTGAGCCGTTCCGGAGATACATTCAAACAAACATCCATACATCTAAACATTTATAATATTAGTAAGATTATACGATATAAGAATAACATTAAAAAGCATTAATCGATACATTTATTAATATTATTATATTTTTCTACACATCACTATTAAAGAAAGAGTGTCACTCATTGTTTTACTTCATCCGAATTTTTTATTCTATTTATAATCTTTGTCTAAAAACAACAAAGATAAATATTATCTGTGAACATGTCATTGTATGACATATTAATTAAATTTGAGACTTAAGTCTTACTGGTAAGGATGAATATTGTTTGTCTATTTCTGTCTGCTACTGAATATTTGAAAAATAAAGGCGGGAAACACCGAAATCTCGATGTCAATCGTCGGCGCGAGGAAGCCATTTATTTTTGTCGAATCAATTATTTTAATTGATTTCACAGATGCATTGAGTTTCACGTTTCCCAGAATTAAATGCGTTTCTGACTCATCCTTCTCAATAAAGAATTTTTTTTTTTCTGACTTTATGGGAAAAGAAGTCAATGTCAGTGAGATTGTTTATTTTATCCATTTCTGAGTTTTCCTATTTCATGTAATCGTCAGACGTACATTTCAGTGTTATTTTTATTTATTAGTTACTAGCTTTTTACCCGCGACTCCGTCCGCGCGGAATTAAAATATAGAAAACGGGGTAAAAATTATCCTATGTCCGTTTCCTGGTTCTAAGCTACCTGCCCACCAATTTTCAGTCAAATCGATTCAGCCGTTCTTGAGTTATAAATAGTGTAACTAACACGACTTTCTTTTATATATATAGATTAATATATTCGATTAAATTATTTTTTAGTCGACTTCAACAAGAAGGAAGTTATCAATTCGACTGTTTTTGTTTTCTTTAAATTTGTAGACATACACATTTTAAATTAAAACTTCAATGCAGTTAAAAGATTTAAATTCTTTTTCAATTAAATCAACAACATTTTATTGCATAGTTTATTTATTATGTTGGTGTTATGACAATAGTTCCGCATTATCTTGTAAAAAGACCGTCGGTGACTCAGGAGTTAAGCACTTGATTTGCAATCTGCAGGTCCTGGTCGAATCCCGCCATATACCAATGTGTTTTTCAATTTACATATGTACATTTATAAGACGATTTTACGGTGAAGGAAAACATCGTGATGCAACCTGCTTATACCTAAGAAGAAATTCAATGATATGTGTGAAGTCAACCCGCACTGGGCCAACGTGGTTAACTATAGCCTAGTAGCCCTAACTTAGGGTTGGCTCCGAGACCCTCAGTGGGGACGTATAGCTGATAATGATGTAATATAATAAAACTAGTTTTTTAATCACGATATTTCGATGACTAACATTTGTATAAAAAAAAAAATCAACACAACTAATTTTATGAGTAATTGTAAAACGCAATTCAATTGCAATAAATCGTTTTACAGGTATTTATTAATAAGCAATTATTATTATTGCGTTCAAACATGGCTGTCTGAATGAATGTACCCACACTTTATGATAGACCAGAATTACTTGATCTATTGTCGTTTATGTCAACTATGAAATCATAGTTCAATTAGAATTGAATAATCAAATAATCAAGAACTATGAATAAAATACAAATCATATTACAAGGAGGCTCTTTTAACATTGGACGTTTGATAACAAGATGTCCAATGTAATTAGACTGGTAAAATCACGTATTTATTATGGTGGTAGGGTTCTTTTTATAGTGGAAATAAACCAATTTAGTATGATCCGTCGTGACTTAAGCTTTGATATCTGATAGTAGGTCACTGATGTTTGGTCACGTTTTATGCATACTGAGACGAAGTTAGAATGTGTAAGGAAGGGCCGTCCATTGAGTAACTATATGGTCTACTAATTAATATGCTTTAGGATGGGCCCTGTTGGGAAATGTTGGTACAATGAATATGTTAAGTTTTACGCATTGCAATGCATGAGTTGTTTTGTATAAATGTTTATTTTGTTAAGCAGGGAAGTGACAATATTTTATTAATAGATATAAACAATGGTTAATGTCATTGAAGAAAGGATTGTGTCAAAACGTATAGGTGAAATAGTACTTACAAATGTTGTCTAGAATACTTGTAGTAGTAAAGACAATCAGCATTATTTTCTTACCTGAAACAGAAATAAGAAAAAAATAATAAATTTTTAGTATTACCTTTTTAAACAAAGATAATTTTTATTTTTATAATAAGCCATCGTAATTATTTATTATGATACTAGCTGTCGCCCGCGACTCAGTCCGCGTGCAGTTAAAAAAAAAATGAAAAATAGATATTGGCCGATTCTCAGACCTACTGAATATGCTCACAAAATTTCATGAGAATCGGTCAAGCCTTTTCGGAGGAGTACGGTGACGAAAACTGTGACACGAGAATTTTATATATTAGACTAGCTGTCGCCCGCGACTCCGTCCGCGCGCAGTTAAAATTAAAAAAAAAATGAAAAATAGATGTTGGCCGATTTCTCAGACCTACTGAATATGCTCACAAAATTTCATAAGAATCGGTCAAGCCGTTTCGGAGGAGTATGGCAACGAAAACTGTGACACGAGAATTTTATAGATTTTACTTAATCTTTGACGAAAAAAACTTTCTAATCTATGGTTGTTTTGGCGCGTGAATTAGTCAAATGGCGCGTAATTCGGTGCCCGCAAACAATGAAGTAACATTTTGTTAGTTTGTACTTTAAACATTGTTTACCGAATTTGCTCATCGGTGAAAGTCTGCGTAATTCCACTTAGCAAATCTCCTAATGTGGATAGAAATCGAGCTTGTTTAGTTTGAAATTAGGAATTACTAAAGAGTTTTTAGTTTAGCGTGTCGGTGGTTCAGGGGTTAAGCACTTGACTTGCAATCTGTAGGTACCAATGTGTTTTTCGATTTACATATGTACATTTATCCGACGTTCTTACGGTGAAGGATAACATAGTGATACAACCTGCACATATCTGCTAAGAAATTCAATAATATGTGTGAAGTCAACCAACCCGCACTCTCTAACTTAGGGTAGGCTCCAAGCCCCTCGGTGGGGACGTATTGTGAACTGTTGATTAAGAAAGATTTTTTTTAATAGAATAGTGACAGATATTTGTTGAATTATGTTAAGGGATTTTTACGTTTACGTTTACGTTTTATTTTATATACTTTTATTATATATTCGAATACCAACCAATTAAATAGAAGTACAAAGAGACACCGTTTGAACATCTCCATAAAGAAAATAGTTTGTTTAAGATTGAAAAATAATTTCGTAAAACATTTTAATTAATACACAGTACACAAAGTTTACATAAAATGTATTTATCTATATATATAGTCAGAAAGTCGTGTTAGTTACACTATTTATAACTCAAGAACGGCTGAATCGATTTGACTGAAAATTGGTGGGCAGGTAGCTTAGAACCACGAAACGGACATAGGATAATTTTTACCCCGTTTTCTATTTTTTATTCCGCGCGGACGGAGTCGCGGGTAAAAGATAGTTTTATATAAAATAAGAGACTAAATTCTACTACGTCTTAGTATTTGAATAATTCTTTAACATAATTCGAGGTTGAAGCATTAAAACGCGCTCGCCACAAATAAATCCCAAGCGAGCAACAATCATATTGTATTACATAATAAATCAAACAGATTTACGATCTTAAAGCATATACGATGTACAGTCGAGTACTTTGTCGGTGTAACATCTTTACAACGAAAATCGTTTTAATATTAAAATGAAGGAAGTTAAATGACGAAAGTTCAATTTAAAAGACGAAAGCTTATTGTGCCCCTATAGAGTGGGACAGGGAGACAATAATTAATTAAGACATTAGATTGTTTAGTAAGACTTAAACCCTTAATTTAAATTATGCCAGTACAGTAGGACAGTAGCACTCAAAATAAACACTGACAGTCAACTGGCGTAATGTAAACACTAACTGGCGCGACTAATTTGATTGTCATCAAAATATATAACTGGCCAGCGTTACGTTCCTACTGTACTGGTATAATGTCACCGGGCTCTAAGTCAGAACATTACATTACAATTACAGAAAATTTCAAATAACTGACTTTTTATTTCATTAAAATAGTCTCCACTCTAAGTGTTTATTTACAAGAATGGCCGAGAGCTAAGTTTGTTTCGAGATGCAGGATAGTTTTTCTGTAACTGGAATACCTCGTATGACGATGACTGTACATAGTGAATATAACAATGTTCAATTGTAACATACGGTTTCGTACATGAATGTGATTCTGTATGTACCAAGGTTAATTCAAAAACATACTTACTATAACACTCTGGGTAAAAATACGAACAGAATTTCAATAGATGGAAGATTACAAGATGATATATAAATTATCGTAAGTAATCAATCCTACAAACATCACTCTACTCTTAGTCAGACAAAAAAAAATACTAGTACATCTTATTTCTTACTAAAATTATAAATTAACTGTCACCCACGACTCCATCCGCGTGGAGTTATAAAAAACTTAATAAGTAGCCTATGTGTTCTTCCAGACTATGTTCTACATCTGTGCCAATTTTCTTCAAGATCCGTTGAACCGTTCCAGAGATACCTTCAAACAAATATCCATCTAAACATACGCATTTATAATATTAGTAAGATAAGAAAGTTTAGATGGATTTATTTATGGATGGATGTCTGAAGATATCTCCGTAAAAGCACAACGGATCTTGTTAAATTTGACACATTAGAACATAGTCTGAAAGAACACATAGGCTACTTATTATGTTTTTTTATTCCGCGCAGGCGTTAAATGTGAGAAATAAAAACAGATTGCTTGTATACATATGGAAGTTGAAACTAATATAATCAAATTTGATGTTATATTTATGTGGTATTTGGGTCAAATAAAACACATTACTGCAATATAAGTGGCCATTAAACTAGCGATTTTAATTACTGCACTCTAATGTTTAGTTTAAGGCATTTTGCATGTTAAGATTTATCAAGTATCCTCAGTATCTTTGACAGAATAGAGATTACTGTTACGTTTTATATAGTTATTTTGGTCTCAGAAACCAACGATGAATCGAGTGTATAACGATCTACGAAGCTATAAAAGATTATTTTTTTTTTTCTATTTGTAATGTTAATGTTAATTACTAATATTAATTTTTTGTTTATTTTAGAAGTAATTTAGAAGAAATATATGAGGTTTCATCACAACTATTTCGTAGCCCATTTTGTACTTCTACCTAAAAACCTAATTCCCTCCAACGAAACGTATGATCAACAAAAATAGACCAAATCAAAACAGCAATCGAAACAGACCTCAAATATCTAATAATTTACTCTGAAACAGAGATCTAATTAGACTGGTTGATTTTAGAAATATCTCTGATAAAACCAGGTCTATGTCCCTCTATACATCGTTTTACGTAACAGGTCTTGTTAAACTGGTTGTGAGTAACAGTCCACCATCTGTTTCCTTACAACACTTTTATTCTTTTGTTTATTTTGAAGCCGCCATTTTGAAATTTCACAAACGGATGCACAGATTAATGATAGAGAATCTAGACTTTACGATCTTATTTGGTCTAGATTTAGTACCTTGTTCTACTTTTTAGACGGTATAGACAAGTATGCTAAACAGAAATGACCTACATATAAAATTAAAAAGTAGATTATATGAAATTGCTTTGTTAAACTGTATATAATATTAAATATTTGCTTCGACCTACTTAAGTAAAGCTTTTAAGCTCATGGGATAATCAAGTACTTGATAAGCAAGTCAACTAAATGAACTTATCACTTTGTAAAGTCCCCTTTCCCTACCCACCCTTTTCTTATAAGGAAATGATGAGAAGGGGATTTGGATTTGTCGGAGGAGGGACGCATAAGATGGGGAAGTATCCTCTTTCTGACGTCCCCATTAAAGGTAGGCAACAGATCTACAATTACAGTTGTTCATGGGCAGCGGTCGCTTCGCTATTTCAGCGAATTCATGCGTCCGCTTGCTCGTTTGAAAAGAGGTGACGCAACTGTCAAAATGACGCAACTGTCAAAAGTGACGCAATTGTCAAAAGTGACGCAACTGTCAAAAGTGACGCAATTGTCAAACGTGATGTTCGCATGGGTGGTTCAATGTTAATTTGATTCTGGTTACACACACTTATTATGACAAGGTTTCGTAAATTTGAATGGATGTGGGTGTATGACGAAATAATGAGGTATCATCTTTTAAGCCAGTATTAATCTTACTAATATTATGAACTAGCTTTTACCCGCGACTCCGTCCGCGCGGAATAAAAAAAATGCACACAAAATAAAAAAGTTCCTATGTCCGTCTCCTAGTTCTAAGCTACCTCCCCATCAATTTTCAGCTAAATCAGTTCGATCGATTTTGAGTTATAAATAGTGTAACTAACACGACTTTCTTTTATATATATAGATAGATGTTTGGATGTGTGAATGGATGCTGAAAGATATCTCTAGAACGGCTGCATGAATCTCACAGAAATTTGGCATAGATAGAGAACATAGTCTGGAAGAACATATAGGCTACTAAGTTTTTGGAACGAAGTTCCTTATCGCGCGTTGTGAAAGAGGGCTGGACGGAAAGAATTCTTACGAAAAGTTGTCACGACACTTTTAACGTCTACTTCACCATGGCAACGACGTGACAATATATAACGAAAATTCATAGAAATAAAATGTACTTCTTGTGAAGACTTAAGTTTTTTATTCATAGAATAAACATTGGTTCCTTCACTAATTAATAGAAAGGAACTTCGTTCCATCCGGGTGTCCCTTGACACCTCTCAAGTTTTTTTTTTAATTCCGCGCAGACGAAGTATAAAATATTTGAAAGTCTGTGATTTTCTATTCATTCATTTGTTTAAACACGTTTAGTGCTGTTAATATTCATACGAAAAATTGTATGAAATAAAACTTGCCAGGCGAGTCGGCATTGAACTTGTTTAACATCTCATAGATTTATCGGTGAAGTCATCGGTCCAAGTAAAAATTATTATGTACGGCGAAATTACATAATTTATACTGAGACACTTCGTACAAAAGGCAACTTAAATAAACGAAACTAATATTGTATGAATGCGCCGCGAGAATTGTTACTCTCCGTCCACACGTTGTAACGTCGACGCGAATCGTCCATTTGATCAGTACAGGCATATGTACAAGTCAACTGTATATAGCTCCGCCATCTTGAAAATTGCAGCGATTTTTCTCACGATCATCTTGACAAATAGATTGCGAGCGACTTTTCTTAGTGATGACAGATAGAAATGTTGGCGACGCGCGCTGTGTAATGACACTGCATTGCGTCAGTCGCTTAGCGACTTAAATCACCGGGCTACGAAGATTTAAGATACCTAGTTTATGAAAAGCTTACTGCTATCTTTTTAGGAAGAACAGCAATATTGTTGATTAAATCACAAACATTTTTAAAGTAATTTACATCTTGGCAATGTGAAAATCGATTCCAAATCGATTTCATTGATGTTAAAATCGATCCTATCGATTAAACAGCCGTATTCGATGTTTAACACGCTTCGATTCCCAAGTAATCGAATGACATCGAAGTGTGCAGCTAATAATAATCGCCTTCCGGCGGCAGACTGGGCAGAATGTTGGGAGCACGCCAATGCGGACATCGCTCTTGTCTATGGAAATAGATTTAACGGGTTATGCATCTGTGATTGTCTGTGGTCGCTTCGATCAAGTTTTATTGACAACGTTCATGTATCTACGATTGTCTGTGGTAAATCAATACGATCTTATTGACACTCAGATGAAGAATTATATAGATATGGCATGCGCGTTCACCCGTAAGGGACAGATAGAGAGTACTATAGACTATACCTATATATAAGTAAAAGGATTGGGGTTACCAGTTATTTGTTTTGTCCCGAAAATGAATAATTACGATATAATTTAATATAGACCAATTTATATATTCCCAATTAAATTGTAATTAATAAACGTAATAAATATAAAAAACAATGCGTAATTTTTGTTTATGTGACTAAGATTACGTAAACAGATTTTTTTTTTTAGTAATACTTAGTCAGGTCATAAATTCTGTCACATGTTTAATATAAAATAATTGAAACAAGTTTATTCATTATGTGACCATTTATATACCAAATTGAACTTAACAAAACATAGATTCTTATGACACTAAAGTTTATTCAAAATGACATCCGTGATTTTGAATACAGGCCTTCAATCTGCTCGGCCAGTCGTCTATCACAGCACGAACGAGGTCCATGTCAATATCGGCGGCTGCCTTAATCAAGGATGTCTTGAGTGACTCCAAAAAAAGAATTTCCCGATATTTTTTCCCGCGTACCGCTTCAACAAAGCGCGGCATCTCTTCAGTCTTAGGTCCATTAGACGAGCATTCAAACGATGTCCTATTTTTCTTCGATATGCACGAAGCCCTAAGTCTTCATAAAAAGCTACAAAAAACATACCAATATTATAGTCATATAATTTTAAATTACTCTGTATATCATTACAGTGAACACTACATGTAAAACTACTTAATATTAAACTATTTTGATTGTAATTTCTAAGAAACATAATTTACATGGGACAAATTAAAAAGCATACTCTTTAAAATCAACGGGATAAGAAAGTATCAAATATTTAAAAACACAGCATATACCAGAATTAAAAACTCCTTTTGAAATCTGTTGAAAATAGTATAAAAAATGTGAATTGTTTCATTTATATACATTATACATACTATAATTTATTTCCCCAAAATTCAGGGTAATTTTTACAACAAGATGGTGGTATTATTTTTACGGGTAATAACCAACCAATTTGAAAAGAAGTTTAATATGGCCGCTTGTTTCCCAGATCTACAGTATATTATTTGACACAAATGACATCTGCGTTTGGGCGCATAATGTTCGAAAAATACTATTTTATTTTAGCTAATTTTACCCGTATTTTAACATATTAGTTATTACAAAGACTGTAAAAAACAACTAGTTTGTATTTTCTTCCTTATTTTGTATGAATACATGTGAATAAGTGCGTAGTTTCAGTACTTACGATTGAAAGGTTATGTTTTTCTCTTTTCGCTGACTACGGCTTTTACAACCAACAATACAGCAGTATACCATGTTTTATACACTTGATCTCACTAAAACTGTAATATCAAAATATTTTTGCACAATTACAGCCACTAAGTACTCACAATTTTCGAAAAATAGCACGAATGTCAAACTTTGTTAGGGACAACCTAGGTTGTTTGTAGGGGACAACCTTTGTTCCAAACAAACCCCAAACCCTGGTACGCAGAAAGGGACGGAAGATAGTTATCCCTGTCTTTGTCACGTCACAGGAATTGTGTATAACTGTATCTCTCTCACTCACGGTATTATTATTACCGTGTCATAGACTTGTATTGACACTTGGGCTTGTCTATGAAAATATATCCGACTCTATTCAATAGAAATTAAGTAAAAGTAGACAATTCAAATTACAAACATGGCGGCCATTGACATATGACTTTTTTTAGTTATTATGTGAGGAAAAGTGAAGTAATATATTGTGAAATAAGGTTAGATAATGTTTAATAATTATGTGCGAAGAAGTATACTTTGGAATTTCATCAGGAATATAAAGGAATTTTCAAGTTTTTTAAGACAAGATAGAGTAGATGTCAGATATCTTGGCGGCTCTTATCTTTGCGCGGGTCACGAGTCATTGAGTTATCCTTTTAAAAATCTAAACCAAAAGCTACTAAAATGACCACCCATTTGACAGTTTTCAACAAACATAGAAGGTTTGTCAAATATAGAAGGCTATCGTTTAAAGACCCTAAACTAACATTTGTTCCAACACCTCGCAAACCAATATTTGGACCAATGTTTTATGACGAACTATGATTAAACAATCAAAGCTAGAAATATTCGATAATTATTGCCGTAAAAATCGTGTTTTGCTTTTTTATTTCTTTATTTTATTTTAGCGAAATCAGATTGATTTTTGAATGATTTTATATCTTACTAATATTATAAATGCGAAAGTATAGACGGATGTTTGTTTGAAGGTATCTCCAGAACGGCTCTAAGGATCTTGATGAAATTTGTCTCAGATGTAGATCATAGTCTGGAAGAACACATAGGCTACTTATTAAGTTTTTTTTTTTAATTCCGCGCGGATGGAGTCGCTGGCGACAGCTAGTCTTCTAATAAAAATTACGAAATATTTTCATTTCAGAAATCTATCTATATATATAAAAGAAAGTCGTGTTAGTTACACTGTTTATAAGTCAAGATCGGTCGAACTGATTTAGCTGAAAATTGATGAGGGGGTAGCTTAGAACCAGGAAACGGACATAGGATAATTTTTACCCCGTTTTCTATTTTTTATTTCGCGCGGACGGAGTCGCGGGTAAAAGCTAGTTAATATTAAATGTTACGTTAACATTTAGATACAAATTAATTTATATATCCTTGGTATGTTTATAATGAAAACTGGGCATTTTAATTTCAGCCGATATCTACAATTAGACTGCGACGTAAACATTTCGACAACATGACTCACAGTTTACACTACGTGAACATAAAATTTACAATTGCTATACGTGACCGGGTTACAACATATATTTATGTATTTAGATCTTTTGTATAGGTTATTTCGAGAAATACAATCATGTTTAAATTTGCTCATTGCTCTGTTATGTAGTCGTAAGAAAATCATTATTAAAAATACGCTGTTAAATGTTACTGTTAGAAATTTTTTATCATCATCATCATCATCATCATCAACCTACCCTTATCCCTATGGAGGGTCGGCACAGTATGTACTACTCCTCCATACATCTCTATCAGCCGTCATATCTGAATTTACCCCCTTCTTACGCATATCCTCTTTCACACAATCCTTCCATACTTTCTTTGGTCTTCCTCTACCTTTATAGCCATCCACATTCAATCTCATTACATTTTTGTTTATATGATTATCATCCCTTCGCATAACATGTCCAAACCACGCTAACCTTCTACTCCTCAATTTCTAGATAACTGGTGCTACTTTTACTCCATCGATATGTATGCGAGGCTTTAATAGTTAAGTCATACTAAATCTCGACTAAGTATCCTCTCTATATATAAAATGCAATTCAAACAAGGGACGAAACCCACTCGAGTTTTGGCTGCAATTTTTGTCAGTATTTAGACTTGAGCCCCAATATTCAATCGATTATGAACTTACGAAGGGGCTTATCGAGTATACTCAAACTTGACAGTGAAAGATTTTTATCTTTCATTTTGAAAATATAGTCAAACCTGGATAACCATCAGGGTTACTAGACCATAGTCAACCATGCTGGCTCAGTGCGAGTTGGTTGACTTCACACATATCATTGAATTTCTTCTCAGATATGTGCAGCATCACGATGTTTTCCTTCATCATAAGAACGTCGGATAAATATACATATGTAAATCGAAAATCGAAAAACACATTGGTACCTGCAGATTGCAAGTCAAGTGCTTAACCCCTGAGCTACCGACGCTCTTACAGTTAGTAGTCAGGGGTTACAAATGCGGTATTTGTGTCGGTGCTTCAGTTTCAATGAAATACCTATCAAAGGGACCCCACATCTGCATATGTCTCAGTTAGGGTTGCCAAATAACGGAATATTTTACAAACTTAAAGATTGTTATAATATTAATCTTGATTTTTACTTCTTACTAATATTATAAATGCGAAAGTTTCCATGGATGGATGGATGATTCGATAACGTAACTCCAGAACTGCTGGCCTATCTGGATAAAATTCTAAACAGATAAATTAAAGTCTGCAATAATGCATGGGTTTTTAAGTCAGTTTTTTTTTTAAATCTCAAGGTCAGTTTAAATGTAACGAACGATAGCCACTAAGAGATAAAGAACAGAGGTAAAACATATTGATTTTTGTTCGAAAACCAGTGAAAAATTAATCAATTAATACTGTATTTAAAAGAAATTAAGATGACTTCAACAGTACAGCTGTAAGAAATTAATTCAAATAACTTTATTACGTTCCATTCACACCATCTCGCTGGTTTGCAATCCACGACCGTACAGTTTTCACGAAACTTTCTGTCTCGCAAAGCCGCGTTGTTGAATGGTCTGTCGTCGGCTGTTTTCCAAACCGTAACCGTCCTTGAAGAAGCGAGCATATCGTCATCTCATAGGCCGGCAGCGCATTTGCTTTTCCTCTGGAATTGTAGATAGGCGGCGTTGAACACCTCAGTGTTCCCGCTGCTCGTTTACCTCCTTATCTTATATAAAAAAACGAGCATTCTAATTTTAGCGGCCATACCTTTCTTCTACTTTACTAAGATTGAATTAAACAAAACTTTAAGCAATTTATTACCTATATAAAAGCTATAAAGTAATTTAGTAACACCCTGTAGCGCGCGGTAACCCAACGCCGCGGCATTAAAGCTACAGACGGGCTGCGGCTCGACTGATGTATGGATACTCTTTGTTCTGACAGAACTGGAGAATGTCAGTTATGTAGACATATTGCACTGCACTGTACTCGTATCAATACATATTGCACTGCAGTATACCTATATTATATTGGTACCACAATATCAGTGCAGAAATAACAACTTCAATCAACTTAATTTAAATTAAAACTTTAGTCAACTAAATATGAATTTCTTTGCAAATATGTGCAGGTAGCATCAAGATGTTATCTGTGTTCAAACCAGGACCGGATTACAAGTACAAATTTTTAACCACTGCGTCACTAACTAAACTAAAGTCAAAAAATAAGCAAGTCAGTAAGTAGCCTATGCCCTTTTCCAGACTTTACAGTCTGAATTGACCACTCTATTCCAATTCAACGGATCTGCGCTTAAGCTTAAGATCGTTCAGACAGGCTGGACGTGCCGCGCGTTCGAACGAAAAGGTTTGAATCATCGTTCCTTGTGCGTACTACAAAGATTTGGAATAAGTTGCCGGCGTCAGTTTTTCCGTCCAAGTACGACGTAGTGGCCTTCAAGAGGAGAGTGAATGGGCATTTGCAAAGCTAGCGCGTACTATCTTTAGACCACATCATCACTTCATCGGGTGGGATCGTGGTCAAGCGCTAGATTTTATACAAAAAAGCCGTTCTAGAGTTACGTGAATACAAATATAAATTCAAACTTTCACATTTAATAGTAGGAAGATATTTATCACTTATAAATAATAACTTCACTCTTAAAACGATAGTGTGATCAGATTATCCTTATAAGAGTGCAAGCGGCGGAGAAATTGATTCCTCAGGATGGTCAAGCGATGCAGACTATGAAAAGCTTTCGATTGGCAATTAGCAAATAAAAATGCCAGACATGGTTCGCCTTACATGTCCTGATTGCAACTTTATCTTCTTCCGACCGACTGATAGTGATGTACCAGATATACTATCGATATCGATGTCTAATAAAACTATCGAATTACTTGAACCAGTACATATCATCTTGTTCTCTTTAAAAAGCGACACCGACACCAAACAAGAAAACATTACTTAACGTATACATGACATTCCAAAAAAATGCTAATTAAATTAGGTATATTTTTTTAAATCAGTAAAGTCAAGTCTTTGAAATCAGAAGTTCAAGTTTTAAGGAAATCAGTTCTTCTTATATAAAAAATATGTCAATTAATAAATCACGAATACTTATATAAATTATATTCCGCTTATGAGAATTACGAGTGACAAATATCAACTGGAAATGAACCAAGAAATGTTTATACGAACTGTCACTTTAAATAAGAAAAATCCCTATGAGTCAATATAGGTCAAATAATTCACAGATATGAACACGGAGCTATCTATATATATAAAAGAAAGTTGTGTTAGTTACACCATTTATAACTCAAGAACGGCTGAATCGATTTGACTGAAAATTGGTGGGCAGGTAGCTTAGAACCAGGAATCGGACATAGGATAATTTTTACCCCGTTTTCTATTTTTTTTTTATTCCGCGCGGACCGAGTCGCGGGTAAAAGCTAGTATAATATAAAAGAAAGTCGTGTTAGTTACACTATTTATAACTCAAGATCGGTCGAACTGATTTAGCTGAAAATTGATGGGGAGGTAGCTTAGAACTAGGAGACGGACATAGGAACTTTTTTATCTTGTGTGCATTTTTTTATTCCGCGCAGACGGAGTCGCGGGTAAAAGCTAGTAATTAGATAAAACAGATAACTAATATCTTTGTTCTGAAATCCTCGAACTAGCGTTACTTATAAATTTTGAAAAAGTTTTTTGTATTGGCTAATAATCAAGTCTTTGTAAATACCAAAATTAAAGATGGGTTTCTACTTTACTTAACTTCAAATTCCAAATTTATGTTATGGCATAACCAAATCTATTATAATCTATAAATTTTTATCGATAAAACAAAATCACATCACTAGTAATGACGCATCAAGGTGAGAGTAGAATCAAAGACGTATCGATATCCATATATAGTCCGGTCTAGCACTAGGTCTGTACGGATGTAGGCCAGATAAAAGTAGTGTTAAGTTTTTTATTACAATTTATCATAGTCACTTAATACGGCAGTGGTTCTTTCCATATCGGATACGTAGTACATAAAAGGATATTAAATTGCGAAATAAATGCTTATAGTTTTAAACTTTCATTGTTTCTTTTGTGATCGGAGAAAGTAGTTTTATTTTATGTTAATTTGTTACAAGAAAATAATAGTCTCCTATATTTATCTAATATAGACTGTATTTATGGTTTTATTGAATGGTTTCTTTCATGAGTTTTAGACCACAATACTCATCTATCTATATATATAGTCAAAAAGTCGTGTTAGTTACACTATTTATAACTCAAGAACGGCTGAATCGATTTGATTGAAAATTGGAGGGCAGGTAGCTTAGAACCAGGAAACGGACATAGGATAATTTTTATCCCGTTTTCTATTTTTTTTTCCGCGCGGACGGAGTCGCGGGTAAAAGCTAGTACATAATATTATAATGATGGCAGTGAAATCGCAGTACAATTTTTTTTTTTTTTTTTGTATTTAATAGCATAATTTTATGCTGAGGTAATTTAGATTCAGCATAGAATAAAACATAGTTTAGTTTCTTTTCTTATTTATTTTTTTACGTTTTTTTTTTTAATTTTGATGTATAATTGTGCCAGTGGTAATGTAGTATAGTTATAAAATTAAACGAGCACTTACTGGTGTCTTTTTACGTAGGTTTATCAAATATTTCATATCCATATTGACTCAAGTGTACGAGAAAAATGCATTCCTTTGTAAGGTCAACTAAGTGCAGAGTAGAAAAATATCAGAGACACATCGATGTTTATTTAAATTTAATTTGTACTTTGAATACTCTGTCATTCTGTAATCTTACTAATGTTATAATGCGAATGTATGGATGGATGTTTGTATAGGTATCTCCGGAACGGTTCAACGGATCACGATGAAATTTGTCGTATATGTACATCACAGTCTGGAAGAACATATAAGCTTCTTAGTTTTTTTTTTTTAATTTGCGGTCGGAATCGCGTGCGACAGCTAGTTTCTTAATACAACATACTATATTTAACATTTAAGTTGCTACAGGATGTTCTAAATGTAGACTACATACTTTTAGTAATCAGGTGGTTGACGAAATATACTATCTCTGTTTTGTCCCAAGAGAATGAAAGGGATGGAATCTCATTAAAGATACAGTAAAATACATAAGAATTCTAGTAAGATTAAAGAAGTCTACAATGTACCATTTTATAAGACCTCCACATAGTTACGTAGACGACTTTGAAATTGTTTATGGTATGTCATAAGTGAAGATTGATCTGATGTTTAATAAACATTAGAAACATATATAATGGTATTGTGATACGCAGAATACCAGTGTGTAAATTGGCTTTGAATCGGTTCAAAAGATCACGGACTTGAACCGTTGAGTTGCGCTTCAAAAACAAATGACAGCTGACGATTCATTGCGGTATACTATAACTATGTGAGCTGACAAATCGCGAGCTGCCTGGTGACTAGCAGTTCGCAGCTCAGCTAGTAATATCTATGCAGATACAAATTAAGCTGAACTGTGAGCCGGTTCACTGATCTGCTTCTCACATGTGAACCGTTAGCAGATCTGCAGGTCATCAATTTGTAGGTTTACTTATTTTAAAAAAAAAGACGTACAAAGTAAAATTAAACCTTATTTCAATCGTGTAAAGCTCAATTTTATTAGCGGTAAAAAATCTGCTCTACTCTCCGCGCAAGAGTGTACGGACCCTAAGTAAGATATTAGGTTTTCTAGATAGGTTGTACATATCTTTAAATTTCTAACATATATGCAGGTACCATGATCTTCTCCATCACCGTAAGAATATCGGATTGTACTTAAGAGGTTCGAAGATTGTAAAACCACAGTGGTACATAAGGATCGAACCTGGATGTTCAATACAAGTCTGTTGCTTAACCAATGTGCTTGTAACGACACATACTTATGTTGAATGTCTTTGTCTGACCATTACAACCTTTTAACAAGAGTCATCAGTTTCAATTGATTGTTTGGATTTCCTCGACCATTATATTAAGATTCATCGATATGGAATTTTGTTTTTTTTGCTATACAAATATATTTATGTAGTCAATTCTTATTTATATTTGTTTTTTTCGTGTTTTTGTCGGCGCACCTTGATGAATAACTTATGATCACGCCTAATTCGTGGTATTTTGCGGAAGACAATCTTACTACTCGTAATATTATAAATGCGAATGTTTAGATGTATGGATGGATGTTTCTTTGAAATTATATCCAGAAAGGCACAACGGTTCTTTATAAAATTTGACATAGATGTAGAACATAGTCTGTAAAGACACATATGTTACTAATTAAGTTTTTTCTAATCCCACGCGGATAGAGCCGCGGGCGACAGCTACTTAGATATAATGGGTGTAGTATTTATTCGAAGCTGTATAAATCGTTTATGTAGTAGATAATATATAAAAGCTGTAACTTTATGAACACCGAACGGTATTTATAACGGGATCTAATAATAAAACACAACACCCTTGTTTCAAGAGCAGACCAACGTAAAGTACAGTCACGCACAATAACTGTAACATGAATAAATATTTGTTAAAAAAACAAAGAAGTAACTGTACATTTATAATCCTCAAGTAAAGAATACGGATCACTACATATCACTAATTAAAATAATTAAACTATTTTTTTATACCTCTCAATTTATTATACAAAGTAAATATATTATATTGTTAGATATTTGATGCAAAAGTATTTTAAAAGAAATAAATTAACAGCGAAATAGTGAATTTAACTCTACTTCTAAGTAATCCTCGCAATAGGATAAACTCAAACCGAACGTAAATAAACAAAAATGTCAGACGTTCCGCAATGACGGATGGAAAGAGACTGCCTCGAGCAGCAGCGCACGCTTCCTTATAAATCCTTTTTTTTGTGTGGCTACCCTCAACAGTCCTAACATTTGTGTGGCTACCCTCAGCAGTCCTAACAATATATACATATATTATTTTTGAATCAATGTTTTTGACTAAACAAACTTTCTCAAAAATAAACTAGACCAAAATCTAAAACACCCATATTTTAGAAGAGATTTTACGCCAATATAACAGACTTCCTTACTATGTTCTACTGTAATAAAGTTTGCTTTAAAACAAAATGTGATCGCTTTCTTTTTTTAAAACAGTTAGTGAAATGTCAATATGATTTGAAGTGTTTTAATACTGAAAATCCATGACTAATACATACTGTACGGATATTGTAACACCGCGTTTGAACGCGATTGTACCAATCACCTGGTTCAAACAAAGTTCGACAAGGTTAAGCAAACATCGTTCAGTTTGTCAGCATCGCTGAAGACGTGTTTGGACAAAAGCAAACAAAGACATTTTTGCTTTTTATTACAAAACTAGCTTTTACCGTTGACTCCGTCCGCGCGGAATAAAAAAATGCACACAAGATAAAAAAGTTCCTATGTCCGTCTCCTAGTTCTAAGTTACCTCCTCATCAATTTTCCGCTAAATCAGTACGACCGATCTTGAATTATAAATAGTGTAACTAACACGACTTTCTTTTATATATACTAGCTTTTGCCCGCGACTTCGTCCGCGCGGAATAAAAAAATGCACACAAGATAAAAAAGTTCCTATGTCCGTCTCCTAGTTCTAAGCTATCTCCCCATCAATTTTCAGCTAAATCAGTTCGACCAATCTTGAGTTATAAATAGTGTAACTAACACGACTTTCTTTTATATATATTGATAGTATTTATTTTCATTTATATTTTTTTTAGTACGTAAATCTATTTGAATGGTTGTTTAAAGATAATGGCTATTGCACTATGTTGTACATTTCATTACATGAAAGAGGAAGAAAGATGTCACAGAGTAGTTAGGTCGAAAACTTACTTACGTTTTAAATTTGTGGGAGTCACAGCCGGAGAATACTTTTAATAAAATACAGTCTTCTTTAACTCGTATATTTTCTTTGATGAATTGTAAATTACAACTTTTTTACAATTACTAATCTTACATCTGTCTCACGATTCCCCGAATGATGCCAACTTGGCTGTCATTCGGACTACACATTACAATACTTTTAATTTACGATATCGAATTACTGTCCGATTAATAACAAAATAAGTAGAATATTTCTATTTCAAATTTGTGAATCAAATATTTAAATAATATGGTGGATCCCAAATCAATGATAAATGATGTTATTTTAAAATAATCAAAAGTGTTATTGATTTATAGAATAGACAAAATAATGTTTTAGGTTATGGAATTACAGAATATATAAAATAGCTTACAGCTCGGCCTTCCTGCTAAAAGCGAGTCCCTTCGCTTGAAGTAATTAAAAATTTATCGAATTCATATATAAAATACATAGTAGTCGGCTCTAAATCATTAGTTATTTTAACATTAACTTTAAGAACAAATAAAATAAACTACTTCATACCTTTAACTAAACCACGCTTATCAATTAATTATCAAATTATTAATCAAACAGTAATTTTACAAAATAAAATAACCGCTCTGCACGAGGCTGACATATAAAACTTATAGTTTAGATCTTTATTCTCTTCCTCCTCTTCCCTATTATCGTCTTCAACAATTCGATAAATCTGATTTGTTTTCTTTTAGTTTCTTTATAATTGTTGTTGCATCCAAGGTCTGTTTCGAATCTGTATCTAAAAGTTATATTATTCCGCCTTTAACGCCTTCATCTTTTCATCGGATGACTAGCCTGTGGTGATCCAGTCCTGTTCTCCATCCTCAACAGCCAATACATAAATATAGTTAATAAATTCTAGCTCAACCATCTCAACCGGGTCATGGCTCAATGTGGAAATAAACTATGTTTCCGCGGTCACTCAGAAAATATTCCTTCAACGTTTGAGAAGCAGGGCCCACTGCCACGCCAAGAATATTCTTTTGTCACTTTTTAAAAGATCAGTTATCTGTGTTCCATATGAAGGGTAATTTTTATGAATTTTCCCAAAATCCAGAAGGTCTAAGAAATCCACCTAGTTCGCGCTGGATCGAAAAACCCAGATACAGCCTCAGTTCCATTGTAGCCAGGACCAACTCCACTTGCACTCACTTCATAGTCAAGAAAATCAATGGTGTCAAGGAAAAATGGCAAGATTAAGCAGCTCTAAAACTACCAAACGCTGTAGCTCCTCAGTTAGGTAGCTTTATAGCGTGACTCCTCGGCTATTAGTACCTGACAAAAACTAGAGTTAGATTCAGCGAGTAAAAACCTTGATGCCCGAAATCAGTCTAATAGGTTTTCAGTTCGGAGGGGTGTACAGTACCCCTTGTTGGCCCTGTAATTTAAATCACGACAGTTCATTTAAACCAGAACTAACCCATATTCCTCAGCAAAAACGAACCGGAACCTGGACAACCACCTCTACTAAACTTGTGGAACCTAGTTCGTGAAGTTCAACTGAAAAGCAACTCTTCTTTTCAACT
The DNA here is from genome assembly GCF_912999745.1 of Papilio machaon. Classification (NCBI taxonomy): domain Eukaryota; kingdom Metazoa; phylum Arthropoda; class Insecta; order Lepidoptera; family Papilionidae; genus Papilio; species Papilio machaon. The sequence continues at coordinate 4,215,178 of NC_060012.1, read as the reverse complement.
ATCTTATTCTTCAATGCTTAAATTATTCATCAGTATAAGACTGCAATTCAGCCATATTATAGAAGATAACGGTTCTAATATAAGTCAGAACCAAAAGAAGAATAGTAGACATACATTATTATATCCTTTAGTTTAACTATTATTCCTAAATAAAACTGTCTATAATGTCTTTAATGAGAAAATGTCATCAAGGCCACCAACATTGGACAGTTACGTCAACCAGGACAATTAGCGGCAATGAGTAACTGCAGAGAGCCCAAGCGTCTAATAGAGAGTCGACGAGAGGGACGTAGATTACATGGAAAACCGAAATAAACATGTTTGGATGATGTCGAACGAGATTTCAAGATATCGGCTAGAAACAAAAAAAACAGCCAAAATAGACCGATCATCACACCGCTGTGTTTAACTAGTATTGACATGATAAAGAAACGGAATTTGAATGTTTGAATTTTGAATTTCGAAGAGTGGAAAAAGGTCACTGTCACCTAACAAACCAGAGGCCTCTAACAACGATTCAATGTTCGTTTGATATAAAAATCCCTATAAATAATAGTTCTATAAGACTCGTAAGAACACAGCCATATTTCGATGCATATTTCTTTCTTGTTATTACTTTATATTTAAGCCTAAATAACCAAATGAAGACTTTTTACGCAATAATTAGTTTACATTTCCACTTCATCCTCATCGTATATGAGTAAGTAAGTGCTAAAACTCAACCGAAACACGTCAGATATTATTTTTATTTCTTTCATGCATAAATAGTTAGGAGTCAGAGGAACCAAAACTGCCTCGGCGCTCAAAACCAGTTGTAGCAAATTAATCTCTTGTAAGAGCCATCCGATAAATTACAAGTCTATACTCGCTAAATATACTCCTCGTTTCGTATTCGCCAAGAAATAAACAACACTTCTTTCCGGCTGTACCCCCAATAAAAAGTTAACATACATTTTCGGATCAATAAAAGGAGAAGAAACAACATGAACTACGCATGAGTAGATTTAAGCATCCTAACGACTCTAGTAGCTTCAAAATATATTTTAGCCCTGGGATCACCTCAAATACTTTTAGTGCACCAGTCATAAAAATATCAGGGATCACTGTAAATAAATGTTACTCACAAAGTCGTCACTTATCACATACATATCCACTGCCTTAGCAGTTCTCCTTACCTTAACTCTGAACGAAACCTCCGTAACGCCCTCCAATACACCTAGGCCATTAACCATGACAAAAGAGCGGGCCCGTCTTCTGGTGTCATGATGTCCCATCTCTGCACTCCTTCTACCATCGAGCTGGCAAGGGGTCATTAGCTTCCCAAATGCAAACGGCAATACACATTGTGGTCATTAATTTCAACGTCGAATATATATTAGTCGAGCGCCCCCGTCCGAATCAGTTGGGCAACTCTCCATATATCGTCTCCATTTCGGTCCGGCACCTTCTCAATGTCCTTATCAGAGCGCGCACCTTTTCGAAACAACAAACAGAGGCGCTACAATCCTTCACATGCTTTACTTTCCGTGAGCACACTTAAAGTCTCAAAAGTCAAACTCAAAGTCCTAGTTGGTCGGCTATAGCAAGTCAATCCTGAAGCATTTGATTTTGAAGCAATAGTTGCATTTCTCCTGTCATTACGAATATCAGCGTCAAAATATTTAATCGAGCCGTCTCTACAGCCATAACTTCAATACAATAAGCATTTCAACAAGCAATCGGTCGCCTGATGAACAAATATCCAACATCCGATCAACAAACCTACCTTCAAGTAGCAATAATGCTTCAAAAGTAATTACAATAACAATTTTAACGGTAATATATAAATTACAGTTCATAAAAGTAAAAGTTATAAAATCAATCTTATAATAACAGAATCTTAATGTAAACCAAGAAATTGTTTACACTAAATTATTTGATTAAAAATGAGCACAATTAATATACTTATACATTATTTTTCTTAGTCAACAAAAATCATTCATAGTTATACCGAGCTTTCTGGATACGCCACGATTTTAATCTATCTTTAAATGAGGCGAAGCTGGTAGCTACTGTGATGTGGTTTGGCAGGCGGTTGTAAACAGCAGGCCCACAACGTGTTCTCCGCTCGTGTACGTGTTCGTGTCGACTTGTCCGTCTCGTCCAGTCGATGCGCTACTAGAGCTAGCTTGTCCGCGCCGCAAGTCATCATACTGCTGCTGCCGGATTCCTTTTGTGTTTTAAAGTCGCGAAGCGTATAACGGGTGAACATTGCCACCTGGAAAATAACGCCAATCTCCAGCAGAGTGAAGGCTCCGGTTTCGACTTTCCTCTCCAACGTGGCTCCTTCGGTTCGCGGCGATTAATGCACACTTCCGCTTCTAGCATGTGCACCTCCGCACTGCAATGATTAGCCTCGACACGCTGCTACCGTAAAGGTTTCGGCCAGTTCAAAAACCTCGGATTCTCCCGTCTCACTCCGCTCTTGCATCTGGGTAAGTTCTTGGGTCTGTCATAGTTCTCGCTCCTAAGCATTCGCAGATTTGATCCATTGCTCACGCCCGTGAGCTCGGCAAATCTCGGCTGTCGCTCTCACACCTGAGAGAATACAAACTTTATTCATCGCTCTCTTACCTGAGCGGATACAAATCACGGCCGTCGCTCTCCCACCTGAGAGCACAACCTTGATTCATCGTTCTTATACTTGAGTGAATAAAAATCGCGGCCGTCGCTCTCCCACCTGAGAGCACAACCTTGATTCATCGTTCTTATACTTGAGTGAATAAAAATCGCGGCCGTCGCTCTCACATCTGAGAGCACAACCTTGATTCATCGTTCACATACTTCAGTGGATACAAATCGCGGCCGTCGCTCTCCCACCTGAGAGCACAACCTTGATTCATCGTTCTTATACTTGAGTGAATAAAAATCGCGGCCGTCGCTCTCACACCTGAGAGCACAACCTTGATTCATCGTTCTTATACTTGAGTGAATAAAAATCGCGGCCGTCGCTCTCACACCTGAGCGCACAACCTTGATTCATCGTTCACATACTTCAGTGGATACAAATCGCGGCCGTCGCTCTCCCACCTGAGAGCACAACCTTGATTCATCGTTCTTATACTTGAGTGAATAAAAATCGCGGCCGTCGCTCTCACACCTGAGAGCACAACCTTGATTCATCGTTCACATACTTCAGTGGATACAAATCGCGGCCGTCGCTCTCACACCTGAGAGCACAACCTTGATTCATCGCTCACGTCAGTCTCTGTTATAGCTCTCACACCTGAGCTCACGTCAGTCTCTGTTATAGCTCTCACACTTGAGCTCCCGTCAGTCTGTCACTGCTCTCACACCTGAGAACTCATAGGTATCTGTAATCGATCTCATATCAGAGCTCACGTCAGTCTTAGTCATTAGTCTCAAACCCGGATTGTCGCCGATCTCGCTTCTCAGCCGTGAATACACGCTAGTCTTATCATCACGCAATGCTAGTCTTTATTTTCACCCTGGTCCTCGCACCTGGGCACAACTGGATCTCCTTAATTATCGTTCTCACGTCCCATTGTGGCATCTGAAACTGACAATTATCAGCGTAGTAACCAATAACAATACTAAAATCTTCCAACATAATCTCCTTAGTTCGTAACAAAGAACAATACAGGAATAGCATAAAAACTAGAATTTTGTCAGGTTACATAAACAGCCATGTTCATTTTCTCTATAGATTTTTAATTTATTATTCATGTAAACTCGAAAATGTTTAATGGAATTTAATTATTATTGTACAAAACTCTGGTACCTACACATATATTGCTATGCCCTTACAGGGTGTCACATGTAAGTTCTTGACATTACAATTGTAAACATCAATATAAGTACTGTAACATGCAAGAAAGGAATAAATAGTAAAGGAATGAATCAATAATCCCAAAATACCAGTCACACTATAGGACTCAGGAGTTTTAACTCGCCTTAGTATCATAGTCACATACAGGTAAAACCAGGAAACCCAAAAATCAAGTGTTATTTATAAATTATGAGATATAAATAAAGAAGTTCTGTAATTTCAATACTTTTTTTTTTTGAAACTTTATATATTTATTTTAACACATCATAATTAATCTTAGGATTAGAGCAAAGTTCCACAAAACTTTATAAAATAATTTGTCTGCAGAATTAAAATGTAGGTTGTATAGTTAATCTTAAAAATATTAGATTTATTTCATTCAACAACATCTTGTTTTGTTAGTCAAAGTTAACTTTTATTTGTATTCATATTGATTTTCAAGTATATAAAAGTAGAAGTATAAGGATGTAAATCTTGAATTAATTGCTTTGGCTATGTGTAACTTGTGATATAGTATTTACTAAACTTAACTACTAAGAAGTTAATTTATGTGTATAATTACCCTTTTTGTACACATAGAATGTATTTAAATCTGTACAATACACCCAAATTTAAGAAAATAATTTAATTAAATAATAACAACATAACATTTTGTACTTTCCACATGTAGCATTTTTGACATAAATGTACAATCACCTTCATTTATGTTGTTCCATTAAATGGAAGATTGCTTTACTTTGCAATGTACATCCACAATCTCTGATATATTTATTTAATTATGTATTTATTTGGACAAAATAATAACCAAAATAACAAAATATTATAATAATATAATATGATAATTTGTTAAAAAAAACATAAAAGCAACTAATAATAAGAATCCATACTGAGAATAAGGAATAATGAATTAAAAAAAAAATAGCACACACTTTTGAGTGCTAGTGATATTTTGATAAAACCAAAAGTATCCATGTAGGTACTTTACTTTCCCCACATACACGAACCATAGCACAACCCTAAGCCATTTTGTTATGGCTTTGTAACCCAAAACAAATCCTTCTCTCTGTATTCGCTTACAGTTTATCTACAAACACACTTTTCAGCAATATGTTTATGTTTAAATTTGATTGAACAAGGTTTACTCACATGAACTTTGTAGACGTAGATCGAAAACAATGCTTGTTCTCGTGTCATCCCACTTCTGAAGCTGTGGGAGTCACAGCCGGAGAATACTTTTAATAAAATACAGTCTTCTTTAACTCGTATATTTTCTTTGATGAATTGTAAATTACAACTTTTTTACAATTACTAATCTTACATCTGTCTCACGATTCCCCGAATGATGCCAACTTGGCTGTCATTCGGACTACACATTACAATACTTTTAATTTACGATATCGAATTACTGTCCGATTAATAACAAAATAAGTAGAATATTTCTATTTCAAATTTGTGAATCAAATATTTAAATAATATGGTGGATCCCAAATCAATGATAAATGATGTTATTTTAAAATAATCAAAAGTGTTATTGATTTATAGAATAGACAAAATAATGTTTTAGGTTATGGAATTACAGAATATATAAAATAGCTTACAAATTATAGCTCTTAGGCCCTTCGTGTACAAGGCTACGTAAATCTTCGAAACCTGGCGATTTTAGTCGCTAAGCCTCGTTACCTATTTATTAAGATCTTTGTGAGAGAAGTCGCTGCAATTTTCAAGATGGCGGAGCTACAAGTTGACATGTAGTGTCGCTGTGCCAGTACTGACTGAATAGAAGATTATCGTCGACGATTCAACGCTGTGTGTACGAAGCGCTCGCAACTGCAGGATACAGTTTCATCGACTTATGTTTCCTAATATATACCAGTGTTTCCCAAAGTGGGCGATAACGCCCCCTTGGAGGCGTTTGAAACCTAGGAGGTGGCGATATGAGGCCCAATAGTAATTAAATTGTGGTTTTTAAGTTTTAGGGCTGAATAAAAATTAGGGGCGCTCTGAAATATAATTGATTTTCAAAGGAGGCAGTGAAAGAAATAAGTTTGACAATCACTGTTATATACGAAGGGCCTTGTGTTGATAGTTTACTAGATATGAGAGTTTAAGTGGGAAGCAAATTAAATTCTTTGACTGTAACATATTTATGAACACATGCAGTAATCAATATGTACATTAAAAACATCGATAAATTCAAAACACATTCGCCAATGGTCGGCGTGGCAAGTATTCTGAAATAATTTGTTTTATATCCCATCTCGGGAACATGTGTTGTAATTTTACTCGCTTGCGCAACACCACGCTCCGTTTTCATTATCACTGGTCATACGGCAACGTCAAAATTAGTATACAACAAACGCGTTACACTACTATAAAATTTAGACTAAATAAAAAGTCTGTAAATAAAAATGCATAAGAAAGTGTTTAGTTCATTATACTAATATTATAAATGCGAATGTTTAAATGGATGGATTCCTCCAGAATGGCTCAACGGTTTTCAATGAAATTTGCCATGGATATAGAACAAAGTCTGGAAAAACACATAGACTACATATCACGTCTTTTTTTTAAAAACAGCACGGCCGGAATCTCGTGCAACCTAACTAGTTTCCACTGAAATAAAACGTTTGCATAATAACAGAATAACAGAGATATCACCAGCATTTCTATAGTCTATTTTCACGCTGTAGATATTAACAATTTCAACAAAAATATTACTACTTTTAAGTGTCGTGTCGTATATCAATGGAGACGCGCAATGCCAGATAAACTGAATGGAAATGGGTCAGACGAGAACTTTCCTCACATCACGTAAGCTTTATACGATTCCCCTCTTCCGGACTTCAATGTTTTATAAAACATAATAACATCAAAGGTATAATAATGAGATGAAAGTTAAAAAATCACCTGTACAGTTATAAGTTACTAGCTGTCGCACGCGACTCCGTCCACGCGGGATTACAAAATAACGTAATAAGTAGCCTATTTGTTCTTCCAGACTATGCCAAATTTCATCGAGATCTGTTGAGCCGTTCTGTAGATACCTTCAAACAAACATCTATTCATCCATCTAAACATTCGAATTTATAATATTAGTAAAATAAGAATGTAACAAATAAGTTTCGAAGTAAAACAAATATACTACAAATTCGTCTGCGCAGAATTAAAAAAAAAATGATTAAAAATATCTCATTTGTTACTCAAGACTATGTTCTATATCTGTGCCAAATTTCAATAATGAACCGTTGCGAAGTTATCGAATAAATATATTAATCAAACATATCCGATGGGAACCGTACACATTTCCGGAATCGTATGTAGCCTATGTGTTCTTCCAGACTGTGTTCTACATCTATACGAGACTTCATAGAGATCTGTTCCACCGTTCTGGAGATAACTTTCAGGGCAAGAAATTAACCCATCTGAAGGTTTGGATTGCAACGTCGGAAATGATTTAAGTTTCTTGTAAGAAGTTATCGAAATTCCAGGATTTTTTTTAACCTGTTAGAGGAAAGTACGGTGGATGACGTAGTGGAATGTCTACTATTGCTCCTCTAATTTTACTGTCGTCTGTTGCGCCGTGTGTATTCAATATTGTTATTGAACGAAATATACTTTATAAGTTTAATTTTAATTTTTAATCTTACTTTAAATAAGATAAATTAATAATTTAATTAAGTGCCATGTAAGTACTTATTGCATTAACCGGGCCACTCTAACCTTATCAAAAGTTTACTTGGCGTTATCTAAGCACAATTAAGTTGCGTTGGACTAACGTCCACCGAGGCGTCGGAGAGATTTATTAGGTCGAAAGACAAATGAACTGGGTAGCGTTTATCTGCGTAAGAATAATTACAACTTTTTATATAAAAAACTATGTATTTTATATAACTTAAGTATATAAAAAGTATAGTTTTTTATATATCATATGTTAACTGAAATGGGAATCTGAGAACACTGAGTGAGAGAGTGAGCGACGGGCCACGTCCGCTTAATAATACCAGTCCCACTCACCCTGGTAAACGGCCCCCGATGGGCTGGAAACTAGTCGGTGCCGACACCGGACAAATGTATGTGTTTTTGCCGATTCCTATTTTAGTTAATGATAATGTCTCACGATAGTTTGAATAATTTAAAATCACATGTGTTCTCAAAGACTATGCTCTACATCTATAACAAATTCCAACTAAATATGTTGAGCCGTTCTGGAGATACATTCTTACAAAAATCTATCCAAACTACTAGCTACTAGCTATCAAAATACTAGATTTCGCGAACGACTTCGACCGCGCGGAATTAAAGAAAAACTTTATTAGTAGCCTATGTATTCTTCCAGATTATGTTCTACATTTATGCCAAATTTCATCAAGATCCGTAGATTCCGAATATACCTTCAACATCTATCCATCTAAACATTCGCATTTATAGTATTAGTAAGAATAGTAAGATTTCATTTATGGATTTAAGGATTAGATTTTCAGAAAGCTTAATGTTAATTATCACAACAGTAATGTAAACATAGTCTGGAAGAACACATAGGCTGGTAATTAAGTGTTTTTTTAAATCCATGTAGACGGAGTTGCGGGCGACATTAGTATAACAATAATTATTATCCACAAATGTTTCTTTCTACAACAGATATTGTTCGTAATATAACAATTAAAATTACTAATCTATCAAGTTTGGTTAACAATAAACAGTTGCACGTAAAATAATGATAGGTGCAGATGCATTGACCACACCTTGACTGTCACCCAGCGTGACGATAGTGTTAAATAAAAATATAGGGGCGCGGATACCATATTTATACGATTTTGTAGGATGTTTCAAAAAAATTATTAAGCATAAAAAAATCTCAAGTTAACTCACAGCACCTTATTCTGGTTTATTTCTTGTATTTACCTGAAATTAAAAAGACATTTTATTGATTATGTTTAAAAATGAAAACCAACGAAAACTTTAAAGATGTAGATGAAATTATTATCAGGAAGGAAACGACATTTTTACTTATGTGAAGAAATACAGAAGTTTTATAACCTTACTAATATTATAAACTAGCTTTTACCCGCGACTCCGTCCGCGCGGAATAAATAAAAATGCACACAAGATAAAAAAGTTCCTATGTCCGTCTCCTAGTTCTAAGCTACCACCCCATCAATTTTCATCTAAATCAGTTCGACCGATCTTGAGTTATAAATAGTGTAACTAACACGACTTTCTTTTATATATATAGATGCGAAATTTTAGATGGATGGATGGATGGTTGTTTGTTAGAAGGTATCTCCAGTACGGCTCAACTGATCTCTATGTTTGGCATAGATGTATAACATAGTCTGGAAGAATAAATAGGCTACTAAGTTTTTTTCTAGTAATAATTATAAATGCGAAAGTCCTGATGGATAGATACAATGTAACTCCAATATGGCTAAACGAATCTGGAAGAAAGTAAGGTAGATTACGGTCTAGAATAGCGCATAGGATACTAGAATAGATGAAGTCACGGGGGAGGGTTAAAAAGGTTAAACTGTCATAGGATACTTATACGATAATCTCAGTATTTTTCCTCTTAAGGCAATCTATAATATTTTCTATACAAAAAATTTAGAGTACAAGGTATGTGGTTACCCTTATGATATAGCGTGATGTTCCGATCAACTGAACACGAATTGAACTCTTTATGGGGTCAAATTTGATCGCTAAATTGTACCGAAATTGTTCCTCCAATAAAAGCATTAAAAAATTTAATTGATAATTATAATTAGATGTAAAGAAATTACATGTTTCGTGGAGTTCAATACCACAATTTATATATATTATAGCTGTCGCCCGCGACTCCGTCCGCGCACAGTTAAAAAAAAACTAAATGGGGGGGGGGGTTATGAAAAATAGATGTTGGCCGATTCTCAGACCTACTGAATATGCTCACAAAATTTCATGAGAATCGGTCAAGCCGTTTCGGAGGAGTTCAAGTTCGAACCCCGTGACACGAGAATTTTATATATAAGACTAGCTGTCGCCCGCGACTCCGTCCGCGCGCAGTTAAATAAAAAAGAAGTAAATGAGGGGGGTTATGAAAAATAGATGTTGGCCGATTCTCAGACCTACTGAATATGCTCACAAAATTTCATGAGAATCGGTCAAGCCGTTTCGGAGGAGTTCAAGTTCGAACCCCGTGACACGAGAATTTTATATATAAGGTTAAAATTGGAATGTCTGTATGTAACAACGAAAAATGTCATGTCAAATCTGTCCGCAAATTCGTGATTGTTCTTGGTTTTATTAGAAAAAGCTGTCCCGATTTTAATAGGAAGGTCCCTGATTTATGCGAGCATATGAGTTATTTTTTTTATTCCGCGCTAACGAAGTCGCCAGCGGTAAAAATCTTACTATTGAAACAGGGCCAATAAACAACAATAACCTAGTGGGTGATATCAAAATATTTTTGTAACTTTATCTATTCGCGGTTGAAGAAAGCATTCCCATGTAGGTCATTGAACCCGTCTAAGATTTTACTGTGCGGTACTGAATTGGAACAAATAACGGTAGTTTGATATGCATGTATCACACAATAATTTTACTAATATTATGAATGCGAATGTTTAGATGGATGGATGTTTGTTACAAAGTATCTCCAGAACGATACATAGAAGTAGAACATAGTCTGGAAAACATATAGGCTACTTATTAAGTTTTTTTTTAATTCCGTGACGGAGAGGCGGAGCTAGTCTTACATATTTTTAATCCAAAAGCAAGTGACGTGTTTATAAATATAATGAAATACAAAAACAAAAAACTTGAGAGGTGTGTTGGGACACCCGGATGGAACGAAGTTCCTTTCGATTAATTAGTGAAGGAACCAATGTTTATTCTATGAATAAAAAACTTAAGTCTTCACAAGAAGTACATTTTATTTCTATGAATTTTCGTTATATATTGTCACGTCGTTGCCATGGTGAAGTAGCGCTCATTCGTCGTTAACATACTTACTATAGCAAAAAATGTCGTGACAACTTTTCGTAAGAATTTTTTCGTCTAGCCCCCTTTCACAACGCGCGATAAGGAACTTCGTTCCAATAAAAATAAAACCATTTAATTCGTACATAAAGAATTACACTAAAAAAACTTAATTTCGTAACAAAAAATACATAATTTTTTCTCTCGCTTGAATCTTTTGACTTGCACCGTTTTTAATAAAGTAATAAAAAACATGAGTATATTTACCACCTATACGAACCTAATTTCGTTCTCCGCTAAAGCAATCCAACTGTTTCACTTTACAGAATGAATGATATGTTTCATTCCAGAATGAATGATTTGTTTCTCCCATTCAAATGTACACGTGCAACAATCCGGGTTTCTGGTTCATTCGGTGTATAAATTTTATTTAGTTCACGCTGGTTCATTAATCTTTTGTTTTTTCATGTACTAGCTTTTACCCGCGACTCCGTCCGCGCGGAATAAAAAATAGAAAACGGGGTAAAAATTACCCTATGTCCGTTTCCTGGTTCTAAGCTACCTGCCCACCAATTTTCAGTCAAATCGATTCAGCCGTTCTTGAGTTATAAATAGTGTAACTAACACGACTTTCTGACTATACATATAGACTAGTTTTTACCCGCGACTCCGTCCTCGCGGAATAAAAAATAGAAAACGGGGTAAAAATTATCCTATGTCCGTTTCCTGATTCTAAGCTACCTGCCCACCAATTTTCAGTCAAATCCATTCAGCCGTTCTTCAGTTATAAATAGTGTAACTAACACGACTTTCTTTTATATATATAGATGATAAAAAATTGTGCTAGCAATAATCCCCAGCTTTGTACGAGTTATATATTAAGACGTTTTGTATGTCTGTGTTTCGACTGTCAAACTTGTATTGACACATGTGTCATTGTTTCAAAGTCTTTTGTTTTACATGTTTATGTCTTTTTAATCTATATCAATAAGTAATCTTATCTATATATTTAAAAGAAAGTCGTGTTAGTTACACTATTTATAACTCAAGAGCGGCTGAATCGATTTGACTGAAAATTGGTGGGCAGGTAGCTTAGAACCAGGAAACGGACATAGAATAATTTTTATCCCGTTTTCTATTTTTTATTCCGCGCGGACGGAGTCGCGGGTAAAAGCTAGTTATATATATAATTACTTCAGTTTATCGACCGGTAAATGTTCGTTGATTAGGCCTTATAAAATTCAAGATAGGGTAACCATATGGTACATTTAGGAAAGGCATACGCCCAGTACTGGGCCAGATAAAGGCTGATGATGATATGGTACCCTAAAGGAACCACGCTTAACAATACAGGCTTGACTATTATGGTAACGTTGACCATAATTGATGAAGATGCGACAACATTCTGTGCTAGTGAAAGTCATGACAGCTGTGACGATATGCTTCGGTGACGCGTGCATGTTGAAATACGACCGACATTAATAATCCATCTCAAATTATTTTTGCTTCTCAGCAATGATTTAATCCGTTTGATTCAAATATAACCGCACTTAAAATTACCGGCCATTTCTTTAAAATTAATTTCAGCCGATAGTGAATCGAAATTGACCAATCAAAAAACTTTTTATATCCTTATCTTTTGTCTATTTTATTATTTGCTACATGGTCACCATATTATCGCCATTAGGGCGTCCCAACGATTCGGTGCTTTGTTTATCCGATGCAACGGAATACAAGAACATATTTAACAGTTTAATGTACCGTACAAATTTGTCGCTTCGCATTTCCGGTGCAATTGTTGTGATAAACATTTTAAGTGCTCAGTAAAAAATACAATGTGACAGGTAAATTTGAAGCCGAAATACGCTTTCGAATCGGTACTGGAAATTAGAAAGTTGTGACCATGATTTTGTTAGGATTTTCCTAAACATCCAAACATTCTAAGACTATTTTTTAAAAAAAAAAAACAAAAGAATGGTCAGGAGAAGAATGCAAATCGAGTGACAGCTCACTTGTCAAATGAACATCTTACCTTTTCCTAATATTATAAATGCGAATGTTTAGATGGATGAATATTTGAAAGTATCTCCGGAACGTCTCAACGGATCCTAATGTTATTTGTCACAGATGTAGAACATAGTCTGCAAGAACACATAGGCTACTTATTATGTTTTTTTTTAATTCCACGCGGACGGAGTCGACAGGCGAGGAGACAGTTAGTATGTATATAAATTCACATAATATATAAAACTTTCATACACTAGAAACACTTTATCTTCCTGAGTCAGTCGTGTATAAAGTAAATAACTCCTTCGTGACGTCTTTATTTACTGTTTATTACAGTAAATAAAAGAATAGCAAGAAAATCGATAACCTCAAAGTTTATCGCGTACAATAATAAGAAATTAGTAAGCATGCATAAATAGCAGTTATTGGATACAATATAGAGCTATTTCCCATTCAATATAGACACTTTTTCGCTTGTCGTAATTTACAAGATGAAGCGATTTTAAGTAAAATTTTATAAATTCCAACTTTTGACAAAATATCTGAAATAAAAATAATTTTATATGTAACAATACGACTCTAAATTTTTATTGTTTTTACATTTGTTACGAAAAATCCATTTAACATACATCGTAAGTACATTTTCTGTATTAATAATATTTTAATGAGATTAAATTAAAAAACAAATATAAAAAACACTTTTTTCCTTGTGATCCATTTAAACACTATATATATTTTATTACATATATAAATTATATGTTGACATATTGTAAAAAAGTTAACCTAAAAAATTATAAAGAGTTTGGTTAGATTATTTACGTCCAATCTTTGACACTAACCATAAAAAGGTCAGTTTCTTTTATCGCACGATATAAGACATTAACAGAAATCACGATTATTAGCAAAACAATAACAAGTAAACCAGAAACAGTATTGGTTATATACAGTGATGGTGGTAATCTATCTATATATATAAAAGAAAGTCGTGTTAGTTACACTATTTATAACTCAAGAACGGCTGAATCGATTTGACTGAAAATTGGTGGGCAGGTAGCTAAGAACCAGGAAACGGACATAGGATAATTTTTACCCCGTTTTCTATTTTTTATTCCGCGCGGACGGAGTCGCGGATAAAAGCTAGTATTTAATAATAATACATACTATTTTAAACCAATTCGATGTATAAATATATGTACTTAACTGTATTTTGAAGTAAAACAAACATCATCCATCTCATCTAAGTTAGCGCATCAATAAATCTTAGACATCAAAAAAATTCTAGTGTAATCTTATTCCAAGACAGGTTAAGCATAACCACGCGTTATGTAAAGCACCTCAAGTAAAGTTTTTTAATGGTGATATCAAACACACGACGGAGTTTTTATGGCAGGCTATTATGCCAAAATAGCTCAAAGGATGATATTTATAACGACTCATGTTAGAACTCCATATTTAACTTAATTCCAAGAGTACGCACGGCATCAAAATTTATTTAAAAAAATAATAAACTAAACGAATTATATTATGCTTAAACATAATCTGTGTTTGTTCTTTACCGTTTTTATAATATGATAAAGGCCCATAATTTATCAAAAATGGACACAAATGGACATCCGCAACACCAGAAGGATGGCAAATGCGTTGCTAGCCTTTAGAGCAGAGGTAAGTTTGCTTCTTGTTACTAAAATACGTTCGTAATAAAAATACAGTTGATTTAAAATGATTACAGTAATTTTTACAGCGCTATTAACCTGTATACTTAACCTAATTGCATTGCTTTAAAAACGCTGTAAGTTAACCTTTGCACCACAAATAAAGTAAGCTGTTAACCTAATTACTAGACCTACACTGCACCCATCCTACGTCTACTTAATTAATGGTCTAACACTGCAGGTCATGTATAAAACAATATTTATTTTAAACTAGTTGTAACCCGCGACTCCGTCCGCGCGGAATTAAAAAAAACTTAATAAGTAGCCTATGTGTTCTTACAGACTATGTTCTACATCTGTGCCAAATTTCATCAAGATCCGTTGAGCCGGTCTGACAGTGAAACAAACATCCATCTATCCATCCATCTATACATTCGCATTTATAATTAGTAAGATTACTAGTTTAATAAACAAACCAAAAATACCTGACTGACTATCAGACACTCTGGAGAAGAATGGCAATCGAACAACACCTCACTCGTTAAAATAGGATCAGCAGGAACAAAAAAACTTATATAGCCGCGAAAAGCATTAAACTTATCCACTTGTGTCGGTCACGTAACAAATAATTGACTTGTATTTTTGCTTAGTAAATTGGCATTGAATAAGAATAAGAATACTAGCTTTTACCCGCGACTCCGTCCGCGCGGAATAAAAAATAGAAAACGGGGTAAAAATTATCCTATGTCCGTTTCCTGGTTCTAAGCTACCTGCCCACCAATTTTCAGTCAAATCGATTCAGCGGTTCTTGAGTTATAAATAGTGTAACTAACACGACTTTCTTTTATATATATAGATTAAAACAAATAGTTTTGCCAGATTGTGGCATAGAACGCAGTCATTTGTAAATTTGCAACTACATTGGCAATGTTCCATGAGTTATGCAATAGGAACACAGAATTGGTTCATACGTATTTATGATTTGAAAGATCAATCATTTCAAACACAAAAGAATTAATAACACATTTCTAATGCCAGAGAAATGATTAATAAAATGTTTCTTTTTTTTATATTTAATTTTTGTAAATGTTTTTTTTTTATATTAAAGACTCAGTAAACGACGTATGACAATATGTGATTGCTTTCCTAAACTCTCTAATCTTTCTAAATTTAAGTCTTTTTAGAGAGAAGAGGTAAGAAGGGAAGGACTGAAAATCCGTCATCCATTCAGCCTCTTAACGCCCACTGCTGGGCATAGGCCTCCCCCAAAGATCGCCACGATGATCGGTCCTGTGTTACCCGCATCCAGGATACACCCGCAACCTTGACCAGAAATGTACAACCTTGACTAAAAATGATCCGTTCTTATTCCATTTTTAAAAAACTAAGTAATGTCAAAGAAATTGAAATAACAAAAGCTTATTGGTCAAAGTCATGGAACATTCACAAAGAAAAACCTGATGAAAAACATTCACAAAAAAAAATAATTAAACTTGCATAATTTTGATAATTTAGGTTTTTTTGTAAATATTACTTCTTGTCATACAAAGTTTATTTTCTTTTAGAATTAGTAGAATTATTAACCTAAACTATTAAAACGATGTTATTATGAAAATAAACTAACAAACAAAGGTAAGAGAGAGATGATCCAATGTTAAAAAGAGATAGCACAACGGCTGATCGTTCTTTGATGATAAATACAGTCTTTGCTTTTTAATTTAAAATTTAACTCGTATCTGAAAGGCATGGAAGAATGGGCATTATTGCTTTATAATGGTACACTGTTTGTTGTTTTTTTTTATTGACCTTTCTTCCGTGTGAGCAAAGATTACCTTTCGATAGAGCCACAAAAGAAACGACCATTCATCTTCGTCTTCAGAATGACTGTCTTTATTAGTCTACTAGCTATTTGCCCGCGACTTCGTCTGCGTGTCTAATCTAACCTATCTAAAAAGGCCTGTAACACTCGGGGATAGTGTAGCTTGACAGTGAATGAATTTTTAAATTCTGTCCAGTAGTTTCAGAGTCTATTCAATTCAAACAAGCAAACAATCAAGTAAAACTTCTCGCTTGGAGAATCAAACCTAAGTAACTCCGAATATAGCAGTAGTCACTTTAGCAATAAATTCATCGGAAAACAAGACTTTCATTCAGTCCAGTATGGAGGGTCGGTACAGTATGTACTACTCCTCTATACATCTCTATTAGCCGTCATATCTGAATTTACCTCCTTCTTACGCATATCCTCTTTCACACAATCCATCCATACTTTCTTTGGTTTTCTTCTACCTTTATAGCCATCCACATTCAATCTCTTTACTTTTTTGTTTATATGACCATCACCCCTCCTAACATGTCCAAACCACGCTAAGCTTCTGCTCCTCAATTTCTCGATAACTGATACTTTCAAACTTTCTCTGATAAACACATTAACTTTATCTTTTCTTGTCACAACACATCCTCAGCTACATGCAATCTTCTTCATCATACAGTAATTTCATATATCAATCTTTAATCCAATAAAGTAAGAGGTTAATATTCTAATTAAAATTTATGACAGCTCATGATGTATGAGTCTTGTTGAAGTGTTAATTTTGTGGTCAAATGCACCATACATAGTTTAACATTCACCTGTTAATTATTTTACGTATAGAACAGGTGCTTATTAATCAATCATTGACACTATGATTCATTAACGGTAGGTTTCTGAGACCATCGGTTTAGTGGGTATGCTCCCATTTGGGGAGAGAATCTCACATACTCGTAATTACCGTGTCGACCCCGAGGCACGGAGTATGCATTAAGCATTCCCCTCTGGTCAAAAAAAAAAAACAAAAATAGGTTTCTGAGACTAAAATGTCTATATGAAAATCCTATTATTATGTTTGATAAAACAGAGATAACAATGTTTTTAACTGAGATTATAGTCTCGGAAACACACGATAAGTGTTGCCGTGTTAAAGATGCATTCATTAAAGTGAGGTAAATTAATAAGCTATTGGAGTTGTTTTTAAATATTTGTCGTGTATTTTTATATACAATAACCATTGTTTTTTTACCAAAATTTAGAGGATTTTTATAGTTATCAGGAAAAGTATTATATTTTTAGTTTTTTGAACTTATCAATTATTGATTTATACAATGGAAAACTATATACTAACAAAGTATATAAAGATGATTAATAAAATAATTTGTGACATAATATATTAGATACTATATTAGATACTAGCTTTTACCCGCGACTCCGTCCGCGCGGAATAAAAAATAGAAAACGGGGTAAAAATTATCCTATGTCCGTTTCCTGGTTCTAAGCTACCTGCCCACCAATTTTCAGTCAAATCGATTCAGCCGTTCTTGAGTTATAAATAGTGTAACTAACACGACTTTTTTTATATGTATAGATATACTTATATACTATGCTACTGACCAGAGATTATTTAATACTATACGAGTCACTTTGTACAATAATGTATTTGACCAGACAGCGTGGGCGATCAAGTTCAATATCTTTGTCCGTCTAACACACGACCACAGACAATAATACTTGTACCATAGACATCGATTAAATAGATAATAAAAATTTATTGTTGTACATTATACATTTTTAAAGATTTTTGTTAATATCCTTCGCCTGATATCTTCCTTTCTTACTATGTATTAAAAAAAAACTTTTTAAGTAGCCTATGTGTTCTTCCAGTCTATGTTCAACATCTATACAAAATTATATCAACATCAGTTGATCCGTTTCAAAGATACCTTTAAACAAACATCCATCCATCCATACAAACGCATTTATAGTGTTAGTAAGATATCTGTTAGCTGTACTTTAATGTACCACTTGGCGTTCATCCAGACATTTGATTTCAAATGATTTTTCGAACATTTCTTCTATTAAAAACAATTGCAAATCTCAGAATACCACTACCGTTGATGTAAGTGATCGCCCATTGGTCAAAATTATTATCTTACTAATATTATAAACTAGCTTTTACCCGCGACTTCGTCAGCGCGGAATAAAAAAAATGAACACAAGATAAAAAAAGTTCCTATGTCTGTCTCCTAGTTCTAAGCTACCTCCCCATCAATTTTCAGCTAAATCAGTTCAACCGATCTTGAGTTATAAATAGTGTAACTAACACAACTTTCTTTTATATATATAGATGTGAATTTTTAGATGGATAGATGTTTGAAAGTGTCACCGGAACGGCTCAACGGATTTTGATGAAATTTGGCACAGATGTAGAACATAGTCTGAAAGAACACATAGACTACTTATGAAGTTTCATTCAAAAATAAAGATTTTTTTAATTAAAAATAATTTTATCCACTTCTTATAAAGAGGAATAATGTTCAATTCCAGTATTATATAACGATTGTAGTCTCGATTTTGGATAAATTAATGATGTACATAATTAAATAATATATACACAAGCAAAGCCGCGGTAAACAAAAGAAACATACAAGAGTAAAGGAATTATTTCTTTGAAACAGTCCGTGTTAACATTGGGTCATATAAGGACCCTTTATAAATGCTCTTATTCTGATAAAGTAGATTTATAACTGTGAAATGTTCATTATTAAGCGATAAATTAAATAATGGGGTCCATTTAGAGCATTAAAGGAGTTGTTTTTGTTGGGTCCCTTGTTAATAGTATCTGGACTTAAAGTTATGTCTTTATTTAACGTATATTGATAATTTCTATCTTATTTCTTTACAAAAACTGTTATTTCTTGGTAGGAAGATTTTAAAAACAATAGCATGTGACTTCGTCCGTTCGGAATTAAAAATCTTATAATATAGGTTATGTCAACTGGAGATAGTGTAGCTTCTAAACAGTGAAAGAATATTTCAAATCGATTCAGTAATTTCGGAACCTATTCAAAGCTAACAAACGAACAAATCTTTCATCTTAAAAATGTTATTATGAAAAAAAAATTAAATATATTTTTGGTAACCTATTAAAATCAAATAAAATAAAATGCCTACTTTACATTAGAGCATTTGCACTAGAGCATTTACATGTAACAGAACAACGAACCGTTCTATGAAATGTTCTAGTGTGTCCCTTTCATGAACCCAACATGCTTTGAAAACTGTGCTTTAACCTGTATTATACCATTCGTAAGAACGTTACATTATATAGAAATGCTTGAGAAAATGCTTTAGTGTATATTCACCTTTAGAAACTTCCGACTAAACTGTTATGAGGTAGCTGATTTAAAAAAAAAACAGAAGTCTTGCAAATTTTACCTGAACTTCTAAGAAATGTCCACTTATTTAATGGTACGTATATCTGTGTTATTGTACGTTTTCATTCAAAGAAACTACTCCAGCCGTTTAATGGCTGGAGTAGTTTCTTTTTTAATTTCTCGAAAAAAAAAGAAAATATCGGTGCGAAAAAAAATTGCCCGACTGAGTATAGCCTTCAGTAATAAGAGTGTATAAATAATTATGATGCTACCAAAATTTGACCGATTTTGTGGAGTTGTTTGGGTTTTGTTTACTAAATCTGTTCTTTAAAGAAACCTTCTTAAGGTTCATTTTGTAATATTCAATGATTTCCGTCGTACAAGAAAATGTAAAAAAGTACATACATCAACAAAAAGCTTACGTGACGGTACTAAAAAAAAAATATGAAAAAATGAAGGTTTTAAAATAGCCCTCTCATGAGTCGCGTTATAAGAAACAAAGCCTTCCCGTGACGTAGTGGTCGAGGTTATCTCCACCCACAAGTAGTGTTACTCATATTAGTACAATCAAGCACAAAAATGTTAACAATTTTATATTGATAATAGTAACTATTTGAATTGGGACATCAGAAAATAGAACACTAGTCTATTCGAAATACAAAATCGAATGCTGGGTACGGCTATAATTTGGAAAGTCCGGAAGAAAAGTATTGCTATCTCAATATTAAATAACTAAAAGAATACAGAAAGATTTTTCTCGTGTATAATATTAAATTAAATTCTATGTATATTTCGTGCGTGACTGTACCAACACTGTGGTGGTCTAACCCTTTGTAATTTGGAAGTCATCTCGGTTCACCGATCCCACAAATGATATCAATTCGACACGAGCCAGTGGCTCATTTTCATGTCCTTGTTACAAATGTACCTAAACTATGACAGTGAGTGTACATTGTTGGAATACGTGTATTACAACAATATTGTTATATCCCTCATTAAACAACACGTTATTTATGTTTTACAATTATAACAACAAAATTATTAACGTAAAAAATTCAAAATCTTTTGTTCGGTCACTTTTAACGACATTTTTTTCAGCTCACTGAACTCTTTAAACGACACTATTTTAATTACCTCGCAATTTATAGATTTATGTTAATATACTAATATTAATAATATTACCACCACAACTCACGCATATAACCCAGAGGGGTAGGCAGAAATCACGGACCTCCATTTGGTGAGGCCAAATGAACCTCCGCAATCCTCTTTTCGCCATATCGGGAGATGGAACGTGACGGGTGGCGAGCCGCGTCGCCGTCTTTTAAGCCGACTTCAAAAAGAAGGAGGTTATCAATTCGACTGTATTTTTTTTATGTGTGTTACCGCGATGCCCCGCCCCTGGTGGTTCGATTTTGATAAAAATTATTTTAATCGAAAGGAAGTGCTTGCAGATGGGTCCCATTTTTTTAAATAACTAGAAGACTAGTAGATTTTGAATTTAGCTTCAAAATTTGTTGCGAAAACTAGGGACAATTTTGCCGATGCGTTGCTCGCCTTTAAGATTTTGTTTGCATTGAATAGGCTCCTAAACTACTGAACCAATTTGAAATTTTTCCACCACTACTACAATTACTACTACTTCACTATTGGGAAGCTACACTATTCCCAGGTGACATAATCTGGATTTTTTACTAGTTTTTTTTTGCCCCATGGATGAAGTCACGGGCTACTACGGGCTTATCCATAATAATTCCTAAACTATAACTTATATACTTAAAGCCTTCCGTATAGTGTGACAGGTTATTTCCAACTGTGAACTTGACTGGCGAATGACACATAAGTATCGTTGTCTCTATTTATTCAAATAGAATGTATGAGATGAAAATATGTATACAAGTGCAAGTCGAAACCTATTACAATTTCACTAGTTTAAACTATTCTAAGGCAGTCCCATTAAATATAAAGACGGTTATAAAATAAAGATTTACGAACGACTAACTAATAATACAACTGACTGTAAGATAATAATAGGGTTTTAAAAACAGACCACCAAAGAGTTTCGTATTACACGTACTGCTTTTTATTTAATTACAACTCTACAATGGTAGATTTATTGAAGCAATAGAATTTAGGAAATACTAAAAAAAATGGTAATAATGTGAAGATGGTGAGCACAGAAACGAGAAAGTATTGAAAGAATAGATGGCTATAAAGGTAGAAGAGTGAAGGAAGTTTATATAGATTGAATGACAGAGGATATGCGTAAGAAGGTAGTGATTTCAGATATGAAGGCTGATAGAGTTGTGCTTAAAAGTATTAGACACAAAGTGGGGAAATTTTTCTCTAATCTATGCGATGTATACAAATTGTTAGATAGACTCTCGTACAAGGCTACGTAAATCTTCGATTTTAATCGCGAACATTTTCTTTCATCGCCAAAGACGCTACAAATTTGTCTAGATTACGAGAAAAATTGCTGCAATAGGCGACACGCATCCCGCGACGCAAATATTAACTTCAGATTTACGTTTCCTTCTCATGATAAACAAATGAACTATGGCTTCCTTCTTAGCTTCTGCAAAAATCCAGTAAACTCCAGAAGAATTATCTAAAATTATCATCGTATGAAGCAGCATTACTTGTCATGTAATTTTTTTTTAGGTTATATTACTTATATTTTAAATGCAAATTTTTAGATGGATGGTTGTTTGTTTGAAGGTATCTCCGGAACAACTCATCAGATCTTGATGAAATTTGGCAAACATGTAGAATATAGTCTGGAAGAACACATAAGCTACTTATTACTTTTTTTTTAATTCCGCGTAGACGGAGTCGAGACGACAGCTGGTATTTCTATAACCTTAAAAATGATCTACAATCGAAGGGAGACATTTCAAAGTATTCAAGTTAGATTCTTTCCCAGATATATTCTTTGTTGTTGTTAAAGAAATAACTTCTTGTCAAGTTGAAGCATTTTATCTAATGATGGTAACGGGTTCTAATACTGTAGTCAATTGTCATTATGTAGTCGTATTACTTTTATAAGGCGTTTATTACAACGGCCACCTACATTGAGCTGGCTATATTCCTTGTGTGGGTGAATTACGTTTATGTGTTCTTTGATATGATTTCAATTTACTTATTCATTAATGTCTTTACTTACTTTATTTTTATGTTATTTTGTGAAGGATACTGTACACTTTTTTGTGTTTGATGTCAACTACAATTATTTTGTAAATGTCACCGACGAATTGTGAACACCGCCCGTTTGTAATTAGCCTATACAAATTGTGTTTCATTTACAAAATGAAGCGTATTTTACCATTTTTTAAGGTGGCATTTTGATGGCAGTTGCAATATCATCTAAGCTCGACAGTTTTTTTTTTTAGCGTTTACAGAAAGTAAATATAAAGGAATGCAATCATTTTAAAATAGTGAATTAAGTAGTATACAAAATAAAATAGATATTTAAAAGTTAAACTTGTAAAATTTGTATGACCCCTCTACAATGGCACCTCCAATAGAGCACGAAAACAATAGTATTAAAAAAACCGAACAATAAGATCTAAAATACATTGACATTTATCCTCAACATCAACATAAAATACACCTTAAACAAAAGAATTAAGGTTTATTTTACCAGAGCTCGATGTAACTTTGGCGGAGCATTTTGAACTCTATTGCTATGCAATAAGGGATACAATTTCGTGTAATAATAATTAAGGGCTAGCGCGTGTCCGTATGTACGTCACCTGCCCGCGGCGGGTGTGCCTTCGTTGGACATAAATCTCTCCCTTTTGCCTGCAAGCGTGCCGATACTAAGATGACAATGATGTGTGCTTTTATAAAACACTAGTGGTCGCCTGCGACTCCATTCGCGTGGAATTAAAACAACAACTTAATTAGACTATGTGATTTTCCAGACCATGTTCTACATTTGGGACGAAGTTCCTTATCGCGCGTTGTGAAAGGGGGCTAGACGGAAAAAATTCTTACGAAAAGTTGTCACGACACATTTTGCTATAGTAAGTATGTTGACGAATGAGCGCTACTTCACCATGGCAACGACGTGACAATATATAACGAAAATTCATAGAAATAAAATGTACTTCTTGTGAAGACTTAAGTTTTTTATTCATAGAATAAACATTGGTTCCTTCACTAATTAATCGAAAGGAACTTCGTTCCATCCGGGTGTCCCTTGACACCTCTCAAGTCTTTTTTATGCCACATTTCAAGATCCGATTTTTTTTTTAGCCGTAGATATCTTCTAACAAACATCCATACATCTAACATTCGCATTTATAATATTAGTATGATGGATGCAATAGTGGGAGATTCCGCAGCGGCATATTGCTGACCAAATGTCTTGCAGGTCAATTCTAGTTTCCCCCACCCCCCTTTAAGTAAGAAAGGAAAATAGATTTGGCGAATCAAAAAGGTAACAATAGCATATCTGTTCATCCTCTCCCCTTTCGATTTAAAACAACGCATTTGCAACCTAGTTACTAAATCCAGATATTGACGGAAGGAGGTTTCTTTGCATTTTAGGCTACCTTTGCTACTTTCTATTATGTATTTAAATTATTTTATCTTTATTAACTGCCGATAAATATCTTTAAAATAAGTGTAGTCGCTTAAAAAATTACCATCAAAGATACAGTCTCTCTTAGGATATAAAACCATAGCCACACTACACAAGTTCCGAACTCATTGTTAATTTTGAAAGGAACTCTCAATTGTGGACGCACCTTTACAACACCTACATCGTCTTTTGTTGGGCACGCTTCATTCTTGTATGTCTAATTTTGATATGAAACTCCGATGAATTTGAAATAATTCTAAGAAAGATTCAGGTACATTTTTATTACAACATTTCCGTTACCAACACTGTAACATATAGAATAAGTCCGCTTTCAAAGGCTATAGACAGGCCACGTGATTTCAGAGAAAACTGTTCGAGAAAAGGACTACGTGATTAGTGTCTTTTTATAAAAACAAATGCAGTTGTAAATACTTTGTTTCGTCCAATATGTTATTTTAAACCTGTAGGTAACTTTGAACAGTCAAACCTGGATAAGAAAGAAACCTCTATAAGCAAGAAAAATATTTCGGTTCCGTGGACTCTCCCTTATTCAGGTTCAACTGTATTTAGTTAGTTTACTTTGATTAAAGACTTTCACCATCAGCTCACTATACGTCCCCATTGAGGGACTCGGAGCCTATCCCAAGTTAGGGGTGACTAGGCCATAGTCAACCATAGCCAAGTGCGGATTGACTTCACACATATCATTGAATTTCTTCTCAGATATGTGCAGGTTGCATCACGATGTTTTCCTTCACCGTAAGAACGTCAGATAAATGTACATATGTAAATCGAGAATCGAAAAACACATTGGTACATGACGGGATTCGAACCCAGGACCTGCAGATTGCAAGTCAAGTGCTTAACCCCTGAGCCACCGACGCTCTAAAGACTTACTATTGTTTAACTCTTTAAAACATGCCTAATATTATTGTTGTTGACCTCTTTTAATTTTGTAACATTCTTCAACAAAAGAAATTAACATTCTTACCCTAATTCACAATTATAAACTGCATTTTAAAACGGCGCCTCTGTCAAAGAGAATTTCCATCAAACCAATGTAGCGGTTGATATTAAATTTAAGACAAAATCAACTTTATCCCGATCCAATAAAATTTTACTGTTCCAAATTCGAATGATAATAAAACGTTGTCGAAATACCTTTTCTCAGGTAAGTAGAAGAATTTTGTTACAAAAAAAAAAACTTTAAAATCGCATAACAAAAACTGCGGTTTCTTTGACCGTAAAAGGTATTACAATGGTTAAACTTTACTGTTTGATACTGATTCTATCTTGATACGAGAAAACAATAGCTTCCTTACATACGTTTTTGTTTAAAAATCGCATTAATTTTCATGCAATATTCAACCTTATTTTTATAAGAATAAGAACCTTGGCAATTTTTTTTTTTTGGTTTATTTTTATAGCTTTTATCTGTTTTAAAAGAACATGAATGGGTTTCGCTAAACGCTCATAAAGTTTTGATGGATTTCTTATGTACTTTGTTTTTTTTTTCAGTTGGTACTTTTTTAATTTATACGGCACGTAATAAATTCCGAATGAAGGACTAAGCTATTTGCTCACATTAATTCATTTATAGTTACTAGCATTGTCTATTTATAAATGTACGTTTTGTTTTCAAATAATTTAATTACC
Source organism: Papilio machaon (assembly GCF_912999745.1). Lineage (NCBI taxonomy): Eukaryota > Metazoa > Arthropoda > Insecta > Lepidoptera > Papilionidae > Papilio > Papilio machaon. Next base: position 4,189,302 of record NC_060012.1, on the reverse strand, counting down.
CATAGAAATATTTGCTAGAAAAATAAATTCAGAAACACTTCATTTGTCATGATCTTATGGTTTTGGGCGATATTCGAGATACATTTTGTTAGAAATTTTGTAAGGTGTTTTTCAATATTTTTTTGAGCAATCTAAAGCCAGATATAAGTTACGTAAATTTGAACACACAATTTAAATTGAATTGAGATATCAGAAGTCTTAATTAAAATACATAAATGAAGTGATAAAATTCTTTAAAAGTAACAAATAGTTTTGCATGAGAACATTCGTACTCTATTTAGAGTTAACGTGCTAATAAGTCATGGGAGAATTCTTAATTAGTGTTCTTAACTAAACAACAATGTTAAACTTAACTTCTATCTCAAACTACCGTACTCAGAGTGAGATTGTTATTATAGGAGACTCTTAGCGTAGAGTATGAAATATACAATATTGTAAAGATTAAGTCACTAATAGACGGTAACCTTACTAATATTATAAATGCGAATGTTTAGATGAATGGATGGATGGATGTTTGTTTGAAGTTATCTCATGAACGACTGAACGGATCTTGATGAAATTTAGCACAGATGTAGAACATAGTCTGGAAGAATACATAAGCTAATTAACAAGTTTTTTTAAATGCTGCGTCGACAGAGTCGCGGGCGAACAAAAAAACTTTCAAATCATTTTTGTAATTTTTTTAGTGTATCAACATTAACAAACCGAGCGAGTTTATTTTTTTTATGATGTATTATAAATATCTATAAATTTAGTCACAGATTAAAGGATTGATGTTCTCAATAAATTGTTAAACAGCACTCGAGATATGAAATATACATTGGATAGATTATAAACAAAGGAATGTGGAGGTGACGGCAAAAAATGGACATTTTACGATTTGACTAAAATCATTCGCCGCAGGTGGCATTGTAAAAACAACACTCTATCTAGTCGTAAAACAATAATTTTTAGTGTGGAATTTTTATTCATGTTATAAATTCGTAGAATATTAGTATTATTTGTTGAGGTAAACACCGCTGGTTTCATGTTACATTTAAAAAAATATAGAAAAGTGTCTATTAAGTGTAGAACATAAATTTTAATATTTTTATAATAAATTAACTGTCACCCCCAACTCCGTCCGCGCAGAATTAAAAAAAAAAATAATATAATAACTAAACTAGGTTTTCTTCCAAACTATGGTCTACATCTATGCCAAATTTCGTCGAGATCCTTGGAGCCGTTATGAAGATACCTTTGTGGCGGACATACACACACGAACACTCACACACACACGCACGCACACAGATACCCACACACATTCATTAATTTCTTACATAAAAAAAAATAAAAAAAAAACAATTACTAATTTTGTATTTACAATTACAAAAAATTATAACTTTTTATTCTATATATTTTATTTAAAATATCAATAAAAAATAATAAGTAAATAACGATTCTAACGCCCTCTAGCCGACGCATTGAAAACGCTTCGCGTGAAGTTTGCATTAATTACCTGTCGTTGCGTCGGCTCAGGGGCATTCCAAAAAATCACACAGTCACGGCCATCTTTTGCGACAGTAAAAATCCCATACTGGTGACCCCTTAAAGTGAATACGTGAATTGATTTAAGAAAAAAATGATAAGCGACGGTGAACAGGAAATAGATTACGACGCGCGAGTGACGAAGCGGCGAGTGCGCGTGCCCATTGTGTCGGACGACAATTCAGACATTTGTCGTATAGGCGTAAGAATGCCGCCATTTTGGCCAGAGAAGCCATTATTATGGTTTAGTCAAATCGAAAGTCAATTTTGCATATCGAAAATAACCGATGATGATATAAAATTTCATTTCTTAATCACAAATCTGGACCGGAGATATATAAGTGACATCGAGGATTTAATAACATCACCTCCAACGACCGGCAAGTATGAAAAATTGAAAAGTGAAATTATTAAACGGCTTTCCATTTCAAAAGAGAAAAAATTAAAACAACTACTACAGGCCGAGGAGATGGGCGATCGCAAACCATCTCAGTTCCTGCGACATCTACAGCATCTCGCGGGCCCCAATATACCGGAAGATTTTCTTAGATCATTGTGGACTGGTCGACTCCCAAGTAATCTGCAGACTATCGTCGTGTCGCAAATGAGTATGCCCCTTAGCGAAATAGCTGACTTGGCAGATCGAGTACACGACATCGTCCCAGCTTCACCCGTGGTTGCGGCCGCATCATCTTCACAAACCAGGTTAGAACAAACCATTGAGGACATGGCGCGACAAATGTCAGAACTGAAGATGCAGGTCAGTACTATTAATTCGAAAATTGACGAGCGCTCTCGGCCACGTCATAAAGTTAGGTCACGTGAGCGGAGCCGTACGCCATCGAGAAGATCACAGTCGTCCTACAGAAAGTTTCCTACCTGTTGGTATCACTCCAGGTTCGGCAGCCAGGCTAGACAATGCATTCAGCCTTGCGATTACAAGTCGGGAAACGCACCGGGCAGTCTGTAATGGCGACGGATGACTGTCCCACATTAACTACTGGTCGCCTATTTGTAATTGATAGCAGATCGAAAGTGCAATTCTTAGTGGACACAGGAAGTGACCTATGCGTTTTCCCCCGATCTGCACTCAAACAACAACGTGATAAATCTGATTATGTACTGTGTGCAGCTAATGGTTCTATTATTCATACGTATGGTTATGTACAACTTAATTTAAATTTAGGTCTACGTAGAGATTTCATGTGGCGATTTACTGTTGCTGACGTCACAAAAGCTATCATTGGTGTTGATTTCTTGTCACATTTTAATTTAATTGTTGATGTTAGAAATAAGAGATTAATAGATACTACAACAAAATTGTCAACGTTAGGTGTTTCTGAAAAATTATGTAGCCTAATATCTAGTGTAAAGGTCATGACTGGTGATTCAATTTTTTTCAAATTACTAGCTAATTTCCCAGAACTTACACGGCCAGCAGGCACCCATCGCACACCAACACATAAGACAGTTCATCACATACGTACCACACCAGGTCCACCGGTTTCCTGCACACCACGCAGACTTCCCCCAGAGAAGCTGAAGATCGCCAAGGCAGAATTCCAGGTAATGTTAGCTAATGGTATTGCTCGTCCATCCGAGTCAGCCTGGTCGTCACCACTACACCTCGCTCCGAAAAAGGATAATGGTTGGCGACCATGCGGCGATTATCGCTTGCTTAATGCGAGAACGATCCCGGATAGGTATCCTTTACGCCATATACACGATTTTGCCCATAGTTTATTCGGTTGTAAAATTTTCTCAACTATAGACCTAGTAAAGGCATATAATCAGATACCAGTATTTGAACAGGACATTCCCAAATGTGCTATAACCACACCATTTGGACTTTTTGAGTTTCCTTATATGAATTTTGGTCTTCGAAACGCTGGAGCCACCTTTCAGAGATTCGTTGATGAGTTGACACGTGGTCTAGATTTTTGTTTCCCATATCTCGACGACTTTCTCGTATTTTCGCATGATGAGACAGAGCACAAAGAACACCTTCGCCTCCTATTTAACAGGATGAAGGATTATGGCGTGCTGATCAACACTGCAAAGTGCGTTTTTGGAGCATCAGAGGTAACATTTCTAGGCTACTCCATCAACCAGCACGGCACGAAGCCCCTGGAAGGCAAAGTTCAAGCCATGAAAGATTTCCCCCTTCCTACAAATGCAAGGCAGCTTAGAAGGTTCCTGGGCATGATAAACTTTTATAGAAGGTTTATCCCCCACGCAGCCAAAATCCAAGCTCCCCTGAATGCATTGCTTAAAGGTTCAGTCAAAGCGTCACAGACAATACACATGGACAAAAACTCATTAAAAGCTTTCCAAGACTGTAAAGATAGCCTTTCTAATGCAGCCCTGTTAGCTCATCCAGACCCTACAGCAAAGTTAGGTCTTATCACTGATGCTTCGGATCTTGCTATTGCTGGTGTCTTACAGCAACTCGTAGATGGTAGTTGGCAACCTCTTGCCTTTTTCTCTCGTAAATTGAGCCCATCACAAACGAAATACTCACCATACGATAGAGAGCTTCTTGCTATTTATGAGAGTATTAAGTATTTTAGACATTGGCTAGAAGCAACACCGTTTACTATCTTCACAGATCATAAACCACTGTGTTTTGCATTCAGTGAAAGGAAGGCCAACTGCAGTCCACGACAATATAGGCATCTGAATTTTATTTCCCAGTTCTCGACCGATATTCAACACATCTCCGGAAAAGATAATGTCGTTGCTGACGCACTTTCCCGAATCGAGGAGGTTGAGGAGATAGTAAGACCCGTGGACCTCGAAGTGATTGCTAAAGCTCAGGACTCCGATTCTGAATTAGCAACATTTCTAGAACAAGAAAGTTCCCTGCATATTAAGAAATTAAATATACCTGGAAGTCGATTGCAGCTGTACTGCGATGTCAGCACAAAGACTCCCAGGCCTCTAGTACCCAGATCCTTACGCAAGCAAGTATTCGATAGCTTACACTCTCTTAGCCATCCCGGCGCTATCACAAGCGCGAAGCTTGTTGCTGACCGTTTCGTCTGGCCATTGATGAGAAAAGATTGTCGCGAATGGTCTAGGGCGTGTTTGTCATGTCAGCGCGCAAAGGTAAATCGACACGTTATGTCGCCTTTAGGCACACATGATTTACCTTCAGCGAGATTCAAATACGTTCATTTAGACCTTATCGGACCATTACCTCCATCAGCTGAGTTCCGTTACTGCTTGACAGCCGTCGATCGCTTCACGCGATGGTGCGAAGCTGTTCCCTTAACGGACATCACTGCAGAAACAGTGGCCAAAGCATTTTTGTCGTCATGGATAGCGAGATTCGGCTGTCCTACTGATATTGTGACAGACCGTGGTAGGCAATTTGAATCGGCACTTTTCGAACAACTTTCAAAATTCATATCTTGCAAACATCGTAAAACAACCAGCTACCACCCTCAATGTAACGGTCTTATTGAGAGGTTCCACCGGCAGTTAAAAGCAGCTATCATGTGTCACGAGGATAGTAGCTGGGTCGAAAGTTTGCCAATAGTTCTACTGGGTATAAGAAGCTCCTTCAAGGAAGATCTTCAATGTTCTTCCGCTGAACTTGTCTACGGAGAACCAATACGTCTGCCAGGTGAATTTTTTGGTCATAAAGCGGAGAATTGCACTACTGATATAGCAGATTTTACAGCGCGTATTCGTTCTTTTGCTAACAATTTGCAACCCGTACCAACTTCTCATCACAACACGAGCAAAATTTTCGTATTTAAAGATCTTTCAACTTGTTCCCATGTCTTTCTAAGAGAAGACGCGTTAAGAGGCGCTTTACAACCAGCTTACACAGGTCCCCATGAAGTTGTTGAGAAAGGCGAAAAAGTTTATAAGATTAGAGTTAAGGGAAAAGTCTTACGAGTATCAGTAGACCGTTTAAAGCCAGCCTACATACTTGTATCCAACCAAGACCCTGGTTCATCTCCATTACCCATTCCTATTTCAGATGCTGTTCCACAATCTACTCCGACCGCAGTGACTACACGTTCTGGGCGAACAGTCCATTTTCCAGATTATTATCGCCCGTAGACACGGTCTCTGGGGGGGAGTGATGTGGCGGACATACACACACGAACACTCACACACACACGCACGCACACAGATACCCACACACATTCATTAATTTCTTACATAAAAAAAAATAAAAAAAAAACAATTACTAATTTTGTATTTACAATTACAAAAAATTATAACTTTTTATTCTATATATTTTATTTAAAATATCAATAAAAAATAATAAGTAAATAACGATTCTAACGCCCTCTAGCCGACGCATTGAAAACGCTTCGCGTGAAGTTTGCATTAATTACCTGTCGTTGCGTCGGCTCAGGGGCATTCCAAAAAATCACACAGTCACGGCCATCTTTTGCGACAGTAAAAATCCCATACCTTCAAACAAACATCCATTACATCTAAACATTCGCATTTAAAATATTAGTAAGAAATAAGATAAAGAACAAAAAAATCTAAACAAAGCGCTCTACTTTCCTACAAAACTAGGTTCATCCATTGAAAGTCAATCAATACGTATTGTATAAATCTACATACATGGAGATATCGCATATCCGCAATTTGATACGTTTCAATGGGCAGATGTATTGATTCGCAGATGTTTATATGTTCAATATACCTAGATAGTAACGGTTCTACTCCATTGTTGTACTGTAATTTGATTCGCATTAAGTCTATGAATTAATTTTAAAAGATCCTTCTCAAATAAATTCATTTAATTGGATACTACATAAATCAAATAATGTTAAATATTTTGATAATAAAAATTTAGAAAACCGTATAATTTTTGATCAAAATACAAAAAATTATGCTCGCTCAGATTGTCATGTTGGCATTGCTGAAATATTTTTAGGCAAAGGTCCTAATTCCATTCTGCCAATCTTTTTTTTTAATTTATTTTCACGTATAATTTTGTGTATAAAAGTTCCGCCCCCTCACACATTTTATTATGCATCGTTTAATAGAAGTACAGATACTAATCGACAAATGACAGATGTCGGCGCCATATTGCTGATGTGTTGTGTGCCAGTAATTTGTTAGTTTAAAATAAATTCACTTTTGTTAATTAAAAAGAAATATTTATTAGTCGAAGTATACCAGATATAGGTTTACATTAATCTCGAGCCATTTGGTATGCTATGGTCTAGATAGATGCTCTGAGCTCCGTCGCTGACGCTTATAATTTGGGGGAGCGCCCACTAGGCGCCGCTGTGACGCTGTCTGTTGCTATGACGACCGACGTATTTGCTCCGTTAGCTATGGTAACAATGATATTTGAGATTTATTAGGAAAGATAACAGTACTACTTTTTTGGAATTTACTGGTTGATGGTCTTTACAACTTGTGTATTGACACATGTAGTCATCGCACTCTCCCTCTTCAAAAAAAACGATAATATGTCAATGATTGTCGCTGCAGTTGTTCACAGTGCAAAGAGAAAAAGAGCGGAGTACTAAAATAGACTTTCCAGAAAACGCATGGCGACCCTATTGCTTGCCATAAGCGCGGTGAAAGTGGGGCGATCGTGCTTAAATAGACGGCGGGCGAATTCGGAAGGATATCAATGTGTTTTGGAATTTGGAACGTAAACGGATCTTACCGTTGGTTTTTGAGACCAAAATCGGTGTGTAAAACATACCCCTGTCATATTTGACAAAATAGAGATATTAATATGTTTTAAACCAGTATTTTGGTCTCAAACCCACGGTTATACAGTTAGAAAGAAACTTACTGGTCACGATTAGATTTATTGGACTCCTTTATACAATTAAATGGTAATTAAATCATTAAATTTTAGAATTCCACTTTAATCTTAATGAATAGCTAATATTATGAAGAATGCTCTTGTAGGAAAGAAAGCTTTATGGCCAAAGTATCTCAGGGCCTAACACGAATATTTGCGATATGCGTTATCTAAACGTCAAAAACATGTCAAAATTATTATGAGATTTGTCGTTGTACGGGCGCTTTACAAACCTAATACAAATATTGTCGATAAAGTTTATTCTTGGAAGAAAAAAAACATTAATTACGACACATTATTGTTCTATATGGTGACAAATATTATTGGATATATGCGAAGTTCCTTCATAACAAAGTAACTTAAAGTTCTGAATTATCCATCATTATGATATCCTTAGGTAGAATATACATTAACGCTTTTTACAATTTTACTGTAACATATTTAAATGCTACTAGAACGTTTTTCGTTACAAGAAATCTACGAAACAATGTATGGGTGGGCAAAATTGTAACTGCCTAAATCGTGATTGTTTTAACTTATTGAATTGATTCGCGAATCGTAACTGAATAGAATAACAATTACATTTCTCATGAAGGGACTCGTTTAGGGCTGTCACACACAAAATTAAATTTGCTTCCCACTTGAGAACAAATATAGTACAGAAAATTGTCACCATAAGAGCTCAAAGCCCGAGGCCTGATGAGAGGGGCGCTACTGTCGCGGTTAGTTCTGTCAGAAAAATGTATAACCTACATGGGCAGCTACAGTAAGAAAAGGATCGTGTGATAGTTTTTGACGTTGACAAAGGGGCTATAGTGAGCTGTCATAATTCAAATTGACTTATACGCCCAGGTCAGACATCCTTATCCGTCTATATAATAATTTAGCTTCTGTTGTTATGTCAACTACTGACTGTCTGATGATTTCATCGAAATGGGTAGGAAATAAACGTCCTGAACTGTACTTGTATAATTCATTTCTTAATGTAGTAAACCAGCAGATGGGCACCTCTGAACGGGCGCATGGCCCACTGGGACAGGCTGAAAACCAGCTCCACAAGGCTATGCCTTGCGGTCTACGCTGAGCCTGCAGCCCATTGTTGTCATATTTTTTGTTCTATTATTAATGCCTGAAATATTGGATCCCATATGATGACAATAAAGAAGTTTATTATTATTATTATTATTATTATTATTACTTTGTAAATTTTTCGCTAAATTTCGGATCTTCGTTTATTATAGTTGTCAGCCCTAATACAGGACATGATGTAATCGAAGTTTAGCCAAATTTATCTTATGGTAATAACATACGTGCCCTTCCGTAGGCGGTTTAATACTTTTTGAATACGATTTACTAATAATGTAACTACCCACATTATATGACGCAACGAGATGCTATCACACCCATATCATACATTTGTACTGGAATTAAACAGTGATATTATCAACGCATACTTATTGTACGACAAACGTCGGTCGGATGAGAGGCGCTACTATCGCGGTAAACTCTTTTAGAAAATATGTAAAATCTACACACACAGGCATAGAAAACCATATGAAAGAAAAAAATTATCGACAGCTACAGCCTATCTTCCCCTCAGAGGCAATCTTTTCAAAGATTACCCCCGAAACCAAAAAAATCTACAGTACATAGATGATCTTATGATTTTTTTGATGCTGGCAAGGGGCGCTAGAGTGCAGTCATAATTTAGTTTGACTTGTGCCCACCGGTTAAGATAACTTTATCGGTCTAAACAATGTCTATTTTAAGAATTGACATCTCATTCGAAGAAAAGAGTGGCATGTCTCAGGGGGTCTCATAATAAGTAAGCTCTGAATCGGTTCAAAAATTCAGGTCACGTAGACTTGATCCGCTGAGCTGGGACTCAACAACTAAAATGGCATATTATCTGTTTTAACCGAAGAGTTGTAAGCTATCTGGTGAGTCGCAGCTCGAAATGTACATCATAACTCAATGCAGGTACAAATTTAGCTGATCTTCGTGTCAGTTCACTGATCTACTTTACATATTTGATCCGTGAGCTGATCTGCAGGTCAACAATTTTATTTCAGTTACCCATGATTATGTAACTCTATTCAGATTGGTAGATCTTTATAAGGACAACTGTGAATCTCTATTCCTGCTCTTATCGTGAAAGTATTTGTTGGTTTAACTGTACTAATTACTAGTGATTTACGCAAAGTTGTACTCCATAATGGGGGCGAAAGATCGTGGAAATATCGTTAGCGTTTATTAGCAAGTCGAGTTTTTATTGCAGCGTAACAAATGTTACTGGCAGATAAATATTTAAACTTTTGTGTCACTTAAAAAAAAGTATATGAAATAACAATTCTGTTAGGTTTCTTAAAGGATTGCAATTGGTTAAGTGATTTAGTTTAACTCTTTGTATGGGCATAAATACTAACTCTTATTGTCGAACTTTATGTCGACTTTAGCTGCGAGCGTGTCATGTCAATGCCAGATGAAAATGAAAAAGAAATAATTATTTATTTACATCCAAAAAGATACAGTTAAACGTGTCATTAAAAACAAAAGCCTACCTCAGTTTACTGTACAGAATAATCCAGGATCGTACTAGGCGTAGTCTATATCACGAGGAGCAAGCTCGACTGACATCACCACCGTCTAATGATTAGGATGGACACTGAGTATAAAAAACAAACATGCATCTTAAAAACCGATGCACCTTTCATATCATATTATTGTACTTCGCCTTACAATCATAGATACTTTAAACCAAAATATATTAAACTTTTTTAATCTGCGTTTATTTCCAATTCATATCGATACTTATTCATTTGTTGAGTAATAAGGAAGGGAGTTTAATTATTTGCCTGTACGTTCTTCGTAACAAGATGCAATCTGATATAATAATGATGGACAGTCAGCACTCATTGGATTCCATTCCATCCGCATTCTTAGTTATTTATAATATGTTTTGAATTGCATTTCATTTAAAAAATGACTCGTTCAATATTTTCCTTGGATATTCAAAATCATGGAGTAGCTTATCTATCTATATATATAAAAGAAAGTCGTGTTAGTTACACTATTTATAACTCAAGAACGGCTGAATCGATTTGACTGAAAATTGGTGGGCAGGTAGCTTAGAACCAGGAAACGGACATAGGATAATTTTTACCCCGTTTTCTATTTTTTATTCCGCGCGGACGGAGTCGCGGGTAGCGCTAGTATATTATAATTAATTTAAACAAAAATATTAATAAATAAAACAACAGCAATTATCTTACTTTTAGAAAGGTGAACGTCTGGATTGAAATATACTCGTAGTGATGGACTAAATATGTTTTAACTGATATTTACCTGTAACAAAAACAAAATACAACATAAAATCATCATTATTTATACATATTCAATTATATTTTCTACTGTTCTCTGTATTAATACAATAGAGTCAAAACTAAGCAACTATTAAATACGTTTTTTACGAAAAGTCATAGAAATTTATGAACAAAGTTGAGAACAATTAACAATATTAACCATAGAAAAAAATACTTCAAATATAGATACTATTCTAAACCGGGATAATCCCGTATTATACTAAAACAATGTAACCAAAGGACTTCAACGCATTACAATAAATAACGTTACTGTGACAGGACAAACGCGTATCTATGCGCTGTTTAACATCAACAATAGCATTTTAATAATTTGTTGTCGTTATAAAATAAATTGTATAACGCGTTGGAATGCAATAGCAAACACGTCATAGAGTAAATTTTATAACTGACAAGAATACTAAATAAAAAACAACAACAAAATCCTCCAAAATCAAAGGCAGCCAGAGTTCCATTTGTCGCGTTCCTGATGCACCTATATAGCTTCTTCTACATTAATACATCTAGTGACCTCACCACTTTGTCCCCTTTCATTTTCGTTCCAACTTTATTGCTTACTAGATTTTACCCGCGACTCCGTCCGCGCGGAATAAAAAAAATGCACACAAGATAAAAAAGTTCCTATGTCCGTCTCCTAGTTCTAAGCTACCTCCCCATCAATTTTCAGCTAAATCAGTTCTACCGATCTTGAGTTATAAATAGTGTGACTAACACGACTTTCTTTTATATATATAGATAGATTTTAAAATATCACAGCACAAAAATACATTAATGAAAATGAAGACATCGCCACTAATATTAACTGCCTCATTCCCTTATGAATATTAATGTGATATTTATTTCTACCCCACCCTCTAGAACCCCTATTTGCCAATATATTCAATATTACGACAACTATTATTTTTTCGAGAATTACCAATGAAACTCGATTTCTGCGAAATTCAAAAATACTCAATTTAAACTCGAATGAAACGGATGCGGCTTTTCTAAAAATGACTTAAGTAAACAGACATTTTACTTTCGATTGCCAAGAATGCCATCTGCATTATCTCAGTTTTGTAGTCTTAACATAATTAGCTTAAGTTCCTGTTTTTCTATTTTTTTATGAAATTGCATAACTTAACAATAAAGTCGTGATTTAACAACATAATAGCATAGACTACTAATCCTTTTCTTCAATAATTGAATTTTTTTGTTACAATGTTTTCAATAACTAAAAATAATTTTATCCGCTTTTTTTCTTTTAAAAATTAATAAGGTGTTGCACTCGATTTTAAAAACTTAAATAATCTTTTCGAAAACCAATTGAAATTTATATTATCGATGTTAATCAGAAAAAGCTTAAACTACAAAAAACAAATTAAAACATGTGAAAATCTTTCGAGTTACTATAGTACTGGTCAATCTGGTAATTGGCCGTCTACATTACCCCAACTCAGTATTGGCCATGTTCGTCACACTCCCGCATGTTAATTGTTATGTCAATCGATTTCATTTGGCATCCGACGCACCAATGCCAAGGCCAATCTCAAACAATTGCTCTTTATAAATTGCTTGCAAACATTTTATTTTTGAAGTGGAAATTTTTAACTAGGCAGTCGTGACATTTGTGTTGATAAATATTTTTATCCTTTCGTTCTTGTTGAAAAACACAGAAAAGACATTATTATGAATCAATACAGCGGTAACGTTATAAATGTACATATCGACGCTGCAAAGCATAAACGCTGTAACCCTTGAAATCGCGAATATGTTTTTCACACGTTAATAATTTCAACCATTATCAAAGGATAATGATTTTATTATAGGTTAGCACAAACTACACAATATTGCTAAATACCGCATGCTTGTAGGCGTATCAGCTCACGAGTTATTATTTTTTGGCTCTCCTGTAAAGTTCATACTTTCGGGGTTACAGCGTTTACGCTTTCCAGCGTCGATATGTAAATCGAAAATCGAAAAAAACATTGGTACATAGCGGGATTCGAACCCTGGACCTGCAGATTGCAAGTCAAGTGCTTAACCCCTGAGCCACCGACGCTCTCACATGACAAAGAAAAAAGATATCATATATCAGTAGAGTGAAAGAGAGACACTCTTCATAATGTAAAATATAAGCTATAGTTATGTTTAAAGCATTAATTTTCAAAAAAAACTTGAGAGGTGTCAAGGGACACCCGGATGGAACGAAGTTCCTTTCAATTAATTAGTGAAGGAACCAATGATTATTCTGTGAATAAAAAACTTAAGTCTTCACAAGAAGTACATTTTATTTCTATGAATTTTCGTTATATATTGTCACGTCGTTGCCATGGTGAAGTAGCGCTCATTCGTCGTTAACATACTTACTATAGCAAAAAGTGTCGTGACAACTTTTCGTAAGAATTTTTTCCGTCTAGCCCCCTTTCACAACGCGCGTAAGGAACATAAGGAACTTCGTTCCAATAATCTTACAAAAAATATCGACAGAATCTTAGGTTAAAAAACTAACTACCACTTAACAAGAAGTTAACAAAAGCGGCAACATGAAAGCGGAAAGGCAATCAACGAATCGACCAATAAGCTACATTTCGATGTGTGCAATAAAATATAGACATCTATTGAACCCCTGCGGAAATTTGAAATAACTAATTAGTCGGTTCTACCCTCGGATGTTTTGACAAGCTAGGGGCTGTCAGTAGGTAGCGGTTAATAATAAATTTCGGACAATCGTTAAAGTGGCCGGCTAATATTTGCGAATTAGGATGGTTTAGTGATGTGCTTGTGATATCGATTGGTTTTCTTCAGTGCATTGCAAAAAGTTTAATATATAAAATATAATGTAACATATTATTGAAGTCATTCGAGATTTTAAACCAAAATTCACAGACGTTTACTGAACATGTATGTAACAATTTTTCAATAAAATAGAATAGAGAATAGAGAAGGTCGAGAAGAGAACACTTATTAAGGAGACAGCAATACAAAGAAAGTAAAAAAAGATCGTCTCGGAATCAGTAAACAGCAGCCGGATTAAATAATATTTATGACTTCATCGTACATTGCTCCTAAACACCTAATTAAGACATATACCAACCCGAATTACGTAATGTATGCAATCCAGAGATATATTCCCACGTTTTGATGTGTATGTCCCGTTCTCACGTACACAATTAGAACGGGAAGGGTACGTTGTGTTAATTTTAAGCCGTTTATACTAATTTAGAGTGTTTAGTTCGGTTTATCAGGGTATCATGCGGGTATAAATGTTGAATGTGTACTTTCGAAAGAAATTTACACGTATATCTATATCTATACATATAAAAGAAAGTTGTGTTAGTTACGCCATTTATAACTCAAGAACGGCTGAATCGATTTGACTGAAAATTGGTGGGCAGGTAGCTTAGAACCAGGAAACGGACATAGGATAATTTTTACCCCGTTTTATTATTATTTTTTATTCCGCGCGGACGGAGTCGCGGCTAAAAGCTAGTTTATAATAATTTTAGATTTGGAATTTCTATGACATCCCCTTTATCTTTTTTATCGAGGGGGAAATCTTCAAAAAGATACCCTACCTTTTCGGGACAAAGACAGGGTTATGAGATTTCTACTCACTAAAACCCCCTCGGTGGCCATCTTCAAGTGCGAGTGCAAGGTACCCGGGATCTTCAATGGAACACACCGGGTATCTTTGACATCTCCTACCAACTATATTAGTTTGGCAGCATAGTTACAGCCTGTTATTTATTGCCTGCAGAATATAAGAATGATATAGTGCAATAAACTTTACTGATCCGTTGTGAGGATACTTAGGCATATAAAATAACATACAAGTCAAACGGTAAGGATCTCGTGACAATTTTTGACATTGACAGAAAAGCTCTAACGCTATATTGTAAGTAAGTGTAATTTTTTGCCTATTAAGTCAGATAAATTTGTTGGTCTATACTAGCATATGTTTCAAAATGACGACCACATAATTTGATACAATGGAAGTAACAGAACTAATCAAGGTTAAGGTACACACACCTCAGTGGGCCTAGCACGATTTTTTGTGACAATCACCATCGTAACAACAAAAATAAAGTGTACCAAAAATCTCATACTAATATTAACTTTATTGACGATGACGATACGAAGACGATTGACACAAATATTAGGTCCTTACATATGAAATTGGCGTTTTTCGTACTGGCCACTTTAATCACGAATTTCTCCTCTTTGGTAAGGAATTCCAAATTCAAATTTGTACAGCTATAGACTCATGTATTTGTGGTTCGATGACCGTCATTCATTTGTTTTTTTTCTTCTGTTTTTGTCTATTTGCGTCACTCATTTTACAAAATGGAAAACTTAAAATATCGCATTATTTACGAGTACGAGTTCCGCCGTGGCACTAGTGCTGCGGAAACGACTCGAAGGGTGAATGATGTGTATGGCGGTCGTGTTGCAAAAGAAAACACAGTTCGTTTTTGGTTCCAACGTTTTCGTTCTGGAAATTTCGATCTGCAGAACAAGCCCCGTGGACAGCCTGAGACTCAAGTTGATAATGAAGAGTTGAAGGCTATTGTGGAAGCGGATCCATCGCAAACCACGTCCGAGTTAGCTGCAGGCTGCGATGTTAGTGATAAAACTGTTTTAATTCACTTGAAGCAAATTGGGAAGATTAAAATGCTTGAAAGGTGGGTACCGCACGAATTGACTGAAGCAAACCGGCAAACGCGCGTCGACTGTTGCGTTACATTACTAAACCGGCACAATAATGAAGGTATTTTAAACCGAATCATTACCTGTGATGAAAAATGGGTTCTGTACGATAATCGGAAGCGCTCAGCGCAATGGTTGGATCCTGGCCAGCCAGCCAAATCCTGCCCCAAGCGAAAATTAACCCCAAAAAAGTTACTTGTAAGCGTTTGGTGGACTAGTGCCGGTATTGTTCATTGCAGTTTTCTCAAATCTGGCCAGACTAATACGGCTGATGTCTATTGTCAGCAATTGCAAACCATGATGGAAAAGCTAGCGGCTAAACAACCTAGGCTGGTCAATCGCTCCACGCCACTGCTGCTTCACGACAACGCTAGACCACACACTGCGCAACAGACGGCTACTAAATTAGAAGAGCTTCAATTGGAAAGTCTAAGATATCCTCCGTACTCCCCGGACCTTGCTCCAACAGATTACCATTTTTTTCGAAATTTGGATAACTTCTTGCAAGGGAAAAAAATCAACTCCGATGGGGCAGTCCAAATCGCCTTCAAAGATTTTATTGATTCCCGTCCGACTGGTTTTTTTAGTAAAGGGATCAATGAACTACCTATGAGATGGCAAAAGTGCATAGAAAATAATGGTTCATACTTTGATTAATTAAATATATTATATTAAAAAATATTCGACTTTTTGTTCCTCCCATACAAAACGCCAATTTCATATGTAAGGACCTAATATTTGTGCTATTCCTACTGTAATTTCGCAGATATATGCAAACTAGATATCGCCCGCGATTCCGTCTACACGGAAATACAAAAAAAATAATTAACCTGTCTGTTCTTCCAGACTATAACTACATCTGTGCCAAATTTCATCAAGATCCGTAGAGTCTTTCCGGAGATATTTTAAAAAACATCCATCCATCTAAACATTCACATTTATAACATTACAACATAGAAAGAAAGAAAAAACATTTATTGCCACACAAAATAATAAGAAAAAAAATATAATATATAATCAAAAAATAAAAAAACACACATACAAGGCACAAAGTGTGGCAAAGGGGAGCCAGCTCAGCGAAGCAGGGACAGACTAAACTGCCCCTGCGCTGGTTTTCAGCTGGCATCTTTACAAAAATAATAGTTATGATAAAAAAGAAGAGAAAAATAAAGAAAAAAAAACAACAAAACAACATAGTATACATATACGTTACGTTAGATAATTACTAATAATGAAATCTAATTCCAACACTCGGATTACATAGCTTTCTTGAATCAAACGTGAACACTTCGCTCATCATTTGGTGTAAAATTACAAGACACAAGACACTAGAGACAAGTCGTTATTTCTTAGAAGTCGGCGAATAACAAACACTTGTACCGGATGCACTGATACTGCTATCAGACTCGAAGGACCGCACGTAGTGCTTAATGATCTAATTAAGGTTATGAACTAATTTTAAATATTGAACGAAACATGAATCTATTCTATCTATATAAATAAAAGAAAATCGTGTTAGTTACTCTATTTATAACTCAAGAACGGCTGAATCGATTTGACTGAAAATTGGTCAGCAAGTAGCTTAGAACCAGGAAACGGACATAGGATAATTTTTACCCCGTTTTCTATTTTTTATTCCGCGCGGACGGAGTCGCGGGTAAAAGCTAATCTAAAAGAAAGTCGTGTTAGTTACACTATTTATAACTCAAGATAGGTCGAACTGATTTAGCTGAAAATTGATGGATAGGTAGCTTAGAACTAGGAGACGGACATAGGAACTTTTTATCTTGTGTGCATTTTTTTTTATTTCGCGCGGACGGAGTCGCGGGTAAAAGCTAGTTTATTATAGTTTGAAATATATTGTCATCACCTCATAACTCTTTTCTTTCAGGATGTACCCCTTTCAGGCATCCAGTCTACCAAAGTTAAAGGTGACTTAGCATAATTAAAAATTCTTCGGAGATATGCACAGGTGGTATCACGATGTTTGTCCACTTTAAGATCATTAAATAAGTACATGAAATACGAAAATCTTAATTGGTATGGCGGAGATCGAAACCTGATCTATGGATTCCAGAAGTCCAATGCGCTACAGAGAAGAAAAACTGCCTTTTGTTCACATTATCATGTATTAAATATACCACAGATATACGAAAAACATTTTATTTTATTTACATAGAATTTTGTGGACTGTAGTCTGTTTTATTAATATTATAAACTAGCTTTTTCCCGCGACTCCGTCCGCGCAGAATTAAAAAAAAAAAAGAAAACGGGGTAAAAATTATCCTATGTCCTATTCCTGGTTCTAAGCTACCTGCCCACCAATTTTCAGTCAAATCGATTCAGCCGTTCTTGAGTTATAAATGGTGTAACTATATATATATATAGATATATAGATATATAGATGTGTATGTTTAGATGGATAGATGGATGTTTGTTTAAAGTTATCTTCGGAACGGCTCAACGGATCTTGATGAAATTTGGCATAGACGTAGAACATAGTATGAATAACACATATTACGTTTTTTTAATTCTGTGCAGACGGAATTCATTTCGCCCAGCAGCAGTTTTTAAAATATTCATAACAAAATAAAACAAGGTCTACATTTTTTTAAATCGTTGAATGACGTATAAAAAATTTGACAGCTTACAGTCCATTCCTGACTCTAGCGCCACCTACTTGGAGTTTTCAGTTTTTCTCCCCATTAAAAACTCTACAAACACAGTAATTGACAAATCGTTTACTGTCCGCGCCATATGTTGCAATTTCTCCAGCGTTTTCATAAAATCCAATTGACCTAAAACAAGTGACAGACAGACGGACGATTGTGAACAAGTTTTATTGATCGATGTTAAGTCGGTCATTTTCATTAACGACAAACAGGAGAAATGCTCTCAAAGTACAGTCTAAGTACATTGTATGATTACAAAAAAAGTTTCTTAACTATCAAATTAAAAAAATAGAGATTATTATTTTGTTTAATATAAACTTTAATCTTGGTTTCCCATTAACTACTTTATTATTCTTTTTTTAAACTTAATTCCGCTTTTAGTTACTAAATTAGTAAGCAAAAATCAACCTATGCTCTAAGATCTGTATAAAAAAATATCGTCATCTCCAACTTTTCAAAAAAAGTGAAAAGGATAGCAATAACTCGTTGTAACAATTTTCATGTTGACTGTACGCGTAATTAATTTCCCAGAAACTGTTTAGTGTTAACGTTTTTAATTGGTAACACCAAATGTTTAACGACATAACTTGTTGAGATATTAAAAGAAACATGTTATTATTATTATTAACAATAAAACTCTCGTAACCCTGAGATGTAGATAGTGACCACGGGTCTCCATTTGACGCAGTCCTGACACACCTCTCTCGCTTCTTGTACATACATCTACGTACAAATGCACGTCGGTTTCAGGCACCCATCTTGAATATTGATCCAATACAAATTGCCTATGAGCGTCGGTGACTCAGAGGTTAAGCACTTGATTTGCAATCTGCAGGTCCTGAGTTCGAATTCCGCAGTGTACCAATGTGATTTTCAATTTGCATATGTACATCTATATCTGCACGATATTATATGTGAAGTGAACTCGAACTTGACCAGCGTGGTAGACTATGACCTAGTCACACTAACTTAGGGTAGGTTCCTAGCTCTTCAATGGGGACGTACAGTGAGCTGATGATAAACTTGAATATTTCATTTCAGTGGAACTATTTTAAGTTAAAGAAACGCACTAAATTATTCTGTTAGTTAATTTCCCTTGACCCTTCAAATAATTTCCTAGTAATCGTACATCTTAATTAAACAACACCCTAATATCCCCTCCATTTCCCCCCACACTTCACGAGAAACGTTGATTCATTTGTATGGAATGCGCATTCGATATGCAGCTTGGGATTTTGTGAAAGGCGAATATATATACATCTTACTTCTTACTAATATTATAAATGCGAGAATTAAAATGAATGGATGGATGTTTGTTTAAAGGTATCTCCGGAACGGCTACATGGATCTCCATGAAATTTAGCACAGAAGTAGAGAATAGTCTGGAAGAACACATAGGCTAAATATTAAGTTTTTTTTTTAAATTCCAGACAGCTATTAAATCAATAATTTCGACTCAATTAAGGAGAATAACAATCGAATTACACTTAAGTTTTCAAAGTTATAAAAATTTACGCTAGAAAGTTGCGCTTGTAACTACGACTAGTAAAAAAAACACTCACAACATTAAGGTACCGCGACCATCATACGTTAATCTTACCAGCTTCCCATTTATCAATCATCAGCATTATTATAATTTGAATAGCTGTGAAGAAACAACGTAACATGTTGAATGGCTTAACTGTTTAATTAATTAAAACGTGACTTTTGTCACTTATTCGTCATTAAGTTAAAAGTGGTTGAAGATAAATGGTTAAGAGGAAACTTTATCAGGAAATATAACTAGTTATTAATTTAAAAAAAACTCAGGAGATTACGAATCGAATACAACTCGATCGACAAAATAAGCCGACACTTTTTGCTATAGTAAGTATGTTAACGACGAATGAGCGCTACTTCACCATGGCAACCACGTGACAATATATAACGAAAATTCATAGAAATAAAATGTACTTCCTGTGAAGACTTAAGTTTTTTATTCATAGAATAAACATTGGTTCCTTCACTAATTAATTGAAAGGAACTTCGTTCCATCCGGGTGTCCCTTGACACCTCTCAAGTTTTTTTTTTTAATTCATTAGATCTAGACCATATTTCCATCCAGTAAGAACACTATAATTTTTTGTCGCTTTTGTGACATCTCCCTAAAACTATTTCCTGTTCCAAACATCTGTAATCTAAGCTGACAAGGGTATATAACCCTTTCACTTCGTTACCCCTGTTGATGTAATCTCTGACAAAGTCCATCAATCGATAACCGCTTATTTATTTTACTTATGTTGTTATTAACGCTTCACTATAATTGATACAATGATTTAAATCGGTCGTAACTCAATTTGAAAAATAGAAGTGATGGATAAGTTAGTTAATGTACTTTGAGTCATTCGTTGATTAAGTTTGTTATATATTTATGAACTTGGGATATAGATTTTTTTATATTACAAGGTGGCAAACGAGCAAGCAGCCACATGAATACGCCGAAATGGCGAAGCGACCGCTGCTCATAGACATTCGTAATTGCAGATGCGTTGCTCTCAATCGACGAAGGAGGAGACGCACAAAAAGAGAATATTTAACCTTCCTATGCATCCATCAATTCCACCTCCCCTTCCCATCGTTTCCTTGTAAGAAAAAGGTGGGAAGGGAAAGAGGACTAAAATTATGCCTCCGGTACCACACTCATCAGACGAAACGCGGTACTTCCACTTCACGCCCGTCCTCTGTGTGTTCGTGGTATTTCACTGAGCGAGGCCAATTCGTGCAACTGATGTTGTTGTTGCTGGCGTCTACCACTGTTAAGATGTTTTAATTTAATATGAATGTCAATAAATTGAATATTGGACTGACGTATATTATATGAAATTTTCATTCATTCAAGAAAAAGTGTTTTACGAAAGAAATGAAGTAATTCATGGCTGATGTTAAGAAAAATAGTCAATTAGTGTAAAGCAAAAAAATACTTGAGAGGTGTCAAGGGACACCCGGATGGAACGAAGTTCCTTTCGATTAATTAATGAAGGAACCAATGTTTATTCTATGAATAAAAAACTTAAGTCTTCACAAGAAGTACATTTTATTTCTATGAATTTTCGTTATATATTGTCACGTCGTTGCCATAGTGAAGTAGCGTTCATTCGTCGTTAACATACTTACTATAGCAAAAAGTGTCGTGACAACTTTTCGTAAGAATTTTTTCCGTCTAGCCCCCTTTCACAACGCGCGATAAGGAACTTCGTTCCAAAAACAAAAGCAAAATGATTATTCCTTTTTAAATTTCGCAATGAACATAACATCAGAAATTAGGATAAATTAAGGTGCATTAATTCCACTAATTCTGACAGGTCAATGTCAATTCCCAATTAATTTAGGTGCGGGGAATTGGCGCACTCTCATTTGTCGAATGACTTTTACTACATTTTATTACTGAGGGCATTCGTTTCAGCTGAAATATTTTCAAGGATAACTTTGTGATTAATAGCAATTGATGTTAATTGTAAAAGGAAATGATGTATGCTCGTATAACAACGTATATTATGTATAATAGATCAGTTTAATGATTTGTTAAACTTACTTTTTGGTAGAGTGTAAAAGAGAAAGTGAAAAAAAAAGTAATTTCAGTTTCAACATCTCTGTCACAATATGTCGTAAAAATTCCACGAGACTTTTTTGACATATCACAGAAATTAAATATTATTTATTCTATTTTCCTATGTTATTCACAATATCATGTTATAACTCCACGTACATACAAAAGTACGTTGCCTTAGCTTAGTATGGATTTAATCAATACTAAGAATCAAATTAAGTAATCTTTAAATACAACAATCATCTTCAAATACCTCAAACATTTAAAAAAACGTGTCCAATTCAGAAAAGTTAATTATAAATTGCCATTAAATATACTAAAAATAATCAATTGTTTTCTAACTGGTAACACATTGCATCGACAAACGTCAAACCCCCACAACGCTCAACACGTGCGAGCCGCCATCTTATATAGAGCTGTCAGAATTGTACTAATTGGCGTTATCTAGAATACGGTAGGAGAGTTGAAAGGTTCATGCCCCTTTTTTATCTGTCGTTTTTTATTATCTTTGTTATTACAGGTACTATTAGGGTGTTGTTTTTTTTAATTTCACCGACGTTATTATAAAAAAAAACTTAACTAACTTAATAAATATTTAAAACTTTAACATATTAGTATATATTTGAGGTTATTTATATTTAAAGGCACTAAATCTAATTGAAAAGTTAACTCTTTTCTAAAAAAAAGATATTATTAGGAATATCTTTTCAAATTACGTTATTTAAATATAAAAAAAAGTACAACGTTAACCAAAACCATGGCAAGAAAACAGCTATCAAACGTAACACCAACAGATGACAAACTAAAAGATAAATTAGTAGAAAACCCCATAAGTAATAAACCACTCAAAGTTGTAACAAATGTAGTTTTTTCCGCACAATACTTCTCATATTGAGCGAGCGTGTGAGAGAATTCGTTTGAAGGCCGAACAAAACTGGTTGAACTTCGGTTTAGCTCTGTTTACGTTACGGCCGCGTATAATTTATTTTTTAACCGGTGATTAGTCATTTTGACGGTAATATTGTTTAGTCTACCGCAGCTGCGAGGGGTGGCTTGCGTTAAAAAGACCCACCTATGTCGCTTGTTATTGAAATTACACTGAGTTTTTTTGTCAATTACACGTCAAGATGAAAATTATTATACCACATTTTTTTAATTCTACTGTAGTTAGTAACAATGTACCAATGAAAACTATAATCATCATCATCATCAACCTGCCCTTATCCCTATCGAGGGTCGGCACAGTGTGTACTACTCCTCTATACATCTCTATCAGCCGTAATATCTGAATTTACCCCCTTCTTACACATATCCTCTTTCACACAATCCATCCATACTTTCTTTGGTCTTCCTCTACCTTTATAGCCTTGCACGTGGAAACTATAGTGTCTAATTATATACTTATATATTTAAAACAAAGTTAAAATTAATTATATTTAAGAACATATTAAATGGTTGAATAAATGAAACGGCCATTTACAACTAGCGAAGCGCTATTTAAGGCGAATAAGAGCTGAAAATCTTGTCGCAAACACAAACAGTACGGCCGAGAATAAACATTCAACAAAATAAGGATATAAGATGTACCTAAAGGTTAGATAAAATTATTAGGATAACGATAAGTACATTAAACATAATAAAACGAAACACTTAATAAAATCAAAGAGAAAATTCAATTACGGAAAATTTCATTCTAAAACACCAAAAAGATCCACGATCTTGAACATTCCACAAATACAAAATCTTGAATCATATTATAATACAGTACTTCAGTAATACCCAAGTAAACATCTTTATAAACACACCTTCCAGTATCAAGTTGGAACTTAAAACGTACAAAACCTTGAGTACACAATCTTGTGATGCACGTCTAAAAATATACCACCCTTTCTCCGTCGCCTTGGAACATCGGTGCTATAAACTGATTGACGCACATACAATAATTATTAGTTATGTATATTTGAAATTTAATGAACCATAATTTAGCTTATAAATGGATTCTCTGAAAATTTTCACTGACAACTATCTACTAATATTTTGGTTAGTAGAAATCAACTGGAATTATGGACGTAAATCTCTCAATTTAAAATTAGCTCCCATATCTTAATACAACTAAGATCAACAGAAAAGAAGTTAATATGTAAATGTGGCCATTTTGTTATTCAAAAGTAAGACTGAAAAACATGACGAAGTCCTATCTACGAGTCTATAAAGGTCTTTGAAACGATGAAATAGTTCTACCAATGAACATTTACTTGTGGTAAAACGTATTACTCTCGATCTCGAAGAATGATTTCTGAAACACTTTACTAAACTTTACGAATGCTTCAAGTTTGACGGGCATTGATAAAACTTCTATAGAAAGACCAGAGCACTTTAAAATATTTATTATTTAATGCAAAACTAAAGAAAATAAACAACTCAGTGCTGTAAAGACGTCCAGTTTACATTTGTATTAAAACAAAAGGGCACGAAGTATTTCTGCGAAATTGTTTACATCAGATCTTGTGGTAGATTCAGATGCTTAATGCTTTAATAATAAAGTTCAATTTTGAGTAATAGGTTCGATTGTGGCGTTAACCTTTTATTTTTCATTTATAACAAGATAAGCTTGCGGTTTGATCTCCGCCGTTGTGAGATACAAGAGTTTATGATTTATTATGTGAGAAATAACACGAAGCTCTTTCTATATTTAACAAGGACTGTATTTTTAAGATCTTGTTGTCGATGTCATGCTATTTTCATAATAGTGCGTGTATTTAAAATGACATTTGTTGAGACTTTATAAAATTGGTATTAATTTAGATCCCTGTGGGACGCCAACTTGTTTGTGAAATTATTTATTATTAATACAGTAAATTCTTTGTCTATTATTATTATACTTTATTCATAATGTTAACTAGTCAATATGTACTTTTAAAAGTTCTAGACACACTTGTATAAATTATATTTTAAATATGTAACCGTATAAAACGCGTTTTATAAGTCAATGACAATTACCTTATTTAGCTGTTGAAAAGTTATCAATAAATTTATAGATGAATAATTTGAATTTTGTAATTTAATGATAATATAGACGAAGATATTAGAGTATTTTAGCCGCACCCAAAATGTTCGTAATGAACATCCATTAATATTCCTTGAGAGACATTAACCAAAACTTATTTCGCGGTAACGAATTTTAGGTTATAATTTACGGTGTCGATAAATCAACGTGAAGACATAAAAAGAAATAAACCTAAGGATATAAATTACTTTGTAGTTAATGAAGATTTCTTGTTAAATCTTCTTTGGATTATTTTTAGAGCAAATACAGAAACAAATATTTTTTTATTCAAATAGAAGGCAAGTAAGAAATTCCTATGCTTTGACTTTTTGGTATACTTTAAATTGAGTCACTGTTAGTAAAATTTTTTCATTGTTAACCTACTTTACCATTTTGAAATCAACTTTGAACTTAAAAACTGTCCATGAAAAGTTAGTATATTATGTACATGACTGGCCAGAGCCAGTCAAAGAGGTTTTATATATATACTCTTTTTTATTTATTAATATTGTAAAATGTCATCGACTTTCAATTGTTATTTTTCTCTTCTTGCTAGTTCTGGTTTTGTGTCTTACTGTTACGGAATTATACATGTTTTTCGTACAATCTTTTTATTATTTTACACCACAATACAGTTCACTCGATAACAAATGAGTACTAGCTGTTGCCCACGACTATGTCTGCGGGGTCTTAAAAAACACAATAAGTAGCCTATGTTCTGCCATCTATGCCAAATTTCATACCTTTAAACAATCAGCACCTACCTCCATCCATTTAAACATCGCATTTATAATATTAGTAAGTTTAGTTACTAAGAAAAGATCTATTTACAAATTGGACTGTAACGTAAACCAAACAAACAAACGAAAAAACATTCATTCACACTTCAGAACATTCCACACGACAAAAAAACAAGCAAACTAAAGAGCGTTTACACAACGACGTGCGATATTTGCTTCTTATACCTTTGATATTGGCCTTGGATGTGTTTATGCAACATCAATAAAATCGCCTTGTTTACTTAATAACCCTACCACACCTTAATTAACGTAAATATTTGAACTATTATAAACACACTGACCTATAACACGTAAACATCATAACGTTTTATAAATTCCCTATAATGTTATTAATATTACAAATGCGTAGATGGATGGATGGATATTTGTTATTAGGTAGCTCCAGAACGGCTAATATGTCCCACTAAAATTAAGAAAGTCTGGAAGAACATATAGGCTACTAATAATTTTTTTTTTCATAACCCCTGCACGATAATACATTTTAGAAATGAAGGAATATTAAAGAAAAAACTAAAATGTTATATTCAGGAATAATTTTTTTATTCCCAAAAAACCCAAGGAAACAAGTAAAAAATTACTCGAAGTTATCTTATCGTGTATGACGCAAGATTTGCGAGTTCCACACCACGTGTTCGGGTGAAGTCATTCTAATTACAAAACTTATGATCCCTACTATTGTAACTCATGCGCAATTCTCGATCGAAAGTCGAACCTATAATTGCCAAAAGCATAACTAATTCAATTGTATAGAGCTTTTATTTACATAAAACATTCCAATTTCATAAAACGAAATTCAAAATCATCCTCTTCCTTATTTCTTCTTTACATAATGACGTCACAATATGTTCTCTTCCATACATCTCCATATCCTGCCATCTAAATTCACTCCCTTACACATATGTGTAAGATGTGTAAGGGAGTAAATTCAGATAGTATGGATTGTGTGAAGAGGATATCCTCTTTCACACAATTCATACTTTCTTAAGTATTTCTTTACCTTTCCAAACTAATATAAGAGCTTAAAATATAACCTACAAAAAACTATGTAGCTCGACAAACAACTCGACAAACTCTCGACAGCAAATCGAGAACTTATGGTAAGATTAACTTGTTATCAAAATTATGAAACTCTTAATAAAGATAATTAAGCAACTCTTCCGTTTACATTTTTTGTGATAAGAAATAACGTTGATAAAGTTAATTAGGAAAGCTTAGAAAAAGTTTGGCAAATACTAAACAAAATGGTGTAGCTAAAATTATATATAAGTCAAAAACGAATAATAATTTGTAGAATAATTGGAATAAGACCAATACAAGCCATATTTAAGTAAACTTAAGTAACTTAACTTAATAAAGTAACTTATCTAACTTCTAACTTAAAGTTACAGTTTAAAAACAAAACAAACGACTTGTTACATAAACATTTTCTATTGGACGATGTTATCCAAGAATAAGACAATAAAATAAAAAAACTAGTTATTTAGTTTAAAATGAATCTATCTTACCATTGACTTTAAAGAACTAATATATTATCTAGATTCAATAATACACCAAATAGTTGACCTACTTTAGTATTACCAAAATTATTTTACGCAAGTACTACGAATAGAGTAACCATTAAACAAACAAAACCTTAAAGTTTACACAATCTGTGGTGTTTATTTGACAGTCATGAACTCAAGAACATTCAAATACCAGAACCATTGGGAACAAGGTCGTATAATATTATGTGACTTTATTCTTCTGAAGATAGAGAAACAATTGATGAACTTAGACAGGAATAAAGAAATTAAAAATTGGGACAATCCGCTAGGTTAAATGACATCCACGCGCAAAACAATACCTTCGAGACAGATGTGTCAAAATAAACTTGATATTCAAGACTATATGTAAAGGTTATTTGCCAATATTTTACATTTTTGTGAAGAAATTCATTGTGTACGAAGTCGTGTGTTTTAACAGTGGTAGACGTCAGCAACAACATCTGTCGCAAGAAGGAGCCGGCTCGCCCAATGAAATACTACGACCACACAAAAGACAGGCGCTTCAAGTGGAAGCAATTCCGCATACAGTCTGATGAGTGTGCGTACTGGAGACCTAATTTTAGTCCTCTTTCCCTGCTCTTCCTTTTCTTATAAGGAAATAATGGGAAGAGAAAGTATATTTGAGGGAGGAACAGATGCATAAGAAGCGGAAATATCTTCTTTGTGTGCATCCCCTCTTCCTTCGAAGTAGGCAACGCATCTGCAATTGCGTGTGGGTCGCTTAGCTATTTCGGCGAATCCAGGTGATCGCTCGCTCGTTTGCTACCTTATAATAAAAATGTCTGTGTATTTAGGAAAGGGTCGTGTCCCTAGAGTGGGCATGTATATGAACTGATGATAAGACATGATCAGATTTACGCTAATCTTTTGTTTTGTAAGTTTTCTAAAAACCTGTCATGAATTCGTTTCAACCTAGATACTCTCTTTTATCAGTCAAGTTTTATCTCCACATGTGATGTAAGACAAGTATTGTTAAGGTTTGAGATTACATTATCAAGAGATTTAGAAGTTTTCCAAAATCTTTTAGCTCGGCCTACTTTACAAGAATTTTGGTCATTTAAATCTTTTTTTACTGTAAGAACTACTTATGTTTGCTTTTCTTCTATTCCTAATGTAAAATTGATTTTACTTTGCTCCGGTATAAATATTTTGTAACGTAAAAAAGCATTTATTTGTACAATCATGATTAACTGTCGTCAACTAAAGGTACCTCTTCTATAATTGCGGATGTTTAGGGACAGCGGTCGCTTTATTATTTCGACCAGTATTCAGGCCGCTTGTGCGTTTGCCGCCATCTACATATATAAAAGAAAGTCGTGTTAGTTACACTATTTATAACTCAAGATCGGTGGAACTGATTTAGCTGAAAATTGATGGGGAGGTAGCTTAGAACTAGGAGACGGACATAGGAACTTTTTTTATCTTGTGTGCATTTTTTTATTCCGCGCGGACGGAGTCGCGGGTAAAAGCTAGTATGATATAAAAAAGAAACTTATATGTAGGGAAATGTTTCTTGTCCAATCTATAACTTATTGTCTTTGTAACAAAGTTATTATGCAATTACATAGACATTTACAATACTTATACCGTGACAACGGTACATTACAAATTCAATTTATCCTCCATTGTT
This sequence comes from Papilio machaon, assembly GCF_912999745.1. Lineage (NCBI taxonomy): Eukaryota > Metazoa > Arthropoda > Insecta > Lepidoptera > Papilionidae > Papilio > Papilio machaon. The sequence continues at coordinate 4,160,628 of NC_060012.1, read as the reverse complement.
CGTAATCAAGGATGTGGTTTGTTTGATACATCATTCAAACGATTTCATTCATAACATTATCCATTACCGGTCTTGTATTTGCAAAGTAAATATACAATGACAGTTTTATTAAATAAACTATTATTGTAATACGAACAAAGTTGAAGATCCCAGGCGTTAGTGAAATCTTTAATAATGCATTAACATCCCCTTCTTGTATTGCGATCCTTGTAGTACTGCAGCTGTTTTGACCTGTCTTAAGTGCTATTTTCTATATCTAAGTAAATTATTTAACAGAAGGAACAGCGATACCAGTTGCTCTAATACCAGTGTTAGGGTAAAGCGTGGTTGGGACACCGCACAGCACAGAGATGTTAGCCACAGTGCATCTCATACCAAGCTAGATAAACTTAAAGGAATATTATAAATTGTCCGTATTGTATATACATATATATACTAGCTGTCGCCCGCGACTCAGTCCGCGCGCAGTTAAAAAAAAAATGAAAAATAGATGTTGGCCGATTCTTAGACCTACTGAATATGCTCACAAAATTTCATGAGAATCGGTCAAGCCGTTTCGAAGGAGTACGGGAACGAAAACTGTGACACGAGAATTTTATATATTAGATGTATATTCACATATTTGGACCGAACAACTGATGCAATACCATGAGAACACAGAAGACAGACGTGAAGTGGAAATAATTGCGCATTTTGTCTGATGAGTTCAATTTAGTATTTTGATGAATTCAATCAGCCGCTTGATCTTTTTATTATAAAAACATGGTATATTAAGACGATTTCAAATTTATTTCAATTAAAGAGCAAGACGAAATCGGTATTAAGCAATAAGCTACATTACGGAACGCAATCAACGTCCGGAATGTTGTAACACGAGGTAACCTTTCAAAGTTAATACTATGATCTTAATAGTATACAATATAATAAAGCAATAGAAAATTTAAATAAAACAGTTTACGTTACTATAAAAACATACTGTTAAAGACAATGAAAGGGAAGATAGAAATTTTGCAGCAATTATGGTGTCGTAATGAAGAGCGCCGGTGGCATAGAGTTTAAGCACTTAACTTGCAATCTGCAGTTCCTGGGTTCGAACCTCCAATGTGTTATCGATTTTAGATTAACATATGTACACTTGAAGTGATTCAATTTGCACATATCTGAGAAGAAATTCAAAGATAAAAAGTCAACCCGCACTGGACCAGCGTGGTTGACATGTGACATAGGCTCCGAACGCCTCAGAGGGGACGTATAATGACCTGTTGATGAATAAGTTATCGGTTTTTGGCCTTTTAATACTTTCTAAAGACATATTATATTTTGAAGTGAAATTCCAAAGACCTATTCTATTCCTATTCACCTTTCCTATCGAAGTGATAAACATTTTTTTTGTTTTCTTAACCGTAAATAATAACTTATTACCTAACTTTAATCAAATGTTTCTATAATTTAAACAATATCTTCTGCATTGTACTTTAGTAGTTCAATTTAATTTAATAGACTAGTACAGTCACGTACATAATTACAATCATATCATGAATCATTTTCATTTGATTGAATGATCAAACAGATAATGTTGAATGAATCGACTATTGTTTGTACATTTGATAAGTAATAGGCGTAATTGAGTAATTAACATCAAATTATGAGTAGGTGTAATCTTTATATGTTACGTAGTTTTTAGGTTAAGACAAGATTAGCCAAAAAAAAAACATATTTCAAGGTTCTTTTTTTCGTAAGACGTAAGATAGTAACAATTGAAAGTAAAACATAGCATATTGTATAGATTGTGTGAAAGTTTTTTGGAACGAAGTTCCTTATCGCGCGTTGTGAAAGGGGGCTAGACGGAAAAAATTCTTACGAAAAGTTGTCACGACACTTTTTGCTATAGTTATGTTAACGACCAATGAGCGCTACTTCACCATGGCAACGACGTGACAATATATAACGAAAATTCATAGGAACTTCGTTCCACCCGGGTGTCCCTTGACACCTCTCAAGTATTTTTTGTTTTTTAGAAAGGAATTTATTAATATTGTTTTTACATATTTAACAAAATTTCATTTGTAGAATTAAAATTGTAAAGTTTTTTAACAACTTTCAGTATTTCAATTTACAGTAAAATAAAATATTTAAGTAAATATCAGTCAATATTTGCACTTTCTTTGCTAAACAGTCTGATTCTCACAACGTGTTATCTTTCACCTACATTTTGTTGCGAATTTCAAGATAAGTATTGACACTTTATAAATGATAACACTTTCTTTAACTTCCATGTAAATAAGAAAATAACTATTTACTAAGTTTAGATTTCGTCTACAGATAATTAAATCTTCAAAAATAAGGTAAACAATGGCATATAAAGATAATTGATATAAATGAAAAAATACGATTTTCTATTTTTACCAACTAAGATGAAAAGATATGAGAGCATAATTTTTTACATCTATATCTATCTATCTATCTATATATATAAAAGAAAGTTGTGTTAGTTACACCATTTATAACTCAAGAACGGCTGAATCGATTTGACTGAAAATTGGTGGGCAGGTAGCTTAGAACCAGGAATAGGACATAGGATAATTTTTACCCTGTTTTCTTTTCTTTTCTTTTTTTTATTCCGCGCGGACGGAGTCGCGGGTAAAAGCTAGTCTATATATATAAAAGAAAGTCGTGTTAGTTACACTATTTATAACTCAAGAACGGCTGAACCGATTTGGCTGAAAATTCATGGGTATGTAGTTGAGAACCAGGATACGGACATAGGATACTTTTTATCTCGTTTCCTTTTTTTTTTAATTCCGCGCGAACGGATTCGCGGGCAAAAGCTAGTCTATATATATAAAAGAAAGTCGTGTTAGTTACACTATTTATAACTCAAGACCGGCTGAATCGATTTGACTGAAAATTGGTGGGCTGGTAGCTTAGAACCAGGAAACGGACATAGGATAATTTTTACCCCGTTTTCTATTTTTCATTCCGCGCGGACGGAGTCGCGGGTAAAAGCTAGTATATATATAAAAGAAAGTCGTGTTAGTTACACCATTTATAACTCAAGAACGGCTGAATCGATTTGACTGAAAATTGGTGGGCAGGTAGCTTAGAACCAGGAATAGGACATAGGATAATTTTTAACCCGTTTTCTATTATTATTTTTTTATTTCGCGCGGACGGAGTCGCGGGAAAAAGCTAGTTTACATTAAAGAATAATTTGAATAGATCTTTTCGAATGTCATGATGGTAAGGTCATCAGTGTGCTTGCTGCACAGTGCCCTTCCCCATCCCTCTACATACCGCTACACGTAATATTGTGCTGCACTCAACTCGCGCGAAGTCAAAAGAAATGCATGTACGGATGTTAGGTATAAAATATCTTCAGAACTGCTAAACGAATATGAATTAAATTTGGAACAAAGAAAAAATACTAGCACAGAGTCTACTAATTACCTACCTTTCTTTTAATACCACGTTTACGAAGTCGTGGGCGGAAGCTATCATACAATAAACAGTTGAATATGTCACTCCTTTCATTGTTGTTATTGATTTTACAATGATCTGAGCAACGGCCTTATTGCTATAAGCAATTTCTTACTGGCAATCCAGTGTGACTGGATTCTTTAGTCATATACCTCATCATACCACATATCTTTACTTGTTTCAAAAAACCTGTTATCGTAAAACATATCAGTATATCCATTGCGTGCATAACTACCATTTTGTCTCCCCGAAATTTACAAGAAACACTTTCATTAGTGAATCAATTTTGACAAATGGATGCGGTATTTATTTTATTTACTCTTAATACAGTTTAGATATCTAAAGTGTTTAAACTAATCGCTTTCATCTATATATATAAAAGAAAGTTGTGTTAGTTACACTATTTATAACTCAAGACCGGCCAAATCGATTTGACTGAAAATTGGTGGGCAGGTAGCTTAGAACCACGAAACGGACATAGGATAATTTTTACTCCGTTTTCTATTTTTTATTCCGCGCGGACGGAGTCGCGGGTAAAGGCTAGTAGTATCTAAAAGAGTTTATTTCGCACGGGAAAATATTGTAAATATGTTTCGAGTGGGAAAAGAAAAGAAAATAACTATAGACCTCTGAAAGTCACAACTTTTGATTATTGCTGTTTGACTCTTTGTACAACCACTAGGCACTAGGTAGTAGCGTTTAGTATTACGTGGTCTAGCAATAATGCTTTTCCTTTTAGCAGTTTCTTTACCTCCTTTCGTCTATTTAACTCTGTTCCGTTATCTATCAGCATATAGTAATTTCTAATTCATGTTATTCTTTGGTTAAATACTACATTGGAGTTTTTGTTTATCAACTTACCATGAGTGTGACTATCCCACGCGACTGTCATAGATATATCCGTTAAATTGCACGTTAACATTATTTGCACATGTTGCACATTATATGAAGAGCTTGATGGAGACTAATACCATATGTGAATCAAAAAGGTTGATGCACTCGACATTTTGCGATATTATGCAGCTGCGTTGATAGATCAACTATTAATATTAAATACTAAATATGGAAGACAGTACTTCTAAATTTAGAATTCTAACTATTATTAGGAAATTATATTTTTTCCTAAAAAAAAACAATATTCACATCTCTCACAATTAAAATTGTAAAGAGTCTTAAGTTAATTTTTGATTAAAAAAAATCAGAAAAAAAATGTTCATTGTAAAAAAATGCCATATCCACACCGTATTTATTACTCTAGCATAATTGAAGTATTATTCAACGTTGGTAATGAAGTCGTAATTAATTTGAAAAGGTCTTTGACCTCTGTCGTTTTGGGTGTGACTGTATTGATCATTTGAACAGTTGCAGAGAAATTTGCTTTTGCCCGAAAAAAAACATAGTTTATGTTGAAAAGTATACCTACAACAGATAAACAAACATCTTTGGCATAAAATCAATATCGCTTTTGTCCAACAGGTGGTAAAAAAATAATAATTGTACTATCAGATGTCAGGGTGTAACCAGTTGTCAAAACTCTAAATAGAAGTACGCATAAAACGCTTTCGAAACTCCAATTGCCCAATTACAACGCCGTATACGGTAGAAATATAAAAACTAATAATACGAACACACATAGAGTATCAAATTAAACAGTATTATATAAAATTACCGTTATATTGAATGTACTAAAGACGCCAAATCAAATGTCAGCCGGAGGCAGGTAACGGAACGTCAAAATTGATTAAAAAAAGTTTGACGCTGTCTATGGACTTGATTATTAGACGCCATGTTGTCTACGTGTGTTACAGATATATGTATAACAATAAATTGTTGTGAGTTACTTCCAATCTTATTAACATACTAGCTTTTACCCGCGACTGCGTCTGCGCGGAATAAAAAAAAGAAAACAGGGTAAAAATTATCCTATGTCCATTTCCTGGTCCTAAACTACCTGCCCACCAATTTTCAGTCAAATCGATTCAGCCGTTCTTGAGTTATAAATAGTGTAACTAACACGACTTTCTGACTATATAAATAGACTAGCTTTTACCCGCGACTCCGTCCGCGCTGAATAAAAAATAGAAAACGGGGTAAAAATTATCCTATGTCCGTTTCCTGGTTCTAAGCTAACTGCCCACCAATTTTCAGTCAAATCGATTCAGCCGTTCTTGAGTTATAAATAGTGTAACTAACACGATTTTCTTTTATATATATAGATGACATAATATGTTGCATTCATAAACTGAACTGTTATTTCTAGGAATTTCTAAAAATACCAAGTCGCTTAAGTTATAATTCAAAATGATGTAAACTGTCTTTAAATTTAATATAACTTAAGAATAAAAAACTGTTAAAATCTGCAAATTAGAAAAAAAAATGATGGCAGAACAAATAAAACTTTCGTTAACCTGATTAAAAAAAAAATAAGCCATAAAGAAATGAGAGAATTATCACCGTTACAAATTTAATTCATGGCCAAAAAAAAATAATCTGTTTTAAAGCCTTTACTGTGAATAAATTAAAAAAAAATTAGCATTATAATCTATGGTCAGTTGGAGAAGGTATAATTTGTCAGATTAGTTAAGGGCTTAAATAATAAGTAGGTCAGGGATTTTGTTTATGTAGTTTTATTTGATGGCATGTATTTTTACTACAGTCTTATTCAATTCAAATAGACAGACAATATCAATGTCTATGGATTTATAATGGAATGTTTTAATGTTTAAATTCATGATAAAAACATGTCTGTTTTTAATAAGTCTGTGAATAAAGCGTTATAAAAGTAAAACTGTTTAGACAGATCTGTTATAATATTCAATTTCTAATAAATTCGACTATACAGAAAGAAGTTTAAAACTAATCTAATTGAAATGCTTGTTTTTGCTATTGGTAATTTTAGTTGGCCTTGAGTTCAATCTGGATTTAAAGTCTATGTACACAGCTACCCAATCTAAATGTATTTACACAGATTTGAAGAACGTAACCAGGGGTGTCTACAGCACAAACTTAGGTTTGACTATTCTACGAATTGTGACAGCCCTGATAAGACGACTCTTGCTTTTAATAATCATAATAGGTCTTTTTAGTGACTTCTATACTATGTGGTTTTCCACTCGTAGATTTTTTACTTAAAAACATCATCTAACTTTTTATCCTCGACACCATCATATTTATCCAAGTAAAAAAAGAAAAAACAAATGACATTCGACAGTTTTTTGGTACGTCTATGGTTGGCAATAGACACTTTTTTTCAGATTCTGTTGACTGTAGACATAAGTAATTTATATTCTGACATGTACCGTATACAAGTGAATTAAAATTGTAGTCCATTTTACATGACTCAACTGATAATTGTTTCGTAGTCGTATTTTTTGCCTCCAACTTTTTTATACCAATTTGACTAGCGAATTTAGTCAATGACCTCGTTACGATTCGATAATTTGGAGATCGTGCAAAAATCTAAATCCGCAATGCAGATAAATAAGGCATCTGTTTAGATAGAATAACCATAGAGTAAAGAAAGATGGCGGATATTCCCGCTAATATTAAACGCGCCAACTTGTATTTTCTATGACATTTTCTACTGCATTCAAAATATTTTAATGTCTAAATAAAATTTCGTTTAGTGTAGATTTCTCAAACTAAAAAAAATAAGTTAAATAAAAACTCAGATGCGCCATTAGTGACCATTTAATGTCTCTGAGTACGACATTACTGTATGCAAATTTACTTGATTTTATTTTTCAAACTACACTATAATGCGATACTGGAATAATAAACATAAAATAAAAAAATTGCTTTATTCGATTAGGCGTACAACGAAATATGTTTTACGATAGATGGAAAATATAGTACCAAAACACGCAATAAAATATGTATTCTTGTGTATTCTTTATAATAAAATAGCATACCTGTATTCTGTGCGAAGCATACCACCGCTAAGACCACCGTGCAATACAAAACCCATCTCAACTCCATCTCTGCAGCTATTTTTGTATCTCTCACACAAGAACAAAACACTACAGCAATAAACCTCGTTGAATTTTATCCAACAAATTTAAACTCTATTCCAATATACACTGAGTTACACTTTCACTGAAGGCACATCCCTTTACAACAGGCACTTTCGGATATCTGTAAACAAAACAATATAAGATTAATAAAAAGGGATAATAAAAAAAGAAATTCGAATTTTAAAATAATTCAACAGAAAAATAGTCATAATATTATTTTACAAATTCGAATTTTAAAAATTTACAGATGTTAAAATTAAAATGCGTTCCGTTACTCGAAATATGTGCGTTTAATTTTATTAAATGTGCATTTCATGTTTTATAATTCTAACATTATTTTTTGTTATATTAAAATACAAAAGTTTATTTGTGTCTGAAACGGATTTATTACAATTTTTTTATCAAGTTATACTAATATTTAAAATTATACAACTACTAGCTGTCGCCCGCGACTCCGTCCGCGCGCAGTTAAAAAAAAATGAAAAATAGATGTTGGCCGATTCTCAGACCTACTGAATATGCTCATAAAATTTCATGAGAATCGGTCAAGCCGTTTCGGAGGAGTACGGTGACGAAAACTGTGACACGAGAATTTTATATATTAGAAGATAGTTTTAATACAAAAGCAATAGGCAAGTAAATGCTCGTTTAAAACAAATTGTTAACTTAATTTAGGAATAATATCAATAAATGGTTATTATAAAATTTACGTATCGTAATATTTAAATTAAATTCACACTTTTATAGTTACATTTAAATTAATCATTAAAAATTTAATTAAACAACATACAACGAGTTTTCCATAACACTTCGATATCCAATTTTTAAAGTTGATAACTTCTTAAATTAAACTAGAAATTTCATAGAATTGGTAATTTTAAACGATTAAAATTATTACAGTTATTTTTATAGTTCAATCCGTCAAATGAGGAAGCGGTTCACATGATGTTAATAAACCGTTATTCATCAACATCCGTACAATCCAAAAGTTATTAACTAAACTTCGTCTTTGGATAGGAAAACTGACAAGTTTGTTCTACCACTGATGAATATACCATACTACTACGGTCTTTATACTAAAACTAGCTGTCGCCAGCGACTCCGACTTAACAGCGGAAATAAATATAGATAGTAGCCGACCCTCAGACCTACTGAATATGAATAACATAACTGAATTCACGTCCTTCTTACACATATCACAGTCCGAACACTTACATACTTTAGATCTTTCTGTATCTTTGTAGAGTATAATATTTTGACATCCCGGTGCTAAGAGAGTACAACCATCTGTGAAAGATGGCTTACTGTTAATAGATGCTTTTATTATAATCTGTATTAAAAAGCAAAGCTAATAAAGTTGCGAAACAAACTCTATTATTCGGTCAGTATAGATTATAGTAATAAAAACCATACGTGCCAGTTCTATAATAGTTCAACTATCGAACCAGGAAATGCGTACTTATGGCACGGCTGGTGTTTTAAAAATAAACTTAAGAATTTATTGACTTATCCCAGCTTCCTTCCGTGGTTCCTTTGATCTTTGGTAACGTAACGACTTTAAGAATCTGTACTAATAGTGTGACGAATAAAACAAGATGGACGGCGATGTCATTGCTTTCGGTTATGGAATAAAATGGCGGAGAAATTAACTGTGACATTTGTAAAGAAGCTAATTTTCATTTTTTCACCAAAGTAATTGTGGTTATTTTAGACAAAATAATCTTACTATCTTACTAATATTATAAATGCTAATGCTTAAATGGATGGATGGATGTTTGTATGAAGGTATCTCCAGAACGACTCAACGGATCTCGATGAAATTTGGCATAGATCTAAATCATAGTCTGGAAAAACACATAAGCTTACTTATTATGTTTTTTTTTAATTCCGCGCGGACGGTGTCGCTGATGAAAGCTAGTAGTAAATATTTTTAAACCAAAATAACTGTGGGAAAGTACACAAAGTAGACTGATTTCTTTTCCTTGGAAACTAAATGGCCGGAAAATTAACAATCTGATCAAACGTATTTTATAAAAAGCATGAAATTAAAATTGATCGAACGGACATAAACAAAATTGTATTATTTTTAACATCACATTTAAACAAAAAAGCGGGAAAAATGTGATATTTGACATTTGATCAAAGACTAAAAACCTTCTAAAGACAACATAATATTGTCGGTGGTCCAAAACATCAAAGATTAAGAATTCAAATATTTAAATCAAAACGCAAAGCTCACATTAACAGCCCTTACATTGAAACTCACTCAGATATCAATATGGCTTGTAGCTAATAAACTTGATAGTACGACCCGAACGAACCAGAACTACTCGATAAGAATATTGGAATTGCGAAACATTCTCCTTATCGTAGTTTACCGAATGTTTAGTATACGTAAGACACTCTTAACCGTGTGTAATTCAAAGACTAAAAAATGTAGTTGTGTAACAATAATTTAAAGAAAAAGAAACATTTTATTAACACCTTTTATTATGTTCTTGTTAATTAAAAGAAAAAAAACCCTAAAGCCGATGTGTTATCGCTTCATTGACTATGGTTACCTTCCAGTTTCATCAGAACAGCACCATGTCAACATAATATTGCAATGTCACGCAATTTACACATGTATGGAAAATTTCAACTCAATCAATAACCAGGAAGTGGATCAAATTTAATCGGATAAAAAACATCGGGACAAGTGAAATTACAATTAAAGCTCTAAAAAAAGTAGAAACGACTGTCCCTAAATCTGTTTAATAAACACTGACAGTTTGTTTGTTAGACATTTATTTATTGATAGTTAACTTGTATATTGACTACAAAAATTTAATAATATCATGTGTTAATAAACATTGTAATTTTCCTCTTTTCTAACTTTAAGTACTCAGTCCTAAAGTGCAATTTCGAAATGTATTCGAAGTATTATATCAACGTGGCAACACCGAATAAGGTACATCCCACACTATCGAACATCCAAGGTCGATACGGTTCAATGGTGGTCCAAATTATGCTGGTTGAGCAACAAGCCTAATATAATGTAACCTTAAAGCCTTAACTCTTTGTCTAATCAAGTTACACTTCACTAAGTATGGCATTGGCCCTTAATGGGATCATAATTGTGTATATATTTGGGTACAAGAATCATTGTATTCTTACGCTACAGGAACATGTAAAGTGAATGTAATTAAGACTTTATACGTTCTATCATTCAGTAGTTTTTTAAAAAGTGCATTAAATTCAGTTATGAAAAAAATATTTACTATTTTTTTTTGTTACATCGTTAGTGTTTAAAAAGAATCACTGACGCAAAATAGCGTCGTTCGAAGGTTTTTATTTCATGAAGTATGTAATCATAATTTTATTAAAAAAGTAAAAAAAATTGTGCAGTTCTAATTTCAAAAAAATAAATAAAATTTTACGACCGCCTCCGTTACAAGATTATGTCACATGAGGTTTTATTGTTTAAATTTAGAAAGGTCAAAAGTGATCTATTATCTGTGGATTTCTGAGACCAAAATCTATTTAAAAAAAGTCGTGTTAGTTACACTATTTATAACTCAAGAACGGCTGAATCGATTTGACTAAAAATTGGTGGGCAGGTAGCTTAGAACCAGGCAACGAACATAGGATAATTTTTACCCCGTTTTCTATTTTTTATTCCGCGTGGACGGAGTCGCAGGTAAAAGCTAGTATCTGTATAAAACGTTATTCATCCCTGTCATGATCTTTGACAAAATAGAAATAACAACACGTATTAACCGATGTTAATATTAGAAACCCACGATAAATTAGTCATTGAATGGATTTAAAAATAAACATAACCTAACAAAACATAATCAAAGCTTGCATATTACGAAAACAAATTGAAATAAATTAAATAAAGATATAGGTTTACCTTTGACTTTAAAGATAGTATTGGCCCACTAAATTTGATGAATGGTAATTGACAATAACATAGTCAAAGAGTTGGTTATCAAGAAAGTCGTTCCAGTGACCTCAAGTTATATTTCATAATAACGACATTATATCATTTTATCAAAGTAACTCTGTAATTGAAATTAATTAAGATTTAGAACAAAGAGATTATTGTTACAAATTATAGAGAAATTCACAAATCATTTACGAGTAAGTAATAAAGATGATTTTTTTATATTAATTCGTAATTGAAATTTATTGATTTATTAACATACTAACTTTTGTCCGTGACTTCGTACTCGTGGATTAAAAAATTGTTTATTTATAAAAGTATAAACAACAGCTAAAATTATCACACTATTTTTAATATCATAAGGTGGCAAACGAGCAAACGGCCACCTGAATTCGCCGAAATAGCGAGACGACCGTTGCCCATAGACATCCACAAATGCAGATGCGTTGCCTACCTTTAATCAACGGAGAAGGGGACGCACAGAAAGAGGATCCTTCTCCTTCCTATGCATCCCCTCTTCCGCCAAATCCACTTTCCCTTCCCATCCTTTCCTAATAAGAAAAGGGTGGGAAGGGAAAGAGGATTAAAATTAGGCCTCCGGTACCACACTCATCAGACGAAACGCGGAATTGCTTCCACTTCACGCCTGTCTTCTGTGTGGTCTTGGTATTGCACCAGTCGACCTGACCCATTCGTGCACCCAACAAATATTGTTGTTGCGGGATCTACCACTGTTAAATCACACTATTACAAAGGAAAAAAGAAAAATAATTATACACAAAACTGATAATTTAGCCAACAGGTGCATAACAACATTATTAGAACAATATAATAAAGTTCGTTGTTAATACGCTATTCCAGCCAGTAATCTACTCGTATCTTTGTGTCCAATTTAATTAAGATCCGTTTAGCCGTTAGAGAGTTGTTTGGTAACAAACATCCATCCATTAATAAGATTTTTAAATAAAATTTTATGGAGATATCTATAATAATATTAGGTCCTTACATATGAAATTGGCGTTTTGTATGGGAGGAACAAAAAGTCGAATATTTTTTAATATAATATATTTAATTAATCAAAGTATGAACCATTACTTTCTATGCACTTTTGCCATCTCATAGGTAGTTCATTGATCCCTTTACTAAAAAAACCAGTCGGACGGGAATCAATAAAATCTTTGAAGGCGATTTGGACTGCCCCATCGGAGTTGAATTTTTTCCCTTGCAAGAAGTTATCCAAATTTCGAAAAAAATGGTAATCTGTTGGAGCAAGGTCCGGGGAGTACGGAGGATGTCTTAGACTTACCAATTGAAGCTCTTCTAATTTAGTAGCAGTCTGTTGCGCAGTGTGTGGTCTAGCGTTGTCGTGAAGCAGCAGTGGCGTAGAGCGATTGACCAGCCTAGGTTGTTTAGCTGCTAGCTTTTCCATCATGGTTTGCAATTGCTGACAAAAGACATCAGTCGTAATAGTCTGGCCAGATTTGAGAAAACTGTAATGAACAATACCGGCACTAGTCCACCAAACGCTTACAAGTAACTTTTTTGGGGTTAATTTTCGCTTGGGGCAGGATTTGGCTAGCTGGCCAGGATCCAACCATTGCGCTGAGCGCTTCTGATTATCGTAAAGAACCCATTTTTCATCACAGGTAATGATTCGGTTTAAAATACCTTCATTATTGTGCCGGTTTAGTAATGTAACGCAACAGTCGACGCGCGTTTGCCGGTTTGCTTCAGTCAATTCGTGAGGTACCCACCTTTCAAGCTTTTTAATCTTCCCAATTTGCTTCAAGTGAATTAAAACAGTTTTATCACTAACATCGCAGCCTGCAGCTAACTCGGACGTGGTTTGCGATGGATCCGCTTCCACAATAGCCTTCAACTCTTCATTATCAACTTGAGTCTCAGGCCGTCCACGGGGCTTGTTCTGCAGATCGAAATTTCCAGAACGAAAACGTTGGAACCAAAAACGAACTGTGTTTTCTTTTGCAACACGACCGCCATACACATCATTCAGCCTTCGAGTCGTTTCCGCAGCACTAGTGCCACGGCGGAACTCGTACTCGTAAATAATGCGATATTTTAAGTTTTCCATTTTGTAAAATGAGTGACGCAAACAGAAAAAAACAGAAGAAAAAAAACAAATGAATGACGGTCATCGAACCACAAATACATGAGTCTATAGCTGTACAAATTTGAATCTGGAATTCCTTACCAAAGAGGAGAAATTCGTGATTAAAGTGGCCAGTACGAAAAACGCCAATTTCATATGTAAGGACCTAATATTATGAAGACTGTGATTGTTTCTTTGTTGAATAGACTCGGAAACAACTGAGCCAATTTGTAAAGATATTTCACTGTTGGGAAACTACCCTATCCCCAGCTGACATGGACTATATTAATATGTAGATATTTTTGTTTAATTTGCGCGGAAGAAGTCGCAGTCAACTGCTAGTGTATTAATAAATCTCATAAACGTTGTACACGCACTAACCAGACACATCACTTTCTACTTACTTAAAGAAAGCGAAAATGACCAATATTTGTTCAACGTTCGTTTGACGATCTCTTGGAATTCTAGTGACCCATATTTGTGGACCAAATTGACAAGTCTGTTGGTATGTAATTTTCGATATGTGTGGCCAACATTTCGGAATAATGACAAACAAAACTTTTTTTTAACTTTATTTATAAAAAAACTGAACTTTCGCTTTCATGTTGCATATTTTAACACAGTTTTGCATACTTGATTTAAATTGTAATACAGTTACTCTGCCAATTTAATTAACGTTGTAACTTTAAATTCGTTGTTTGTTTTGATTTTAATTCTTGAACTAGAGTTAAACAGGTTTGCGTACAACTTGAATCTATATAAATATTTATTTATACCAACCGGTTCCAAATTCCATTCATATTTTTATATAACTATGAAACCTTTTTAATTTGAGGTTATAAAAATGTACTCAGGCTATAAAAAACTAATCGATATTTTCTTGCACTATTCTCTTATAAATAAAAATAATCTTGAGTCGCAAAGCTATAAAAATATATCGTCTTGAATGCAGTTTTGTATTAAAATTAACGATCCTTACAAAATTCCCCCATCGTAAGTCTATTGGCTCACAAAGAACCCCAGCAATAAATCCAATCATCAAAGATCCCAAAAAAAGATGAAATTAGCAGAGTATTGTTACTATAGTCGTTATTGATTTTTATATCAAACTAGCTTTTACCCGCGACTCCGTCCGCGCGGAATAAAAAATAGAAAACGGGGTAAAAATTATCCTATGTCCGTTTCCTGGTTCTAAACTACCTGCCCACCAATTTTCATCAAATCGATTCAGCCGTTCTTAAGTTATAAATAGTGTAACTAACACGACTTTCTTTTATATATACCTATATAAGATTACGAGTGGCAGAAATTAGTTGTGTACCTTTGCTTTTCTAATTTTAAAAAGCTACATTTTGACGTTTACTTGTGTACGGTTCGGTGTGCGATTTTTGTTACTACGAAGTAGTTATATACTTTTTGGTTACATTTTGCCTTACGATATGTTTTGCTCGTTAAAGTAATATTTATTAAAATCTTAGTTGATATATTATATATGTTTATTCAAAAATAATACAAAGCATGACTTTTAAGGAAATCTTTCGATATTCTTTCGAAATCCACTGTGAAGTGTATCGCAACAAAAATTTGGTGAATCTTCAGTTTGGTAAAACCTCCTTGGAAATTTTCTTGACGGTAAATCTTATCATTATCAATTTATGTAATCTATATTACCAATAAATCTGTACCGTAACTAATAACTTAAACTAAAATTACCACAAACCAACACTACAATTATTACTGACTTCGATGTAACCGAATAACAGGGATAACAAACCAATGGCATAATATTTTTGGTTATATATATTTTAGTATAAATCAGGTATTTTATGAGGAGAGAACGCAAGTGATTCCGTTAAGGAGTGCATCCATTAATCACACAGTCAAGATTATTTAATAGCATGTCTAAAACCTCCTTATTATATACTTTTTTTTAATAAAAATATGGCATTTATACTTAAAGGTTTGTTATTCCTGCCGTATATAACAATGTTACCTGCGATACAAAATCGATAAGTTATCGGTTTTGCGTCATTCAAACTACGCTAGCTCAAGTATGATAAGCGTTTTGTACAATTTTTGTGGCTGATTTTGATGCTATCGACAGTAGAACAACTGATCCTTACTTCATCTACAAATATAAAGGTAGACTGAGGTAAGCATCAGTCTTTTGTTCAGTAGACATTCTGTAACCGTCTCATCGCTTTATTTAGTACTAACTGTCGCACACGACTCCGTCCGTGCCGAATCAATTATAAAAAAAAACTTAATTAGTAGCCTATGTGTTCTTCCAGACTATGTTCTACATCTATGCCAAATTACATCGGTATCCGTTGAGTCGTTCTGGAGATACATTCGCATTTATAATATTACTAAGATTAATTTTATTTTATTTAATAGAATGAATTATACGTGAGTATTCATTCATCAATCTCTTTGTAACTTTTCTTCAGTTTAAAGATTGTTCTAGAAAAGCAAATACGTCAATGTACCGTTAGAATTGAACGCATAGGAATCATTTCAAAACGTACACTTTCAAATAACACTCAATATTTGATACCAAAGGGATCAAAGGGCTAATAAATAACATGTTCCGAAAGTACATAAAGAACGTCTTTTTTAATACATCCGAAAGAAAGTCCGAAGTGCACAGGCCTCATTCACTGACCGAACGAAATTACCATAACCCGCTCTTACTGGAAGAAATAGTACGAAATTGAACATGCAAAAATTAACCCTAACACGATAGGATTGAGTCTAAAATTGTGCAAAATCACAACTGTCGCCAGAGACAAATTGTGGGCACAAACAAGTTCCATATTTTGTTTTTATTTTAACAATTTACCGGTACTGATGATCAATCGCTATAAAAAGATTCAGTCACGAACGACATTTTGGATCGATTGAAAATCGATATTGAACGACATAGACGTGTAAATCGATTCGAAATTTGTTTCGGCGTGGGAATTATGATTGTTGGGATATATTTATTAGTATTAAGGGTTATTGAACTTAAACCTAAAAAACTGATAAATAATTCGTAAACAACGTGGAGAATAATAAGTAGAGATATTTTAAATAAAGACCTTCATTTATCCACTGGCTATCACAAAAAAAAGAATAAATTATATTTCATGGCAACTTCAATTTATAATCTTTAAAAAAAACAATACATCTAGATAATAAAGTTGCTTTTGCCTTAAGTCCAAGAAAGTAAAAAAAAAACAAAGGTCGTGACATATGCCAAAATGAGATATTTTAAATACGGCAATTTCAACACTACCCTTAAAAGTAACAGATAAAACTCGTTTCATTTTAAAACATCAGACATCACCAAAAGAAGAAACTGTAAAACAATTATGACGAATCAAGGGATGTACCTGAATTTAAAGTTACCTTTCACGATTTAACCGCGCATTTTAATCGAACAATTAAAATTGTCGTCGCGTCGAAATTTCTTTTTTTCCGGCCAGTACCATAATTATAATTTCCCGCCATTTTGAGACTTTTTTTTTATTGTCTGAATTGTTTTAAGACATTTAACATTATATAAAATGTCATGGAAACTGAGTCATAAATCTCAAGAGAGAAAAACCGGTAAGTTAAATGCACAACCAATAACTATAATGTATCCAATCTATTTCTAAATATTCAAAACAGTACTAATCTGATAATCTGATTAAAGGCTTATTCTATTATTATATTGTAACTAACTGTCGCCCGCGACTCCGTCCGCGCGCAGTTAAAAAAACTTAATAGCGGTATGAAAAATAGATAGTAGCCGATTCTCAGATCTATTGAATATAAATATAAAATTTCATAAAAATCGGTCAAGCCGTTGCGGAGGAGTATAATAACTAACATTGTGACACGAGAATTTTATATATAAGACTAGCTGTCGCCCGCAACTCTGTCTGCGCGCAGTTAGAAAAACTTAACAGGGGTATGAAAAATAGATGTTGGCCGATTCTCAGACCTACTCAATATGCTCACAAAATTTCATGAGAATCGGTCAAGCCGTTTCGAAGGAGTACGGGAACGAACATTGTGACACGAGAATTTTATATATTAGATTATCGTACAACGCATTTTTTAATCTTAAATACTCTCGTATAATATACGATTTAACAAAAATTATAATTGTCATAGTTTACAGCATAAAAAAACACTAACTGTATTACTCCAAAAAAATACAGTTAGACACTGTTTAGCTTAACACGTGTTTTAACACTTTAACTGCCGCTGATTGATATTATTGACGTCAACGTAGTTATATGTTTCACTATAAATTTGCATCAACACAATACTTTCGGTATAAGTACTTCATCTATATATATAAAAGAAAGTCGTGTTAGTTACACTATTTATAACTCGAGATAGGTCGAACTGATTTAGCTGAAAAATAATAGGGGCTAGCTTAGAACTAGGAGACGGACATAGGAACTTTTTTATCTTGTGTGCATTTTTTTTTATTCCGCGCGGACGGAGTCGCGGGTAAAAGCTAGTTTATTAATAAAGAACACATTTCGCAAGCCTACGCCTAATGTTTCAATAACCATGATTTGTCAAAAATCCGCGCCGAGTGTTAGAATCACGTTATAAAAGAGTTGACGTATGTTTAAGCTAAAATTTATTTGAAACATGAAATTTTTAATGGTAATGCTCTAAGTTCATAAAAAATAGAATGCATCTAACTAAAACTATTAAAACTTGATACTTTAAACATAATTCGAATTTTATAATAATCTGATAGGCAATTTTCCCGCCGTTTTAATATGATGTTACAGTCATTTTATAAGACTGATCGACGTGCATTCGAGTTCTAAGCATGGGTTACACCAAAACCGGTATAAACGTATGCACATTTAATGAATCAGTAAGCCTATTACACGAAGCGCGACAAAAATAGCCCACCTGTTGATAGGGTTGCTACCACATTACGATACCGGTTTTTGTAATATTGTTGCCAGGTATAAAAATAACCATAGAGTATTTATATACTACAATTAAATTGGTGTTGTTCTATATGTCATCGCTTTAAAAATATGTAAATTAAAGTCACAAAATGTTTATGTATTAAAATAAATAATGTTTAAGAAAAACAAAGGTAAGGTCAACTCTTTTTTTATATATCGGTTTAAAGTTATACGAAAACCTACTAAGAAGGTGTTTTTCCGTGACATTGAATTTCACCGGTTTACATGGCAACCCTATTTGAACCGTCTATTCACCTCAGCCGTTACAGATAATACCTATTAAGTAGTGCTTCGCGTCGCTAAATATTGCGAGATAAGAAACCGGTTCAGGAACACTGTAGTTTGCATTATGACACGTCTGGTTAACCATTCAAGTGAAAGGTATACAGTAGCAAGACATAAGTATAATACTGTCTTATCAAAGAACTATGAATCAACTAGTTTAAGGCAATTTTGATTGCTATCACTACGTTGGGAAAATGTTAGTAAATTGATCTTGTTTGGAAGGATGTTTGTTAGAAGGTATCTTCAGAACGACTCAATGGATCTAAATAAATTTTGGCATTATTATAGAACATAGTCTGAACGGACACATCAGCTACTTAGCAAGTGTTTTTAATTCCGCGCGGACAGTCATGGGCGACAGCTAGTAATAACACACTTAACAGATATTAATAAATTAAAATCAATTTAATAATAATAAACTAAAAGAAAATATACGACGTATCATATATATTAAATTGGTAGTAATGTTCCAGAATCTCTGTAGAGATTTCATTTTCATATCGTCCAAAAAAAGTCGATTTTTCTAGTAAATTACATGTGTTATAACTAAATAGATATATGCCCGTATACCACACACTATATTAGAATATTAACTAACATGCATCGGTTAACCTTTAGTGATAAAAATGTTATCATATAATATTGTTTTGTTGGATTCCGTATAACAATATTTTAAATACATTGTTACGTCAAGTTTATTTCAGTCCAAATAACAACGGACACTAAAATACAGAATAATTCAATGAAAATAAATATTACGCATTTAGAAATTCAGTAATTCAGTGTAGATTTAGTATGAAAAAGACACACAAGAGCCATTTTACTTAACCATTTAACGCAAGTACTAGTATATTCTGAGTGCGACAGTTATCTCTTTTCCTTAAGAATTATTTTTTTGTTCAAATTAAATTATAAAATATCTTCTGAACTTCGATTTTTAGATTTAAAATACCTAAAACCAGAAATTTTTATGAATTAAATTCTCTTTTGAGTAATAAAAAATATGAATAATGTCTTGTAGTATATAGGTTTTGAGTTTGGCCAGTTAAAACATTAAAAACCAAAGCGATATTAAAGTAAGAGAAGAGAGTGACAGAGATGTATCAAGGAATAGTACATACTGTATCTACCCTCGGTAGAGATAAGAACAGGTTGATGACAATTGTCAGGGATCCCTAAAATCTACAACTGCGCATCGTTATTGCAAAACATGTGTTCGATGTCAATACATGATGCACGACTGTTATCGTTTATTTCAACATAACCTAAGTATTGATAACAACTATGTTTACGTGCTTCTCTATGCGTTATGTAATATCAAATTGTCTATTATTAGTTATTTCATCTGTGGATGAGACGTATGGCGGGAAAATATGTCACAGAGTAATTTCGTTTCTTAGATAATTAGTTAGGTTTGGCTCACTCAAAGAATTGATACTTCTTTCACTTTATATTGAAGTAATTATACTACAATAATTGTGGCAAATGTATAATTTTTATTATGTATATTTTAATTAAATCTGTCAAATGTATACAGGTAATATATAAATTTTTTAACTCTTTAAGCTTGATTACGTCACGCAATGAAAACGAAAATATGTTTGTGATAGAATAAAATATAATCTGGTAATATTAAATTCTAAGTAACAGTAATTTTTATGTAACACAATACATTTCGGCAATGCCACTCCAAAAAGTAATAGAACGGAACGTTATTATTAAAAAAAATGTCATCTGACAGCTGATGATATCGTGGGACAGTGGTTGCCAACCTTGAAATATAATACAATGAAATAAGCAAATATCAGGGGTGCTAAACAATAGGTACATTATTCAAGATGATAAAAAATTAAAGGTGTGAAGGGTGACGCCCTTGAAATTATAAAGGGTGCTTGTGTGATGCAAATTATGTAGTACGGGAAGCCCTAAATCATTGCATAATCGTCCGTAATAAGTTGACAGCAAATTAGGTGGATAATTTCATTGGAAATGTCAGGTTACGTTTTAACAATAATTAATAGTAATAATTGACTTAAATACAATTATTTTAATTTAAAAAAAATTACTGAATAGCATTCAAATACATTTCAGTATTTTTTCTATTAAACCAGACCTCTAAGAAACACAGGGTACAAATAAAAAACATGTAAAAAAAAACCGTTGACTCTATGACTACATATTATGGTCATTCTGGAATTGTCTATATACATAGTCGTATCCTATTATACATTGAGTTTAATCACTTGTCGATAACATCACTTCGTTATCCATACAAATGCAAATACGGCAATAAAGTTTTATCGACTCGAAGGTCAATTCAATAACGTCCTGCTTTGTTAATAGCTCAGCTGTTTTTATAAAGAGATTACCTAATTACGTACCTTTATACGCAAATTAAATAATAACAAAATAAAATATGTATTCACGTTAGTATTCCACGAGACTAAAAATACTACGGGTTTAAACATGGAATAAAAAAAAAACATACAACAAAAATTTCTTCGTTAACAATATAATTTAGTGATCAGGACACTAAAATATAAATAAAAATTTCTAGCACAGAAATCTGAACAAATAATAAATCGATCATATTAACGAGACTATATTAAAATAACTGGATTATTAAAGTTAAATGTGTTTGAAAAAGGTAAATAATTGCATAATTTGTTACTACACGACTTATTTATGAAGAAACATTTAAATAATTGCTTTCATCTAACTCACCTCTTCTGTTCTCTATGGCTCACAGATTATAAAAACTTATGCAACTCAAAGTCAAGGTTACAACAGTTATGCAAACCGGTTATCGATATGCTAATAGCGCATTAGCAATTTGCAAATATGCATTCGATTACCATCAACAAAATGCATAACATTTTCACGTTTCCGCGCCGTGTTTCTAAATTTTTAATTTCAATATGACGTAAAAGGCAAAGGCAACGTGATCGTACGGATTGTCTTATTTATCTGTTGCTTTAATTTATTGATTTTTATATGCGTAAGATGGGAGTGAATTCAGATGTGACGGTTGAAAGACATGATTGGCAGATTACGTTGTACATATGCACCAACCCTCTTAAGGAAAAAGGGCAGGATGTGTTTTATAAAAGGAAAGTGATGACCGTAAGTCTTAATAAATAATTTATGTTACGGAAGTGAATTGAAGTCGGTTTCTTATCTGTTTTAAATATTGGATATCATCATGATGATCAAATATCAATTTTAATAATTGTAATATAATAATCCGGCACAAATAAATAGATTATGACATATCACACAGCGGAATATTGCTAAGAGATATAATTTTTACATCACGTACGCATTGACCTTGAAAAGTAAAAAAAAATTACCACATATTTAAATTTAGAATGTGATCATGATTTATTTATTTTTTATTTTAAGGACATCAAAAAATAATGAAAAAAGAAACACCATACTCCTTTCATTTCTTTGCAGACATTTAATATAGCCGACAGTAGCAACAGGATTGAAAGGTATGATGACGTCATCTTCAAAAATTCCAAAGCAACATTGTCATATAGAAAATTTGACAGTCGCCTGTTTAATATTCCAGTCAAAAACACACGTGAAATCGTCACATGCGAGTGTATAGTAACTTTGACTACTAAGAAAGGGACAAAGATCCGCCATTGTACTTTATCAATTCTGGCACTTTTAGTAAGGTAAAGATGACAATCACAAATATGCATGCTGATTTACATAAAATTGAAGCGTCTCTAAACGCATACTATCTAAATTATTACACAACATAAGAACACAAGAAAGTTAAAAACTTATTATTCGTTATTATTTGACTTAGATGCGCGCTTGACAAGTCCCGTCTTTTAAAATTCAATGATAGCATCGATACTAGTAACTAGAAGTAACTGGATACAAATTCCTTTATAATGTACGGCTCTGGATCCTAATTTGAAAGTAAAATAAGTCACGGATCCACGGCGAATAAATAAATAGACTTTACAAAGAGAATTCAACAAAAAAACAATTTATTATTAATACTTTCACGATTTAAAAAAATACTTAAATGAAAGCTTCCAGTTATTGATTAATAATTTAAATTATATTTTAAAAGAATAAATTAAAAAAATACATTTTTTTAGCATCGATGATTTTTGAAAAATAACCTCTCGTCTATACATTCCTGTTATTATTCCCGGCATAACTTTGCACAGACAAAAAATAAATCGTGTAATCTTCCACAGATTATAGCGCATGAAATTGCGAACCAACCTTGTACCTAATGACAGCTAGGCGTTATCGTACCTAAAGATTGCGGCCCACGATAATTATGATTGTACATGTATTACGATGTAACAAAAAATATTTACTCGTAATATGTAACGTATGTAAAATTTTGTAATAAAATATTTAATAGAACATATTTTACCTGTGCGTCTTCAAAAGGTTTTAGTAAATATTTACACAGTTTTTGCTATAAAATTTGACCTATTTTTATTTGTTTCAACGGACATTTGTAATTGTAATTAAATCAAGCAAATTAAACATATAAAATGTTTTTCAATTAACTAAGCAATCTAAATGACAATGCAATTTTAAATTATATGGATTTTTTTAAAAATCAAATGAAGGCTTTTAAACGTTGTCATAAAAAAAAAACTGTAAAAAGTCAGTATCTATATAAAAAATCTTAAATTCAACTCTTAGCTTACCCGTAACATGATTTTTTTTAAAAACTATACCAAAAATCCAAAGTTTAACAACTTTTTAACGTAAATGATTAATTGTAGGGTAAAGAACTCAAAAGAGAGAGCCAACCCATCAACTACCTAAGACCTTTGGCCTCAGGACCTTTACAAAGGTTTAAATCTTCAAGAAATAGTTTTATATTTTATTTTGAAATATTAGATGAAATATAGAATATTAAATGCGGTGTAGCGTTATGAATATTTAGTTTGCTCCGACTTTTCCAACTCGAATGCATCTTGTCTTGTCTAAAATAAATTCCTTACCGCACCGCGGAGCTATTTTAAGTTTTCGCAACAAACCCGCTCAGACACAAAACAAAAAAGTGGTCATAGCATAAAATCTTATTAATAGGCATCTCACGCCGACACAGAATGCACCCAAGCTCTATTAAAAATAATCCTTTGACACTTTATTGAAAAAATAAAACTTCCACAAGCACAAAATAAAAAATAAATTAAAACACAACACGTGACTTTTTAAAAGAGCGCGAAAGCAAAATTAAAAAAAAAAGAAACACAAATATCTATGCCATTAAATTTAAAAAAATACAGATTAAATATAAACGCGGCATGTTTTTAAACGGAACGCATTTGTGTAATAAAAAAAAGTAAAAATAGTTGGTGCGTTTGGCACGTACCGAGCGGTCGTATGTCGCGACTGTTCCGTCGCGCTCGGAAACTCTTACTGAGGCGACTTTTCGAGCGCTTCGCTTTCAGAACAAGCTCTGCCATCTTTCTTTAGTGTGTGTTTGTAGTGAAGGACATCATGTCGATAGGTTAATGTTATCGAACTATTTATCTATTGTAGATTCTAATATTTTCCATTGTTTTCTTTAACTGCTACCTAATCTAATTTGTTCAAGTTTTCAATTTATGATTCAATTACTTGAATTCAATTTATTTCGTTACCTACGTACGCCATTATTACGCAGTGATAATTTTCTGTAAGCACTACTATTTATATTACATATTATTTTAATCTATTAGAAGAGCTGAATAACGTAGACTACCAGTAAAGTCATTGAGTTGGTAAATTTAAATTTTGTTTGTTTTGGTTATAGGTAATAAACCCGAATGTGCTGTTTTGAGACACTGGTTTCATACACATGTCCATGTGCCTAGTGCCTCAAATCAACGCTGATTTTTGAATTAAATGTTTTAATAATTTTGTCAGTTTAAATTTAAATTTTACTTATTAGTACTACTCTACTAACAATATATGGACTTATAATTGGTCTCAATTAAACGATTTTTATTTTTTATTTTAAAATTTTCATTATTTACCAGAACAATGACTTTAATTTCACTTTCCGAATGTTGCCATTTGTTGTGTCTTATTTATTGAAGCAATCACATTTTTCCAATATCTTTTTATTACTAATATGAGCAAATAGGCTATTTATCATTGCTGAGATTTATAAATACGTGCATAAAAAATATATTTAAAACATTAAATATCGAGTTCCTATACACCATGGAACATCACTAGCCTGGAACATTATCCCATAACACACACGTAATTCTATTCCAAACACACACATACACATTTAGTGAACTAGAGCTTAAAGCTAAATTATACTGTCCATAGTATTTTTAACTTTAATTCCAGGGTGTAAAGTCTAATATAAAGTTGAATATATCTTCTAGGTGATTTCACAGCTCCAGAGATTAATAGATTTTATTGTCTTTTCTCCTTGTTTGTTTTATCATACATCTTAGTAAAGTTTCATGACTTTAAATATAGAGGATAACTGTTTTGTATATATAAATAAGAACATTTAACTATTTCAGCACTTATAGGTGAGTCAATTTACTGTTGATTTCCTAGACCAAAATCTCTGTATAAAATATACCGTCATCCCTGTCATTTTCTTTGACAAAATCTAGATAAAAATATGTTTTAAACGTATATTTCGGTCTCAGAAAACCACGGTTAGTAGGCTACATTTTACATCACTCAATTTTGGCTTCATAAAGGCCTCTTTGACTTAAAAAAAACACGACCAACAATTAGCCAATGAAGTATTTTTGGTTTAAATTACTGCAATTATATTTGTTTAAGTGAAGGGGGCAAACGCATTAGGGAATACAACGGTGATTATCGACATGGACATGCGCAACACTAGTGGAACCGCAGATGCGTTGCCGGCCTTTGAGAAAAAGATACACTCGCTTCTTGAAGGATTAGTCGTACTGGTTTGGAAATACCTCTGGGAACAGACTGTTCCACAACGTGGTAGTGCGTCGCAGGAAATTCCTCTAGAATCGCTCCATTGAGAAATTTCCCATCAAAGTGGTGTGCACGATAAATGGCGGACTGTCGTGTCGTCCGAAATTAAAAACAAAAATAATCACAAGAAATGGAAAGGATACATACGTATATACTAAAAATTTGTTTGTTTACAATAGTTTTCAGATATCTTAAAGGCTTTTAACATTGCACGAGTCGCTGGCAAACATATATAGGCGCATAGATGTAGAGAGCACGGCACAGCTCGCCAATAACCTTGGACCGATAAGTTATTTGAAAAGATCCATACCTACCTTACAGGTACCCAAAAATATTAAAAAATTGTCAATTATCTCTAACCTAACATTGATAGTTATCTTTACTTGTTTATTATTTACTGGTTAAATGGATAAGTCAGTATTTCTCTCTCATCTATCTATATATATAAAAGAAAGTCGTGTTAGTTACACTATTTATAACTCAAGAACAGCTGAATCGATTTGACTGAAAATTGGTGGGCAGGTAGCTTAGAGCCAGGAAAAGGACATAGGATAATTTTTACCCCGTTTTCTATTTTTTATTCCGCGCGGACGGAGTCGCGGGTAAAAGCTAGTCTATATATATAAAAGAAAGTCGTGTTAGTTACACTATTTATAACTCAAGAACGGCTGAATCGATTTGACTGAAAATTGGTGGGCAGGTAGCTTAGAACCAGGAAACGGACATAGGATAATTTTTACCCCGTTTTCTATTTTTTATTCCGCGCGGACGGAGTCGCGGGTAAAAGCTAGTTGATGATATATCTGCTTGATTTCTTATCTCTGTATTATCTTATGTTTACATAACTGTCATCACTCCACACATAAATGCATAATAGACTACAAAGAAAGGAATTCAAATTGCTCTATCACTCTCTATTAAGTACAGAGCCTCAATCTTAATTCCTATTATTCAGTAAAAGCGATTAATTCATGACCTAGAATAGATGTGTATATAGGTTAAATATTATACGTAATTTATTCCACCCTAGTGACTCAAACATATAAAGCTCGTAATATGTATGACTCATTCATCTCCAAGGGCGAACTTTATTGCTATTGAAATCATCCACGTATATATATAAATTACGTAAACTGTTTGTCTGGACTGATGTAATCATACTGTACTTATCCCACTTTATATGAACACCAGAATTTCCTCTTCCAGATCTATCTACCGCCATTTCTGTCAATCTTGCTCCTATTTGTAAGATTTAATACATTCGATGAACTTCTCCTTTGCTTTTATTTAAAAAGACAGTTTTTTTATTATTTTCCGCTTTTTCGTTCAATCTTATAAGATCTAGGTCTAGCATTTTCTTAATAAGATAGTAAACAAGACAACTGCTATAAAGATAACATGATATCGGTTATTTTTTTAATAGTGTAATGTAAGCATTTGAGCGTCGGTGGCTCAAGGGTTAAGCACTTGACTTACAATCTGCAGGTACTGGGTTCAAATCCCGCCATCTACCAATGTGTTTTTTTCGATTCACATATGTATATTTATCCGACATTCTTACGGTGATAGAAAACATCGTGATGCTGCACATATCTGAGAAGAAATTCAATTATGTATGTGTAGTCAACTCGCACTGGGCCAGTGTGGTTGACTATGACCTAGTCACCCCTAACTTAGGGTAGGCTCCGAGCCCCTCAGTGGGGACGTACAGTGAGCTCATAATGATGCAAGGACTTGAAGGTATTTATTTCATTCTGTTTGATAAAACTGAGATTTTTTTGTATGCATGTATGGACAGTGTAAACCCACGTTGAGGAATAAATCCTTAAAATAGTAAAAATGTAAGTCTGTCGTATAATGGACATTGAATAAGCATGTTGGTGGTTAGCTAGCGGTAAGTCACGATGGCCCACATCATGGGACAACCGATCGCAGGCGCACTAGTGATGTACCTTCAACTTCTTAATCAGCAATGAAATTATCGATATTTAATTTTTATCGATATTTCAAAAAAAAAATTACAACACTATTTTTTCACATAATTCATTTTCTTTTTTGCTCGTTTTTACATACGATTGCTTGAATTGAAAACTTGAGCACTGCAAATTAAATTTGCAACGACGATTAAACGATTAATCGGGTTTTTAGATACCTTTTGACATTCCTAGAATCAGTTAAATCTAAAGAAATGGACAACAAACTATTAAATATTCAAATCATCTTTAAAAAATTTGATAAAGTCACATCACTAATAGAAAGTCAGGGAATTATGATCGGGCAGCGGGCAACGTGCAGCTTTGACCATAGAGAAAAATACTAGGCAAAGAGCAATAAATTCTGCCATTTCACGGTCGATGAAGTAAAAATAACAACCAGATATTACATGTATATCATGCCGCAACTGACTCAATTTACACTTACACAAAACGAGCACACAAACAAGCAAATTTAAAACAGATTATTCGTGTTTATTCGACGGAATGGGCGCGCTTTACAAGTCCTGTCTCTTAAATGTCAAAGGGCATTGGTATCGAGCACGATCTGTAGCGCTGCAGCGCTGCAAGCAGCTTTAATAGACTATTGTTTGTTAAAACATTGTTCCTACATTTCTGATCGCATTATCAATATGTAGCCCAAAATATAAATATTAATTGTAAAATAAGCTCTAGTTAGTAGGGGTTATGGTTTCCCCAACTCTACATCTAACTTTAATTCTCCATTAATGAACACTTACTCAAAGTATGTTTATGTTCACTGTCGCTTAGTACATTTCTTATACTAATAGAATAGAATAATCGTTTATTGCCACACAAAAGAGACTTATGAACTAATATTAAAACAAAAAGATTAAAAACATGGCAAATGGTAGCCAGCTCAGCTGATACAGGGACGACATCGGCCCTCCCTGAGCTGGTTTTCAGCAGGCCCCTTTGCTCTCACAACATATGCACTTAGGTGGTAGGGTAACTAAACTAAATAACAAAAAAAGAGAATTATAGTACAATTTTTTAAATTTTAAACAATGTTTGTGCGAAGTTAATAATAATTTTAACTTTCAATAACAATAACATTATATGGATGGACTAATACATTTAAAGGTCTCTAAGTACTCCATAAGTTCCATTGTAAATGGGAATAGAAATGGGAATAGATTATTTGACTGTACATGAAACCGATCCATATTATTATGTCACTAGATGTCACCCATTCGACCGTCGACCTTAATAAGCCTCTGTGTTCTTTCAGAGTAAATTCTACATCTATGCCAAACATCAAGATCCGTTGAGCTGTTTCGGAGATACCTTCAAACAAATATACATCCATCTAAACATTCGCATTTATATAATTAGTAAGATTAACTGATATATCTAAATGAGAGATGACAAATTACAAAAAAAGAACTATTAATAAAGATTCGAGTACCATAAACATAATGTTAGTCACCACAACAGATAATAAATAATTCTTTATAAATACAATTCAACCAAAGCATTGAGTCAACTATGTAATAAATAAAATAAAATATAATACATATGCAACCGCAGTATTGCATATTATTTAAAGATGGCGATGACGTTTCTAAGAACATAATAACATGTCATTTAGTACCACATTTAATCTATGACACAAACGTTTCAAACCTTTCTGTGCCATCGATTCCCTCTCCATGTTCACTTTAATAAACTTACTTAGTGGCAGTAAACGTTTTAAAGTGTTTGGATGTAACGAAAGTCAGCTCTATAATTGATTTACAAATTCGAATATCTCTGTGTAATATAAACTTTAATATGAACTCATCAGTAGGCAGTGATATTTAAATCTTCCCAGTATCAAAGAAAAACATTCCACAAAATCAATTAAAATAAGTTTAAAGTTTACTTTATCTTTAATACTAACGCTCGCCCGCGACTTCGTAAGCGCGAAATAACAAAAAGTAACCATAATATGCCCGCATGTATCAACCTTCCAGTAAAAGTACCGCCAAAATTGGTGCAGCCCTTTCGGAAATTACCCGAAACAAATGCAGCTAGCTGACTGACAGATACACAAAAATTTCAATTGGTTTTTCGTTGTAGGTAAAGTAAATACGTCACGCACACGAAATACGATTTTATTTTCGATATAACTTACAGACACTACAATTTTATTAACTGTATAGATCTTACTAATATTATAAATGCGGAAATTAAGATGGATACATGGATGGATGGATGTCTATTACCAGGTATCTCCAGAACGCCTAAACGTACCTCACTGAAATTTGATATAAATGTAAAACATACTATGGAATATAATATATAGGCTACAAATTAAGTTTTTTTTTCAATTCCACGGCAAAGGCGGAAAAGAACTAGTGACATTATAAAAATGCGTCATAAAAATTTCAGCCTTTAATTTACTTTTTTTAAAAATCAAATACTTAAGAGGAAAATAAGATCTGGTTTTACCATATGACTAATTTTCTTATGACTGTTTTAAAATTGAACAATAGCTTCATAGTAAAATATAACCACATTTAGGTTTGACCCATTGTTTCAATTCTCTTTATAATTTTAATTTAGATCAGAAATAAAATGTACGTAGGTCATATTTATTAAGAAATACACGTAATTTCTAACCACTGGAATAACAATAAGTCATTGGTCTTTTTATAAAGTTGTAAAAAAAATTAACAAAACGTTGTAAAAACAATTGCTTGCTGCCTCTGTAAGTCCAGATTATCAGCGACGCACATGGTTTGAAGTAAGTGCAAAAGCCGCCGCCATATTGTGACGTCATAGGTCTCACATTAAAAAGTTGGTAGTCTTTACAGACAGCTTACCAACTTTATCAAAAAATTATTTTTTAAATAAAGATTTAATTAAAAAAAATATATTTACCTAGTTGTTTTTTGGTTGAATTTAAAGTTTTTTTCTTGCAATTTTTGACAGATCATAGTGAAACAATTGCATATTATTATTTGAAATACATAATACAGAAGAAAAACAGTGATAAAGGTAAACAACGACTTTACATCTTTATCACCTTCAACTTCAACGCAAAGTCATAAAAACATTACGCATAGCCTAATTAAAATCTAGTTTTGTCGTACACGTTTTAATTTCCTCGAATTTTACTAAATCATGTTACAACGCTATGTTCACAATGAGTAAAGTATGCTTTGTACAAGTACAAGAAAACAAAATATATGTTTTCGCTGTCATTTTATATTTTAAGACAAAGAATCTTATATAATTATAGTTACTATACTACGATTGTACCTCCAACTCTATTTTCAAAGTTAGTCGAGCCGTTCAGATTACAGTTAGTTCTTAGATTCAAATTTTCCCAACCGTTTCTTTTTAGGAAATGATGGGAAAGAGAAGTGAATTTTACGGAGGAGGGACCGCAAAGGAAGGATCCTCTTTCTGTGAATCCCCTCCTCTGTCGATTAAGGGTAGGCAACGCAACTACAATTTCGGATGTCTATTGTCAGCTTTCGTTTCGCAATTTCGGCAAATTCAAGTAGCCGCTTGATCGTTTGCCACCTTAATTAATTAGTGAAGGAACCAATGTTTATTCTATGAATAAAAAACTTAATTCTTCACAAGAAGTACATTTTATTTCTATGAATTTTCGTTATATATTGTCACGTCGTTGCCATGGTGAAGTAGCGCTCATTCGTCGTTAACATACTTACTATAGCAAAAAGTGTCGTGACAAATTTTCGTAAGAATTTCTTCCGTCTAGCCCCCTTTCACAACGCGCGATAAGGAACTTCGTTCCAATATAACGGTTGTATTTAGTTTCTGTCCTGCAAAATTCTAGTAAATCAAGCAAATAACAGTATGAAATTACCTTTATACTATTCGATGAATCAACGAGCTAATCCTTACATACTAAATCATCACATATGTATGCATAACGAATGATTTATAGATGTCGCCACTTTGTATGTCATGATGTGTGTGACACAGGAAGGCCTAGAAAGTGCTCGTAAAATACCATGCGATAAAACTCTGGTAATTTGGGTACGATGGAACAAAATTATTTCTCGTTATAAGGCCGAGCGAAACAAAAACTACAATTGCGGTAAATGCTAACAAGTTAGGTGAATGATTTCTAGTTAAATTCAGTATAAATTAAATGAAGGAAATAGTCAGGTTATACCGGTCATAAAAACTAAAAATACAGAGGTATTTAATTTATTCGGCCAGTAGTGTCAATGTCAAACGCATCGTATATTTCGGGCGCCGAAAACGATTACCTTTCTAGTAACAATAGTATTCTACTGTATAAGGTTTACGTCTAGGTCGCCTAAAAAAGCTAGGCGCTAGTCACTAGTCACGCTTTGATGTCTGAGAAAGCGTCTCTTTCCGTTGATGTCATTGTTCGGGTGTTGAATTAAAAAAAAATAAGGTGACCATGTTGCCTGATTAAAATAATTGGAACGGTAAGACAAAACTATTTTCTGGCTTCATTATCAGATTTCTTATTAGATTTCATGTATAATATTTTCTATTCAAATACAGGTTTTGACTTTAATGATATTTTATGTAGATGAAGTTAATTTTTTTGTAAGTTCACGACGAAGCTGAAAATGAGGTTTTATTAGTACTGTTTATTTTCCTTTTTGGGATCAAGCTTTTTAATCTATCAATAATATCGATTATGTTATGATTCTGTTATGATACAAATCTTCAATTAAAATAAAAAAAAATGAAAAAAACTTGTTATTTGTACGGATTAAAATGAAAAATATAAAAATGTCACCACCATGACCAACTGACTCACGTCAATAAATCATTAAACGCGCGAAACGCGTTACTTTTTTTTGGTACAATGTCCCGTATAGAGACGTGCTTAAACTGCTAATGTTGCTAGTTTAAATTTGTAAAGATAGGTGGCGAACGTAACGCGCTAATTCATTCATTAAAAACATCAATGATCTAAATACTTTGTCACGTAGGCTTCATTAAATATTTATTGGTCAGATAAATGGAGTAACAGCAACACGTGTACATTAAATTTGTTTTTTTTTAGTATTTTCATTGTTTTGAGAATTAGTTCAAACTTAATTTTTATGTTCTTGTAGGAATAAGTAACTCAAAATCAAAATCATCCTGCCCTTTTACCTACGGAAGTCGGCACAGTATTACATCCTTATGGGTCCTCTTATTTGAAATCACTCTATTCTTACACATATCCTCTTTCACACCATCCATCCATACATCTTTCGGTCCTTTGCACCTTTGTAGCCATCCGCATTCAATCTCATTTCTTTTTTGTTTATTTGATCATCAACTAAGTTCATTTTCACGTTAACTTAAAAAATGTGTTTCTATGTTTACTAATAGCTCCATGATCGCATTTGGCGTTCTAGTCATCAAAACGAGAAACTTCCAAAGTTGTAAAACTAAAACCTAAAAAATTTATTAAAAAATATAGTTTGGAAATGTCTGAAAGCGAAATGCGCGGCTTTAAATAATACTTTAGAAACGGTAATGAAAATTTAGTCTCTGTCATTATAGATCCAAATATTAACTTACTTCAAAGGGCTACATGTATGAATACAGGGTAAAACTTTCAAGTGCGGCAAAGAGCATGCGGCTGTAGCAATTTGTCCATTATACTTTCACTTTGATACAACTCTCGCCATCTATCGACATTTTTGAAAACTCGCCTCACGATAAATAATTAATTTTTCAAATAATAAGTTGCAGTAAATAGTTAAAAGCTTATTTTCAATTAAAATTATAATATCTATATTAAATCTTCCAATTTTAATATAAGGATTTAAAAGTAAATGTGCACATTGCTCATTGAAAGTATGAAAGTAATCGATATGGCAACACCAGGCTATTCGCGGTCAAGGTCAAGTTCATCTTTGCTTTTTGTTTTTTGGAATTTGTACTTTGGATTTACCTGTTTATATTCTGATAGTTGAAGATATAAGTATTGTGCATTGAACTGTGATATAATAACCATCAAAATGTGTTCATTAGCAAAATCATTTAATTATCTGAGAAATAGTAACAGAGTTTTAGGTAAAATGAAAACATTGATTTATTTAGCCGACATGACCTTTTCGCGAAACTATAAATTGTTTTATTACAGGATTATTTCCGAGATTATATTCATCGAATACACCTCAATATGAAACTTTAGCTGTGTCAGTGCCGAAAAAATATGTATATCATGTTGAATTGAATAGACCTAACAAGTTTAATACATTCACACCAACTATGTGGAAGTAAGTTTGAACCGATTCTTTATTTTTTTTTTACAAAAAAAAAAGTAAATAATAACTAATAAGCACAGGTGGGCACAGTTAATCGAAAAGTTAACTTCGTTAATTGTTAATTCGTTAATTAAAAAATTAACTTCGTTAATCGTTAAAGCGTTAAATTCTCGAAAATTTAACGCAAGTTAAAGTTAATCGTTAACAGTTAACCATACCAAAATTATACATACTAATTTCACACTTATTGTGCCGACACTTGTTTAAAATGTTCATTTGATATTATAAAAATGAATTTTATTAATATAAAAATTAATCTTAATTCTATAAAACATGAGTATAAGAGACAAGTATGAATGCATTATAGTATATTTCATTACGAGTGCGGAAAGCCTGTCATTGCAAAGTGTTCCGACAAATGTCTACCCGACCTGAGGCGCAGCCGAAGGTGAGGGTTGACAGTTGGCACAAGTTTTTTTAATACAGTTGCGAAAAAATTAAGAAATTAAAATAATAATAAAAACACAATAAACTCAACTAACTAAAAAGTTTGAAAAATTGCGCCAACCGTGAAAGAATACAAACAGAGATTTTTTTTGTTTTCTTCACCCATTCTGGGTAGGCAAAGGGAACTATGCCCAAACGTCCAACTCTTCAGGAGATTATTTTTATTGATATGACATGAAAATGAAATTTAATGAGATGAAATAAAATGAATCCAACCTAATTCATTGAATCTAATCATTAAATCTGATATTGTAACAAATTAGGAGCTTCTTTTTAGAAGTATTTGTATGAATCATAAAAACTTCAATGATTTTTTTTTCTAAAAACTTCGTGGTTAGTTTTTTCTTTTTAATAGATATTATTTTGACAGTTGGGAAAGAGAACGCACGAGTTTGGAAAAGTAAAGAAAAAGCACGAATAAAAAAGTGTTTTTAATACAGTAGCTCAAAAAGTGGCGTATTGCAGGGACGAAGAGCGTTCGGAATGTGGGCTATTACATACTCGTGCTTTTTTATATACTCGTTATGAAATATACTATTTCGAACCTTCTTTTGATTTTGTCCTGTTGGTCATGTCTTTCCCGGACGCTCTGATGCATCACACTTGCACGCGAACTTCACATATATCAATTATCAACTCGCTCGTTCACCATTCGAGTCGCCGACAGTTGCCCAACATAGTTAAACTTACGAGCGTGCCGTGGCGCGTAATTTTAACAAAATGACAGCACGTCTCCAAGTTTCTAATTTAACGATTAACGGACTTTTATTAACGGAAGTTGAGTTTAACGGAAGTTAACAAAAGCGTTAACACTTTTTGAAGTTAACTTAAAAGTTAATCCGTTAAGCAAAATGTTAACTTCGTTAATTAACGATTAACGGATTAACGAGTTAATGCCCAGCTCTGCTAATAAGTTTTATACTCTGCCAGTGTGTCAGTACTTAGTTACATGTTCAAATGACTTTATCTGAGTTATATTTTTCAATCTTAATAACTATAACTGTTATTGTATAAAACAGTTATATGGTGTTCGGCCAGGATCTACATCTATATATATAAAAGAAAGTCGTGTTAGTTACACTATTTATAACTCAAGAACGGCTGAATAGATTTGACTGAAAATTGGTGGGCAGGTAGCTTAGAACCAGGAAACGGACATAGGATAATTTTTACCCCGTTTTCAAATTTTTTTTTCTTCCGCGCGTACTGAGTCGCGGGTTAAAACTAGTTTGATATATTTACATAATATGTATGTTGTTTTAGCTAATGTTAGATTATCAGTAGAAACTATCAGTAGAAATAAAGAATTATTTGTTCATGTTTAAATTATAAGTTGATGTGTTTTTGTTTTTCATTAAAAAGTTTAGGCTTTCAAAGTAGGTGCCATTTTTTTGTCGATTTTTATGTATACAAATATGTTTTGTATAATTAATTTCAGAGAGTTGATCACTTGTTTCTCAGCATTAAGTGATAACCCGGAGTGTAGAGTTGTAATATTATCGGGACAAGGAAAACATTTTACTGGAGGTAACATATTTTACTTACTTTCTTACTAATATGATACAAAAGTTTGGATATTTGTTATCAAATTTCTCCATGGTTCGTCCATCCATTTTGGTATAGATGAACACAGACTACTTATAATCCGGAAAATGTTTGGCTACTTTGGAATAAGTTTCATTTGCATATTTACTTAATAACTGCAACAGTTCAACACATTTTATTGAACTTTGGTACAGGTATAGAACATAGTTAAGAGTCACAGATGAGATACTTAAATTTTTTTTTTAAATTCTGCAAAAGCAAAAGTTGCTAGTAAAAGCCAGTTAACAATATTTTTTTTAAATTAGGCTATTGTATTTTGTTTGTATGACTTTGTAAGTCATGTAAACTTGGCTGAAAAGTCAATGTAAGTATGTAATAAGTTATGTCGTCAGAAACTTATCTCCGTACCATGAAACTAAATTATTAAGTCCAACATCTGATTTATATTTAAAATTTTGATACTCTCTTGGATTTAATGTAGCATAAATAACATAAGATTGAGAGTAAATGTGTCACAGAGGTAGCGGAAGACTGAAAAAAGTATGGATTATGTGAAAGAGCATGTGCATAACAGAGACTTCAGATATGATCGCTAGTGAATGTATTTACGAGTTCATAAAGTGCTAACATTACATATGTCAAGCGTTGGTTGCTTAGGGGTTAAGCACTTGACTTGCAATCTGCAGGCCCTGGGTTCGTATCCCACCATGTACCAATGTGATTTTCAATTTACATATGTACATTTATCCGACATTCTAATGGTGAAGGAAAACATTGTGATACTGCACATATCTGAGAAGTAGTTCAATGATATGTGTGAAGTCAACCCGCACTGGACCAGCGTGGTTGACTGTGGCCTAGTCACCCCTAACTTGGGGCTCCGAACCCTTAGTGGGGACATATAGTGAGCTGATGATTGCATAGGAAAAAGGACCAGCTGATGTATTATTTTCTATTTCAGGTATTGACTTGAATGGCTTCGTGGAAAATGCTAGTAAAGCCCACGAATTGAGTGATGTAGCAAGAAAAGCTAGATACCTGTACAAAATGATCGAACATTATCAGGTATATTCTGTTATTTTGAAATCATATTTATTTATCAAATATTAATCCAAGTTTATTAATAGATTTTTTCAGCCATATTTTTCTATACTTTGTTCTAATAATACATGTATGGGTAAGCAAATACAGTCCAACCTTGATAAGCGAGAATCCAAGCGAGCGGGAAATTTTTCTCGCTCATGGAGGTTGTTCATTGGGACCGAACCATTGTTCTCTCACAGAAGTTTCATATTTATCTAGGTTCAAATATATTTCTTTATACAAGACTAAAGAATAATATAGAATTCTAATGATCTAAGAAATTTTCGAATTAATTTTGTACTTTATTTGTTACATATAAAAATTCACATACAAATTTCTGCTCTTTATAATATTAGTGAACATATCTTACTTATATTATAAACTAGCTTTTATCCGCGACTCCGTCCGCGCGGAATAAAAAAATGCACACAAAGATAAAAAAGTTCCTATGTCCGTCTCCTAGTTCTAAGCTACCTCCCCATCAATTTTCAGCTAAATCAGTTCGACCGATCTTGAGTTATAAATAGTGTAACTAACACGACTTTCTTTTATATAAATAAGATATAGATGCGAATGTTTAGATGGATGTTTGTTAGAATATCTCCGGAAAGGCTCAACGGATCTTGATGAAATTTGGCACAGGTGTAGTTATAGTCTGGAAGAACACATAGGTTACTAATAAAGTTTTTTTTTTATTAAGTGCGGATTGAGTCACGGGTTATAGCTATAGCTAGTTATTTATAACAATAATATAAATTTCCAGGATGGTATAACAGCATTAGAAAACTGTGTAAAGCCAGTACTTGCAGTTGTTCACAGCGCATGTGTCGGTGCAGGAGTTGATTTGATTACAGCCGCAGATGTTAGGTGAGGATTTTTTTTTTCATATAAATGTTTACTTAATTTCTATGTACTATATTCAAGTGACCAGTTTTAAACAGTGGAAGAAGTCAGCAACAACATCAGTTGCAGGAATTGTCCTCGCTCAGTGAAATATCACGACCTTACAGAAGATAGGCCTCAAGTGGAAGTAATTCAAAGTACAGTCTGATGAGTGTGGTGCCGGAGGACTCATTTTTGTCCTCTTTCCCTTCCCATCCCTTTTCTTATAAGGAAAGGATGTGGATTTGATGGAGGAGGAGATACATAGGAAGGTTAAATATTGTTTTTATGTGCGTCTCCTCCTTCGTCGCTTGAGGGTAGGCAACACATCTGCAATTGTTAACGTCTATGGGCAGTGGTCGTTTCGTCATTTCTGCGAATTCATGTGGTCGTTTGCTCGTTTGCCACATTGTAATATAAAAAAAAAAACAATTCCCATAGACATTTGCAAGTTTAACTCTTACAGGACCATAAGATTTCCAAGACTGTAAATAAGCCAACACAATATTTTAGCTACAATAGCTTAGCACAGTTTTTTTTTAATTAATTTGAAACACATTTGCTGCTTTGGACATATATTTTATTTTGACATTCAGGAAAAAAAATAGCTATTAAATAATAATTGAACGATCCATAACGGTTTTTGTAAAAGGGAAAAACATTTCCCTTGAACGTGAAATTGTTAAGGGACAGAGAAAAGTTATATCTCCTTAATCGGGTTAGATTAAATATTGCTATATTTTGATTTTGTGATGTTTGTTAGTTTTTTTTAATTATTTAATATTATCTTTTCTTTTGTAGATATTGTACAGAGGAGGCTTGGTTTCAAGTTAAAGAAGTAGACGTTGGTCTTGCCGCTGATGTTGGTACATTACAGAGATTACCAAAGGTAAGTTCTAGAAGTTACAAATTATTAAATAAGCTCTCATATTTGCAATTACTAGATATATTAGCACAATTGGTATAGTATTTTTCAGTCCAAAGTCAATATTAAGATCTAAATATGAGTGCCATTTTTTCTTTTTTTTCCAGTTATTTTGTAAAATTTTATAAATGTTAATGTAGTAAGTTTAGATAAATGGATGGATGGATGTATGTTTGAAGTTATCTTCGGAACAGCTCAACAGATCTTGATGTAATTTTACATAGATGTAGAACATAGTCCGGAAAAACACATAGGCTATTAATTTAGTTTTTTTTATAATTCCCCGCAGACGGAGTCGCGGGTTAAAGCTAGTATAATATATTTATGTAATATCTTAGTATTTATGTCTCCTATACACATGACACAGTATTTCTACTAATCCTAATTATTTAAGTTTCTAATTTTATAACTTAGTAACAAAATATAGATTTCTGTTGTCCAAAATAAAGAATTATGTATTTAAATATATATTTATATGTCTACAGGTAATAGGTAATACATCAATTGCCCGTGAACTTTGTTACACAGCGAGAAAGTTGCCCGCTAAAGAGGCCTTGGACATTGGTCTTGTTAGTAAAGTGTTTCCAGATAGAGATAGGTAAGTTATTGATTATTATCTTAATATATATAAATCTCGTGTCACAATGTTTGTCCTCAATGGACTCCTAAACCACTTAACCGATTATAATAAAATTCGCACACCATGTGCAGTTCGATCCAACTTGAGAGATAGGATAGTTTAAATCTCAAATTATAGTCGCAATTTTAATTTATTGCTAATTATTTGTCTGTTATTATTTGACAGTCAGCTTGACCGATTCTCATGAAATTTTGTGAGCATATTCAGTAGGTCTGAAAATCGGACAACATCTATTTTTCATACTCCCCCCCATTTAGTTTTTTTAAAACTACGCGCGGACGGAGTCGCGGGTGACACCTAGTAATATTGTAAAAAATATTTAAAATATAGATACAACCTCCATAAGCGAGAAACTACTATAAATAAGAAAAAATATTGCGGTACCTTGGACTCTCGCTTATCCAGGTTTGACTGTATAAGTATATAAATAGAACCAAACCAAATTGTATATGAAAAAACTACTACTGGTAGAGTTTTGCTTTAATAATTGAAAGCTTTGACAGATATCGGTATTAATTATGTACCAATATGATTTATATAATAGAAAGGGCTAGTAATGTCCGCTCTATAACTAGTATTATATTTAAATCTATTTGATATTTTTTTACTAGAATTTTATTATGCTTTAGTTGAAATGTAGCCTTTTACGTTATTGTTTTATCATTCTATACTTAAAATAAATTATCGTACACTTAATGATGTATTCAGAACCATTAATTGGTAACTAAGGGAGACCCTTAGCTTATATATCTCCAGCTAAATCTACACAAAGGGAAATTAATTAATGATTTGGTGTTTTGGATGTTAATTATTTTTATGGCTGACATACTTTGTGTTTACTGCCATCTATTGACAGGTTGTAATAACTAATTGTTATTGTAACATTACCGATAGATGGCGTTGTTTTTAATGAATACTGAAATAGTTTTAATATTAAATTCTAAAAATTAAAAAAAAAGTTATAAATTGTGTAAATTAAGTAGTCTATATGTTCTTCCAGACTATACTTGATACATTTGTGTCAAATTTCATCAAAATTCATTTAGCAGTTCTAGACATACCTTCAAATAAACATCCATCCATCCAAATATTCGCATTTCTAATATTAGTAAGATTTACATTAAAATTTCATAAAACTAATAATTACTACATTCCGTTGTAACACTTTTCGCGCCATTCTCTAATAAATCTTTTTCTCATCATCATCAACCTGCCCTTATCTCTATGTAGGGTCGGCACAGTATGTACTACTCCTCCATACATCTCTATCAGCCGTCATATCTGAATGTACACCCTTCTTACGCATATCCTCTTTCACACAATCCATCCATACTTTCTTTGGTCTTCCTCTACCTTTATAGCCATCCACATTCAATCTCATCATTACTTTTTTGTTTATATGATTATCATCCCTCCTCATAACATGTCCAAACCAAGCTAACCTTATTAAATTTATTTCTAATAAATCTTTTTCTAATACAAAAAAAAGGCAAAGGTATCAATGACCAATGCCACCTTTTTGGCAGAATATTTATTTCTCCACTCAACAAAGATTAAAATTATCTATTTACTAATAAATACATATTTTTATTTACCTTCCAGTGCAATACAACAAGTATTAGAAGTAGCACAGACTATAGCATCAAAGAGTCCTGTAGCGGTACAAGTGACAAAACAATCACTGGTCTATTCACAAAGTAGACCTACATCTGAAGGATTGGAACATATTGTGAGTATAATTTTTGATACTAACTTCACATCCCCCCCACGTCTCCCCACTTTTCAGGTAATCTACACACTTTTGAAGCTCGGAGCTAGAGTTAGGACTAGGACATAGTCTACGTTGACCTAGTATATGTTGACTTCATATATATCTTTGAATTATACATTATAGTGTTTTTATGTCGGATAAATCTTGTTTAATATTATAAATGTGAATGAATGGATGGATGGATGTTTGTTTGAATGTATCTCCGGAACAACTCAACGGATTTTGATGAAATTGGACACAGATGTAGAGCATAGTGTGGATGAACACATAGGCTACTTATAAAGTTTTTTTTTAATTTTGTGTGGACGGAGTCGCGGTTCATAGCTAGTTGTTAATTATGATACGATTTACATTGTTTAATATTAGACAGATAGATGGCGCTCAAATAAATATTAAATATAACTATAATTATTTTTCTCTAAATTTTTTGATTTGTTTTTGGTTATTTGAAATAAGTTTTAATTGTGTATCATAAATTAAAAAACGACATTTTCTAAAATCAAAATTGAAAATCAATTTTCGAACGAAAGATTTGAACCTACA
Organism: Papilio machaon; assembly: GCF_912999745.1. Classification (NCBI taxonomy): domain Eukaryota; kingdom Metazoa; phylum Arthropoda; class Insecta; order Lepidoptera; family Papilionidae; genus Papilio; species Papilio machaon. Next base: position 4,118,768 of record NC_060012.1, on the reverse strand, counting down.
ACCATTTTGTATCGTTACATGTTTTTTTTTTGTATTCTTGATCTTTTAACTTGAATAGTTGTTACTTCATTTTAATTGGTATTAAAATAAACATCTTACTTCATTTGAGTTAATTAAATACAAAGGAAGAGTTATCAAGTCGTACTATAAATATAAAATACGTGTTAAGATTAATTTTTTTTTAAAGATACCAAAACATAAATACTTTTTTTTTATCATGTTTCTATCATCTCAAATAAAATATCAATGAGTTAATTTTATTCTAAACCTTTTTTTTTAACTAAAATTATTTTAAATTGTTAGGAACATTATTTATGAAATCCAATTACACCCGCAACATAAAAGAATAGGCAGAGATTATAAAATTACATTTAATGCAATCTAAAAACGATTTTTTGCTTCTTAATTACTTAACTAATTAAGTTACTAAAGACAATTCTATACTAAGTGTTTCACTTAAAGACTCTGAGTGTGACATTTAATTTTTTTTTAATTTTCAGCGTTTAATAAATCAAACAATGCTACAAAGTGATGACCTAACAAAGGCAGCGATCAGTCAAGCAACAAAAACTGAAGCTGAATTCGACGATTTGTAATTCATTGAGAATTATTTAATTAAATTTTTATATTTATATTAAATGAAATCATTGAATGAATTAGTTGATTTATTTAACCCTATTTTTCGTAAATTTTTTTTTTATTTTTGGTCAAATAATTAGAAAATAATATTGATCTTAATATTGCAAGTTTTATTGAAAATAAATAACAGCTAATTTGAATTATTAAATAAATATTCTTTGTTTAATTAAGAAAAATAATAAGCTATACTTCAATAATATTATAATTAAAGTTATATTAAGTTAAATCAATGGCCGATATTAAAATAAAGAAAACAAGGAAGTTGGGTGTGTTATAAAATTTCATCTCTGACGTCACGCTCGCAGAAACTACGTCATCGCGGGACTATTAACAAAGAAAATCAGGTAACCTAGATTTACGGAGGCTGCACTTACGTTTGCAAGCGAATGACCTGCCCAAATATAGAACGGCTATAAATAGAGTCGGGGGCTCGTCGGCCTCCGCCCCTGAATGCAAGCCTGCAAGTGGGACACGCTGCAACGATCTGACCTATTTATTTTTCAATGGGTCGCCGCATGAACGGGAAGGGAGGGCCCATTCCGAGCCTCCATTCAGTAACACTCGAGCCTCGAATACGAACTCACCTACGTCGCTCTCGCTCGCCGGCTTTATCTATACAATATTATAACGTTTGACGAGAATAGAAACACTTAACAGCTTGAAATATCAGTAATAATCTAGAAAGTACCAAGTGGAAACGTAAGGAAAAAGTGTTAAAGACACCCATAAAAATTTTAACGAAAATTTTGACATTTAAAAAACCCCGCGTCTTTGTTTTCGCCCTTCACCAAGACGTCATTGGCTGTCGGGCAGTGTGCTGCGCTCTGATTGGTTGAAATACCCCAGTGAGGGAAATAAGCCAATAGCGTGTCGAGTTTTCGAATTTGTCAGCGATAATCGCGCCACCTGTCGCACCAACACGTTTCGTTCATTGAATAACCCGCCCGGATTGCTTTATTGACGCACGCGCATTGAGGCCCAACAAAGGGCCGAAATAAGAACGGTTCGCAAGTGTGTCTGATGTATTTATGTCATAAAAATGGTGAAATCTGTGAAGTGGCAAGTAGAAATTAGGATATTCGACGTGTCGAATCATGACCGAGGCATCTGAAAAGTAAGTGGTGTGAATTTTACTCTGTTCAAGCGATTTATGTGTTCGCCCTGTGCTCGATAGGTAGGGTCCTACCCGGCCATTTTCCGTAGCTCGGCTCAGTAGTAAACTTTTCGCGTTATTTACTAGCTTTAACAGTAGAATATATTGCTTAGCATAAACTTTTTAAGTATATAGTTTGTATATGTCAAATCTCGATTGATGATATATGACCGCCGCCCTTTTCACCCTGCGTGGTGTGTAGTTATAATCAATGACTGCTAGTTCATTCAGAATGAAGCAGGCGATTCCTTTCGGGGTCATACGAAGCTAAGCCCAGCCGAGCTGTTTCGCTCAATGAATTGGGCGTTACACCAATTGCTGTGCGACCAATCATGTTAGGAATATTACGCGAGAATTAAAAAAAACACATCAATGGAACATAATCTAATCATGCTATCATTGTTTTTAAATTCATAATTAATAAAATTAATTGAATTATACTTATTTTTATTACAGCTATATATAAAAAATATAGCTTACTTTACTCGTCATATTACTTCAGTAAAATGAAATAAAAAAAAACTAATTAAGTCACTCTTCTTTCTTTTATTTCAACCAGTATTAAAACACAAACATTTTCAGAAGTTAATTACTTAACTGTCAAAAGAATAATTATTACATGCCAGTGTCTCTTTCATAAAAAAAAATAAACTAAAAGAGAAATTTTAGGCTAATGCTGTTTTAAAACTTACATTTTAAATATAAATTTCCACTATATTGATATACTCTATCTAAAGCATACTCTGTTGGCCTAGAAATTATAAAAGAATCTTTCTAATATTATAAATGCGAATGTTTGGATGGATTGTTTGAAGGTATCTCCAGAACGGATGCATGGATCTCGCTGAACTTAGGCATAGATGTAAAACATAATTTGGAAGAACACATAGCCTAACAATTAAGTTTTCTTTTTAATTCCATGCAGATGAAGTCATGGGCGACAATTAGTTCAAAATAGAATAGTAGTAGTAGTAAGGGGCCAATTTTTTTACTGTTTCAGAATTTATAACTTATACCCAATTATTTATAAAATGTTCAGTCAGGATCTAAAGTTATTATAGCCGAAACCAATATATTTTAACCTAAATCATATTCTAGGAATATTGTGCATTATAATGCATTGCAATCATACAAAAACAGACCTATACTAAAAACATATATTTAAGATATCTTTTTCCTTCATTTTGTTTTCCAAAATCAATGGTTCAATTACTGAGCAATATGTTTACCCCTTATACACAAAGAACATGGCAGACATATTGTTGTTTTCACCAACCATTTGTTAAATTTAGGGATTAAGTAGCATTTAAGTGGACCCTAGTAGTTTAATTGATGTCACCTAAGTTAATTTTTTTTAGATTTAGAGAGACCCTTAACCAAAGTGACACCTGTGTACTACTTTAGGATACTTTACTGAAATAGGCAAAACACTGTCCTTTATTTAGGAAATTTAAATGCAATGTAAGCAATTTAAGATGTGGAAATATATTTCTGTTCAACTTATTTTTGTTTTCTCAATCAAGAGTAATCTCTTTGTCTATGAATGTTATGGCAAGGCTATACCCAGTCATGTCAAAATGTCTATTATTATACCTATCCTTCACTAGTTAAGATGCATAGCTAAAACATCCGTATTACTCCAAAAAATACATAGACATTGTTTAGTGAAACATACATTTTAACCAGTGATAAATAATTGATATTATAGATGTCAACATAGTTAAAAAAAAGTATTTTTTACCATAAAAATATATATATATATATATATATATATATATATATATAATCTCTGGTAATGTCTAATATCAGTGTTGACACTTAACATATTAAAGCTATAATTTGAATGAAAAACTATAAAGATTTTTAATGTTAGGCCCACGGTATATAATAACCAAGTGAAACACTTACACAAACATTGTTCTACCTCTCATTCATGAAAAACACTTAGACAATATGTCTTTGCAAACATGTTTCGACGATAGAAACGCACAGTAACGGTAACTCGCGTTGCAAATGACAGCTTCCGGTGTTCGTTTTAACCAATAAACGTGAGGACAATTGATAATTATAGAAGCGTTGTTCTTGCCTTGCAATTTTCTACTTTGAATTAAATTATACAAGTATGGGTTGTGCATATCTTTGGGGCAAAGAAAAAACAAGAGAGAGAAAAGAAATAAAAGAAGAGAGAGGATGTTTTTTCGGCGATCGCGACCGTCTCATATTGAATACCGCGAGCTATAAAATTGTCAGATAAACTTTAATGTCGTCAGATCAGATCCTCACTGAGAAGTTAGCCGACCCTATTAATGATTATGTCTTAGAGTCTTAGATTATGCCTTATTTACACTGTCCCAGTGCGGATTGTGACTTACATAGTTGGGGTATCCCTGTCTACCCCTCTTAATAACGGATGGATGGTCCAAATAAAGTTCTATTTTCTTAGCTTCTTAAGCTCTTAAATAACTGTCGTAAATCAGGTTTTTTTTATTATTATAGTATTCTATGAAGTCTACATTTTATATCGACGCGACGAAAAAATATATATCTCTTAAGAATATAAGAGACTAGCTTTTACCCGCGACTCCGTCCGCGTGGAATAAAAAAAATGTACACAAGATAAAAAAGTTCCTATGTCCGTCTCCTAGTTTTAAGCTACCTCCCCATCAATTTTCAGCTAAATCAGTTTGACCGATCTTGAATTATAAATAGTGTAACTAACACAACTTTCTTTTATATATATAGATATATAAAATTCTCGTGTCACGGTTTTCGTCACTGTACTCCTCCGAAACGGCTTGACCGATTCTCATGAAATTTTGTGAGCATATTCAGTAGGTCTGAGAATCGGCCAACATCTATTTTTCATTTTTTTTTAACTGCGCGCGGACGGAGTCGCGGTCGACAGCTAGTATATATAGATGTTATACTTTTTATCGAATAGATCATTGTATAAAGTTGTATAAGTTATATATTATAGTGATATAGGATTCGAACCTGTCACATTACATTGAAGGTTGCAATGCGCGCGCAACAAGGCCAACTCAAGTGCTTTCTATATCAATGAAAATGAACATCAATGGAAACGTAACGCCCCATTTCATTGTTAATGTCGCAATATGGTAAATATATACTATGGTTTGTTTTATTAAAGGTCATTCTATTACATGGACAGGCTTAAAGCCGTGGTATTTTGTGCCTGTTTGATTCACGCCATTTTGGCGCTGACCGTTGCGGTTGTTAGCTGTGGTGATGATGCGAACTAATTATACAGATGGAATTAACTGTCAGTAACTTCGATTAGCGCAATGACGTATTCGTTTATAGATATAATACTAGTTATAGAGCGGACATTACGAGGACTTTCATTTAATTAATTATATTTTAATTATATGCACGCATCTTTAGTACGGCTATTGGTCACAAGTCAAACTAGACAACCGAAACTTTATTGGTACATCTTTTTAGGAGGACTGTTTGGTTCGTAATGTCCAGTCTATTTATATATGTATATCTTTGATACTAAATTATCATTTTTTCATTCTAGGAAACTAATATTTGAAGTTCTATAAATTGTATTAACGTATAAAATAAACCTGACTTTTTTTATTCACGTAAAAAAATAATGCTAATTATTCTTTGTCTTGCGGTTATTTTTCAATAGTTTAGTCTAAGTTTAGTCTTATAGTTTTAGTTTAGTCTTCTTAATTTAGTCTTATATTTACACAAATATTTTTCGTACCTATTTATAAAGTACGCAAAATAGTTACGCAAAGTAACTGTATGGGCTCTGAAAATTTCTTTTCGTAATTGGCTAATGTTACCAAATATTCTGAACCGTTTCAAAATTAGCAATGTTGCAACAGTTATAGCTTTTGTATGGTTTCCGAACTCGAAGTTTGCTGAAGTTTATTTAAGAATCTTGAATAAAAAAAATATTTTTTAAGAGTTTTATTTTAACAGTAAGACATCGCCGGTAATTTATATTGTGAAATTAAAAAAAATACTTAGAAAGTAACATGCCTTATACCAGACAGTAATTTATCCCTGTATCAAATTTCATCCGATCAGATCAGTTTTGAAGTTATATATTTAAAATATTACTGGTGGACGCCCGCGACTTCTTCAGCGCACAATTTAAAAAAAATAGGCTATAATATGCCTGCACATATCAGCTACTTTCTAGTGAAAGTCCCGTCAAAATTGGCCTAACCGTTTCGGAGATTACCGGGAACCAACGCATCTTGCGGATAGACAGACAAAAAGAACACATTAAGAATATGTTCTTTTTTATACATTTTAAATTCTTCTTTTTCAATTCACCAAAAACACTTAAAATCAACTTTAACAGTAGGATTACTATGGGAAGCGAATACTTCGTACCTCTTTTTATTTATTTTTTTGCAACAACTAACGACTACAAAATAGGTATCTAATATATAAAATTCTCGTGTCACAGTTTTCGTTCCCGTACTCCTCCGAAACGGCTTGACCGATTCTCATGAAATTTTGTGAGCATATTCAGTAGGTCTGAGAATCGGACAACATCTATTTTTCATTTATTTTTTTTTAACTGCGCGCGGACGGAGTCGCGGGCGACAGCTAGTATATCTATAATATATATATATATAACAGATACAATGTAATTATGTATCCAACATCGTTGTTCACAACTACAGAAACCTCTTTTTAAGGAAATTTCTCGAACGGACGAACGTGGACACAGATAAATTAAATATGGAAAAAATGGACATAAAATTATGATACATTGTGTGCAGTGCCTATCTGGTGCGGGTGCGAGCGCAAGTGATGTGCCGCGACGAGGGCACTGGAGGCTGGGTGGCGCTGGGCGGTGGCGGCCTGGCCGACGTTATGGTCGGCAAGCGCCGCCACCATAGACCTTCCTCTGGTAAACAAATACTGACAATTAACATTATCATGGAATAAAATCTTTCATCACTTTTAATAACGTATCACATTTTACTTGTAAACAAGACTTTCTGCTGTGTTATTGTTGAAAGATTTTTGATAATACCTTTATAAAATGTATTTTTAATATCATAAGAAGGCAAACGAGGAAGCGGAAACCTAAATACGCCGAAATAGCGAAGCATCTGCTGATTATAGACATCTGCAAATGCAGAAGCGTTGCCTGCCTTTAATCGAAGGGATAGAGATGCAAAGAAAAAGGATATATCCTTTATATGCGTCCCCTCTTTCATCAAATTCACCTCCTATTTAAATCCATTTGTTATAAGAAGATTGTGGGAACAGACGAAATCGGAATTACTTCCAATTGAAGCCTGTCTTCTATGTGGTCGTGGTACAATTTGTGCAACAAATATTGTTGCTGGCGTCTACCCCTATTTATAGTATACAGTAGTTTACTAGTCCGTACAGGACCTGCAGTTGGATTACAGAAAATAAGCTCGCATTTAACTTTCCACTCTCTTATTGCAAAGCAATACAATAGTGAAGCGAGTCTGTGTGTTGGTTGCCTCGCAGAAGACTTGCTTCAAGTGAACTATACCTGCGTTTCCCTTGACTTTTTGTTTGACCGAGGCCTATTTCTAGTCCTCTTATCAATTTAATTTTTTACTAAGGATTATAAGGGGTGATGTATTTGGCGAGAGTGTACGTATATTCCTGAGAAATATTTTTCTGTACACCCTTTCCAATGTTCATTAAAGCTTCCAATATTTATCAGTAAGTACTCTTTAACCTTTAAAAAAATCTAAATGTAAATAACAGGAATCCATTAGCTAAAAATAAATAAATTAATTAGAGATTTTTACCTTGTAAATGTTCCAAAATATTCCTTTTTTTTTTTCTTTATAATTACGCTTCAAAATAAAACGTTCATTAAAGTTATTTATAACTTTTTGTTGATTCGTTTCAAAATAATAAAGGTGAATTTCCACTACCGTAACACAATCTTTGATAAATTGATATAACGGCAATAGAAGCCTATAGTAACCTATGTCTCCTACGTAAGAGGAATACGGGAAGAGGAAATATTCTCTGATCGTCCCCTCCTCTGCCTATTAAAGGTAGGTAAGGCATCTGCAATCATTAAAGATGTATCGATTTCTTCGCTATTCATATGGCCATTCACTCGTTTGCCATCTTTAAAAAAGACCGACTTGACGTCGACCGACAAGACAACTACAAACAGACAAGGATCTTGTGACTGACATTGTCAGGATCTACTGTATAGTTTATACTATATCTGTCTACCTCAAAATAGTAGTCATGTATATATTGCAGCCGGCGCGGACAGCAACGGGGACACATCCACCTCTACCTCGGCTCCCACACACGAGTACTACATACACGGGAAACGCATCAGCGATAGCATGGTAATGTATAACTCTAACACAGTTTAATTGACAGGGTAGGGGACGTATCAGTAGGGCGTCGTTGCAAACTAACGTGATCCCGTGGCACCCCATATAATGGTCTTGAGGGAACAGTGGGGTTTAGTGGGTATGCCCATTGCCCATTCGGGGAGTATGCATTAAGCATTCCTCTCTGAAAAAAAAAAAAGGGTAGGGAACGTATAGGAAGGGTAATTCAGTACATCTCTGTCCTTATAAGATGGCAACTCATCTGCAACTTCTGACTTGAAATTTCAGAATGAGTTTTGTTGAAATATGTTTTTTTTTAAACTAGCTTTTTCCCGCGACTCCGTCCGCACAGAATAAAAAAAAAAAAAAGAAAACGGGGTAAAAATTATCCTATGTCCTATTCCTGGTTCTAAGCTACCTGCCCACCAATTTTCAGTCAAATCGATTCAGCCGTTCTTGAGTTATAAATGGTGTAACTAACACGACTTTCTTTTATATATATAGATTAATGTATCCTTGTACACTCCAGGTTGTTCTAGAATGTACTATAAAGAAGGATTTCCAGTACAACAAGGTGATGCCAACATTCCACCACTGGGTGACGGATGAGAAGCGCTTCGGTCTCACTTTCCAGACGGCGGCGGACGCGCGCGCCTTCGATAGAGGAGTCAGGACAGCTATCGAGGAACTGTTGGACGGTAAGCTTGGTTAACGACAAAAAAAACTTATTATGTAACAAAAAATGGTCACCATTTAAAATATATATTTAGTACAAGCTGTCGCACGCGATGTCCGTGTGGAATTAAAAAAAAAACATTAGTAGCCTGTGTTTTTCCAGACTTTGTTCTACATCTGTGACAAATTAAGTTGTTCCGGAGATACTTTCAAACAAACATCCATACATCCATACATTCACATTTACGAGCATTAGTAGTATTACCGGTGTTAGAGTTTACAAGTTTTGTTCCTATTAAACCTGTTTTATCGGTTTAAAGCAGAATTAAATCTCCACTAAGGGTGTCCTTTAATGAATGTGACAGTTGAAGGGATTTTTAATTATTTATGCATAAACTTGAACTAATTTATCTAATGTGTTTTATTTTGCCTTCCCTCTACCGTATACTGGATTCCTACACGGTGAGTGATAACGTATTTACAACTAGCTGTCGTCCGCGACTCCGTTCGCGGTTAAAACTTAATAAGTAGCCTATTTGTTCTTGCAGGTTATGTTCTATATCTATACCAAATTTCATCAAGATATGTTCAGCCGTTCCGGAGATAACTTCAAACATCCATCCATCCATCTAAACATTCGCATTTATAATATTAGTATGACTAGCAATACAATAGAACCTGGATAACTAAATTATTTAAACTTTCGTGAGACATTATCATTAACTTATATAGGAACGGCTAAAACACTCACGTATATATATCCGGTGTCTTCACCGACTAGTTTCGAGCCCTTCGGGGGTTGGATAAGCGAGAAAAATATCACATCTCTTGTACTCTCACTTAACTAAGTTCGAGTGTAGTTAAAAAAATAATGGGCTTATTACACTTAAGGGAAGAAAAAGAATTTAATATTTATCATCTTCATTCGTCAAAATCGATTCAGTATTTTAGGCTGGAGCGTCGGTGGCTCAGGGGTTAAGCACTTGACTTGCAATCTGCAGGTCCTGGGTTCGAATCCCGCCATGTACCAATGTGTTTTTTCTAGTTTCGATTTACATATGTACATTTATCCGACGTTCTTACAGTGAAGGAAAATATCGTGATGCTGCACATATCTGAGAAGAAATTCAATGATATGTGTGAAGTCAACCCGTACTTGGCTGTGGTTGACTATGTCCTAGTCACACCTAACTTAGGGTAGGCTCCGAGCCCCTCAGTGGGGACGTATAGTGAGCTGATGATGACTTTAGGCTACAGGTCATAATGGAACATAACCTAAAAAATTCTTTTTTATCATTAGGTTAGAAAACTATGTACATTAATTTCCACTGAGCAATCCATAAATACACTTTATTAAAATGTCAATCGCCGCAGTGGAAATTGTCCATATCTTGCTTGTAAAAATAGCAGTTTTTAAAGATTGTAGCGCAAGTCGAAAAGCGGTTCTAACATTAACAAGTTTACATTTGTATCAAAAAATACTCATTATAAACAATTTTTTCATGTCTTAAATGTTTCTATACTAGTATTAAGACAGTGTAAACCCACTATGAGATAATATATTTATCACCAGGTCTGGGTGGGGCGTGGCCGTCGCTTCACGCGTACAAAAAACACAATCCAGCGCCAAAAGACGACGACGAGGAGCAAAACATATTTGAAGTGAGATGAATTCAACAGCATACAATTTATATCGACGCTGAAAAGCATAAACGCTGTAATCCTTGAAATCGCGAATATGTTTTTCACACGTTAATAATTTCAATCATTATCAAACGATAATGATTTTATTATAGGTTAGCACAAACTACACAACATTGCTAAATACCGCATGCTTGTAGGCGTATCGGCTCACGAGTTATCATTTTTTGGCTCTCCTGTAAAGTTCATACTTTCGGGGTTACAGCGTTTATGCTTTCCAGCGATATATCGATAGGTCCTATGTATACGGGTCAAAGTAACTAATTTATAATTTTTTAACTTGTTTTAAAAGCTACCTCTTTGTTTAATTAACATGCATTAAACTAAATACATATTTACAGGTGTTAAAGTTATTTTTTGCTAAAGAAACTTTAACACCTTCTGAAAATTTGTCTTGCAAATTGTCCCTTATTTGTAGGAGCCATTGGTTTATTTCATCTCTTTGTTTATATAAGTTTCGTCAGTGTAAGACCTTGTTAATTTCTAATTTCAGTGTCTCAATCTGCCGTCGGATTCCCGTTCAAGTTCCGATACGTCGACGACCAGTCGCCGACGCGCCGACATCTCGCAGACGCCGATACTCTCCGCAATCACTGGGCCCAGACATCCGCTTGACGGTGAGATATACACAACACTCATACACAACCATACAAACATTTACACTTGTATAATACAAATTCAATTTTTTACAATACAAATATCGTTGTTGTAAAATGAAATTTGCGTTATTACTGATTCTAATTACAAGATTTTTTATAAAATACTAGCTGTAGCCCGCGATTCCATCCGTGCTGAATTAAAAAAAAAACTAATTAAGTAGCCTATGTGTCCTTCCAGACTATGTTCTACATCTGTGCCAAATTTCATCAAGATCTGTTGAGCCGTTCCGGAGATACCTTCAAACAAACATCCATCTAAACATTCTTATTTATATTATTAAAATTAATAAAAAACCTACTGTCACAACAGAATTGACATACATACAAAAAAAACATACATATGTTCAAAACATTACCCTTTTGAGTCAGTCGGGAAAAAACTTTAACAAAAATAATGCACCTTTGTAATTTAATAAACATTTCCTTGTTTCAAAAAACAAATTCATGAATTAAAAAAACAATATTACCAAAAAATATTAAAGATTTTTGTTTAATAAATATTAAACATTTAAATATTAAAATGGCAACTTAGCCAGGAGCTATTTTTATTTATTATTTTTTTTGTTATTGCAACACTTGTCTTATAAAATTAAATTTTCACGCATGTCATTTTTTTGTTAAATCTTGAAATAAATATTAATTAATATGTTTAAGCTTGCATTTTTATTGTACAATTTTAAAAAAGTAAAGTCAAATGTGTATTTTCAACTTAAATTAAAAAGTTATATGTTTTTGGAATGAAGTTCCTTATCGCGCGTTGTGAAAGGGGGGCTAGACGGAAAAAATTCTTACGAAAAGTTGTCACGACACTTTTTGCTATATCACCATGGCAACGACGTGACAATATATAACGAAAATTCATAGAAATAAAATGTACTTCTTGTGAAGACTTAAGTTTTTTATTCATAGAATAAACATTGGTTCCTTCACTAATTAATAGAAAGGAACTTCGTTCCATCCGGGTGTCCCAACACACCTCTCAACTTTTTTTAATTTTATATTTCAGAATCCGGGAAGCAGTTTGAAGTACAATATGAGGACAGAGGAACCACCGAGGAGTCTGACCCTGAACGATGTCCTTATGTACACTTGAGAGCGGTAAATACTATATTTAAATACATAATTACAGGAAAACTAATGAAAAAGAAACAATTATATTAAAATATCCTTTTTATATATGTTTTTTTAATTTAAATGAATAACAATATATTTTGAAGAAAATTATATTAAAAAACTTAGAAAACTTAACAAACTAGATTAGATAAAAAAAACTTTAGATTCCTAAAGTGGATATTGAACTTAAAGTATTGCTAATTCTAACTCTGTCTTCTATTGACTTAAGTCTGGATTGATCTTAAAAGTAGGTAATCTGGCCATGGGGGGGGTCTGGGGTAACAGTTCATTTTGGAAAAGGGGGTCACTTGTCCAAAATAGTTTGGGGATTCCTGCCCTAGACTATGTTCTACATCTATGCCTTTATCAAGATCCATCCATCCATCCAAATCAGTGATTGTCAAACTTATTTCTTTCACCGCCCCCCTTTGAAAATCAATTACATTTCAGAGCCCCCTAATTTTTATTCAGCCTTAAAACTTAAAAACCACAATTTAATTGTTTTAATTAATTTCAATGCCCCCCATTTTTTGGGCCCCTTATCGCCCCTTCTTAGGTTTCAAACGCCCCCAAGGGGGCGTTATCGCCCACTTTGGGAAGCATTTATAATATTAGTAAGATTTATGCTCCGAATTGAATATATAATTTAAATATAATTTTGAATTTATATAATTTTCAGGTACACGAGTACACTTACCCACAAGTGGGCGCGGGCGTGGGTTCAGAGAGATCTTCACCCAACACTAAACCACCGTTACTTAAACGGGACTCAGGTAAGTCATTAATCTATATATATAAAAGAAAGTCGTGTTAGTTACACTATTTATAACTCAAGAACGACTGAATCGATTTGACTGAAAATTGGTGGGCAGGTAGCTTAGAACCAGGAAACGGACATAGGATAATTTTTACCCCGTTTTCTATTTTTTATTCCGCGCGGACGGAGTCGCGGGTAAAACCTAGTATACATTAAAATTTTATTTGATACTAATCCTAATACTTTTTATAAAACTATATCTAAATTGATTAATATATATCTGAGATCAAAGCACACAAACACACAGACAAAAATACCTGTAACTTCGTCAATGTAAAATAAAAAAATATATTTTCCCACATTCCCACGTACATAAGCCACTTTCTAGTCTAAAGTTCCGTCTTCTGGAACAAATCTTTGCATACAGACATACAAACAGACAGATATTTAAATTGCTCTTTCTTTATTACCAAAGTAAAATACATCAAATGTAAGTACTTTTTTTTGATACATAAAAAAACCAAATATTTAATGTATCCTAATGAATAAAAACCATTAAATATAGTAAACAGAAGAATTAAGGGATTAATAGACAATTTTTTTTATTATATCAAAGTATCAAATATTAGATACTAACTTTTACCCGCGACTCCGTCCGCGCGGAAAAAAAAATAGAAAACGGGGTAAAAATTATCCTATGTCCGTTTCCTAGTTCTAAGCTGCCTGCCCACCAATTTTCAGTCAAATCGGTTCAGCCGTTCTTGAGTTATAAATAGTGTAACTAACACCACTTTCTGACTATATATATAAATAAGATTTGATCTAAAAGTATTTTTAAAAGAAATAAACTAACAGCGAAATAATTTAACTCAATTTTTAAATAATCCTCACGATCATATAAACTCAGATAATCGTAAATAAACTAAATATCAGACATTCTACGATGAAGGATGTAGAAAGACTGACATGAGCAGCAGCAAACTTCCTTAGAAAACCTTTTGTGAAACTACCCTCAATAATCCATCCATACCTAACAATAGATATTTTCATTACTAAATTATCTGTTATATTTCTAATCTCTGTTGACCCCTTTTTTATGATGCAGGGTCAATAAAGAAATGCAGCTATCCAGGTCCACCGCCATTACCGGACAAGAAGCCAACTGACACATTCCAAGCGAGGCTCAAATGCAGGTCATTAATAACTAGAAAAAATATCTAAGCATCTTTAGTACAAATTTCTAGTCAAACAAGAAAATCTGAATCTGTGAGAGGCGCTATCGTAGTCAATTCTGTCAGAATAACTTAATTTATTTCTGAGACTGAAATCTACATTTAGGTCTTTTAGGGATTATGATATGTTTTATATAGAAATTTAGATCTCGGAAACCAACGATTAAATGACAGATATAGTACTAAAGAGTTGTAACGTTTTTGACGTTGACAGGGGGGCGCTAGTGTGCTGTCATAATTTAGTACAAATTATGTCCACCGGTTCAGATAATATTATTAGTCTAGACATCCATTTTTTATTTCTGAAGTAATATAATAACAAATATACAATCAATGAAATAATACATTCTAATATTGTATGTATAATATATTCTAGACACTGTCACGAATGGTACTTGGAGAGCGCGAACCGAGCTGGAGCGTGCGAATTCGCGCCTGACTGTTGCCGCACCTGCATAGATTGCGTCTCATGCATCAAGTGCGCTCAGGTACCTAATCATTACTAGTCATGATCAGTCATTACCGATCACAAGTAGTCACGATCAGTTACAGTTAAAAAACAAAGTCAATCTTCTCGATAACAACGAAATCTGTGACTATGTGCCATTATGACATATTCAAACAGTCAACATTTGTTGATTATAGAAACAAAGCTGTCAATTCAATCACAAATACTATAACACAGTTTTATTTGAATATGTCATCATCGTTTTATTTAACAGTGGTAGACGTCAGCAATAACATCAGTTGCAGGAATTGTCCTCGCTCAGTGAAATACCACGACCACATAGAAGACAGGCCTCAAGTGGAAGTAATTACAACTACAGTCTGATGAGTGTGGTGATGGAGCACTCATTTTAGTCCTCTTTCCCTTCCTACCCCCTTTTCTTATTAGGAAAGGATGTGGATTTGATGGAGGAGGAGATGCATAAGAAGGTTAAATATTCTCTTTTTGTACGTCTCCTCCTTTGTCTATTGAGGGTAGGCAACGCATCTGCAATTGCGAATGTCTATGGGCAGCGGTCGCTTCGCCATTTCGGCGAATTCATGTGGCCGCTTGCTAGTTTGCCACCTTGTTATATAAAAATAATATCATCAGTCATAAATTATAATTCAACATATTATTTACATTTAAAAATTTACATATTACATTTAATTTCATAAATAAATATGTTTTTACTACGTTTTGCACACATATAATAAATTTCGGCTCGGAAAAATTTTAATAGCGCGTTCTAATTCGATACTAACGCCATCTAGTATCACATAGACACATTTAATAATGAATCTATCTTATTTCCCAGTGCATGTTGTACCACTGTATGTCTGATGCTGAAGGTGAGTTCGCGATGCATCCCTGCGCCTGCAACAAACCTGACGACGCGTGCGCAAAGAGGTACATACATACATACATACATACAAATACATACAATTTATTTATAAACAGCGCATTTTATTTAAACATATTACAGTTATTGCTCTATTGAAAATTAAATATCTAAATATATTGGAATTTGCAATTTGTCTATTGAGAGTGTTTTCTATTGGGATTTAGATCATGGGTTAAAAAAAATAAACATTTGCATTATTAATATTAGTAAGATTATTTAACATAGTAATAGAACAAAGTTCAGTAAGAGTTTAAAAATGGCTATTATCTAAGTTCTATTTAAAAAAAAACAATGTGTTAAAAAAAATCTTATTTTCCAGATGGATTGGTGTGGCATTACTAAGTCTGTTAGTGCCATGTCTCTGTTGCTACCTGCCACTGCGCTGCGCACATCGAGGTGCGCGGGCGCTGCATCTCGCGGGCGGACACCACGCCCCGCAGCGCAACTAGCCACGCCCCAGCGCAACAAGCCACACCCATCAAAGGCAAACGGCCACGCCCCACAGCGCAATTAGCCACGCCCCATAGCGCAATTGGCCACACCCACAGTGCAATTGGCCACGCCCCCAACTCAACTAGCCACGCCCACAAATACAAGTAGCCACGCCCCAGCGCAACAGGCCACGCCCCCGACTATAAGAAGACTATAAGATAATCTTCTCATTCCTTAGCCTTCAAAACAGATATTTGAAGAAGAGAAATTGAAAAAGAGATTGAGATTTTAAAGGAAATAGACAGAAATCATTAGAAGAGAGAAATATACTAAATCTTTTGTATATTTCAATAAGTGGGAGAGAGATAAGCACTTTACAAGTGTAAAAGAATTGTGTTAGAAAGAGACAGATGTATTGTAACGGCTAAAGTGTGAAAAGGACAACATTAATATCAGAAGTTTAAATATAAAGTTAATATTAGAAATGCCTCTGACAGTTATAATTAGTACTAATATTTGTACGAATTTTCAAAATTCATGATTAATTCGAAATATATAAGATATATATCCATATATAAATCAAATCAGATACATTATATATATAAAAAATTATTCTATATACATAATCTTTTTGATATTATTTCGAACTAAAAAAAAATCCAATCTAAAAAATGGTTGTCTTATTTAAAACGGAATAACATAATGTAAATATATTAATACATAGAAATATTTAAAAAAACAATATTGAAATTATTCATAAAAAAAAATAAACGTGAAATATATCATAGAAAATTAATATACGCCAAAATATCGAAATAATGTCGAAAAGAATTAATAAAAAGTAATTCTGAACACTGCCGTTAGTTAAAACGTGTTTACATATAAATAATACCGTAATAGTAACAAAATATCTACCAATTACGAACGGTATTAAAAATTATCGATGGTAGAAAATGGTAAAATATTTAAATTAAAAAAAAAACGATCAAGATGTGAAGAGATTTTTTTTTAAATAAACAAAATTCTTAACCTTTTTAAATGAACTAAATTGGCTGTATTTTTTTTTAATCTATGGCATAGATATATAATCTATGGATAGAGATAGAGTGTCGTTTATGGATAGTAAATAACAACACTAAGAGAATTTATTCCAATAAAAGGCATTTTCAGGTCTTTTTACTCCGTTTATGCTCCGGAATAAATGTCTATAAATTATATAATTATGTTCTTTTGTATATAAAAACATCTCTTTAAATATTATTAAAATTTAAATAAACTATAATTTTTAAATAGTTAAGTATTTGAAAGTATTTAATTCATTAAATTATAAAAAAAAAATTAGTGTTACGGTGATTTCTGACACTTGAATTATGACATATTGACTTGTTTCTTGTCTTTGTTAAAATATAGACAATATGTTATAAGGCAAGTATCATTTATAATCTATGAATTAGACGATTTGTGAAATCGCTAGTGTTACCAGTGCGACCAGTGTTACCAGTGCTATAAACAATAAAATAGCAACTTTCCAGTGTTGCCAGTGCATTGATAAGTGTTGCCAGTTGGCATTTAAAAGTGAAATGTGTTACGGATATTAACAAGTGAAGACAATTGGTAAGTTAATATTTATTAGCAGTATTATTATACGTATATTTGATGTTTTGTGAAATTGTGCTTACTATTAATTCGCCATGTTTAATATATATTGGGATTTATTATGTGCCATATTTATTAGGAAACATTTAAGTCTTCCAGGACTGTAAATGTATTTATATCTTCCGATGTCATGTCTTTCATACTATGACAAAATAATAATGATTCCATACTTGATTTATAAAGGAAATGCACACTAAGAGAGGCACTTTGATTTATTTATTACCGTCAAACGGTAAAAACAAAATTTCTGTCAACATCTCCCTGACTCTATTCCACTTATGTGTGACACAAGGTTTTATGAACCTTAAAGTTTTGGCTTAAGTTTTTACGACCGGCTACTGGCTTAACTCACATATGATTTTCGTTTTTAATTAATTATTATGTCTCACGAAAGTTTAAACAATTTAATGATCAACTTCATATATTGTCCTTATTTATTTGGATTACAAATATGAATTTGTAAATTTAAAAAAAAACATTTTCTTCCTAACATAAAATTATTATACAAATCTTGTATCAAAGAAACTGTTAAAATGTTTTTTTTTTAAACTATTACCTTTTTTCAAAGTGCTTCTCAATTTCTTTAATAAAATTGTTATATTTGATATTTGTATAACTTTAAAGGATTCAAATCAGTTGTATTTGTTGTAAATTCTATTAAATTACATAATATATTATATATACATATAATTGTATATAAGGTTAACATATCTAAATATTATAAATAATTGTGCTTTTAACGATTCAATGTTGGAACAATTTTTTTGTTTTAAACGAATACTTGAGTTTTTATCATCTATATTTAAAAAAAAACCTTAAGATACAATCTGTATTGTATATAGTGTAGTTTTGAATCTAGCACAGGAAAGAGTTTAAATCAATTTATAATAAATTCGTAATAAATCAATAGAACATTGAAATTTTAACACTTGCAATGCTAAATTATGGTGATTATTTTCATAGGAAAAGAATCGTAGTGGCATGGAAGGTGTTGACACAAACTTAAATCCAATGAATTCCTCATTAAATATATATTTTTTTTATATAAAAACTCTTTCTTGTGCATTGTTGTAATGTCATTCGGAACAACAATTCTATTACGATGTAAAATGTTAATTATATAATAAAAAAATTAATCTTCATAAATGTGGAAAAAGTTTTTAAAAAATTAATTGTTTAATATTTAAAATAAAATATATTTGTTGTGTATCTTCGAAATGGATATTTCAAGTTAATCCGTTCAGTTTTCAAGATCAAACATTTGTGTACAATGTTTTTGTATTTGGTCGACACAATATGAGATATGCTACGATATAAAAATATATAAACAATTTAAAAAAATACAATAGAATTTTATTGGTAAAATGAATAAAAAATCTCTCTATTTTCATAGGATTCTAGGGCTCACCTATGAAAATACATGAAATTATTTTATTCTAAATTATAACAGGATCAAAGTGTATTAAAAAAAATAAAAATCAGATTTCAAGATGTATCAATCATTGTAGCATATAACATATTCCTTTTGTCCAAAGACAATTTCTTTAAAATGTTATGCTGCATTGTCTCAAAGAGGTTTTATTATATTATTAAATGTGTAATGAAAATTTGAGAATTAAAAAATGTGAATTTTAATTTTTTTTAATATCAATAAAAACTTCGATAAAATAGAAATCGGATCCATTATTTTAGAAATATAAAGAGACTATTATTTACTGTAGTAAATTTAATTCTATTTAAGATGAAATAATGTTTATTGTGTGTTCTAACACACAAAATGGTCACAAGTAAACCAAAGTTGTATTTCCGACAATCTATAAAATAAAAAAAAATTGGTTGTTTAATATTAAAAATGAATGTATTAACATATGGAAATAAATAATAATATAGAATGTTTGAATTTCATTAAAACTTACCTATTTCATGTTCTCTTAGTTGTACGTACTTTTGTATAATTCAAGATTTTGATGGCGGAACGAAATAAAAATGCGTGGATCTTTTAATCAAAAATTAAAATGACTTCAACATTAAATTAATACTTTATTAAAAGGGTTTCTCTTAAAAATTATCTTAATTAACTTAAACAAATAACAGTAGATGTCAAAAATAAAATTGCGATGACGTTTAATCTTTCCCGCGCTCCCTCGTCTGACATTGGCATTTCGTTGAGACGTTCGAAAACATGCGCTTGAGTGATGTTCTCTGGTTGTTCTGATTCCGGTTCTTCTAATGTCGGAGTTATGTCTTTGTAATCTAGTGTTACGGGGAGAATACGACCCACTGAAATAAATTATTTAACGTTGATATTGGAAGAAATATCAATTAAAATGCTTTGAAAATAAAAAAGTAAGACTTTAAATGTTATTAATAAAATATATCGAATAATAAATAGAAGTTTGTTAGAAAGTATCTCCAGAACAGATAAACGTATCTTGCTGAAATTTAGCATAGATATAGAACATAGTCTCGAAAAACTGCAGAAGTATTTCCTGGCGACAACTAGTAAGTCTAAGTAATCAAGTGATCATTTTGGTGTAATATTCCATTGTCATAGTAATACATATAATTCTACCTCCGGGTTCAGTCGCAAAATGTAGAACCGCCGACGTCTTACTCCATCCGAATCTAAAAGAATTTTTAATTATTACTTCTTAATTTCTGCAAAACAATTAGTATTACTAAGGTAATAATTTGTATCATGCACAATTTAGCATACCGGAACAATATCTCGATCTAATACCATTCTGACGCCATCTTTTTAATTGAATTTTGTAAAATTACGAACCTGTTTCTAGATGTAACAGTCGCTTCATACACAGTAGATGGTGTCAGTCCCCTAACTGTATAACTTGCGCTGTGGATTGGACCTGAAATAAATACTATTGATAAATACCACATAGCAAAGTATCGATGGTTAAAAAATCTCTAAAATAAAATTAGAAAAATAACTTGAAAACTTTTCGAATAAAATATTTAATATAGATACCACGACCTCACAGAAGACAGACCTCAAGTGGAAGTAATTCTAAGTACAGTCTGATGAATGTGGTACCAGAGGACAAATTTTAGTCCTCTTTCCCTTCCTGTCCCTTTTCTTATAAGGAAGGAATGGGAAGGGGAGGTGGATTTGATGGAGGAAGAGATGCATAGGAAGGTTAAATATTCTCTTTTTGTGCGTCTCCTCCTTCGTCGATTGTGGGTAGGCAACGCATCTGCAATTGCGAATGTCTATGGGCAGCGGTCGCTTCGCCATTTCGGCGAATTCATGCTCGTTTGCCACCTTGTAATATATATGAAGTCGACTAAAAAAAAAGAAGAAATCTATCCTATTCTTAATGTAAATTCTTCAAACCGTCAATAGAGTCTCCAGGTACAACGATCTTGCTCCAGAAGTAATCGGGTCCTACAGTTGACACAGAGTCAGGGTCGTATGGAGTACGACTGCCATAGTATGGTCGGATCCAAAGATTGTACTCTGAAAAAGTTATGCAATTTTTAAGCTACGGTTAAAGTGATTTTTAACAAATTTTACAACTAACTCAAGTTAGTTTATTTTAATTTACTTACCAATAATCGTTGAATATGAATCCACTTCCCATATAAGTGTGAAACTAGTTGATGTCGCTTTATTTAACACTGGATCAACTTTGAACGATGCAACATTTGGTACACCTGAACGAATGATAATTATTTTATAAAAATCTGACATTTATCTGCTTTTTTAGTGAAATTAATATTGTATTTATAAGGAAATTGCTACACACCAGTAAGTTTAAATGATACATCCGCCATTCCCAACTTATTCTCCGCTCGGAATGTATAATTCCCTAAATCAGATTTCCTCACAGTCCTAAATATTAACTGATGAGAATTCTCGTGACCCATAATAATGATCCTGAAAAAAAATTTAAATTTGTAGAAAAAAAACCGTAAATTTTAAAAACTTTACCCATAAAAATAAAATGCAGGCACATCTCTAGTAAGGAATTTATTTGAGTAAATTTTGACATCGATTTACTTGACATGAGAAATATTTTTCTTTTCTACGGAAAACCAAATGTATTAAATAATTTATTACTTGTTGCACATTCGAAATATGATTAACTGCTATATTAAGAATCATTAAGTGGTCACTAAAGTAATAACAAATCTCCATATAAAGTTCCTTTAGAGACAAGGTACTGAAGCACACATTTTTAAAGCTTAATTGTAGAGTTTACAAAAAATACCACTAAATAATAACCTATCATCAGTCTTGACCGGTCTTCCGTCTCTAAACCATGCGGTCTTCGCAGGCGGCGCGGCAAAGTCCAGCCTCGCCTGGAGCGCCGCGCGGAGCCCTATCGCCGTGTGCACGAATGTACGCGCCGCAGATACTACTGGTGCATCTGAATAAAGCAATTAAATAATATCACATTCATTAATACAGTAAAAGATAATATGGTCAAATGCATTAAGTTTTTTTAATTTAAAATTAAAACATCTTTGTTTTTGAATTACGGTTTCTGAACGAAGTGCGATCTTGTATATATATTCATGTGACAAGAGTATTGAATTTTTAATCTGTACCTTGAATGATCACTCTGATGGCCGCCTTGACAGGATCTCCGACGCCATTGTCTGCGATACATTCGTAAACTCCGGCCAGCAGGCGATGTTCCGCTCTAAATCTGATGCGTGATCGATGTTCTAAAAGTGCCATAGCTTCACCCTGTTCAAAACATACAATAAAAAAACAAACTGTTGGCACTGTTTAGTGAACTTTTTGACCGCCACTGATTGATATTATTGACTTTTTTTAATATTACAAACGAGCAAGCGGCCGCATGTATTTGCCGAAATGACGAAGCGACCGCTGCCCATAGACATTCGCAATTGCAGATGCGTTGCCTACCCTCAAGCGACGAAGGAGGAGACGCACAAAAAGAGAATATTTCTGGGCCCATAACCTGAAGGGTTTTGGGAAAAATAACACGGATTGAGTAATATAATTGAGATTTATTAAGGAACACATCTGACTTACATGGTAGAAAAAAGCAAAGAGAAAGAGTGGCAGCAATCGACACCATAGATTATGCAACCGGATAAACATTCATCGATTAATCGATACAAAGATCATAGAGTATAATTAATTACAAATTGATTGATTTATATAATTTCCAACACTATGCATCTCCTCCTCCATCAAATCCACTAGGAAAGAGGACTAAAATTAGACCTCCGGCACTCATCAGACGAAACGTGGAATTACATCCACTTCACGTGTCTTCTCTGGGGACATCGTATTGCACCGGGCGAGCCGGACAATTCGTGCAAAACGTCAACGTTATTTTTTTCACCATAAATATGTATCGCCACAATACTTTCAGTATAAATACTTCATTATGTATTAGTAAAGATAATATTTCACAAGCTTACGAATAATAATGTTTCAATAAAATCCAGTTCAAAAAACAAAGCGCAGTTCTGGCACTCCCTTGCTCTTCTACAATCAGACATCTACATACATACGTACGTCGGTTTTGGGTGCTCTTAATATGTTTTGATAACCATTTTTATAACCTAGTAACCATGTCGCAATCAAAACCAGAAGTATTACCAATACATAATTTAGCTAAAATTGGAAAATTTCAAAGCTTAATTACCAAAAAAAAAACCGTTTAACCATAAATATTTTGGAATGTACAGATTAGTGTATTATGAGGTCAATGTTTTGGATTGGAGTTAGGTATACGTACATTTTTCCTCCACTCAAAATTGGGTTTAGGCGTCCCTGAGGCCTCGCATCCGATGTCCACGTACTCGCCTTTACGCACCTCAAGGAATCCTTCTTCTGGAATCGTTCTCACTGATGGTGAACCTAGGAAAGACAGATTATTTTAGGACCTCAAAGACATTGTTTACATCAACAATATTAATATTATAAATTTATATTGTTAGTACTACAACTCACATTGGACTTCAATAGAATGTGACTGCTTTATAGGTCCTAATGGCTCTTGTCTTATCACCTAAAATTAGAACAAAAACTTTATAAATTGTTATAAAACTGCGTTTAATTGCATTTGCGGCTGTGTTACATGCATAATCATAACCACATATACTCGTATGTCATTAAATTATGTCTCAGACTTAAGAGGATATGCCACCGTAATCGTTACAATAAGGCATGCACATAAAAAAATATTATTTTGTACGGATGTTTTGGCACTAAAATCCCACGTTCAGACTATACCAGACTTATTGGGTTACTAAGTTAATTAAGGAAGTCCTGAATCATACAACAGCTGCTTGTAACAAGATCATCCGAGATAATTTAGACTAGTTCTCGTCCGTGACTTTATCTTGGAAAATAAATTCAAAATCCTGAAATAGGTACAGATTTTTATATAAAAACTAACTGTCGCACGTGACTCCGTCTGCGCGGAATTAAAAAAAACTTAATGGTTTATGTGCTCTTTCAGACTATGTCCTGTATGCCGTTACGGAGATACCTGCTAACAAACATCCATCCATCCAATTAAAGTTTTGCTTTAGTAAGATTGTTTTTGTACAAGTAATTCTGTTGAAGGACAAACATTTCTCCATACAAACTTTCATCCCCATTTGTGTATTCGTCTAACAGAAAACACTCTACCAAAGACATCGTTGTTATGAAAAGGTTATGACAGTTTTTTAAGAGTTTAAAATAACTGTAGGTATATACAATTTAAAATAAGAGTGACCGGTTTCAACAAAGAGTTGAGCAAATTGAGTAATTGTATAATTGATTGCTAGATAGATAGGTTACGTAGTGATGTGAATAATGTCGATATTTTATCGATGCAATGTTGAATAAAAAAGGTGTAATCTATTTATAGTACTTATTGTGGTGCAGCGTCCTCTACAACTAATGACGAAGTTCTGCTTCGATAAAAATATTTTTCATCGAAATTCTGTAAACGTTTATTGTGTAACATGTATAAAATTAACATATATTAACATTAATATATATATTTTTTTTAGTTTCCAGTATATTAAAAAATTCGAGACACGTGTAATTACAAAATGAAAAGATTCACGTTTTAAAGGCTAGTGTTCTTTATGTAATAATTAAATCGGTTTTTTTCTATGTACCTAATTTAAATATAATAACTATGTTTTAATTTAGAGTTTAAAGAAATGTATGACACCTAGTATATATAACTATCGATAATTTATCGAGAAACGTTCGCATCATTAGCTTCAACTAATTGTTAAGATCGAAAGGCGGTACGTTTATACGAATTTGTACAAGTACTTAATTGGTGTAAGCCCGCATTGTTTCGCAATTCATGTGTTGAAGAATACTTCAAATACAGTTACTAAAGTTCATTTCGCGGAACTGCTTTATTCACATATCTTACTAATATTATAAACTAGCTTTTACCCGCGACTCCGTCCGCGCGGAATAAAAAAATGCACACAAGATAAAGTTCCTATGTCCGTCTCCTAGTTCTAAGCTACCTCCCCATCAATTTTCAGCTAAATCAGTTCGACCGATCTTGAGTTATAAATAGTGTAACTAACACGACTTTCTTTTATATATATAGATACGAATGTTTAGATGGATGTTTGTTAGAATGTATCTCCGGAACAGATCAATGAGTTTTGATGAAATTTGGCACAGATGTAGAACATAGTTTGGAAGAACACATAAACTATTTATTACTTTTTAATTCCGCGTGGACGGAGTCGTAGACGACAGCAAGTTAAATTATAAAGACTTCGTGATTATTACAACATAACAAAGACAACATGTGTCAACAAATCGATGGCTCCAACGAATAAGGGCCAATTGACAACTTTACAGGAGAGGCTCTCAAAGATTCGACCATATAGAAAAATAGGCCGCATAAGCCCTTTTACTTCAGCAAAAAAAAACATTTACACCTATAAATGTGTATTTTATTTACTGCATGTTGTTAACTAAACAAATAGGTAGTTTTTAACACAAAAAAGTAAAAATCATCAATTTGTTACTTTGGCCCTTATACATAGAACCCATCGTAATATCGCAAACAAAACAGTAAAGGATAAAAGATAAATACCAACCTCACAGGTATAATCAGCTGTATCGTGTCCTCTCAAGCTGTCAATTTGCAGACTGTAATTCCTGTGCAAATACATCCTGCTAGGTAACAAAGTGTGTTGGTCCAGCGTGTCACCAAGTAGACGGTTGTTCTTGTACCATTTCACTCGAGTCACAGTCTCTGGAATAAATAATAGATGGCTTTGAAACCACATCACAATAACAGTAGAAGAAAGTCAAAGTATGGTTGTTTGACTGCGCTTATTTCTGAAAGTAGACTACGAATTTAAACCTTTTTATTTTTATGGTACATTAAATCTATCAAAAACCTCAAAATCAGAATGTTTTAATTTGTTAATCTCTATTAACATGTTCAATATCACAGACTTCTACTTATAGAAGTAAATTCGTAAGCACACGTAAGTTGTTTTTTCTATTACATACACTACAACAAGAGGTCCGTAATTCATTGACAGTACAATTTGTACATCAATACGTGAACTCTCAAGCGGGCAAGCGACAATTGCCACACAAAGATTCAAATCTAACCTCCCTTCCTGTTGGTAACTATCTGCTGATGTACGAAGATTTGCACACTTCGAAATGGATACGATATATTACGGTAGAATTTGTCTGCTGTGACTCTATTAATAATACTTATTGTTGTCTCTATTTTTCAAGGTGAATAAAACAATTTTGAGCTTTTTGAACTTTTTTAACACAATCTTCTTGCAATCATCGTCCTTGTTCCTTTATTTAATACTAGCTTTTACCCGCGACTCCGTCCGCGCGGAATTAAAAAAAAATAGAAAACGGGGTAAAAATTATCCTATGTCCGTTTCCTGGTTCTAAGCTACCTGCCCACCAATTTTCAGTCAAATTGATTCAGCCGTTCTTGAATTATAAATAGTGTAACTAACACGACTTTCTTTTATATATATAGATGTAAAAATTACTTTTAATCATACCACATCCACAACTTGCAATATTCGCATAACAATGTTCACCCAATGACTAAACCGACGTGACAATTCACGTGTTTGTGGCCCGTGACTTGTTGCGAACCAAATAATTTCACTTTTGTGTTCACCCCTTTTGTGTTTAGCGTGATAGACAATAACTCAAACGCCATTGTAATTGCGAAAGCGGGAAATTACACAAAGTTCTTTTTTTAAAACGAAATTCCAAATTCGAATTTTGAATACAATTTTGTAGATCAATTTAAATAAATATTTTAATCGATAACCTAAAAATAATGGCCAGCCCTATTAGTATAATTCTAAAGTAATAAAAAAAGCAAAGGTAAAAAGGTTAAACGTATATTTGTATAATAAATTATATCTGTAGCAGGCATACAATTAATTTATTCAAAAGATACAGCTCTTTATAGTAAGCAATTTATTAAAATTAAAGCCGCCATCAAACGTAGTTATCGAAAAGATTTTGTACGTCGTGATTGTCATAATAACATTATTATTATGCGTGAAACGTCTCGTTTTTCTACGCAAGGTGTGTAGAAAGCCTAAAGTTTTTTAAATGATTGCAGTTATAAAGGCTTGGGATTTTAATGTAATCATAAAAATGTAAAATAAATAAACAGTAATTTGTAAAACCATAATTTAAAACAAAGGTTAAGTTATTAAATATTTAAATACCTTTCTATTTCATATATTTAATAGTATAATTAGAATATGTATTTTTCATACTAAAATAGCTTTAAAATTATTACAAATAAAGGTCAAATTAATATCATCTTAACTGAAAGAATTTTAATCGAAGAAACAAACATACTATCTTCTCTCTCATTATATTTGAAAAAATAGAGATAACGAGATGTTTTTCTACACGTTTCGAGAGTACTCACGAAAACGTAGTTATGCCCACGTTTCTTATTTATATTATTAACTACCGTTTATAATATGTTAGATTCGCTCTAGAATATTCTAAAGGTTTTTCTAAGATTTTGTCTTTGAATTAATCGTAATATTTCTAATTAAAATTACAATCCATACGATTAATAAAATTGCATTGTCCATTGCGAAAAAAAAGTATTTGAATTTCTTTTAACGAAATTCCAATTTTCAAAATTCCTCAGCGTATGTCTGTCGGCCAGGCCGCGTCTGTTCCGTGTGATCACCGAAATTGATGGACTGATTCTGTCGGGACTTTTGAGGGAAGGTAGGTAATATGTGCGTAACTTAGGTTATGTTTTTATTGTGTGCTGATGAAGTCGCGGACAACTGCTGGTTTATAATAAAAATTTGTCTTATCTTCATGTTAAAACTTCAAAATGTACAGCCCTAGATGACATTCGATCTAAGTTGAGTTGTAAAAAAATTGAATGAATAATTCCTACTTTATTATGCTAATGCATTTTATGTTCCTCGATTTAAATCGGAGCACAAAAGATGTCCGTCTGTAGCTTTGTATGTCCATTGAAGTACGTGAATGGACATAAATTGAACTAATCAAAGTAAAAAAGGTGTTATCCAAGTCCATAAAAATTAATATATTAATTTATTTAAGTTTTGGTGAACTTTTTTTGAATAATTACAGTTGAAATTAGAAATTAAACAAAAATTATTTGTCACTGACTATATGATTAAAATTAAGACGTAATATACTTCTTACTAATATTATAAATGCGACTGTTTGGATGGATGGATGGATGGATGTTTGTTTGAAGGTATCTCCGGAACGGTTCAACATATTTTGATGAAATTTGGCACAGATGTGTAACAAAGTCTGAAAGAACACATAGGCTACTAATAAAGTTTTTTTTTTAATTCCCCTCGGTCCAGTTATTTTTCGTTATTAGGTTTTATTTCAATTTACTGATAGTTGTGTATACAAATGTTTTATAAAATTTCTCGGCACATTTTAAACAAAATGTTAATTTACAAAAGTATTGTATTCCTAAAATGAAAATCTTTATTTTTCCTTTCATTGTCTTGTCTATTACAGATTACATCCTACGCATTCAAAAACAAAAGGTAGAAAGCTTCCCGCCTTTTTAATGCATTTCTCTAATAAAAGTAGATAATGTCAATACAATGAATATACACACGTCAATAAAAGCGCGCCAGAACCGGATTGGATACAGATTAAATATATCCTATTGATAACTTTTTAATTGATGCTGGCCGAATTGAATACGTAAAGAAAGTACATAGAGACCAAAAAGTTTTTATAGAAACTTTTCGTTGTATTTCGTTGTTGTACACGGAATTTATACGTTTTTTTCTTGTTAAGAGTGAGATTTAGCGGGTCTCATTCCCGTTCATATTTTGCTCTCATTTTCCAGAAATATTTCATTGCTTTTTCTAACATAAAGGCTGAAAATTTAAAAAATATATACCTTACGTTAATGTACGCGAAAAAAACAATGACTAGTACCAAATCTTTTGGTCATTATTAGATTAAATATACATAAATAAGCTATGTTGTTAAATAAATAATAAAAATTAAAATAATACATATAAACTCACCATTATCTTGTATATAACACGGCAGTAGCACAGATTCATTTTCGTAAATCTTGAAAACGACAGGAACGCTCTTGAAAACTTTCTCACAAACGCCAAAATTTATGAATATAATTATAATTACAACTAATAATATATTTATTGACATCCTAATCGACATTATAATTTTTTAAATTTAAATAATTACATTTGTCTTTATAATACAAACAAAAAAGAAAACAAAAATGTGTTTTATTTAAAAACCGCACAATAAAAAGCCTTTGCCTGCTCTTAATTTTTTTTCTTTCTATTTTTAAAATACTAGCCAACAATAGGT
Organism: Papilio machaon; assembly: GCF_912999745.1. Lineage (NCBI taxonomy): Eukaryota > Metazoa > Arthropoda > Insecta > Lepidoptera > Papilionidae > Papilio > Papilio machaon. The sequence continues at coordinate 4,089,165 of NC_060012.1, read as the reverse complement.
ACGATTTTTTTTTAATACTTAGCAAAAGCAATCTGTGGAATTTTTGTCTTGCAGTGCGCACGATTCAACTAACCGAATATGACTGTACTGTCCAAGCGCATGTCGCCTCGATTACAATAAAGTTAGGGATACAATGAGCAGATATACTGCGCAACTGAAGTATTATTTTACAATTCATTTTGTTTTATTTTTAATACAAGGTTTACCTTCCTACCTATCGACTTTAGTCGATAACATCAAGCTCTACCACTATTGTTCTTAAATATATAACTTGTAAAAAATGTAGTGTCATAAATGTACTCAGTGTACCACTGTCATTCGTATCCCGTCAATTAATTGATTCACCTTTATAAAGTAGCTGGCATCTGTAATGTGAGAGATAACTCACTGCGTCTTAACAGCTGTCAAATGAAGATGTTCTAGACAAAAAAACCAGGCGTGGGTCCTACAGTTAAGATCTATATACATTAAATGACTTCTAAATGCTTTCTCATCTGCCTTCCGTTTCTTAACCTGACTTTTAAATAAAGTGACATTGCATCTGCAATTTGTCATATTAATCTTCTATATATATAAAAGAAAGTCGTGTTAGTTACACTATTTATAACTCAAGAACGGCTGAATCGATTTGACTGAAAATTGGTGGGCAGGTAGCTTAGAACCAGGAAACGGACATAGGATAATTTTTACCCCGTTTTCTATTTTTTATTCCGAGCGGACGGAGTCGCGGGTAAAAGCTAGTAGGTATAGTATAATAAATGATTATCACTAATAGTTTCATTATTCCGACGGAGGCGTTTTAAATGCGTTGTAAGTGTTCGTCCCAACTTTGACACGACTGTCAAAAAGAGCGGGAACTTTTCCTTTTGGACATGAAAATATTTGATGATTGATATTTCTTGTGAATAATTGACGAAGACCACAGCATACGTTTCAAATAAGATTTTTCATAGTAATTTTCATAGTATCACTTTAATAATAAATTAAAGAAATATTACGAATATATAAATCGACGAATAAATTAGGACCTTTGCTTCGTCTAGGTGACTCAAAAGAAAATTAACTGAACAGAACAGATTTACTAATAAAATTAACAAAAACAAGAATTTAGACGAATTCTTGAACAGAAAAATAATGATAACACTATATTAATATTTACATCATAAATTCCTTGTACTACAAAAGAATAATAGCTTTATGGCTATAGAAGATAATTCAATAGCCTTATACAGAAATAATTTCATTGGATAATATTTTAAACATGACAAATACCGTCATATATTATATATTACCTTTTGTTTAGTGAAACAATATCTAAGTAGTTGAAACATTTTCAACTATCTAGCATTTATAAACTAAACAAAAACATAAATTGAACTTGAACTACGATATATAACGCCATTACTAGTTTCGACTTCCATTATAAATACAAAGAAAGAAATAAAAATTAAATATAGCTTCAGAAACGTATGATAATTACTCCTTTATTTCTCTACCGATAATTTGACAATCATCTCACAGCAATTACAATAAAACATTAAAACACATCAGAAACTGTTAATCTAACTAACCGCCATTTTTTATAATTGCCGGCGAGCCGCGGGCAACATACGTTGATTATTGGCGGCCATCTTGAAAATTATTTTAATTAATATTTTGACGTTTTCATATTAGATCTTAACAGAAGAATAATTAATTACTAGTTAGTTCTGAATTGTAAAATACATATCATTTCAAATGTAATCAAACAAAAGGCGTTATTAAAAGCGGAAGCCGACGTGCATGTATGTGTAAACGTATGAAAGTGGAAGAAGCGAGTGAGTTGTGCCAAGACCGAGCCAAATGGATGTTTGTTATCTCAGCCTACCCGTTTGCGTTACGGGCATAGCTTGTGTTGTTTGGTTCCTTATAATATGAAACAAAATGCAATTATTTTTATTAAAAGCGTGACCCTTTTTATGTATTAGTACGACCTTTGACCTCTGCTTAGTGTGTGGTCACTGGTCGCTTCTATTTGTTAGCTAAATCAGTCTTCGACGTCTCCGTGTTTTGCTATACAGGTTGTGATGGATTTCATTTGGGATATTTACAACACAATCTCTTTCAGCTTTTAGGAAATCGTGAGTTTTATTATAACGATGTTTGGTTTTGTTTGTATTATAAAAAAAAAGAATTGTTTCGATGTGTGGTCGAATTTTATTTTTAAATTATGAATTTCTTATCGAGATTTTACTCGAAACATTAAAAGCACGGAATTAAAAAAATCTAAAAAAATCTAGTAACAGACATATGCTATGTTACTCGATGATAATGTAGCTTTCTAATGGCAAAAGAATTTTGGGAATCGGTGCAGTAATTTTTGAGTTTATTAGTTACATACAAAAATAGAAGTCTTTCCTTGTTTTATCCGAAATACGAAGAACGATTTATTGATGCATGCACTGCCAGAGTCGATAAGTAAGTAGTACTTAGTATTAGCTACTCAGCACAAGAGACAATAATGAAGTCTCTTAAGTCACTAATTAACTAATATGAGATCGACAGTAAAATTTTAAATGTCAAAACATCCTGTATAAATCTATTAAATGTTCTTGAATAGTCTGCTGCTAAGCTCACTGTATGCTTGATATTTGTATAGTTAGTGATCAATTAATCTCAAGAGTGACGACATGATTATGGAATCTGTATTCAAGATCATCAAATACAGAAGTACACTGAGTGTTATTTAGATTTATTACTTGAATGGTTTCATTTGGTACATAATCAGATTATATATTATGGTAACGTTAAAACATTCAACCTTTACTTTAACACACTTTTGTCATAGTAGCCCATTCCGCTGAGGGAGAGCCATAGTCATGAAACTGAACCATCATAATTTTTGTATAGAAATATGAATACTTCCGAAAGACTATTCTTCTTACATTAGATAGCAATAAAATAGTGTTAAAAATATGAATATTTATTATTGTATTGTCGTTTGATTCAATCCAGTACGATTTAAAGCAAAAAGTTATTGCAATAACTTTTTCATTTTGTTGAAATACTGGATTTTCCAGGTGGAATAATTCACAATGGTGGAATGTTTATAGCCACTAAATCAATATTTTTAGAAACCTTTATCATTTTATTTTTTTCCTTTTTGTAAAGCCTCCAATACAGATAACAATAAAAAAAAATTTTAGAAATATTTCATTTAATTTGCCAAGCTGGCAACAATACGTCTGGCAACATTTACAAAATGTCCGACACTAATTCCGAAAATGACGTTTTAGGGCCGCCTTCCTTAAAGAAAATTAAAATTGACGAGCAAAATGAGAACGGTGTCGACGACATTCAATTGGAATTGAAAGACTTTATTCCTGTGAAAATTCTTAACAATAATACGAATAGGAAAACTGTGTGTATTCAAGGTACATATAAAGACAAAACTGGTGTGGCTTTGGTTTTGTTAGAAAAAAATGCTTTCAAAGAAGAAGATTTAGACAATAAAGGGTATTTTAGTGAGGATACAAAGCTGCGAACGTTCTTCAAGAACGATATTTATGGTTACTTCGAATGTTTCCCGCTTCCTGAAATAAATGGTGAGTGATTTGAAAGTACTTTCAAAAATCTCAAGGTTTCCCCAATCGACGTGATTAGTCATTTTTCTCAGTTTATACTTGATGTTCTATACACTGTGATATTTACGTAAAATCGTGAATGTTTCATCTTTTTGTTATTAGCATGTTTTTATATTGAAAATGTACTTTTTAAAAATAATTTTTGAAACATCTGTGGTTTCAGTTATTAAGATTAGATAAGTTATTTGAGTCAGCAAAGTTATTACTAATTATAAAGGTCAGATAACTGTTATTTACATTCATTTAGTTCATTCTATAATTAAACTTTAAACAATATTTATATTGGTTACAATTTCTACTGAGTTTTACTTATTACTTTTCTTAAACAGGTATTTTTGAAGTATTCATAATAATTCTATTTTGCTGTTTAAAAACGAGTTCTTTTAACCTTTCAAACATTACACAAAGATAATTAATGTGCTTTTTTGTTATTTTTAAATAGTTTAACTTTATTTAACTTGATAAATATTCTTTTTTTTATTATTTGTGTTCTAACTAATATACAAACTAGTTGTCTCCCACGATTCGGTCGGCATGGAATCTTAATTAGTAGCCTATGTGTTCTTCCAGACTGTTCAATGTCTATGCCAAATTTCAGATAGATCCATTCAACTGTTGGAGATACCTAGTAATAAACATCCCTTCCATTTATACATCCAAACATTTGCATTTATATTGTTTATTCATGATTTAGTTGGATTAGTTTATATATCTTATATATATAAAAGAAAGTCGTGTTAGTTACACTATTTATAACTCAAGAACGGCTGAATCGATTTGACTGAAAATTGGTGGGGAGGTAGCTTAGTACCAGGAAACGGACATAGGATAGTTTTTATCCCGTTTTCTATTTTTTATTCCGCGCGGACGGAGTCGCGTGTAAAAGCTAGTATTGTATAATACTTTGTTATTTACTGATATGTGAGTTTATGTTTCCAGGTGTAAAAACAACAATCATCTACCCTGCTACAGAGAAGCATATCACAAAATTCAGTCAACAAGAAGTTCATGTTATATTGGAAACTCCAGAGTTGTATGAAAAATTGACTCTACCACATATTGAAAAAGAACAGTTTAATTTACAGGTAACTACTGTTTTTTATAAACTATTTAATAATGCATAGCACTCATATGTAAAATGATTGACCGAGATATATAACATACTAGCTTTTACCCGCGACTCCGTTCCCGCGGAATTTAAAAAAAGAAAACGGGATAAAAAGTATCCTATGTCCGTATCCTGGTTCTCAACTACATACCCATGAATTTTCAGCCGAATCGGTTCAGCCGTTCTTGAGTTATAAATAGTGTAACTAACACGACTTTCTTTTATATATATAGATAGATAGATATAAGAGATGAAGGAGTGTGTTCATTTTAGGTCAACTTGAAACAGCTTTAAATAATTCTAACTGATAAATTTTGTACTCAGTTTTTATTAAATCTAGTCATACTATAAAAGTAAAGTACTAAAAAAAACCTTGCCTTTTAGGATAGTGTGTGCAATTTATACATGTTAAGAACATACTGTATATGTTTTTAATTATCTTGCAATCTATAATAAATTGCTGTTTATAAAATTTTATAAAAAAAAATTTGATTTTATTAGTATTTTGAATCCTTTTTCAGTGTTTCTGCATGTATACATCTTTATAAGTAACTAGCTTTTACCCGCGACTCCGTCCGCGCGGAATAAAAAATAGAAAACGGGGTAAAAATTATCCTATGTCCGTTTCCTGGTTCTAAGCTACCTGCCCACCAATTTTCAGTCAAATCGATTCAACCGTTCTTGAGTTATAAATGGTGTACACAACTTTCTTTTATATATATAGATTATATATTTACTAAACTTGTCATTTTTATCACTCAACATCATGATTATTAGAAGATTCCTCACATTTTTGAAGAAAAAATCAGATAATGTTTTAATTTCTAATTAAATTTCGCTAAGTTTTGATTGTTATTTTCCAGTGGGTGTACAATATTCTAGAAGGTAAGAGTGAGCAGGACAGAGTGATATACGATAACAAGTGTGAAAGAGAAGGCTTTGTCCTAGTCCCGGATCTAAAGTGGGACGGTCTCACTAAGGAGACATTGTATTTACTAGCTATTGTGAGACAAAGAGGTATCAAGTCTTTGAGGGATTTGAATGAAACACATTTGCCGTTACTAAAGAGAGTCCGAGACGAGGGAAAGGTAAGATATTTAATTATTTAAAATGTTACCATGTCAAAAAATATTTATACTTAGGTTAGGTTAACAAAACAAGTGTGGTTTTAATATATTTGTATGTATGTATGTATGGATGTAGTGATCTGTATGAATATTAGAATAGATATCATCATTATCAGCCTGGATTTGTCCACTGCTGGACGTAGGCCTCCCCCATCGATTGCCACAATGCCCGGTCCTGTGCCGGGCATTGTGGCAATCGGTATCGATTGAGATAAAAATTGTAGTGGTAACAAATTATTACTTTTTTTTCCTTCCAGAAAACAATATACTCAAAGTACAAAGTGTCAGGTAGTCAGTTACGTGTCTATCTTCATTACCAACCTTCATTCTATCATTTACACATTCATTTTACATATCTAAGACACGAAGCACCCGGTATATATGCGGAGAAATCACATTTACTTGACACTGTCATTAATAATATTGAAATGATGGGAAATTACTATAAAAAAGCAACTTTACCTTTCACAATTCGTGAAATGGATACCATTTTTAATGTCTATGAAACAAACGGACATGTAGAAAGAATTAAGACGGATAAATAAAATAATATAAGTGAAAATGTTAGTAAAAAATATTTTTATAGAATTGCGTTCGCGATTACGTAGTTGTAATGTTTATATAACTACTAGTATTGATTTAAATAAGAATTGTAATTTAAAAATTAATATACAATCGAATTGCATTGTACTGAATTATTACAACAATAGTGATTATATAAGAAGGGATAGTCTATCCTCGATAGAAAGTCTGTCAGATTATTCTGACGATGAATTCGATGATACATCTATAATAGCAATTGATGAGTTCTGTCATATAATACCGAATTCAATGTCATGTCTTAAAATAGATAAAAATACGATATCATTTCGTGTTTTAACACAACCGAAAAATGGTGGTAATTTTTACTCGGAATTTCTATCAGCAAATAATCTTACAGATTCATTAAAAACTAGTGAATTAAAAATTAATCTAAACGCTGAAAATGATATGAAAATAATTTGCGCCAATTGCTCTAATGTCATATCAATTGAATCTGTCAAATTTGACAGAATATTGGAGTTGCCAACTGAAAATATAGATATGTCGGAATGGTTCTGTCACGGTCATAGTCATGGCAGTACTTCGGAACCGATCGTTTTGAAACAGAATAAAAACGATTTTCTTTACCGTTTAACATATTTTATAGTTAATAAAAATTTGTTATCCGAAAAAACGAACAAATTTAACCTCAAAAGGGATATTTATCATTGCAACAGATGTTTAGCTTGGTTAGGTATAAAAATTAAAGATACAGTCAAATTATTTAATTCCGAAATAAAAATTCAACAAAATAGTACAGATAGTTACGTATTTTCGCATAATAATCCAACTAATATAAGTATAGACGATTTTATTTACACTATCGAATGTATGACGAAAGAATCAAACTTAGGTCTGCAATATGCTGTTATGTGTAAAATTGTTCTGGAATGTTCTATAACATCAACAAACAAACAGTATCTATTAATTTGGGTTATGGACAAAGAGTTACAAGTCTTAAGGAATAATGAGGTTATAGAAAGTGAAAAAGTTACATTAAATTCTAGTTTTTTGACTAAAATATTGTACAAAGTTGAATTATGTTTGAATGAAGAGGTTGAAAGTTGGTTGTCGGATCCTACAGTGGTCAGTACAGATATATCTAAGAGTATGTTCTGTAAAGGACTAGAACATCTGAAGTCAACATCGCAGAAAGTTCCAGAAGCATTCCGTAGCAGTAACGGTTATAGCATCAGTTATTTGAAAGTCTGATAAATAAAGATCAAGCATATATTTGTGTTTTTTATTTTAACATTTCCTAAAATCATTTATTTTACCGTTCTGAAATGCCAGAAAACAGACAAATTAAATTTTTTTTTTTTTGCGAAATTGGTATTAAAAATGTTAGCTTCATTCTTTAGTGTATTTCCTATAAATTAAATAAGGATAAAAACACTTCATAAGGATATATAAATATTTAACAGGAAAACAAAACATCAACATATAATACAAACATATCTTTAGTTACTAATGGGTCTTTATGTTTAGTTTAACACTACCTGTCGCCCGTGACTCCGTCCACGCGGCATTAAAACATAATAAGCCTATGTGTTCTTCCTGACTATGTTCTACATCTGTGTCAAATTTCATCAACAACCGTTCCAGAGATACCTTCAAACAAACATTAAAACATTCACATTTGTAATATTATACATTAAGAAGTAAGATTATGCTTGTTTTATTAGATTACATTTAAAAAACTAACAGACACTTAAAAATTGTTAAATAATCCCTTCAATTTTTATATCAAACTTTCTTATTAATTTTCACATAATGTAATAGAGTGGTTATATAAGTTTGCATTAAAGGAAAAATAAACAATAATCAATACATAGTATAAAACAAAGTCGCTTTCGCTGTATGTCCGTATGTATGCTTAGATCTTTAAAACTACGCAACGGATTTTGACGCGGTTTTTTTTAATAGATAGAGTGATTCTTAAGGAAGGTTTGTATGTATAATAAATGCATAATATAGTAGAGAAACACTGATAAATTTAAAGGTTTCTAATGTGAACGCTGTGAACGTTGTGTATAAGGACATTCTGTAGTAGGTATATTTTGCATTGCACCCGTGCGAAGCCGGGGCGGGTCGCTAGTATATAATAAGTTTAAATATAATTATTTATTTAATAAACCTTATTGTGAAGATAAAAAACATGGAATTATTTTAAAAATTTAAAAGAGTAATAACAAATTATTTTTAACAAACTTAAGAGTTTGTAGAAAACAAAGGGTTGTCCCAAGTAAGCTTGGCGACAGGCAGGCGGCCGGTCGTAAAAACTTAAGTCAAAACTTTAAGGTTTATAAAACCTTGTTGCCGACACCACGTGAGTGGGTAAAGGCCAGGGAGATGATGATGATGAGTATATTTTGAAGAAAACATAGACATAGTACATATTAAAATCATTTTTTTATTAATCCAACAAGTAATTATATTATAAAAAAATAACCCTTAAATAGTCTTCTTATATTTATTACTGCTACAGTCATTTAATTGGCTACTAAAAGTCAAAATGTAGATTTAATGCTGCATTCGGAGAAATTAATTACTCTCTTAGTCAGACATTTAGTGTAGTTTCTGTATTAAAGATCCACACTATGTTATTGATTCTACTCGAGGTGTCTCTCTAATATGAACTTCCTGTCCTCTAGCGAGGCATAGCAGTTGGGGACACTCACAATATCTGTCTACTCTCATAAGTTACATAACCTTAATATTCTTTAACTAACAACCCTATTGCAGACAATTTTTACCATGAAAATTTAAAGAGTTATAACTATTATGCCTGAACATATGGCCGATGTCAGATAGAGTGCAATTTTTTTAAATCTACACTGTAATTTAGTAACCATCAAAATAACTGTAAGTGGCAGTTAATGTTCATTGTAGCTCCGCATGTCTCTTTATGTCTCTCGTCTGTAGAACTCCATTCAAGATAATAGAGTAATTGAAGTACCAGAACAAAGTAAACACAAGCACGAAAAGAACATCTGAATGTATTGTTAAGGATTTATTGAGGTTATTAAAATAATTTACAGTAAAATGAGATATCATCATCAGCTCACTATATGTCCCCACTGAGGGATTCGGAGCCAACCCTAAGTTACGGGTGACTAGGTCATAGTCAACCACGCTGGCCAAGTGCGGGTTGACTTCATACATATCATTGAATTTCTTCTCAGATATGTGCAGCATCACGATGTTTTCCTTCACTGTTAGAATGTTGGATAAATGTACATATGTAAATCGAAAATCACATTGGTACATGGAGGAATTCGAACCCAGGACCTGCAGATTGCAAGTCAAGTGCTTAACCCCTGAGCCACCGATGCTAAATGAGATATGGATTGTTAGAAAAAGTTAGAGACTTAATAATCTTTAGATCCTATAAGTTAGTAAATAAAATTGATTTTCATTTAATATTTAACAAAAAGTTACTTAATATTGTTACTTGTATATTTTTAAAAAAATTAAAATGGAATTAATACTCAAACAAGCTGCAACAGAGTTGATAATTAACAAACAGGAAAGTGTAAACGTAATTCACGCTTTACGAATATAACAACGTGTCTTAGTAATTAAATGTTACCTTGAAGGAAAACAATAAGTGTTAATGTTTTAAATACTTAATAAAACAACTTTAAAACATCACAATATTTTCAATTATTCTACATTTTGGAATGAGATATTATGAATTTAAGAGAACACTCATAGGTTTATGTGCACACAAGCACAATAATTGAATTGAGTATTTAAAGAAAAAAATTATTAATATTAATTATTTAAAAAAATTACAGGTTTGACGAATGGAATAAAATAATGACGGCTAATAGTAACGAAAATATTTACATCTAATTACAATTTATAAAATAGTAAGGGCTTATAAAGGGTTATAAGCCCTTACTATTTTATAAATTGGTATAAGGGTTATCAAGGGTAGAAATATGACCTGAAATAGTACACGTTAAAATGTTAAGTATGTAGGTAACCCATAAATATTAGTTTAACGTTTTAAAAAGGATACGTATCACCACTTTCTCCCAAGGTTCCACCATATATAATTCTGTAGCTAGTAAATATCTTGTATACCAACGCTTCACAAATTTACGAATTCTTTCCACTGCATCCGACATTTTAATTAATATTAGATTTATTGATTATGTCTAAGGCAATTTGTAATAAATACTTGAATACGTTCGTTTAAGAAGCTAAGGAAATACAAATTAAAAATTTTACACTACAACTCTCCAACAAATGTTTATCAATTATCAGTGTTACTGACAGCTGTGCCATGCGTCAAAGTGACAACTGACGTTGACGTCTTTGGATTTTTGCTTTGCCTATGAACCTTTTCGCCACATGGAGAAATTATTCAAAATTCAAAATTAAAGTTCTTTAAATCTTACTAATATTGTTATTGCGAATGTTTAAATGGATATTTGTTTAAAGGTATCTCCAGAACGGCTCAATGGATTTAGATAAAATTTGGCACAGATATAAAAAAAAAAATAGAACATAGTCTGTAAGAACATAGATTACTAGGCTTATTTATAGTTAATATTGTGAAAATATTAAATAATTTTCTATAAATAAACTACAGAAAGAAAAAAAAACAAAGGCCAGTCTACAAGCTAAAGGAAAGAAAATACCTCAACGCAAGTTGTAAGCTTCTGGCATAGAAATCTACAACTGTACCAAAATAAAGTCATATCTTTTAATAAAACAAAATTACGTTACCGAATATCGTTTTCGCCATTTCTATTCAACTAATCTTCTGAATTGTCCCGAGAGAAAATTAAAACAAACCTTTCAATATCACGATGTCTTTCGCCAGATTACAATTCGGCAATCGCTGCGATAATCTCCAATAATTTCAAAATAAAATAGGGAAATATAAACAAAAACCATTTATTTTAATAGTAATTTATTAATCGGGCTGTTAATAATAATGTGACCTTACATATAAAGTAGTTGGTATCAGCCATTTTATTTCATAACAAGTGTTGCAAGCAAATATAATTTTCACACTGGTACTAAATTAATCGTAAAAAAATTCACGATTTTTGTACTAAAATTACACTTAAAATACAATAATATATTTGTTATATAATTTTAAATGATTTTTTTTTAATTAAAATTATTACCTACTTAAAAGACATGTAGCTAAAACATTGGCATTTATAAAATTTTTAAATAAAGCGTACAGTGTCAAGCTATGTATTATATCATGCATATGGTCGACATAATTTTCCATATATATTAAATATTTATATATTTACATGTAAATATAAGATATATGTTAGGAAACAGAATAAACTATCACTATATTTTTTATTAAATTTATTTTTCATAAAATCACAAATAACCTAAACATAAATGTGATACTATTCGATAAAATGGCAACATTCAGTTGCTAAAAGCGCTACATGGTAACATTAAAAAAATAAGCGTGCATATAAATTTTAGCGGAAAATAAAAATTACATTAAAATTGATCATATTTATTGTTTTTTTATTTCATAAGACGATGTTTATCAGTCTTTGTAAAGGCACCAATAAAATCGGATAGATTTCTTTTTATATATAAAAATAGCTGCTTTATATATTTCTTGTACATATAATTGGCACATAACAACAAATCACATATTTTTAAATATAATGAAATTAATTTCAAATACTGTTTTTACTAACATTTATAGGTTATTCACTAATGCCTTTTACATGGCAACATTACAAAAATGCTGTCAGTCTGTCTATTATTTCGTAAGTACATTAAAAAAACTAAAGTTTATTCGAGCATCTGTAATTATAAAAGAAACAAGCTTATGTTATTTTTTATTATATTGGACGAAATTCTAAATGGAAGTAAATGCATATCTCACAAAATATCCAAATAAAAAAATCTAAACAGAAAAATACTAGTTGGTACGAAATTGTTAATATTTATTATCAAAAACCGATGATCCTGGCTTTTTTACAATATCGGTTTTTACGACTGACACTCCTCCAATGTCGTTGTAACCGAATTTTTACTCTATTCGGATTTATTATTGTCAAACACAACATTCTTATTGCATTCATATTATTTATTTTATATAGTTTTAAAACAAATGTAGGAATTTACTCATCATATTAGGTCCAAAACTCTCAAATAATTTTATACGCATATAATAAACTCATATATTTAATATTATAATACTCAATATTACACGAATATTGAGTTTAAATTTATAAATAATACAAATTGAACAATGCTTTTTGTATTAAAATACATTTAACTTAAACATATTTTATTCTTTAAAATATGTTTTCTTAATACTTTCTAGTTTCTCAAACATCTGAGTTTGAATTTTATCAAAAATGTAGTTATAAATATCCATATTAAAAGAAAAATTCATATGAATCATTAATAATTCGCTCAATATAAAATAAATATTGAGTCACAATCAATATTTGTTAACTCAAATATTGAGTTGAACTTTCCAATACTCAATAAATATTGAATATTCACTCTAAGTATTCAGTGTACCCCTGTGCCCCGGTGAATATCACATCAATCCATATCCTGGCAGCTTCTCCTGAAGGTGCCATCAGATAATATTGTCTCTGTCTGGTTTTCACTATGAATGTGGTCTGAGGGTTTGGTGACTTAGAAGTGTTGCCGTGGTCTAGGTATACTTCTTCGATTACCTAATAATGTTATTAAAAAAATATTGTTACCAACCAAAAGTTAAAACTATATTTTATCTTACTGATCTTATAAATACAAATCTTTGGATGTATGGATGTTTGTTTTAAGATATCTCCGGAACAGCTGAATGGATCTTGATGAAATTTAACATAGATGTAGATCATAGTCAGGAAGAACATATAGGCTACATTAAAAAGCATAAAGAGTCGCGGGCGATAACTAGTTTATCTATAAAAGTATTAAAAGAGCAATATGAATATCCAAGTTGCATTCGAGACAGTTTTTTTTGCTCATTTCAGAGAAAAAATAATATAAAGAAAAAAAAATCCAAAACAATACAAAATACATAGAGCAGTTTATGTTAAAATGAATTCACATGTATGTTTCTATAGAGAATGTTAGAGATATTATAATACCTGGAAATATGCACCACCTCTCGGCTTCTTCTCTGTCTTGTCCCAGTAGTAGACGAACGTTTTCGTCTCGCGGTCGAAAACGAACCACCTAACATAAATAAGTAAAACTAAACACTGATTTAACTAAAAATTTAAACTAGATGACATCTGTATGTTATTTTGATCTAATCTTATATATATAGTCAGAAAGTCGTGTTAGTTACACTATTTATAACTCAAGATCGGTCGAACTGATTTAGCTGAAAATTGATGGGGAGGTAGCTTAGAACTAGGAGACGGACATAGGAACTTTTTTATTTTGTGTGCATTATTTTTATTCCGCGCGGACGAAGTCGCGGGTAAAAGCTAGTTAGATATAAAAGTTAAAGTTATTTTTGTTTACTGTAACTTTATTTAAGAAAATATAAAACCACGCCATCTTTGTGTTAAGTTATGACTGATTGTTTTTATTATTTGAAAATAACGCCATCTATGTGTCATTTTGTGACTTTTGCTGCAAAATACCTCACCTTTTGGACCAAGTGTGGAACTTGGCCCCCAGCTTGTGCAAGTAGCCGCGACATGACGTCGAATTGATCGTCAAGTAAGGGCACAGCTCGATCTGGTGACCTGGAATATACTTTCTACAATAACTATAATGAATAATTGCTTTGGCGTCGCCAGACGACGATTCAGGTTAGATCTAGACCAGGGATTCCCAAACTATTTTGGACAAGTGACCCCCTTTTCCAAAATGAACTGTTACCTCAGACCCCCCCATGGCCAAATTATCTACTTTTAAGATCAATTATTATTATTAATTCTGACTTAGGTCAATAGAAGAAGACAGAGTTAGAATTAGCATTGCTTTAAGTTCAATATCGACCCCTTTGGGAAACCCTGATCTAGGGGAAGGGGGGCGAGTAATATTTTTTTAATTCCAAAGAGAACGCTTATTGATATATCGTCCAGTTTTTTTAAAGAAATACTGACAAGTCGTTTGATTTTACAATTCTTAATTCACTAAGAGTGGGATTCACAAAATTTCGGCTTCGCGTGATGTGACATACATTGCGTAAGTTAGCGACTAAAATCGAAGATTTAATTTGCCTTGTGTACGAAGGATAACTAACTGTAGTTTGGTAGTGTACAAACAGGAGTTTTCCTACAAAACCTGATAAAAGCTGTTGTTGATACATACCAGCGGACTCGACATGTCTGCGCAGATCAAAGTCATCTCTGTCAACAGGTAAGTAGCGTGTGAGCGGCCGCTGCCACTCCTGCGCAGACACACCGCGCCGACTGCGCCGCGGGGCGTTACTGAGCGATACTGAAACAACAATCATACAAATCTATATCTATCTATATATATAAAAGAAAGTCGTGTTAGTTACACTATTTATAACTCAAGAACGGCTGAATCGATTTGACTGAAAATTGGTGGGCAGGTAGCTTAGAACCAGGAAACGGACATAGGATAATTTTTACCCCGTTTTCTATTTTTTATTCCGCGCGGACGGAGTCGCGGGTAAAAGCTAGTGGCATATAAAATAAGATATCTGTGATATTTTTCTATCCATTATTCATCAAACATTCTGCGAAAAAAAAGTACAATGGTCTTTGGTCATAAGAAGTTTTAAAAAAGTTGACTCTGGGGCATTATTGCAGCAACACCGATCCCGAAGTTGAGTGACCAGTACACATCGCACAACCTTTTTTTGGATATAATGTCTTGTCGTTGTAAACTATTTCATCACGAAAACTAGCTCTTTTATTTCTTATGAATTAACCTTCATTATCAATAATCATTAAGTTAAAATTTTCACAAACTGAAAGCTGACAATTAGAAGACAAAGGAAGAGTTAAAACACATATCGACACTGGAAAGCATAAACGCTGTAACCCTTGAAATCGCCAATATGTTTTTCACACGTTAATAATTTCAACCATTATCAAACGATAATGATTTTATTATAGGTTAGCACAAACTACACAACATTGCTAAATACCGCATGCTTGTAGGCGTATCAGCTCACGAGTTATCATTTTTTGGCTCTCCTGTAAAGTTCATACTTTCGGGGTTACAGCGTTTACGCTTTCCAGCGTCGATATTCACAAATGGAACATTTCAATGGTATGGGATACAAAGATAATATTCTTAAGTAGGTACATGTTAGAATACTAACGTATATTATCCCTGCTAAAATCGGAAGCATGGCTGAGCGGCCGGCTGTCGTCACTACGCTTATCATCCTCAGTGGACTCCGTGCGTGAGTTGCGAACTTGAAGCTGTGGACAATACACAATAATGTGATAACACCAATAACTATAATTAAAAATGAAAATTGATATTCTAAAGGTAAATGTACAAAGAACAAATATGGTCCTAGAATCGAACCTTGGGGTACTCCCTAAGATAATGTTATTAAATTCAGATATAAGCTAATTGTTATCTTAATTTTATATTTATTTAGATATATCAGACTTAAACGATATAGGCAAATAGTCTGTAATTAAGGAACATATAATTTAGAAACTATTATACTGTGACATAGTTTATCAAATGCTAAACACAAGTTAGTATAAAGATCCTAAGATATCTTCTATCTATCTATCTATACTCGACTGGTATTATACCACGAAGACACAGAAGACAGGCGTAAAGTGGAAGTAATTCCGCATACAGTTTGATAACTGTGCGTGCCGGAGGCCAAATTTTAGTCCTCTTGCCCTTCCACCTTTCTTAAAAGGAAGGGATGGGATAGATAGCTCCAGCAGAAGATATGACGCATAAAAAGGAGAAATATCCTCTTTCAGTGCGTTGGCTCCTCTGTTGATAACAATTACTCATAATAAATAGAGAAATTGAAATAGCGTAGTCAATTATTCAAGAATTTTTAATTTCGTTTACAAGAAAACAATATCTACTTTAATCGTTCACTAAATTAATCTGTATTTAACACATTAGAAATAATATCTTCCATTACGATGTGTCAAATGTGCAAAGCTTTTTATTTTGGCATAAGCCGTCTAGTCGTAAAAGCAATTTTCTGCAAATTTTCTTTGAACACCCTTTTTTACTACATTTCAAAAATAGAATTACTTTTCACTTTTTACGTTCACATGAAATATTTTCTGAACAGCCCTTTTAACACTTGCCATGCAGGCAACGTATTTTTACGTTTTGTAAAAAAAACGTAAAAATACGTTGCCTGCGTCCGTGACTAGAGCGCGGGTCACGTAAAAATACGTATTTAGTAGATTTATGTTGGATACCCGCTAACCACCACAAATCTACGAAATAGGTTAACGAATACGTTGCTAGGTTTTGCATTTTTTCTTTCCACAAGTACTGATATTCAGTCTTTCACTGAGTTATTTCGTCTTCAATCGTAGCTCCAGAGCCAATTTGAAGCTAGGTGTTTTTTGTTATTGCTTGCAAAATTGATAAAGTTAGCCGTTGTGACAAAACCGCCTGCTGCACGCGTAATTCGGCGGCAAAGTATGCCCGCATGCCAAACGTTAAAATGTAAAAGTAAAACTTTAGATTTGTTGAACAAATATCATCGTATGGTACCTATGTCTCAATCAACACTTTTTGTTTCAGACGTAAAAAAAAAACATTTTGACAGATGAAATAAAATTGTGATCAAATAAAACTGGCGATGTTTAATTTTTAAATCGCCAAAGAGAAAAAACAGGGACACGACAAATTTTAAACACAGCGGCCATTCGGATTTTTTAGTATGTGTGTGAAGATTTTGAGAAAAAGTTAAGTGTTTAATTAAAAACATTTTGAAATTTATGAATACTAGCGTAAATTTTACTTTGTCTATGGTAAGGTATTTCGATTGAAATCCGGTATATATCAATTTCAAGCAAAACAAAACACTAGCTTAAGTTTATAGTCGCGAATAAAACGCGTTAAATTCGTCCCAAAGAACTCCATTACCTCAATTACAGCAAATAAACGAACAGATTTAAATCTTTTACGCGTTTCTATTTCGATCATGGCAGGTCGTTAAGAAAATAACGGTTATTTTAGCAGTTGTATACAAAAATAACGTTTAATTGCCATTCACATGTTTGAAGCATCTGTGGTTAACGATCTCATTTTTCTATGATAATATTAAAAAGAGGTTCGAGGATTTGTTTGATTGTATTGGTTTGGCTTCGCAACAACTGGACAGATTTGAAAAATTTTTTCAGTGTTCAGAAGGTACATCCACGGGTGATAGGCCATATTTATTACTAGATTTTTTTCCCGTACAGACAAAGTTGTAGGTTTTCTGCTAGTATCTTGTAAATATTCAATTGTTTGTTATATAAAACATAAACTTCCTCCCACAATCGATAATACAGTCAATAAAATCTTTACAGTGCCTGTAAAAAAGACGTCTATTTTACCCTTACCTATATCAATTTTTATAAATAAAGGAATGGATGTAACCTTTTCAGATTTAGTGGTAAAGATTATAAATCTTTTTGCCTATCTCCATGTATTTCACGTTCTTGGTGAGGTTGTTACAGATGGCTAAAGACTATAGGTAGCTATTACAAATATATACTAAAAAAAACTAAAAAAAAATCTCCAATCATAAAACGAAAGCAAAAGATTAACTTGTGGTGCACAATGACGTAGTCTTTTGTTACTGTTCTGTGGTTGTTTTGTTTCTTTATCCCGGATGCTGATTCTTTGCGAGATGAAACATTTCATATGATCCACATGACGTAAAACATATTTACATGGGTCACAACAACAGACTTACTTGTACACTATTTTAAGATATTACAAATATAGATCAATAAAAATAATTTTGTCTGTAATAATATGACTGAATCATGGAGTCCATTTTGGGAGTATGAGTGGCTCAGAGGTTAAGCACTTGGAATCTGCAAGTCCTGGGTTCGAATCCCAACATAGTACCTACAAAGTGTTTTTGCTATTTAAATATTATACATTTATGGTGTAACTTGCAATATGTGCGAAGAAATTCGAAGATATTTGTGAAGTCAATCCTGACTGGACCAGCGTGGTTGACTATGGCCTAGTTACAACTTAGGGTAGTCTCCGAGACCCTCAGTGGGGACGTATAATGAGCTGATGATGATTGAATCAATTTTGAATAATTTTATTACAGAAATAGAATTGAAAAGTGGTAGAGTTTGCAGCATTAGCAGCACAAAAGATCCACTCACCCTAGAAGATACCTATGAAGTGGATGTTTAACAATGGTAGACACTAAGGACATTTATTACACGAATGTGTCGGCTCGCCCTTTGCAATACCACGACACAAAAGCCAGGCGTCAAGTGGAAGTATTTCCGAATACAGTCTGATGAGTGTGCATGCGGGAGAGGACTAATTTTTATCCTCTTTCCCTTCCCATCTATTGACGATTTGATAGAGGATTTCCCCTTTCTATGTGTCCCCCACATGGAAAGGGGAAATCCTCTCCTTTTGTACGTCCTCTCTTTCGTCGATAAAATGTTGTTAACGCATTTGCAATTGCTTATGAGCAGTCACTTCGCTGTTTCGGCGAATTTTAGGTGACTGCTTGGTCGTATAATGTGAGATATTTGAAAATTACTATCCATATTACATACTGTGCCGACACTACTCGGGGGAAGTTCAGGATGATGATATAGTTAATACTTACGAACACGGGTTTGCTCGGACAGGTAAGACCCCAGCGAGAACTTTTTATAAGCATAAGCCACACAGACATACTGTCCAATCACATTTATATATGCACTTTTTAATGCTAATTCCACATGTACTTTCTTAAAATTTTGTATAAAAAAAAATTATGAAAGGTATGCCAAAAAGACTTCTGAGTCTATGTGTCGTGTTAGTTAGGCTAGTGTTTTTTTTTAATTTCACGCGGACAAAGTCATGATTAACTGCTAGTGAAGAAGAAAAGAATTTTTTGTTTTTATTTGATGAGTTATTGTTTACTGAAACAGCTGTTTTAATAAAATCTTTCATCTGATCATAAAAAAGGTTTATTTTATGAGTTAAGGGCAACAGAACATTCGGCAAGAGTTTTTGGCATAATGCCACAGGGTAGTAAAAACAAATACGATTTTAGGAATAAACTTGCTTAAATCGGTTAAAGAGTAACTTAATTGAATTTACTTGAATATAACTTAGGGTCTTAGTAACTTAGTAACTAAGAGATTTAAAATTTAAGACATCCACAAGAAAACAAATGGTATTTTTTTGTATTTTTAAAATATTTCTACTATTATTTCCATTTAATATTATTCTAAAATTTTCTTGTAGTCAGATGTATATTTAAATGTATACACATTTATAAATTCCGTTTGGAACATCTCACATTGAAAAATAATCCTTACTTTATTATTATTATATTATTTATTATTTATTTATCCTTAATATTATAAATGCGAAAGTTACTCTGTCTGTCTGTCTGTCTCGCTTTCACGCCAAAACTACTGAACCGATTTAAATGAAATTTGGTACACAGATAGTCTAGAGCCTGAGAAAGGACATATTTTAACGCGAAAAAGGGGTTGTAAGGGGTTGAAAGTGGGGATAAAAGTTTGTATGGAATTATCGTCATTTTTACAGTTAGAAGTTTGATTCTTATTTTTAAGGCTGCTAATTTGATATAAATAATTATGAAATTAATTTTATGTAAAAATTTTACCTCCAAGGGTGCTAAATAAAAATAGGGAATGAAATTTTGTTTGGGAATATTTTAGACATTTGGTGCGGTCCTGGCACACCTCTCTCTATGTTCTTCTACATCCATACATCAAATCATAGCACGTCGGTTAAGTAAAATAATAAGCCTTAAAAAATTCTATCCGAAGACAGAATTTCACGCGGACGAAGTCGCGGGCACAGCTAGTATACTAATAAAGTGTTACATCTGGTAGATTTCCAAAATATGCGGATTTATTATACGGATGCAATTTTTTATGCGATTGCTTTAGATTGACATATGTGTAAACTAAGAGTATTATTATATACAAATATACTAATCTTTACTAAGTTTAAACAGGAAACATTTGGCGTTGAAAAAGCTTTATCATTATAGCTATTCAACTTTTAAATCTTCAGAGCGACTGGCACATGAGTGTAATGTTTATACTCGGTTGATTCGCGAGTAGCTTTATCGCTGGTTCAAACCGGTTCAAAAGTTCAGTTCACATGAACTTGAACCGCTGAGCTGCGGTTCAACAATTAAATTGGCAGCCAGGTGATTAGCAGTTCGCAGCTAACATAACTCTATGCAGGTACAAATTCAACTGATCTGCGAGTCGGTTTTCTGATCTGCTTCACAGATGTTGTGAACTACAGGTCGTAGATTGTGACGAGTGAAATTTGAACTTGTTTTTGCAAAAATTTAGTAAATTTTACTTCCTACGCCCACTAGTCAAAGTTAGTTCAATCCTTTAGGCGCTAGACTTCTAGACGATAACAAAGGTAATATATATACAAGCCCACATATATAAAAAATCTTAAAGCGTGAAAATCATAATCATCTTTGTGGTCGGGTAAAAATTACGTCCACCCAAGCGAAGCAGGGAAGATACGCTAGTTTTTGGCACAGCCAAAACATTAAGATCTTTATCGGTCGCATATCTGTTGTAAATGTTATGTCGCACTTTGTGAGCCAATGTCAAGGTTGTTTGTGGCTGAGAATACAATCTGCTAAATGCCAACTCTATCTTTAAAACACCACAAAAATGTTTATTTTACGTAAGCTTATTGAGAGATACATTGTGAGGTTATTGTCATATTATTTAAATTTATTTTTTTATACTTTTCTACATAATTTGAATGTTCAACTTTTGACATGTCTGTGGTTACTACATTACGTTTTTTTCCTTGTTTTATTTCTTTCAAATATCATCAATAAAAGACGTTTTAACATGGTCTTATCTTCTTGTGTTTTTATTTGTCACTTGTTTTTCTTGTTACTGGTTGAAATATACCGACATAAAAATTCAATGGAAGTTGTTCGAGAAATTAATATTATAGATTATCCTATTCCTGTGTAAAAAACAACGAATTAAGGAAGTTTATTCGTAATTTATATGAGGTCAACGAGGTACTGGCACATTTACCTTTTTCAAGAGATGCAATATAAAAAAAAACAAGCGTTTATTTTCGAGTCTTCAAACAATGGGCTTGCCGCATTCCTCAGTTATTTATCGAATGAACGGACGCGAGTTGTAAACACGAACGTCACTAGATAGACAGCGCGCGCTTTTTTATCCGCCATCTTTAAACGTCGCGCTTTTTTTTAATAAGCGTTCATGAGTTTTATTTAGTTTGAATTTTGTAACATCTGGATTATGTGATGCTGATTAGTTTTTTATCACTCACAGTCTTTAATTGGCTATTAACGGAGACCCTTAGCATTGATTAAGTATGAGTTCTTATTACAAAGGAAATGTTTAAATAACCATTAATCAAGTTATTACTTTTTAAGGTTTTCATTTAAAAAAAAAAAACTAAAATTCGTCTACTTCTAGTCGTTACGTGAATTCACAAAGATTTTCGAGTTATTGAATAATTCACGGAAAACGAAAAATTCATGCAAGGTCTTTACTATAAATATGGGTCAAAGATTAAAATTGTATACAAGACTTTTTTCAAAAAGATTTTCAACGGTGGAATTAAAAGAGAAACACGTGGCCTGTATTTATTACAAACAATAGGAATATATATCTAGTTTATTCACTAATATATTTTGATTGTTTTGGTACAAAGCCAAATAGTTTTGGTATGATCAATGATACGTTTCAATATAATTAGGACTTAATGCGACTTCCTTTGTAGTACGTTTCCATTGCAGAAACACTCGTATAATAACATATTATCAATAATTAAAAAAAAGACAACAATTGTTAAATATGTTCAAAATAAAATAAAGCAACGAATAAAAATTAAAAAAAGAAAGTAAAATATTGTAAGGCAATAAATATAAAGTTCAATTATTAATAAATAAAATTATGTTTAGCTTGTTGTTAATTATTTACTCAAATGTTTTCTTAAATTAAAAAAACAATTAAAAAGAATTTATTAAAAAAAAATCACTAGAAAATTGGCATACCAAACACAAATATTTTTTTTACTAATAACCGAAAAAAAACACGTTTAAACCAACAACTAAAAACAGTTAAGGATAACGAAACGAAACCGATTATTTCAATAAACAACGTACACGTCCGTTTTCCAACGTCTTTCGCGTCAACTGACTTAAAACGACGAGGATTTCCGTAGAAATTTATTTAACAACTCCAAATACAATCAAAGTGAGTCATTTCACAGAGTTATTTTTAACACCTCTACGATAATGCTACGGCGTAGCATATTATACGACCATTTAAAATTTAAGTACGACTCAATTTTAATTTAAATTTTTTAAACGTCCCCAAATTATAGTCTTAAATCAAACAAGAAGGTATAAAAGTAATTTTACCGAAGTAAAGTAAATAAAGTATTTTAACATAAGCATATGTTAAAAAAGGTGGATTTACACTGCTTAGAAAAGGAATTAATAAGGATGACAACGAGTGTTTTTAGCAGTGGAAACCAACTGTAATAAATATGTATATAGATAAAATATGTTTGTCAGAATGTTATTTAGTTGTTTACATTGATGTAAAATATAATTTGAATGTTAAGAAAGTTCGGACGTTGATGTTTTCACAGCATTATTTATTCCCAGCAACTGAAGGATCTTTACTGACGTCATTGTGATGGTGTTTTCTTAGAATTCCAATGTAAACAAGGAACCGTCTTAAAATACAACACACTTCAGTTCATTGAAACTACAGATTGGTGTAAGGATATATCTTCCTAACCGTAAAAGGTTGAAACGTTCAAACATCATCATCAGCTTACTATACGTCTCCACTGAGGAGCTCGGAGCCAACCCTAAATTATGAGTGACTAGGCCTCACCGTAAGAACGTCGAATTAATGTATATATGTAAATTGAAAAAGTCATTGCTACATGCTGGGACTAGAACTAAGTACCTGAATATTACAGGTCAAGTGTTTAACCCCTGAGCCTCCGACGCTTTAACATATTATTAATATTTTTGATTTTTTCATTAAATTTAAGTCATCAGTCAGAAAATAAATACATGCGATACCTTGTTTTATACCCCCCCCCCCTCTTCTTCGTGATGTTTCGTGATTTTCAGTGGGGTCCAATTCTAGTATCAAGTGGTTAATGGACGATCCCGTAACCAATTTTAAATTACTTTACTTGCCATAAAAACATATAAAGGTAAATAATATAGTAATGCCAAATACCGATTGATACTTGAATTGGTAGAGTTTATTGTTGTTATGAGTATTTTTTCACTTATAAATTTCCTCCAACTATGGATATAGTATTTCACAGTAAAACGTTGCTATCAAAAGCTAAACAGCATTTAGTTACATACAACGAATCAATAAGATAACAGGCTGATAACATTGTTCATTAAACCATAGCTTTATCTAATATCTGAGTACAGAGTTACGTTAACGTACAAATATGTAAAACTAACCGTTGGTTTCTGAGAACAAAATCTCTGTAAACATATCGTCATCCTTGTCATTATCGTTGACCAAACTGAGATAACAAGTTTTAAATGGAGATTTCGGTCTCAGTAACCCACGGTAAAACGTTTAACTATGAATTTGTTTTTAGTTAGTAATCTCTGAATTTTATATTTAAGTCCGATTTTCTTGTCCTTACGTTGTAAGGTAGCCATTTTTAATTAATTAAATAAATTATACTAGATGAAATAACTAAGATTACACTATTTTATATTTTTACTGTTGGCTTATTTTCATAAATAAATAATTTAATAGAAAATTCTAAAAATGGAAAGCCACAGTATGAATACATTTATCGACTGGATTATATATACTCTGTCTATCCTTCTTGGTTAGAGAATTAACCGTTGTTTTGTCTGTAATCAGTGTTTGCAGCATATTAGCAAGGGATATTTTAGTGATCTAACATTTACAAAAGTTCCTACAGATTTTATTTTCATAGTAAGAAGTAAAATAACTTTTTAAATATCCCGTTATATTTTTAGACTTTTGAAATATAAATGAACGTTTGTGGCGACATCTGACGACGACGAGTTTTGTCAGTTTAAAGCTATACCACAGGAAGAGTGACATAAATCGTACTATTAAAAGATGCCACACGTAAGATGAGACTTTTAACATCAAACTAAAGGGTGGTGTATTCTTAAGACAGTAATAATCTTATCTATATCTATCTATCTATATATATATAAAAGAAAGTCGTGTTAGTTACACTATTTATAACTCAAGAACGGCTCAATAGATTTGACTGAAAATTGGTGGGCAGGTAGCTTAGAACCAGGAAACAGACATAGGATAGTTTTTACCCCGTTTTCTATTTTTTATTCCGCGCGGACGGCGTCGCGGGTAAAAGCTAGTATATATATAAAAGAAAGTCGTGTTAGTTACATTATTTATAACTCAAGATCGGTCGAACTGATTTAGTTGAAAATTGATGGGGAACATAGGAACTTTTTTTATCTTGTGTGCATTTTTTTTATACCGCGCGGACGGAGTCGCGGGTAAAAGCTAGTTGGTTTATAAAATATCCATACAATTTTACTACGCGCACTTTTACGCGTACTTTTTTAAAAAGAAGAGGTTACAATATTATTTACGGGTTAAAACAGTAAAAACCCACACTATACACTTTATTACACAACTTAATTTATGTTTAATAATATTTGAGAAGAGAAGAGCGTCGGTGGCTTAGGGGTTAAGCACTTGACTCGCAATCTGCAGATCCTGAGTTCGAATCCCGTCATCTACCAATGTGTTTTTCGAGTTTAGATTTACATATGTACATTTATCCCACGTTCTTACGGTGAAGGAAAACATCGTGATGCTGCACATATCTGAGAAGAAATTCAAAGATATGTGTGAAGTCAACCCGCACTGGGCCAGCGTGGTTGACTATGTCCTATTCACCCCTAACTTAGGGTAGGCTCCGAGCCCCTCGGTGGGGATGTATAGTAAGCTGATTATGAATATTTGGGGAACTATTTAAAATTAGTAAAAAATTACCGTCAAACAAGCGTGAATCCAAGTTCCACTGTTTTTAAAGTTATAGAACAACGTTTTTTTTTTACTTTTTTTTCTGTAAAGAGGCAATTTGTTAAAACCAGATAACATATGAAAGGATAACCTACAAGGTAGGAAACAATATTTAAAAATGATATTTTTCATTTCACACTGTCTAAAACAACTTCCACATTTGGTAAGGATAAATTGGTTCCTCAAACAAGCGGATGTGCTTTTTTCTTTAAATAACCAAACTGTAGGGTTGACACAAAAGATTTTATACCAAATTAATGGGCGTCCATCGGTTGAAATTCGACCATAATTTACGACCAAAAAAAAATTTTTTTTTTTTTGCTAAAATTTACTTCGTGCATTTCTCCACATTAGCAGTGTCAAATTTCACGTAAATTCACGAAAATACCTTAAAAAGGAGTATTAAATAACTATATTCATACTTGAGAAGACTATTTTGTATGTGATTTCGAATATAATTAAGATAATTTTTCTTACGATAATATTAAAGTGAAGTTAATTTGATTATTCTAAATTGAAATTACCTAGAAGCTTTATTTAAAACGATTGACATAGATTTAATCTGAAAAGATCCATATCCAGATAAATATACAAGCAATTGATTTGAAAAACATTTTAAATCATGTCTAACTAGCTGTCGCCTGCGAATTCGTTCGCGCGGAATTAATAAAAAAAAACTTAATTAGTAGCCTATGTGTTCTTGCAGCCTATATTATAAATCTATGTGAAATTTCATCGAGATCCGTTGAGCCGTTCTGGAGGTACTTTGTAACAAACATCCATCCAAATATTCGCATTTATAATATTAGTAAGATTTATACTAAACCCTGTGAACTACTGATTTAATAGAAAAATCGAAACACATCGAAAAAAAAAACATTTCTTTTACAAAAATTACTGACAGCCCTATAGATATGTTCATAAATAACTCAATGCGTCTTTTCCACTTCCCAAGTAAAGATTGAAAACATCTGAAGTCTCTGTCATAATTATTTCAAAGAGCAACTTAATGTTTGAAATTATTTTTCCTTAGTTAAAAATCTTTCTATGAACATTTTTAGTTATTACAAAATAACCATAGATTAATAAATAGCTCTGTAAACAAAATCTGTCTGTTCATCTTAATCATTTTGACAAAAAAATATTAAAAAAAAAGAAATTAAAACTTACCTCTTCAATAGACGACGACAGGAATCCGGAACTGAAACAATAAAAAAAACTTTCTAAAATACATATTTCATAAATGTATATACAATTAATAAAAATTAGTCTGTGTGTCTGTCCGCAAAGTTTGTTCCGCGTGATCTCCGAAACGGCTGGACCGATTTTGACGGGACTTTTCCTGGAAGGTAGCTTATGTATGTGAGAGTAACTCAGGCATTTTTATTTTCAGCACAAAGTCGCGGTCAACCGCTACTTACAAATACAAAACCAGATCCGTTTAGCCGTTTTGTAGTTTATCTCAACAATGGTAAAGCCCGTGATAATATATTTTCGATTCTTCGATCTTTTCGACCGCCGAAATACCACGACCAAACAGAAGACAGGCGTCAAATGTCGTGAGAAGTCATTCCTCGTTTCGTCTGATGAGTGTGTGTGCAAGAGGCCTAATTTTAGTCCTAATTCCCTTCCCACTCTTTACTTATAAGGAAAAGATGGAAAGGGACTCATAGAGAATAGAAATATCCTTTCATCTGCAATTGCTGATGTCTTTGGGAACCGGTGGCAAATCATTTGTTTATCATTTTGTTATATAATAATCTGCTAACAAACATCCATCCATCCAAATTTTTGCATTTATATTATTAGTTTACATTTAAACTTTAAAAAAAAACTTACCAGCACAGGAAGCGAGATTTTTTCTCTTTAGTGTTAGACATTATTAGTACATTTGAATTACATTTACACGATTTTTTTTTTTTATTAACAAGTTTTTATAATCACCATCTGACATTTATCGATGTTTTGAAATGTTTTTAATTAATTTTACCGACTTTATGATGATAGACTGGTTTGTTTTTTTGAAAAAAAAAAAGAGTCAAGGTATTGTTATAAAAAGTGACCTTTATTATTTCATTCTTATTACAAGGCAAACAAACCGAAAATGCTACAAACGTTGTATACAGAAATATGTTTATCTGATCATATATTTGAAAAGGATAATAGTATTTAAAATATGTAAGTTTAACACAGTGGTCAAGATGGACCCCTTAAAATCCACAAAAGACCAGGCAGGCGTACAATAGCGGGAAATAAAGTCAAGGATTCCGAAATCTATATATATAAAAGAAAGTCGTGTCAGTTACACTATTTATAACTCAAGATCAGTCGAACTGATTTAGCTGAAAATTGTTGGGGAGGTAGCTTAGAACTAGGAAACGGACATAGGATAATTTTTACCCCGTTTTCTATTTTTTATTCCGCGCGGACGGAGTCGCGGGTAAAAGCTAGTTGTATATGAAATTTAGCAGACGGTTTATCAAGTCTAATAAATCTTTAAAGAGTTGACGATACTTTGATTTAATTTATACGCAGGATAGAAATTTGTAAGTACTCTTGTTATTTTGAAACTTAACTGATGAAAAATGGAACATGCTTTATACTTCCATAAGACAAAGCAGAACGAACGCGTTATAATAGATTCATATTCGTTGATGGCTTTCGTTGTAAACCGTATTCGGTCAATGGAACGATGTCAACGTATGTATTAACGATTATAATGCTTAGTACCTTATAAATACGATGTACATTCGCTTGAATTTATTACGTTTGTTTTCATTTGTGTGCAGATATGATTTCCTTTGGCCTGGATACTTTAATGATATGGGGGAGGTCGTTCAAGGTCGTTTGATTTATAGACCAAACAGAATGGATATTAGTATGTTAGTTATATGTATATACTAGCTGTCGCCCGCGGAACTGTCCGCGTGGTATTAAAAAAAAATCATCAAGATACGTTAAGGCGTTCTGTAGATATCTTCAAAGAAACATCCATCCAAACATTCGCATTTATAATATTAATAAGATATATTAATTTGAATATGATATTCAAGTATATATAAAAATACTAGCGGTCGCCCGCGACTCCGTCCGCGCGCAGTTAAAAAAAAAAATGAAAAATAGATGTTGGCCGATTCTCAGACCTACTGAATATGCTCACAAAATTTCATGAGAATCGGTCAAGACGTTTCGGAGGAGTACGGAGGAGTGACACGAGAATTTTATATATTAGATAATTAAGTTTTTATCTCACGTAGACAAAAAAATTTGGTCAAGTTTAAAAAACATACTGTATACCAATTTCAAGTTAACCAAATGAGTGTTTGGACAGAAATTGGCACTGACATTGATTGCAAGGTTTTTACGGTATTACAGATTACATCATAACAATTGTTTTATTGTTTAGTTGACTTTATTAATACCAAGATGTTATCGTATTTCACATAATAAGAATCTATCACAATATATTGACTTCTCACTTATTTAAAAAAAAAAAACAGAGACAAATATCCTTCGTTTCAATCCAAAGCCGAAATTAAATAAACAAAGGTAATACCATTCACAGCCATTATCATAAATTTTTAGTTTAGTAATTTTGTAAATATTTTCAGATAAAGTAAAATGATATTGTTAAAAAAGGCTAATAAATGTTAAAAAGTTATGTGAGAAAAAGTATTCATCATCATCAGCTCGGAGCCTACCCCAAGTTAGGTGTGACTAGGACATAGTCAACTACAACCAAGTGCGGGTTGACGTCACACATATCATTGAATTTCTTCTCAGATATGTGCAGGTTACATCACGATGTTTTCCTTCATTGTAAGAACGTCGGATAAATGTGCATATGGAAATCGAAACGCGTGAATGGCGGGATTCAAACCCCGGATCTGTAGATTGCAAGTCAAGCGCTTGTTTTTAAATCTTACTCATAAAATAAATGCGAATGTTTAGATGGATTGATATTTGTTTGAAGGTATCTCCGGAACAGTTCAACGGATCTTGATAAAATTTGACACAGATGTAGAACATAGTCTGCAAGAACACATAGGCTACTTATTACGTTTTTTTAGTAACAGCTAGTTTCTAATAAAGGTAATAATTATGAAATTGAAACAATAGCCGGTAATTACTTTCCTTTGATTGTCGTTTGCTTTACTGAGAAAGTATACATTTCTTTGAATTTAAGGAAGCATAGTTTTTGTTTCCTTTGAACTTTGTATGATTCATCAAAATGTACATATATATGTAAATGTAATAACTATGTACATAATAACGTATTAAAATAGTAGTGTATGTAAAATAATAGATTTTTTTAAACAATAAAAAAACAGACTTCAACCTATAATATAAATTTTAAACTAAACAAATTCACATTTATTTACACTGAAAATTATTTTTTAAAACTTCACACATCAATATATTTTAAAATTTAAATTCTTACGTTTCGTAATTAATTTTTTTCGCACCACACGAATGGTTTGTTCGAATGTCGCGTCGCAACTGAGCGATACCTTATCATTAACTGATTAGACTTGATTCATAGCAAATTGTATTAGGTGATACATTCCGTCTATATTTTTTAGTTTACATTCATTTATTTATGTAGGTATGATATTTAAATAAGCACATTTAAGTATTCAAAAAGAAGGGACAGTTTCAATACTTTTCTTACAAAAAATTGCAAATTTGATTTTCAAGCAGGAGTCAATCGAATTGTATTTTCCTCCATAGTCATAATAGAGATAGTCCAGCGTATTCGATATAACGAATCTTACAAAATAAACTGTTAATTTCTTTAGAATTTGTTAAAGTTTTGTGATTTATAGGAAACTAGCTGTCGCCCGTGACTTCGTTCGCTTGCAGTTAAAAAAAAACTTAATAGGGGTATGAAAAATAGATAGTAGCCGATTCTCAGACCTACTGAATATGCATATAAAATTTTATAAAAATCGGTAAAGCCGTTTCGGAGGAGTACAGTAACTAACATTGTGACATGGAAATTTTATATATTAGACTAGCTGTCGCCCGCAAATCCGTCCGCGCACAGTTAAAAAAAAAATGGGGGGGGGGTTATATAAAATAGATGTTGGCCGATTTTCAGACCTACTGAATATGCTCACAAAATTTCATGAGAATCGGTCAAGCCGTTTCGGAGGAGTATGGCAACGAAAACTGTGACACGAGAATTTTATATATTAGATACAATTTTATATACAAATACAAATAAAGTAGGTATCCTTTTTGGTATTATTTCATTTATATGAGTACTACACTATTTTATCAAAGTACGATGTGGGAGCCTTCAAGAGTAGAGTTATTAAGCTCCAATTAACTATCGCGTTTCTATTTTACATCACTTAACATCAGATGGGATCGTGGTCAAGCATTAGTTTATAGTCAAATCTGGATAAGCGAGAAACCTTTCTACGCGAGAGTGATTGTCCGGTCTCGGCGGATGACCTCCATAAGCGAGAACCTCGGGTTAAAAAGAAACTTCTATAAGCGAGAAAAACTCAAGGGATCGATATTCCCTTGAGTTCTCGCTTAGGTATCCAATTTCAACTGTATAACCAGCTGTTTACTTCAGCGTGGAATTAAATAAAAAACGTTCATCAGTTGCCTTCTAGTAAAAGTCCTGTCAAAAACGCGGAGATGCGCTCAAACAGACAAAAATTTTGAAAATTCTTTTTTCGTTTTGATCAACGCAAATACATTTTTTTTATATTACGTACAGACAGAACAATATAATTAACTCTATAGATAGATAAAAAATTAAAGTAAATAATTAAAACTCACCTCTCTTCAAATATAGTCGAGCTGGTTAGATTAAAAGCGTCATCTGTCACGCCGGCATCGTCCACTCCATATCTGACGTCATCGGTGACGTATCTGTCAGTTCTGACGTCATCAGTGACGTGTCTGTTAGTTCTGACGTCATCAGTTACGTGTCTATCTGTGACGTCACGGCTACGATCGTTCTCGACGTCACCGTCGAATGACTTGGTCTGTCCCGACCTGTTCTTCTGGTCCCATAGCTTTTTGGTTTCGTCCTGAGCTCTTCTCTTTAGTTCTGATATCTTCTCTCTTTCGTTCTCTATCATTTGGCATCCTGGATAAGTTAGTTTTTGGAAAATTTTACTTATATAAAAAAAATTGTTTCATATTGGAGCCTTCTTAAAACTAGTTAAGGATTTTTTTAAATCATTTTTTTTTCGTATAAATTTTGAGAAACGGTTGGAGGTATTTAAAAAAATGTATTTTGTATGTATTTTTGAAACAAGCTTTTATTTTTTTAAATTAAATACAATAAAAATTAAAAAAAAGTCAAACTACTCGTCAAGAAGATTCAAACGAAGCCCAAAGTCGATGAGGTTGTCTAATTTAATTACGAAGTTATTATGACCACCTTCCAATTCCATCATCAGATCATCACCAAATCATCATAATGCATAATCACTCAACACATGCATGCAAAATCTAATATCCATCCATCAGTAAACGGGTAATGTATAAAATTTAATTTTCAAGATTTAATCAGAAACATCGGATCAAGTGAAATTAAAAAAAAAACTAGTAAAAACCGATATCTCATATCTAAACGTAGATTTCTGAGACCAAAAACTCCATTTCAAATATACGGATCACGAGGTTTTTATCTCAGAAACCTACGATTAGACATTATAAGGACTTGTAACCAGAACATCTAGTAATTTAACCTACATTCTAAATTAACGTCTAACTACTAAAGTACTATAATTAGTATAATCTAACTAGAAATAAACCTACCTTGTTCTTCCAACATCTCAATTCGTTTCCTTTCTATTTCCATTAGACTGTCCAAAGTTCTCTTCCCCAAGGAATTCATATCTGTGTCACTTGATAATATAGGAGCATCCATTGTCACCTTTGATATCCTATCTATGTCATCTTGTGACGGAATCTTACCAGATTCTGTCATCTTATTGAATTCCAAACTCCTATTCGGTTCATCACCACAACTTTTTCTATGTACAACTTTAGTTACTGAATCATTGAAATCGGTTCTTTCAAAAGTTACTGTCATTGATTTTGCTAATTCATTTTTATTATCTAGATTATCTTTCTCATTTGTCACTTTATCTGGTGATAATGATTTAGATTTGTATTTATTTTCAGTTGTCGGTTTAACGTTTTTAATATAACGATTTTTATTTTCATTAGCTTCGTCTATTTTATTTTGTATCTTTTTATTGAACGAATCTTTTTTCATTATCTTTCCTAGAGCCGCGAATGTTGGTATTTTTGATGATGAATTACTTTTTAATGGTCCATTATCTTTTTTATTCTTTTTCGAATGTCTCAAACTATTAAATTTGTCTAAATCTATTTCTATATTTTCACTATTATAGAAAATATTTTCGTTAAAACTCTGCGACATGAGATCGTTCTTTTCTGGTTTTTTCTTATCTTTGCTTTTCCGCTTTAAAGAATCGAAATTCCTCTCCCAAAATCCTTTCTTCTCTTTAGAAGAAGTAGAAGACTTAGATGGACTTTCGCTTAAGCGAATTTCGTTAACTTCTGTTACATCTCGTCTTTCAATATCAACAATCATAGATTGTGACATCTGATCTATTGAATTGAATTTATCTTTTATTTTTTTCGTATGATCTTCGAAGCTTGTTATCTTAATGTCTATATCATCGCTGTCAGAAGTTTGAGGCGAATAACCAAATTCTCCTGATTTAGCTCTAGTTTGGTCAGTATAAAATGCACTGTCTGGTGATTGAGTTCTTTCTATATCGTTTAGTTTATTTACTATTGGTTTTAATTCTGTCTCTATATTTTGTACTTTGCCCGTTAGTTCCTCCACTTGATTTAGTAATTCTACATACCTAGCCTGTAATACTTTAGTTTCGTCTAAAGCTGAAGTTAAATTATTGTTGGCTTCAGTCTTTAGAGTTAGTATTCTACTTTTTTGAGCGTCTATTTTCTTTGTTAAAATGATGATTTCATTTTGTAAATCTTCTCTATTTGCTAATCTAAAATTGAAGTACAAATGAAAGGTTACTCAAAATTTTCAAAGATTCACAAAGATACATAAAATAAGCCAACTTACAATTCTGATTCCTCTTCTAAATGTTGAAATTCCAAATCTTCAAATATTTTCGTCTCGTTATCCAAAATGTCTTGGGCATTTTGTAATTCTTCTAATGTAGCTGCATTCTCTTTTAAATCTTTTTCTATTCTGTGAAACAATAATACAAAGACATTTAATTTTATGTAAGAACATATATTTTAGGTGTTGAAGGAACAATTCTGAAATTATTAAAAATGTGCAATTTGTCTATGATATACTTTTTTTTGGAGAAAATTCAAAGTAAATAACTAAACTCCAACCTTTCAACTTTCTTAGTTGCAATTTCTACTCTTTCTCTTATTTCATTCTGTCGTATTTCTTGTTTCTCTTTCAATTCTTTAATCTCTTCTTCTATCTTCTTTGCGTTCTCTGTTAATTCCGCTTTCTTCTTCTGTTCTATATTTAATATTGCTATCTCAGAGTCGTATTCACCTTTGATTAAAGCTTTCTCCATTTCCAACTAAAATAACAAGTAACGATTATTTAAAAAAATTAAATTAAAAAGATTACGTCACGAATGACATCATCATCACCACACTAGTAATATCATGAAAAAAATTAAAGTCAATTCCTACTTTTAGCAAAACATTTTTAAGTTTTTTAATTTTAATTTTGAATGTCTAAAAAAACATATAATAAAGGAGAACACTAAATGTCTGCAGCAGAATTCTTTGGTGTACATTTCTCTTATAACCTGT
Source organism: Papilio machaon (assembly GCF_912999745.1). NCBI lineage: Eukaryota > Metazoa > Arthropoda > Insecta > Lepidoptera > Papilionidae > Papilio > Papilio machaon. The sequence continues at coordinate 4,054,697 of NC_060012.1, read as the reverse complement.
CGAAATGAGAGATGATTTGCTCACTAAGGCATTTCCTTAGTGAGCAAAAGACTGTTCAAATAACGACAGAGTACCGCTGTTAATGAAAATCAGTACTGAAAACTCACCTCACGTAAAATATCATCTTCCTGTGACCTTATTTCCGACATTTTACATTTCAATTCATGAATATCTGCAACCAATTTTTTTCTTTTTTCTTTCAAAGTATCATATTTTGATTTCAAATCATCTATATTTTCATCTAAAACAGCACTGTCTATTGAACTTGCTTCCAAATCCATTTTCCTAACATCCTCTGTTATATTTTTAATTATTTTATCCCGTTTTTTATTATCTTTAAGATCATTTTCGAATTCTTCTAATTCAGGAATATCAGCCATTAATTCTTTCTTAACATCATCAAAGCTTTTATTTTTAATAATTGTCTGTTCTATATCAAATTCTACTGGACTTGGAATATTTTCTTTAGTATCAATTGTATTATTTTCTATTTTATCATTGTATACTTTTGAATATCTGAATTCTAGATCGTTAGCCAAATCTGAATCATCGATCATTGGTATTTCGTCTTCTAGACTTAGCTGTTTTTCTATTCCACTACATTTAGTCTTTTCTATATCTTGGTTATTAGGATTTAGTTTATCTGGATTGAAATTTGTTTCTGTTGGAAATACAAAATATTGCGGAGAGAGATTCTTATGTGCGAAGCTTGTTTTTATTCTTGTTCTAGGACTTTGGGTGTTTGGTGATTTCGGTTTGAAATTTGTGTAGTTATTTTTGAAATATAAATTTTCGTATGGACTATTAATAGGTGATGATGTTTCACCGTTTTTCCTTATTAATATAGGACTAGATACTTCTGTGAATTCATCATCGAATATTGGTATTCCTATTTCGTCCATACGACCGATATTATCTCCGATAGTCACTTCTGGTGTCATTTGATCTAGTTTTGATGGTGATTGTGTGTCATCAAAATTTTCATAACTAGATAGATTCCTTTGGTGAGGTAATGAGTTATTCATTGATGTATTTCTATTGCTAGTATCGAATCTAGAAATCAAACAACTAATAAGTCAAGTTGCATTTTAAATATAGTCGAATGTGGATAAGCGAGAATCCAATGGACCAGGATATTTTTCTCGCTTATAGAGTTTTTCTCTAACCCGAGTTTCTCGCTTATGAAGGTCTTCCGTCGAAACCCGACATTAACTCTCGCTAATAATGATTTCTCGCTTATCCAGGTTCGACTGCGTTACATTTTCCCTCTTATTCTAAATGAGTTAAAGTAGAAATGGATAGTGAAAACTATATGACAAAACACATTTTTTTTTTACTTTTTTATGTTGGTATCTCAAGATATGACATTATTTCGTACTTTCTAGTAGTTACAAAAAAGCGTTGGGTAATTCTAGTAATAGAAAAATAAACACAATATAACACACTATAATTTTCTTTTTTCATATATTTTTATCCAAATATTTTTTATTCAAACTTACTTGTAGTATCCGTCACTGGTCTGTATAAAATTGGGGTTGTTGAGGGCAACACTACGCGGTAGAGACCCGTTTGTGATAATTTTATTGTGTGACCTCTTTTCGGTAGGAGTAATAGGGTTGCCTGTAACAACAAAAATAACATTTCATTAACATTGCATTTTATTACTCATCGTTACAAACATCGAAAAAAAAAACATCGTTTTTATTCATTTTAATAAATACATAACATCAATATATAAGAACTACCAAATACAGTCGAACCTGGATAAGCGAGAAACCTCTATTAGCGAGAGTTATTAACCGGTCCTTACGGACAATCTCCATAAGTGTGAAACTCGGATTAAAAAGAAACGTTTATAAGCGAGAAAAATATCGCTGTCTGTTGGACTCTCGCTTATCAAGGTTCGACTGTATTTGCTCTGATCATAAAATAATATATAGAATTACTACAATACCAATTAATAAACAAAAGATTATGATAAAAATATATGTCAATAGGTTACGAGTATTTTTATCAAGTTGTAGCAATTTGATTATTAGCTACAAAGATACAGAAAGACATAAAAAAATTATAATGAATTGTGAAAAAGGATTTTTTTTTATATCATAAGGTGGCAAACGAGCAAACGGCCACTTGGATTCGCCGAAATAGCGACATCCGCAAATGCAGATGCGTTGCCAACCTTTAATCAATGGAGAAGGGGACGCACATAAAGAGGATATTTCTCCTTCCTATGTGTCCCCTCTTCCGCCAAATCCACTTCCCCTTCCCATCCTTTCCTAATAAGAAAATGGACGGAAAAGGAAAGAGGACTAAAATTAGGCCTCCGGCACCACACTCATCAGACTGTACGCGGAATTGCTTCCACTTGAGGCCTGTCTTCTGTGAGGTCGTGGTATTTCAGAGGTCGAAGCCAATCCATACACCTAACAAATATTGTTGTTGCGGGATCTACCAATGTCAAAGGATATAAGTAAGAGTGTATTTATTGAAAATACCAAAAAAAACACAAAAAGCCATTAGAGTGAGATTTTTTATAGCTAGCATTATTTATAGCTAGTTAATAATGTCTATTTGGAACATACCTGTGGCTATTTGTCGTTCATATTCCGCACACATATTGAGTATTTCCTCCAATCGAGCAGTTTCTGCCTCCTTCTGTTCTTCTTCTTTGATTCTATCCTGGTAAGCCTGGTATAGAAGTCAACTATGAGTACTAACACGATGCGTTTGATAGCACACACTGATTAAATAAAGCATTTAAACTAATTACACATTACGTACTGATTATTATCTATGTTGATTATTTTGATAATATATTTGGGTACCGTGTATCTATTCGGTATAGTTTTAAAGTAAGTACTTTTTAATGTGTTAAAAATTAAATTAAAAAAATCGATCTGAACCGAAAATAGGTACAAATAACCATTTTTAGTTTTTGTCATAATGCAGTGTATTTAAGACTTACCATGCCTCCAAAAAGTTTATCGATCTTTTTAAGGATATTATTGTAAATTTCAGTTTTAAATTTGAATTCGTTAACTTGATTATATTTAAAATCATTGCCAACTAGAAAAACATTACTGTTCTGTATTGGCGCGGATTTTTTTTCGTTACTGGCAACACATTTAACGTCCGTCATTTTGGATATCTGCGTTTTTAAATCGTCATAGGATTGTTTTATTTGTGCCTGTAGTTTTATTATTTTATTATCTATGGTATTCTCGTGGTCTCTAGTTTCTTTTATGTAATGATTCGTTAAAACAGTATTTATTGTTCGATATATTTTAATGTCGTTTCGAAGTTTATGAACTACCTCCAATTTTTCGTTAACGGAATTCGTCAGTTCAAACATTTTATCATTGTCGTTCTGCAATTTATTTTTCTCTATGGAAAATTTTAACTCTTTTAACGCGAATGTATTTTGTTTTACCGTTTTGATGAATAATTTTAAAAGACTACTTTGTGAATTTTGTTTTTTATCCGTCGAGTGAACGGTTTTGTACATCATTTTGTTTTTTTTAAAACACACACACTTAAAAAATAAAAGCACTATTCAATCCTACATCACAACTCGGAAAAAATCAAATATACACTTTGTTTTCGCGCGTTTGACATTACTGGACATTGTCAACAATTGACAGTTGCCACAAGAATTTTGAATTTGCGTGAATCTAGACAAAGGTTCGTTAACAAACTGCCAAGTTTTGTCGCATAAAGAGCCGCAATAATTTATCATTACGTCAAACGATATCTTTAGATAACGCTATTGTTTCCTTAATTTCAATTACTTACTCATTTAATTTTATCTATTATCTGTGTAGATTGAATTAAAAAGGTCTCGTGAATGAAAAATCTGAACTATGTTATGTGATAATTTACACTAGATGTAGTTAACCAGAATTTAAACTTGCGAAAATGTATTAATAACTAGCATTATGATTTAATTTAAAACTAAGTAGTAAAACTTTATCGCAGTATATCAGGTAAGAAAAGTTTCTCGTCTAAAGAGGTTGTCTGTTAGGCGGGACAATAACTCTCGCTTATAGAGGTTTCTCGCTTAACTGGGTTCTACTTTATATAACAATAAACTTTACTATAAAAATTATTAGTCATCTAATTTTCTAGTAATAACTACTTAATCTTACTAATATTATAAATGCGAATGTTTAGATGGATGGATGTTTGTTTGAAGATATCTCCATAACAGCTCAAAGGATTTTGATGAAATTTGGCACACATGTAGAACATAGTCTGGAAGAACACATAGGCTACTTATTAAGTTTTTTTTATTTCGTGCGGACGGAGTCGCGGGCGAAAGCTGCTCTAGAAATAACAATACAACTAAACAGAAAATTGAAAAAGTAACCAATACATAGTTTTATATGTAAAAATACGTACCTTTATTCTCATATTTTCGGCATCTGCACTTCTGTCATATTGACAGTTGCTATAAACAGGCATATATTGTGGACTCCTGTCATACGATGACGTCACAATCCCTTTCTGATCCCTTCTAGAACATTCCTCCCCTTCCAGATTGTTCTTACAATCCAAATTACTTTTAGATTCGCAATCTTTATTTATACGACCATAGACATTTTCCGATCTCATTTCATTGTTTATCTTTTTAGGTAGTTTATTAGTGTCATCGAAATTTCTTACGATATCCTCAATTTTAGTTTTATTTCTAACAGCTATGTTGGAGTAAGAATTCTTCGTTTCTAGATTGTTCTCACTTAACACGATCATTTTCTGTTCGTGTTTGAATTTCGTCATATAATTGGGAACATTTTTACCTCCTAATACATCTTTGGCTGGTGTATTTACTGTTAAAGAGTTGGAACTAAATACTTTCGGTGATATTTCATTATCATTTGACGTATAAAATTGACTTCTACCCACACATTTTTGTTGTTTAGCATAATATTCGAATTTAGATACTTTCGCCATTATACCTGACATTTTAGGTCTCGTTTCTTGATCTGAATTAGAGTCCGATTGGTCTAGGTCTCTGAATGGTTTTTTTGGGACTAGAGGTGGTTTTTTTCTGGACATTTCTTTTAGTGTCATATCAAGTTCTTGATCTAATTGTGATAATGTTGTATCTTTATAGATCTTTTGTATGTTTGTTTGGTAACATTGTGATGGTTCTGTATGATGATTGATATAACCTGAATTATAAAAGAAAAATAGATTAAAAAAAAATATTACTTTCCCAACTTAATATTCATAAAAATTTATGATAATAGTAAGCAAGAGAATTTGTCAATTTTTCGTCAAAAAAATCTGTTGATGGTAATGCTTTTTTTTTTGGTAACAAATATTTAATCTGTGCAAAATAAAATGTCTAAAAGTTCTCTATGACCGTGAAAGAACTGCTATTTATATCAAGACAAGATAGACATATTTGTCTCTGGATTAATTTGTGTTTTTATTTGATAAAATTATTTAATAAAAATGTAAACATTGAAATTATTTTATAGACACAAATACGCAATTTAACAAAATACTGTAAATGTCTGATGACCTTGAGAATGACCTTTAAATGGCCTTACTTTTAATATGAGAAATCTACACTAAGGGTTGTTTTTAGTTAACTCCAAGTGCGTCAGTAACCTTACCCGGAGGTAGACACTGCTCGTTAGGCTGGAACTGTATGGGTGCCATGGAGACGTGACCTGATGGTAAAACTGACTTCATCAGCTTGGCTTCCTCAGGATGATTGAAACGGAGATAGTTAGACCGGCCGATTGTTAACATACTACCTGGAAATAGGGATAAATTGTACTTTAATTTGGTTTATTAGCTAAGATCATCATCAGCTCACTATACGTCCCCACTGAGGGGCTTGCAGCCTACCCTAAGTTAGGGATGACTAGGCCATAGTCAACCACACTGGCCCAGTGTAGGTTGACTTCACACATCTTTGTGTTTTTTCTCAGATATGTGCAGCTTACATCACGATGTTTTCCTTCATCGTAAGGACGTCGGATTAATGTACATATATAAATCGAAAAGCATATAGGTTCATGGCGGGATTGGAACCCAGGACCTGCAGATTATACGTCATGTGCTTAACCCCTGAGCCACCGACGTTCCTAACCCAAAATATTTTTCATATGTAAGTTAATTCTGCCAAATCAAATACAACGTATTGTTTATTTAACCTCTATTTTTTCAAAGCTCATGAAAGGAATGCCTATTAGTTTTTGCACAGACTAATAAACCAAATTATTATTTATATATATATTAGTATTAACCAAACCAATTATTTTATTTTATTTTATTTATTTATAATTAATTATTTTCAATTGCTTTACAAGAAAAAAAAAAACAGTAAAATTGTTAATTATTCGCTGAGCCGACTCCCTTTTGCCACACTATTGTACCAAGTTTGTGCCTTGTATGTATGTGTTTTATTTTATTTTATATCTTTTGTGTGGCATTAAATGTTTTTTTCCTTTCTTTGCTTTAATTAATCTATGTAAATGTAAAAAGCCATTTAACACTTTTAGGATAATACAATTAAAAATCTACAAAAGAACAATTCACCGTGGGTTTCTGAGACCAAGGTCAAAGATAATGACAGAGATGACGATATCGACGCTAGAAAGCATAAACGCTGTAACCCTTGAAATCTCGAATATGTTTTTCACACGTTAATAATTTCACCCATTATCAAACGATAATGATTTTATTATAGGTTAGCACAAACTACACAACATTGCTAAATACCGCATGCTTGTAGGCGTATCAGCTCACGAGTTATCATTTTTTGGCTCTCCTGTAAAGTTCACACTTTCGGGGTTACAGCGTTTACGCTTTCTGCCGTCGATATGTTTTATACATAAATGGTGGTCTCAGAAACTCACGCTAAGTAATCATGTTTTACATTGGATAAGTTCATTTTATTTAATCTAATTACATCGTCTAACTTTGATACATACCTTGAGACAATCTAGTGGGCTTTTCCACTGGTAAGCCATCTAACAGTGTACTTCCACTAAGAGGATAGAGTGTGACAACACCGTGCGAGTTCTCGACGCGGCAGTGCACGCTGGCAACACCGGTGCCTACCACGTATATGTCGCATGTTGGATCCGAGCCGATTGTCACACGACCTGGGAAGAGGACCAAGATTATGATACAAATTGAGCGTGGAATTCAAGTATCAAAATTTATTGGTCGTTGTCGAGAGTATAGGTTACAAAAAAAATTGGACTATGGAATCCCTTTTTAAAAGTAATTCAGTAAAGTTTTGTTTGCTCAAGCTTTTAATAATAATTTGACAAACACATTAAGTTTCACAGAAATTTTGATCGTTTAAATATCCCTTTAGCTTTATCAATGAATATTGTCATGTACCTTTCATAGGGCCTACCACGAGTATTTGCGATATGCGCCTTCTTATGTCAAATATTGTATGAGATTTGTTAGTGAATTTTACGCCCGGTAGAATGCCTTAATTTTTAAACAAATTTTGTCGAGGATGTTACGAAAACGTTCTCATAAACATTCGTGCTAGGCCCTGTTACAACTATTGTTCTAGTGTGATTTAACAGACATAACTCTGTTTTTTCTTTTTTTGGAATGAAGTTCCTTATCGCGCGTTGTGAAAGGGGGCTAGACGGAAAAAATTCTTACGAAAAGTTGTCACGACACTTTTTGCTATAGTAAGTATGTTAACGACGAATGAGCGCTACTTCACCATGGCAACGACGTGACAATATATAACGAAAATTCATAGAAATAAAATGTACTTCTTGTGAAGACTTAAGTTTTTTATTCATAGAATAAACATTGGTTCCTTCACTAATTAATCGAAAGGAATTTCGTTCCATCCGGGTGTCCCAACACACCTCTCAAGTTTTTTTTTACTAATCGTATCGTATCGTTATTGACATTGTTATCACCTTGTTTGATGGGATGCAGTGTGACAGCAGTACTGAGGCGGCCGGTGCCCAGACTGACCAAGTGGGGGGTGTTGCTCGCCACTCTGGAAATAGAAGTACAAAATATAAGTTATAACATACTGCTTTAAGGTTCTTCGTATACAAGGCAACTTTAATCGAAACAGAGAGTGGGATTTCATTTTGTTTTTCTGCACATGGAATGAAAATAAATCATAAGTTTAAATCTTTTGCAAGGTATTTTTTTAGCCGACTTTAAAAAGGAGGAAGTTCACAATTCATCTGTATGTTTTTTTTTGTTACTTTGTAACTCCGCTCCGGATTGATCCATTTTCATGTATTCTGTAGTTTATTTTTATGTAAAATTTTCAACCGAACCAAGGTTAGAAGCGTTATTTGCAATCTTTGCCTGCGATCGAATAAAATAATTATAATTTGTTGCCATATACAGCGAGCGGCGGCGCGGTCGATCGCTAGTTAAGATAAAGTAACGAAGCAATAGTGTTACTATACGAAATTAAAAATAACCGGACATACGCAAAATCTAACTGGAGTTCATATTTGCTGCTTTATACATAGCTGTTGCCGCCGAATTAAACAAAACATAATAAGTAGCTTATGCGTTCTTCCAGACATCTACGTCTATGCTGAATTTCATCAAGACTCGTTGAGCCGATCCAGAGATACCTTCAAACAAACATCCATCCATCCAAACATTCGCATCTATATATATAAAAGAAAGTTGTGTTAGTTACACCATTTATAACTCAAGAACGGCTGAATCGATATGACTGAAAATTGGTGGGCAGGTAGCTTAGGACCAGGAAAAGGACATAGGATAATTTTTACCCCGTTTTCTATTTTTTATTCCGCGCGGACGGAGTCGCGGGTAAAAGCTAGTTTATAATATTAGTAAGATTAATTCAAGCAATAATTTGCTGATCTTACTACGACAATTTCGGGAGACTTTCCTGTATATTTTTTATAAAATGAATAGCGTATTATCCAATATTACTTGATTTGACGCCCATAGACATCTGCAACACCAAAGGAACCGTAGATGCATTGCTGGCCTTTAAAGGAATTATATGCTTTTTTCTTGAAGGCTTCAAAATCGTAACAAACAAGGTGACAAACGAAGAAACGTCAAAGAGCGAAGTGACTGTTTCTCATAGGTATTTAAAATAAAGCTAGAAGATTGCATTTTTAAAGTACAGAGTAAGGGATAAACAGAAAGAGGACATTGCTCCTTTAGTAATTTGGTTACCCTACTTTTATGCACGCATGCAAGCACGGGGACAGGAAGCGAGCAGTCTATTTCCAGTAGCGCCCGCACACCTTTTACCCATTTTGCAAACCAAATGCCATCGCTCCTTGCGTATTTAATTAGCAACATAGCAAACAAAACAAAAACACGTTAAAGAAAACATTAAGTTCACTGGAAAAATTTATAATTTTACAATCTAATATATAAAATTCTCGTGTCACAGTTTTCGTTCCCGTACTCCTCCGAAACGGCTTGACCGATTCTCATGAAATTTTGTGAGCATATTCAGTAGGTCTGAGAATCGGCCAACATCTATTTTTCATACCCCTTTTAGTTGTTTTTTAAGTGCGCGCAGACGGAGTCGCGGGCGACAGCTAGTAATTTTATAAAAACGAAATTGAAACATTCAGAGAAATACACGGATCAAAACTTTTCGACAACTTCGTTATTGATACAAAAAGTGCAGGAAACGCAAGGTGCATTAACTAGTCATATTTCAGATGTCATCGCAAGCTGCAGTTGTCACTCCCCGCCCCCCACTTGACACAATCCGGGTGTCGATTTTATTTTTAAACATCTGTCGATAAAATACACTCTATCCCACAGTAATAAAGTTTAATTTACAATGACATGGTACAATACATTCCAGATTTTCAAATAATTTATTTTCGTGCGTTTTAATTACTCTTATTACGATAGTCATAAAGTTGAAAATACCTTAACTGATTGTATAATAAGATCAAATGGATTCCAAAAAGGTGCACGTGATTTGTTTTATTTTTGTATCAACAAGACGTTCAGAAATAGACCAGACAATGTTTGTTATGATTTTGACAAATTACATACCAATTATGATAATAAAATAAACGCCTTTACATCCGATTGTTGGCGCAAGAAATATATACTAGTACCATCCATCCATCCATTCAGCCTCGTAACGCCCACTGCTGGGCATAGGCCTCCCCCAAAGATCGCCACGATGATCGTTGTCGTCCGCGAATTCGTTCGCGCAGTATTAAAGATACATTATTGAGTAACCTATGTGTTCTTCCAGACTGTTCTAGAGATATATTCTTACAAACATCCATCCATCCATCCAAACTTTCGCATTTAGAATCTTAGTAAGATAGATAGGTTAATGTTTAAATGAGACTATAAGTTGCGAATATCGGTATAGAATTGAATACAGTCAAACCGGGAAATGCGAGAAATTCAAATTCAAATTCAAATTAATTTATTACATATTTTTACAAAAATCATACAATTTTCACAAAAATATATACCATGCAGAAACACATAGATTTATCATAAGTCAACCACACAAAAATTCTTCTACGCTATAGATAAAGATAAAGATATGGAAGTCCCGACGGACGACCTTCATAAGCAGGAATTCTGATTAAAGAGAAACCTCTATAAGTGAGAAAAATATCGCGATCCTTTGGACTCTCGCTTATCGCAGGTTCGACTGTACAAGGTATCATTTCCATCTAATGTTGTTACCGATAGTTAATTCAAAGTATGAATATTTAAAACAGATAAATCTTATCAAAGACATGGAATCTAGCCAGTTTACATCTGCTATTTAAACTTTATAACTCAGGATATTCATACATATTTTTTTTTATTTCTATCAAACGACCTTCAACCACCCGGTAAAGCCTCTACCAGACGAGCGTGAAGACAACGTTCCGTTTCAGTTACGACCTCAAATTTGCTCCAAAATACGACCTTACTACGTATTATATTTAATTTATAAATTAACAAATACTATCCTTAATTATTTCGTTATCCTTATCAATCTAAACTTAATAATATTTTTTTATATACTATAAGGTGGCAAACGAGCATGCGACCACATGAATTCGTCGATCAGCAAAGCTCCCCCTGCCCATTGACAGGTACAGTTAGAGATGTACCTTTACTTAACGGAGGAAGGGACACACAGATAGAGGATATTTCTCCTCCTACGCGTCCCCTCCTCTGCCAAATTCACTTCCCCTTGCCATCATTTCCATCACTAGTCGAGCCGGCCCATTCGTGCACACAACAAATATTGTTGTTGCGGGATCAACCACTGTTAGAACTCTAAGGATTTCACTGGATACATGTTTCGAAACATTATTTAAAATAATGTTACTAATCAATTATTCCGCAAAAGGATTTCAGCAAATTCATAAGGTTAAGTTAAATTTCTTTTTAACTTTAGGACCTGTTTCACAAAGTCTCAAAGTTCTAAATAAGCTACTTGGAAATTATTTGCCAAATAAAGTCTGTCAGTCAGTTAATTTATTTTTTACCGTGGGTTTCTGAGAACAAAATCTCCGTTTAAAACATTTTATCTTTGTTTTGTCAAAGATAAATGACAAGGATGACGATATGTTTTATACAGAGATTTTTGTTTCAGAAACCAACGGTTAGTTAGCTATCCAGTATTTTACTTGGTCAATGCGAAGTTTTGGTCGAAGTCGCGGTCGACAGCTAGTTAATTATATGCCTGTTATTAATTCCCACATATCAACTTTACGTTAATTACTTGTAACCGCAATTATCTCAGTGAATTAAACAGTTAGAGAACCGGCCCTAGGTAACCTGACGCTAGGTAACACGAGAGTCTAGATTACATGAAACGCTAGAGGTTTACGCGTTTAGCTCCACTGCTCATATAGGCTAGATCTTACTTGTGTAATACTTGTTGATAGTTTCATTGTCTTACGACATTGAAATAATAGTTATCTTACTTATATTATAAATGTGAATGTTTAGATGGATGGTTGGATGTTTGTTTGAAGGTATCTCCGGAACTGCTGAACGGATCTTCATGAAATTTGACACAGATGTAGGACATAGTCTAGTTTAGCCGCGCGGACGAAATCACGGGCTACAGCTAGTATAATATAAACGAAAAAATATAAGGACGGATTAAGTGTAGAGTTAACAGAATCTGTGTTTTTATGCATTGATTGCACTAATTTCATTGTAATAAATATTATCACCCCCAGCTCACTATACATCTCTACCGAGGGGCTCGAAGCCTACCCAAGTTAGAGGTGACAGGCCATAGTCAACCACGCTGGCCAAGTGCAGGTTGACTTCTTACATAGCTTTGAATTTATTCTCATATATATGCAGGTAGCATCACGATGTTTTTCTTTACCGTAAGAAAGTTGGATAAATGTACATATGTAAATCGAAAATCGCATTGATACATAGCGGGATTCGAACCAATGACCTGTAAATTACATGTCAAGTGCTTAACCCCGGAGCCACCGACGCGACGGTCATATTACCAATAAAAATAAATTATAAATCTCCAACCTCATCGTTATTCGAGTACAGCTCTCGGAAGGTTAAATGTTAAGAAATGAGGTAATTAATACGTTAAAGTCAGACTTCGAAATGATCATTTGTTTATAACATTAAATTATAAATTGTGTACTGATATGTAAAATAAAGTAGATTTTACCTTTAACTTTCCTTGTCCAAAACCCTTATTCCACTAATAAAAAAAAAACTCAACATATATGATACTAAAGGGAAAAATATCAATCGAATAAAACCTTAAACGTCAAAATCGACTAAGTCGTTTATGTTTCTGAAAGTCATAATGGATCTTTCATACATACAAACCCACATAGAGAAAAAGAAAACTAACCCTCTTGTCACTCACTGTCCATCTCTGACCCAGTCAGGATTACTCTTGTCGTGGTAAGGATGATAATCGCTCATTTTATTATTTTACAAAAAAACAAAGAAAACAATATTGTTTTTGTTTCGGCAGTAAAACTCTCAAATAACTTTAATCCTGTTGAACGGAGAATACTACGTAGAATTAAACTCCGTTCGTTTTGATATTAAAATACCTTCAACATGACTCGTTATGTGCATAAATATCTATCTACCCGCAACGACCGTGTCCAAGGCTATACCCGATATCGGACCTAGGTCGTTGTTGTTTTACAGGCATGGATTTTAATTGGGACCGGTTTAGCATAGGGCTGGATTTAATATCAACTTGAATCGTATACGCTGTTCCAAACTAATATCTAAATATCTAATATATAAAATTCTCGTGTCACAATGTTCATTCCCGTACTCCTCCGAAACGGCTTGACTGATTCTCATGAAATTTTGTGAGCATATTCAGTAGGTCTGAGAATCGGCCAACATCTATTTTTCATTTTTTTTTAACTGCTCGCGGACGGAGTCGCGGGCGACAGCTAGTTGTACATATATATTTTTTGATATTATAAGGTGACAAACGAGTTTGCGGCCACTTGAATTTTCCGAAATAGAAGCTCCCGATGCGCATTGAGAGAATTTCAGATGCGTCGCCTACCTTTAATCAACGGACGAGGAGATGCACAGAAATAGAATATTTTCCTTTCCCGCCTCCGTCAAATGTACTTCCCCTTCTCATGATTTTTTATAAGGAAAGTGTGGGAAGGGTACGTGGACTAAAATCAGGCAACCGGTACGCAAATATTGTGAACACCAATTTTATAGAAGACGGTTATAGGATTTAATATAGGTTGCCAATTCTATTCATAGTCCATTCTTTTCTAATAAGGAAAAGACGGAAAAGATAAGGAGACGATCCTCTGTTTTCCTCTCCTTTGTCCTTTAAATTTAGGTATATAACCTTCTATCTTCTGTCTACAGGCAGCAGTCGCAATTTTAGCGAAATCAGGCCACTTGCTCATTTGACACCTTGTTTTAAAATCTAGTAGTCATATAACTTTTCCAATAATATTGAACAATCCAAATCCATACGCTATCCATCTAACATTCACAACGTATTGACAGCAAAACACAACTGTACACTGGTCAAACCAAGTATACAACTGCATTATACAACAACACATGTATGTGACATACGTAACATTTTGGACCTGGGTATATAAGATTTACGATCTATTATCGAGCCGGCATTCCAAAGGCCAGTCGGTTTGAATGCGTACGCTTGCGTCAATATCTGATGTCATCGTACAAACCTTAGCTAAAATTCGTAGAATGTGTTTAAAGTTGAGTTTACATAGCCGAAACATTTACATAAAACATGTTTTTTAGGTAATAATGGAAGATGTAATGAAGCAAGTTGTTTATTGACAGAGAACTGAGGCCTTAATGCATTTATGTTGATAGTTCCAGAGTGCAACTTCACATTTAAACAAATACTAGTTGTCTCCCGCGACTCCGTCCGCGCGGAATTAAGTTAGTTGCCTATGTGTTCTTCTACACTATGTTTTACATGCCATGCCAAATTTCAGCGAGATCCTTTGAGCCGTTGTAACAAACAATCGTCCATCTCAGCATCTTATATATATAAAAGAAAGTCGTGTTAGTTACACTATTTATAACTCAAGAACGGCTGAATCGATTTGACTGAAAATTGGTGGGCAGGTAGCTTAGAACCAGGAAACGGACATAGGATAATTTTTACGAAATTTTCTATTTTTTATTCCGCGCGGACGGAGTCGCGGGTAAAAGCTAGTTTATAATATAGGTAGGGTAGGGCGGGGCAAAAAGGTCCAATTTCACTTCTACCAATTATATTATGAAAACCAAACCTACTACATCAAAATAAACAACACATATGAAACAAACAATTATCGAACTATGTTTGGCTCAATTCTTGGTTGATTCATCATTATAGAAATATATCTTTTTACTGTTTTTCTAAACATTGTCATCTGTCTCTTTTTGCCCCATAGTAGGGGTAAAAAGGGACAGCGAGGAGGCAAAAAGGTCCAATATTTCATTCTTAATTTTAAAGGGTTTCATGAAATTATAACTCCAAAAGATTTAATGGAAATCAAAATTATATTTGGTTTTCAAAAATCAAATACGGTTATCATTATTATAGAAAAAAAATATATTCTCTTCGTTGAAGTATAACTAAATTTAATTCAGTCTGAATCAAATAACAATATGTTTTTTGGAAAAATATATTTTTATAACCAACTAGCTTTTACCCGCGACTCCGTCCGCGCGGAATGAAAAATAGAAAATGGGGTAAAAATTAGCCTATGTTCTTTTCCTGGTTCTAAGCTACCTGCCCACCAATTTTCAGTCAAATCGATTCAGCCGTTCTTGAGTTATAAATAGTGTAACTAACACGACTTTCTTTTATATATAAAGATTTATAACTACCTTAACACTTTACTTAATAATCAGTCTCAGTTGAGGAACAAAATTAAACAAATCAGCACTTAAAATTTTAGAATATTAAACATAAATGTCTCTTCTAAAACAAAAACAATTGAAATAAACATTAAATAAAAAAAAATCTTCTAACTTATTATAAGAAATATTTCTGTTTTATCCTAATCAGTATCACCATTTTCTGAATCACAATTATTACATACAAAGTAAACACAACCTCTGTTTGCAATACATTTTTCATGGGCCCAGTTTTTGCAAAGATTGCATTGTATCCAACCTTCGCCTGGAACGCTGTCACTGTAGGTTTCGCAGCAAATCAAGCAAAAGTATTCGTCATCAGAGCTGGATTATAATAATAATAATAATAATAATAATCAATTTATTTGCCAGAATATGGTACAAATGGTATTACATGATTAGACGAACAAACATATTCTGCCACGTATGGCATGCAAATATTATATTGAATGCAAATTTAACCTTATTATATAAAATCATATTAGTAAGATTATTTTAGTCATAAATTATTTATTAATTATTAGGTCAACATTTTGTAAATTGTCAGCTAGGAAGTGTTCAACACTATAATTTCTATTATACTCTAGTAAAATTGCTTTTTTAACTTTCTCTTTTTTATTTACTTCCTGTTTCTTCTTGTTTACACCTTTGGTCTTTTTGTTATTTGCAATTTCTTGTTATTTTCGAAGATTTTCCTTTTCAGGTGTATCTGTTAAATTAGCAGTTTTACGTTTGACGTTTTCTGTTGATGTTTAATTTTCGTGGACCAGCTTTTGGTAGCGGACGTACGACTTCGGGTGAGAAAACTTCTTGAGGATTGACCATTGTATCATCAGTGTCAATCTGAGAAGCTGACGATGTCGATGGTTGTGGCTCATTTGTTTCATTTCCCAAGGGACGATCCGTAACATGTGGGGTAAAAAGGACCAACTGGACCTTTTTACCCCAATCACGTGTGAGTATTTATAGAAGTTATACAAAAAAAACCACTCAGTCTAACGTAAAAATGACAATACAATTTAAAAAACAATTAAATAGCGTATACTTAAAAACTATATTCGGGGATCGTAGCCTTAAAAGCAGTCCTTGAAACCAAAAATATTAACAACGAAAAAAATTACTTACGTTAAATTTTGAACACACGACCTTGTATCTCCCACAAGCAACGTCGCACGATTGTAGGCGATTGTGCGTTACTCCCCCCGCGCCTGCTTCTTTACACTTGTATCATTAGCAATAATAATAATAATAATAATAATAATAATAATTTATTTATTTCAGATAAACATCCATTAATTGTTAGTACAGTGTTTTACTTAAAAAACTATGTTAGTAATAACTTATATCTAAAACAATAACTTATACATACAATATATTTTATAACAGCACATGGGCATTAACCCAGTGCTTCCACAATGGGCTATCCACGCGACTCGCAAACACCTCCAGGATAGTGTTACGGCTGCCGCGCACCCGCTCCATCAGGGAGGCAATGTGCTTGCGCCGAATCGCGGCGAAACCATCAACCCGCGCCTCTGCAAACATCCCCGACGCACTGCAGTGGCGCGGCAGCCCCAACAGTGCCCTGAAGGCGTTGTTATATTGTACGCGTAGGGCGTTGTACGCGCGTTGGGTAAAATTGAACCACAAGCTGCATGTATAAAACGACTGGCAATACGCTCTGAATAAGGTTAATTTTACATCCCTAGAGCACGCAGCAAACCTCCTAATCAGCATGTTGCTCCTAACGGACAGCGCCCTACGTTCCCTCTCCATGTCGTTTTCATCCGTTTGGGTCGCTGTTAGCCAGTGACCTAAATACTTATATTTTGAGACCATTTTAATAGAAACTCCGTTTAGGGTAACCGGCGGAACATTTGAGTAATATTTGTTACCAGCGTGAAAAACTAACAATTCAGTTTTGGTCACATTGTATTTAAGACCATGATCTATTGCAAAGTTCTCGCATATATGGAGAAGTTTTCGGAGCGCGCCGATCGATGGGGCCAGTAGCACCATGTCGTCCGCATAATTTATATTATTCATAAAGATCCCATCGACCGAGCACCCGACCTTCGCACCGCTGAGCGCACCGATCAGCCGATCAACATACAGACTGAAGAGCTTCGGTGACGTCAGCCCTCCCTGTCTCACCCCGCACTCCAACCCGTATGGTTCCGATAAAGCGCCCGCCCATCGCACCACGTTGCTCTGGTGATTGTACCAATATTTAAACAACTCGATTAACTCTCCTGGCATCGTGGTTGCCTCGTATAGCTTCTTCCACAAAACCCTATAGGACACCAAGTCGAATGCCTTCGACAGGTCGAGGAAACATGCGTATACTGGAGTCTTTCTATCGGTATAATATCTTACAGTATGCTTGACACAAAGAATTGCCGTTTCCGTAGATAGGCCCGCTCTAAATCCGAACTGAGCATCGTTGAGGGAGATATGTTTGCCGAGTTGTTTGTCAAGCAAACTGTCAAGTACTTTCGACACTACGGTGGCCAATGAAATGGGCCTATAGTTATTTGCATCAGAAGCATCACCTGATCTGTCTTTTACTATTGGCACTACAATTGTCCTCATCAATTCATCAGGCAGGTATGAGTGCCCAATACAAAAATTGATAAACATAGAAAGTACCCTGGGTAGATGAATGCCGGCATTCTGGAGATGTTCTATACTCAGCGAGTCATGTCCAGGAGACTTTCCGCGTTTCATCCCTCTAATAACTTCAGCTACCTCTTTTGCTGTAAATCTAATGTGATAGTGGTCAGTTGTTTGTGCCACTGTCTTGTCGTCGACTGAACTTAATGGAGATTTAACAAAAAATCTATTTTTAAAGAGGTTGGCGATCGAGGCGGGCTCACTAACTCCGTCAACACTCACGGGGAGGCTCGACTTGACATTTAAAGCATTGGTTTTTCTCCAAAAGTTGGAAAAATCTTTTTTATCATGACATGAAGCTATACTATCCATTCTTATCTGCTGTTGATTGTTTTGGCACCATTTAAGTTTGTTTTTAAAACATTTCTTGGTACTTTGCATATTGTCATAAACTAAACCCACTTTTGGCTTACCATACCAAACCCACACCTTAAAGCCCAGCCGAGCCTCCTCGTAAGCCTTCCTTACGTGTTTATTCCAGCCGGACAGATTTCTTTTTCTACTCTGGTTAGTTGTACTTTTATAGCTATGGCATGCCGCATCCTTCAAAACTTGTGTTATTTGGTTATACATTTGATCTAAAACACGTCTATGGTCTAAATTATTACAAATCTTATCACTACAAAATCTATAGTCGCGTGGAAAGTCAATTGTCTTCAGTCTATTATTACAAAATTCTTTATATAATTCTATCTGATTAATGTCTCTATTCCCCCAGACAATTTTATTACATTTATTCACACAAGCATCAAGTTCTTTTTGAAATACCTCTAAATTACAATTAATTTTTAACGGGAAGTGGTCTGACCAAAATACATCATACATAATGCTAACATCGGTTATAGATTTCCAAGCCGTTTCCGACACTACACAATGATCTAGCCAGCTGTGAGAACCGTGGGCATCACTGACATACGTATAGGCGTTAGAATTAAGTCCTAATAATTCAATGTCTGCACATCGCCAGTTAAGTTCTGTACAAAAATTGATAAGTTCACTACCGAAAGATGAAGATGGATTTGCGTTAAAATCACCTAAAATATACACTGAGCTTACACAGCTATCATCGACAATGGCGGCGATCTCACCCATACACTCCGTAAATTCTGTGAGATGTTCAGGTGAGTCCGTTGGCATGTATACCGAGAACACCAGTGCACACCGACCAGCTGAGTTAATTTTAACCGCCGCCAAGCGTACACTGTTGCATTCTATGACCGATACATCTGCAAACATGCTCCTCCGCCACAATATTGCGACACCTCCGTAAGGCCGGCCGCGCAGAATACCCAAGCTGGTGTCGACTGCGGATCTCCCAAAGTACCCGAAGGCAGGATCAATATTGCCAAGTGCAGGTATGTCGTGAGGCAATAGCCATGTTTCCTGCAGTGCTATTATGTCCGCCTCTCGGCATAAATGCCTAATACACTCTTGGGAACGCATAACCGATTTACAGTTAAAACTAATCATTTTAATATTATTCTTTATGTTGTCCATCATAAGCCTTTGAATTTGAGTTCACGTCAGGCTTAGTATTTTGCCTTTGATCATACGTGGTCCTGTTAAGAAATACAAAACGTCGGAATTGAATTCCTTCCGGCCATAAATCGTCATTTAGAAAAACTGATAGCTTGTTGTGTGGTACAAAAATTTTGTATGCGTCGTAGCGTTTCTGTCGGACCATGTTAATTTTCTTGACAGACACAGAGATATCTGTTTTTTGCAATATGTAGTCACTGATATCTTTTTCCGTTGTCGCCTTATCCACTTTGTTGATAAATAAAGGTATATGTATGTTCGCAACCTTAAAATTAGATTCAGGCTGTATTTGCGCCTTCCCTTTACGACCAATAAATTTATTTTTCGACCTTCTTTTCTGCACCGTCACCCAATCCTGGTCCATAGTATCCTTTTTTTCCCACTCTCCTTCATCACTTTTTAAAACTTCCGCCATCGTTTTTGACTTGGGCCACACGCTAATGGTTGATTTCGAATGCTGCACATCTTTTGTCTTCTTTTCACATGTTCTTATTGCGCTTGTTATTTCATCATTGTCGCACGCGCATGCTATTGGTTGCGCGCAAGCTGAAATAGCATCATGCGTACCTTCTAGACAAGAAGGAGATAAATGACACGTTGATTCTAAGATGTTTTTAATGTTTGTGCTGTCTTTATTTGCAGTGCTAATAGGTGTCGTATTTACATCTGTATGCAGTAGGCCGATTGGCCCACTATCCAGTCCGCAGCTATCGATGATCCGACGTACCCCCCGTTTTCGGTTTACGTGCTTGTCAAAGATGTTTTCGTTCGTTATTTTCTTTAAATTATTAATTTCATTTCTAAGTTCTCCGAATTGTGATTCCGTGACGAAATTATGTTTTATGTTTTTGATTTCGTTTTGGATAATAAGTATGTCCTTTAACAGCCGACTCGCGTCTACATGGTCGAACGTAATAGGCGGCAAGCGGTGTAATTCTTTCGCCACAAATGTAGGCACCTGTTCGGGGTCAGTTTCTTTAAATAATGTGATCACATCATATAGATCTCGTTGTTGCTTCCCAGCTTTTCTTCTAGTGACGTTGCGCTTAGTTGTCGATACTGCTTCGAAAAGCAAGCACTTGGCAGATTCAATTTCTTCAACGGAAAAAGACGTAGTGCATAATCTCACAAGGCTTTCTTCGTCCATTACGTCAATTTTATTCTGTATGTACGCCAACACCTCATTTATCACTATATTACACATTTTACACTTAATCACATTGGAAGACATTTTATTTTATTTTTTCTTTAGTACATCAACATTTCATGCGTGTTAGCGGTAACACGTCACGTGTCACTCATAATGAGTCGTCACTTGTTTTTGAGATATTTGTGGTGGACCTTTTTACCCGCGGACCTTTAAGCCCCGCCCTACCCTACGTTTTACGCACATTTTGGAACTACAGTCAAAATCTGTTATAACGACATCGAAGGGACTACTCATATTGAGTCGTAAAAACCGATAGTTGTAACAACCGGTGACAGGTATTAATAGGAAAGATATGTATATAACATTCAGCCAGGACCTTTGATTTTGGTCAATTTAACCGGTATGTTGTTCTAAACGATGTCGCTATAAACGGTTTTGACTGTATGTAACAAAGTGTGGTGATTAACGTATAAGAAGTCGCTGGAAATTATAATTTAATTATTTTTCTAACAATCCGAAGAAATAAAAAAAATAGTGCATATTATAAATACGTAATTTTCTGGTTTAAATGTAAATAAACACATAATTATTACACACACTGATGTCATAATAATTTACAATATGACAAAATATTATAAACTATACGAAAAGAAACTGTTTCGTAAAGATGCTGCTGATAAGAATTAAACTCAAGGTAAATCATTAATTAATGGTGCTCCCACATTGCCGTTAGAAAATGTTTGTAAACATTTTCTAACATAAAAACATTTACTCACAAATGTTGTCAATTGTTACATTTTGTTAGGAACTGTTACATGTTATAAGTGCTCCTACACTAATAGAAAATGTTTACTAACATTTTATAACATTTAAAATCTGGTATTGGCTCGCAGTTTGTTTGCGTTCTGAGAGCGTCTACACGAAAATGGAAGATGATTTGCTCATTGGAATGGCTTAAAGTTTTTGTTTAAAAAAGAATAAAAGGCGCCCTTATTCGATGCGCGAAACGCTAAAAGCTAGAGGAAAATATAGTGCCACAGACTATCTCAAGGATTTGGGCATTGATGGTTGCTTAAAAGATTAGTTGAAAAGAAAGTTACACATGTTTTATTTTGTTATAATTTGTTAACTTAATGGTGCTCCCACATTGCCGTTAGAAAATGTTTATAAACATTGTTGTAAACATTTTCTAACATGAGAACATTTTTAACATTTGTGATTAAATGTTTGCCAAAAAATGTTTAATAACGTTACTAAACTTTTTCTAACGGCAATGTGGGAGCACCATTACAAATAAACATAATAGGGTTGTCAATTATAAAAAAAAATTTGAGAGGTGTCAAGGGACACCTCTCAATTTTAGATAGAAGAAGATAGAACGAAGTTCCTTTCGATTAATTAGTGAAGGAACCAATGTTTATTCTATGAATAAAAAACTTAAGTCTTCACAAGAAGTACATTTTATTTCTATGAATTTTCGTTATATATTGTCACGTCGTTGCCATGGTGAAGTAGCGCTCATTCGTCTATAGCAAAAAATGTCGTGACAACTTTTCGTAAGAATTTTTTCCGTCTAGCCCCCTTTCACAAAGCGCGATAAAGAACTTCGTTCCAAAAATGTTTTAATGTTAAACGAAAAAAAAAAACAACGAAGAGGGGACAGAAAAAAAATGGTTCCTGTGTAAAAAAAAAACTTAGTTAATAACCTATGTGTACTTCCAGACTATGTTCTATATCTATGTCAAATTTCATCAAGATCCGTTCCGTTGAGCCGTTTTGTAGATACCTTCAAAGAAACATACATCCAAACATTCGCATTTATACGAGTAATATTAATAAGTAAGATGATAAAATTTCACGTGACATACAACTTTAAACATTATTTCAATTAAATTACGCTGCATGAAAAATCACCTCGTGATAGACACCCGAAATCTCACATCTTTTGCTTTCAAAATTAAAATTATTATAGTTTTCAGCAAGTTATTGACCAATGAGAAATGACTGGACTTCAGCTCTTTTCTTTTAAGAGGTTCAAAACACTAATTTAGTGTAATTTAAACAATTTATTTTCCTTACACAACATTTAAAAGAAATTAAGTATTAATGAAAATCTTATTTCTTATTTTTAGCCGACTTCAAAAAGAAGGAGGTTATCAATTCGACTGAATTTTTTTTTTTTTTTTTTTATGTGTGTTACCGCGAATCTCCGCCCCTGGTGGTCCGATTTTGATAAAAATTATTTTAAACGAAAGGAAGTGCTTGCAGGTGGGTCCCATTTTTTTTTTTTTTTTTAAATAACTAGAAGAATAGTAGAATTTGAATATAGCTTCAAAATTTGTTGCGGAAATTAGGGACATTTTTGCTTTCAGCGCTTACGTAGGCTAAACTATAAGACCTACATCAAAATGATGTATGGCGAATTGTAGCTCTTTAAATGTGCTAAATAAAAGTCCGCGATAGCATATATCTATCTTTTATAGTTTTCTCACAATAACCATTTTTTTCTTTACGAAACATTAATTAAATTCATGCCCTATTTCCGACGCTATTATTCAAGTTCAGTATTAACCCTTATGTAAATAAATATGTTCATTATCAAGAGAATTTAATGTAGATTATATTTGCAATTGAAACTATTTCATTCTGTCTAATAGTTTAGGAGATATCGTAAGAATAAAATTACGCGGAAACGAAAAATGCTACATCGCGTTACAATGAATAGCACAAATTTGCTTTCTGGGCTTACGTAGGTCAAACTATATGACCTAAATTAAAATGATGTATGGAGTAATTATAGATCCTTAAATTTGCTAAATAAAAGTCTCAGGTGGCATATATCTATCATCGATGGATGTCTCACAAAAACCATGTTATTGTGAACAAACTTCGATTAAAATGCACACGAAAAACAGCGTCGTAAGCTTACGGCGCTATTATATTATATTCGATATGAATCCTTATCCAAATAAATATGTTTGATGGCTAGAGTATTAAATGCAGATTACATTAGCCTTTAAACTATGTAATTCTGATCAATAGTTTGGAAGATATTAAATGATTAAAAACTACGCGCATTCGAAAAATGCTACTGCGGCGCGCGGCTGGACAAAATTAGAGGCAAGCTACGATGTATTAGTTCGTTAATTTTCAATTTGTATACCGATTTTGATAATTAGTTCATTGTTTAAAGGAATAGTGGTTATCTGCTGCATTGTATATTAGTTTTTGAGTACACACATATTAAATAGGAAAGTCCTTTTCTTTATTTGTCTTATTTCTTTCCTCATGCGTATAAAGGAAATTTGTAATTGAACTTCAAATTCACTAAAAATTGTGAAATAAAACAAAAATTTTAAGAAAAAAAAATAGCCGACTTCAAAAAAAACAATCTCAAACAAAATGCACTCAAAAGTAACATAAAAAAACAATCTCAAACAAAATGCACTCAAAAGTAACATAAAAAAACAATTTCAAACAAAATGCATTCAAAAGTACCATAATAAACAATCTCAAACAAAATGCACTAAAAAGAAACAAATTAATGACATGAAAACTTCTTTCTTTCTTTCTTCTCTCTTTCAAAAACCCTCTAAACTCTAAAGAAAGTTCTCTTCTTTCTTGTAACATGTCTATATTGTATAATTATTGTTATTTTGGAGTCGGTTTCGGCCTAAGTAGGGACATAAAATGTATAATATTATATTTACTTCGGCCGACACCGACTGCGAAATAACAATAATTATACAATATAGACATGTTACAAGAAAGAAGAGAACTTTCTTTAGAGTTTAGAGGGTTTTTGAAAGAGAGAAGAAAGAAAGAAAGAAGTTTTCATGTCATTATTTTGTTTCTTTTTAGTGCATTTTGTTTGAGATTGTTTATTATGGTACTTTTGAGTGCATTTTGTTTGAAATTGTTTTTTTATGTTACTTTTGAGTGCATTTTAATATTATAAGTGCGAAAGTTTGGATGGATGGTTGTTTGTTTGATCTTCCGATCGGCTCAACGGATATTGATGTAATTCGGCACAGATGTAGACCATAGGCTACTTATTAACATTTGATTCCGCGCGGACGGAGTCGCGGGCGACAGCTAGTAATAAAATAAAGTATTACTTCTACTCTTGTTTACAAAATTAAATAACTACGCAGTGCCAACCCTAACTAAATAATCTATACTGAGAATTTACCTAACACTCGAAGGACATATCAAGCGAACTGAGATTAGACAACAATCTTCAGATAACAAATACATTTGGTCACTGAATTACTAGGAAATTACTAAATTCCACTAAAATCCTTAATTAGAATTTCTACTAAATCTACTACGAGTACAACAACTTCAATATTTACATGACATAAAAATCTGCTGAAAATATATCCGTTTCACACATTGTCATGTGATAGACCAGGATAGATATATCTTATCATTCTGTCGTGACGTAATCTTGTAAAATTGGGTTTTGTTTACATTTATTATCAAGAATCGTTTTTCAATATAAAATATTCAAATAGTAAAGCCTCTAAATGTAAACCTAGACTTTATCTATCGCATGCGAAATGGTTGCTATTAAACTAGTAGATAATTACAGAAATAAACAATATTGTTGTCTTACTTTGTTATGATACCTCAGGAAAGAATACGAAAGGAAACAAAGCAAAACAAAATCATATTTGTAAATTGAATCTGCAAACCCTACTCGTACTAGATCAGTAAAGTGTGACAACTTTCTACATATAAAAGGCAGATTAATACGGTCAGCAAATGCAAACGTCTGAATCACCTTCGGAGAAAGCTTTAAAATAGATTCGACGTACAAAAGGTCATGATTCACAAGTTCGCATTAATATTTCACACCTACAGATTGCAAAACACATTTATGACTTCTTATTATTGTATAAAAAAAAAATTGAGAGGTGTCAAGAGACACCCGGATGGAACGAAGTTCCTTTCTATTAATTAGTGAAGGAACCAATGTTTATTCTATGAATAAAAAACTTAAGTCTTCACAAGAAGTACATTTTATTTCTATGAATTTTCGTTATATATTGTCACGTCGTTGCCATGGTGAAGTAGTGCTCATTCGTCGTTAACATACTTACTATAGGAAAAAGTGTCGTGACAACTTTTCGTAAGAATTTTTTCCGTCTAGCTCCCTTTCACAACGCGCGATAAGAAACTTCGTTCCAACATTTTATCGTTGATAGACAGTGGACCTTTTAACAGTGGTAGATGCCAGCAACACCAGCATCTGTTGCACGAATAGACCGGCTCGCTCTGTGAAATACCACAACCACACAGAAGACAGGCGTGAAGTGGAAGCAATTCCGCGTACAGTCTGATGAGGGGAAGTGTATTTGACGGAGGAGGGGACACAAAATAAAAGTGAAATAATCTCTTTCTATGCGTCCACTCCTACGTCGACTGCAATCTTGAATGTATGAGCAGCGGTCGCTTCGCTAATTCGGCGAATCAATTCATTTACTTAAACAACAAGATTCGAATTTCAAACATAAAGTTTGATCAACATTGTGAGATACAAGTCAAGTTTTTGTGTACATTTGATACACATTTTGTGTAATTCAATAAACATTACACAAGAGACATACAGAGGCATTCAACTGGACCATGACTCAGAGACACTGAGTCACAGCTGGTTTCGTTATTAAACTTGACTTAAAGTTAACCATTTTAACTAAGCATAAATGCACTATACAAAGTTGCGTATGCGCAT
Organism: Papilio machaon; assembly: GCF_912999745.1. Classification (NCBI taxonomy): domain Eukaryota; kingdom Metazoa; phylum Arthropoda; class Insecta; order Lepidoptera; family Papilionidae; genus Papilio; species Papilio machaon. Next base: position 4,028,235 of record NC_060012.1, on the reverse strand, counting down.
AAATTAAACAAAAATTACACCGGGTTCTTAAACATAATTAACATCTATATTAATACGTTAAACGAAAACTGTGTACAATTTAAAGGAAATTGAGCTTACGGATGATCGTAAAAGACGTACAAATTTAATATGGATAAAAAAGCACGAAGCATTATTATAAACTAGCTTTTACCCGCGACTCCGTCCGCGCGGAATAAAAAAATGCACATAAGATAAAAAAGTTCGTATGTCCGTCTCCTAGTTCTAAGCTGCATAAATTTTCAGCTGAATCAGTTCGACCACTAACACGACTTTCTTTTAAATATATAGATATAATAAAAGAAAAACTTTGACTATGAATTATGGTCGGAATTCGACCGATAGGCGACTAACCACTAGAAATATACACTTTAACAACAAACAGGGTTACAAGTACGGATATCAAACGTACGTGTTCAAATGTGATGTTAGGATGTTCTAGGCCAGTAATTTCTAAAGTAGTCCGGGACTCCTCGGATTAATAGAAAGTCTCTTAAGTTATTTAACTTTCGTAAGACATTATCATTAACTAATATAGAAAACGGTTAAAACACTCACGTACATATGTCCGGTGTCGGCACGGATTAGATTTCAGTGAGCGACGGACCGCATCCGCGAAATAATACCAGTCCCACTCACCCTGATGAAGGGCCCTCAATGGGCTCAAAACTAGTCGGTGCCGACACCGAAATGTACGTGAGTGTTTTAGCCGATTTCTATATTAGTTAAAGAAATACTCGTTAAGAATTTAGTAAAATTTTGACAGCAGTCTACATTAAATAAAAGTTTGAGAACTTCTCATGGAAAAATATAATCAAAAATTATAGTAAATAAATAGAAACTCGATACAGTAATAAAAACGTGTTAAAGTAACTTGAGATTATTAGCACTTTATTAAAATTTACGATATATAGTTAAATTTTATAAGTCACTCAAAAATATGTATATAAAAATATCTCACCGCAGCGAAGTGCATCTAAACATTTTAATGTCGGACAAAAATAAACTTTTAATATTTGAATGAATCATTTCACAGAACTGGACAGCCATTATGAAATTAGGACTAAATAAAGATAAACTTTTAGAATAATACAAATAAAAACTGGAGAGCCTAAATCAAAGATTAACGAAAAAAGACTGGACTGTTCTGACAACACCAGCAAAGATATGTGCTCTAAAAAACAATAACTTATTTTCGTTCCTAGCAAAATTTCCTAAAACCTTTTTTAACCTTTAATTATGCCAACTTTTTGATATTATTTTTGACAAATACATGTGTAAATTACGTTCCAACTCCACAAATTATACAACCGATTTCAAAAATTTTACTTCCATCAATTAACACCTAGTCAAAGATTAAACAATCCAAAAACGGACACAAACTCAATTTTATGTAACATCAAAGAATTCCTTTTTATTGCTTAACCGAATTTCTACTCAAAGATGAGACCACGATCAAAGAACTGTAGGTACTTTTTGAAGGTGATTTATAACCAACTGTAAAAGGTAATATCAACAGAATTTATATTTAATGGTCTCTGTTTACACCATTTTTGGTTTTGTGGTTACATTTTCCTTTATTAGTAAAACTTTAGGTCATAATCATCTTTGTCATGCACGTTTTAAAAACAATAGCATTCAGTTTGTGCATGCGTTTGACAGCGGAACATGTACGATATTACTCCATGCCTTTTAAGTTCCATAACTTACATATATGCGTCGGTAGCTTAGGAGTTAAGCGCTTGACTTGCAATTCGAAGTCCCTGAGATAGAATCCCACCATATACCAATGTGTTTTTCGCTTTTCGATTTACATATGTACATTTATCCGACATTGTTACGGTGAAGGAAAACATCGTGATGCAACCTGCACATATCTGAGAAGAAATTAAATGATATGTGTGAAGTCAACCCTAACTTAGGGTAGGCTCTGAGCCCCTCAGTGGGGACGCATAGTGAGCTGATGATGAACTTACATATTATTATATGAATTAGTAGGTTTACAAAAGCATTAACAAACTCTATTTTATTATATAGACAATTAAATTAAACTTTAATAGTAATCAATAATATTGTTATCTACTTAATGACTTGTTAGTCATTTAATTATGACACTTGTATACGTTATATACATATATATATATATATATCAATCAACTCGCCTCTTTATGTATGTATATATATATATATACAGTCAAAACCGTTTATGGCGACATCGTTTAGAACAACATACCGGTTAAATTGACCAAAATCAAAGGTCCTGGCTGAATGTTATATACATATGTTTCCTATTAATATCTGTCACCGGTTGTTACAACTATCGGTTTTTACGACTCAATATGAGTAGTCCCTTCGATGACGTTATAACAGATTTTGACTGTATATATATTACATAAGTACTCTGCGAAAGATTACCAATCAAATGAAATACATATAACTCATCTTAATCAATTCAGCCGTTTAGGTTATAAAAGCTCACAAGTAAATGAATTTAATGAAAGGCGAAAGTATTTTTTCCTCAAAAATTTTAGTTTTAATTTTTAATAAATAGCAACAAAAATTTAAAAATCTTTTGTTATTTCGTATTGCGAATAAAATTATAATCCAATTTTCATCTATATTACCTCTATCCGCAAATAAACTATAGGTATAAAACTACGTATACATTATCTGATCTATGACGGGCTAGAAATAAACATGGCGGCCAACGACCTTTCGTCGAGTTGCATCAATTTAATTGTTACCGCATTCGACGCGACTCGTCCGGTCCACATCAAAGCTCGTGAAAAATCATTTCCTACACGCATTTAGAAAAGGGTAGGAAACTATAAGCATTATCAGTGATATAGAGGCAGGCAGAGATTACAAATCTTACTAATATTATAAACTAGCTTTTACCCGCGACTTCGTCCGCGCGGAATAAAAAAAATAGAAAACGGGGTAAGAATTATCCTATGTCCGTTTCCTGGTTCTAAGCTACCTGCCCACCAATTTTCAGTCAAATCGATTCAGTCGTTCTTGAGTTATAAACTAACACGACTTTCTTTTATATATATAGATAACTGTCGCCCGCGACTCCGTCCGCGCGCAGTTAAAAAATGGGGGGGGGGGTTATGAAAAATAGATGTTGGCCGATTCTCAGACCTACTGAATATGCTCATAAAATTTCATGAGAATCGGTCAAGCCGTTTCGGAGGAGTACGGGAACGAAAACTGTGACGCGAGAATTTTATATATTAGATGACAAAATTTTGAAGGATGGATGGATTTTTGTTTAAAGGTATCTCAGACTTTATTAAATTTGGCACAGATGTAAAACATACTCTAGAACACATAGGCTACTTAATACATTTTTTTCTTAAATCCGCGCGGACGGTGCCGTGAAGGACAGCTAGTATCTAATATATCTCTGACGTGCTCTTGCGCAGTTCTATTAATATTGCATATTTCTCATTAATACCCTGTGATGTCAAAAAGTGCCATAAGTTCCTTGTCGGACTGATACTGTCATTATGTTGTAGAGAGTCTTAATATATTTTTCAAAGATAACATGATTTTAAAGAGAACTTTTGTGATGCTGGAGGCATAATTTTAGTCCTCTTTCCCTTCCCACCCTTTTCTTATAAGGAAAGGATGGGAAGGGAATAGGGATTTAACGGAGAGAAGGTGACGCATAGGAAGGGGAAATATTCTCTTTTTGTAAAAACCAAATGTCACAAAGCCTAGTCTTTGACGACAATGCCATCTAAAAAATCTACTAGTCTTCTAGTTATTTAATAAAAAAATTAAAAAAAATGGGACTCATCTGCAAGCACTTCCTTTCGATTAAAATATTTTTTATCAAAATCGGACCACCACGGGCGGCGATTCGCAGTAACACACATAAAAAACAGTCGAATTGATAACCTCCTTCTTTTTGAAGTCGGCTAAAAAAACACACTTCTTGGTTAATAAAACAAACGTTGTAATACCTTTAATGGAGCTTATTGATATTATTCCAAGTAACTTGTTACAATCGTATACGTCATATCTCCTATTCTGACACTTGCAGTGACCTATCACGTAAGTTTTACAAAGTTAGGAAGTTTCGATATGACGTTGTTAGTCTATTTAAGGCGTTGATAGAATGTTATAACTACGTCTAAGGTTCGAATAAAAACATGAATCTGACAAAGAAAAACACAATCTGCACAGTAGTGGTGTATTTTATATAATAACTAGCTGTCGCCCGCGAATCCGTCCGCGCGCAATTAAAAAAAACTTAACTTAACCTACTGAATATGCTCACAAAATTTCATGAGAATCGGTCAAGCCGTTTCGGAGGAGTACGGGAACGAACATTGTGACACGAGAATTTTATATATAAGATGTGTAGAATATTATTTATATCGCGTTGATGGTTCTTAACGAAAATTTATCTTATTTTATGAATGGATGTATGTTTGTTTGAAGGTATCTCCAAAACGGCTCACGATGAAATTTGACATAGATTTAGATCATAGTATAAAAGAACGCATAGGTTACTTACTATGTTTTTTTAAATTCCGCATGAACCGAGTCGCGGACGACAGCTATATATTATAAATGCGTATATTTAGATGGATGGATGTTTTGTTAGAAGGTATTAGAACGGCTCAACGGATCTCGATAACAATGTATTTATGTAATACATAACCGCATTATGGAATAACAGCTTATGTTCAAGGTTAAACTGAAGCCTTAACTAGTAATAGAAAATCTGAATACTGTCAACAACACACCGTTACATACTTTGAAATATAATGTCATATGTAGTTAAGCACAGAATTTTGAAGTCTAACCGTGAGTTGATTTTTGAAATTCCTATTTGGGTGACAAACAAGAAAAAGCCACCTGAATTCGCCGAAACAGCGAAGCGACTGTCCTTAGACTCATGCGTCTCCTCCGTCTAATTCACTTGCTTTCCATTCCTTATAAGTAAAGGGTGGGAAGGGAAAGAGGACTAAATTTAGGCTTGCATACGAAATTGCTTCCACTTGACGCGTGTCTTCTGTGTGGTCGAGTTGGCACATCGTACCATGTAGATTTTTCTAGAAAAAACACGAAACGGTTCCTTCATATATCTACAGTTAAGATTTAGGTTATCACTGATAAGAGCCATCTTGTTTTCTATTACGGTGCTAAAATATCTAGGGTTGTCACACACTAAGAGATTTTTTTTATGTACTACGTGTGCTATCGTATTTTAATATTAAAAATAAAAAAAACATGTATCTTGTAGACAAAACAAAAGAAGCGTCCTAAAGTGCCAAATAAATATATTAATAACTAGCATTTGCCCGCGACTTTGTCTTTAATTTAAAAAAAAAATCTAGTCATCCGGCCATAGATTAACTGCTCAACCGTGAAAGAATTCTTCAAGTAGGTTCAGTAGTTTCGGAGACTATTAAATGCAAACAAACAAATCTTTCCTCTCCATAATATTCTAACTGTCACCCGCGACTTCGCCCGCACGGAATTTAAAAAAAGTTAATTTGTTACACATGTGTTCTTCAAGGCTATGTTCTACATCTATGTCAAAATTCATCAAGATCAGTTGAGCTGTTCAGAAGATACTTTCAAACAAGCATCCATCCATCCATCGCATTTATAAAATACTAGCTTTTACCCGCGACTCCGTCCGCGCGGAATAAAAAATAGAAAACGTGGTAAAACTTATCCTATGTCCGTTTCCTGGTTCTAAGCTACCTGCCCACCAATTTTCAGTCAAATCGATTCAGCCGTTCTTGAGTTATAAATAGTGTAACTAACACGACTTTCTTTTATATATATAGATAGATGAAGTATAGATAATTTTTCTACCTTAATAGACTATGATTATTCACCTATGGCATAGTTTGCCAAATGTAAAGACAAACATTTAAAGCTATCTTCAAAATCACCAGTTTTATACTCTGGCAACATTACATAACGTAGCACGATAATGAAGCGACGCAGATGTCAAAGTGTTTACACTAAATATTAACGATGTACACAAGAGTCTGTCGTAAATGGATATGATATATATGGATAATGGAAATCACTGTAGGTCTATAAACATGCACTTAATATGTGCTAAGAAGATTCAAAATGGCGGACAATTTTGGCGCGATATCTAGCGTTGACACATTACAATCTATATACAGTCTGGATAAGTGAGAGGCGACCCGCTAATTTTTCTAACTTATAGAGCAGGGATCCCCAAATTATTTTGGACAAGTAACCCCTTTTCAAAATGAACTGTTACCTCAGACCCTCCATGGCCTAATTACCTACTTTTAAGATCAATTGTTATTATTATTACTTTTCATTCTGACTTAGGTCAATAGAAAAAGACAGAGTAAGAATTAGCAATGCTTTAAGTTCGATATCGACCACTTTGGGAATCCCTGTTAAAGAGGTTTCTATCTTATCCGAGTTTCTCACTCATGGCGGTAGTCCGTCGGGACCGGACAATGACTCCATTATAGAGGTTCCTAGATTATCCATGTCTGATTATATTATCTATAGGTTTGCATTGCTGAAACAACAAGGGAAATGGAAACAAAACAAAACAAACAACAAATATGGCGGGGAATTTTTATCCTAAATTTATAATCTCTTGCATATATCCCTTAATATTCCTAATAACGTAATTTAATTTGACTATTAAATAATATTAAAATTCTTAACCTAACCCACTCCTTAATACAAAAGCTTATGTAAGATTTTGTACTTTTTTATATTGAAAAAGTTAGCGCTTTCGATCCCACCCGATGAGGTGATGATGTGGTCTAAAGATGGGACGCGTTAGCTTTGTAGAAACCTATTCACTCTACTCTTGAAGACCTCCACATCGTACTTGGACGGAAAAACTGACGTCTGAAGCTGACGTCGACGTACTTAGCGATATCAGATGCTAAGTCGAAGGTGTAGCGGGAAGTCGTTGGATGCGGAAGGCGGAGGACCGCGTACTATGGAAGGCATTGGGAAAGGCCCAGCAGTGGGCAGATAAAGGCTGTTGATGATTATATCCGATAACCTGACTCAAGAATACTTTAGTTTTTAAAAAGTTTTGATCGTTTTCTTTTCGTCAACGAACTTTTTATCACTATAAAAATTCATTAATGAATACAAAACCGGTTTGAAAGATAATTACATCAAAGGCCTTGGCTCTGCGCCGTTTCCTTTGTCTTTTTAAAGTGTTCGTCACGTAAACGACAAAAAAATAATTGCCTTAGATCAGTGGTACACAACCTTTTTTTTAGTCATGGAGTTACAATTTAATATTTTTGCAAGGATTTCGATTTGAAAAATGAAACAAGTACACTAGAAATTTGCGTAGAGGGCGCAGCAATGCCCCCGCCCAGCTGAGTCGTTACAATTAGTTGACCAATTTTTATTAATATTATAAATGCGAATGTTTGAAAAAATGTTTGAATGTGTTCAAAGGTATCTCCAAAACGGCTCAACGGATCTTGATAAAATTTGGCACAGATGTTGAACATAGTCTTCAAGTATACACAGGCTACTTATTAAGTTTTATCGAAAGCGGACGGAGTCACGTTCGATAGCTAGAGAATTGAACACCATTTATTTCGAAGTAACAGTATTCTGACAATTGTCTAAACAGGTAATCGACGTAACATTCTATTTATACATATTATTATCTATACGTTTATTCAAAGAAAAGGAAATATGTATTGACAAGTAAACAATTAAAATCCACAATTATTTTTAATGTTAATCAAAGATAATGTTCATAATATCGACCACAGGTTGACAACCACTGCCTTCAATGTTTATTCACTGTCGTCACATCGAGGTTGTAAGTTACGATTGATTTGTTATTGAAACTTGTTAGAAACATTTACCACTGCAATAATGCAATATGCAAAAGATAATAAAAAAAAAACAAGACCTACACTACAATACTCCTAATAGGATTACGTATCAAACTCTTTTGACTATATTCATAAGAGTCAAAACAAAACCAACATGCAGAATCATACCAAACGGGTGAGAGAGGGCCAATATGTTACAATTAGGGCAAGTAATTACTACGGTGAGAGAACAACTAAATACCTTGTTCCGAAATTGTACAATGCTATTGAATGGCTTAGAAATGACCCACATCATGTGATAACATCAAAAAATGTTGTAAAAGAAGACTTTTCAAGACTTAAGATGGGTTAGCTAACATAGTTTAATATTGCTTATATTCGAGATACTAAATCTATTACATCATTAGTCAGTAATTGGTCATCCATCCGCCCGCATACAATGAGCCAGATGTCGTACGATGCGTCCGGACTTGTCCGGTTCACACGTAACAAAACAACATCCATACATAAGTTCCCGGTCTTTGAACTGACTGATAAATACAGATGTATAGATAGATAGGTTATTAGTTCCGTTTGTGGCAATATAAAAGTGGCATAGGAATTCGCCTGATATTAAGACCTCTTTTCCACTAGGGTGACAGACCAAGATAGTGTCGCGCCTCAACTATTTGTAGTCCTGGCCATGTCAGAAGTAACCGTACGAGTACTACGCACCGTAAGAGGACGTTAAAAAGATTAAGTGAAAATTACTTGAAAATTGTTTTAAGACGGAAATATATCTCGTTTAAGGTCTACTGAATAAAGACTGATATCAAAAATCTTCGCCAACGTAACAACGTAACGCAGCATAACAAATTATCCGCTCTACTGACCATCCCCTGGCTAACGGGATACGAAACTAATTTTTATTCATTGAATCCGAAAGGCTGTAATTGCGTGCGTAATTTCAACTATTATGAGACCAACTAATCTTGATACTCAGATTGTTTTCACTTACAGTATTTTGTTGAAGTTTTAAAATGGAATTAACACTATTTTCAAGATGGCGGAGCAAATCTATACAGTTGATATTTAGTAGCTATACTTGTACTGACCAAAACTATATATACGATGCGCGTCGACGATTCAACGTTGTGCGTACGTATTTACTCAGACGATTTATGTTGTGTCGTGTACGGAAGGCTTTAGAAGATTTTTTTAATGCCGCACAAACAGAGTCGCGGGCTACAACTAGTATTTTATAAACCTTAATGTTCCAAATGTAATCAAATGTTTACAAAAAGAACGCTGTACCAATTATCTTTTAGAGCGTAACTTAGGAACAACTTAAATTTCCCGTAAAGTTAATAAAAAGAAAATCACCGGTAAAATCTTTTTTCTTTTCTACTATTGCGATGAATGTTAACAATTAAGAAATGCCGTTAAATCTGAAAATCAACAATGAAGTTACTACTATTGGAACAAAGTTCCTTATCGCGCGTTGTGAAAGGGGGCTAGACGGAAAAAATTCTTACGAAAAGTTGTCACGACACTTTTTTCTATAGTAAGCTATTGTAAGCTGTGCGGCGTCGCATGTTTCTCTGTCTGTCTCTCTCTCTCTTATAGAAAACAAGCCAGATATTTTCATTTCTATTTCGCATTGAACAGTGTGGTGTCGCGATTTAAAAAAAATTAAAAAAAATTAATTACAATTCCTTCACTAATTAATCGAAAGGAACTTCGTTCCATCCGGGTGTCCCTTGACACCTCTCAAGTTTTTTTTTTGTTTGTGTTTCAACAGTAACTGATGTTAACGCTCTCACCCTGGCAACACAAATATATAATGCAATGGATATCACCAACGATAAGAAATCGTTTTGATAAGTCATGGTTACGAGCACTAACATAAGCTTAAATTATCTACAGTTCAACGACTCGTTAAATGTTTGGTGGTCATTTTATTAGTTTATACTTTAAAAAAACAACTTCAAAAATAGAGATTAAACATTCTTCAACTGTCGAGTTTAAGTCAGGTCAGTCAATTATATTAGACCAGATTTATTATAACACATCAATATTACGAGACTGCTTTAACGAAAACTAGGGTAATAGAACTCACCTTAAAGCACTTCCTTGTTCCCGTACGTCGACACCATTGATAAGATCATCGCTCCTTGTCGGCAGACCCGACATCTTAACGCGGGAAATCTCCGCCAATCAGAGGCGAGATCACGTCATCGCGTACCCAAACCGACCAATCACAGCCCAGGAAATGACCCGCACATATCTGCAAAGATTTGAAGCAATTTAAATTCGGAACGCGGATTACCGACTTATCCAATATGGCGGGCGAAAGGAAGTTGCATTTCGCGCGTGCCGTTACGTAACTGTTAATCAAATATAGAGTACATATTCCGTCTCTGTTATACGGAATATATTAGTAAGAGATAAAATACATTTTCACAAAGTTTTTGACAACATAGTCATGAAGGCTAACCGCACAGTAATGGGTTCAAAAAAGTAACAGTTCGTAATTTAAAACTGTTATCGAACAGAGTCGTTAACTTTATGGCAACCATTCAAGAGAGGAAGTATAGTAAAACAGTTTTTATGATTCGTACAAAGTAAAAAATAATGTTTTTACATATAGGGGCATCTAGACTGTTAGACCGTGGGTTTACATTGTCCACACCTGTAAATATCGTTATCTTTGTTTTTTTCAAAGATAATAAGAGAGACGGCAGTGTGTTATCGAGACAGACAAAACATGATCACAAATAACGTATTAAAATTAAAGTACACATTTTCAAAGCACGAACTCTAAGTCATGTTTGTTTTAAATAATTACAGAGAAGCGATCTCGGTAAGAGGCCTACGTAGGATCTGTGTTGTCTGAGCATTGTAAGGTAAATCTTAGAAACCTAGCGATTATAGTCGTTAAAAGATTTGCGCAATATCATGGATATTTGTAAAAAGGAACGTGTCGCCGATATTTTTTTGTTTTTTAGTGGTCAGAATCTGTCGCTGGCAACGTGATGGACACGATCTTCGTGAGAAAGGTCGCTACCATTTCCAAGATAGCGGAGTAAATCTATGCTGTTGATGTGTAGTCGCGCGCAACACGATACTTGCCACGCAAGATTTATGTTATCTTGTGTACGAAGTGCAGTTGGGGTATCGTTGTGTCACCGGAGATCCTTGAGCCTCGCTAAAAGAGGTACCTTCATTAGGATTTCCTCCATGACAGAAAAAAAACAAAATATTTGCAGACCTCTGCCTCTTGCAGGATATTACGTGAAATGTACATAACACGGCCTCACAGAAATTATACTTTAATTTGCTTATGTAACACTTGTATGTAGATTACCAGATAGACACGCCAACTTATTAAAAGATAAGTCAAACTGTGCTCCAATTCAAACTTCTGTCATTTATTTATTTAATACTAGCTTTTACCCGCGACTCCGTCCGCGCGGAATAAAAAATAGAAAACGGGGTAAAAATTATCCTATGTCCTATTCCTGGTTCTAAGCTACCTGCCCACCAATTTTCAGCCAAATCGATTCAGCCGTTCTTGAGTTATAAATAGTGTAACTAACACAACTTTCTGACTATATATATATAGAGATATAAATTAAAGTAAAACTTGTACCATAAGAAATAAAGTTCAAAACACTATAAACGTATGAAAAAGCATTGGTAACTTTCATAACCCGCATGACGTATGAAACAATTACATACATTAGCAGAAGCAACAGACAGACAGACGGTTTCTATGATGACCTTGAGCCCAATCATCCCATTGAACTAGTTACAATAGACTCTAATGTAAACGTTCAAAGAGTGAATGACTTTGATTGAATCTATTACAAAATTGATTATTGACAAGATAAGTACAACCCTGTCCTATTTATAAGCCAGAGTTGTACTCGAACTTTAGCCTATATTGTGACAAGACTGTAGGATACCAGATATTACGGTATCGGAAATAGGTTTAAAAAAAATAGATTGTGAAAAATCTGTAATCTAATTTCTCAGTTTACATATTAAAAAATTTCATCAGTATCCTTTGTGCCGTTCCGGAGATATACCTTGAAACAAATATCTATCCATCTTAACATTCACATTTATAATATTAAGTAACATAATTGTCTCCTTTACCTTATACGTGTAAAGCTTAAAGACTACAAATACCAAATAGATATAAACTATTTGTAAACACAATATGAAACCCTTTTAGCAATTGTAATGCGTCAAGCGATGTAAACATCAACTTACTACGCAGACAATCGCAACATGATCCCGCTGTTTGCCATAAGACATAAGCGACAAGCGTTTTAAAGCGATAGACGTTCTGTGTGCTCAATGCGGGGACACTCATCCGTGTAAAATAGTTACCTGTTAGATTCAATACTGTTTTTATAGTAGAAAATAAAAATATATTTCGTAATATTTCTAGTAAAAATGCACCGTTAAAAAATGCATATAAAATAACAACTTTTTAACTGTCTTAAAACAAAAACAAGCATAGCAATAATTTAGACAAGATGTTATAGTAGTTAGTAGGAATTTTATCACAAAATCTAGTTTCGAGTTTTATTTTATAAGCCTATTTGCTAACCTAAATAAAACGGAGTTTGATTGTTCTAAACTCTACAACTATTAAAGCTAGATCTTATATTCCGTCAAATACCCCGCTTCCAAAAAGGGTTCCGTAGTGAAATAATTTAGAGAACCGCTGGCTTAACTTATCATTAAACTCAGGGTGTAGTATAAACTGATTAAGTAATTTTCTAACACAGTTACAGTGAAATCACTTCAGTCTGTAACTTTGGTCACACGTAAACTTACTCGAAGTGGTAATGACATGCGCCCGCGCATGTGTTGTGTACAGTAAAAACCCACTGATATTCGATGCACTAAAACTGAATTCATAAAATTTTTCCTTAAGCAGAAGTTTAAGTCTTTCCTTGATTTTATCTTTTTAGTATACATTTATTTCACGTAGGTATCTTTAAACCCTAATCTCAGAAGTCTTCCATTTTTGTACTTTAACTGGATGTAAGTTACTGTTCACCTCATAATCTTGCAATTTAAGAATATGTATAACCAAATAGATAAGAGATAAAACCGAATATATTAAAGTAAAAAAAAAACAAGTCATTATAACAACTAGTTCACGTTTAAACTGGTTAGTTGCAGTCATTGTAGTTTAATTTTTAAACCATTCCAAATTTAAAAACGTGTCCAACGAGTACATGTAAAACCTCTTTCGCTAAATGTAACTGGCACACGATAAAAACGTTCCAAATTCAAAATCCCATAACTGGTATCAGCCTTGACAGCCGTGTGCCCGAACAGAAACCTTTAAAGTGCGTTATCTAAGGTTGTGCAATGCAAATCTTGTGCGGGCGTACATTATTTTGTGTCAGGGGCGTTTATTTACTTTGTTAATGCGTATTGTTCGTGTCGTTTTTACAAATAATCTTTTGTACAGCCCTATTATTAATTATTTTTCTAGAAACCATCCACAAAAATCGACCCATTCAAGGAATTACTCTTTACGTCTAATGGCGATTAACGACTACCTAACGATTTTTTTAAACGGTTTTTATAACGATAACACCAATCAGAATTATCATAATCAAATGTATCGTTATCTGTCCTCAATAATCAAAAATACAAAGTTTAAATTAAATCCGACATCTTGAAGGAGCAGAAATCCTGTTTAAGAATATCTGTTATATACCAGTGAAGCTAATACTAGCTTGTTTTAAATTTTTCCTATAAATTCGAACCTAAGGATAGTCTTTGATGGCGCCTCCCATTTGATAGCTATCAAGTCTCCTCATTTAACGTCTTCAGATAACGATGACCTCATCTGATTACAGACATAGTTATAGTCCTGAAGTCTTTCACAATGACCCACATTAGACCCCAGAGAAGGTCAGCACTACTAGTAGGGTTGGCATTTTTTATTTGATTTCAAGTGAAATAACATTTAAATATTTAATTTATTCTCTTTTAAAATGTAACAATCTAGGATTTCACAGTTTCGTTTAAAACAGCGCAGTTCCTCTGGTATTCCATGGACGTCGATGATAATCGTGGTGTTATCGCTACTCTTATAAAAAAAGTTTGCTTTTTAAATGACTTTTGGGACAAAACAGCAAATTTATTTTTTTATATCATGTTTTTGCCGCAACTTTCCATTCACATTAAAAAAAACAGTAACAATTAATGCATTATTTCACACTAGCTGTCGCCCGCGACTCGGTCCACGCGGTATTAAAAAAAACTTAATAAGTAGCCTATGTTTTCTTCCAGACTCTGTGCCAAAATTTCATCAAGATCCATTGCGCCGTTCTGGAGATACCATCAAACAAACATCTATCCATCTAAACATTCGCATTTACAATATTAGTAATATAAAAAGTATATGAAATTTTAAACTAGTACAGCCCTATAAAAATCACATTATAACAGTAACCGCTATAACGTAGACAATAGCTGACTCAACAGTCCGTGGGCAGTAGTTAACATAATTAACAGCTGTTACTTTTCATTCATTAAGCCATATGCAACGCTAAGACCTCAAATATTAAGGTATTTTCTTCAATGATACGATGACTGTACTCTTTTCAATATTCGTAGCTTACATATCTTACTAATATTAATGCGAATCTTTGGATGTCTGTTTGTTAGAAGGTATCTTCAGAACGGCTTCATGAATCTCGATTAAATAAATCTTATATATATAAAAGAAAGTCGTGTTAGTTACACTATTTATAACTCAAGAACGGCTGAATCGATTTGACTGAAAATTGGTGGGCAGGTAGCTTAGAACCAGGAAACGGACATAGGATAATTTTTGCCCCGTTTTCTATTTTTTATTCCGCGCGGACGGAGTCGCGGGTAAAAGCTAGTTTAGTATATTTAGACTGGAAGAACACATAGGCATACGATCCCGGAAAAGTGTACAGTTCCCTTGGGATACTTTTGATTTATATACTCGTTAACTCCGCAACTCTTCAACACATCTTATTGAAATTTGGACACACACTTTTTTTTAATTCTGCAGACGAAGTTGGGAGCAAAAACTCTTACTAATATTATAAATGCAAAAGTTTAGATGGATAGATGTTTGATAGAGGGTATGTCCAGAACGGCTTAAAGGATCTCGGTGAAATATGATATAGGTACACATATAATAATTAATACATAAACTATAATAATTAATTTTTTTTTAGTTCTACTAGTATTTATATATATATATATATATATATATAAATGTATTTATATAAAAATGTAACTGAGCGGTGTCTGTACTTGCGAAATATTTAAAACAATTTAAATCAAATATTTTTTTTTACTTTTTATCACTTTGTGAGTGTGCGCTCTAAACTTAGAAACGGCCTTATCGATTAAGATGCTGTTACCATTATTGAATTTTGATATGTTTTGTTTAACATTTAATGTTTGTTTCACCTCAATCAGTCTATAAATAAAGAAAGTTAACGTCTATTGAAATTTGATTTCAACGATTTTGGTTTCCAAAAATTTGGATCTCAGATTTATTTGAGCAACCATTAAAAAATCACAGTTTTACAGGAGACAACTATTGGGTTGTTCGGAAAGTCATTTCGTTTTTATTTCTATTTTCTATTTTTATTTCTATGTTTAATAATGCCTTTTATCAGCTCCAACCGACCTTCCAGGACGTGGTGCATCTTTTTCGAAAATACACGAATCCTAAGTCGAGAAAAAACGAAATGACTTTCCGAACGACCTAACAGTAGTCAATAGTTACTTGTCAACTATGTAATCAAAATACGGTTATAGCTGTTAATTTAACATGCTACAAAATTAACTAATCGATAAAACACACATTTTTAACTAGGTTTATTAACCTATAAAATTTTTAATGTCTCGTTTTCGTAGTTTGGCGCCAATCGTTCCATTGATTCTTAAATGAGGTAATATTTAAGTTATTCAGGTTTACAATAAACCAGATTTCGTAATCTAGTTCAGTCTAGAATAATCTAGATCTGGGATAACATCGAAGTAATACGGTCATACTAAACGATAATGTTTGTTTAACACAGAATTTTCATGTTTTATGTTTAGTTTACGCGTTAATGTGTACTCAAGATGTTTTCTTGGTAAAGAAATTAGAGTTTAAAATTATGCTTTTGACTGCAGTGACATACAAATAGATGTCTCTTCTTTTTTGAATGAGTATGTAAGAGTGGCCATATGTATTAATACAGTGTCAGTTCTGTGGAGTGCGGTCTCTTTCTCGCTCTGTATTATGCAACTGTTCTGTTTCTTACTCTGTGGTGAGCTGGCTTCTCTTTTGTACCAAGTTTATGCCTTATGTGTGTTTTATGTTATTTGTGTGGTAATAAATGTTTTTCTCTCTTTCAACATTTTATACCAGAATAAGGGGGATAACACTATGTTTTTGCACATAACTTTAAACTGTCTATCAAGTGACATTTACGTTGAAATACTAATAATAACTATAGACCAATATATCTGACCTGGTGTGCATAAGTTAAATTAAAATATAACAGCTAACTAGCGCCTCCAGGTTGTCAATGTTAAAAATAATTGTCTTAAGATCCTTTTCGTGCTACGAGTATAGCTTTTACATCATGTATTAGATGTCGCCTGCGACTCCATACGCGTGGAATTAATAAAAAAACTTAAATAGTAGCCTATGTGTTCTTTCAGACTATGTTCTATATCTATGCCAAATTACAACGAGGTACCTTGAGCCGTTCTGGAGATACCTTCAAACAAACATCCATCCATCTAAACTTTCGCATTTATAGGAATTAGGATAAGGCATAATAATAGGAAAATTTTTCTTTTATCCCATTTTATGACATAACTTACGATAAAGATCTAGTGACACTTTTTTAATATTATCTGGGGGGCGCTAGTGACCTATCTATTTGTGCCCAAAAACAACTTTGTCGGTGATATTACTATTCCTACATAAACAATAAGCGGAATTAATATATAAAATACTTGACCAATAAATATATTGCAATATCTTGGATGTACAATACGTATTGTATAACTATAGATTAAACAATGAACATAAAAATTAAAAACAATCTCAACGCTGTTTTCATTTCCGCTACAGATTATATACAGCATAAGATAACTGCCTGAAACAATGGTTGTACGGAATAGCGGACTCATCGAGACTTATTGAACATGTTGTGTGGTACAAGTCATAAGCGAATAGTACATAAACATTTCGGAAGTATTTCTTTTTAGGAGGTCTGTTTGCATTGCAAGGAGTATACTGGATTTTATATAGCCATATTTCCTATAAATATAAGCAACTGTTATTACGAAGTTCTAAAACAAAAGTAGATTAAGAAAAGAATAATGGCAAAAGACTAAAGAGGTTATTTCAAATACTATCTGTGACTATATTTCTGTCACTTTTTATATTGAATTAGTCAGTTGCTTGATATGACAGCATTTAAGAATAGTTAGAGAAAACAATAATTACAATTACAATTTTATTGGTAACTAGCTGTTGCCCGCGACACCGTCTGCGGAATTAAAAAACATAATAAGTAGCCTATGTGTTCTTCCATACTATGTTCTATATCAGTGCCAAATTTCATCAAGTTCCGTTGACTCTTTTCGAAGATACCTTCAAACCAACATCCATCCATCGATCTAAACATTCGCATTTATAATATTAGTAAGATATATCCGATACGCCTTACTCTCCCAACTTGAACCACACATAAACGCAAACATTAGAAAGCGATCTACCATCAATATGGTCAATTTAGATAATTTGTGCATTATAGTCGCGTACAGAGAAACTGACGCACGTGTACCAATAATAATGCATTACAGTGTATACTTTACAATTGAATGGGACGAGCATCATGGAATATTCATTATATTGCATCATGATTCGTGGTCATACAAATCTAAAACGTTAGTTTAAATAACCGAACCATTTTGTTATCATTTTTTACCAAAGGAGATCTGATGTTAAAGACATTCTTACGGCGAAGGAAACAAAAATGTAAACTGCGGATATTTGGGTAGAAATTTAAAGATATGTGTGAAGTCAACCCGCACTGAGCCAGCATAGTTCTAGGCTCTGAATAAAAATAAATATATACTCTAGTATAGTAATAAGATTTGGATTGTTTGTCTAATATAGAGAAAAAAAAATCATAATAAATACGTGAAATTTTCGCATGTTTGTCTGTTTGTCTGCAAGGCCGCGTTTGTTCCGGGTAATCTACAGAACGGCTGGACCGATATTGACGGGAAGGTAGCCGATGTACGCGGACATATTAAAGGTTACTTTTTTTTGTTTCGGTTACGTTAACTTTGAGCTCAGTCGCAGGCGACCGCTGATACAAAATATTACATGAATTGGGTAACGGTCACACATTGCAAAACGTGTTAAACATTGTTTATATGACCCATATCAAAAAATAACAATAGTCTAAAGACAGACAGAAATTTTACAAGTTAAAGTCTTTGGAGAGGAAGAAACACCTGCAACAATAAGGTAACGAGATCACTAGAAACAAAAATAAACTAAACATTCTTGACATTTTTCATCATCATCTCGCAGGCTGGTTTCATAAAGCTTAAAGTTTTGGCTTAATTTTTATCATAATATATCGTCATATTTAGACCATGAAGGGATCGACAGTTGTATGGTTAATGTTTTTTTGATTTTACCAAAGGGGTGCTAGTGGGCTATCCTAACATTCATTGATATATACCCACAGGGTCAGTTATCTTTGTCTGTTTATAATAGTTTATAAAACACATCTTTATTTTATCGTTAACCTCTTTTTCCACTAAACATCCGACCCAATAAATCAGTGCTATATTGCAATATGTTAAACCGTATTCAACGAACTAACTGTAATCTATGCTAGACTAGCATCAATTCTAAGAATCGATTCATCGTATTCGAATATAAACATTCCCTAGAATCGATTACTTGTTCTAAAGTCCATCTATTGAATGTTTATATAGACTTCATTCGTCGAAATCGAACCGGGATTTGTCTGCGATGCAACTTGAAGAGTTTAAAATAAACTATCACGTATATTCCACGAAAAAGAGTGGACAGAAATGAGATAAAAACCACAAACAAGTCAAATTGTAGTCTTACGACTTTACTATTTAACGTCTCATTAGGTACTTGACAGTTTATAATATGACGAAGTGTTATCGTCTAATTGTGTACATATATTTTGAATGCATCATTAAATTAATTAAAGATGGATGATTTTGTATGTTAAATTGTACATTAAAATTAAATCTAAATCCATCCAAAAAAAATCGGAAAATAAAAGAAATGGCAGTGGGTTTTTCAATGTTGCCAGCAGTGAAAACGATAAGAATCAAAAAACTATCCACAGATAATCTTACTAACATTATAAATTCGAATGTTGTTTAGATGGATGTTTGTTTGAAGGTATCTCCTGAACGGCTGCATGGATCTCGATGAAATTTGATATAGAGGTAGAACATAGTCTGGAAGAACACATAGGCTACTTATTACGTTTTTGTCAATTCCGCACGGACGGTGTCGCCTGCGATAGCTAGTAAATATATAAATATAAAAGTAAACCCAGTTCAATTAATTACAGCAAAGAGAAACGCATTAAATATAACATGCCCTTTTACTTTCGACTTTGATTTATTGTTTTAAATCTTAAAATATCATTCAAGTTATCGGACATTAGAAAGTTGTCTTCGAGGCAAAGGAAACATTAACATTATGCCACTGAAAATCAATCTTACTAATATTATTAATGCGAATGTTTGGCTGGTTGGATGGATGGATGTACAGATGGGTGGATGGATGTTTGTTTGAAGGTAACTCCAGAACAATCTCGGATCTTGATCATAGTCTGGAAGAACCTATAGGCTGCTTATCATGTTTTTTTTTAATTCCGCGCCGACGAAGTCGCGGGCGACAGCTAGTTATGTATAATACGTGAAGCAAAAACTTTGTAACGTGAAAAAAAACAACACAATAAAAATATTATTATTTTAACTAATCGCAATTGTAGAAAATAATCATAAAATCCATTATTCAGAATTTTAATTGACATTTAAGTTTCGCCATTTTGTTATTTTAATTAAAAATCTTAAATCACTGGCCGCTTCCGTCATTTTGATTAACGTAAAAGAAAGAACACCAGTCTGTGCTTTACGATCAGTCAATTAAATGTACGAAATAAACATTCAAGGACATGATTCTGAACGCTGCACACCAAATACACACTTAAAAAATATACGATACAGTAGATGATATATACCTACCTATATATTAGCGACTCGTAACTTTGCGCGAATCGCTGAGACGAAAACAATTTTATGTATAGCGGGGCATAGCAGGATGAAGAGGGACCGTAGATCGCCAACATATTCAAACACAGCGAAGGTGTCTTAGGACTAGTGATGCAACGGATGTCTGTTTCCGTTTCCGCAAGTGCGGAAGTTCCGCGCGCTTTTCAACATCCGTTTCTGCTTCTGTTTCCGCATCTTTTATAACGGAGATAAAACGGAACTTTACGACCCGGAACCCACTCGGATCCGAGTGGTCAGCAGTGAATGTATTAATAAAGAAATATATTTGTAAAATGGTTTTAATATTTAAAAGCCTCCGTTTGTCAACACGTATTTTAACTTATCGCAGCACAGTAAAAATACATACATTGAAGGCTAAAGGACACTGATATCAAATGCCTTAATAAATTAAAAACGAATACAAACTGTTTTTACAAAAAAAAATATATATTTGTAAATATATATTTTTTTTCATATTATTTACACTTCTGTTTCCGCATCCGTTTCCGTTTCCGTTTCTGCTAAAATTTCTTTTTGACATCTGTTTCCGTTTCTGGTTCCGCTAAGACACTTCCGTTGCATCACTACTTAGGACCGTTCCAAATGGAGGTCCGAGATCTCTACCTACTGTGAATTACAGGAGTGAGTTGTTGTACTAAACCAGCAAAAGAAATTAGCACATATTTGGAAAATGTATCTGAATGTAGTTTTTATAAATGATAATTAAAAAAAAATGTAAATAAAAGCGCTTTTAAATATTTTTTTTACTTACTAGCTGTCGCTGCGATTCCGTCCGCGCGGAATTAAAAAAAAACATAATAAGTAGCGTATATGCTCTACATCTATGCCAAATTTCATCAAAATCCGTTGAGCCGTTCTGGAGATACCTTCAAACCATCCATCCATCCAAACATTCGCATTTATAATATTAGTAAGATTTAGTTAACTAATTGTAACTATTAGGCTAGGCGGGGGCATTTCTGCGTCCTCTACGCAATTTTTTAATGTACACAGCAATACACACATACTCAGTATTAAGCTAAGATATGTCATGAATCAAAACAAGTTTTTCGACTTAACGATTACGTTTATCTATACACGTTTAAATACCCAATACTTTTTATCTATCCAATATTATAATAAGTTAATTCAAATTCAAACTTGACACTTTATAAATAAGGCTCTTTTTCCATCGAATAGTGGTAACACAAACATTTTGTATTGTTTACGAACGTTAAATTCATGGACAGCGGTTTGACTGATTGCTTCAAAAATTTATTAAAATATGATTAAATATTCATAGATTATTTTAAGACTAGCTGTCGCCCGCGACTCCGGTTGCGCGGAATTAAAAAAAAAACTTAATAGGTAGCCTTTGTGTTCTTTCAGACTATGTTCTACACCTGTGCCAAATTTCATCAAGATACGTTAAGCCGTTCTGGAGATACCTTCAAACAAAGATCCATCTATCCATCCATCTAAATCGCAGTTATAATATAAGTAAGATGTTAATTATCAAGTATTAATAAATACAAACTCTATGCGGTGTAAAGCACGCAAAGGAATTTTCTCTATTCTACTAAAAATTGTGCTTCTTAGATGCAAAATTCCGAGCCCGTATAAAGTTTGGATAGCACTATATTTTGAATATTGGTCATGACTATCACAAGCGAGTCTTGCAAGTGATTTAGGACATGTTATTGCCCTCATAATAAAGTACAGTTAGCCGACACTGATATTCGTTCTACGGAAAAGAAACTCTTCCCGATTATAACTATGTAACATTTATTATTAGTTGTGATTTAATATATACAGTAAATAAAATATGAACGTCTATATGTCATAGTGTACGTGATATGTTTTATTTGTATAAAAACTAATTTTTAAAATTTTTGTCTATCCGTCAGCAAACCACGTTTGTTGCGGGTATTCTCCGGAACGGCTGGATCGATTAGCAAAGGATTTTTTTTTATTTCGCGCTGACAAAATCGGACTTAAAGTCGGGTGAAACTGCTAGTTTATATATATATATATATATATATTCCTTATAAGGATATTAGTGTAAACATAGGTATTAACATAGTTATTTATTTAAAACTCCTTGGCAAACCTTAAACATCGTAAAGTGAAAGCGACGTCCAAATGTCTCGGCGCCGGCTCGTCTGTAGCAAGCTTAAAGCAATCGATACCATTATTTGTTGTAGAAAGTGCGTTGCCCTTAAGACAGTCTGTTGTGAACCGTAGCGGTCAGCACTTGAAGGTTGTCAAGGGATTTTGTGGACGAGAAAAACTAATACAGTTACTTCGAAATAAAATGTACATTACCAAAAAATCTATTTTATTTTTTAAAAATGAAGATAACATTCTTTTTAGGCCCAAGTTTAGCATACATGGAATGATATGCGCCAGATTTTTAAATCATCTATCCATTCAGCCTCGTTACGCCCACTGCTGGGCATAGGCCTCCCCCAAAGATCGCCACAATGGTCGGTCCTGTGCAACCCGCATCCATCATACTCCCGCAACCTTGACCAGATTTTTAAATACAAATAGTATGTCTTACTATATTACTAATATTATAAATGCGAATGTTTAGATGGATGGATGGATGTTTGAAGGTATCTCTGTAACGGCTCAAAGGATCTTGATGAAATTTGGCATACATGTAGAACATAGTCTGGAAGAACACATAGGCTAATTAAAAGGTCTTTTTTAATTCTTCACGGATGGAGTCGCGCTCGACAGCTACTACTTTATATATCTAAAAAGCTTACACCATAACTAGAAAACCAAACCATTTATCCATCTATGTAATACATCGAATCATACGACTTTCTAACGCATTTTATCTTAACAGACGTTCTGATACTTATTGCTAAGGAAATAAAGGTTATATTTGTAAATATAAATGTTTGAATTGAATTAATCTTTTCAATGAACGTTGTTTCATCGGAATGCGAACATCTGTATGATGTCATAGATAACGCAAGGAAAAGAAATCTTACTAATATTATAAACCAGCTTTTACCCGCGACTTCGTCCGCGCGGAATAAAAAAAATGCACACAAGATAAAAAAAGTTCCTATGTTCGTTTCCTGGTTCTAAGCTACCTGCCCACCAATTTTCAGTCAAATCGATTCAACCGTTCTTGAGTTATAAATAGTGTAACTAACACAACTTTCTTTTATATATATAGATCGATGCAAATGTTTGGATGGAAGGATATGTTAGAAAGTATCTCCGTTACAGCTCCATCCTGTTAAAATTTGGCATAGATGTAGAACATGTACTGGAAGAACACACAGGCTACTAATTGTGTTTTTTTTCACACGGATAAAGTCGCGAGCGACAGCTATTATTATTAAAACTGGGCGTAAGACAGAAAGAATCCTCACAGGTCTGAGATTTAGTCTCACATATCCCCTCAAAGGCATGGTTAAGTGGTTAAATAAGAAATGAGAGGTATACTGAAGGAAGTATGGATTATATATAACCTCCTTCTTTTTAAAGTCGGCTAAAAAGTGGATATGTGTAACAGATATGACGGCTGATAGAGATGTATCTACTAGTAATACTGTACCGATATTACATACACATTTTGGGTGTCCTACTCAAATAGCCCTAGGGAACAGAGACGCACCGATCGTTGAGGGACTTGTGAAGGTCAGTAAAGCCCTAGCGCTCCTGCATCCATGACAAGAAGTTGTTACGCCAATTAATAAAAAAATGTATTAAGTGTAACTAAAGAAAAAATAATGAAGCTAATTAAAAAAAACATAAAAAAGAGGAACTCTTTGTTGTACTTTAGCATAAGGAATAGGTGCAAAAAAAAAAGTACGGATCTAGAGTCTGTAGATGTCATTTGCTATTAAAAACTTTAGGGAGCGATGTGAAAGGAGTGAAACAGAAAAAGGTGATGTACAATTGAGGATGTTTTTTCCTACCATTTGGGTGAAGTAATTTGACGATCAAAGCTAGATGATAAATATCTTAACATAAACTTAAGGTGACAGTTTGTTATATTCGATTTTAAGTGGGAAAGAAATTTAATTCTTTGATTGTGTCTTGTAACACCACAAGGAAGTAGAAGCGACGCGAATCAATAAACACTAGTTAACTTCATAGGTCACTTGATTTGCCGAGACCAATACTTTTAGTGATGTCTATTGTTTTTAAGTGATTCTATTGGTATTTATAGTCCGGTCGACTGGGTGACCTAGTGACTTTTAGCGGAGAAGTACTTAACTAGTAAAGTTTGAATCTTGTTATACCGACTAGTTTTACAATTACAAACTTAACTAGATTTTGCCCAAGCAATGGTTTTAAAAAGAATTCAAACTCGAAATTATTTGCAATAGATAAACTACACATTTTTTTGGGAAAAACTCGAAACTTTAACGACGATAACTACGTAAAAAAAGTACAACATCACTTTATTCCACAATTGTCCCTTTTTTAGTCAACATAAATTTTAAAACGTATTTGTCTGTTTGTCTATCCGCAAATCCGCGTTTGTTGCGGGTAACATCCGAAACGGCTTCACCTATTTCAACGGGAATTGAACTAAAATGTAGCTGATGTTTGCGGGGATAACTCAGATTATTTTTTTAAACTGCGCGCTGACGAAGTCGCGAGCAACAGCTAGTTATAACTAAATATAGAAGGTTCCCTCTCTTTGTATTTACTTCTTGGAACCGCAGTATCCCCCCTCACGCCTCCCCCAATACCCCAGTACCGAGCAATGCGTTATAATTACAAGGAATTGTACGCGCACTGACACCCGATGTCCCAGATACCACACGTGTTGGCCGTTTACTGGCCATAAGAGACTTTATTATTGTTACCATGATTTTAAATAAATACAGGACAAGTTAACTTAAGAAAAAAAATAACCTGAAACAACATATGCGAAAAGATAGATGGATAGTCAATTATACATATGTTTGAATACATAATAGTACAGTGGATAATTAAATTTTTGTTACCCTCATCCCCTCTAGACAAAATGATAAATCTCTAAACGTGATAATCACGTGACTTATTGAAAGTGATTGTCAGTTCTATATGTTTTTTAAGTTCATAATGAAATCACTTCGGAGCAAATAAAATTTATATAAGTGGGGCTGTAATATTATTTGAGAATTAGAAATTAATTATTTTTACCACACCTTTGTAATTTTAACGACAACCAATATAGTCTTGTGTCTGAATCTATGAGCTTTATCACCATCAACGTCCATTCAACCAATGCCGTAGTAAATGATTACTAATATATTTAGGAACCATCTGATATGAATTATTGCCTAGTTACAAAATAACATTGTCCTAGATTAAACAACAAATATGGTCACCATAGCTTCATCCAATTGCCTCAGCTTACTGCTATGCAGTGTGGGAAGTGTTTCATTTGACACATCATTTACCAAGTCAATGGCTTTCCGTGGGTTTCTGAGACCAAATTCTATTAAAAACATAATATAATTATCTCTGGTTTGTCAAAAATAATGACAGGAATTATTATATGTTACAAAAGTTTTTGATGTGAAACATCTATAGGATCACTTGTAAACCGAATTGTTGGCGTGGCGACGCTTGCCGTGGCGACGGGTCGCCACGCTATACTAAGGTATATTATCATTATAATCATTATCATTATTATCATTATTATTTATTTATTTATTTAATTATAATATTTAATATTTTATGCATTTTACTTGTACACACACAATGTCACATCTGCCAGGCGTCCCATGACGGCTCACATTTTTTTTTGTCTCAGAAACAAACATTATATATGAATAACAGATAAAACTTATTAGATAAATCTCAAGCAAAAATACCTAGAAGGACTTCCTAAAGACTCTTTAGGGTAGAAGTCCTAAAGACTATAAAGAATCACCATCATTATATTCCTGGATATTTCTGTGAATAATCGGCATATTATGTACTACTCATCCATACATCTCCATCAGCTGTCATATCTGAATACCCTATATCTATATATATAAAAGAAATTCGTGTTAGTTACACTATTTATAACTCAAGAGCGGCTGAATCGATTTGACTGAAAATTGGTAGGCAGGTAGCTTAGAACCAGGAAACGGACATATGATAATTTTTATCCCGTTTTCTATTTTTTATACCGCGCGGACGGAGTCGCGGGGAAAAGCTAGTTATTCATATTTCACACAATAACCATACTTTCTTCAGTTTACCTTCTTATTTGTTAACTATAAATAAAGTAGAATGATTATTAAACTATCAAAACTCAGATTTTTTAGTACAAGGAGTTTAGTACAAGTACAAGGAGGACTTAATACCTAAAGGCATTCTCTACCAGTCATCCGGTATATGAGAGGAAAGTATAATTATGTGCAGGGCAGATATGAATTGAAGATACTATTTCACTAATACAATATTATGTAATTTTACTTCAGTGTTTAAAAAAAATCATCAATCCATGGATAACAATTTGTTTATAAGCTTTCTTCTACTTTAAACAAATTCACAAAGACTGTTATAAGTTGTGTTTAAATAATTTAGTATATTAATACAGCAAACTGGGTGATTAATTAAACATATACTGAACATACAAATATGTATGTAACATAGTTTACTATTTAATTTGCATCTTACAATCACATATAAATATAAGCTATACTATGACTATATTCTGTTAATAAAGACTTTTAGGAATTAAGATATACTTGCCTACACATTAGCTAAGTACCTTTACTTAGGATATACCTAAATGCTAACTCTGGGTAAGAAGCATTATGTAATCAATTGAATTTTTAACTCATTTATAAAGTTTGAATTATGTAAATTGTTTTTCTTTATATTCATGTAACAAATTTATATTATTTATCACTGTTACAACCGGAGTTGTTAAATAGTCACTAAGGGTAATCCTTAATATAGATGATTATAAGAAATTAACAATAAAAGTCTGATTTAATTATACATGATTCAGTCATTATAATATGGGACGTAAAAATGTTTTAAAGAACAAAACAATTGATTACTAAGTATTACATTATAGAGTAAAAGTGAAACTATATCAATAACAATCCTACATTATTCATCAAGTAAGCATTCAATTGAAATAATTAACAATTCAAATTAATTTGGAATAATTAAAACATTTAACCCATGGCATAAAGAAAAAGAAAAAACAAAAACTGGCAACATTTAAGAGAGCCAATTGTTGTAATCCTAAATGAAAATTAAAGACGTATAACTTTTTTAAATGTAACGTTTTCGAGCGGTTTGTCGTTTTCATTTATTTTATTTATTAAACATAGACAAAATCACTTCTTATTTTCTTGGACCATATGCCTTTTTTTAACATCGAGGTCAACTTGGATGGGGATATAGCAAAAAAATTTTGCAATGGATGTCAAAAAAGGCGACAACAAGTTTGTTGGTTGACCGTCCGTAAAGTTTGATTCGTGTCCTTTACGAATTTTATACTCTTATAAAAGCATATTAAAACTTCCCTAACTTACCAGAACGGCAAATTTCTGTCACAAAACTTGTTCTTTTATTCAAACAATGATTTATATTAAATAAGAACTTCACAAAATGAAAACAATCACAACTTGCAGGCACAGTTTGGCAACTTTATATCAAGACAATATCACAGATATGCCACAACACAAATTCATAACAGTTAATAAGTTCCACAAAATAAAATAAGAAGTCGGTTAGTTTTATTGCAAAAAAATAAAACACAAAACATAAACGAAAACAACATCCACCGACCTAGAAGACCAAACGAACTGTACTGAACTGAAGTGAAGTGAGTTGAATTGCATAAAGTTGAACTTGAATGAAGTGAAGTGATTGGCGAAACATGTGTAACTTGCAGCCATCTAGTGGCATTTTCGCTCCCTAACTTTTAGTTCGAATCTCTTTTTTACTTTAGTTTGACAGATATAGATGGCTCTTTTTGATTATTTATGTATTTTTTACTTTTTTCATGCTCCTTAATTCCATAATTCGATTTTACTAATGTTTTAGAAGTAAACATAAACCATTATTTTCTGTTATATCCACAACTGGTAGCAAAAGACAGATTTTTAGGTGTTAGTTATGAAACAAATTTTTAATAATAATTCTTCATTTATTTACACATACACATTACGATTGTTTGTTTTTTTACATTTCATAAAAATTGCATCAAAATAAATTATATAGCGTACACATTTTAAACACATAGAATACACAAGCCATGGTCGTTATATTGAGGAATGTTCGAAGGTTGTTGTCAGTAAGGTCCAGTTTCTGCCGCCTCCACTGAGATACGAGGTTTGAAACCGCGCTCGTCTGCTTCGTATTCCACTATCTGTGATACAAAGCAATTAGATCATTCTATTAATACTGTTTATTGTTAAACTATAGTCAATATCGAACTGACTAAGGTAACCTTAATTAACATTTTCAATCCATTTGATTTTTTGACCGATATAAAGATCGAAATAGTGATTAATAAACATGGATC
Organism: Papilio machaon; assembly: GCF_912999745.1. Taxonomy (NCBI): domain Eukaryota; kingdom Metazoa; phylum Arthropoda; class Insecta; order Lepidoptera; family Papilionidae; genus Papilio; species Papilio machaon. The sequence goes on along the minus strand of NC_060012.1, from coordinate 3,999,525 downwards.
TACATCGAGGGCTTCTCCAGCTGCCAGGAACGTATTAACTAAATTAGACGCCCAGGTAAAAAAACCAGTCTGGCGCCCCAAAAAGTACGTTCATTGACTGGCGCTGGTTAAGGGCCGGCGCCTGGCCTTCAACGCTTAATTCGCGTATTAACACGACCCTGTTAAATGTCTCATGTCTCACCTGCTTGGTACCATCCGGAAGCACCACGAAATACGAGCCCTCTGCCCTTTCCGCTTGTCGTGTCTCCACATGGCCGAAGTCACTGCCACTGCTGTAGTCGCTCACTTTGTATCCAAACTCGTAATTTGCTGGCTCCTGGAACATAAATATAGGGCTGTCTATATCTATTTATATACAACTGGAATCAAATCTTGGAGAAATTAATGACATCAAAATAGAAGTCAATTGTCCGAAAAATGTATTAGTCATAGGGTACCTGATTAAGTAGTTCCTCAAGAGCACTTCTGGAGTAACTGTATCCACCAGATGTATCACTGGGTGTAGCTTCGTAGCCATCTTGCGAAGATCTGAATGGAAAAGGACAGGATATTTTAACCGTGTTTGTTATTAGCATAAACATTCAAAAAGATAACTTTAAACGGATAAATAGAGAAGACACAAGATCTGAAATTGTACAAACATCAAAATATTAATAAGTCATGAAGTCATACATAAAAAGCTCACCTTACTGCATAAGACGAAGCTATTGTATTAGTTTTTTCAATACTCCTCGCTTCTGGGGTTCCATATTCTCCTGAAGGAGATCTTGCAGTTGGAGCTCCATACACACTCGACAAAGAACGGGATAAACCTTCAGAATAAGAATCTCTAGCAGCAATTCCTGGTGCACCGTATTCAGTAGACAAAGACTTGGGTGCACCATAAGTTTGTGAAACTGTATTCCTTAAAGAAGCAATCATAGGACTTTGATAATGACTTCCATGATTAACAGGTGATTGGTTTCCAAATCTTGGAAGACCATACTTCTGAACTGGATGTCGGCTAGACTCTGGAATACTGTAAGATCTTTGGGGGGCATTGTATGTTTCTAAATGGGAGTGTCTTGGTTCACCGTAAGTTTGAGATACTCCCGATCTAGAGTATTCTTGGGAAAATTCTGCAGCAGCGTTATATTCTTTGGGACTATTTCTAGTATTTGGTGTTCCGTACAATGATGACGGTGATCTGTTGAAAGTTGTACCGTATTGTTGAGATATACCACGGAAGCTAGGTGGTCCATACTCATGGGATATTTCATTTGCCTCATTGAATGATTTGGATCGTGCTTCAGAGAAATCTGGCGGAAGATATTGTCGATGTGCATGGTAACCATCACTGGAAGTAAAAAATATATATATTTGAATGGAACAAGGTAACAATGGACTGAATTCGATGCCTATTCTTCCGAATTTTTCCTACAAAATACTGGCCGTTCCTCGTGCAAGTACACAAATGAGGTAATATCAGCGCCCTCTATATTTTTTTTCCTTCATTAATATGTCAATCAATGATATCTATATCTATACATATAAAAGAAAGTTGTGTTAGTTACACCATTTATAACTCAAGAACGGCGGAATCAATTTGACTGAAAATTGGTGAGCAGGTAGCTTAGAACCAGGAAACGGACATAGGATAATTTTTACCGCGTTTTCTATTTTTATTCCGCGCGGACGGAGTCGCGGGTAAAAGCTAGTATATATATAAAAGAAAGTCGTGTTAGTTACACTATTTATAACTCAAGAACGGCTGAATCGATTTTACTGAAAATTGATGGGGAGGTAGTTTAGAACCAGGAAAAGGACATAGGATAATTTTTACCCCGTTTTCTATTTTTTATTCCGCGCGGACGGAGTCGCGGGTAAAAGCTAGTTTTCTATATTTAAGGTACTTACCCGATTGGAGGCTCACCAGCAACCCATGACACCAAACATAAAAGTACAATTATCATCTGCGAATAATTAAAAACAAATTTGTATATTGTACCACCATGATGTTTAATAACTACCAAACAAATTGACATGTTAAACTTCCCGACAAAATAGTTTACGCTTATTTGGAGTTTTCGTAACTCAAACGGCGTCTTTATTCGACAAATAAGTTCCAAGTGGCTTATTCAGTACTTGACTATGACAGGACTTGACTATTACATGGACACTGAAAGGGCTTTAATAAAAATGACTAATTAATGATGCGATTGTATGAATTTACTACTGTCAATTAAAAAAGTAAATATGGACTTTTTTACACTAACAGACCCTGGAAATGGTCCGGGAATCTCCTAGAGAAGGTACAACTAACAACTTTCTAGTGAGTTAGATACTAATTTAGTCCAAAAATAAAATATAAACTACCTACCCTGCTATTTAGTTGCTATCCGATCGAGATGAACCTTTCGAATGATATTCCAAAAAGTTTAAAGCTCTATTTATACTGATTGCATTTGACAGGATGAAAGCATTGATAACTAAACTGTAACCGAAACTTAAACTCTATTGCAATAAGATAAAGGTGAGTTTAGAATGACAATATTTGTCGTGTATCAGAAATAACCCTATTGTTAGGCTTCAAGGTGCAAATGACGACATGTGACCGTATTTGGATCACTCATTAATGTTGTGAACATCATTTAATACTATCTTGAGGTCTAAATGTTTCGATTGTTCATATTGATATATACAGAATGTTTGGCATAGCTTTCTTAGGAATAAAGTTAAAACGTTGGTAACTGAGGCCAAAATCTCTGTCTTCGTAAATTCATCCCTCTCATTTATCATTGAACGAAACAGAGATAACAAAATGTTTTATACAGAGATTTTGGGCTTTAAAACCAACTGCGTAGGAAGGTTAAATATACTCTTTTTATGCGTCTCCTCCTTCGTCGATTGAGAGTAGGTAACGCATCTGCAATTGCGAATGTCTATGGGCAACGGTCGCTTCACTTTTCGACGAATTTATGTGCCGGTTGCTCGTTTGCCACCTTGTAATATTAAAAAAAACGATCAAAAATGCGAACTGAAGAAAAATCATTTTACATTAAGGAAGGGATATTTATATAGGTAGTTAATATTATAATTAAATGCGTATGTTGGTGTAGTATTGGGAGACTAGTAAAATAAAACAACATCTTATGAATGCATATCAACGACTGACTTTATTAATCTACCGTCTTTATAACTCTCATTATTTATATGCCACAGTTGGGATGGATGGATGTTTGTTAGAAGGTATATCCAGAACGGCTGCATGGATCTCGAAGAAATATGGCATAGGTGTAGAACGTAGTCTAGATGAACATATAGGCTACTGATTGAGTTTGTTTTATAGCTCGTGGACGGAGTCGCGGGCGAAAGTTAATTTATATAGTGGATATGGATAAAGGTGTAACATCCACTCTTTTATTATTAAGTATCATTTAAATAAATGTTAATTATGCTTTAATTAAGGAAGCGTCGGTGGCTCAGGGGTTAAGCACTTGACTTGCAATCTGCAGGTCTTGTGTACGAATCCCGCCATGTACCAATGTGTTTTTCGATACTTGATTTACATACTCGTATGTACATTTATCCGACGTTCTTATTGTGAAGGAAAACATCGTGATGCTGCACATATCTAAGAAGAAATTCAATGATATGTGTGAAGTCAACCTGCACTTGGCCAGCGTGGTTGACTATGTCCTAGTCACCCCTAACTTGGGGTAGGCTCCGAGCCCCTCATTGGGGACATATAGTGAGCTGATGATGATGATGATGCTTTAAGTTTTTGCTGACTAAAAGAAAGTTAAACTTTTCAGTGGGCTTGTGTACATAATATTATATTATATTTGAATTTGACCTATTTTGACGGGACTTGGACGTCGAGATAGTTGATACACGTGGTCATATTATAGACTACTTGTCTTTTTTTAATTCTGTGCCGACGAATTCGAGGACGACCGTTAGTACTTAGGTAAATAAATAGACGTTTATCTTTTATAACCATGGGCCTGCGGTTGGTATCATATTTCTAAACATTGTCTATTAATTCCAATCGTATATATTAGAATCGGTGATAAGATTATTTTGTCTGATGATGGTATTTTGTTTTTCTATTTTCTCGTTGTTATTTTGGTGCAGACACAAATCACCATCTAGATCTATTAGTTCGTTTAAATTATTATTTTGCTGGTGTTTCCCCTTAGGTCGATTGATCGTTAGGTCTAAATCACCTCACTTTTTTGACATAGAATCGTTTTTTTCCAAATACGGGTCGACAGACTAATTATTCGTGAAGACGAGCCCTAACTCGATGAGGTTATCGTTTCATTGCAAAGTTCCTATCGCCACCTTCCAACTCCATCATCAGATCAGTACGCATTGCATTGTCAGGAGTTTTACGCATGTATGGATAATTTCAACTCAATCAGTAACCGGGAAGTGGATCAAATTTAATTTTTAACATTTGATCACAAACATCGGGACAGGTAAAACTAAAATTAAGCTTGTGAAAACTATTTACTTTTGTATTCGTATCTATTTCAAGTTACATTGTCAAAGTTGTGTGATTTAATTACTTAAATAGTTCTAGTTATTTAATATACTACACAAAAAAATATTCCGAAACATTTTTGACAATAATAAAAAAAAAACCTTGATTCAAAACTTAAAAATTTATTAGTGCTCTTTCTAAAAAAAAGTGTTACTAAGTTCAATTAAAAAAAGATATTTAAAATGTCATTATAACATTATTAGCTGTCGCCCGCGACTCCATTCGTGCGGAATATAAAAATCTAATTATTAGCCTATATGTTCTTCCAGACTATGTTCTACATCTGTACCAAATTTCAGCGAAATCCATAAAGTCATTCTGAATATACCTTCTAACATACATCCATTCATCTTAAATTTCACATATAATATTAATATTATAAGCAATGGTAAAAAATAACAGAGTTTTTGATAAAATTTTATTTATTAAAATTTAACTGGATACAATAATGGATACATTAGTACGGCCCTGCATTACGACTGTCTACATCTGCTGGCTGCACTGAAATCCGCGGCTTGAATCCCTCCTCATCGGCCTCGTATTCTACAACCTGAAATAAATATTATAAATCATCATCTCCTTAAAATTGTCCCACTTACGTAGGGTTAGCACCAGGTTTCCGTCCTCCAAATAAATCTGTCTGCCGTCATCTTCATTGTCAACCCCTACTTGATCATGTCACCTTTCACGCAATCCATACATCTCTTCCTAGACCTACCTCTACCTGTGTACCTCCACACTCATACTTAACGTTTGAAAGAAATATAATTTACTAATTGCTCGAGACTTCACCCGCGAGAAATTAAAAAATATAGTAATAAATATATATAGCATAGTTTCCTAACAGTGACATTATTTTTCAAATCGGTTCATTAATTTCGGAATCTATTCAAGGCAGATAATCAAATCTCTCGTCTTTTTTGTATTATAAACTAGCTTTTACCCGCGACTCCGTCCGCGCGGAATAAAAAAAAATAGAAAACGGGTAAAAATTATCCTATGTCCGTTTCCTGGTTCTAAGCTACCTGCCCACCAATTTTCAGTCAAATCGATTCAGCCGTTCTTGAGTTATAAATAGTGTAACTAACACGACTTTCTGACTATATATATAAGACAAATAAAAAAACATGGTCCGCATATTTGTCTCAACCTAGGTATGCTTAGAAAACTGAACATATTACTATAAAACTTTGAAAGCGTGTTCTGAAGACCACTCAATAGGTCAAAAAAATTTTCAAAGCAGTTGGTGAGCTGGGTATCAGGATTAGTAAAGATAATTCACAACCAACTTAAAGCCTTTCTGAGGACCACCAAAAAGTCTTCAAAAATTATATTATATGGCTTGCATTACTTTAAACTTATACATAAGAAAAAATTTAGAAAAGAATAGACTTTCCGTACGACCGTATTCTAGTTGAAAGTAGTTATTTTACCTGTTTTGTTCCATCTGGCAACACAACAAAGTAAGATCCTTCAGCTTTACCCTCTTGTCTCATCTCTATATGACCAAAGTCACTACCGCTTTCATAGTCGTCTACTTTGTAAGCAAACTCATAGTTTGCTGATTCCTGTTACATTAAAAAAAAAATCTTTAGACTGCTAAAAGGAATATTACGAATGGAATAACATGTCATAAAATTTTGCCAAATTTTCGTTGTTTTACTTATTAATAATTGTGTAGAGATAACAAGTACCTGGTTTAAAAGATCTAAGGCATTTCTGGCGTAATTATAGCCCTGATCTGAAACTCCATCAACTGGTGCACCATACTGATTGGATGGCATAGAGTCCCGAGATTGTGGAACGCCATATTGCTGAGATGGTGATCTACGAAATTACATAGAAAAACTGTGAAAAACTCTAAACTTCAAACCCAATTAAGTATAATTATAGATTCTTTTGACAAGTGTAAGTGCCGGTGACTTAATTTCAGTCCTTTTTCTATGCCCACAATATGGAACAATAATTTCTATTAGTAAATTCGAGTTCTTTGATGAGGATAAGTACGAGGTGACGATAATATGCCTAGACTTACTTAATCGTCGAGTATGATGAAGTCAATGCATTAGTTTTTGCACCAATAGATCTTCCTGCAAGCTGTCCAAATTCTTGAGAGATTCTTGCATTAGGGACACCAAATTTCTCTAAAGGTTCAGAATAGCCATTCCAAGCTTCAGGACCGCCATATAACGTTGGCAAAGAACGAGTTCCAAATTGTGAAGGTGCTTTTGCTTGGTAGTTACTTGATCTGGCAGAGGAAAGAACAGAATTCGAGGAACCGTAACCGTCAGAAGTAAATTGAGATTGTCTGCTTTGGAATTTAGGTACGCCGTATTTTTGGACAGGTGATGAGTTTCTAGTAGAACTTCTACGAGATAAGTCATCTGGCAATCCATACTCTGTTGATGTTGAACGTTGGGAAGGAAGATAAGAACTAGACGGAAGTATTCTACTAGTTGGTGAACCGTAATGTGTTACACTGCTTTTTGGAATAGACGAAAAATTGGTATCATCATATTGTGAGGTGGCTGGTACCCCATATTCCTGAGATAAAGACCTAAAAGACTCTTTGTTTGGTGTCCCGTACTTTTGTGATAAATTATCACGAAAATCTGGAGTCCCGTATTCTTGTGAAAGTCGGGAATTCTTTGGTGCTCCATAAACTTGGGATAAATTGTCTCGAAATTCTGGAGTCAAGTATTCTTGTGAAAGTCGGGAATTCTTTGGTGCACTGTACACTTGGGACAAATTGTCCCGAAAATCTGGAGCACCATGTTGAGATAGTCTAGAAGTTGGTACATGTTGAGGGTTGGTTTGATGTCGTGCAGACGGTGCAGTCAGGTCAGGTATATATTGCTGGTGAAGTCCATGATCTTGGAGTGATTCTGCTGCGTCTAGATAACTGTCTCTGAAAATGATAACAGATATAATTTTGTGTTGTGAGTAATTGAAATTAAAATTGATTTGAAGTCGTTGAATTAACAGCGTTGTTGGGTCGAATACATCAAAGCTTGTTGTCTTAACTTAATGAAGGCCTTAGTAATGCTTAATCCCATGTGGAAAGTTTCAAAGAAAATTCATTGTAAAATCGTACCGTACAGGTGGTTCCGCCAGCGCCAACGAAAGCAAACATACAAATACGATCATCTGGAATAAAAAAAAGATAATTTTTTAATTGTTCATGTATTTTTATTACATTTAATTTTTATCGGAAATATACTAGTGAGATAACTTTCTTCCAAAAAAAATTAACGTACCCTAAGGATTCAAAGCAGGACTGTCTGATATGAAAGACTTGTACTGAATACTTTCTTGTATACATGATAGCTGTATTTATACCAAAAGTAATTCAACTGTAACAGAACCTTACAGATTGCATCTTCAGAATAAAACTGTAAATTAAACTTTATGTCTATTGAAATAAGATCGGGAATGTTTGATGTGCGTGTTGTATTGTTTAAAGCATTTCTATTGTTGATAACACCTTCGTTTAGTTGTGACATCTGCCATTTGTAGGTCACTGTTGTACCCCTGTTGACCCTTCAATCTTCAATTATTTTTTAACTAACTATTGCCCGCAAATCCGTCCGCGTTAATTAAAAAAAACTTAATAACTAGCCCATGTTTTCGTCCAGACTATATATTACATATGTGCCAGATTTCATCAAGATCTGTTCAGCTGTTCCGGAGTTATCTTCATACAAACATCCATCAATCAATAAAAACATTCGGATGTATAATATTATAGTAAGATTTCTTATCCATCGTCTAAATTAAGTAAACAAAGAAATGTCAAATTTTAAACATGGCGGCCATTACATCGTTTAAATTTTGTGGTTATTAAATCTATGTTGAAAAAATTTTGGGTTTTGAATTGAAACAAAGGATAAACGTCTTATGATAACTAAATTTTACTCACTTTCTAATATTTATTCGTATAAATAGAAATAATATACAAAACACACTTAAAAATAATTATAATTTTAATTTAGTTTTTTTTAGATTTATATCTAATACGGAACGGCGATGGCGGGGTTACTATATTTATTACATCTCCGGTAAAACTATCAAATATTTCAACACTAGGATCTGCATAACAACGTATTTCGATTAATTCTGTTGTCATTATTTTATTAATTAAACCTATAGCTTTCATAATATCATCAACATTTGGTGCCCAAAAATGATATTTTCCATAAACATGTGCATAATTTAAAACAATGTTTCCTATCAAATTAGCCACATAAATAACTTCGATTAGTATAATTAATTTCTTTCCTTTAAGTCGTAAAGTTGCTTTATTTCCTGGTTTAATATTAATATAACCATCCTTTTTTATGCCAAATGGTAGTGATACACTGTGAAAATTATTTTTCCTCCATTGATTATTAAATGATTTAAAATGTCCATGAAAATTATAATTGATGTTATAAAAAATATTATCATCTGGTAAACCATTTTTATTCCAAAATGATGTAACTGTATTTTCTATTATTTCATATATAGATATATATTTTTTTATACTTTCTGTTGTATTGTTGATATATTCGTGATTTTTTATGGCAACATTTTCTGTTATAACTTCAATGATTTTTATATTTTTCACTTGCAATTTTCTTTTCACAGGCGTCCAATTATATTTATCGTATAAATTTCCATATTTTGTTGGATCGTTTAGAAAAATATCATCCGGTTCTTTACCGAGTTCAATTCTTACACCTTTATTTATATTATTATTTGTTATATTAAATAAATTTATTTCCATATTTGTTATTATTTTTTTATCATCACCAGTATAAGACACTTTAATATCATTTTTATTTGATGCCGTTTTTATTTTAATTTGTATTTTACTATCACAAAATATTATAAATAACAAAATAAATAATAAATAACGAAACATATTTTTCAAAATTAATTCTATAATACAAAATTATAACAAACAAACATTTGCAATGGAATTTTTGCAATAAACTGAACTATTCATAGTTTAAAGTAAATAAATAATAGTACAAATCTATAATAGATTTATCACAAACGGAATAGTTTTCTCTGCAGAAAAACAAGAACATTAAACATATTGGTGTCTCAGTTTAATTAAAGAAAAATGAAAGGGATACCAATGTATTTGTACGAGTGTTTTTAATATTAGAAGACGACGTTAGCTTTGACCTATTTATCAAACACAGTTCAAGACTAAAGACATTATAAATTATACTACAATATTGATAATCTTGTGATGTTTATGTATAAGCTTTCGACCGCGACTCCGTCCGTGCGAAGTTAAAAAATACTTAATTAGTAGTCTATGTGTTTTTTAGGTTATGTTCTACATCTATGCCAAATTTCGTCGAACCGTTCTGGAGATACCTTCAAACAAACATCCATCCATTCATCTTAACATTCGCGTTAATATTACTAGTAAGTAAGTTTAAATTGACTAGTAACAATACCCTCGGTTTGTCTTATTGAATTTAATTTCAACATATACCAAACATATCAATGTAGGTAAGAACATGTGTCATCGAGAGTTGATTTTCCAAATGTCATTTTGAGTAGTAAATAAAGAAATTGAAAAAATTTATCTGAACTAAAGACTTTCGGTGGCTTTTTTCGTTGCACTTTTGTACTCCGGAATAGGTATTTTTTCTTAGAAGTATTATAAATGCGAATGTTTTTAGATGGATGGGTGTTTGCTAGAACACATAAGCTACTAATAAAGTTTTTTTTCTTAATTCCGCGCGGACCGAGTCGGGGGCGACAACTAGTGTTTTATACAGAGATTTTGGACTCGGAAACCCACACTTTATCAATGGTTTTTCCAGTCACTAAATAAAACAATATGTAAAAACTAATATTATTTAACAATTTCGTTGTAATACTTTGATATAATGATTTATTTAACCTTTGATCTTTGACTAAGAAAAAAATTTGTCAACTTGAAATATCCCAAATTAATCAGTTTCATTGATCATTTTGTACGGACGTGAATTATTAGTAGAATTTAATTTTATTAACATCAAAATGATTGCATCAAAAGTGTTATTATTTCTAATAGTTTTAATATTAGTTGAAGCAAAGATTTCAATTGATGTTAATATCGGAAATACGCCTAATAATATTACAATAAAATATTCAGGTTTTGAGCTAAACGTGATTGGCAATAAAGAGATTGAGTTATTCAAAATCGGAAATTCAAATATAAGACAAGCGATAAAAAAACATTACGGAAAAAAACCTAACAATGTTTATTTAAAAAGTCCTACACCTTGGGGAGATTTGTATAAAAAATACAATTGGGAAGAAGTATCAAGAGTTCTAACTGTAAAATCGGCAAAACTAAAAACGATAACCAAAAAGCCAATAATTATTTTATCACACGATTTTGAAAACGTATCAAATAAAACAATCAAAGTGAACACAGGTATAAGTCAAACAGTTGAAAACACGATAACAACAAGTTGGACGAAGACAAAAGAAACTACGATATCACAAGACATAGAGTATGAAGTTAACGTGATGTTTGGTAAAGCGACAGGTACATCTGGCATATCTTTTACATCCAGTTGGGGAGAAAGTGAGGAGAGAACTGAGAGTGTTACGATCCAAGCCTCCAGTTCTGTGGAGACGGAATTACAACCAGGACAAGCTGCAACAGCGGTACTATCAGCTAGCAAAGGTTCTTTAGAAGTTGAAGTATTATACCTCGCAACACTTAGAGGTAATGTGGCTGTTAATTTCAAATCAGCATACAAAGGACATCATTTCTTTGGACCATCTATAGACAGTGTGATGAACAGTGGTGATTTAGATAATGAAGTGATTATAAAAGAAATTATTAATATAGGATTTTATACGGAAGCTAATTTGAAAGTTTACGATAAAGTGTCAGGTGAGACTTTGTAAGTTTATAATGATAAAATGACGTCATATGTGAGTTCTTTTGTTTTTATCTGTGAGTTGACGAAACACCTACACAAGATATTGTTATCCCGCTTGTTACTGACAATACTAAACCTTTATACAGTTAATAGGTTAAGTAAATAATAGAAATAAAAAAAACTTGAGAGGTGTCAAGGGACACCCGGATGGAACGAAGTTAAGGAACCAATGTTTATTCTATGAATAAAAAACTTAAGTCTTCACAAGAAGTACATTTTATTTCTATGAATTTTCGTTATATATTGTCACGTCGTTGCCATGGTGAAGTAGCGCTCATTCGTCTATAGCAAAATGTGTCGTGACAACTTTTCGTAAGAAATTTTTCCGTCTAGCCCCCTTTCACAACGCGCGATAAGGAACTTCGTTCCAAAATGATATTTAACATCTATACGACAATTTTTTATTTAATCCTAAGACATAGAAATTAACTGAGAACCCTCTGAGAGCGCCCATTGCCGATGTGCTTGTTATTACAACAAGTATTTGTACAAGTATCTCGTAGTGGAAACACGTGATCATATAACATTAGTTGAAGTATTGCTTTCAATTATAGAATCTATATAGTAAATGACAATGATTTAGTTCTTAAATAGCTAATCATTACGATGCTAAAATTGTACAATTAAGGCCAAGGTCGATGTGTCCGAATGAGCTTACACAAAAGCTATATTCGTCACGATTTAAACACAAGTTCTCAATTGTTTATGTCAATATTAAATAAGCTGTTGGTTTCCACTGTCGAAAGACATGTAGAAAAACATATGACTATCAGTTTTATTGCACCTTATTAATATTGTAAATGAGAATGTTTGGATGGATGGATGTTTATTACATGGTATCTTCAGAACGACTCAACGTATCTGGATGAAATAGCATAGATATAGAGCATAGTCTGAAAGAACACCTAGGCTACTAATTAAGTTTTTTTTAAGTCTGGGCGGAAGGAGTCGCGGGCGACAGTTTGTTAATAAATAATACAAACTAATTATCATTTTACGTACATATATCCGACTTACGATGAAGGAAAACATCGTGACCCAACCGTTTATATGTGTGAAGTCAACTCAAACCGGGCCAACCTACTCACCCTTAAATTCTGAGCCTCTCGGTGGAGACACATAATGAACTGACGACGAATTATTATTTAAGTAACTTTTTTAGGTGTTTATTAACCTTTAAAAGGTTGTGCTCATGCTTTGTAAGCGACAAAAAGAAGGTTTACCTTTGATCACGGAAATAAAAATGTGAACTGCCCCTTTGCTATTCAAGCTGTCTTTAAACAAATCTATGACGTCATAGCTAAGGCAGGTCTACAGTACCAGCTAAATATTACGTGCTATACCAGAATAATACTAGATAGTTGTTTAAAATTTTCTTAAACGATCATGTTTCAGAGGATGTGAAAAGTAACTGGCGATCATGTTCACGACTAATTCGGAGTAAGGTCGACTAAATTGTAGCAGTTCGTCTTTTCGTGTCGTCATTGTAGCACATCCTTGTATGGAACAATAAATACTTAGAGAGGACTTCAATAAAAACATTTGAATGTTAGCAAAACTATCTTATTTTTAGTCGACTTCAAAAAGAAGGTTATAAATAAGTACTTTTTCGTATAACTAATAAATTAATGAAAAATCACTGCACATTTGTTATAATCCGGTAAAGACTATGAATAGATTAACATTTCACACATCAGAATTGGTAAAGCTATTAAGACCAGATCACAATAGAACATACATATACAAAAATAACACTCCTGGTTGTCAAGCAAAAATTAAGAAACAAAATTAAAAATGTTTGCTGATGTACTGAGAATTTTTCCTTGTTCGACTCCACTGATTGCTCTCTGCTTTTAATAACAATCCACCTTGAAAGCTCCTCTATTCTTCATCTAATGAGCGACAATATGTCAACCCCCGCCTGCTAGAAACAGTCTCTATAAAACCAAATAGTACTGAGCTTAAAGTATCAAACACAACAGGTCGTTGTATCAACAAAGTTTCACTACAAACATGAAGGTATATTAAAATTTAAAGTTTTAAAATAGCTCTAAAAACAAATAAACAGTTTTAAAATTTGAATTACTGATTTTAAGAACGTTTATCTTTCTAACAACATTGCATATTTTCACATTTAGACAGTATAGTTTTTTTTCCAGACCCTACTTATTACCGTTGCCCTTGTTGCCTTCACCGCTTCGGAACCACCACCATCTAAGAGGTAACCAAAGTTTGACATATTAATAATCATTCGTATTTAAAACATTTGTGTTTATATGTTCCATTTGTGCAACAGATGTTGCTCGCATTTTACGATTACTGATTGACTTAATGTAACCTGATACGATACATTAAAATGAATGTCGTAAAAGTCGTTAAAAACAAATCAACTCGTTCTTATCCCACTCATATCGATGGGTCATATTTATACGGTCCAAAGTAACAAATTGACGATTTAATTTTTTTTGCGTTAAAAGCTACCTCTTCATTTAATTAACAATATGCACTAAACAAATACAGGCAATCGAGGCCCTTTTATTTGCTGAAGTAAAAGGACCTATGCGGCCTATTTTCATATATGGTTGAAACTTTGAGAGCCTCTCCTGAAAAGTTGACAATTTGCACATTGTCCCTTACTCGTAGGAGTCAACGATATAGGGTAGGCGCATCAGTTTTCGTTGTTCCAGATGAATCTATCTTCCCTCATTTCAGTTGTCACTCTAATTTTAACCGTATCTTTGTAGTCATTCCAGATTTTGAAACCTAATATAAACGTGTTAAAATAATTCATCCTTCAGCTATTTGCCTCCACCATCTGGTCGGTCAACGGGATATCCTCAAGGTCCAGCAGGAGGAACTGCTTTTGACACAGGAATCCCTGAAGTTGTCGCCGCAAGAAGCCTTAGTCTTCAAAATACTGACAATGGATTCGGAAGGTAATACCTAATTGCATGACTATTTAGGGTTTAAAAAAACTTGACAAGGAAATAATCAACTTAATAGTAACTGATATTTTCCCTTAACTACATATTTTTATTCAGGAATAGTTTCCAAGAGCGTGGGGTAAACGCTAGACTCGTTAATGGTCTAAGAGACCAACAACATGGAAGCTTCGGTGCTAATGGCGTCCGAGATGAAAGTGACGTAAGTGTTATTCCAACAACGAAAAGAAGAATATTAGTCCCTTTAAAAACGCCTCACCAATGTCGTAACGTTCTTTCCAGACCGTGAGCCTTGAAGCGGAAAATAGCGGCTTCAAATCTCGTATATCCTATCAAGACTCTGAAGAACACAGTGGATACGACGCAAGCAATGGTCGTTCGAATGGCAATGGCTACCGCACACGTGGCAACCATGCTGCACGATCAAATGGCTACTGATGACGTGTTGTTTTCTTTTTTTTTTAATATTTCGTGTATAACAAATTCAGCCAGTTCGTAATTTATAATTCGTTTTTCAAGCTTATATATGTATTCATTTATTTTAATAAATCTATTTTTGTTTTTATAACTTGTTGTTTTCATTCTTAAATTATAGAGTAATCGAGTGAAGCCAAATTTAGTCTATAGTATTAATTACACCTAATTGGTAAAATGGCAACCCTATATGATCTTTTTCAAGGTTATGTAACATCAAATCGATTTCAAAGAATATTGCCCAATACGATAAGTAAATCAATATTTATAATTAGGTAATTAGTTCGAACGTAATATACACATTTTAATAGAATAAAGAGAAATACGATATTCATGTCATCTTTAAATGGCTAAAATAATAGATTTTAGAAAACTTACTTTAAAAATAAAAATATCAATAGACCAATTAGATCTGAATGTAATAAAATGTTACAATGTCTTTTGTAGGATAAACGTCGTTTTTAATCATTTACTAGACGTCACGTCGCCCGCAACTTCCTAAAATACAGACAGTCCAATTATATTTATTACTAGCTGTCGCCTTCGACTCCGTACGGAATTTAAAAAAAACTGATAAGTAGCCGATGTTCTTCCCGACTATGTTCTACATCTGCCTATCCAAACATTCGCGTTTTTAATATTAGTAAGATTTAAACACACCAAGAGCATATCTATTTTAAATACAGTCGAACCAGGATAAGCGAGAAACCTCTATAAACGAGTATTATTGTCCGGTCCCGATGGACGACCTCCATAGACGAGAAATTCGGGTCAAAGAAAAACCTCTGTAATCGTGAAAATATTGCGGTCTCTGGGATTCTCGCTTATTCAGGTTCAACTACAATCTAGATACTATTTATGGTTACTTCGGGTATTATGCAGGCCTCGATTATTCTCAGACTTAAACATATTTTCATGGTACTGCGGACTTTATTACTTCAACTTTACATTTTCTAAGTATAACCAAGTACTTTTTCAATCTTTTATCCTTGCCACGTACTAATTAGAATTGCTTAATCAATTAAATGGATAATCGGAACTCTAATTGCAAATATTTGACTAACATATGGTCTTCGATTTGTTTGAGGTTCTTTAGTTAAAGGTAAGTTTTTGGTATAAATACGGGATTTTATACTGCTTTAATATCATAGTCTAGTGAGATCTCAAATTATCAAAATGAGGGTAAAATCAAAATTATTATTACTAATTATTTCTCTAATTTCATCACATTTTAAAAATGGTAGAGTTTTAATTTGATTTATTTATTTCAGATATTCGCTGTTGCCGCCCTTTTCATTGTCTCTGTGGCCGCTAAAGGCTCAGGACCTTACTTACCAAGTGGTTGGAGACCAGAAGGTCCCGCTTTCTATCTGCCATCTGAAGTACAAGTAAGTGAACTTATAGTTTATTTAACATTTTACTAATGTTATGAATACGAATGTTTAGATGGATGGATGGATTTATGTTTGTTTGAAGATATCTCCGGAACGGCTCAACGGATCTTGATGAAATTTGGCACAGATGTAGAACATAGTCTGGGCATTGGCCACTTTTTAAGTTTTTTTTTTTAATTTACGTGATTTCTGTAAATGTTCTAAATAATCAACACATGGTAAAGATAGGCTTTTGTTTAGTAGTGAATTGTAGCTGTAAGTGACAAGCCAGTGCTATCTTTTTACAGAAACCAAAAGAAAATCCAGTCAAAGACGTGTTATTCCAAGAATCAATAGCATCAGGATCCGATTCATTCCAAGAGTACGGTCCACCGAAGGTCGAGGTGGTACCATTAGAATTGTCAAAGCAAGGATTACCTGATGTGGTGATTGAACAATCATTCGCCGTAATTGAAGCTAAATCGCAGGAAAACGTTGAGGAGCAAGTCGAAGTCGTGACTGAAACTCAAACTATTATAGGAGATTCTGAAGGTAAGACCACATATTTCTATCGCTTTCTTTTTTGTACAAGGAGATGAGTAGTCAGATCGCCTATTAAGTAACTGCTGACAGAAAAAAAAACAAGCTAATGAAATGCCGATAAGCTCCCTAGTTGACGGAAAAGAAAACAAAGAAACGAACTCTTTCTGACTAATTTGGTGTATTATTAATCGTTTTATTTTTCTAGCTAATTTGAGTCAACAATCATTTGTACAAGAAGCAATACCAGTAACGAAATTAGTCCTCGAAGAAACAACACCTTTAGTTGAAACCGAAATCATTGAAGAAATCCAACCGGCTGTTGAAGTAACCACACAACTTGTAGAAGTAACCACAGCAGTTGTTGAAAACGAAGAAATCACACAACAAAACGAAGCTGAAACTCCAATCAATGAAATACTAGCGAATAAAGACATAACAACAGAAGTAACACAGCAAGAGAATGAAAACGCTAACAGCAATATCGTATCCACCTTCCAAGAAAGAGTGCAAGTAGAGGAAATACAAACCGTGAAAGAAGCAGTACAGAAAGTCGAAACTCAAGTTAAAAGTGTAGAGACTGAGGTACAGAAAGTAGAAACGCAAGTTCAGAACTTTGAAACAGAAGTCAAGACTATCGTACAAGAGGTTCAAAATATTCCGGAATTGTTGAACAGTATTGATAATGAGGTCCAACAACAACAGGTAAAAAAACCATTTTTATGTGAAACTAGTCTAAGTTATAAAGTAGAGTAAACTAATTATGTTTATTTTTCAGGTTGAAACTGTTCAAGACGTATCTGCTAAGGTTGTTCAAGAAACATTTGGGTAAGATAGAAACAACTTTATTTGCTTCAAAAAGCAGTCAATTATTGAATAAACACTATATTGTTTTTCAGAACTCTTGAGCAAGCTCCTGAAGGCTTTTTGGAATATGGACCTCCCGGTTTCAAAGAGTACGGACCACCAAAAGAGGAAGTTGTTCCTGTGGCTGAGGTAAGATTGATCAGAATAGAGTATAGTTTTGTGTCCTTTTTTCAGATATTTAATATAACTGACTTAATTATAGGTAATTCTGCCAGTGCAACAGACAATTGACAGCAATACCAACAGAAGACGACGATTTTCTCCCAAATTCAGGTAACTACGTCTTAAAACCAAAGGAGTATATCTAATACAATTTGTCAAATGTAATAAACAATGTATTTGGCTTGTGTCATATGTGGACAATTTGCATAAAATTGGGTTGCATGAAAAAACAAATTAATGATTAAAATAAACTACGATTAATAGTATTTTTTACAAATCAAGCTCGTTCAGACTTGGCATTAAGGAACATGATATAAAACACCAATCAGAAATAGTTACGTCACGCCACGATCGGCGCCATTGTTGTTGGTAATTTATTTAACTTATTAATTATTTTATGTTTATAGGACTGCAAGGAAAGCGAACAAACAATAAAAGTAAACATCATCGAATTTAAAGATATCTACAACGACTAAATGGCGAATATTGCAATGAAAGAAGTAAAAACGTTACTGTAAATTATGCATATAAATGTACTGTAAATAATTAATGAATATTGAACATTAAACGCTTTTCATTCTTTACCCATGACACAAAGACAATCCTGGTCTGTTACGTTTTAATATTCATTTGAATTCTTTGTAAATCCAGATATTAAATATTATTGAAATATCATACAACCAATATTGGCGACTGTGACACGATAGTTTTGGCGAATTAAATAGTAAGCACATCATTAATTACATAACCATAATCTCGTGCGGGTGGTCAAATTCTTCGCCAAAAAAAATTTTTATTTCACTTGCCTAAGCAAAAACACCTTCGCTGAATAGATAAGAATATTTTATTGATATTTTAATCCTGTTGTTTAGCATAATATTTAGAGGTTCAGTGCTAATAGTTCAAGTAGCCATGATAGTCGCCAGACTCCGATAGAAGATGGCACCCAAATAAGATTCTTTACCTCATGGTTTTTCAAGAATAAGTGATATTTCAAATAGTAAAATGAAATAAAAAAATTGGATTTTTTCCTTTTCAGTGGCTAAAAAAAACTAATAGCTGTCACATTAACATTAAGTTAAGACGAAAAAGCAAACGTCAAAGTTTTCAAATGTCATATGTCAGTGTCATTTTAATACTGTTGTTGACTGGATTCATTACTAGAAATAAAAGCAGATAAAAGGGACAAAGTTCTTCTTTTATTCGTAATTAATAAAGACTGAAGAACAGCGTCCTTGTACCGCGATACTGGATAATTTTATATACATGTTAGTCTTAAACATTGTTTTACCCGAAGCACACTTACTTGACGTTTTATTCGGTCACGTAACTGTAAATATTAACAAAATTTAAACTCTTATTTTACCGTAATTTAACCGCACTAGTCATCAATTTCTTCTGCTTTTCAATTCAACTATTTCCCCCGTGTTTTAACACTCTTTTTTACCTTTCGATTAAGTGATTATTTGTATTAAAAATGATTAAAACGCAATGGATAATGACGACTGTACTCCTGTATAGCTTTTTGTAAGTTTATTTTTTAAATATTTATTCAACAATATTGTGTTGTGGGAAAACAGATTTCTCACAGTGATGACTTGTTGTTATATTGTGTGTTAAGTTTTTTTGAAATGTTTTTGTTGTTTGGATTATAAACTATAAAATACGTTATAAATGCAAGAGTGGCAGTAGTGGCTGAAAATGGGTAAATTTACGAAATTTATCGTAAGATAGAGCAGCATTGTTGTGTACTCTTGGGTGGCTTTTGCTTAAATATATTTCAATGGTTCCTATATAAAATAGAATCAAAATTTAACTACATGTAAATCTTTTTTATTTTTTATATTATATGGTGGCAAACGAGCAAGCGCCTACCGGTTTCGCCGAAATAGCGAAGCAGCCGCTGCTCATATACTCACAACTGCAGATATGTTACCTGCACCTTTAATCAACAGAGGAGTAGATACAGAGAAAGAGATTTTTTTCCTTTCCAATGCATCCCCTCCTCTATCACATCAACTTCCCATCTCCACCCATTCTTTGTAAGAAGGACACACACACTTCAGACAAAATGCAGAATGTCTTCCACTTGACACTTATCTTCTGTGTGGTTGTGGTATTACACTGGTTGAGTCGGCCTATTCATACAACAGATGTTCTTGCTGGCATCTACCCCTATTCATCTACTAATTTTAATTAAATTAATGAATTATGTTACATTTAAAAGCAAAATAACTTAAGAAACTAACTATCCTCCCCGTGACTTTGTCAAATAATGTCTTCTGGAAGCAATTTTTATTACTTAGACTAATTATCTTACTTAAAAGTATAAAATACGAGCTGTCTCCCGCCACTCTGTCCGCGCGGTATTTGAAAAAACTGAATAAGTAATTATCTTTTGTGTTCTACCAGATTATGTTCTACATCTGTGTCAAATTTCATCAAGATCCATTGTGATACCTTCTAACAAATATCCAACTATACATTCGAATTTATAATATTAGTAAGTTTACAAAAAAACATATTAAACTTTACAAAACAATTCATTTTAATCAGATTTAACAGTGGTAGACGCCAGCAAAAACAACATCAGTTGCACAAATTGGCTTCACCTGGTGAAATACCACGACCACACAGAAGACTAGCGTGAAGTGGAAGTACATAATTCCGTGTACAGTCTGATGATTGTGGTAGCGGAGGCCTAATTTTAGTCCTCTTTCCCTTCCCACCCTTTTCTTATAAGGAAAGAATGGGAAGGGAAGGTGGATTTGATGGAGGAGGAGATGCATTGGAAGGTTAAATATTCTCTTTATGTGCGTTTCCTCCTTCGTCGATTGAGGGTAGGCAACGCATCCGCAATTGCGAATGTCTATGGGCAGCCCTCGCTTTGCCATTTCGGCGAATTCCTGTGGCCGCTTGCTCGTTTGCCACCTTGTAATATAAAAAAAAAACAATATTCCCATACAAACATTCATCCCCTATTCCTTATTGTGGGTATTGAAGGTAAAACTTTTACAAACATTGAATTTCATATATATGAAATAAACAGCTTTAAAAATAAGTTTCAATCATTTAGCTGTAAAAATTGTGATCAATCCAAATTTTCATCACCCCTTTCAACTCCTAACATCAAATTTTTCGCATTAAAAATGTTATCTTTTCTCTAAACAATTCATGTACATTACTGCTGAACCGATTCAAATTTCATTTAAATTTTTCCTACAGTTTTAAAAGTGAGACAGACAGACAGTTACATTTGCATGTATTATATTAATAAGTAGTTAAAGATATTGCATGTTGCTTTTGCATGCAGTTTTATTAATAGTAATTATACTCATATCTTGATAAATTTCCATTTCAATACAGGCCAAAAAGGGGGGGAAGTTTCCGAAGAAATCACGAAATATCACAAAGAATATAACAACATATGAGTTTTATTTATTTTTATCTCATTAATAATTTATATTCATTTATGCATGTTTTTTATATATGCCCTTTTCCCTATATAGTGTCAGCATACTATGTACTACTTTTTCTTACATCTCTATCAGCCGTCATAACTGAATTCATTAGCTTATTCATATCCTTTAATGTCAGTCAAAAATAACCTGTACTTAATTTCAAACATCACGTGATTATTGCGTGATGTCCTATTTATACAGGAGTCACAATCTGTGACTTTCTCATTGTCGGATACTGACACGAAAACATGTTGTGATGAGATAAAAATTATATTATATATGTAAATATTTTCAAGAAAAAAAAGTCAAGGTGAAGTTAATTAAGTTTATAATATGTGTAAAAATAACATTGTTATGACTATGAGTTGTTTGAAAGGAAGTTCCTACTACGTATATATAATTAATGCAAATGTATTGTGCATATAAAATATATTATTATCACAGTAAACATTTATATAAAAAAAACTAACAATGCTCTATTGTGACAGTGTGGAGTATAAAATAACACAGCTTAAAGTCAAGGCTGGACATGACAAAAGCCTGAATCTGAACATTAACAGACAACAAGTGGAGAAAAATAGATGAGGTTTTTACTCAGCAGGATCATGACTTTTTTATTTACAATCGAACCTATTTTTCTCGCTTTTAGAGGTTTCTTTCTAACCTGAGATTCTCGCTTTTGGAGGACAATGTATTATATCAAAATTTTATGAAAATTATAACAATCGAAGTTAGATAGGCGAAACCGGGATGATCTTCCTAAGCGATAATATCTGGTTAGAGAGGAATCTCTATAAGCGAGAGAAATAGGGTCCCTTGGACTCTCGCTTATCTAAGTATCGACTATATTATGTACAAATTAACTATTCTCTAAGGAAAAAATTGTGATGCAAACTGCACATGTGTGACAAAACTCTGACGCATTGCGTTGATGATGTTCATGTAAAGAGTCTGTTTTTCTACTTTGTTCATTATTTATTTGCAGGGGGCTGTTTCTCGGCGCTTCAATATCAGCCGGTATATTCATATTCCAAGTCGCTGTTGTCCCTTTGATATTTAAATATTCGAAAACATTCCGAAGAAGTCTGATTTTTGCTAATTTCGGTGAGTTTTTGTGGTAGTTTTTTTTTCAATTTAATTTTTTTTTGTGGTAATACTGCTTCATCATCATCAGCTCACTATACATCCCGACTGAGGGGCTCGGAGCCTACCCTAAGTTAGGGGTGACTAGGTCATAGTCAACCAAGCTGGCCAAGTGCGGGTTGGTTGACTTCATACATATCATTGAATTTCTTCTCAGATATGTGCAGCATCACGATGTTTTCCTTCACCGTAAGAACGTCGGACAAATGTACATATGTAAATCGAAAAACACATTGGTACATGGCGGGATTCGAACCCAGGACCTGCAGATTGCAAGTCAAGTGCTTAACCCCTGAGCCACCGACGCTCTATACTGCTTATGGATATGAAATTAACTTAAAATTATTAAATTAAAATAATATTTTTAACGATATTAAGTCGATTTTGCAACTAAATTGTATGCATATACTGTTATTGAAAATGACATTAATAAAAAAAACGGACTGACACTAAGAGAAAAAAAACGAATCGAATGACAACTCACTCGTGAAAATCAATTACAGTTGTTTAGTCTACAGCCAGTTACAATGGAACTGATATCAAACTACGCGTTTAACTAAAAACATACTCGAAAACTGATTAACCGTTGGTTTTCCAATACGTTAATAATAACAAAACAAACAAGAGCCGAGGACCTGCGGGAGCTCTCGACCTTAGTTACTCATAGGTTTAGGCTAAGAGTCATCTGCACCTAGGGTTGCCAGGTCGCCAAACCTGACAGACCAGCCAGTTTGACCGGACATTTGTGTAGAAAGGTCGGACACCCTATATAATTTAGGATTTTGTCTCAGTATTAATAGGTACATTCTCTTTTGGGAAATGTAAAAAGCCTAATAAAAACCGGAAAACCGTTTATTTTGACCGGACACGCAATCAAAAAGCCTACCTATGTCCGGCTTTATCTGGACGCCTGGCAACGCTATCTGCACCCGACCACCTCAAGCCTGTTGAAGCTGTAAATGTCACTTCAAGGCAAAATGTGAACAGTCACAAAAAAAAACGTTGGTTTCTGAGACTATAATCTGTATCAAAAATATAGTGATTACTAAATTAATTATAATCTCGCACTGGTCGAGACACTACGCGACCGAGAAGTTATCAAAATAAACACTCGCCCTGAAGATGGACCGACGGGTCCGAAACTAGTTGGTACCGTCACCACACGTTGACACGTGATTTAAGCCGTTTTTAATTAATTTATTATTATGTCTTACGAAAGTTTAAACAATTCATAATCATTCTTGTTATCTTTGAAAAAAAAACAGAGATATTATTAAGTTTTAAACGGAGATATTAATTTCAGAAACCTACGGTTAGTCAGTTAATAATAACATATGATATGTTGTACACAGATTAACGGTTGTAATGTTAACAAGACCAGAGTGACGTCTTAGATTATTTATTATCAAAAGGATTATTTCTATTGTTCCTACTAGAATTATGATAAATTTTTACATTAATCTTTACCTTACTATACAATAATAAAATAATAATTATTTTTTTATTTATATCTTATAGGAAATAGTAATTTATCAATATTTTAATTAATTGTACAGATCAAAGTTTAAAAATAATCTCATTTTATAACAAGTAATGGAAATCTTTTTATATTACTAGCTGTCTGCGCGCAGTTAAAAAAAACTTAATAGGGGTATGAAAAATAGATGTTGGCTGATTCTCAGACCAACTCAATATGCTCACAAAAATTTCATGAGAATCGGTCAAGCCGTTTCGGAGGAGTTCAAGTTCGAACCTCGTGACACGAGAATTATATATATTAGATTACAAGGTGGCAAACTAGCAAGCGGCCACATGAATTCGCCGAAATGGCAAAGCGACCGCTGCCCATAGACATTCGCAAATGCAGATGCGTTGCCTACCCCCATTAGAGGAGGAGACGCAAAAAAAGAGAATATTTAACCTTCCTATGCATCTCCTCCATCAAATCCACATCCTTTCCTTATAAGAAAAGGGGTGGAAAGGGAAAGAGGACTAAAATTAGTCATCCGGCACCACACTCATCAGAGCAAACGCGGAATTACTTCCACTTGGCGCCTGTCTTCTGTGAGGTCGTGGTATTTCAATGAGCGAGGACAATTCGTGCAACAGATGTTGTTGTTGCTGGCGTCTACCACTGTTAAATCATTAAATTAATATGTAAACTTAGTGATGCGAAACTTTTTAAGGAAATTTATTTAACAAACGAACGTGATATTTATTATGATCCAGTTAAAATTAATTAGAGAATTGCGTAAACCTATTTTTATTACATACATTTCTTGTCACTTAGTCACGAGACAATAGTCTTTGTATTATCAGTTAATCGCAATCGATGTTTTTATATATTTTGTTTCCAGTACAATGGCCTTTAAGTATAGACTACGAGAATCCATCCTCCACTGGTTTAGAAGGAGCCAGAAACTTTAATATTGAATATCATTCCAAAATTGACAGATATCCAGTCAGAATTGGTAAGTACCTTACTAATATTATAAACAAGCTCACGCCCGCGACATCGTCCGCGCGGTATTAAAAAAATATAATATATGTCCATGTGTTCTTCTAGACTATGTTCTACATCTATGCCAAATTTCATTAAGATCCGTTGAGCCGTTCTGGAGATACCTTCAAATAAACATCCATCCATTCATCTATAGACATACGTTCGCAACTTACATATTATAAATGTGAATGTTTAGATGGATGGATGTTTGTAAAAATCATTAATTTGTTACTGGTCCTTATTATACATAGGACCTATCGAGATAATCTAATGCTTTTTAAAATATGTTTTTTAAATTATATGTTGTATATTTCAGGTATTTGGCATATACTACCAAAGAGTACGTATGAACGTATGAAAGGTAGTTTTGAAGGGAATTGTGATAAAGAACAATTAAATATTAAAATGGATGACGAATTAGTTAATTCTAAGACACCTGTCATATTATATTGTCATGGTAAGTATAAAATATTTAGTAGGATTACTAAAGAAATGGGGTATTAATAATTTTAATTGACGCGTATGTAGCGGTATGTAGAGCAGAAGTGTAAATCTCAATTTTACAGAGGGCTATATATTAAATGTTGAATTAGTATCTGAGCTAGATTAAAAAAATGAACTGAATTATTATAACATGTTTATTTATTAAACTAGCTTTTACCCGCGACTCTGTCCGCGCGGTATAAAAAAATATATAACGGACTAAAAATCCTATGTCCGTTTCCTGGTTCTAAGCTACCTGCCCACCAATTTTCAGTCAAATCGATTCAGCCGTTCTTGAGTTATAAATAGTGTAACTAACACGACTTTCTTTTATATATATAGATTGAATCGAATGAAGTCTAAAAGCACTAAAAACATTCATTTTTCTGTGACACATTGAGATCGCGGACCGTATCTTTGACATGACTGTTAGAGCTTGACTAGTAGAATGCACACAAGATGGCCGCCGTTACAAAATGGCAGATGACATATTTCCATCCAACCCCCTTTATAGTCCAGGAGGTTTTCATGACTAAGTCTCTCCCAATCGAAAATTCTTAAAATGAATCTTTCTCTACTCTCTCTATACTATGAATACTGAAATTAAAAAAAAAACTCCATGCGTGGGAGGCTGCCACTGCCCACCCCACCCACGGAGTCGCAGCTGACGGTCGCTATTCATAGTATAAGTCCCTTAAGCATTTTACGAAGTTTCGCTCGAGAAGAAATAGTTGACCGAAAATGTACCTGGCTCCTGGACTATTAAAAGGATGTAACAAACGATTGAGCTTGATTACAATAACAGTGATTTATTAAATACAAAATGGCCACCGACAAAAGATTTTGGTAAAAGTTAAAGTATGGCGGCTTTACTAGTGAAATACAATGAATACAAAATGGCGATTATTTTAAAATGATTTTTTTGTTTGCACTCGCAGGTAACGCTAATTCTCGTGCCGCGTGGCACAGGATTCAGTTGTATAAATTTTTCCAACAAATGGACTTCCACACTATAGCTTTCGACTACAGAGGTAATATCAAATATTTCTTACTAATATGTATAAATAATGGATGGATGGATATTTGTTACTATGTAACTTTGGAAAGGTAGTACGTGTTAAAGATCGGACGTAATTTTAACAAAACCCTACATTTTTTTTTCGCATCGCAAAGACGAAAAGAGTTTTATTCTTTAAAAGAAATTTTACTTATTTCATAAACTTACCATTTAGTATGAATCAGTGAAAATTCCACAGCCTATTTTCCAACTGATAGTATGTGGATAAAATTAGGCAGAAAGATATAACTTAGTCTAGAATACGGAAACAGTCGAACCTGATATAACCGAGAGTCCAAGGTACCGTGATATTTTTCTCACTTATAGAGGTTTCTTTCTAAACCGATTTTCTCGCTTAAGAAGGTTGTATTACGGGACCGGACAATGACTCTCGCTTATAGAGGTTTCTCTCTAAACCGATTTTCTCGCTTATGAAGGTTGTATTACGGGACCGGACAATGACTCTCGCTTATAGAGGTTTCTCTCTAAACCGATTTTCTCGCTTATGAAGGTTGTATTACGGGACCGGACAATGACTCTCACTTATAGAGGTTTCTCTCTAAACCGATTTTCTCGCTTGAGAAGGTTGTATTACGGGACCGGACAATGACTCTCACTTATAGAGGTTTCTCTCTAAACCGATTTTCTCGCTTGAGAAGGTTGTATTACGGGACCGGACAATGACTCTCACTTATAGAGGTTTCTCTCTAAACCGATTTTCTCGCTTGAGAAGGTTGTATTACGGGACCGGACAATGACTCTCGCTTATAGAGGTTTCTCTCTAAACCGATTTTCTCGCTTAAGAAGGTTGTATTACGGGACCGGACAATGACTCTCGCTTATAGAGGTTTCTCTCTAAACCGATTTTCTCGCTTAAGAAGGTTGTATTACGGGACCGGACAATGACTCTCGCTTATAGAGGTTTCTCTCTAAACCGATTTTCTCGCTTAAAAAGGTTGTATTACGGGACCGGACAATGACTCTCGCTTATAGAGGTTTCTCGCTTATCCAAGTTTTATTGTGAACAGATTACTTTTAAGCTCGACAAATATAAGTTTTTTTTTTAATTTCACGTCTCTAAACAGCGTTTTTATTAAAGGCTTTCTTAGTAAATAATTAAATTCCAGGCTACGGAGACTCAACAAACCTGACACCAAGTGAAGGCGGTGTTGTTGAAGACTCACTCATTGTGTACGACTGGTTGAATACTATGTTAGATAAAGGCGCGGAAAAACCTCCATTATTTGTATGGGGACATTCTTTAGGTATACCAACATGTTTTTTTATACGAGGTAGTGGAAAATTAAGCATTTTAGAGCAAAATAAATAACACTATAAAAATCAGTTAAACGATTTTAAAGTCGAAATGAAACAAGTACAGTCAGGGCATTTCGCAGTGTTGTACTTCTCCACAACTTCTTATCATTTTCATTTATCAATTAGGGAGCATAGAGTTGCAGATTGGTCTTTTTACGTACAGACATTTAACTTCTGCGTCCTATTGTTTGTTGTTTCCGAGATGTTTCAATGCTTAGGAGACATTAAAACGTTCGTCGCTTTTAAGATGGAACACCGCCAGATACCCTGATAGTACATATATAACGGCAAAATGCATTATCTTCGTCTCAGTTGACTAAAAAACATTTTGACTGCTATTGTCTTGGTATATTTAAGTAAAAGGTTAGCGTTGTATGGACATGTTATGAGGAGGGAAGAATCGCATGTGGCAAAGAGAATGTTAAGTATGAGTGTGGAGGTACACCGGGAGAGGTAAACCTAGGAAGAGATGTATGGATTACGTGAAAGGTGACAAGATCAAGAAGGGGGTGACAATGTAGATGAGGGCAGATAGATTGATTTGGAAGACGGAAATCTGGTGCACCGACCCTATTTAAGTGGGATAAGGTCAAGGAGATGATGATTGCCTTCATATATTTACTACTAGCTGTCCCCGCGACTTCGTTCGCGTAAAATACTGTTTTCGGGTAGCATTTTTAAGGCTTATTATTTACTTAACCGAAGTGCTATGAGGTGTACCAGGACTGCGCCAAATGTAGGTGCTTGATCTCTGCCTACCCCTCAGGGTTACGGGCGTTAAAATGTAGCCTATGTCCTTCCTCGGGCTCTAGACTATCTGTGTACCAAATTTCATTTAAATCGGTTCAGTAGTTTTTGCGTGAAAGCGAGACAGATAGACAGAGTTACTTTCGCATTTATAATATTAGTAAGGATTTTTTATTGTTATATTATTAATATCTTGTAATTAGGTACTGGAATATCATCTCATCTTCTCGGCAACCTGAAGGAGTTGTCCTTTGAGATTCTAGAACGTTCTAGTCCTTTACCTCAACCGAAAGGACTCATTCTGGAATCTCCATTCAATAATATTGCTGATGAAGTCGCGAATTATCCACTTGCAAAGGTATTTTATTTTATATTGTAATGTGGCTAACGAGCAATCGGCCACCTGATTTGGCAACCATAGAAATCCGCAGATGCGTTGCCTACCTTTAATCGACAGAGGAGGGGACACACAGGAAGAGGATTCCCCTTTATAGCGTCCACTCCTCCATCAAATCTTCTGCCCTTTCACAGGATTAAAATTAGGTCTGCGACACACTTATGTCACTGTATTCAGAATTCTACTTCAAGCTTGTTCATTTGTGCAACAGATGTTTTTTCTGGTATCTACTGTTAAAAGATAATAATTGAGATCTAATTGCAAAGGTCATTTAGTTTTTAATTTAAATCATGTTTTTTGATTTTTATGCTACGTTTTATAGAAAAAAAAAATGTTTATAATACGTTTTTAGTTAGTGATATGGTTGCCGTACTTTGAGAGTGCATTTGTGGATCCGTTCCGAGCGAATTGTTGTGAGCACGCTTTCGTATCTGACGTGCATTTGACACGAGTGCGCTCTCTGCCAATCCTCTTGTTGCACGCGAAGGATGACATTGTGGTGCCATACGTCGTCGGCAAGAAGGTAACAAAAATACCAACAAAGTCTTTAATAATCGGAATATTTTAACTGATATTAAACTTTTTTTTATTACGGAACTCTAGTTTTGGAACGAAGTTCCTTATCGCGCGTTGTGAAAGGGGGCTAGACGGAAAAAATTCTTACGAAAAGTTGTCACGACACTTTTTGCTATATCACCATGGCAACGACGTGACAATATATAACGAAAATTCATAGAAATAAAATGTACTTCTTGTGAAGACTTAAGTTTTTTATTCATAGAATAAACATTGGTTCCTTCACTAATTAATAGAAAGGAACTTCGTTCCATCCGGGTGTCCCAACACACCTCTCAAGATTTTTTTAGGTTTAATTTTCTAGATCCTAGACTAATTAAATACTGATTACAAAAAAAAAATATTTTCTGAAGTTCAATTCGCGTTGAAAAATTATTTTCTTAATTTTTTTGACAGATTTTTTTTTCTTCTGGCAACCTTTTAATTTTGTACAATAATTTGTCCTGTTTTTTTTGTGTTGTTGAATTTAGCAACAGATGGTTATTAAAATGCTTTTCCACTGAACGGTTTTAAGTGTAATTAATCATTAAATGTCCCTAAGTGAGGTTTCTTATTTGTATATTTTCAGTTATACAAATCTATATTAGAATCTCGTACTGAAGGCGATGCTGTTGTAAAACTACACGCTTACGACAGCAAACACAATTTGGGACACAAATGGATCTGTAACGCACCAGATCTGCCCGATGTTGTGAGGTGAGATCTTATTTTTATCAATAACTAGCTTTTACCCGCGACTCCGTCCGCGCGGAATAAAAAAATAGAAAACGGGGTAAAAATGATCCTATGTCCGTTTCCTGGTTCTAAGCTACCTGCCCACCAATTTTCAGTCAAATCGATTCAGCCGTTCTTGAGTTATAAATAGTGTAACTAACACAACTTTCTGACTATATATATAGATATATAATTAGACACTTAGGCTTTAATTTAGAATATAGTATGTTTTAGTACGTCACCCATATTTTTGTAGGATTTTTGTTATAAATTTAAATAATTTTCTTTTCCAGAAACTTCGT
Source organism: Papilio machaon (assembly GCF_912999745.1). Classification (NCBI taxonomy): domain Eukaryota; kingdom Metazoa; phylum Arthropoda; class Insecta; order Lepidoptera; family Papilionidae; genus Papilio; species Papilio machaon. The sequence goes on along the minus strand of NC_060012.1, from coordinate 3,968,998 downwards.
GAAGGCACATCAATGATTGTGGGACTGAAATTTACTCTTACATTAAAATGGTTTTTTACATTTCACGTGGCAACAGAGATGTTACACTTTTTATAACACGCCATTTATTTATTCTACTTTTTTAAGTTTAATAAAACGATTTTGTAAAAACGCGTTTTGTTTTATTTTTTTCATAGTCGCGACCCATTTTGTGTTATATTTGACGTTAGTATTTTTTATAAGAGCGAGCCTTGTTAAGAGCGTCGGTAGCTCAGGGGTCAGGGTCACTTGACTTGCAATCTGCAGGTCCTAGGTTCGAATCGCGCCATGTACCAATGTTTTTTTCGAGTTTCGATTTACATATGTACATTTATCCGACGTTCTTACGGTGAAGGAAAACATCGTGATGCAACCTACACATATCTGAGAAGAAATTCAATGATATGTGTGAAGTCAACCCGCACTGGGCTGTGGTTGATTATGAGTCACCCCTAACTTAGGGTAGGCTCCGAGCACCTCAGTGGGGACTTATAGTGAGCTGATGATGAAAGTTTTTATAATCTCAATTTCTTTTCATTTCTTATTCGATATTAAGAAGAGAAATAACATGAATTACTTTCACTCTATCTCTTACGTAGAATCGGAAAGAGAAACCATTATTCGAATTTTTCACTGACCATCGATTTAACATAACCTTTTTATTAATCTAAAACTCTATTGGATTTGTTTATGGTCATATTTAATCTGCCATTTTGACAAACCAGAATGACGCACACAATTCAGTAATATTTTTTTTATAAAATGTATAAAATAAAATGATAAAAATCGATAATCAAGAAAATTAAAAAAAAATCACGTAAAAAAATAAATCATGGTGTTAGGGTGAGTTTAGTTTTATATTATTATTAAGAGAAATTTTAAAAACTTATCATCAACCTGCTAATCCCTTGCCCTTATCTCTATGGAGGGTCGTCACAGTATGTACTACTCCTCCATACATCTCTATCAGACGTCATATCTTAATTTACCCCCTTCTTACGCATATCCTCTTTCACACAATCCATACATACTTTCTTTGGTCTTCCTCTACCTTTATAGCCATCCACATTCAATCTCATTACTTTTTTGTTTATATGATCATCATTCCTCCACATGTCCAAACCATAACCTTCTGCTCCTCAATTTCTCGATAACTGGCGCACTTCCTATGATATTCTAAAAACTTCTGATATAACCACAGGTGGGCACAGTTAATCGAAAAGTTAACTTCGTTAATCGTTAATCCGTTAATTAAAAAATTAACTTCGTTAATCGTTAAAGCGTTAAATTCTCGAAAATTTAACGCAAGTTAAAGTTAATCGTTAACAGTTAACCATACCAAAATTATACATACTAATTTCGCACTTATTGTGGCGACACTTGTTTAAAATAGTAATTTGACTGTACATTCTATAACACATTAGTATTAGAGACAAGTATGAATGCATTATAGTATATTTAATTACGAGTGCGGAAAGCCTGTCATTGCAAAGAGTTCCGACAAATGTCTACCCGAGCCGAGGCGCAGCCGAAGGTGAGGGTTGACAGTACGAACCAGTTGTAATGACAGTTCCGCACGTGTACTAAACAACTATTTTAATACGGTTGCGAAAAAATTAAGCAATTTAATAGAATAATAAAAAAAAAAAACAGTCGAATTGATAACCTCCTTCTTTTTGAAGTCGGCTAAAAACACAATAAACTCAACTAACTAAAATGTTTGAAAAATGGCGCCAACCGTAAAAGAATACAAACAAAGATTTTTTTGTTTTCTTCGCCCATTCTGGGTAGGCAAAGGGAACCATGCCCAAACAGCCAAGGTTTCAGTAGATTATTTTTAATGATATGAAATGAAAATGAAATTTAATGAGATGAAATAAAATGAAACCTAACCTAATTCATTGAATCAAATCATTAAATCTGATATTGTAACAAATTAGGAGCTTCTTTTTACAAATATTTGCATGAATCATAAAAACTTCAATGATTTTTTTTTTGTAAAAACTTCGTGGTTGGTTTTTTCTTTTTAATAGACATCATTTTTACAGTTGGGAAAGAGAAGGCACGAGTATAAAGTGTTTTAATACAGTTGCTCAAAAAGTGGCGTATTGCAGGGGCGAAGAGCGTTCGGAATGTGGGCTATTACATACTCATGCTTTTATATACTCGTAATGAAATATACTATTTCGAACCTTCTTTTGATTTTGTCCTGTTGGTCACGTCTTTCCCGGATGCTCTGACGCATCACACTTGCACGCGAACTTCACATATATCAATTATCAACTCGTTGGTTCACCATTCGAGTCGCCCAACATAGTTGAACTTACGAGCGTGGCGTGGCACGTAATTTAAACAAAATGACAGCACGTCTCCAAGTTTCTAATTTAACGATTAACGGACTTTTATTAACGGAAGTTGAGTTTAACGGAAGTTAACAAAAGCGTTAACACTTTTTGAAGTTAACTTAAAAGTTAATCCGTTAAGCAAAATGTTAACTTCGTTAATTAACGATTAACGGATTAACGAGTTAATGCCCAGCTCTGGATATAACCAATAATGTATTTGAGATACGAGTACAAATAGCGGATTATAAATCTTACTAATATTATAAATGCTAATGTTTTGATGGATTTTTGTTGGAAGGTATCTCCAGAACGGCTGTGTGGATCTTGATGAAATTTAGTATACATGTAGAAAACAGTCTATAAGAACCCCATAGACTACTAATTAAGTTTTTTTAAATTCTGCGTGGACGCCAGCTATTTATTAATACAACACGAAACTTTACCGTTTAGAATTGGGACGAAAAACAATACCACTCTACTACACGAGATTTTATCGCAAACTGTTGAATTTGTGTGAAAGAGGATATATATAAGGTAGTTAATTTAAATATAACGTCTGATAAAGATGTAAAGAAGAGCAATACTGAGCCGAAACTACGTAGGTCCTTGAAGAAGCGAGCGTATCACCATCTCAAAGGCCGGCAACGCAACTGTGGTTCCTTTGGTATTGCGATGAACACCTTGATGTTCACGCTGTTCGTTTGCCCTCTTATCATATAAAAAAGGCAGGATGACGACTATTTCAATTTGGCAAGGCAATTGAGACGAGAGAGGGGATTTGTAGCCCTTTTATTTCTTCCCCTTTTCCAACAGTCCTCTTTTTTCCAGGGGCATACTAATGGCGGGTGCATCGCTCACGGCAAGTGTCCTACTTATACAAGTAGCTGTGTTACCACTCGTTTTTAGATATAGCAAGTGCGTGCAAAGGAAAATGGTTTTTACTAACTGCAGTAAGTGTGCATAGTTTAAAAATGAAGTATATTGAATGTTGTTGCCTGAAGAATATAGACAATATCAGTATGAAGTAGATATTGCTATAAAATTTCTAACAGGCGTTTTATGTTTTTATTTGAATTGGAGTTTTATTTATTTATCGTCTATTACAGTAAATTACCCAAGGAACTTGGATTATAACAACCCATCAAGCTGTAATATTATCGGAGCGAGGAATTTTACAGTGGAATTTCAATCGAAAATTAACAATTGTAAAATATGTCTAGGTAAAGTTTAATTACTACGTTTAAAAAAAAATTACGACCTTTTAGTAATCTGTCTTAATGGTATATTAAAGTTTGATGCAATAATTATATTAATTTAACAATATTTCTTAGGCGTATGGCATATAGTACCATGCTCTCTCTTCAAGGAGATATTCGTGGTCCGAAAGCATTTGGATTCGAACGCGAGACTTATGAACGAGCTTAGACAGACTCAGAACACTGTGGTTCTTTACTGTCATGGTAATTATTATCTATATTATCGTAAGTTTCGAAGATAACATTAACATTCCTTTCTCAATGATTTAACATACATTTCCTGTTTACTATGAAATCAAAATACTAGCTTTCATATAGAAAGATCAATGGATGACGTTTTCAGGTAACTGCAACCACAGAGCGTCACCGCACCGCCTTAATTTATACAAAGTATTTCAAGAATTAAACTTTCATGTCATCACATTTGATTATAGAGGTGAGTTATTTAACCAAAAAGGTTGATTAAATATAACGAACCGATTTTACAATTCAACTGTACATATCCACCTGTCAGTCGGGTATTTTTTCCTGATTTAACAGCGACCTTTACTTTTGGAACGAAGTTCCTTATCGCGCGTTGTGAAAGGGGGCTAGACGGAAAAAATTCTTACGAAAAGTTGTCACGACACTTTTTGCTATAGTAAGCTATTGTAAGCTGTGCGGCGTCGCATGTTTCTCTGTCTGTCTCTCTCTCTTTTATAGAAAACAAACCAGATATTTTCATTTCGATTTCGCATTGAACAGTGTGGTGTCGCGACTTAAAAAAAAAATATTACAATTCCTTCACTAATTAATCGAAAGGAACTTCGTTCCATCCGGGTGTCTCTTGACACCTCTCAAGTTTTTTCTTATTAAGAACAGCGCCATCTATTCAGGTTACGGAGATTCAACAAACGTGCAGCCGACAGAGCGCGGCGTGGTGGAGGATACCCTCCACGTATATTCTTGGATACTTAGGTCTATCAGTCGCACGCACAGACCTATGGTGGTAATTTGGGGACATTCTTTAGGTATGTTTATAGTCTAAGAGCCAACGAGAATAAACCGTTGTCAATTATAGGATAGTAATTCCCAAATAATCCAGCTGGATACCCGGGGGTCTACGGAAGATCTTTTGAGGGTTTATGGCACAAAACAAAGTTGAAGGTTCACAATTTGCAGAAGAAATGTAGCGGCAAAGGGTTCTTCGAAACCAGTGGAATTTTGAATGGGGTTTTTGAATCACTGCTTTACGCTAAATACTGTAGGTATGCCGCAATCATGGGCGTCGCCAGAGATATGGTGGAAAGAGGCCAGCTGCCCCCTAGAATGGATAAACGTAAAACATCTGTAAAGGCTATTTCGAATAAGACCATATCAATAGTATCATCGGCTGTCCACTCTCATGGTCGTAGTACTTTAATATGACAAAGGCTTGATTAAAGACTCAAGGCACCATTAAAACAACATCGTTGTAAGATATCCCAGTGTCCTTTTTCATGTCCTAAGCCTGCACCTATAAGTGGGAAGCCATTTTATGGAGTGAATCCACCTCTCATGACAGAACTGTGCTCCAAGCATCATTTATACTACTACTATTTGTACGTTAATTTTACATGTTAGACTAGAGGAGCAATAAATGAACTCCGTAGTTAATTAATATTTAATAGGAACCACAATCCAAGTTTGTAAACTTACAAGTTTTCTCGGAAGACTTGTGTGAAACTTTACGGAATTAATTATGTCTTTTCCTCCGCAAGTTTTATATCATTCAACATGAATGTGTTACGTATTGAGTGAATATTCCAGAAATAAAATATTCGTTAGTTATTTAATTAATTTTGTTAAATATAAATATGCAAATAAATTAGAGCAGCTGTTCTCGAACCTATTATTTGACGGTACCATAAATTCTCGGTTTGATTATTTTAGACTCTAGTATTTAATATTTTCTTGCATCCCTCGTTCAGTTTGCGGCTTAACTTTTTGTAGGTACGTAATATTAATCTTTCAACTGATTTCTAGAACCTTATAGAACCTTTAGTATATATTTAATTATGAAAAGTACCTTTCTGTGGACCCTCTCCCCCAAATAGACTTTATTTTACCTATCTAATAAACATTTAAAACTTCCATACTAAATATTAAAATCTAATCAAATGTCAGATGCGCAGTTGAGTTGGCACATCGGGCACAAGATAACTCTTGTTTCTAATGTGCCAAATAAAGTACCAGGTAATATAAAGTTTTATCGACTTTTTTACACGTAGGTACAGCAGTAGCAGCTCATTTGGTGGCGCATTTGTCTCAGTTATGTGGTAATATGGGACATGGTACTATGCCACAACCCAGTGCTCTCATCCTGGAGGCTCCTTTTAACAACTTGATCGAGGAAATCGAGAGTCATCCCTTTTCTAAGGTATGTATTAATGCTCTTAAAATCACTATAACGGTTTAAAAATACTGACATATCTCTCTTTCCCTTTAAATAAAACAAAGATAGCAAATATTTCGGCAGTTGTTTGTCACGGTTACTGGTTTATCACCAATCAATAACAGTTTTTTTTTATATCGTAAGCGGTCACCTGAGTCCGCCTAATAGCAAAGCGACCGCTGTCCATAGACATCTCGCAATTGCAGATGCGTTACCTACCTTCAATCGACAGGGGACGCACAGAAAGAGGATATATCCTCCGTTAAATCCACTTCCCCTTCCCATCATATCCTTATAAGAAAAGGGTGTGAAGAGAAGGGAACGAAGTGCAATTAAAATAATTGGAGTGTCTATATGTAGGTAATATCGAAAAAATAATATGTTTATCTATCTGTCAGTTTATTTCGAGTAATCTCCGAAACGGCTTGAGTGATTTTGACGGTACTTTATAGGCTATCTTTTTGTACGCTTAGGAAGTCGCAGGCCACCACTAGTAAAGAAATACTAGATTCATGATGTCTGTACGAGTCTTTAATTTTATATGACAAAATACTCCGAGAACAAAATAGGTCAATAAGTTTTCTATGACCATTTACCTCTTGCTGGTGTAATAGTTGGTGTCCTGGCTACCGTACTACAAGGCGACATTCCTGAAGCCATTCGCAGTGTCTTCAGAATACGCGTTCACCACAGACCAGTACTTGATGTTGGCACCGCAAGTACCCATCCTCATACTGCACTCCAGGAGCGACAGGATCGTACCTTATGAGCTGGCTGTAAAGGTATTACTTCCATTGACTTTGATTAATTTCTTTACCTCTAGCACACTGACATCCGAAAGTAAGCCTAAGAGTTTATTCCACATACGCGTAGTGATGAATATATCCTCTATTATTTGTCCGTCTACTGCATAAAATAAATAATACATCCGATAGTGTGATCGAAGACGGCTGGTAAATTTGTCGACGAGGTCGTATCATTAGTGTGAGAACGATTCACGAGTGAGTTGATTTGATGACTTGGTTGGATGACGTCAACATGTTTGTCTACAACTACAGTCTATAAATATGTATGTATTAACAGTTGTACACCAGCACAGTAGCTAGCAGGCGAGAAGCGAAATCACAGGCCCCAGTTGTACTGCACGGCTTCGAGCGCGGTCAGGGCCTCGGCCACAACAATCTCTGTCAGGCGCCCGATCTTCCAGACGTTGTCAGGTATACGACAACTATGTTAACAAATAACTGCCACACGTCTTCTCTCGTTCGCGGACTAGGTAAAACTAACGTAGGAATAAACTAATGTGCACATGAGGCAGTGTTCATCAAAGTATGAGGTGGCAAACGAGCAAGCTGCCACCTAAATTCGCCGATATAGCGCAGATGCATTACCTACTACTTCTTTGTCAGAGGAGAGGTCGCACAAAAAGACGATATTTCCCATCCTTGGCGTATATAAGGAGTAGGTGATAATCGATGGTGAAACAAGCAAACTATGTTAGGATTGACAGGTGATAAAAAAGTATAATAATCCGCTTTGACCGGAAATTGCCGCATATTTGTAAGGGCTGGTCGACATTAACATTTTATAAAAAAAACTTTATATGTACCTAATAACTTTGTAGATTTTACGATGTTCTGTGAAATTTGACGCAAAGATCTCACAAAGTAGTTTCTTCTAAAAAAAATTTATATTAGTTAATCTGTGTGTTTAGCACAAATATTTGTGACAATCTATGAAGATACTAGAATGATCTACTTGTATCAAAAATTTGTGCAGCGCTCTATCGGTCATAAAGTACACCAAAGATCTCATAATAATCTTACTAATATTATAAACTAGCTTTTCCCCGCGACTTCGTTCGCGCGTAATAAAAAAAATGCACACAAGATAAAAAAAATCCTATATCCGTCTCCTAGTTCTAAGCTACCTCCCCATCAATTTTCAGCTAAATCAGTTCGACCGATCTTGAGTTATAAATAGTGGAACTAACACAACTTTCTTTTATATATATAGATGCGAATGATTAGATGGATGGATGTTTGTTTGAAGGTATCTACAAAACGGCTCAACTGATCTTGATGAAATTTGTCACAGAACATAGTCTGGAAGAACACATAGGCTAGGTTTTTTTAATTCCGCGCGGACAGAGTCATTACTAACGATGACGATACGAAGGCGTTCGTCGCAAATATTCGTGATAGGCTTACAGTTTGTTAAAATAAATGATAATAAGTTTTAATTTCTTTTACAGTAGTTTCCTGCAGACCGTCGAGAAGTATGAACAACACAAAAAATAATTAATTTTAATAAAAACCAATAAACGAGCTAATTTGTTTGATTTTCGTTTTAAAAGTTTTATTACCATTCAAATATTAATTTAAAATAAAAAAATAAAAAAACAAAATAAATGTTATTTTCTGTTCAACCAAATAGAATAAAAAAGCGAATTAATAGAACGCAGAAAAATTTATTTATCTGTATCACGTTAAATCCGCAATTTTTTGTTTTTTTTTTTACGAATACAATTTGTACAAATTGGAGGCGATATTTTATAGCCGTTTTATAGTAACTGTCAGACAATAAATCTTTTTGATTAAGAGCCTCGAGGGATGTGCCATTCCAGTTGTTTTTTTTTTGTTTGTTCGTGATTTAAAAAATGTCAAATCTCAATATAGTTGAATTTTTTACTATTGTAATGGATTTTAAATTGTATCTAAAAATTATCTTTTATCTAATTGTGATCAAAATAAAATATTTGAAATTAAAAATGATTATTACTGTTTATACCAATTGAATTAAAATACGACAGTTTTTTTATATTGATGTTTTTGCCAGACTAACTGAAAATATGCTAACGTATTGTTACTTCAATTGTGACTTGATTTTTTTTTAATTAGTAATGTTACTGTATCGCACTATTTTACAGTCTGTTGATGTTATTTTTGGAATATTATTACAGTGGTAGATCCCGCAACAACAATATTTGTTGGGTGCACGAATGGGCCGGGTCGACCGGTGCAATACCACGACCACACAGAAGACAGGCGTGAAGTGGAAGCAATTCCGCGTTTCGTCTGATGAGTGTGGTACCGGAGGCCTAATTTTTGTCCTCTTTCCCTTCCCATCCTTTTCTTTATAGGAAAGAATGGGAAGGGGAAGTGGATTTGGCGGAAAAGGGGACGCATAGAAAGGAGAAATATCCTCTTTCTGTGCATCCTCTTCTCCGTTAATTAAAGGTAGGCAACGCGTCTGCATTTGCGGATGTCTATGGGCAACGGTCGCCTCGCATTTGCGGCGAATCCAGGTGGCCGTTTGCTCGTTTGCCACCTTATAATATAAAAAAAAAAGAATAAAAAATTTGTTGTAATAGTTGGCAACCCTGAATGAAAAGTTCCGTGGCACGGTAGCCGAAAGGAACGCTGGCCATTTATCATTTAGCCTCGACCTTAGCTTTATTGTCAATATTTCGAGCGGACATTATATTTAGCTTTTTATTTCCACGCTAATTTATTATAAATTTCCTAATAGACTACATTTTGTTAGATAATGTTTAATAAATATTCCTGAATTTATAATTATATCTGTCTAGACATGTCACCAAGATTATTTGTAAAAAACATGTATTCACCCATCTATTTAAAAAACATTATTTATACAGAGAGAACTTGATGAAAAAAAAAACAAAATAAACAAAACTACATTCCAAGAATTTCGAAAATATTTTCCAGAGTCAAGAAATAAATTGGTTGAATATTAAAAAACTTTCATTAACATTATTAATTAACATCTGTGCATTTTAATTTATTATATTAATCAAAGAAAAACTTTCAACAAATAAATCCACAACAACACTTTATTTATTGCACAGCAGTTCATCTTTTGCGCGGGATTTTATACGTCATTTTCTCCGCAGGGTTGCCAGTAATAAGTTGCGTTTGTAAACGCGCAATGGACATGTGGTAAGATTGCGTTCAGGAGTGTACTCTTCTAGTTCATTTCACGCTTCAAAAACAGGGGCGTTACGATTTGCATCAAATAATTAAAAAATACATTACGAAATTTGTTATCCTTATAGATTTAGTATTCAAATTTGAAATTAAATAATTATTAATTATACATTGTTTTATAAATCAAAAATAAAAGTACTAATAATTTTAGGCGGTCCGTTGCTGGTTTACCCCTTATCCTATAAAAAAAAAAACTTGAGATGTGTCAAGGGACACCCGGATGGAACGAAGTTCCTTTCAATTAATTAGTGAAGGAACCAATGTTTATTCTATGAATAAAAAACTTAAGTCTTCACAAGAAGTACATTTTATTTCTATGAATTTTCGTTATATATTGTCACGTCGTTGCCATGGTGAAGTAGCGCTCATTCGTCGTTAACATACTTACTATAGCAAAAAGTGTCGTGACAACTTTTCGTAAGTATTTTTTCGTTCCAAACTAGTAGAACTTCGTTCCAAAAACTATGATTCAAAAGATCTTGAGAAAAATAATTAATAGACCAGAAACCAAGCATATGTTGACTTTTTGACGTTTGTATTTTTGGTCCGGTGTTTCAATTATATTTAAGCAGACTTTTAAAAGTGTCTTTCAGTGTCTAACTGTATTTTGGTACAAATATAATTTTTTTTTAGATTTTGGAATGTGAATCTCCTGTTATACTTTAGTAAAATTCTTAAAAATCAAATTACTTCTACAAAAAAATGTATATCAACCCACAAGATACGTAAGCCACAAGGGTGGGGTGAAACCTGATATTGTTCATATTGGCATAGCGCTGCCAATTGTTTGTCGATAGCCCCCAACGCAATTACACGCGCATCGCTTCTTTTTTATAACAATCCGGTATGTTACAAATAAAGAAATGAAAGAATGCAATTATTCGTTGTTAAAATCACTTATTTATTAAGTAATTGTACTGAAGAAACAATTTAAAAGGTCAATAATAAAAGGACTTCAACATCGTTGTTGTCTGAAACAAAGCCGAAACATTTTTAGGTAGTAACGTGGTTTATTGTTTCGTTTTTATTAAATCGAATTTAAAGGATAACGGGATTGTTTCAATACATGTGTTTTGTTTTTCTTTACTGAAACAAAGATACTAAGTAATCTTACTATCTTACTAATATTATAAACTAGCGACCCGCCCCGGCTTCGCACGGGTGCAATGCAAAATATACCTACTACAGAATAAATGCACAATTTATTTAAGGTACTTAAATGGATAAGGATTAATGCTGTATTGTTTAAAATCACTTCGTAAAAGAATAAAAATGGTTATGCAGGGTTATCCCTAAGAGATAGACATATACCATCGCGGACTTTTTTGTTGAACTTTTTAAGGTGAACAATACTGTAGTACATTATTTTGGTCTATCTCGTAGGGTTCAGCCAGCGTTTGCAATATAAGCGCAAAAAAACGTGCTTATTTACGACATCACATTAGAAAACTTTAAATTTATCAGTGTTTCTCTACTATATTATGCATTTATTATACATACAAACCTTCCTTAAGAATCACTCTATCTATTAAAAAAAACCGCGTCAAAATCCGTTGCGTAGTTTTAAAGATCTAAGCATACATACGGACATACAGTGAAAGCGACTTTGTTTTATACTATGTATATTGATGCCAATGTTTAGATGGTTGTTTGTTTGAAGGTATCTCTAGAACGGCGGCATGGAGCTCAATGAAATTTAGCATATGTGTAGAACATAGTCTGAAATAAACATATAATTAAGCTTTCTTTAAATCCCCGCGGACGAAGTCGCGGGCAACAGCTAGTTAGTAATATTTTACAGCAATACTTTCCTACAGCGATTGTAATAAGTTGCCAGTATCAATTTTTTTTTAATAATAATGTCAAAGAGAAGAAAAAAGGTTTGACGTATGAATATAGACGCAGAAAAAGGAATCCGTAATTTGCCTACCTCATTACTGTTACAAGCGTTATTAAAAAAAGAAAGTCGTATATTTATGCTGAAAGCATTGACTTTGACAAGGGAAGTCATACAAATACATTCCTTTAGCATTCCTTGAGTATTAAGGCTTAGATAACGCCGGGAAGACCGAGCTATCGTCCGGCTTCTTACTAATTTGTGCTAACATCTTAACGCCTAGCCTTAACGTAGTAGACGTAGTTAATTATGACAAAAAACATGGCTAATATTCCTAACATAATCAGACGCGTCATTAAAGAAGGCAGCTAGACCCTCGAGGAGAAACGAAAAATAAATATTGAAACGAAAAATAAGTATTCAATTATAAATTGAACCATATGTTAATAAACCTTTGGAAATAAAAAAAAAGAATTTTTACCACAAACCCCATTCTAGATCTAGATAGATTATCGGCTGGCGACGCCCTTAGAAGACGTAAGGTAAATGATGTCCCTTTAGGAGGAGATAAAATGCCGTATTTTCTTTACGTTTCTTCTATATTCACTATTTTATTGTTTTAATATTTAATTCATTAGTAAAATGATCTTTAATTATTACTTAATCTGCAGAGTATAGTGATATCCCTTTTAACCCCCCCTAGGTTCAACATCACAGGTGAAAGAACATCTTGTAACTATTGTATATACGGCTTCCGGAGGATTAAAGTTGGACGATGTGGGTATAAAATGTATAAATAAACAAGAAAAATATGCCGTCTAAATAAATACTTTACGCGCTTTTTAATTTAATATTTGAGGGTCGCTATCACTAAGGGATTATCTTAGTGGTTGATTAACAACTTTAAATTAATTTACTTAGGTACCTACTTAAGTCAGTGTGAGAAATGTACAGTAAAAAGACTCTGAGCGCCATAGTTACTTTGAATTTTTATTTGGCAGTTAGGAGTCAATCGATTAGAGATATTTTTAGCAATTTTTTGACCCCCACCCACCCTGGTGATATGTAATGAGTTTTTAAACTACCCACTTTCTTTACCTACCTCACATCACGTGTACTTTTATTATAAAGTGTTATTTGAATAATATTAGACGATAAATAAATATGTACAAAAAAGGCAGAGAGGAAGGAGTGGCGGCGCTTAGTACAGCGGATCACCGATACCTGATGACCACGACCAGTCTGAAAAGACTGCAACGAAGAAGAAGAAGATACATTTCCGTCATTATAACTGATGAAAATAAATACACGTGATATTTAAAACGCCCCTTCCACCACTTGTTGTTTCGTTATTTTATTCTGAACCAAACCCCACTTTGCAGCCTCACGTGATCACTATCTCTTACAGATTTACCTGTCTAATTCTATTCATAGTAATAACCATGAAATAGTTGTTCCTCAAACGCGGCAGTTCTAAAAAATCTCAACCATAGACATTACAGTCTCCCGAACCATCTCCCTCAGTTACATCTTTCACCATAAATCATATAAACCATTATTTATTACCGTTTCAATTTCACCCACGTAGAATACGTCCATTGTTTATTTCGATACATACCGCTATATAAAATATAGGCATGCGTCCTGAATGCGACTACGAGAAAAAAAAATAACATCTCTTGGCTCCATACTCTTTTAAATAAAGCAAAAGAGGCCAGAAAGACATGTCGTTAAAACAATTGACTGTGTTTCCGAACGTTCTAACGTATCTGTCAAATGAAAACATTCTATTTTCAAATATAATTGCTTGTGAATAGGGTAGAGTTTTGACAGTTGCTTGTAGACCATACAGCAGTTCGGAGCGCGGGAAACGAAAGCGGCTGCATATTTATGAAGCGGAATCGATTTTTAAATGAGCCAATGAGGAGGCTCGATTTGAGAGGCGGGAAACGTTCGCTCCACCCAGCGGCTGCTGTCAGATCTGTCTCGCGGGCTTTTTTGCTCATTCGCTCAGCGTCCGCTAACACGAACGGACGTCGGGTGAAAGGAAAATTGATTCGCTCGCTACAGTGTTTTTTTTTTTACCTTTTATGCACTATTAACTTCAGAGTCTCTAAAAATAAATATTTTGTTATAAATTGAAAATTGTAATAATAATCAAAAACCTTTTGTTCCTCAGATAATTTACTAACTTAATTATTACTTGTAATACGATTTACCAGATTTAAGTAAAAAAAAAACAAGAACTAAAAAATGTTCAAATATCTTTAAGTCAATTTAAAAAAATAATGATGAGCCCATAGCCCAGGGATGGCAACCCAATGGCACGAAACACAATATGTAATTAGGAAACGTCAGTGATTACAAAATTCATCCGAAAAGTGAAGTAGATATCATACGAGGAGCTAACGCTGATCCCTACACTACGTAATGTTCACAATAATCACAGATAAATATTTGTCTATGACGTCATTAAATAATTTTTATAAAAATGGCACATTCATATGTACGAGTAGCTTAGGAGTTAACGCTTTCGTGCAAGTTGAATCCAAACAGCACCAAAGCGTAGAAAGTATTTTTATAGTCACAAAATAATTGAAAAAGTCATGTTATCTCTCTAAATAATTATACTAACCATTGGTTTCTGAGACAAAAATCTCTATATAAAACATGTCGTTATCTCTGTCATTATTTTTGACAAAACAGAGATAATAATATGTTTATGTACCTACTCATGTTTCAGT